>NC_062245.1:8750000-10000000 GCF_905475465.1 Pieris napi
TCGATTATATTGTTTAGCATGAAAAATCGATTAATAAATAATCGATTTTTCATAAAAAAATTATCCTTTTTTTTTATTAATCTACTTAATTGTATGTAATCTTGTGCTGCTGATTAAATTTATTTTACTTTTAAATTATAGTGTTCCATTCAAACTTGAGTTTTTGTAAAATTAACTGACATAAACATCAATGCATCGAGGATATCAATACATCTTAAAAAAATTGGATTCAATGTATCGCATTGTAAACATCTTTGTATATCGAATATCCCTAATAGTTCGAGGTCCGGGTTATAAAAGACCAGAGATAATGTCGGTAGGTGGCAGATGAAAAATCTACTCTGAATGATTTTCAGTTATAAAAATAAATGATTATTAATCGATTATTTTAAATATGAAAATCGCGTATTTTTCGATGGATTATTTTTTCACATCCCTATATAGAACCATAGTCCGTCTACGTTAATAACGTACCTCAAGCACTCAAAGATATTCAATTTGAAAAACAAATGTCCCAATATTATTACCATAAACTTAACGCTAATGAATATTATTACCAAATGAAATAATGGTCTGGCAAACATATTATATTCAATTTTTATTTAGTAGTTGATATCATATAGAAAAGTACAATTTACAATTCTTCGCCTTAGCTTCAGAGTTATGTAAAAGTTGTAATTTTTTTAAATTAATTGGTAACTAATTGGTCAACCTAATTCCACAAAAAATACATTCAACATTTTAGACTATGATTTAAGATTTAAACTGACGCACATGTTCACATGTTTGGATCGCGTTTCATGTATAATATACCTAGTACCTACATATAAAAATAACTGTAGTATCATGTAAGAAGTTTACAACAAAGAAGTTTACATCAGTACCTATATATATATATAATTTTTTTTATATTAATAATATTATTTGGCATTCCTTTTGTTGTGCTTAATGAAACGGTAAAAAATCGTTATGACTGTAATAAGCATTAAAATAATAAGAACTGCACCCAATAGATATCTGGTTCATAATAATAAGAGCTAATATTCCCCGCAATGTTCTTTTTAAGCTTTTGATATGAGTATTTCAATTAAGTCTGTGTATAATTTATAAACTTGACTTAAGTTTCACATATGAAGCTTGAATGACCGTAAAATTAAAATACAATCAAGATATAATTTTAGTGTAAGCCGGAAAACGTCGTCTTCGAGGTATTTTAAGTCATTTTAAAATAAAATGGCAAGAAGTGCAAGAAAACAACTACTTGATAGAAACCATAAACACCAACTAATTGTCTGATGTAAATTATCGTCTGTAGTTGCTAGAATTAATAGAAAACGTCTGACAGTTTGACAGACACTCACGACTTCGCGATGATGAGTCTAAGGGTGAGATCTATAGTCCGCACTTGGACTTTGCTCAGACTTACCTTACGAAAAACTTTGCTTAGTGTACACTAAGGTTAAACTATGATTTCGTATTTATAGACATTTTAACGGTTAGATTAAGCTAAGCCCAAGCTAAGACAGCAAATGTCAAAATACAAATTGATGTTTCATTTCATGCAATACTTTGTTTATTATCCTTTAAAAAAGTAAACAATAACAAATATTTAAACATCTAAAACGGTACACATATATCTTCAATTTATTGTTATTTATGTATTCATTTATTTTATTATTGCAATAACTAGAAATTTACGAGTAACCTTTACAAAATGTATTAATTATTTAAAGATGACAATAATTTTATTACGTAGAACGGATCGCAATGTTTTGAAAACAGCAACAGAGCACTTGTATCAACTATCAACAATTGAAAATTTTAAACCACTTTTTCTCTTTTCTGTTTCTGTTTGTATGAGCTTATAAGTGTTGTATATGTTCGGAACTAATAAAACCAAAATCCTTCCATCCTGTACGGTGAGAATGAATTCAAAAGAAGGAACCGTATTTTGAAACACACGGTATTAAATGTGATCCTGACGCTGATCATTACAAACTTGCAACCTTATAACAACAGAGGATCGCCAAACCTACCGCAATTGCAAATACTTATTGCATTAAGGCATAAAAATGCAACTGGATGTTTTCAGGTAATATTGTGTTCATAAATATGTATGGTTTTTCAATTTGATATATTATACCTCTTCTCAAATGATTTTAAATACATATGTTGAAGACTTTTGTCTTCTGATTTTCAGAAACATAACATATATGTGACTAATAATAATTTATTGACATTACAGATGGTGTGTGGTGATCTGAACAGCATAAGCCAATCTACAGTCTGTTTAATTATAAATAAAGTCTCTGCAGAGTTGAGTAAATTACTTCCTAGATTTGTAAATTTTCCAAGAAATATGAACATAGCCAAAACAAAGTTTGAAGAATTAGGAAGATCTAATACTCACCATGGCCTAAACAGTATAATCTGAGCTATTGACTACACCCATATAAAAATTAATAGACCCAAAGGTATCGCTCACTCTGAAGCATACAGAAATAAAAAAGGGTATTTTTCTGTAAATGTGCAAGCAATAATAGGGCCTGATATGGAAATATTTGCTATAGTGACTAGGTGGCCTGGCAGTTCACACGACAGCAGGATATTTAGAAAATGCCTGTTTTAGTAGGTGACAGCGGTTATCCAGCACTTAACTTCATGTTAACAACACTTTTAAATCCAATGACAAGAGCTGACAATATTTATAATTATTCTCAAATAAGTCAGAGTGTGAAAAAGGAAATTTCCATGTTTACAGCTAGGACTACAGTCAAAATTGACAAATACTAAGTATATATAATTATAGCTTGTGCTGTATTGCATAATATAGGTGTACAGAGAGGGGATGCTTATGATGATGGTGATCATGCTGACAGCAAAGTTGAGTAACACAGAAACAATGAAAGATCTCCTACAGGTCTAGCATTCCGGCAATCTGTGATTGCACAATTTAACTAGGTAATTTGTTTGGTAATAAAGAATATCAAAACAAAACTTGTTTCATTTTAATCATTTATTTTCTGATTCTTTTTTTAAGTGTAATACATATTTCTAATACTAATTTATATTTTTGTTGAAGAAATTCTATTTCTAACAGATTTTTTAATTTCATATGTTCCACTCCTATCTCAAATTTTTTAGGGTAGTCAGGTAATAAATGGTAGAAGATTCAGGGAAACGCAAATAACAGGTGTGAAGCGAGAGACATCGGTTAGGTTATAGTTTGAATTTCGTTGTCACTATAATATGCCAGGGCTGCCAGGTGACATACAAAATCACACCAGTTATTTTTAAGATTTCTCAAAAATGGGGTTTGAACAATTACATAAATAATATAAATAAACAACAATAAATACCATAATAATGTGTAATTATTTTAATTCATGCATTTCATAGGTATTTATCAAGATCATTTATAATTTCTTTGAATTCAAATTCTATTTTTCCCAAAGTCTATGGAACTCCGATACAAAATGGCAACACCGTTCATTAAAAACCGACAAAAATAAAAAGTCCAGTAAAAGATATGATGGTAAAGCAAATTTTAGACCATTATTTTTGTTAGGCTTATAGTCAAAGTTTTTGGTAAGTCGTCGATTTCGTGGACTTGGGATTAAGCTAAGCCAACACTCGGCGAGATTCGCAGTTTGCTCTATAAATACCGACTGTGTCTTAGCTCGATAGTTAAGTCAGAGTAAAGTCCAAGTGCGGACTATAGATCTCACCCTTAGGGTGAGATCTATAGTCCGCACTTGGACTTTGCTCAGACTTACCTTACGAAAAACTTTGCTTAGTGTACACTAAGGTTAAACTATGATTTCGTATTTATAGACATTTTAACGGTTAGATTAAGCTAAGCCCAAGCTAAGACAGCAAATGTCAAAATACAAATTGATGTTTCATTTCATGCAATACTTTGTTTATTATCCTTTAAAAAAGTAAACAATAACAAATATTTAAACATCTAAAACGGTACACATATATCTTCAATTTATTGTTATTTATGTATTTATTTATTTTATTATTGCAATAACTAGAAATTTACGAGTAACCTTTAGAAAATGTATTTAAAGATGGCAATAATTTTGTTACGTAGAACGGATCGCATTGTTTTGGCAACAGCAACAGAGAACTTGTATCAACAATTCAAAAGTTTCAACCGCTTTTTCACTTCTCTGTTTCTGTTTGTTTGAGCATATAAATATTTATTAAAACAACGACTGGCTTTGTGACTTGGACCTGTACCGATCCCGTATACCTACTTAAGACCTACGCTTTCCTGAAGGACTGTGACGTTTTGTGTTTTGGCTTTGATACGAATTTTCAATATCGAAAGTGACAATGGAGAATATAGAGAGAGTTCTAACTTCAATAGAAAACATTGAAACGTTAGGAACTGCAGCCGATATGAATCCCCGTATGCCTAAGCTATATGTTCGGAACGAATACAACCAAAATCCTTTCGAGCTGTACAGTGAGAATGAATTTAAAAGAAGGTACCGTTTTTTTAAACACACGGTACTAAATGTGATCCTGCCACTGATAATTACAAACTTACAACCTTTTAATAACAGAGGATTGCCAATTCTACCGCAATTGCAAATACTTATTGCATTAAGGTTTTATGCAACTGGATGTTTTCAGGTAATATTGTGGTCATAAATATGTATTGTTTTTCGATTTGATATAGACAGTACTTTCAGATTGTCAGTCCAGTGGGCCAGAATGCGTCCCATGCTATTTTTGCTTGTTCTAGGTCACTATCGGACAAATTGTTATTGCCAGTTCACCTTACAGACAGCTATATTGGTATCCTTTGTTTTCTGACGGATCACCTCATTTCTAATTTGATCCTTCAGAGAAATACCAAGCATAGCTCTCCCCATTGCTCGCTTAACCAGTGTCAGTGATGTTTCTTCACCATGCATCATCATTGGCAGGACACACTGGTTGAAGACATTTGTCTTCTGACTTTCAGAAGCATAACATATATGTAACTAATAATTATTCCTTGAAATTACAGATGGTGTGTGGTGATTTGAACAGCATAAGACAATCTTCAGTGTGCTTAATTGTAAATAAAGTTTCCGCAGAGTTGAGTAAATTACTTCCTAGATTTGTGAATTTTCCAAGAAATATGACCACAGTCAAAAGGAAGTTTGAAGAATTAGGAAAATCTAATACGCACCATGGCCTAAATAATATAATCGGAGCTATTGACTGTACCCACATTAAAATTAATAGACCCAGAGGTATCACCCACTCTGAAGCATACAGGAATAGAAAAGGGTATTTTTCTGTAAATGTGCAAGCTATAATAGGGCCTGATCTCGAAATATTTGATATAGTGACTAGGTGACCTGGAAGTTCACACGACAGCAGGATATTTAGAAACAGCCAGGCGTATGCAAGACTGGTAAATGGTGAACTAGAAGGAGTTTTAGTAGGTGACAGCGGCTATCCAGCACTGAACTTCATGTTAACACCACTTTTGAATCCACAAACAAGAGCTGACAATAATTATAATTATTCTCAATTGAGAACTAGGAATATTGTTGAAAGGTTTTTCGGAGTGTGGAAAAAGAAATTTCCATGTTTGCAGAGAGGACTACGATCAAAATTGACAAATACCAGCAACATAATTATAGCTTGTGCTGTATTACATAATATAGGTATACAGAGAGGGGATGTTTATGACGATGGTGATCTTACTGATCAAACACCAGAAGTCGAACAACACAGAAACAATGAAAGATCTACTACAGGTCTAGCATTCCGGCAATCTGTGATTGCACAATTTAACTAGGTTGGTTTGGTAATAAAGAAAATTAAAACAAAAATTGTTTCATTTTAATCATTTATTTTCAGATTCTTTTTTAAACTGTAAAATTTCTAGTTCTAATTTATATTTATGTCGAAGAAATTCGATTTCTAACTGATTTTTTAGTTTCATGTGTTCCACTTCTATCTCAAATTTTTTTTTGTTGTTGTCTAACTCTTGCCACAGCAATTTTTTTTTAATATCCTCAAATGAAGTTTTATTTTTTCTGATCGCTGATGGTGTAGCTGATAGCTGAGAGGGTTCACTTTTAGTGGTGACCTCAACACTGGTTTCCGTTAACCCAGCTTCATCAGTCCAGTCCTGGCTTGTTCCCGGCTGAATTACAGATTCAAGTGTGGCCTCTATACTGGACACTCTTGCCCTCTTTGGTCTCCAGCTTTCACCGTCGTTGTCATAACCAGTACCAGCTATAAAAGTAAACAGTCAAATAAGTTATCATATAGGTATGTCTTTTATTGGTTAGAATAAGATAACATGCAGGTCAACTAATATACCTGTCCAGAAGTCTGGTAGGGGTGAGAACAGAGTGTTGTCACATACTTTGGGAGAGGCCTATGTTTAGCAGTGGATGTGAGTTGGTTGAAAATGATGAGGAATTATATCTTTGGGAAATGATCTTACCTTCTACTGTAGTTAATGTGTCACAGTCTATTGGCACATCTATTGATGGCATTATTTGTGGCATGACTGCAATCACTTGAGTGTCCATTGGCCCCATTTCAGGCGGTGCTGGTCCTCCTCCTGTCCTCTTCCTTTGGGATTCAAGGGTTTTGGCATCCCTAGCTTTTGCCTTCATATTTTGCCACATCTTTTTTAATTGTTTAGAATCAGCCTAAAATCGAAAAAAAATTGTACTGAAATATAAAAGTTCATATGACAAACATGAAAATTTTATCAAACCAAAATTTACCACCAAGGTTACATTAGCATTGCTTTGGCTTTGGCTCATTCTATCCTTGTACCTAACTATACTCTAGTTATATATCTATCTTTGTAATTATCGTACAGCATATTGATATTTATAGATAGTGTATGTTGGTGGATTACTTACAGTATGTGACACGTTAGAGTTATTAAATTCTATTGCTAATTCTTCCCAAGCCTCGTGTTTCTTTTTTTGGGAAACGGCGTCCGTCTTCCTGTTCTCTAGAATGCCAATCTTTGACTGAACCAACTGTACAAGCAGTTGCCTCTCATATTCCGAGTAAGGCTTCTGTTTTTTTTTATCCATTTTTTGTGAGCGAGTCCGGTCCGAGTGAGAATAGCCGTGGTCAGTCGTTTAAGCAGGTACAAAATCCGTTGAGCAAGCAAGGTCGTCAGGTAATAAAAGGTAGAAGATTCAGGTAATCGAAAATAACGGTCAACGGATGTGAAGCGATTAGCGAGAGACGAAGTTGGTTTGCTTATATTATGTAGTTTGAATTTTGTTGTCAACATATGCCAGTGCTGCCAGATGACAGATACGATATCACACCAGTTATTTATAAGATCTCTCAAAAATGGGGTTGAACACTTATATAAATAATGTAAATAAACAACAATAGATACCATAATAATGTGTAATTATTTTATTTCATGCATTTCATAGGTATTTATCAAGATCATTTAAAATTTCTTTGAATTCAAATTCTATTTTTCCCAAAGTCTATGGAACTCTGATACCAAATGGCAACACCGTTCATTAAAAACCGACAAAAATAAAAAGTCCAGTAAAAGATATGATGGTAGAGCAAATTTTAGGCCATTATTTTTGTTAGGCTTATAGTCAAAGTTTTTGGTAAGTCGTCGATTTCGTGGACTTGAGATTAAGCTAAGCCAACACTAGGGAGGGATTCGCAGTTTGCTCTATAAATACCGACTGTGTCTTAGCTCGATAGTTAAGTCAGAGTAAAGTCCAAGTGCGGACTATAGATCTCACCCTCAGGGTGAGATCTATAGTGCGCACTTGGACTTTGCTCAGACTTTACTTACGAAAAACACTAAGGTTAAACTATGATTTAGTATATTTATAGACATTTTAACGGTGAGATTAAGCTAAGCTCAAGCTAAGACAGAAATTGATGTTTCATTTCATGCAATACCTTCTTTATTATCCTTTAAAAAAGTAAAGAATGGTTGTAGTTAAGTCTGAGCAAAGTCTAAGTGCGCACTATAGATCTCACCCTAAGAGTCTGTGGCAGTCGGAAATAGTGTAACTTACGGTTTCGTTTTAAAGTCTCATATTATTATAATAATTATAAAGCATGTTTACAACGTTACTACATCTCGAAAATTTAATATAATTTCACAAAATAATAATTTATAATTCAGAATGTCAAACGCACGGCAACACTATCTGTACAGATACCGGCAAACATCTTGAACAAATGTCCTTGCCTGCGCAGAAGCGATTTTTAGGTATCACTGGTAGGGGGGTGGCGGCGGGAGAATGACGTGTCGATCGCGTGATTGGTAAATCAGTTGCCGTTTATGTTCTGCGATGCTTTCTCCCACTCCCTTGTTTAATGCTCAATAAATTTGCCGGTATCTGTACCTATCATTTATTCCCTATTATCATATTTAAAAAATATAAAAATCACGTTTACATTAGATTTAAATATGAATATTTGACATTTATTATATAATAGCATAAGCGTTGGGTGGCTAGTTTTAATTTTAAGTTTAAAATTTACACACTTTAATTAAAAATATATTGTAGTACCTTTTATTTTTATATAGGAGGGTTGATTAACCATTTTAAATCGTATGGATTCTATCGGATACGAATATTTAGTCGATCGGATACCCATTGGTCGATCTTCAAAATGCTTGTATAATTCGACTGTCACGTCCCTAGCCGGAAGATTTTACATTTTATTCACAGTTTAAAAGTTTGAACTTTAAAAATTGATACAAGCCGCTGATATTTATAGTTTTCAATTATATTGTTAATTGTTATGTTTTCTAAGACAAAGTTAGATAAGAATTTAACAAGCCCTGTACTATCATAATACTTTATAAAAAAGTTTATTATTGTAATTTAATTTACTTTGCATTAAAATGAAGCTGAATAATCACCGTAAGTTGGACTCTTTTCGTGATAATTTAAATTAGTATGTTTATGTCATGATATTTACATACTATATTTTTGTTTTTCTCTAATGTTAAAGCTTGACTTTTTATGAAAACATTTGTAATTTATTTTTACTTATTTTATTTATAGAATAAAGTTAACATCATATTTATCATGCTGTTAATTTTACAATCATAATATGAATCATATCAAAGTATCTTATAAAAAAACCTAATAAATTTTATTAGTTTATGATTGTTAACCAAAACCATAACCATTCATTAAATTAATAAAATTTCTGAGAATTTTTTATAGCCTTGCTTCTATATAAGTAATGTACATCATTAATTAAATATATTATGTACCTAAGCAATAGATTACACCAACTTAATTTTATAAAAGCTGAACAACATGTCTTAAGTAAGATAATAGCAAAAGGAATAAATGTGTTGACTTCAATATTGCCTTCTGTAGTGAAAAAATAGCCCACAAAATATCATGATTGTCAATACATAAAAAAGCATCAAACTGTATATACATATATGTATATTGTGTGCAGTCCGAAATATTATGTTGGTAAATATTCTTTGAAAATCCTTTTGCATAACCATATCATCTACTATATTATCTCTATTATTTGCTAAGAATCACCAAAATCAAGACTCGGGACCAAAGTTACATGCAATGTTTGTTGCAACAGTGCCTTGGATTAGGTATATATATATATATATATATATATATATATACATACTTGGTTCATTTGAGTATAGATTATTAAGAAAATAAACTAGTTTGATTTTAAACATTATAAAGATATAAAAGCCTTGGGTTTTAATAGGAAAAAATACACATTTAATTGAAAAGGAAGAGCAAGATTGAAGTTGTTACACACTTACTATTATTGAATTTAATCTAAAAATAAAGGCATAATAGGATTTACTACATAAACATAGATTGTATATAGTACTATTTAGTGTTGCGGAATCATTTAATGTCCCAAAAAAATATTCTAAATATCTTTTACCTCACACTTACAATTTCTATAAAGAAACATATGTTCAAATAGTCAATTTCCGCAATGCTTTCATGTTCAATCAATGCAGAAAATAAAGTCGAGTACTACCGCTAGGGGCGATAAACGTATTCCTAATAGCTTTGCTTATCCACGGAAAAACGGAATGGCGCATTCGGAAAATGGGAATTGGGAACGATAGTTTCCTCTCCGTTGCGGTAGGGTACGCACGCTTTGTCGTGTGATTTCCCGCCAAAATGATCGCGAGAGGTAATAATATGATTATAATAGTGTTGACTAAAATCTTAAGATAATATATTGACATTATAAACTGTTTTTTTAATAATTAAAGTATTTTTAAATTTGCTTTCAACCTCTGATGATTAATAATATATATTTGTTGCAGTTAGAGTGTTCCTGTTGATAATAGTTTCCGTCCACGCTGCGAAAAATTTTGGTACGTACAAATTAAATTTCAATAATGCAAATGTTATTATGTCCTGTTATGGTGTATTATCAGAATATATTGACCGTGACTTCGCTAATCTTACCGATGATTTGAAATTTTATCATAAAAAAGTTAGCGTTTATTATTTGTTTTCCAATCATATCTACCTATTTACCACAATGATTGAGCGGATTGGTTGTGTAGGCTTAGCAAAAAAAGATAAACACACTTTTGCATTTTTTCGCAAGATTTAAAGAATATTTTATTATTTATTATGAGTTTTTAAAAAAAAAATGTTTACTAAAATTCTTATACGAATATTTGATGATTCAGGTTTGAAACTCAATCCAGCATTATTGCCAATCATTATTAAACCAAACAATGGCGTAGGTACTTGTTCAACTATTTCGTGTTAAATTACATAATATGTTAAAACATAAGTTATGAAATTCTAGATCTTTATTTTGTAATTATATATCTATTTATTATATGCACACTATTTTAATCGCGCTATTCTGCCGGAACTGGCTATATTTGTGACTGGTTTGGAAATACGAACGTACATTTGTTTTTATTTTCTTTATTAGTAGTATACGTAATTAAATAAATGAATATAGCATATAATGTAAAACAAGATATTATATATAAAAGTGAACATTTAATATTATTGTAATGTTTAATTAACACTGGCATCACAGATACATACCCTATACCTCAACTCTGGGGTTGAAAGGGAATATAATCTTATAATAATTAAATGACACTTATAAATTAATATAATCTTGTTTTACTTACAAAAAAGTTTAGTTCTACTCTTATGACATCTATTTATCTTAACGCTACTTGCAGCTTCTATCCTTTAATAGTCCAATTCTCAATCCCCACAGATAGCGGTAGTAGTCACCCATACTGTATAAGTTTTTCTGGAACTCCACGCCAGTTTCAAAGGTGCCCACCACAATGTGCTTTTCACCACTTTGTTTATTGTTAAATGATAATTCGCAAACGTTGTGTTAACAGAAGCGAGTATCCGTAGCTTTTATGAATATTATTTCTGTAGCATTCATTAGTCTAATTGCGCTCGCCGCTCATATAACTAGGTCTGCCCGCAGCAAATCTAGGGATGAGATAACTTTTATGAACTTAAGATTTTAAATACATATATTAATTTATTAAATAAATTAAAATTTATTATTTCTCTTAAATGTAGACAACTTACAAATGGTGTTGGTAAAATTGATTTAGATATTTACAAATCTCTTTTAATTCTATATACATAGTTATATGTGGGTAATCTTTAAAAGTATTGAACCTAATAATAAGTATTGAACTTAATTTTCGCCCACAGAAAATGGAATCGATTTTTGTTAAAAAAATTGTTTTTAAAATAAGAAGAAGAAATAAGAAGTCATGCTTTTATCATAAAATATTATTTATTATATATGTATAGCAGTATTCGGGTATGTGACCTTTAAACCGTTTTTAAACTTGACTCGATCCAATCGTATTAAATAAACTACAATAGTTAATTATAAACCGATAGATTACCTTGGTAGTCTATGAATGCTCTATGGTTGGTATGTGTCTACGTTCAATAAAGTAGTCATGTCGTGTCCAAGTGATAGTATTATGGCTGACGCACAAACCGTGCAGGCCAAGAAATGGGGGAAAAAATAAAAAAAAAGTAATAGTATTAAGTATCCTGCCATATCACATAAAATTAATGTTATCTTCGTAATCATTAAGATATTAACTTTTAACAGTATAGTGAGATGCCTTAAAATCCAACAAAAACGTAAATTTCTTAATGACCACAGATTCTTAAGTTTTAATACCGTGGTAATATTTTCGTCAGCTATGGCTATATACTTGGTTTTAGTATTTTTAAACTCGAAATTACGACAAAGTTGTAAGCTCCTTGCATCGTCTCGCATAATTTAAACGTTGTACTTAGTCAACTTCCTAAGTCTACCCAGAAATTGTCTTTATAACTCGAGGCGACTGCTCAACAAAAAGGTTCTTATTACAACATTTTGACACTCAACAAACCTGGGAACATTCCCAGGTGATGAATATCAATATTGCCTTTACTTGAAGCAACTACAAGCCATCGATGTCTTTTTTTATATATTTTTACTAGCCGTTTCCCGCCCGCTTCACTGGGCGAATTAAAATAGGAAATAAATAAAATTTTATGTTTAATTATTATTTTTTAATATTTTTGTTATACTTCTTTTTAACTTCCCGCTAAGAAAATTGAAAATTTTCGAAAATCGAGTTTCTAACAGATGTTGACGTTTAGAGGTTCTAGGAAGCCTCCCCGAATATTTCTGCAGTGAAGTCCGTATGTATAAATTTTCATAAAAGTAAAACAGCAATAAAAAAATGAAAAACGTTGGAATTTAAAAAATAAATAATAGCTATAAACCATCTAGGAAAAATTTCGCATCGAATGGCAGTAGTTTCATGTCGATACGATCAGTGGTTTAGGCGTGAAGGAGCCTCAAACGAAGACCATTTTTCTTATATATATATATATATAGAAGATTATTTCTTAATTTTATTTCTGATTCAGGTTGTAATTTTCGGGTGTTATTTTAAGATTGTCGTCACAGTTGTTTTACATTAGATATAATATAGGAGGTTTGCTCGTAGGGATGTGGATATTAATATGGGTCATTTATTGATACAATTAAATGAAATCAGTGGCGTTTCAACCTTTTGAAGTCTAGGCCTCAGATTTCTGTATATGTTTTATGATCATTTGTCAATCTAATAGGCGAGTAGGCGATTAGCCTCCTGTGCCTGATACACACCGTCGACTTTTTGAGTCTAAGGCAAGCCGGTTTCCTCACGATCTTTTCCTTCATCGTTCCAGCACACAGAATGATAAATGCGCATATTGAAAGAAAGTCCATTGGCGCACAGCCGGGATCGAAAGTACGACCTCAGGGATGAGATTCGCACGCTTAAGCCACTAGGCCAACACTGCTTTCTTGATACTGTAGTAGTTAAATCAATACACATGAAAGTGACGAAATCTATCTGAAAAGTCAGTCTATATTCGTCTTAAAAATTTGTTTAGTAGAAAATTTATATGTAACTAGCTGATCCGGCAAACGTCGTTTTGCCATGTTTATCATTTATAATAAAAAATAGGGGTTTATCGTATCGTATCATAAAAAAATAAAAATATTTGTTTTTATCTAAAAATAAAAAAATAAAAATTAGGGTTGGACTACCCTTAACATTATAGGTATGAAAAATAGATGTTGTCCGATTCTCAGTTATACCCAATATGCACACAAAATTTCATGAGAATCGGTCAAGCCGTTTCGGAGGAGTTTAACCACAAACACCGCGACACGAGAATTTTATATATTAGATAGTTGGAGTGGCTCTTAATATCGTACATTTAAGAACAAGTTACTAAGCGAATACTAATAGAATAACATGAGTTCTATTTACAGTTATACCATCTCTATATGTATCTAATTTAAAATAAAATCTGAATTCCTAACGACTATAATGCCCTTATTATATGTAATAATGGTTCAAATCAAGGCCTATTTTGAAGAAATTGACTGAAAATACAGAAGGTTTCTAAACGAGACCCAAATTACAGGTCTTGAAGGATTCAATTGAGGCGTATAAATGATGTTAGCCAGGAATAGAAACTATTTGATTTATACTTGTGTGATTAAATATAATTTGACCATTATCTTTCACCAATATTCGATAACTAAATTATACGTTAGAGAGAACCGCCTAAAACCTACGGTTGTGTGGTAGTGTCCTCATTGAAAATCGATTTCGTGGATGAGTATGGAAGGAAAGAATGGGGATAGGCTATAAACAATAAAACTTACTAGATTGTGCAAACTGAAATTTAATACAAATCAATCCAACATCGAAGTCCTGAATGTTAAGCAATCAACCAAGTCGAATTCTCACTTTCTTTGGTATATCGGCACATGAAAAGGACTCCATAGAGATTGGTGGTGAGAGAAGAGTGAAATGGACAAGATCTCGCAGTAGGGTGAGGTGAAATGAGTAAATATGGATAACTAATTTTATCAAATAATGCTCAATAAAAGCAGTTTTCCCTGATGACGGGATTATTAAGAGCTCATTCAAGAGCGCACGCATTAAGTAATTTTAACTCAATCTCTAGCCAAAGCGGTTAGTTCAAAATTTCTACATCTTAAGCGGGCCATAGACGGACCACATGCGACAACATGCGGTCCGTCTATGGCCCGCTTAAGTTGCTATATTCAGAAATATGCCACAACACATTCTACAGTAATAAATTTAATTAACAAATCGTTCCAAATTTGTATAACTTTTTTGGTATGAGATTTGGATATAGTAAATATATTATTTTTATCGTCACATACATAGTAATAAAGACATGATCACAGTCGAATGTTATTACTTATTAGACTTTTGAGTGCAGTCTGAAATATCGACGTCTGAAGCTAAATCTGATAAAGCTTATAAAGAAGTCTTATTTGAATTTCCATTCCAAGGAAATGCCTCGGAGTTCTTTCTTATCTAGTTACAGCGATGTTTTTGACCGTGAAGTACATTACCTAGTTAGACTGATGTAGATAAAGCCTTGTTAGCATTTCCCAGAAATTAAAAAAGAAAAAAAAACGCTACTTTTCTTAATTGGATTTTTTAAATGGTGGTTCTTTTTCCGTCGTTTCATAACTGTGTATTAGGTACTAAAACGTAAAGCCAGCCCGTCAAAATGTTTCCGAAATAATATCGTCCTTCGAACGTTCATAAAATATTCGATGGTGTTTCTAAGGATTGGCTAAGGCTATTGGAAATAAGGCTGAAAACTTCATAGAGTTAGACATGAAATTTTTTGTCTACGTAAGATTTTTATATATATTTTTTTAAAATAAAGATTCAGTTGTTATAAGCTGTTAAAAACAGCGTATGAGATTTCTAGTTCTAGACGTTCTGTTCGTTTGGCACATTTAACTTTTGTACTTTTGAAAATTATTTATTTATAAAAGCTTGCCAACACTACATACTGATACATTAGTACTTAAGAAAAATAAAAGACAAGATTTCAATAGACATACACTTATAGGCAAACATAACAAACACGAAAAGAAAAAACATACATCGATTCATAAATATAATTGATTTCAAAGTGTGAGGGGAGGAACTATGGATATCCAGACCTAGCTCGTTATGAGTTGTATTTTTTTTGGTTTTCTTATTAATATTAAACTATGTTTACCAGGTGATGGGACACACGGCTGTATCGAGGTCAGGTTGTCTAGACTAAACCCTTACCTTTCAAGTTTTAAACTATGAACTAGATAATATCACTTACTAGCTACTTAAGTGCGATATAGTCGTTAGATGTTCAGATGCACTCGTGATAGGGTGACGTATGCATCTTCTTTTAATGTGCTAATTAGGTCAACTAAAGTCTTGTAAAGCAACGATTACCACTTATGGTAATGCCTTTCTGATTTAGTTCACAACAGAGCTTGAATATTTCAATGGTTAAAGTTACGATTTTACTAACAACAAAAAATTTTGTGGTACAATTAATTAATTTGGAACCTGACGGTGGTGGCGCGCCAAGGATGAGCACATGAAGCTGTCGATCCACCGTCTTCATTGGTGTATCCTTGGGTTATGACTTATGAAATGTTTCTAATACAGAGTGCATCTTACACTTGTTCACTATAATATTTCGATATTAATTAGCAAAATAAGACGAAGGAAAGATATGAGATTTACAGTTCATTATTAACATTAGTTTGTGATTGTAATTTAAAAATTTGATGGTCTAAAATAAATGCTGACAGTTTGTTGTCTTTTGACAAAAGCGGTTTTTCTTATTAAATCATGTTTATTAATAACATATTTTTCATGGATCCTGGCGCCTCTTGATCATTCAAATATTCCTAACCAGTTGTGATAGACTTTACAGTGTAGTTTTAATTTCACAAATCATTTAATATAGTATTTGATAATGTTTATTACTTGTTTTTTCTGTACTTCATCTTTATCATAACAGAATATGATTTAATTTCTTTTTATTCAAGTTTTTCTTTCTTACTTAATTCCATAGAAAAATTATTTGTTTATCCATATTTTCTTGTTTCTTTTTGAGTAATTTGTATCAGTAAAATTTGAACAAAATACAGTAAATAAAATCAACATACTTCTAATCAAGGTAGCGTTTGCCTTGTAAACACGCTTACGTGAAGCGTAAGTATTTGTAAACGTTGAGAAAATGAATAAATAAATAGGTTATTTGGTACCGGGTCGGTTCCCGCAGGAGTCTGGAAATCTGTTCCACTGGCCGGAGTCGAATTATTGATGTGCACTCGACAAGGTGCTGGCGACAGTTGAACGATTTTATTTCGTTTTCTGCACGTGCCGTAGAAATTATAATCGTTAGTTGGGAACATTCGTTAGTATTCGCCTTAGCGTTTTGAGGCAAAATTGTTTTAACTGTAGTCTTGATTAATAAACTGTAGTTAGTTTCCATCAATTAAAAGTTAATTTATTAGTAATAGATATCAACGAATTGAATTTCTATGCGTTTCCAGTTTTCTTAGAGTTAACATACTTTTGTCAGAAGCTAAAATCTTACTTACAAACTAATCTTTTTTAACACATTAAACGCATAAAAAGAGCTTCGGATGTATTCTGTGAGACAAAAGGCAGCTGGCTCATCATATCTAGACAAACCGTAGCTTGCGCTGATTTTCAGCCAATCAGCTCCACTTCCACAATATTTGAAAAAATGGACAAACGCAGAACCTGCGAATATAGTAAAGTATATAGTAAAGGTTCCATTGTAGTGTCAATGTTTATAAATATTGATTCTTTTATACACTGCTCTTTTATACGAGTCTATTGCTCTAGTCTGTAAATGACGTAGCCGATATAGTCATAGAGTTGTCGGATGGTGTGGATTGGGATAATCCCAGTAGATTTGAATAGAATCCGATTCGATGGCTACGAATTATTTATGACGTTCGGAGCTATTTGCACCTTATCGGGAG
Organism: Pieris napi; assembly: GCF_905475465.1. NCBI lineage: Eukaryota > Metazoa > Arthropoda > Insecta > Lepidoptera > Pieridae > Pieris > Pieris napi. The sequence goes on from NC_062245.1 coordinate 8,767,404, forward strand.
CCGGGGTATATTACAGAAAACTCAGTTGAGCCCGCGGCGATATGGAATATCAAATTCGAAAATAGAATTATCATTTGGGTACTGTAAAAGCAGTTATTTTTTTTTAATATTGCCGATTATATAAAAATTATAGATCTATATAATTAAGGTTATAGGTTTAGTTCGGGTTTAGTTCGACCAAGAAGTTCGATGACTGGCATATATTTGATGAAACAAACAAATGTTCGTCGCCCCACGAAGAGGTTGCGGATCTTGTGCGAATTTTATATTAATTATAATAGATTTTGAACGATTTTTGTATAGAAAACAGGCAGTTCATACATACGGCATTATTATAAAGTGGATTAAAGTTAGCGCCGTGTTATAATGACGTATGTGTGACTGAGCCCACGTTTTATAATAAATTTAATTTCTAAATGTTGCATGAGCAGTGTTGGCCTAGTGGTTTCAACATGCAACTCTCTCATCCCTGCAGTCGTAGGTTCGATCCCTGGCTGAAAACATACGGAAAACATCGTGAGTAAACCTTAGACCCAAAAAATTGAAGTTGTGTTAACAAAATGATAACAAAAGACATACATAAATGTGAAGCTCAGACCTAATTGGTTGTAGCGCCATTGGTATATATAAATGATAGCGTCGTAACTTCTCTAAGTCTGAGTGGATTTACTTAATTATAATTATGAAGAAGTGTTTATTGCAGAGACTAAAAGCCACAATTAATATAAATTTCGCCTCTATCCGTTAGAAATATTACAGTTACATTAATTTCACTCATGTCTTAGATTTAAATTCTTTTGACTACATAAATCATGAGTTACTACGCTCGACCAAGTGGAAAAATTCTCAAATGGCTTATCCCTGACCCTATCTTCGAAGGGAATCTTAGTCAAATAAATTCGCGAGCTATGAATAATGTAGGTGCACCTGAGATACGACACATTACGGCGAGGAGAGTGTCACTCTGAGACGTTTTAAAAGGCGATTAAACGAAATTACGCGAGGATTTTAAATAAGCGCGAAGTTTTTGTTTTAACATGACAAGCTCAAAATTGTTGCTTTATGTGAATATACTATCTATTTAGGCCCATTTTGCGAGTGGTTTTTTGACCATAAGGCACCCACCACCATAACCATTTTAAAATGTAAATTTGTAGTAACCAAATTTTTTTTCTTATAATACAATAATTCAATAAATCATTAAATAATACAACATTTTACATTTTAAAATAATTAAGTTTCGCATAGGTACTAAATGTGATTTATTTCACAATATATAAACATTTAAATCAATTTAACGTATATGTAGGTAATAAAGTTTCCAATTCCCGACACTGCCAAACGTGAAGTATATTGACGCGCGAGTTCACGCGAACTTTAGACGCGATAAAATCCGACCCGAAAACTTTCGGATTGCAACCAACTTTGCACAGGTTATTATCTTCTGAATTATTCATCGGCCTTACTGCAGTTTGTCATCTGCACTTGTTTCTTGTTTGGAAGCTTGGGGTTGTACTGAATTCGTCCCAATTGTATAGAATTCTAGAGATATTTAAATTATTGTGAAATTCTAATTCCCTGAATAGGATTTTCTTATTGCAAAAAAAATCATGTTCATTTACTGAGCAGTCACTCTTAATTACATTTATTAAAAGTAGTTCATTTAGGAAAACAGACGAAATTTCACTTGTATCACCTTGATTTCCTTTGTTCCACTATTGAGCGCTTCCTAAGGCACTTTTTGCCGCGCACCACCAGTATGTGGACCCAACTGCCTATAGAGATATTTCCGACTTAGAGTACATCAAGAAAAGTGCCTACCGACTCTCCTAAAAGGTTGGCAACGCACTCGCGAGTCTTCTGGCCCTGCGACTGTGTATCGGCGATGGTAACTTGACAGACATACTCCCGAACGTGCCTTTTGAAGAGCAGTTTTTGGCAAATGTTTTTTCGAACATTTAAGATTTTTTTACATGCAACTAGCGACAATCACAAACGTAATAATAATTTCATAAAAATAATCATTATAGTACTCATTCCACGAATAATTTATAAAATAAATATTAATGATATCGTATTACCATTGTTTTATCATCGCCGTTACACCGTGATCTGATTAATCTCCAGTTTGACAGGACGTACCTGACGCCTCACATGATGGATGTTCCCGCAGGCTTCACGAGCTCAAAGCTATTTGTCATAATTTGATGATGTCGTTACCATATCGATATCGATTTCTGATAAGCGCACCGTGTTCAAACGGTTCACTACACGCTTTGATTATGCTCCGAAGAATTATTGGATTTGTGCAATCTATTTATGGCTAAATTATAACGCTTTGCTGGATTATAAATCATTGAGGTCGTTGTATAAGGATTATTTTAAAAATATCCTAAATAAACTATGTGGGAGCTTTTTGATACTGAGTGAATAAGATATTTAAATTATTAAGGTACTGCTGAAAGCTATACTTAACGATTCTATTCGCAGCGTGTTATACCATGAAAAGTTCTAGCTTTTCTTGTAACTTCATTCTGCTGTTACTCTCCTATTAAAAAACGCAATACCAACAAACGGATTACTATTTTTATAATTTTGGGATAGGGTAGGGTTAGGGTTAGGGTAGAAGGACTCCTTTCTCCGCAATTAGACTCGTGGTTGGTCCGTTGTGCGTACGAGTCCTGGCTAATTTAGCCAGCCTAGCTCCTTCCAGAAGCACAGAAGTCTCCTGGGCACTTCACAGGCTTCCCGGAGCGACCTCACCGTTCCGAGGATTTTTTCACGTTGATTAGCCACAGCCTCGCATTCCAGGACTACGTGGGTGACTGTTTCTTCTGCGCTGAAACAGCCTCTGCACAGGGGGCTGTCTGTCGCGCCTAGGATAAAAAGATGTTTATTTAAGAGGCAATGACCCGTTATTGTCCCTATCATTATTTTAAGGTTGGTTCTATTTAAGTTAAGTAGTCGCTTTGTCAGTTGCGGGTTTACTGCTGGCAGAGCCACTTTGGACTGTCTGCAGGCCGCACCATGCGACCATCGTTGTTGCTGGAGTTCAGCGGATCTCTGGCGGATCCAGGTTCGCACCAGCGAGAAGGGCAAAGGAAGGAGCGGATACGGGCCAGCAGGCATCATTCCGGAGCCTCTTCTCGCAAGCTCGTCCGCAGCATCATTGCCGAGAGATCCACTGTGTCCCTTTATCCACTGTAAGGTAACCCTATTGGTTCGGGTTATAACCTCCAGTGCTTCATGACACTCCAGTATTAGTTTGCTGTTGGTTTTTTTGTTTCCGAGCGCCATCAGCACGGATGCACTGTCGGATACGAATTTAATGCAAAAGTCATTAATCCCTAGCCGCTGCACGGCTCTGGCTGCTTCGGTTAAGGCGACACATTCACATTGAAAGATCGTGCTCTGTGTGCCCAAGGGTAGGTGTATGTTGATGTTGAGATCAAGAGAGAATATGCCAGCGCCTGAGCCAGACCCTGTTTTGGATCCATCTGTATATATACGTAGCTCATTCACGGTCGACCGATCATGTTCCTCTTCTCTCAGTTGTATATGATATTTCCTGTTAAATATTAATTGGTTAGTGATTCTATCACAGGGCGCAGCAATAAGAGGTTGATACTCTATTGCCCTGTTGAGAATCGCTGTGTGTGTACTGTAGTGATTTTTTCCCCATAGATCCAGTACCATAAGCCTGATAGCAGCCAGGGCTGCCTCCTGCTGTATGTGTAGGTCCAGGGGTAAGATCTGCAGGGCCATCTCCATTGCTGCGGTTGGTGTTGTTTTCATGCAACCGCTAGCAGCGGACAAAGCAAGCCTCTGGAAGCGTCCGAGTTTGGTAATTGCCGTTTGAAGTTCTGTTCTGGGCCACCAAACAAGGGCTCCATAGGCTAGCATTGGCCTAATTATGGCAGTGTATATCCATAATGTTATCTTAGGCGATAAGCCCCATTTCACGCCTAGCATCTTTTTGCATTGATAAAAGGCGATCGTTGCTTTGTTTAGTTTGTGTTCTAGATGTTTGTTCCAGAGCAGTTTACTGTCCAAAATCACACCTAGGTACTTGATTTCATTCTTGAGAATGAGTTCAGTGTTGAAGAGTTTCGGAAGTTTGTACGGTCCAAGAACTCTTCGGTTGGTAAAAAGTATTAGTTTTTGATGGGTTGACAGATAACTCGTGCTCATTGCACCATCTCTCAATCACTTTGAAAGCTCGTCTCATGAGGTCACATAAGGTGCTTTCAAAGTTCCCAGATATCAAGATTGCTATGTCATCAGCATATCCCACAGTGAAGAGATTGTCAGCGTTGAGTTTTGTGATTAGTTCATTAACCACAAGGTTCCACAGTAGCGGCGATAGAACACCTCCCTGCGGACATCCTCTGCTGACAATGCCTCGTGTTGTGGAGTTTACCGTGAACTGTATAGCTCGTTGTTTTAGCATGTTGTTTACCCATTCTATAAGGGTTGATGGTACTCCACATGACCTTAGTGCTCTGGTTATACTCGTGAAGTTTGTTTTGTCAAAAGCACCTTCGATGTCAATGAATGCACCAAGGGTTGACTGCTTTAACTTCAGGGAGTTGCCAATGCGAGACACGACGCTGTGGAGTGATGAGTCCGTTGATTTGCCCGAACTGTAGGCATGTTGATTAGGGTGTAGGAATTTGGATAGCGATACCCGGCTGCGTATCTCCAGGTCTCCTAGCCTCTCCATCGTTTTTAAGAAAAATGAAGTAAGGCTAATTGGCCTGAAGGACTTCGCTTGGGTATAGTCCTCTTTACCTGGTTTTGGGATGAATATGATTTTTACTTCTCTCCATTTCAAGGGTATGTATCGGTGGGCTATACAGGCTCGGAAGACAGAGACAAGATAGTCTACTATTAAGTTCCCACTCCATCTTAGTAGGCCTGGGAAGATGCCGTCCAAACCAGCCGCTTTGAATGGAAGGAAGGAGTTGATTGCCCACGTTACTTTTTCATTAGTGATTATTTTGTGAGCTACTTGCCAGTCTGAGCTGTCGGTGGCTCTCTCTGAGTATGGTTGCCAAGCCTGTTCGTTGGCAATTATGCAACCCGGAAAGTGTGTTGCCAGTAGTAGTTCACATGTTTCTGAATCAGTTTTTGTAAATGAATTGTCAGGTTTTTTAAGACAACCGATCGAGTGATTGGGCTCTCTGGAGAGGCATGATTTCACCCTGGTTGCCTGGTTGTTGGTTTCAATACTGGTGCAGAAGTGTCTCCAACACTCCAGCTTCCTAGTACGTAAAAGTTTTTTGAATCGCCTTCTCGCGACCGTGTACTTGTCCCAGTCGGTGGGTAACCGTGTGTTCACTGCTCTATTGAACAGCTTCCTGACCTTCCGTCGGTGTCTCTCCAGTTCGGGGCACCACCAGTTATGTCTCCCTCCCCATCTTGGTATGGTAAGGGGACACGACCGTTCATAGCTTGTCAGGAGTAGGGACGTTAGGTTGTTTACATGTTTGTCTATGTCTTGTATATTTATGGTGGTTGGTATCGATAGTTTGTCTACCTCGGAGCTGATAAGTCTATGAAATTTTACCAAATCGGTTCTCCGCGGTATACGTCTAGGTTGAGGTTTAGGTAGCTCCCCTTTGATTGCAAAGCGGATCCACCTATGATCAGAGCATGATAACTCGTTGGATACGTGCCAGTCCTGTATGTGATCTGACAGACCAGCAGTTACCATTGTTAAATCAATAATAGTTTGCGAACGCGCGTTGATAAAAGTTGGTTTTGAGCCATTGTTTGCCAAGATAAGGTTATTGCTAAGTATAAAATTAAGCATATCCTCACCTCGAGTGTTGGTACTAGCGTTACCCCATAACGTGTGGTGCGCATTGGAGTCCGCCGCGATGATTAGCTCCAGTTTCTCCCTCTCACAGTAGTCAGCCAGAAGGCCGAGTTCTGGAGTGGGCACGTCCTCGTCACCTGGTAAGTAGGCGGACGCCAGGACGACGTCTGGTTGATTGTTTCTGGGTAACCTAATAGCTGTAAGGTTCCTTGAACAGAGTTCGTTTATTAGAAATGCTGGTACATGTTTAGGCAAGATTATGCAAGTTCTAGGGTTACTTACGGAGGTATCCAGTAAAAGTTTACCACCGGTGCTGCCCAGGCCACATATCTTGCCATTCCTGATCCACGGCTCCTGGATCGCGGCGATGGTCTTCGGATTGGTCTCCAGCAGTCTGCGTAGGGAAGCCGACGCTGTCTGACTGTGCTGGAGGTTAGCCTGGATGAGGTCAGTTCGGCGATGGGGAGGAGCGCAGACAGCTGTCGCTGAATTCACTCCCCCCGGTCTCCTGAAACAACTCATCATCCGAAGTTAGTTGCACCGGTGACGGTGGATGTGTAGCTACCTCCATAGGGACGTGTGTTCCGGTGACCGAAGCCGCCCCCGTCAGAGACGTGGACAGCCCCGACCCCGACGACGCCACCCCCGATGTGCTGGTAGTAGTTGGTGGGGCGTTGGCCACCTGCGAGGGTTCATCCCTATCCAGGATGCGGATATAGATGTTCCCCATCAGGTAGTACAAACGCCGATTACGCTCTTTGATTTTAGGGATCTCAAACTCTGGCACACGAAAGAAGAGGGACACGCCTGTCGGGTCCTGAGTTCTTCGTTCGTGTGTCAGGGTCCATGATCTGATGTTGAGGTGGCGGTTTTGCCTCGTGATCAGTTTCCTCAGTGTTTCCGTGTTGCCACTGTAGTCTGGTACATGTAGCAGACACGGAATCCTATTCGGAATCGCCGATTGAGGCCGAATCACCAACCTGGTGTCAGGTATTGGATTTGTGATGACATCACAAGTTCCGGTCAGCCAACCCAGAGTGTAAGTGTCCTCGCACCAAGTTTTGAGGACACCATCCGAGAAATGGGCCTTACCCCGGAACCTGATGTCGTTGGGCTCGGTAGTTAGGGTAGCATCAAGATCCGCCAGGAGCTCGTCTTGAATTTTACCCTCGATTTGTAGGCGGATGTTATCCGCCTGTTCTTGTGTCATATCCACGAAGGGCTCAGTCATCACGGCAACACAAAGCTCGTTAGTTTTGTATGACGCTGCCGCTTCCGCGTAACTGGCCGAGGTCCCTGCCACTGTCTGGGATTTGTTGGGTTTGACCCTTTTACTTTCCCCAGTCGGTGTTACGGTTTCCTCTGGCCGGTCGCGCTTCTGGCCCTTCGTGGCTTGGTTGGTTTTGGAACTCTTAAGTCCCTTGCCGCACCCAGAGCAGCTAGGCACGGGCGCAGCAGTGGATCTTTTAGGCTTCGGTGTCCTTTTCCCGCCTCTCTCAACTGTGGTTACAGCGGGGGCAGTTCCAGGTTTCACAGGTGGCCTCGGAGCGCCGGTGACCAGCTTCTGCTGTTCCGGCGCCCTTATGGCTCTCCTGTGCCGTCGCCTTTTGGAGTTGCTTACGACCATTTTGAAAGTCGGCTCCTGAATTGCGGTCTTCAGGGCCGACATATCCATGGTCGTGGTTATTGCACTGGACGTGCCCACCGTCGCAGCCTCGGTCTGCCGCATCGCTCTTGCCGCGGAAGCCCCCCCCTTCAGACGCAGACAGTGCTGTATCATCGTCCGGAGTTGCCATCTTTGGCTCGACCGACGCAGCCAACCTGGCCGCAGCAGTGGTCACATCCTTGTGCGGTTGTATAAGGGATTCCATCGGATTGGGTACGGGCCGGAGTGCAGCCCGGATTGGTGCAACCCCAGCCGCTGCCCTCTCCTTTGGGGTCCCGGACGCTGCCCGTGAGGGTGCATCCATGTGTGTGACAGGGGCATCAGAGTGACGCGCCACTGGTGACTTGCACCGCGACACGTCCAAAGACGCAACCCTGGGTTTGTTGGTGTTAGTGTTTGTTCTGTTAAGTTTGTTTGCCTCTTTATCCATGAGGTGATATGGTTTGAATTCACCTTTGGAGCTCTCCACCCGCCACGGAGCCCTCACGTCGGGGACGTCCCTTGCTCAGCAAGCGACGTCAGAGCTACTCCTCCGGTATAGAGCCAGCACGTAGGGAGACAGACGCATCTGCACGCAGCAAGGAAGTACGGAGCTGTTCACGCCACGAGACTATGACGCAACTCACCCCGAGTCCCGTACCGCGCCGACGGCCCCCCCCCCACATCCCGACTCTCGCTCGGCAGCCCGCTTATGGGATGCCACAGCCGGTTGACCGTGGTTAGCTAAACCCCGGCCTCCCGTGTGAGGAGAAATCCAGACCAAAGAGGTGTGTTGTGTGCAGCGCACAACTGTTCCGGCGCACTACTCCACTCAACCCCCAGGATTCCTTCATCCTCCCGTACGGGTCCCCGCGCACGGCACAAACACGCGGGAGGTCATTTACTGTCCACCGTCCTTTCTGTTTGGACGATGAACTCGCAAGGACATGACCTCTCCATCCCTGCAATAGTTCGCTTGGTGGTTTTAGTTACGTCTAATACATAGGGTATTAGACCAAGAACAGGGTCGGCAACCTCGAGAAGGTTAGTCCACCAAACTTGCTTTGAGGGGATCATAGCGACTTGCGCTACCCCCAAAAGCCACGCCTCCCTACCCATCAGAAGGATGTGGTAGGGTGGGTTTGCACCTATGCTACCATGCAAGCATGTCGTACTGGGAACCGTAGAAGCATAGGCCCAAACCCCCCCCTATAATTTTGGGATATATTTTATTAAATTACACACAAAAACATGACTTGTTGCAGATTCAAGAAACGTTGTGTTTACGATAATCGGCCAGTCTGAGCCGTACCACGCCAGCGTCGCTAGCCGGCTCAAATTGGACATTGAGAATCAGGTCTATGAATTGGAAGGCGTGAGTATAAGTTCAATATTTCTGTTATACGAGTATATATAGTAGTATTGTTAATTATTTACCAAAAAATTAAAAGTAAAGTCTTAAATTTATATATTTGTTTGCGGATCTTGTCTGCAGGAAGCACGTTTTTTTATTCAACAGAAGACAAACGGGCAGGAAACTCTGATGTTATATCCGCCCATTATCTAACATTGCCAGAGTGCGTTCTTAGTCGCTCGTCTTATGTCTCAATTAAAACTATGTTCTTCTATGTGATATATATATTCTTTTAATGTGTAAAAGACATGAAACAAGATTTATGCCTTTGGAATATATTAATAATTATAATCACATCTCAAAATGTTACTAGTGTGTCTACGGAATTTTTAATCAAAGTTGTATTGATTAAACTAACATCTCACCATACGAAAGCCTTATTAATTGTAGAAATATTTTTAGCGAGAAGCAATAACACACATAACACACGAAGATTTCTCAGTTCCCGGTGCGTGGACAGTGATTCCTCTCTTTCGGCCCCTGTTTACAAAGTACAAGGGTAGCGATGTACGATGGGTCCTATTTTTGGAGCCCCACACGGCTGTGCGTTGTGGAAAACTATTCGAGGCTCTGGCTGCAGCTGATAAACAGAAGGTAGTGTATCAGGAATTGTAGGAATTACGTACTGTTTCCTATTGTTGTATGCTTAAATTATTCTAAATGAAAACAGTGGCGATACAACCTTGTAAGGGTCTAGTAGGGTCTTTAGAATTCTGTATCTGTTTCGTAATCATTTGTTTTTGCCTAGGAAAAAAGGCCTAAAATCCTAGGACTTTTTAGGGATAAGGCATGCCGGATCCTTAGGCGTCGTCCTAATTGGGAGCGATCGTACGATGGCGCGATGCGTTCTCTTCGTGCGATGAGTTCAAACATACAGATTTCATCAGAGTGTCCTATGCGCCTCGCAAGTAATCGTGCGAGCACATGAAATGCTTTAATAACGATCGTACGATGCGTTTGATCGTGCGATCATGTAATCAAAGCAACAGATCTCTTTTGAGTGTCCTAATCGGTTACTACGCGATGCGTCGACGCGCGAGGGGCGCCAGCCATCGAACGACGGCATCACACGATGGACATCGCGCGATCTATTAGGACACCTGTTAGGTCATCGCACGACCACTTTGATCGTGCGATGAAAAACGCATCGCGCCATCGTACGATCGCTCCCAATTAGGACGACGCCTTACGATGTCTTCCTTCATTGTACGAGCAAGTGTTAAATGCGCTCAGAAAGTCCATTTGTGCACAGCCGAGGTTCGAATCCACGACCTTAGAAGTGAGAGTCACCCACTAATGCTAATAGGCCAACACTGCTGTTATATAATTCATAATTAATGAAATAAGTTAATTTTAATTAAGTCTTTGTTATTTGACAGGATGTAATGTGGGTGGGGTACCCGTTAAGTGACGATGAACCGACAATTATTCACCACTTTACGCATTTTGAGGAATTGGAAGACGATGGTGGTTTTGTGTATCCCAACTTTGCCAGCGGTTTCGCCATGAAGATGGGATTAATAGAAAGGTCAGAAGAGAAAGAGATTTATTCTTAGCTATATAATAGAATATAATCATGCCAGATGTTTTTAAGTTATTCTCAATCAACGTTGTAAATTTAGTTTTTTTAGTTTAAACAGTAGAGTGTTTTTAAAAATTGTCTTTTTACTAAGACATCATTGAACATTACGATCTAAACTTGAGCCTAATAAGCAATTTAATTCTAACCTAATTTACTAACAGTGTCGATTAAGGGGAAGACTCCGTTCGGTCCGTTCTTGTATAAAAAAAAATCAGTTACTACTGTTAAAACAGTTACTAACTAAAAACAGTTAAACTAAACTAAATAAGTTAAGCTAAACTAAATTCAGTTACTTCAGTTACTAGCTGTTAAAACTAACGTGCACTATTTCACTAATTCAATTAGTTTGGTCCTTTTCAATCTTCTCACTAGGCCCGTTAATATTTAGAGTAATTGCTATTATATAAGTTATCACACTTTCTTATACATTTCTGTAATTAATCCATGTTTTGAAAATATTTCTCGTTAGTACTAATAGAAATCAAACTAGGTACAACGTAATAATTGTTATAAATAACGTAAAATGAAAAAACGTTTTGGGTTTACGTTGTACATGGGTAATTAGTTTTGAGGTTTTTCAGCAATGGTAGTCAGCGAGAGATGATTCGTTATATTTGGAAGCAATATTCTGCTACATTTTTTCACTAATTGTCCCACATTTTTTCGGTATTATTTTTATACAAATAAAAAAATGTGCTGAGCGCTAACACGCCAATTATTTTTTATTATGTAAATTTTGCATTCCACATTCTGGACTATAAATTCAGATTTTTTTTAGTACATATATAGGTGCGTACAGACTATATAACATAACATGTTATACAACATTGCTATACAACATGTTTCAGATAATGTGGACACTGAATGTTATAAAACATGTTTTAATAACATGTTATTGATATGTATTCTAGGACGAACCCAGCATCTACGTTTTTTGTTTTTCTTTTGTTATTTAAAATGGTTATATAACATTGTTATATTGCATTGTTATTCTAATGTGTACAGTATTGTTTAATGCTATAATGTTGAATAACAAGGTTACATAATGTGGACGTGTTATAAAACACAAGTTATATAATATGTTACATAGTCTGTACGCACCCTAATGAATTCTAGTAGTTATTTAGTGTTAAGTATTATAAAATTTTTGTTATGAAAGCCCACGCTTACGGTGGTCGGACTAATTGTGACCAATTTGTGAAAAAATTAAAAAAAAAATCATCATTGGTTCAACAGTGTTTTAGGTAAAATGGAAAGTGGCAAAGTCGAAATCGATGCCGATTTCTCAATAGACCCGGCGTTCGAACTGGCCCGTCTGATTTATGGAAGTCGAGAAAGCCCCGGGCCACTACTCACCCGAGATTTGAGTTTCTGCGTCGTCTCTATGGACAACTGTGCTACGTATCCGAGGCAGTTTGATACATGTGTGAGTAAAGCTTCAAGATTTAGCTAGATTTAGGTAACATGAAAGGTTTGAGGCTAAACCACCTGAAACCTCGATATTCTAAGAGCGCGGCCACACGATGCGTTAACGGTACGGTGCGGCGCCACACCGCAATTACTTCGAGCTATAGGGTGCCACACGAGCGTTGCGGTGTGGCAATATAATTTACCCCTCCCCGCCTCGTCTCGCAGGTCACAACTACGGCGCGCTTGCGGTGCGACGCCGCGCGGTGAAGCAACGCATCGTGTGACAGTGTATAGAGTAATTTGTATGTAGGGTGACGTTGCGGCACCGCTCCGGCGCCGCACCGCACCGTTAACGCATCGTGTGGCCGCGCTCTAAGAGAATCCATATGGTTTAATAACCTAGCAAAGGCGAGGATAAATTTCATTAAATTCTTATTCGACGTAGAATCTAAGTATTTTTCAGCCAATTTAAGCTGGCTGATTAAAAAAATTGTAGGGTCCAAATTATGTTTCAACTGTAATGCTAGAGGGGCTCAGAAGGGGCCTTGAAATGTATATGATAGTAAGTCTATGTTTTATATATTTATTGGTTTTATACACAATAACATTATATATATCAGCCACATCTGGCACTATAGAGTGATCTGCAATAACTCCTGACTACAGGAATGGAGCCCATCAATAACTAAAATAAAATTTAAACAATGTATAAAGGTTCTACCCTAAGGATTATCAGTTTATTTACTTACAAATGTAGGAATAATACACAACCTGGGTACACCTTTTAGAAGTTATACTTCTTTTGGCGGGTTAGGGAAAAATGATGAGAGTATCTAAACCTCACAAAAAACCGACACCCCGAAGTTAGCTATAGTCAACATTTTAGTTTTTTCAATTGTTAGTATCGTTTTTTCTACAAACATAGAATAAAAGTTTTGAAAAGATTTTTATCTTGTTATGCCAAAGAAGCTTGGTAACGCGTGTACATAGTACACACACGTTTTTTTTATATGTTTTTGTTCGAGCTTATTTTTCTGTGTGTTTCTAAATGCGTACTGGAAGAGTATATTTATACTCGAACCATTTGTTTATGTTACATAAGATTCACGGATTTTAACCTTGAATTAGAAACAAGAAATAGTATGTAAAAATATTATATTTTGCCTGTATTTAAATACATTATCTACATTCCATTTAATGGTAATAATATCTGGCAGGGCAGTGTGGCTGAAGAGTCAATATACTTCGCGGTTAAGACGTGGAGCGCGTTTCACTCAACACGCGCGCGCGCACTGAAGAAGACGTGGGGGAGACATGTCACGCACTTGCATTTCTTCAGCGATCAGAAAGGTATGTGGAATATTATAGCTTTGAAGAAAAAGTAGCGATTTTTATGCCTTCGAATGAGATATTTACTAAAATCTTTGAATTCTATTTTCTCCCTAACATCTGCAGAATAATTCAGAAGTTCAGTTTTCAGGTTTAAGTTAACGGATTAAGTTTGTTTTATCTCTTATTCTAATAATGCATCGTAGTCACACAATGCGTAAGGGTGACGAGACCCTGGACAAGTTCATCGTGATAGGCAATAAATAAAAATAAAATAAAAAAATCGGTTGTCTGTAAAGTCGGTTTACTGACGATAGTTGAACGTGACAACGTCACGAATCGCTCACTCAAGTAGGAGAGAGACAGATGTCGAACGCTGAAGAGCGCGGAGTCCGATTGTGCCTCTCTGTCGCCTCGCGCTCTCGCTTGCACTTCAAGCCTTAAATGGAACGCCTCAGAGGGAGGTAACGCCGCATGAGTCATGTTTTTTCGTGCGTGCAGCCGGCTCCATCGATTTATAAGACGTTGTCACGTCAAAAATAGCCTTTATTCGAGTACACTATAACTACAGTAAGTCCATGTCTTTTGAGTTTTACACTAGTACTCAACCTCCGACGGAGTGAAGGCCTCCTCCAGATTCTTGCACTTATCCCTATTTGTTGCGACAGTTTTCTAGTTTTTTCCCGCTATCCCTTTCATTTCATCTTCCCAAGTTTTTGGTGGGCATCCTCTCTTTCTTTTTCCCACTGGGTCCTTCCAAGTAAGGGTCTTTTTGACTCATCTGCAATCAATACCGGAGGAAAAAGATCGCGTGTCCGTTCGCCAACGAGATGGGCTGATCAAATCAAAGACTAGTCCGAAATGATACACTTTTGTAAAGGAAGCGCAGAGTCAAAATCGGTGGAAAGATAGAAGAAGATATACAGCTGACCAGGATACTCCGATATGACTTACAGACCCAGAATGATGATTCTTGTTCACAGACCCAAGTTTGCCAGCGACGAACATCGGTCTCCCGAACTCAAAAACGGGACATTGTATGAAGACAATCGCGATTTTAAAGGAAGTTGTGAGACGTGTGCAGACTATGCCGCAAATTAAATGGATTTTCTTGGCTGATGATGATACTATACTTGGGTATGTATGTCTAAACAACTTATTTAAAGGTGTTTTTGAAGTTATACTTCTTTAGGCGCGTTATGAAAAATTGATGACAGTAAAATTTTACGACGCGCGCGCACCGTGACACAAAATTAACAGAATGAAGTTGCTCACGGAAGATGCTACGGCATTGGACATAATTTAAAAACAACATTCGAATAATAATAGAATTTATGTTACACTTAATGTAAGAGAATAATAATAAATATTTATTTATTTAATTTTTCAAATGTAAACTGAACTTTATTGACTATAATGACGCCTTTTCCAGTCTTTGATTATTTAATTGTAATTAATTATTTGCATGCAATCAAAAACTATTTTTAATAATACCAAAGAAGTATAACTTCTTACGCGCGTACATAAGTACACGCACCCTTTTTTATAATAGAACAGGGGGCACACATTAGGTGAGCTTCATTGCCTTCCGAACCAATTTGACTTCGGGTCCTTCACGAAAAGAGCGTACCAATTATAAAAAAGCCGGCAACGCTGGCAATGTGAGGCGGTATTATTTGACATCAGGGGAGGCTCCTACCCATTTATATGTATATGTGTTTATCTTAATATATATAAATTTCGTGTCACGTTGTTTGTCCGCTATGGCCTCCTAAACTAACGAACCGATATCAATCAAATTTGCACACTGTGTGCAGTTTGATCTAACTTAAAAGATAAAGCTAACATCTTGATTTATACCCGCAATATTATTTTATTGCAAAATATTTGTTTATTATTTGATAGTCACAATTCTAACAGATGGCGCTGTGTTGAAAGCAACGTTTCACATAAGCTACAATTTAATGGCATAACCACCAAAAAAGCATGGTGGTCCCCATGACTGGTGTTCTCCTACCGTTTCCCTTGAATAGTTGACTACTATGTAATATAACAAAAACCTTAGCCACAGCAACGCTTGGCCGGCCTGCTAGTATTATGTATATATATACACTTCTGGACACATCTATTGGCCCACCTTGCATTTTCAGTTTCTTTTGGTCCTACCTAAAAAATTATATTAGGTCGAGTAAAAAGTTTTTATGCAGTTTTGAACCTGGCACATTCATAATTGCATTCAATATTTTTTTTTTTTTGAACACAGAATTTAAAGAAACAAAAGACAATTTGGAGCCTGCTCATTTATATCAAACAATCGAATACTAAGAAAACTTGATTTTATTGGTTTAGTTGGATTTAATTCTTGAAAGTGTGATTTTTCTCTTTGGTTTTGCAACAAACATTACTTATTCTTAACATTAAGATGAGGTTCTATCAATAATTTATGGATACTTCGCCTGAAGTCGCCGCCCAAGCTGTGGCACTTGTCCGGGCCGGACACAGCCAAAGAAATGTGAGTTATCAACTTAATGTAAGTCGATCTGCGGTCCGAAACGTTTATCGGAGATACCTAGAGACTGGCGGCTTTGTTCGTCGCCAAGGAAGACCACGATTTCGGGTCACAACTGAAAGGCAGGATCGATTCATCGTGACGACCAGCTTGAGAAATCGTCACCTTACCTCCATTAAGATACAAAACCAACTTCGCGACTTCCATGGAGTAAATGTGAGCGCTCGAACTGTTCGGAGAAGATTAAAAGAACGCGATATGGTACCACACAAGCCAGCTAATGGCCCAAAACTAACGCGAGCCCACCGAATAGCGCGCCTTCATTTCTCGCGCTCACACTTAAATTGGACTCAGCAGCATTGGAACGGTGTACTTTTTTCTGATGAGTCTAAAATTGCGTTACATGGCAATGATGGAAGGAAGAAGGTCTACCGACGTAAGGGAGAGCGTTTTGCACAATGCTGCTTTGAAGTGAGGGTTGCTTATGGCGGTGGCTCATGGACTGTCTGGGGCGGTATATCCGCGAGCGGCAAAACTCAACTTGAGGTTGTTACGGGACCACGGCTGCCAACATTAAATGCTGAAAGGTACATTCTTGAGTACTTAGAACCTCACGTGATGCCATACGCGGACTATGTGGGCCCAAATTTCCTTTTTATGCATGATAATGCAAGAGCCCATACGGCCGGCATCGTCAGAGAATATCTTCGAGATGTGAACATCGCAGTCATGGACTCGCCAGGCAGAAGCCCAGATATGAACCCCATTGAGCACATGTGGGACGAGCTAAAAAGACGTGTTAGGGCTCGTCAGCCAGTTGCCCAGACGATGCAGGAATTGAAAACTGCCATAGAAGAGGAATGGGAGATGATCCCTCAAAATTCCATAGAGCGGCTGATAAACTCTATGCCTAATCGTATGAGAGCTGTCGTAGATGCCCATGGAAACAACACGCGTTATTAAATTAAACCTTTATTTGATAAAACACGTTTTTTATTCAAAAATCAACTGACTTTATCAAGGCGCATACCCGACTTGTTAGGCGTATCTCCATGTGGTGTGGTATTCTAAATTCAAATTTAAAACAATACGATCGAAAAAGATGGTAAAATGTATCAGGTTCAAAACTGCATCAAAACTTTTTACTCGACCTAATATAAAATTTTAGGTAGGATCAAAAGAAACTGAAAATGCAAGGTGGGCCAATAGATGTGTCCAGAAGTGTATATATATATTACGCAATTGATAGCGTTTGAAAGTTAGTATACCATAAGTCAAGTATTCTTATCCAGCGGGCCGAGTGGGGGCTGTCGCCTCTTATACGCAAATGCGATCCGGGCAAAAGCACTGTACGGGTGTCCCATATGGGCCGACAAACTGACCGGGTACAATCGCACAATACTCAGGCAGTCGCAGCGAGTGGTCGCTGCCAGGGTTGCGAGGGCGTACCGCACTGTGTCTTATGACGCAGTGTGTGTTATAGCCGGTACCGCGCCATGGCATCTCGATGCGGCTGCTTTTAGCGAAGTATATTGGAGGAGGGCCGAAGCTCGGGAAAAAGGGGATAACCCCACACTGGAACAATTAAACGCGTGGCGAGCCTTAGAAGACCAGGAATTGTTAGTAGAGTGGGAAAGAGAGCTGGCGGATGCGAGTGCCGGTAAATATACTACCGAAGCCCTCAGACCTTTGCTTCAACTTTGGGTAAAGAGGCGCTGGGGTCACCTCAGCTATCGACTTGTGCAGATGCTGTCCGGACACGGATGTTTTGGTAGCTATCTGCACAAAGTAGTAGGGTGTGAGGAGTCACCAACCTGTCACCACTGTGTCGGAGACAGCCGGGACGACGCCCTGCATACACTTAGGGACTGCCCAGCATGGGAAGCGGAAAGGAGACCTTTGTTAGATGCCCTCCAGGGCGAGGACGCAATTCTGCCAAACGTAGTGAAAGCCATATTGAGCGCAGGAAATGACGGCTCGTGGAAAATCTTCTACAATTTCTGCGAGTCGGTCATGAAAGTCAAAGAAGAAGCGGGAAGAACCAGGGAGCTTTGTCCCGGAACCCGTCCGCGGCGGCGAAAGAAACCGCAGGCCCGTCAAATCCTCGCCACCTAAAGAGTGCCCAAGCGGGGAAGCAGGGGTCCATGCGTTCAAAAGAAGGGATGGTGATCCATCCCTGCAAGCACTGGACCCGATCTCCCCTAGCTATTCCTAAAAGCGTATGGCCCGATCTGTGAAGGATACTTGCTGTGTCAAGTATCTTCACAAATCAACAATGGGCGGGGAGAGGCGGACACAACCGCCGCATCGCATGTCGGGAAGCGGATAAGGCTCTGCTGTTACCGCATCCCTCCTAAGGCGATTGTTGGTGGCGCCTTGGGGTTTTAGTGGGTATGCACATTCGCGAGTCCCACATAACCCTCCCGCACTAAGCAGTCGCACCGCGGTGGGGTATGCGCAATGCATTTCCCCAAGTAAAAAAAAAAAAAAAAAAAAGTATTCTTATCCAGCTACCATTATGTTGTGGGATATATGAATAATATATTATAGGGTCCAGAGATTAAGCGAGGTGCTTAGTTGTTACCGCGGTGGTGGTGACGTCACAGTACTAGGCGAACGGTACGGATACGGATATGGGAAGAAAGACGCAATTCACAAAGGTATATTAAATAATGTAAATAAATACACATGCACACACAATACAATTAAGAAAATACAATTTGTGTAAGTGAAGTGGCCAAAGTAAGGCAAGTAAAGGCAGGTAAAAACAAAATCTGTATTTCTGTATAAAATTTTAAGTGTGTGTATCTTTTGAAAAAGTAAATGAATGTTTCAAGGAATAAATGAGTCTTAATTATTATTGTTATTAAACCACACTCAAGGAAATTAGGATCCTAATTAAAGGAAACCTATACAAAAAAGTATTTTGCAAAATAAACTTTAATAGTTTTTTAACAAACTATTTGAATTAAGGTACATATATCTATGAAACAAATTGTTCTAAGGATACGATTACATAACGGGCGGTGGCGGTACTGCTCTAAGCGTTGGCGCAGCTAAGCTTCTATCTCAATGCGCCTGCGCATCCCTAAGCGCACCAGACGATATGACACTCGGCGCCTGCGCAACACATCGCTTACGCGTGCCCCTCACACATTCACCGCTTTTCCATCAGGTGATTTTTTTTTCATATTTTTAAATTTGGTTTGTATAGTGCATGTTAAACTAAAGAATCGTATAATCTTCTGAAAAATATCGTCTTGAAAAATATAGATTTTTGATTTTTTTTAGTAGTCTTATCATATTAATATATTTAAATGACATTTGATATAAGGACGCATACATATAATAAAACATTTTTTTATATTAGGCTCGCCCTCAAGATTACCCGCGAGAAGTGCTTGCTCGGGACCGACCTATATCATTCCACCGGCATTCAACCCCCGACCCTTTAAAAGTATATGCAACATGGTTCCAGCATGACGATCTCGCACTGCGCATACGAGACGAGCTATAGGATCTATGCAGTTACAAAAACTCTACCTTGTACAAAATCGTTATTAAAGTCAATTGTCAATTGTATAACATCTAACAACTAACATCTTACATCTTACTTCGCTAAATTAAAATGCATGTTTCCAGTGTCAAGAATTTAAAAGTGTTTTAAATGGAAACGTTTTTATTTATGCTAATTTTTCTAGTAAAGTGATTTAAGCATATTCGTAACAATATCTTTGCAGACGCAAGTCAAGATTTGCTAATACATCATCGATTTTAATACAATTACGACTATATAGAAATTATATTTTATTTCAAAAACTATACTATGGCGTTTCCTTAGTAACAACTAGTGCAGCGCCATCTTTAAATATCAAATTTATTTTACACTTGTAATAATAGTAATTTATTCCGTTTAAACTTGAATTTTTGATATGGCAATCTCACGTTAACAACTAGGGTTATCCACTCACCGCTTCGTGTTATGTATCATAAAGTTGTGTTTAGTTTTTATTTAGTTTCTACAATAAAAAAAGTGCTCAAAAATGTAATTTATATTTCTTAAATGTCCAATGTAGTGTATGCATATCGAAGCATACTTCTCTTCGAAATTTAAAATCCTGGTCTTTGATTGGTTGATTGCATGTAACGGCCCATGCCAACGAGCTGGCAATTGACAAAAACCATGTCAATAGAAAATTCTAGATATCTCTGGGACATTCCAAAATTAAATTAATCTTAATATTGTTGAGTTATACGATTTGTCCCTTGTCGTAAAATAAATGTTTATCGATAATTATTATATGTACATATAACTTAAAATAAATTGTAATCTAAGGGCCTCTTTTACACGCAAATTCATACATTATTTGGTTGTCATTTCCGACTTAGTAAACGCACATGGCGTCGAAGCCACTAAATCAAAACCTTTCCCGCGATTGTATGCAACATGGTAACGTTTTGATTAAAAAAAAACGTGAGTGTACACGCGTTAGAAGCTATACTTCTTTGGTGTATCAAGATAAAAATCTTTTCAAATTTTTTTTTCTACGTTTGTAGAAAAAACGAGACTAACAATAGAAAAAACTAAAATGTTGCAGCTAACTTCAGGGTGTCGGTTTTTTGTGACGGTGTGTACGCGCATCGTAAAAATTTACTCTCATCATTTTTCCCTAAAGCGCCAAAAGAAGTATATCTTTAAAAATTAAAAGTTTTATATACGTCGATAGTAATATTAAAAACTCATTACATTATTATTAAAGCATATGTAACAATACCATTTTGTACTAGTATGGAGTTAATGTTTGTGATAAATGCATTTGTTTTAGTTTAGCTCTAACCTTTTAGTAATTATATTAGACTAGAGTGTGTAAGCTAACATATCGTTAAAAATTTAATAAAGTTTATTATTTTTGTAAAAATTGTTTTAATTCAACTTCTATAGAAAGACCTCTTCCCTAAGACATCAGCTGCGGCTATTTGGTCGAATAAAGTCCATTTGTGGCTTATCCAACATAAAACTATTGTTCCTGAAATATGCACGTCGGCCAACGTATCTTTTATGAAGCGTGTTGATAAGATTTGAAATCAAAGCGGTTGGTAACCCTATCTATTTCGTGCTTATTAGTAGGCATACGTAAAAATATAAAGGTGAGTCTTAACGCAATTTTGACTATCATTACTCACTCTGTCTCAACTAATGGAAGTATTGGATTCCGGAATAACAAGACAGCACCGTCATTCGGCTTCTATAAGACACTTTGGGGCTTTGTCTTAACTTAGGGAACTTTGTAAATTGTAAGGCACTCGAACTTAACAGAGTAAAAACAAATAGAACACGGAGTGAAACTTCAGATATACTCGTATGTAAGGAAGTACACGCCATGTTATATTTTGAAATATAGAGGAAAGTGACCAAATATGGGATAGTATCCCTAATATGGAATACCCCTATTTCTCCCAAATGCAAACTCACATACTCATTAAACAATGATTTTCTGTCTCCTCTTACTCCCGTTTACGCGTACAAGTTGTCGCATGTCAGTTGAGCAAGAGCTTTCGTCATTGTGACAGTTTTTTGTTTTGTCGCTACCGCATAACTTTCTAAGGTATGTTAAAAATACGTATTTTTCGTAAAGAAAGTGCACACAGTATTGATTTTATAGCTTTTAGAGACCGTTTAGACGTTCTTTTGTATGTTTTAGCGGTATTAGATGATATTACTTTCTTAAATATAAAAATCTGAATGTCATTTTGAAATCGTTGGAAAATCCAAATATGGACAGATCACAGTATCCAATTATGGACTATTCCATAATTGGTTCTCTGAAGTATCAGCTGACATGATGATTTTGTTAATTGTATTTTTTTAAAATGTTTTACCAAAATGGCGGGCGTCAACTCAAAAACAAAGCGAAAAGAATGGATTCAGAGCATATGGCGGAAGTAATAAAATTGGTAAGAGAGAAACAAATGGGTTATTTAAAAGCTGGAAAATACTTTGATGTGTCAAGATCTACTTTGTTTTGATTATGTCAGAAAAACGAATTTTCTCCAGAACAAGCCGCAGCTACTACACTGGGAAAGAAAACTGTCGTGTTGGCAAAAAAAAAGAAGTAAGAATGAGAAAATATCAAAAGGAAAAAACCAAAAGAGAAGACTAAGCCTAATTCAGATAATGAGGAGGTGATGCTATTTGATACTGACAGTGAACCCGATGCCTTGATAGGATATACAGCTCCAGAATCTGAAGATTCGGAGTGTATTTTCTGTGGTGTGCTGTTTTCGAATGATACTCATGGGGAAACATGGATCAAGTATCTTATGTGTGGACTCTGGGCATGTAATGATTGCGCTGTGCCAGAGTTTGATACCTGGATTTGTGACTTTTGTAAAAAAATTGTGTACCTTTCTATATTTTTACCAAGTTTCCAAAGAGTCTCGTGTATTTTAAGGTTAATTTTTGATAGTGTTTATAGTATTCCATATTTGGGGTACCTATTCCATATTTAGATACCTAAATCTTTATTTAGTTTCTTAAATTTTTTCTTACCTTAAACTAATCAATAAAACCTAAACTTATTACAAACTAAAGTGCAAATATATGATTGTTAATAATTACCACAATAAGTTTTTTATTTATAACACTTGTGGAAATTATGCCTAAAAATCAAAATGGTATTCCATATTTGGTCACTCTCCTCTAATTATTTTCTATTGTGTAAAAGCTATTTAAGTGAAATTCAGTTTTATTCCTTCTGTGAATGTTTCATTAACATTAATGAAACAATGGGTAAACTCGCAAAAATCGATTGAGAACTGCTAATAATCTATGCATACATACATAAAATGAAAAAAGATAAATACTTTTGTTTCTTATCCCCTACAATTCATTTTGTATAAATTACGCACGGTTTCTACAGATTAAATATATTTTGTATAGATTTTATGCAATAATTTGTAGAAACCGTGTGTAATTTCTACAAAATTAATTGTAAGCGGTTAGAGATAAGAAAGAATGTATCTTTTTTTATGTATGTATAAACAGATTATAAGTAGCTCTTAATCGACTCTTAATAATTTTCTATGGTCCATTTCTATGTCCATTTTAATGGTCACTTCCAATCGAAACGATAGAATATGTACTACTCATAATATTTTACAATAAACACTATGTTTATTTTATGAATTTATACGTCAAGTACCTAAAATATAATATATAATATACATGGTTTTTATTATATACAATAAAGTTTTTGAAGTGAAACTTCTTTATCGAGGTTGGAAAAAATTTAGTGTAACATTTTTTCGTTACGCCGTACGCATCACGTTTTTCGGTTACGCGCCATGTTCCTTTTTGAAGTCAAACTTCTTTATCGGCGTTGAAAAAAATTTACCGTCACATTATTTATTATTTGTTATTCGACACTTAATATTTTAATGACAATTAAATTCATTAAATTCCTAACATATCTTCCTTTTTCCGTCCCTCTAAGTATCGGAAATCTAAACTTTTAGATTTGTATAAATATGAACAACACTTCAAGATTAGTTTGCCACTGAAGTTTCACTTCTGACATGTGTACTTTGTACACACACACTTTTTTATTTTTATTTTATTTTTTTCTATCTTTTATTTTAGATATTTTGTAAGTGAGTGCCGATGCGAGGTAATTGATGTGTCAATCACTGATGTCGATATTGAATTTAGATGTTTATATCTTTGACTGAAATATTATAAAAAAAATATCTTGTACCTACGATTAAATTGCCTTTGGAATAGGCATTATTTCCAAAGTATTAAACGTACTTAGAAACGTCAATAGGAATAATAAATTCTGGCGAAAACTTTTTGATGTCGTCACATAACCAATATTTTAGGAAAAGTTGCAAAGTTAGGGAAACCCGTGGGTCGCTATTAATCATGCTACACGCGATCGAGGTAAGTATTCTCTAACTTGTATTTTTCACTTACAACTTTCTGGGTGCAATCTGTCATATTAAGCATTTTGCCAACCAACTTAGATTTATTATACCTCATACACGAATTCTCTATGTTTCAAACATTTATTTAATAAATAAATCGGGCATGCGACAAATGTGGATGCGTCCATACTTTGATAGGAAATAAATTTGGAATATATTTCTCTATGTATAATATAATTGGTTTATAATTAACAGATAGGAAGCCGGATCCTATACTATATTTATAACGTGATTTGGGTAGTTTTCGACAATTCAAATTTTCTTATGTCTGATTCTATTTTAGAGACACAATTTTAAAAGTTACACTTTTTAACAATAGGCAATTAAATTTTTAAAAACTCAATAATAAATCTATACTCTCTCTTAGTCCCTTACAATCAGTTTGTTCATAACGCCATGGTTTATGTCCAGCCGTCGATAAATCTTCGTTTCGTATTTAGTTGCAGATATCTTAACTAAATGATCTAGTAGATACGAGTTGAACTCCAACGTATTATTCAGAAATCCAATGAGCCGTTGGTTAAACAAGGTAACACGAGAGATAATAAACAATATTTCAGGCATTTATAGGTAATAAGGACTAGATTAGAAATGTGTGTGTGTGTGGTTTTGTTACGGTCACTTTATAACTCATTTTTAATTTTATGATTCCATGAACTTCAAAGCAAACGTATTAACTTAAGTACATATATCAATAAATATTTAAGTATAAAAGTCTATATTATATTCTTATTACTTACTTAATATGATTGTCTGCGTACATAAATAATATTATTATAATTTCAAGTTGTATCATAAAAAAGTATTGATATAATCAAGAATTCCTGGGTAACTTACTAAAACGATTTACTAAATTACAATAGGTGCATGAAAGAACTCTAATTAATGGAATTTGAACCTTAATAATAAATAAGAACTACGTAAATTGAATGCGCCTCGGCTATGTCTGCGATATACTTTGTGTGACTTGGCAACACTTACAAGACACCTATTAATCAAATTGGCACTCGGGAGTTGATGTGAACGTGAAGGACTTTTGAACACGAAAGTTTGAAAGAAAGAGAGGGAAAGAACAAAATTTTCTATTAAGGATTAATAAATTATATTTTCTATGTACTATTCAGTCCGACATATTGTTATGTTATGCCTAAAAGCATCTTTATAAGGAGAATGAGAGAAGAGATGGGCCAAAAGTTCTACATCGTCGTTGTTTGTCCCAAAGGCGAGAAACACTTATGTGTCAGTTGCTGGCTTGTTGTTTATCGGGACTTCAAACCCAGGACTATACCAAGTTCACACACTCACACTTACAGATGGTACGAAGATACATAAACTACATACTTTTTAGTTTTTTTTAGGTCTAAACCTTTAAAAAAAAAAATATTCGGTCGGTATTTTTGAATGTTTTTTTTGGTAAAGAGTATATAGTTCCATATCAAACATCTTATTTAAAAAAAATATAGGCTTTTGTTGTTTAAATTTTCAATTAGGACTCTGAAAACTACGTATAAAATGAAAAAAAAAATGGTAAGAAAAACGTGGGTTAGATTGAAATTGTCTGCTCTGTATTTACAATTATTCTCTGCTGCCATTACAAAGCCATTAAAACGGTAAGATTGCGACAATTTATCTTTCGGACAGATAATTAAAGGATTCTGCTGTCAGTCCACAGATTAAACAATAAACAATAGCTACCCGATTCCCATTTCCGCTGCGACCAAATACATTTA
Organism: Pieris napi; assembly: GCF_905475465.1. Lineage (NCBI taxonomy): Eukaryota > Metazoa > Arthropoda > Insecta > Lepidoptera > Pieridae > Pieris > Pieris napi. The sequence goes on from NC_062245.1 coordinate 8,792,827, forward strand.
TTAGTCGCTCACTCTGTTGTTGGGCTTATATTCAGCATATACAAAAATATATTAGCAATAACAGTAGGATACATTTTTAACTTTATAAATAATGAAATCAAGACTGATGTCCATTTTGTAATAAAATAATATTTGAATTTAACCCCGCGACTCGAGATTTCTGAAAATATTTCCCATAGTAGCTTTTATATTTGCTTCGATAACTCTGAATAACATTTAAGGTATACGATAAATCATAATAGAATTTATTTCATAGAATGGTTTTTTTGTTTTTATGATTATTTCAGAGGCAATCCAACTTCTTGATACCACAGGAACAAAACCCCTAAACAGAACTAAACCTTGTGAGTCACTAAACCTAGTGTAGTGAATATAAGCGCAAGTGCGGTCCGACACACGAACATAGTGTCAAAACATTATTATAGAACACTAAGACTTAATGATCATTACCTAAGTTTTAGCTATTCACTGGTATTGTCGGAAATGAAGTCAACAAAATATCACTTATTAGCCATAATTATTGTATAGGCTAGATTATAATTAATGTAAAATTGCGCTCTCTTTTGTGAACTTTGTTGAAGAAAATAAAATGATTTATTTATTCACTAGTAAACATTAAGTGAATTATTTTCATTAAAACATATCAATAGTATTACGAAATAAAACCAGCAAATGATTCAATATGCAATTAAAATTTATATTTCTTTATAAAAACAATTTCACACAAGTCAAAATAGTATAGCAGTAAACTACTCGACCCTACTAAAACGCATTCATCATAAGAGTACACTCTTAGAATGATATGTGCTTACTTGGGTTACGTCTGTGGATAACCCCAGATTCTGGGAAAATTTATCGATAGAATATTTAGGTTCTCAATATATACACCTCATGACGATTATTAACTGTACAATTTCAGAGTTTAAAAATATAAGGGTGTCGTAATCGTATCGTGACGTTTAAAAAACACGCACGGATGAGGCACTCGGCTTCCTCTTTGAGCAAAATGCAAATAAAATGAAGGTTTACTTCGAAATCGTAAATCAAGCCACTCGGGCACAATCTTCGAGTATGTATTCACGTTAACGTTAAGATAAATGGAATTTTATGTACATCATGTGTGTGTGCGACTCGCTCGAGGTCGTAGGTTCGAACCCCGGCTGTGCCAATGACTTCCTTTGCGCGAATTTAACACTTGCCTGTACGGTGAAGGAAAACATCGCAAGAACAGAATGCTTGCCACCTATTTGTCTAATAGAAACAACAAAATTCATTTAACAGATACAAAAATAAGGCCTAGAGACTTCTATTTTTATTATACGTTACGAATTTCAATATATTCATATGTATTTCAAACCTCCAAATTGTATGTCTTAACGAAAGCTACCAGTTTCATATCTATACTAATAGTATAAAGGGGAAAGATTTGTATGTAAGTATGTTTGTAACGAATTGACTCAAAAAGTACTGCATCGATTTAAAAAATTCTTTCACCATTTGAATACTACATTACCTATTAAAACACTATTACTATTTTAATTGCGAACAATATGGATCCCTACAAAACTACAATATTGTTACCCAAAGTGTAAAAAAATGCCTATAAAATATATTTCATCGCATGCGCTGCGAAAACTATTGATGATAGAACAAAAAAATGTTCCACAATATTAAAGAAAATATCAATATCTACAAATAATGTTTAAAAATAAATGTCCACCCGTGCGAAGCCGGGACGGGCCGCTAGTATGCAATAAATTTAGTCTTAATTAAAAAAGCGATAGCGGAATTTTTGGAATTTCTATCCCAATTATTGTTAAAATATATTTTTATTAAATTACATTTTGTGATTAGCTTCAATTGAAAATTAAAAATTATTTCATAATACCTAATACACGCCGAGCCTTCTTTTTGTGGAGTAATTGGCTGACAGAGCCATAACGCTGAAAGCAATTACAATAAATGGTTTCCTCTTGCATCGAATGTGATTGAATTTTTATATTAACATTTAATAAGTTAATTTTTATAGCACTATTTCACCGCTTTCTTGGGTTAATTTAGTCACTACAATCGTATACTCATCATACACTCTTACCCTGCAATCGGCTGATCGGCCTTGCAATATACTTAGGTGGTCTGCCAACTGACCGTTTTTTTTTTTTTTTTTTTTTTTTTTTTTTTTTTTTTTTTTATACGAGGTGAAAATGCGCTAACGCAGACCCGCATCAAGCATGTCGAGCTTGAGGCGGGGACTGTGGGGCTGGGTCTACACTCAAAACCCTCTGCTATTCAGAGGGGTAGCGAGACCCCACCCACTAAAAACACCTCAGCCCTTCACATGCCCTTAATATGGGCCCTCGGGGTTCGCTAGGCATTCTACCCAAGGGACCCGGGCTTATATCATACATAGAGAGCTCATTCAAGACCTGCGGTTCCGGGCCACTCGAGGTCGAGCCCCCAGCCTTGAACTACCGGTCAGTCTACGGTCATCCCCAGACCTCTCCCTCAATCGCTCAGCTGCCTCCTTCTGCAGCATTACATGCTCACAGAAGGTGACTATTGCACTCCAGGCCTCCTCACTTCCTAGCATAGCTAAAATAATACCCGGTAAAGAGAGGTCCGACCCTATGACCGATACCAGGTCATGACGCTCCCTTGTCCAGGTGACACACTCAGCCACAGTATGCTCCGCCGTGTCATTTGGAGCGCCGCAATGGTGGCACAACGGATGCATCTCCCTTCTAGGCACCTTATGAAGATACCGCCCAAAGCATCCATGGCCAGACAGTACCTGCGAAAGCCGAAACGTCACAGCACCCCAACGCCTATTCACCCAGTCTTTTAAGACTGGGCGAATTGCCCCTATTGTCAATGCACCAGCGCGGGGCGCTGCTAGATCGTCAAACCACCTTTCGAAAAGAATTTCTCTGGCATGACGCCTCATATGCCCCGCAATTTCCCCCCACGTGACGTTCCCGTTAACTATTACCTCGGCCTTCGCACGGTATAAGGCAGCGATAAGTTCTACCTCCCGCTCCCAAGGAGGAGTACCAGCTAACACACAGGCTGCCTCAAACGATACGGTACGGTAGCAGCGAGCTGCCCGAACCGCAATCACTCGTTGAGGCCTCCGTATAAGCATACGGTTCGTCCGCCTGATCAGCGCGTCATCCCAAATGGGGGCCCCGTACAGGGCCATACTGCGAATGATTCCGCAGTACAGCCGGCGCACGCTCTGGCATGGGCCTCCAAGATTAGGCAAAAGCTTGCCAAGTGCTCCTGCCGCCCTCACAAGTCTCCCCTCGAGAGATTTAAAATGGGGCTCGAAATTCCAGCGACCATCTAGAACAAGACCAAGATACTTCATGGAGGAGGCCACTGAAATCCTAACGCCTTCAACCACCAATACCGCCCCCGAAGGAGGACCCATCCTCGGGCCATGAAATAGCAGGGCTTCCGTTTTGTCAAGGGACACCCTGAGACCTAGGGCCTGGATCCGCCCAACAACCAGCCTAGTACCGGCCATCGCAAGCTGAGCCACCTCCCCAAATGACCCTCCGCTCGCCACGACTAGAGTGTCATCTGCATAGCAGAAGAGGCGCATCCCAGGAAGCAGTGCACCTCGCAGCACCCAATCATAGCTAATATTCCACAGAAACGGTCCCAGAACTGAACCCTGTGGAACCCCGCACAACACCGGATGGCGAACGATTTCACCCTGTCCGTTCACAATTGCCACCTGTCGTCCTTCCAAATAGCTCCCTACTATTCGGCGCAAGTACAGGGGAACCCCGAAAAATTCAAGGGCCTCCCTGATCACGCCAAATGGAAGGCTATTAAAGGCATTAGCAATGTCAAGAGACACTGCCAACGCCCTCCCACCCCGCTCGACTACTCTCTTGGTGTACTGTTTTAGGTCCATAAGAGCATCGATCGTAGAGCGTCCAGCCCGGAAGCCATATTGGGCCTCGTCCAGGTCCGGCCCCACGTTCGAGAGGTGACGGCCCAAACGAGAGGCAATAATCCACTCCAACGCCTTACCAGCTTCGTCTAAGAGAATTATGGGCCGGTAAGCTCCAGGGCTGTTCGGCGCACGACCTTCTTTTCGGATGAGACACAATTGGCCTTCCTTCCATGCCGTCGGGAACCGTCCACTACGTAAACATAAGTCAAACAGACCCCGAATGGTTTCCCCCATGTGAGGAAAAGTTACCGCCAGGACCCTAGCATGCAAGCCATCTGGGCCTGGTGCCTTCTTTCTGCTCTTCAGGCGACAAAGTATGGACTCTATTTCGGAGTCAGTCACCTCAGGAGCTTGCTCTCTATCGACGTCCCCATCCACCACCGAGGTCACCATTCTCGGAGGGACGATGTTCGGAGGCAGAGGGAAAAGCCCCGAAATCACCCTATCAAGCAAGGCGGGCTCAAGAGTCTCCGTTAGGGGAGCCCCTGCGCCCTTTAGCCTTTTCCGAGCTGCTAGGTAAGGGCGCCCCCATGGATTACTGTCTAACTCCTTTAAGAACTTTTTATGTGCCTCGTTCTTGGCGTCTAAGATAGCCACTTGAAGAACCTTCTTGTGTCTACAGTAGACCAACCGCAACCCCTCTCTGACCTGCGGATCATCACTTCTTCGTCGGCAGCTCCTAAGATAGGCCCTCCTAGCACCACTACATACCCTGCGAAACTCTTCGATTTCCCGCGTCCACCAGTAGATTGCCTTTCGCTGAGGTGGCGGTCTCCACTTAGGCATGGAGGCGTTGCACACCTCAGTCATGTTCCGTTGGAATCTGCGGACGCCCTCCTCCACACATTCAACCGGGGTCGAATCCGCACACCACGCTTTAACAATGGCAACCTCTTCCGCACGCTCCCGGTTGAGTCGACCAACGGTCCAGCGTGGAAAAGTCCGACGACTGGTTCGTGGCCTCAGAGGTGGCCCTACAGAAGCATTAACGACAAACCTAATGTAGCGGTGATCTGAAAACGTCTCCAAATCCCTGATCACCTCCCATCCAGACAACCTCCATGCGAAGTTTGAGGAAGCAAGCGTGACATCTACCCGTGACACTCCCTGTGGTCGTACACATGTAGGCTCCGTCCCCCTGTTAATAAAAAGAAGCCCTAACTCTGCCGCCCACTCCTCCAGAAGCGGCCCCCTGGGATTTACATAAGTGTCACCCCAGGCGGTCGACCTAGCATTTAAGTCCCCCATCAGAATAACTGGCCTGGGCAAGGCCCGCTGGATCGCAAGACCTAAGTCTCCAATAAAGCTTTCGAAATCCCGAAGCGGCTTGTTAGGGGAGAAATAAGTGCCCACCACCGTACAAGGCCCCCAATCAACCATGACATACCCAGGCCCCCTTTCTCTAAGGGTAATAGCCATACCCGTCGGACTGACAATAACAGCCACCAGCCCCAAAGTGTCTCCCTTCCAGTGGCTCCGCTGGGCCACGTAGTATGGTTCAGAAACAACCGCAACTTTCACTCCCAACTCCACCATGGACTGCAAGAACAAGTCTTGCGCAGCAGCGCAATGGTTGAGGTTCCCTTGTAGAAAGCTGGTGCAACTTTGATCCATATTAATCAGACATTGCACCAGACTCCCCAGGGAGGAACACCTCTGGCGACGGATGCGCCGCAGCCACAGTAAAACCCCCTTTGCTAACCGGTGGAGGCTTGCAAGCACGTCCACCCATCTTATGCCCCGCAGGTATTCCAGCCGAAGCACAGACCACGCAGTGTGACTGCAAACTACACTCACTAGCCTTATGCCCAACCTCCCCGCACCTATAACAGGCCATTCCTAGGTCCACCTCTGATGTACACACTTCTCTTGTATGCCCCAGTCGCATACATTTAAAACATCTTAGAGGTCGGTCTTCCCGTATTTCTACTCTGGCCGAGCTCCACCCAATAAGAAGCCTCCCTTCGGCTACCTTCTTGGCAGCAGAGATCGGACATAAGATAAAAATGTCCCCCATACCATTGCCACGCCTAAGAATTTGCCCAGGCTTAATTTGGTGAGCAGAGCAACCACCCTTAGCTGCCACGGCTGTCACCACCTCCTCAACGGTCACGCTGTCGTCAAGGTCTCGAATGTAAAGATCCGCACATTTGACGGGTCTGTCCACCCGAGCCACGTCCGCCAGCACCTCCCGAAGGCACTCCGCAAGGCGATCGGCCTTTTCCCCCCTCTGGGAACTGCCAACTGACCGTGAGTCGACCCTAGTCGTGTTAAGCTATCCCAAATACGGGTATGTTGGCTCAAATTCAAATTCCGCAAATCCATGTGACAGACTATCATTCAAAATAGTCCAAACCGAAGCTGTTATCGTAACCATATACTTCTTTAATTGTCTATGAGTGCCTGCGCTCCCTCGCCGCACCTGCCTTGCGATTCTGTAACTCACTTTGCGAACCCGCACAGCGGTTTTCGCAGCGGCGGTCGCGCTCAAATTAGTCGTAAAGCAGTCATTTTTCGATTTGGCATTCTGATAAACTATAAACTACAAGCTCCCTCCTTATCAGAACCGCTCCGCGAGTTCGAAAAGTGAGTTACAGAATCGCAAGGCTGTTTATGACTAAAACATCTCATTTCTGTCTAAAAAAGTTTACTCATAATTTTATTTCACTCTTACAAACGTTTTCTATATTTATTTTTAACTATAAAGAGAATTAATAACTGGAGTGACTAACGAAATAGAAGCGCTTCAATCTAAGAAAACGTCCGCACAAGACTCCTATCACAATAAATTGCACAAAAATTAGATGCCGAGTTTATGTTTGGGAGGATGAGAGCAGATATATAAATGGTAATAAAAATAAATTGGACGCAGCGGCTTTCTGGCATTTTGTACGAGTTATGTTTTGTACGAACAATCAAATCTCAGGCTTCGAATGTCTTTTTATATCATAGTTTGAATAGGATTTGGAGAAAATAAAAGAATACCATTAATAATAATATATTTTATCTCTTTGTCAAGCTAAAGATAATAACAATATTCTTATTCGAAGTGAGAGAAGTGCTTTACTATAAAAAGTATTGTAAGACTGAAGGTTTTAACAAAAATGGAAACCAACTAAAAACTTCGTAACCATGGCAGCAAAAGACATATTTATTAAGTCCTCGTCTCTCTTTTTAATGAGGACAAGAACGTACAGACTAGATAGTAATAAAAAAGAGATTCGAATTAATTTATTTAATATCTGCAATTGAACAATTGAATGAAGGAAATAGTCGTGATAAAACCGGCATGCCCAGGCACAATAGGCTGATCACCTACTTTCCTATTAGAAAAAACATCACGAAACAGGTACACAAATCTGAGACCAAAAAGGTTTATTTCATCAGTCTCTGTAAATATTTATTTCGCATGTCCCTTTTCGAAGAAACTTTCCCAATATTGTAAAAACCTTTCAACGTAATTAACCTTTAATTAATTATCTTCTGTACGTTTAATGTTATTTAGCGCAAACCTACGAAAATTTCCTAGAATTCGTTGTAAAATAAATTACGCTTTTCAAACTATTTTGTGAACGCTTCAATTACGTGTCCGGCAAAATCCTGTTAAGTTTTAATTAAAACATCTATTAGAGAAAATTGCTTGCTACACGATAGAAAAAGGATATTGGAAAATACACAAGACCTGTTTTAGGTCGGGTTTTCCAAAGTGTTAACAGTAAGAATTCGTAATATGTATGCTTTTATGACACAATCTTTAGATAAGTTTGAAGTATGATATTTTTTACCTTTGTTACCATGGTTGTTTTTATTTATAATTGTGTAAATAAATAAGCAATCGCTGCTATAAAAAAGTAACATTGTCAAATTGAGAATTCTCTACGACCCGTAGATGCTACGATTCGGCTCGCGCCATTTGTAACAATTTTCTTAAATGTAAATAAGCTTGAATGAAACATTAGAAATAAGGTCAAAATTTTATTTTACTAGCCATATCATTGTCTTTACAAATGAGGTGTACGTCTTTACAAAGGAATAAATGATTTAGTTTTCATTACATCAAATAGTACGAGTAAATTTATCCGGTCGACTATACGTACGTACATAGTCTATTTTTTATGTTCGCAGTTCTTCTTCCGACCACAACTTCTCTACGAAAATAATGTATTACTTAAGTAGCTTTTTTGTCATGTTCATATACGCAGCTGTAAGGGGAAAATTATACTCTAAAATGATAACGTTATTATTGCTAAAAAAATACAGAAAATCCAATATTACGAACCAAACGATTCTTCTTCTGGCCTTGAATACAAACGTATCACTTGTACTTGCTCCTTTGAGCTCTCTTATTAAATTAATAAACTTTAAAACAATAGCTAATAATATCTTCTACTGACATTGAGATGAGCAGATGCTTCCCTAGAGTATTTCATCAAATTGACGACATTGCAAGCGCCACTATAGCTGTATAAGTGAAACTCGTTCAAAGTTGCACAATACATCAGGTGCAGTGCAACTTGAGACGTGTTCCGAGTTCCGAACTTGACTGTTTATTAATTGAGTGCTTCGGAGAAGGCGACTATATTTAATAATTTATTGAACAACGGCGTACAATAAGTTTTTAATATTCACTTATATAATATTTCACTAATGATTTACTTTAAAGGCAGGAATTAGACTTGCAACGAATAGTATATTCGGCAGTATACCGAATACCGAATATTAGGAAAAAGTATTCACCTGGATTTTAGCGCCAAAAACTTGTACAGACGTGATTGTTTCTATTGAAAAAAATGCATTTTCAACAGAAATGGATCTTTTCTTAAATATAATAATATATTACGTCATGACAACCCGTATACATTTCACACGATACACGATTTCACAAATAATTTAGAATGTTATGGATGATTTGATTTCTTTTCCAGGCGGCCTTCTGTTACACTGAAATTAAGGCAACAATATTTTATTACCACATACTAGTTAGTACAGAATAAGAAAGGGAATTAAGAAATTTTTATTAATTATTATAAACATAACAATCAAATATGCAGTTTTTACATTTTTTTAACCTACATAGTAATAATAAAAATAAATTAAAAACAAATTTTCAAAGGTTGGTCCATGTGGCAGTGTACCTTCAACGCTGGTCACCATGCGCCAACATAAATCTTTAATTAGCGTCTGTGCGCTTGAACCCCACGGCCCAAGAGTCGTAAGACGAGATGACGTAAGTAATGAAGGAATTAATATACTTACGTCATCTATCTATGATAATTCGAAACTATAATGCCATATACGGGTTTTAACGGTTTAGCCGCTAGTTATGATCGGTATTATCACTAGCCATAATGTAGAGTATAATGTTGGATAGCATGTTGCCAATATCATTAACGTATACCGTGTAATAACAATTTCACATTGAGCCAAACGACCGTTGATCGGATCAGCCATATACACTTAATTTTAAATAAATAATGCATATTTGCTTTACATAATCCGTATTGGGGATATTGGGAGCGAAATTTTTTCGTTATAATAACCGATTTTTGGAATATGGAATGGACAGTAATTTTTATATAAAATAAATCAATCACTGGCGCCAAACTCTTTAGGTCTGGGCCTCTGATCTCTAGCAAGTAAGTGACCAGCCTCATGTACCTGACACACGTCGTCGACTTTTTGGGTCTAAGATATGTCGGTTTCTTTACGATATTTTCCTTCACCGTTCGAGCGAATGTTAAATGCGCACATAGAAAAAAATCCATTGGTGCACAGCCAGTATCGAACCTACGACTCAGGGATAAGAGTCGTACGCTGAAATCTCTAGACCAACACTGCTCTCAACTTTTATATGGCATATAAAATACCTATGTTAGTAAATTTTATGCTTTTTTATAACTAAGGCTTAAAAGGATTAAAACAATCGTGAAAGACTCGCATTCATTCACAATCCGATGTTGAAATATCGTAGTCAAATAAAAAAGTGACTAAATTAAAAGTATGAATTAATTTTCGAAAGTATATTCGCCACAACTCCTTTATACCAGCACGTCTAAGTTTAGTAGTGGTTCGAAGTTAATAAGGCGGCATAATCTCTGGGGTCCGTAGAGCATAGACAATAAAGAATATTGACACAATAACCGAGTCGCACCCGCGCCGCAGACGCGACCCGAATATTATAATGCAGCTAAGAGTAACTATTCCCATCGTCACACGTTGGACCGAATTCTAATCAAATATAGGAAGTTAATTAATTACTCCGGTTTTGTTTCATATCTAAAAACACATATCCTATTTATAAAAACTAAGCCATTTTCACTATTTAAAGTGTCATTCACCTCTTATTGTCGAATTGTATTTGCAATATAATTAAACGAGATTTTGACTACAGTTAAAAAAAAAAAAATAGGTTAATATTTTCGAGATGACTTAAAAAAACGAGTAGAGCATGAAGTACAGACCCGAGCGGTAACGCAAGTCCGGCTCTGTACAACAAGAGCAAACAACGTATATGGCGAGAGAACGTTGAGGTATTTGCTACCGCGGCTAATAAATGGTCTACCAAATCACATATTAGATTGCCTAACGCCAACCAATATAAACAGCAAACTAAAAAACTACTTTTATATGCATTTATCGCGCTCCTAAACAAGATTGTTATGGTTACATGAATATAAACCACAGCGGTTTGCTAATGTAACTTGTTATGATTGTATTATATTTTTTTTTGTAAAATAAAGAAATTAAAAAAAAAAAAAAAATGTAACCATGATTGAAATCTTATACAGAAGTCAGAACTGACAGGCTCTTGAAATACAGTTTATATTGCGTGTATTGCGTTATATTGTGTTCTAAGTGCTAATGTTTTTTTTTTTTTTTTTTTTTATATAATAGGGGGGCAAACGAGCTTGCGGGACGACCAAAAAGGGTAGTCCACGCAGCCCATAGACACCCAATTTAGTGGGTGCGTTGCCGGCCTTTGAGGGAGGAGTAGGCTCGTTTTTTAAAAATTTGGAGGTCGTATCTCTGAGGGAAGACCCCCCCCGGGAGCCGATTCCACAGTTCGCTAGTTCGCAAAAGAAAATGCCTTGTGAAGCGGACCGTGGAAGACCTCCAACCATCAAGATGATGCTGGTGAAATTTAGAGGTCGTTCGGCTCGTACGGTGTTGAAAAGAGGCAGGAGGGATCAACCCAAACAATTCTTCCGAACACTCTCCGTAATAAATTTTGTAAAAAACGCAAAGAGACGCAATGTCTCTGCGTAGCGATAGAGAATCAAGCCGATCAGTAAGACATTGGAGATTGACAATTCGACAAGCCCTTCGCTGAATTTGGTCAAAAGGAAGAAGCTGGTATTTGGGAGCACCGGCCCAGAGATGCGAGCAGTATTCCATATGAGGTCGTACTTGAGCTTTGTAGAGCTGCATACGTTGCACCTCAGTGAAACACTGCTTAGCCCTACCCAAAACACCCAGCTTTTTGGAAGCCAGTTTGGCTTTTTCTTCCAGATGACTGCGAAATTGGACTTCTTTCGAAATGCCAACCCCAAGGATACTGAGGCTGTGTGACGAACTAAGGAGAGCGCCTTCAAATTGAGGAGATACGACAAAAGGATCTTTCTTGGCAGAAAACGAACAAACCTGAGTCTTTGTAGGATTAAACTTAACAAGGTTGTTACTACCCCACACAGAAACCTTCTCCAGAATCGACTCAATTTCGAGAACAAGTATGTTGCGACTCTCATCGACTTCAGATCGAGACATGTTCGGATGGCCGGAATATAATGTGTCGATGGTGCTGTCGTCTGCATAGCAATGGATGTTGTCGATATTCAACAGGTCATTGATATGCAGAACGAACAGGGTCGGCGAAAGGACACAACCTTGCGGAACGCCTGCATTGATGGGTCTAGGATTGGAACACGCTCCGTCAACTAGGACTTTAATGCTACGTCCTACAAGAAAATTTGCCAGCCATCGGCATAAGCCATCGGGCAAACCGTATGACGGTAGTTTCGAAAGAAGCGCCCTATGCCAAACCCTATCAAAGGCCTTAGCTATATCCAAGCTAGCGGCCAATGCCTCTCCCTTACTTTCCACAACTTCGGCCCATCTATGAGTTAGATAGGCAAGAAGATCACCAGCCGAGCGGCCACGGCGAAAGCCATACTGACGATCACTAATTAGCTGGTGCTCCTCCAGATATCGCAAGAGCTGCCTATTGATGATAGACTCCATTACCTTTGAAAATAAAGAAGTGATTGCGATAGGTCTGTAGCTGGATGGTTCAGAGCGGTCACCTTTTTTGGGAATGGGATGAACATGCGCAGTCTTCCATGAGCTTGGAACTACGCCCGAGGAGTACGAGAGTCGAAAGAGCCGTGTAAGCACCGGAGTCAGCTCAGAAGCACAGGTCTTAAGAACGATCGAGGGAAGGCCATCAGGACCACTTGACTTGTGGGTATCAAGGGAGATTAAGGCCCTCCGCACACCAATCTGTTCGAATCGAACTTCAGGCATAGAAAACCCGCAATGCGGAATAGTGGGCGGTAAGGTCCCTGAGTCATTGAGCGTGGAGTTAGATGCAAAGAGAGAGCAAAGGAGCTCTGCTTTCTCTTTCGCCGAGTGAGCCATCGAGTCATCCTCCTTTCGCAAGGATGGTAAAGAGGGCTGACAAAAGTTTCCCTGAGTTGCCTTCTCCAATGACCAAAAGGCTCGAGTTCCAGAGGGCAATTTCGCGAGCTTTTCACCAATTCTGCCAATATGTTCCGATTTTGCTTTAAAAATTTCTCGTTTAAGGGTTCGGGTAGCTGCGTTAAATTTCTTTTTATGGAGAGCTACATCGGGATCCTTTATGGCCATTGCGTGAGCCCAGATTTTATAGTACTCTAGCTTAAGACGGGAAGCCTCTTTGCAAGAGTGGCCAAACCATGGCCGAGATTTACCACGAATGGGGACCATAGAGTAAGGGATATAGAGTTCCATTGCTTGTAGCACCACATCGGCGACAGATTCAGCGCTGGCGTCAGGATCACTACCCTTGAAGCAGACTTGCAACCATGGGTATGCTGCAAAGAAATGACGCATGTCATCCCAATTGGCCGATTTGTAATGCCAGACACGACGGCATTCCGAAAACTGCGGGCGGGTTCGACGCCTAATTGGCACAACGGTTCGCACCAAGCAGTGGTCGGAGGACCCAAGTGGGGCATCCACAGTAACCTCATAGAAATCTGGGTGAGAAGTCAGCATAAGATCTAATAACGAAGGCTGATGGTCAGCTCGGTCTGGTATTCGCGTAGGCGTTGTGACCAGTTGAGTTAAAGCATATGCAAGAGCGAAATCATGGAAGCCTCTTCCCGAATAGTCGGTCGTACGAGAATTTAACCACTCAGAATGATGGGCATTGAAATCACCCAGTATAACGACTTCAGCAGGCGATAGAGACAGAAGGGAATCGAGTGCAGTTTGGACATGTTCTATAAGTCGATCGACCTCGGTGTTGCCGCTGTGTGACCTGTAAAGGCAGCAGTATATGCGGGGATGGTCAGCACATTCTACGCGTACCCACAAGGTAGAAAGATCCGATTCTTCCAAATGTAAGAGGCGACGGAAATTTATATCCTCACGAATGTAAACGCATACACCGGCTTGTGGCCTAAAATTATGCTCAAGACAATAGCCTGGATAGTGCAAATGTTCAACAGACGAGGGAACTATCTTGGTCTCCGTTAGAAACAATAAGGCCGGCTTAGCCGTCTCGAGGTGAAAGTGGACGGGATTTAAATTAGATTGAAGCCCCCTAATGTTAGTAAAGTCTGTGTTAAATTGTGTTACCGTGAGTTTAGTTCTAGATTTGCCTCTGCAGTTGAGCGGTATTTTGTCCCCCCCAGAATACGCGGGACAGCCTGAGTGAGTACACCCAGGGACGGATTCTCCTGTACTAGAAGTGCAGGTACCCTCCTGGGGTAAAAAAGTTTTATTAAATAACGCTGCCATGATGATTCGGAGAGGAAGGAAATGAGCTTCCGGGAATCCCACAATATAAAACGAAACGCGACACACGTCCTGCGTGGGCCACTTCACGCTTTTTTTTCAATGGGAGAGTGGTATTACCCCGGTCGTGTCGGCTCATTCGGCTGCTTACGCAGCATGACACTCCCACTACTTGGACTAACTGACTGCGCTGGTGGAAATAGTTATTATTCAAATATCCCACCAGCGGGCGATGGGGTCGTCACTGCCCTACGCCTTAAAAGTCCCTTAGTCGCCTTTTACGACACCCACGGGTAGAGATGGGGAGGTGCTATTCTATAAGCCGGCACAACACGGCAAACAAATAATGTAATTTATGAACTATTTTTGTACAAAATTTATTAAGATATAGTAATAAAATAATTACAAGAGGCTGGTGCCACTATTACTACGTAGTATTTTCTTAATAATTTTATTAAAGATTAGATATTTACATAAACAATTTCCTTATTGTAGTATGATATTTCAAGTTATACAATAAATAATTCCTTCGATAGCAGTGGACTGTATATCCATAGGTCGCTGGTTCAAATCCGGCTCGAAGGACCAATAATGTTCGGGCTGCTGCCAAAACACTTTAATGATATTTAAATAAAAGATTGCTTTGCTCTTAAAAACTAATTTAATGAGTGATCGTGGTGATGGTTGATGATACACTGATGTATATAGAAAAGCGTCGCGCGCAGGCGGCGATCTAACTATATGTACTTATGCTATTTTACAAGGTGTTCGGTTACTTTCCGAACAGACCATATATGTACTGCCTGAGTTACCTACGGTTAGGTTACATAATTGGTGTAAAGTATTTTATGTGTATTATTAAAACCTCGTGACTTACACGGCTGACGACAGATAAATGGAAACAAACATTTAGTTCGAGCAACACAAGAGGAATCCCAAACGAGCTGTTAATAACATTCTGTATCATATCAGAGTATTGGGCAAATGGTTCGTTTAGTTATTTCAGAAATCGATTACCAATCGAAATTGAACCGTAAATCGTAAATATAAGATTGATAATTGTAAAAAAACAATACTGTGATTGAATTTATGTGTTCCCAAGAGCTTTCTTTGACCAACGAATTAAAAAGCTTTTAACTCTTTTGGATTTGTGCTTTTATGAATTGATTCTTTCTTCTGTAATATTAAAATATTTTTATGTAGATCAAATTATATACATAAAGCAATATCTTTTAGTTTTCAGGTTTATCATAGTTTAAACGCATGGTACAGTTTTAAAATATTAATAATATATTTGTTTACTGGGAGTATGTAAGTCTTATTCAATTGTTATTAGTAAATAAAATCCCAGTAAAATACTAAATTCTTAAAGTAAGTAATATGATAAAACTAAATTCTTATTTATTTTTGTCGAATTATTCTTCTTAATTAAATCAAAAGTAAATAACAGATAATAAGAATAAATCTTTTTTCGGTTTTAAGCTTTAAAATGCAATTAAAATCAATTCTCTTAACTCCTAAAAACTGCTTCTAAATATACTTAATAAATTTTCTAGCTCAAAGCTTTTTCGAATAGGTAAACAAATCCATCAGAAAATGCGTGAGAATTGGTTCCAGGAGGCCAAAGGTATTGTACAGATCCTGAAAGTGGATTTTCAATTACCGGTCGGATGCTGTTAATGGCTTTTGAAATGATTTTCGTGTAAGCCAGCTGCCTTATACTTAGTGAAATTATTTACTTTCATCCAAAAATCTATTAAACCTTTTGAGTAGGGGAACGTTAGAATGTATATTTTAGCTTGATTAAAAAAGGTATCTAACAAATTAAAAAAAATAAACTAAGTATCCTGCTAAAAGGAAAAAAATAGCGCTATAATTTCGGTACATATACACATAGATTTATATCGTAAGATAGGCCCGATATAAATCTATGCATATACAAGTCCCCCCCAGAAATGAGTGGATACACATATCTCAAATTTTAATTCAATGAAAATTAAAAAAAACAAAAGGTATTAATAAAATTAACCTCAACAATGATCATAAATAGTTCGACGAGTCATCACCAAAACCAATTATTTTGTAAAATCTTATATTTTTGTTCCTTATAAAAAATATATTTAAACTTTAGAAATGGTTAAAGTATATTTATTCTGATAATCTTAATGGCTAATGATGTAATTAAGTAAAGATTGTTATAATTTCGTATTTTAACAGCGATTTCTGTGGCTTTTGGCAGTTGGCTTTTTTATTTTTTTAAGTTTTGCATAGAGTTTTGCAACATTTCCTACATTATTTACTCCCTTCCAAATAAGTCACAAATCTACCTTACCTGGGAAAGCAAAATATATCATCTACTAAAAACTAGCTATGACTTAGAAGCAATATACTAAAACTGTACATTTTATAAAGATTTACTGTAGAGAAGACTCAAAACGACTGCTTAAAGTTTCTTCGTATTTTTAATGTTTTTTTTTCTTATTATAAACCCTACAAAAGTTATACGAATTGGCTTAGCGATTGCGGCTAGACAATAATTGGCTTGGAGTCTCTGTATTTGCGTTTTTCCTTTCCTTGACGACTTTCATTATACGATCTAAATAGGTTTGCTGCTTTGTTAGTGGAAATAAGAAATATCTTACTTCGACTACGGTTTCTCATTCAATTCCTTTTAAAACTAACGATTATTTCTTACATAATACATTCAATAAACATTAATTACATATTAAATGTAGTAATGCTTTACATTTATTTTGACCACGAACCTACTTATGATTAATTAGGAGCAACAATCTGAAGACTTTTAGACAGCATAGAAGAGAAGATGGGTTTACTTATCTTATCTTTCCCAGGACAATGGAACATTACCTAAATTGCATTTTTTTAAAGATTATCTGTGTAACTCTAAACACATAAATGCATTGTTATATTTTGTCTTGCAAGATAAGGCACAAAATATTGGTTTCTCGCCTTGTTCAGATAGAAACCTTTTATGTCCAAGAGTTATGATAATAGAGACCTTAATATCTTTGAATTATACTGGTGAGTTTCCAACAAATTAATAATTAATATTTATTTATCCATAGTTTATAAAGTATATTCATATTCAAGTCTACTGTAATAATAAATTTGTGTTAGTATAATAACCATAAATATATAGCATTTTATAATTAAGATATGTTGTATGTGCGATAGTTATATAAAATCAAATACCGTAATATAAAGATTTTATAGGCTAGAATTATATTTTTAATATATTTCTTTCTTTCAATTTATTTCCGTTTTTGTCTTAGTTTCTATTTGCAAAGCTTCAGCTGGTTTAAAATATTTGGTCATGTTTACAAACACATTTCTTATTCAAGAATTGTGCGCCCGTTTCAATTCATAGCGCACTGGGATCATTAAAATAATCCTTAACTTTGTATTACGCTTCAGTTGTGCATAATTATGTGTATATCTTGCTATTTTGTTTTATGATTACGATTTTAATTAGGTTTCAAAAGTATTGCTAAGTGCTTATCTGATACCTAAGGCTGTTTTAGTACTAAGTAGTAATTAACTTAACATTCAGCAAAAAATTACTAGTAAAATCTAAAGTTGGAAGTAAAATTTTATTGTATTTTTATTTTTGAACTTCTTATGGGAGGGTAAACCGCTTCGTTACGTAACGCGTTACTTTCTATTGACAGTGAGCATATAACCTCAAACTATCACCGTTTTTGAAAGTGATAATATAAAATGTATGATGTATGAAGCAGGAGATGATCCTCGGAACATTACAGAATTAAATACGTCAATTTAATAACTTAACAACTTCTTTTATCATAGTTTAAGTTATCACTTCTGTCGGGCGTCCCGAGACAAAGACCGAGAGTAAAATATAATTATCATATATTTTAGTAAATATATAAGATATGGTGAACTTTAATAAATAAATGATGTCCCTTTCGTCTGTAAAGATTAATAAAATAGACGAAGAAATGTGTCCGCTCCGATGTGGGTTACGACACTATAATGTAGTCAATCCTCTTACAGACGGGTAATAGACGACTGGCTTTGAGGAATAGTTTTCGTAACTAGATCTTGAACCTTTGCTTTGGTGAATTCATATCTACTTAATAATTCTCTGATATGCTATGTGCGTGTATGAAAATACTTGCATATCAGAATTTTCATGATTTATTGCCGATTCGTGTCTAGAACGCCACCATTTGTGTCAACTACCAAAGTATTGTGGTGCCATTGTTTTTATTTGAGTGCCATTTAGCGACGTCTCCCAATACTGAACTTAATATGGACTATCAATTGCCTATATATTATTCTTCGTATACTTATGTGATAACAGTTGCTTTTACAATTTTTACATGTTGTCTATCTGATGCAAATATCTTTTGATTTCAATGCTCAAAATTATACTAATTTTATTAAAAAAAATATATAAATTAGTCCAACATTTTAATTCCATAAAATATATTTCAGATACAAGACAAGACAAGACTCATGATTGGGACTATATTGAGAATATATTAATAAAAGACCCATCACGAACTGCGGTGGCATAAATAATACTTAAAAATTGTGGTTAGAGTACAATATAGTTCTGAAGACGCTTAATTTCAGTCGAGTCCAACAGATACTTGATAAAGGGTCCTCAGCGGGAAATTTACGAATCAGAACAATCGAGTAGCGTCAACAGAAAAAATTAAATCATTTTTGCCAAAACCCTCCATCTTTTAGTCGATACCAACTCCGGGGAAATAAATACAGATAAGGCAACTTTCTCTACAGCTGTGATACTTTTTGACATCCAACATATTTTGTCTTCAGTCACCGTGACCACGCACGCTGTAAAGCACGCGAAACGTCGGATAAATTTAAAATTATGTTAAATAGTTGTAAATTTATAATAATACATAACTTCAATCCGGTTAAAAAGTTTTTCTTTAAAAAATTAAATCGCTTTGTGTCGTTATCATTAATTAAAAATATAATTCTGAACAATTTCCATAATATCATACTCATATATTGTCGGTGCAAATGAGACTTTTACGTTAAGAGATAAAGAAAGGCTTGAAGAGTATATATTCGGGTTATCCTGGACGAGACTTCTTGTTAGTGCCCACTATTCAATTATTTAAGGCTCTTCTTGATCATATATATGCAAGGTTTTGTTAAATAATAGTAGTTTATGTATCTTATAAATTGGGAAGCACCTTAGTAAATAAGTGTAACAAATGGCCGCTTTTATGCTTTAAACTACGCTACACAGTATAGAATATAGAAATTTCGCGCTTTTAAGAAAATAATAGTTATGAAACCTCTTTGAATGCAAACTTCGTGGTCCATTGACTTGTTTCTCAATGCAATTTTTATATTTTTTCGTTTAAGCAATGATTTTAAAATGTATTTATTTTGTTATTTGATGTTCGTGACATGTTACGTAAAATAAGTTGATATAGTTTCATTTACTAAATTTTAATTCTTATTTTGCACACTGTACAGCCCCAAATTTAATCGTTGAGAAGTTCGGTATTTCAATGCTCATCTGTCTTCTTAATTTAAACGCTGTTACTGAATGCCAATTTTATACACATTTATAAACCAAATAATGTTCATTTACAATTCTTACTATTACGCTTAGGTTGTTTGTTATTTTGTTCTATAATTGGCAAACTCATTTCTGTATCGGTTTTTGAGTCTGGGTACATAAGTAGGTGAACAACCTACTGTTTCCGAAATTAGAATTGCGAAATAGAATTAGGAACCCAGCAATCAGCATGTTTCTTATAGCTTCGCCATCACAACGCATGGGTCTAAACCTAAAAATTGTTGATATGTCACAAGCACAAACTTTAGACGCGATCTTTTAAGAAACGCAAAGCCAAAGGTTTGTGTCATAAGGGGATCAGCTTTAAGACATGGGAATTAATGATTTCCAGGCTCAACGGGTAAATTGCAATAAAACTAAGTCATGGAGACCTTAGATAGACTAGGGTCGTTTTTAAGAATATCGATTGGGCTTAAAACTAGCTTCAAGTGTTTTTCTTTGAAAAGAGATTATGACTCTGAATAGAACTGGACTGGACATATAATGAGAACTAACAAATAAAAATGGACTAAGGATGTAATAGAGTGGTATCCTAGGAACGGGAAAAGAAAACAACAGGTCAAATTAAAAGATGGGAGGACGATCTACCAAAAGGATGGAGAAGGTCTGCCAAGGATAGAGAGATGTGGAAACAATTGGGGTAGGCCTATGTCGACAGACAACCTGACCAAAGTGGTTGCTAATAAATTATTATTTTCGCTAGGTAAATTAGATTTAAGAATACTACTGTTAAATAAAAATAGCATGTAAGTTAAAAAGGTCAGCGAATAAAGGGCTTTTATTATTATTATATTTACACTTCAATTTATTAGATTTTTTTGGGATATTAATAAAAGACAAACTGATTAAAAAACAAAATTTTAATTACAGTTCTTTTTGGTAAATGCAAATTACCCAGACAACCCAAAAGTTTATTATCATTAAAACATTATGGCATCCATTTAGGCTCCCCATTCCTCTTTTTCAATTCTTATACTTAAAGCAACCATAGACGCAAACATATTTACAAACTTTAAAAGTCAGCTTAAACGTGCTTTTGGGTCAATTATGTCTGCTTACAGATAAATTTAAAAAATTGAAAAAGCTGTATGGGGTTTCAATAATACGTCTTATAAGTAAAAGCTGAATTAATAGTTACGAAAATAAATATTTATTAATCGAAATAAAATAACAATGACGCTTAGATAATTTCACAGAACCATTTTAAAACAAAATAATTTTGGTTATTCGTGGCCTAAAGTAAATTCCTTAAAATAATTAAGTACTATACTTTAAAATGAAATGGCCGTGAAATGTTAAAATTTAAAGAAATAAAACTTAATATTTACATTATTTAGTAACTGGCAGTTTTAGAAGGCACAATGTTAAAACTGCTATAAAATATATAAAAAAACCAACACGATTGTGTTGACTATATCGGTAGCGTGTTTTCATTACTGAAAGTATGAAAACCTGTATTTTTACCTACTTCAGTAGACTAATAAAAATATATTTACATGATCCTATATTTTATTATAGATATGTTTTCAAGGCACATACATTTTATCTTTTAAGGCTGCATCTTTTTCATAAATATCTCTTAAAGGCCCAATAATAATGAAGAAGACCCGAAGGAACACACCCAAACTTGTATTTTATATTAATTTTCAATTATCTACCTTATACTAATTATTGCAAGCTAATTTGCCTCCTAAAAGAAGAGTTAATTTATGAAGATCTTATTAATATATAAATTATTTACTCATAAAGCTGACTTCCGAATTTAAAAAAAAAATCTTTTGTCGAAAATTTTCTAAAATTTAAAACAAAAATTTGGTGAAAAGTTATCTGTGAAATGTTATTAAATTATTTATATTCTGTACCAAATATTATCAGCACCTACTATTTATGATATGCCTAATTTTAGTATGAGGTTTAAGCATCAAGCAAAAATACACCTTAACAATTACAACATAGATCACATTTTCCACTCCGAGTTTAGACAAATTTCTTTACCGTTTTAGTTTTAGATAAAAAAAAGTTTATTTTAGTATAAATTAATGTCAAAGTTATTGGTCTAAACTCGAAGGTTTTACAACTAAATTAACGTGATCCTATTCGTGACTAGTTATGTTAGCAATAAAATAAATTCTTGAAATATTTTTCAAACAAAAATATCCAAGAAACATTCAGACCTCACAATTATTTACATTAGTCGAAAATCGGTAATTTATACAAATGAGGACGCGTGTCCTTGTGTGCGTTTTTATTTATAAATAATTTTCACTTCTACATCTTGAAAACATTTAAGAAATAAAAAACTTCTACCGACACTACACCAAAAACACTGCACTATTCTCCTATCTATAACAATGTGTCAAAAGTCATTGAACTATGTACTAAAATTCATACAGATCTAAATTGCTATATACTCTATATTGTTCCTACCACACAAAACTTGTCTAAGGCACATAAACAGTCTAAAGTACACCATTTTACTACAAACAAGAGAATTAAGTTCAGCGCCATCTAGTAGTACACGTGACCTAGCACCACAGTACATAGAACATGGACAAGAAGTAGTACAAGTTCACCTTTAGTTGAACTTGAATCTTCATTCTTCATCCTTATGAAGATTGCTCATAACACAGAACAGATAAATAATAATAGTACTGGAAAGACCTCAAGTCAAACTTTCCTACCAATGTTACCCTTACTAATTTATTAATTTTACATCAATTACATATGAAAAATCATTTTAGCACTAAGCTATTACATAATATAATAAGCTATATAGCTTAACAGCTCCACAAGTATATACTTGCGGAGCCTACATGACCATACTTATTTATCTATTCCGTGCTTACTACAGTACTAGTAATTATTTGTGCCGCGAAATTTAGAACTTGTAAAAAAATTATCAGTAGCGTTCAATACTGGAGGAGTCATGACTTGTGACGTCACTTGCCGCGTCCGTCGAGGAGCTGTATCGCGGTGAGTCAGTGTCGCTGGTGCGAGTGTCAGCGGTGTCGCGGGAATCCGCGGTATCGCTGAGAGGCGGATATCAGAGATGTTCGTCGCGACCGTTTAACGGCTGTCGCTCGGTGTGGTCAGAGGGGCGGTTGCGTTTGAAGAAGCCGCACTGGAAATAAGTTTTTGCTTAGTATTCAATGTACAACCGAATTAAAGCGTTTTTAATTATAACAATTTGACTAATAACGTTTTCTAACTATACAAATTGAGGCATCAGTGAATCTTAAAGCTGCATTTTAAATAATATTACAACATACTGTTTGACTTGGCATTCGTTGTAACTCAATAAAAGGCTATTTGATAAGATTTAAAAACTATTTTTGATTATTTATTAATGAGGTTCTATACCTACTCAAATTGTAATTATTAATTCTGAAAATACGGCTTTAAAAAAATAAATTAAACATTCACCATTTAGTAATTTCTTTACTGTTGTTTATAATGCGCCAAAACACAAGATGCGTTTTTTGTTAAACAACTCCTACATGTATTATATTTCCATAAAAAACAGAAGAAATTAAACTCTAAGACCGTATTAGGATTATATGTAGTTATATATTGTTTACAAGTATGCTACGACATATAATGACACTTAATTTCATACTGTCAAATATTCTATAATAAATAGTACTATTTTTGATACTAACTTATAAAGGTTGCAATTTCGCTTCCATAAATTGTAGAATAACATTAATAGAAACGGAATTTTATATAACCGTGTTATAGAGTCTAAATATTTTAATAAACCTAATTAAAGCCTTACTTTGTAAAGAGCGAAGATAAGCAGCAACAGCAGTAATGCCCCTACAACAGCAGCTAATATGATGACCCACAATGGTATTGAACCACTGGAAAGGGCTTCCAACTGTGGTGTGACCATAGTATGAGCTTCTCCTGTTTGCCAACCCTGGTCTAATGGCCGACCGACCATGGGCAGTCGGGATACACGGGTCGCCGTTAGGGTTGACAGTTTTACGGGTTGTTCCTTTGATATCTGTGAATAAAATCTTTTGTTAAAAGCGAGTTTGTGTATGGGACAAAGCTTTACCAAGTCATTTTATAATTATTTAATTTAAATGTGTTATCTAATAGCAAGACAAGAAATATCAGAAAATAGTATATATAGTTCATTATATGGTTATATGGTTAAATAAAAAAAATATTTTTTTATTTAACCATATAACATTAAAATATATTATTATTAATATATATTATAATTTAAATATATTATTAAATATTTAAAATAAAATTTTTTTGGAATTAAATCTTTATTTTTTTTTAAATCGATGTTAAGAATTAAAAAAAAATTATCTTGTTGAATTACAAAACGAATAATTTACGAATTAGGTTATTTCCCATTTCGTATAAATTCCTACCTCATTGAGAACAGTAGCGTTGATGCGCGCACGCAGTGCCAGCCACACTTCCTGTCCCTTCAGAAGACGTCCTGTACGACACCGTACTACTGAACACTTGTACTTCTCTTCACATCGCTTCAGCATCTCCATTAATTGGGGGTCCACCTATTAATTGAAAAGAAAACAATTAAGGACAAGATATAAGAAATGCTGATCATTTGGGTAAAATAAAATATATATAATTTATAAATACCTCATCTTGTCTTCGGCGCCGGGTGCTCTCGTGTCTTTGTTCTGAAGATGAGCTGAAGCTACCACCCGAAGAGGAATATGAGTGGCCACCTAAACATTCAGTCGTTTTAGTACAATCGTCTTTTTTTTTTAAAGGTTACAACGAAATTGTTGAGAGAGAAGTAAAAATTTTATTATCACTGCATTATTTATATAAAATACAGATTTTCGACTAATGTACCAATTTGTGAGGTCTACGTGTTTCTTAGATATGACGATGAATCAAAATTAAATATTGTAATTTTATAGACCACGTGACCACGTTCTAGGTTAATTGGAAGTGCACAATTAACACTTGGTGCTTGAATAAATTAACCAGAAAGTTCAGTGTCAGATTTAGAGGAAAATAACGTTATAAAATTTTATTACGTGTGACACATACAACATTGATGTCTTTGTAAACCAAACTAAGTAAATGTAGTACCTACATGAAAAGAGCGTACCAATTCTTAAAAGGCCGGCAACGTACTCGAGAGTCCTCTAGGAATGTGAGTGTGAACAACATGAGACACCTGCCTGTTACATAAAACTTTAGAGGTGTCAAGGGACACCCGGATGGAACGAAATTCCTTTCGATTAATTTATATGTTAATTGGTATCATAACAGTATGATAGATTTTCTCGACACCAATCTTACGACGAAAAAAAAAGCCAACATCACGAGGTGTTCCCAGGCGGTCACCCATCCAAGTACTGACCTCGCCCGACGTTGCTTAACTTCGGTGATCGGACGAGAACCGGTGTATTACAATAGCAAATAGCAAAAAAGTGTCGTGACAACTTTTCGTAAGAATTTTTTCCGTCTAGCCCCCTTTCACAACGCGCGATAAGGAACTTCGTTCCAATAAAAAAATACAATTGTAATATATTGTACCTGATCGTGAATAAGAATATCCACCACTGGATGCATGTGCTCCACCAGCAGTTCCCTGGGAGCCGCTCTGGTAACTTCCACTTTGGTATCCTGTCTGGTATCCTTGTCCTCCCTGGATTCCTCTCCCTTGGCTCTGGTATCCCTGGCCGCTTTGACCCTGGAATCCCTGGGAACTCTGCCCAGAGTTGTATCCCTGGCCTCGGTAGTTCTCGCTTTGGCGGGAGTTGACAGCGCCAGTGACGTCGGCCATTCCCACCTTGAATTCGTTGTTACTGTTTTGGGCGGCATATACTCCAAAACCTAGGAAAAAAATATATTTTAATATCTCATGAAAATTATAAAAGGAGACTTTTAGACTTTTAGAGAGAGGCCAATAACTGTTAAGGTTTCAGTGATTTTTTTAAAGTTTTTTTTAATTTACTGACGTATGCGACAGACGTTGTCCTGTACACACGTCTTACATACAATACATATAATAATGCAAATCATTCTGGATTCCACTTGAACATACCAAAAATTTCATCAAAATCTGTCCAGCCATTTAGGAGTTTAATTACGAACACATGCACAGAAGGTTTATATATTATATACCAGCTGTTTATTTGCTGTATAGATAAATAACCTAGTTACCGACTGAAGCACCATCTGTCGGGCAGATTTCTGAATCTAAACCATCTAGGGCGCCACCCAAACGCATACAAAATTCATTCAAATCGGTCCAGCCGTTTAAGAGGTTCAGTGACATACGTACAGTAGAAATTTATACACAAAGATGTAATTTTAAGTAATGTCAGAGTTAATATAGTTCTAATATCTCTAGTAAATGGAGAAGGTAGTCAAAATGGCGTACCTGGTTCTAGTGGAGTATTCCTCCAAATGCTCTTATAAATATTTTTTTTCGTTTTCGATCATATAACTAAAACCATGACAATTTAAACAAACCTTCAAGTCTGTCTTCGTCTTCATCTCCAACGACAGTAACATCAGAGCCTCCCCTGATGGCTGATCCAGTATTCATGATCTCTGGGTTAATGGTTTCTGTAGTAGACCAGGCTCCATGCACGAATCCACCAGCACTAGACCGGCTTCCCTGACTGCCCTGTTTGTTGAGGTATCTGGAAAATAGGAATTGTAGGATTTAGTAGAACAATTAGAGACACAAGGTGAGTCAACTTAAGTGTCAAAGAGCATGATCCCATGATCTATCTAACTTAAATAAGTTTTATTCTGCTCTCACAATATACAAAAGTAAACATCTCAGGGTAGGGCAAAGGAACAAAGAATGTGTAGGTATGTTATCTAAACACATTTACACTTTGTGCTTGTGTAGTGTCTCTGACGTCACACTGAATATGCATCATGAAAAGACTGTCCGTCTCTCTCGCGCTCGGTCAAGCTTATGAGTATAAAAGAGACAGTTATTGTTTTGCTTTTGCTACTGTTTATATATGTCGCAGCCTAGCGAACTAGCTTAATTAAATAAATCAGTGGCGCTTCCACCTCTTTAGGTCTTGGCCTCAGATTGCTGAATCTGTTTCACGATAATTTTTTAAATCTAATAGTCAAGTAGGTCATCAGCCCACGCACACACACGCCGTCGACTTTTTGGGTCTAAGATATGTCGGTTTCCTCACGATGTTTTCCTTCACCGTTCGAACAAATGTTAAATGCTCAAATAGAAAGAAAGTCCATTGGTGCACAGCCGGGGATCGAAGCGACGACCCCCGACGACGACGGTATGAGAGACTCACGCTGAAGCCACTAGGCCAAAACTGCTCGAACTAGATTAATTAGCCGTTCAATTAACAGCCGAGCCTTTTATATAAACAGCGTTTAACTAGCGGCATGAAGGATCTACAGCCGTAGCGTTTGTAACAAAAATGAATAAACTGGCTGGCTAACGCATACCTATACCATTCCAGGTATTTCCAAACCATTAGGACTTAGGGGCCTTCAAGAGAAGACCGTACAACTTAAAAGCCGGCAACGCACTTCCAGACCGGGTGGGTTAAAGGACCTTATTCATTTGTCCCATAAAAGATATTATCAATTTTTACTTACGAATTAAAAGAACTTCCAGCTTCTCCTTCATGGCCGAGGGATCCATACTCTGTGCTCGTCTCCGTCTGAGAAACTATATTATGGTTCGAGTCATAGATTATAGTCTTATTTTTCACTCGCACGATGCGTCCGTCATTTTCGTAACCCGCTTCAAATGGCTGTCCGCTTATGTACACTCTTCTTTCGTAGCCGTTTTGTCCTTGGCTCTCACCCTCGCCATATCTGAAGATTCGACCAGCGCTGTCTCTATATCTTCCTTCGCCTAGATATACCGCGCCTTCGCTGTTACCTCTGCCTGTTTGACCAGGTGTTCTGGATATGGCTTCAAGGTTTTTCCTAATAGCTTCCTTTTCTTCTTCCGAGAGGTTTTCTTCAGTCCAGGTGCGGTTGTATGTACCTTGTCCGGAGACTTGACCGCCAGTTGCATGGTTTGTGCTGAATTGGCTTCCAGATTGACCACCTGATGAATGGCTAGTGCTATATTGTCCGCCTGAAACTCTTCCGCCTTGGTATTGACCGCCATTTTGAACACCTGATTGACTAAAGTGCGTTTGGCTATGTTGGGAGCCCCCTTGACTAAATTGTCCTCCATTTTTACTAAATTGTCCTCCACTTTGACTAACATGTCCCCCACTTTGACTAAATTGGTCACCAGTGACCTGACCTCCTTGTTGACCGCCACCCTGACTTGCGAATTGTTCCCAGTATTCTGTAATACAAAAACCATAAGAATATAAAATAAGAAATTAAATTTAAAAGTTTATTATTTAATAAACTTATTAAGAAGTAAATAATATAAACTATATAATATTTAAAAAACATACTTTGTCCATAGTAAGTTCCGGTACCACCAACTTGTGAAGCCGAGTAGAACTCGCTGCTCATCATAGCTAGGAAAATATTTATATTTAGTATGAAGTTCTAATCATATTTTTTAATATAAAAAAGATAAAGTACCTAAACCTAGTCAAGCTAATTATACCCATAGTCAGTGGATAACAAAATGCCACGGGCCCTCAACCCAAAAGGGCCCCTGCCCAAGAGATATTATGTTCTATGGATAAATGTGAAGTCTCCAATACGCATTGGGATAGTGTGGGACATATACAAAGTGTAATTGAGTACGCTGAAAATCTCGAAGTTTATCAAAATTAAACTGAGTACAACGTGACGATTTTTTTTGATAGGGCCTCATCAAAAGAATTTGCAACGGGCCCCAGATGGTATAGTTACACCACTGTAAGCAGCCTATTTAATCTATTATATATCTATATGCAGACAGACTATATAGTCTACACGGTCTATTTATTTTAAGGAACACCTTACTATTATACGGGAGCGCTGTTTGCCTTAATAACACTTAGGACATACAGCTTCCTAACGGAAAGTAATTGGCTGAGATGATAAAGCTCTCCCGATGGGAATATACTATTAAGTTTTACTATGAACCGTAAATTATATAGAAACGAACAAATGCTTTAATGGAAAAGGCATTTGTAACAATAACTTAAAATTACTCTGACTGACTCACCTTCATTCTCCTTCGTAAGCAAAAAGGCATAGGGATTTTGCACAAATAGATTCTCAGGGTTCACATGCCTTGCGACGTCACAGACCATGTCACCGACCCATTGTGGTTGAACTAACATATATAGAAGGTTCTCGCCTGAAAAAAAGGAACATCGTTGAGAAACAAAGATATCAAAATAACTTTATAGGTAAACAAGTACACTTATGAACGTCAACAGAAAAGATATTAAATTGATTCTAAATTTATATTTACTACTTCGCAAGTCAAGGGGGTAGAGCGGGCAAGAAGAACTGGAAAGAAACTCTTTGTCACTTTTAATCGGCAAGTTTTGTTTCTAAGCATAAATCAAATAAGTTAAATCTACGTCAAATACTTTGGTTTAAAAACTGCAGAACCGAATAAGATAGATTTAAACCGTTTCCTTAGTAGATTTTAGAGTAATTTGTAGACAAACGTACACTTAAAAAAGTTAAGCACACGGCTTTAGGCTTTCGAGCAGAAATATTGGAAAAAATCATCAAGAAATATTATTAAATTACAAGAGTGTTACATACATACAGACCAAACAAACCATATTCAGGAGCAGGAACTATAGTTTTTTTATTAATTATTTTAAGTTAAAAATAATGATTTTTTTATAGAATTTGTATACTTTAATACACGTAATCTATTTGTAATCGAGGTCCCGTTTAGTTCCAAATACGCCCACGGAGCGCTGCTAAGTTTTCTATCTATCTATCGTTATATTAAGTAACTACCATTCATGCTATGGGTATATGTACTAAGAACGGTTAGAGAACAGGATTATTTTTTTGACGTTCATAAGTGTACATTGTGTTACCTATATGAATAAATTATTTTGACTTGACTTGATGAAATTTTTGACAATTAAAAAAAACTTTAGGTATAGATGCTTACCAGTTAGGGTCTGGTAGGGCCACATTATGTATAATTCGGCTTCATCTACTGTGAAAGGTCCCTCGTTCTTGATATTGTACTTGTGGATTACTTGCGGTCCCAACTTCGTATCATCCTTCAAGTTTTGTGATTCATATAGCGATGCGTTGTAGTGTAATTCTGGAGGGTCTGATGTGCTGAAAGCATTATAATAATTTAAAATTACATTAAAATTATTAACGAAATACTCATACATTTTCTTAATATAGCTGTAAAAACCGTAATAGTAAAATTAATTTTCATACATTTAAATAAATATCCTTGAAAAGCAAATACAACACAAGCCTTTAATTCTTCAAGTTAAACTAAATTTTCGAAAGTTATTAAACGTCTTTTTTTTTTAAATTGAAACTAAAGCAATACATATCACTAGTAAATTGACAACTATACAAGATTTAGGGTCTGTTTCACAATGTATAGATAAAGTACCAAATAGCTATGCAACACAAATTATTTGGAACATAAATTGTGCTATTTGACACTTCATCGGACTCATAACTTATGATGGACTTTATGTGACGAATAGCGCTATCTGACAGTCGTGAAACGCAACAATAGTAATATCCTACCAATAAGTAATAAATAGCTAATTTGGAACTTATGTAGAACTTATCCGTACATTGTGAAACAAACCCTTAAAGTATAGAAAAATATTAATCTTAAGATATTCATACAATATACATACCCAATAATAGAAAGGGCAGCCTTGACTACGACTCCGATCGGTAGATGTCGCACGTTGTCATACTGCGTGCCTTGTTCCGGGTTAGTTGAGTTGGTCTCCATGTCAAAGTTGAGGGTCGTCACGCGGGAATCCACTTCGAGAATCACTCGGAAGTTTACCTGGAGATAAAATAGAGGTCATTAGCAAATGCTATTTAATAAGTCTAGTTTTTAATAACTATTAATGTATTTGTACACAAAGAAACTTAGAGATTTTAATCTAATGATGAATCCTTACTCTTTATATATATATAATTCTAATGTACGTGTGTATTTCACTGAGCTCCTCATAAACGGCTGAATGAATTTTTTTGTGTGTTTGGGTGGCGCACTGGATTAGATTCACAAACTAGCCCGGCAGATCGAGCTGCAGTCGGTATCTAGGTAATTTCTCTACAGCAAATAAACAGGTGCTATATAAAAAAAATCGGTGCATGTGTTCGTAAAAAAACTCCTAAACGGCTATACATATTTTGATGAAATTTTTTGTGTGTTCAAGAGGAGTCGAGATTGATTTCTTTTTGTATGTTAGACGTATATAGGACAACGTCTGTCGGATCCGCTAGTAAATTATAAAATCCGAGTTGTACTGATCTGTGGCCTCGCCAGTTCTGACGCAATCCATTTCATACACACACACATTTGACATTTTATTTTTGCAACCCTAATTCATTGAAAATTACGTGTTTTAATAAGCCCTTAAACTTGAACATTTCCTTGCTTTTGCGTTACAACAAAATTATATCACAAGACTTACGCTTTGTCCAGTGGCCATAGGGTTGCCCAAATCACATTTGAGGGTACTGTTTCCATCATTGCCCTTCTTCTTCATAGAACAATATATTGGCGGTGCGTCAGAACTAAAAATATAATAAATAAATAGAAGAATTACTTCTTACAAACGACATTCTGCACTGTGTAGACCAATTGCGTATAAGAACTTATTAATGAAAATAGAACCGGGTTTAGAATCACTAAGTTAAAATTGTTTAATATTATTTGATTTGAGTAATACATTTAAATGATATTTAATCCATTATTTTATGTTTCGAGGGCTGAAATTGTCTTTTAACATACTTTATGAATTACTTTCGTCCGCAGCTACACAGTCGATTTCGAACATTTTTTCGAGCTCTTTAATAATAGTTATATTTTAATTTACGTATAATCATAATAATATCTTCAGGAATAAAATTATCTCTTAAGGGAAACGGTATAAATCCTATCTATGAGTTTTTAAGATTATTGGTTACATACAGACGTATTATTATCTGAACTTTTGAATGTTATATGCTCAAGAACTAATGAATTCTAGGACGTCTAATCTTAAATAGTTTTAGCAGCTGTCAAACCATTTTTTCTGTTAGTTGGACATATTTGACTGACTTGAGATATGAGTTAGAATATGAACCTAATAGTGTATATATATTTCACTAACACTACTGATCCACTTTGTTTAAAAAAAATAAACAATTTTAATATTGGCAATACATACAGGTCTTTGTCAAGTCGTTCCATCCTAGAGTAAGTGACTCCAGCAGGCACTTTCAGGAAGTATGCAGCTTCAAAGGCATCTTCAGCTCCATTCTCTACCTTCACATCGATGTGGACATCCTCGCCTGACCCTAACACGTAGTTTACTATTGGCCTGAAAAAATAAGTGAAACTTTAGATTACTTTTTGTGTTTTTATTATTAAAAAAATATAGTAATCACAGAAGATTAAATATACATAAGGAAAAGTTTGTTAAAAATTATTAACTTAAATATATATTACTATATCTCGTACTTACGTTGTGACATACATCCTAAGGTCAGGTATACACACGTTATCAGGTCCACAGTTCTTCTGTATATTAAGCGAGTCAGTGTGTTCTATGCTCTTAGTGTGGTCAAGGACTGGAGGCACCACGTTTCCTGATGGCTGGTTGACCAGCTCATAGCTTAGCTTTACTTCTATTGGGGTGAGCTTGTCGCGAACTTCCTCCTAAAATATCGTTCAAAAATACTCAATATTTAGGCAGACAATTTGCGTCCGATAATTCTTCTTTATCCAGGAGAACTGCTTTAATAATTAAACTGACTTCTAAAGGGGAAGTTTTTTAACCAAAGGTTTTCATTTGAAAACTTTTAAACGTTATTTTTATAAAGTTTACTTTAGTATAAGTTTTAATATAAAACCGTTAATTAAAGAATTAGAATAAGATCAGACCACCACCCTCTAACAAAAAAACATAATATATATATAGCATCGCTCAATACTAGGACTTTAAAAGTTAGAGGAGGCCTTTGCCAAGAGGCACACCAAACTCCGAGATATACTGGAGTGAAAATATATTAAAGTTCAGATATAAAACGACAGAGTTTCGGAATTTAAAGGCTATATTATTATTATTATAATTAAAGAATTATGGGTATCAATAATTTATTAATACGGAAACAGCTCTTTATTTCAAGTACGAAAAATTTTGAGGGATATTTTTAATATTATACATTTACTCACATCAAGGTACACCATAACCTCCTTACACTCTTGCTGCCCCTGAGTAAGAAGAATGTGAGTCTTGTACACGGTTTGTCTGCTCTCCATCAAGAATAATCGCTTGCTGGTCTTTTGGCGGGAGTCTAGATCTAACGTTACTTCGAAGTCTGGAATAAAACATTTATATAAGGTCTAATGCAAAATATCCTATTAAAAAACCTTGGCGATTTTAAAGAGTGACCGATGGTGATTTTGAAACATTTTTATTGTGTACATTAAGGTCTAGATTCTAAAACGTATCTAAATTCACAATTTTGTTTTGAGCGCTGTCAGATTTCTACAGAAGAAATGGTTACAGCTCTTGAAACGAGATTTAAGTTTGATGGACGTTTTAGAAAATGGGCCATAAAATTCAAATCCCAAAAACACTTACTACACTTGCGCTTTTAGTATATTCTGTGCAATGACATTATGATGATGATATTTACAAATCATTGCTTGACATCTAAAGAAACTACAACTGATAAGGGTTAAAGGGTATTTTTTGGTCAACCCGGGATTGCTTCGGAAATTTAAGATGAACGTAATATGTATAAGATAGTAGCTGACCCGGCAAACGTTGTTTTGCCATGTATATTATTTATAGGAAACATTTTTTAGTTCAATAAAATCTACAATAATAAAAATAGAGGTAGACCGTAGAGGGGTGAAAATTAAGGGTTGTATGTATTTTTAATGCCACATAATAAAAATAAAACAATTTTTTTTTTGGTGGACACCCCTTATCACTTAGGGCGTTGAAAGATATAGAGTAGTAGATTCTCAGACTTACTGACTATACATTAAAAATTTCATAAGAATCGGTCAAGCCCTTTCGAGTAAGGGAACGAACATTGTGACACGAGAATTTTATATTTTAGATATTTAAACGACTTGACTCTGTTTGTTGTATATTCGTTTCGTTTTTTGTATTGGTCGTAGTTAGTTTATAAGGATTTTAAAGAATTTTGTAATGTTTTTCAACTTTTAGATTATTTATAAAGGCAAAAAAACCCATAAATAAAATATTAGATCACATTGATTTACGTATTCATTAAGACAGACGGAGTGTGTTGACAAACTCATAAAATTATAAAATAAACTACAGATTTTCCTATACACTACACAATTAAAGCACATTTATGACGTTCCTATGTAAACGTCTACAACTCACCGAAGTAACAAATGTATCCTTCCGCTTGAAAAAAATAAGTATTTGTTGACGTAGCATTTATAGAGAAGCTTAACTTCAGTAGTATTAGGCAAAGTATATTTTTAGTAGTGATAGGCTTTTACTAATCCATATATACACCATATTCATATTAATAATTATTTAGAGACTCTTGAGCTAATTAAAGTTGGCGCCTGGTAGATAGTACCGGTGACCCCAGAGCTGGTGCTTTCCTCGCTCATCGTATAACAGCGAGGAAATACACAACTTTTGAAGTTATACTTCTTTAGGCGCGTTATGAAAAATTGATTAGAGTGAAATTTTACGATGCGCGCGCACCGTGACACAAAATTAACACAATGACATTCGAATAATAATAGAATTTATGTTACACTTAATGTAAGAGAATAATAATAAATATTTATTTATTTAATTTTTCAAATGTAAACTGAACTTTATTGACTATAATGACTCCTTTCCCAGTCTTTGATTATTTAATTGTAATTATTTGCATGCAATCAAAAACTATTTTTAATAATGCCAAAGAAGTATTACTTCTTACGCGCGTACATAAGTACACGCACCCTTTTTTAAATTTGTTTTAATTTTCAATTTATTAATTTTTAATTATTATCATTGGTCTTAGTATGTAAGTTTTAACTTTGTTCGACCTCATAGTGGACAGAAACACTATGTCTAGTATTTCTCCACACTATTATAATCTATTTTAATGATGTATACAATAATTAAAAACATTATATATAGGATTGTCTGGAAGATAGGTTAGTAGAGATAAGCCCGCCCATTGCACTATGTTTTTCTTTAATTTAGTATTGTGCAAAAAGTGTAAATACACATAAGTTACGTCTTTAGATGCCGTGATATACGTTTTTGATAATTATAAGAGACCATGAAATTTATCATATATGTATATCTATCAGTTCTCTGAATATATTATATATTACGTTATAGTACTCACTTATTTGCTGATCAACGTTGACGCCGTCATAAGTAAGACAGAACATAAGCTGCGCACACGCAACTTCAGTGCCATTGGAGAGACGACACCTCTTGTCAGTAAGAGATATCAATTTGCTGTCTCCCATGAATTTGACGTCAGCCATAACTTTCACAACTGGACGAGATCTATGAATAATTAATTTTATATTTAAAAATTCTCGAACAAAAAAGGACTGGGTACAGTTTATGTAAATGCTTAAATTAAATAGGTATAAGAGATGTATATTATCTATTATATCTCCTTTTTGCTGTACATAGTCATAATAATCAACTAATACACCCAGTCTAAGTGAATATAGCATAGACGAAGGTACTTGGGTAGGATTCCTCTCCGTTAAAAATAATATTATTTCGGGTTATAGCAATAAATTGATTTCCTATATGCTTTATAAATCAAATAGACAGAAATGTGTACTGTTGCGGAACAAATAAGTAATTTTTTTAAATAGTTATTCTACATTTTTTTTTTCATTGTAAACACATTTTAGAAAGAGACGAAAGAAGAGTCCAAATAGACTAGTTTACTCATATAAAGAGGATTTTAAATGTTTGTTTGCATATTATGTGCTTTAAAACTGAATTGTTTATAAATATGAAATAATCAGTTTTTGAACTTACTTCAAGAATACAACACTATCCGACTTATACGCGCCCACGGCGAGATCAGTGTAATTGTTATTGTCCAAATCTACTCCTCCTGACAATGAGAAACCAAACGTGGAAAGACTGGGGCTGATCTCCTCAGCTGTGATGGCCTGCGAGTGCTTCTCTCCAATACCGAGTTCACTGCCATGGTAGATGAAGACAACACCACGGCCGTTTTCACCACCGTATGGTGCGCCTACGGCTATATCTGTAACGATATTTTGGCATATTAGGTTCGTATTAAACAAAATAAATAAAAATTACTTACCGAATCCAAAATGCCCTTAAAAAAAAAAAATTCCTTGTTTCTATACATTAGACTTGACTAAACGAATTAAATTTATTTATTAGTTTAATTAAAAGGCGGTGCCAGTTCAGATCACAGACAGAAGCTATGCTTGAACATACGCAAAGAAATACACGTCGAATTGATAACTCCGGTTTGTTTTACACGCGGTTTAGATGGCGCTACAACCTCCTGTCAGTGGTGTCTGTTTATTTACCTTTATTGATAACTTTCTTAAGAGGCAAGTTACCAAAAAATAGTAACGGCAATAATCAGTTCGGCAAGGGAATATTATAAAGAGTAATTTTTTTTTATCAATTCTTCCTATTATCCTCATCGATCTTAATTTTTATACACCGAAGGACAAATCCACGTAAGTAACTAAGACTATTATTATTATAGAATTACACATATATTATATTATACTATCGGTCCAAAAACCTTCTTTTTTTCCAGACGTCTTAAATACAAAAAAACCAGTCTCTGTAAACCATTCTGTAAATCATTCTCCAATCAATAAATTTTATCAAAATCGATCTAACGGATTTAAATTACAAAAACACGCATAGAAGATTTATATGTATAAACATGAACAACGTCTTTCTAAATAGCTTAAAGCATAGAGGAAGCACCAACTGTTTCCACCGCTTCCTCTCATGCGCGCCTCTAGCCCACCGTTCCAGCGTGGTACGAATTTCGTCTTCATCCCTTCTCATCAGGTGTCTTTGTTCCTTTAAAATTAAAAATACTTTTAATGCGCTTACCTCCAAAACCGTCATAATTGATGTCGCCAAGAGAAGTAACAGCCAAACCGAACCTTCCGCGGGATACTTCACCAGTTCTGGCGTGATTCTTGGAGAAGGACTGAAATTTTATATTGCATTAATATTTAATGTATGTTCAAAGTTTACCTTACACTAAACGGCAAATGAAGAATGAACCAGATTGTATTACTCTATTACTATACTTACTCTATTCTTTCCCTGGTAGATGACATACACTCGTCCATGCTCATAACCCCCACTTCTAGGCTTGGTGAACATGGGAGCCCCAACTATGATGTCATCTGCCCCATCACCATCAATATCGCCACTGGCGAGACTGTACCCAAAGTAGGCTCCGATTTGAGAGCCACTTATGTTCTTGATATTCTGGAGTTCCCAGGTATAAAGCACGACCTAAGAAGACAGTTATATTTTTAATTAGAGTTATCTTATAAAGTGTTTCATTGCGTGACGTTCTACTGATGTGTTAAATTTGGTAGCCTAGAAACGAAAAGAGTTGAAGAGAACAGCAATTAAAGAGATGGGAGGATGATTCAACGAAGGGATCGCAAAGATAGAGATATATACGTAATGAGAATTGAGATGGAAGGCACACAGTACTAAAATCAGTTTTTATAAAATTAAGTTTTTCTTTGAATGAGTTTTGAAATTAAGACTTTTCTTATCGGCCGTGAAACTAAAATAATTTCATATGTAATTGATTACATTGTGAACCTAGAAAATACAAGGTACTCCGGAGGACTCTTACGATCAAAAATTTAACTGCAAAGATTGTTTGTCTGCAAATATTTAATCTACGAAACTCTTACTTAACAAAATACTTACCAATCCCCTCAACTCCGAACCTCGCGGTACCCCAACAGCAACACCCTGGATTCCTTGACCAGCGAAATCTCCCACCGTGACTGAGTAACCCATGTAGGAGTCATCATACTTGGGGCTAGCTTCTGGCGTAGAAATCAAAACCGGCCTCTGGTTCAACGTTTGCACTTTCAGTTGTCCTATAACAGATACCTCGGATTAACAATTTAACAAGCGTTTTCTTCTAAGGCGTTTTCCAAGCATGTTTGTGATTCAATTTAAAATTTGGTTAGTCGACACCATAATCACAGCAGCAATGTTCGCAATTCATGTAAAGTACTGGACATGATAGCAGAATTATTACACCAGGCTATATTCAAAATGGCGATGATTGACGATTGAATAGCTCGAAAATAAGCAGATGAATTTTAACAAATGATCCGATAAATCTATCCAACAATAATAAACCGTTAAAATTACATTAATTAAAATCAGATTAGGGTTCACACCTCAAAAGTTTAATAACCATAATTTTAATGTTGTTAACCACCAAATCGTAGCGACCAATTAATTTAAAAGCCAATGGGACAGGAACGATTCCATCATAAATTAGTTTTGAAGCAATGGGCATTTTTGAAGCATTAATTAATCCTCTTTAACCCATTCTAAAGGTATCGGTCTACTGTCTACTCCTAAAATTATTGGGATCTGTTAAATTTTATTACATAGGGTATCAGAACAGGGGCGTGTGTTTATTAATTTTAACAGATTCATATATCTACTTTAACCAAATAATCGGAATCTTATTTTCAAAACAGCTAACGATTGGAAGATTTAGGAACACCCGCAGGATCGAAGACAAGAAAGTTAGCACTTCACTACGAGACAAACTACGAGTTATAACTAACTCGTGCACTAAGGGACGTGGATCCAACGATGTGACATGAAAAGCCAATGAAGCTATTCACGTTGCCTGCACCATTGCAATTCCTTAATGGTTTGACAGCTGCATGAATAGATTACTTTATTTTAATTACATAGAACTTTTGGGCTGTATTACTTTTGACACAAGATTTTTGAATGATAACAGTTAAAAATTCTATAATCAATTAAAATAAAGTATAATGATTGGGTTTATTTTTTGGATTATGCGTTGGTAAGCCGTCGCTGTGTTATTCGGTTAAATGTTACGAGGTCACTGTCGATATTTTTACCTTCCTTCGGCATATAGTAGTTGAATCTTGCGCTAGGATCAATGGATATTGTTCGTCCTGTGGATTTTTATTAATATTCAGAATCATATATAACTACGGGACTTGCGTCTTGAATGAACCAAAAATTTTACAAATTTTGTAAAAGTACAAAATTTTTGTTTCATAATCTATTAAAATAATACATAAAATATATAATAATATATTTATTACCTTGCCAGTAGAAACTGCCAGGCGCACCCATAAAGAGTCTTTGCCCATCCTGAAATTTTCAAAAAGCTCATTTAACTGTGTTTTCATTGTTCTAAACTATATCTCTACAAATCAACTAAATTGGTTTAGTCACAGAGATTGGAGGTACGCATAATTCTGGGCAAATGAGTGGATGAATACAATAATTTAAAGACAATTTATTTCCCCACTCCAGACAATTGGAAGACGATCCAAACTATCACAAAGTCAGGATAATGTGAATTGTTCAAGTATCAGTACTATTTTATGGTAGCACTTACGCTATCTCCCGTTAACATACACACCGCAGAGTGCCAGATAAGTGCATTGGTTTATGTGTGAAGATGCACTTATCATATAATGCATTGGAGGAAATGGATCGAAATTACTATTATTATTTACGATCTCCGAAAAGTGTTACGATATCAGTGACCTGTGACTATAATTTTACTTTTCGGTATTATAATGTAAAAAGATAACGTTATCTATTTTTCTTATGAGAGCCGACACGAAGTAACATTTACGCTGCTTCTAACAATATTACTATGACAAATTTAATAAAAGCAAAATTTGTCCTACATATTGCGTTCAGTAACCGCTCAATGGCGTGTAGAGCAGATTATTTACTGACGATTCTTTTAGACAAGTTCAGGCCTTGTTTTATTATTATAATTTTTTTTAATTAGTTATTAATTCAAGTAGTTAATTTTGTTTAGTTTAGTGTTTTAAAGCTTTACATAACTGTAATGAATGTCGACGCATCGGTGGACGAAGAATATCAATTTGTGTTCCACACATCACACAAATTTCTGTATATTTTTTAAATAATACAAACTATAGTTTGTAAGCTAACGCCATAGGTTCTAAGACGTGGTAGATTCCTCATAACCTTCACTACTGTGATCAAGTACATACGCACACTATAAAAAATCCATAGGTAGGCCAGGTTTAAGGGCATGACTAAGGGTTTAGAATCGCTCGCTTTTGTCACTAACTGCATTAGATAATAAAATGGTAGAACGCATCGAAGATTTAAAACAAAATTCTAAGGATATATAAACAACATAAATTTATACTTATTATACAAAGAGAAATCGAAAAATAATTAAGTTTATTCCTTACTCGAGTTATTCAATAGTGAGAAGTTGGCTAGAACTTATGCGCCTAGAGAATAATCTTGAGAAATGATGTTTAAAAGCTATAAATCGCTAAGGTCCAAAACAGGCAAAGAATAAGTATTTTTATGTCATGATCGTTTTGACAAGCTGAAACATAGGCGCCGCCGCGGGAGCCGCATAGCCGGCAGCGCAGTCGCCTGTCTTTATATGGCGTGGCTGACGGCGCGCGCGCATATTTTATTGGTCCAGGCGCCCACGCTACTCATGGTTTCTCTTCTTAGATGCGAATATTGTATTTTATATACAAAAATAAACCTTCAAA
Organism: Pieris napi; assembly: GCF_905475465.1. Classification (NCBI taxonomy): domain Eukaryota; kingdom Metazoa; phylum Arthropoda; class Insecta; order Lepidoptera; family Pieridae; genus Pieris; species Pieris napi. The sequence continues at coordinate 8,833,312 of NC_062245.1, forward strand.
AGTGTTAGGTTTATTTTATTTTTAATTAATTGATTCCGATATTTTCAAATGACAATTAATCTTATAACCTTAAGTATATTTAGATAAATTTTACTATAGACAAAAACATAAGATAAGCAAAATTAAGAAAGAAAAGAAAGCAAAAAAGTTATAAGGTCATTCCAGACGGGTATGGTCCATCTCAAAATCACATCAATAAATATAATCTCGAGTGGCAAGTGACAAATCGATGCACACATGTTTTCTTTTATCAGTACAGACACGACTGTTTTGTTTCTCACAAGACTTTTAAATGAATTTATGTCCATATATATGTCTATACATAATGTAGTATTTATAATGTAGGTGAATATCCCTAATTATGTTTAAAAATAACTACCCGTTATACCGTTGAGATAGATTAAATTGAAGTAAGTAATTAATCGCGTAAATAAAAATATGCCATTTATATATTTTTTAAACGGTATTTAAATACGAGTGATACACTTAACAGTTAGCGTTCATATAGGGAAAACTAGTGCGTAAATTCTACGTCATTTACTTGACAAAGAGCACAACAAAAGTGTCATAAAATACAAGTACTGACTGTACATATTAAAACGTATTCACCTAACCGAAAATTGCTGGATCAATTTTTTTTATATAGGGGGCAAAACAAGCTTACGCCCAAAAAGGGCAGTCTACGCAGCTCATGGACACCCATTTTAGTGGGTACGTTGCCGGCCTTTAAACTGCTAACGTTAACTACTAAAAACAAAATATCCTTTACTGGTAATTGAAAACATTTCTGCCAGTGCCTAAGCACGTACCACAAATAAAATATGTAATACTGGCTACAGTTAAACGTGAATAATTGTATATTCTATTAGAGGTGATAAAATGAGGCCGTTTAAATCCCCATAACGCACCTATAACCCATTCATTTCATGCTAATTTTCTCTAGGAAATGCTCTCGGCTGCATATTAACATTTAAACAGCATGACCGCAAGCTCACTACGCGCTCGAAGCGTTTATCCTACTTGTTTAATGTGGGACTCCATTCCTTTTTTTTCAGGGCTAAGCGAGCAGTTGTCACTTAGAATAAAGTGCTGACGGTACCGCTACACCAGTACTTACGTTGACGGTATTTAAGAATACGCTGTCTTTTAGGGCCTTTAAGCCGCAGAAATATGTAATTTGATTCCAAACCAATTGTAATATAAATAATTGATGACAACATTGAGAGTATTTTCTATTATCTCATTGAGAATTCGCAATTATAACCCTTAGATTCAGAGTGAAGACTTAGGTGATAAGTGTTAGTTTTTTTTATAGAAGAAATGGGGCAAACGGGCTAGAGGTTTATGTTAAGCGATACCGCCGCTTCTAGTCACACTGCTAGACAGTTTGGAAATGCGTTGCCGACCTTTTAAGAATTTGTACGCACGGACAAAGCACCCTAAGTTGAATTTATTTGGTAATCGGTTTTACATAGGGGGGTTGGCAAAAAGTGCCGTAAAAACGTTCAGTTGGACGGATTTCGACGTGATACTTCATATGCCACGTATTAACTTTAACTTACGAGAGTCGGTCTAAGTATAAAGCTTAATCCCATAAGTATGAACAGAAAAATAAGTTTCTCACTTTTATGTCACTTAAAAAATGCAAAGGAACTTTCTATTACAATACGTTTACGAATAAGACCATAAATGTTAACTAGAACAGTGTGACATTGTAGATAATGATTTAAGGACACTAGTGAGTGGAATCTAAATCTACTAATAAAATAAAGTAAAGCTACTAATCGTTATCGTTACTTAATATAATTGTTTCCTTCTTTGGACTAGTTGCAATAATAACGTAAAAAAGAAATCTGCTAACTTACCCTATTCTTGTTTTACCACATAAACTTCGATTGGTTTATTATTTATAAGTCCTTGTCTTAATACTGACATCACAATTCACAATAGACCATCGAAACTACAAAACTATATTTTTTTGACTATATAAAACCTTACGTTATTGTATGTTAAATCAAGTGAGCTTTATGTCGAAACCAGTGTTCGAATATATTATTTATCGAATATGATAAATAAACACAACAATTATTCCGACAAATCCCTAAATGTCGCCGATTCAATTTCGAAATGGCGCGCGTATCGCTTTTCCCGCCAACGCCATTGTCTGCAAATGGCCGCCCGTTTACGGCTGCGTTCCGAATCCATGTTTGTAAAATCACAAAGAATGTTTAAGACATCGCAGTGACAGGGAATTTTGTTTTGCATATGAAAAAGGCAAGGAAATAAAATTATATGATGTGGTTGGTAAAATGTTAAGGGCGCGATTTGCAATGTCAGCCCTCAACAGTACAACTAGTTGATATAGTATGAAATTGTGAGAGTTAATATACTATTTACTAATAGAAAGATGAAACTGCTGATTTCTTGTTAAATAATAAGACTTTGGGTCGAAAAAAATAGTCTTAAAAGTCTTTCTAACGAATAATACAGACAAAGTTTAAACAAGCATCAATATACAAAGCACGTTTTGCTAGACAGTTCAGCAGGTAGTCCAAAATTTATGCAATACGTTTCTTGAAAAGATAACGTATCTCTAAGCTCCTTGCGTAATGTTGCTAATCTGTGTTACGTCTTCACACAACGGGTCTTTGTCGTGCATATAAAAAATAAATAAAAAGTGCATGCGTATATACAAAGTACACATGTCAGAAGTGAAACTTTTTTGGCAAACTAATTTTTTAATCTTGTTTATATTTATACAAATCTAAAACTTTAGATTTCTGAGACTTAGAAGGAGGGAAAAAAGAAGATATGTTAGGAACTTAATGAATGACAATTAATGTCATTAAAATATTAAAAGTGTCGAAACTTAATACAAATTATAAATTTAATTTTTTAAATTTATTTCTTCGATGATAAAAACACGTGGTATTTTAATTTACAATTCGTAATTTGACATTTAAATAAATTATTTTGCATAAAATATTAAATACTAATATTTGATAAATTCTCTTTCCAAAATTTTAATATTATAAATAGAATTTCTATAATGTAATTTCTCACTCTCTCTCAATCGGTCTCAATCGTTCTCACCCTTTTCTTCAACAAAAACGCTGCGCATCTACGGGACGCTAATATTATTACTATTGCGTTTCATCCGTAAAAAATTTACGCTCATGCGCCTAAAGAAGTTTCTTAAGAACAAACAAAAACATTCTGTCATAATGTATTAATTAGTTTTTATTAGGATTCAGTTTGCTATAATTTTTTTAAATATAATAATTCATCAATAGCATGCATTGATTTAATGAAGGATGGTGGAAAAAAAATTGAAATTGATATTACTGGTTATAAAGTCATCTAAATTGTAGTAAACTTTTTGCTGACAACAATAAAAGTTAAATAATTCATAAGCGTAGTGCGCATGCGCGTCACGTGCGCGCAGATGCGATCGCTATGATAATACAGCACTGCTATTCCCACGATTGTAAAATCACGCTTAACGTGAACTAGGGTTTTTTTGGCGCGAAATAGGATCCACGAATTCAAGGAGACGTGTAAAACTTTTTGTTGTAAAATTTGAATTTCTATCTAAAAATATTATTAAAAAGATGTTATGATTTTAGAATTAAATCAATGGCAATAATCATATATATTATAACTCTTCATACTATGATGGAATTAAATATCTAATATAAAATTATATGAAAATTAATCTAGTAATTGCAAACTGGATTATAAAAACGAAATAAGATGGCAAACTACAGTAGCGTAACTTTGATCGAATTAAAAAAGAAAGTTTGAATAACGGAATGATAAAATGACAAACGGCACATAACGATTTCGCTCATGTAATTCATTTTGCGGTAATTTCAGTCACAACAGGACGTATTACTAATGAGCGTGTCGAAGTCGATAATGATAGTAATTTTGTAAGACCCACATTTACATATTTCGCGTGCTTTACACTGATTTTATATGAGGTTAACAGATTTAAATCGTACTTAATCGTAATTTAGTGTTGTTTTTATGTCGGAATCCAGAGTTGGTAAAAGTTACAGCAATTTTAAACGGTCAATTCTTTAAAAGAATTCGTTGCCAGCGTTTTGCAAATATTTTTGTAATTTACTTTGGTTTATATTATTCGAATTTTATACATGTATCTAGCTATGCATAAAGCTATTATCACAAACGTATCAGCCACTGATGTAATAATTAAAACAATTTGTGAAAAGATTAACATTCGATTCACCTCCTCCATATTAAGAAAATGACTGTTATTATTTTTACATTAACTTACCTTTGATACTGCCGCAGAAAAACCGGCCTGGCACACTCCAGTCTTCCGTTGTCCATGGCTCGCTGCGGATTTTGACACAGATTAAAAATATGGCACTGACATAAAAAAAGAGATACGTCTAATTGAAACGTCAGATTAATTTACAAGTATAGATTGGTATTAATTAAAACCTATAATCTGTAGAAAATTAAACACCTAAGTTACAATTAAATTATAAACCTTATTTCTTGCATGAATTAACACATTAGAATGTAATATCCGATTTAAAGGGAGGAATTCTATCCTATACTAATGTTAACTTCATTTAAGCGTGGATTATACATCTATACATAAGCTAAAATAACGATACACAATACACATACATAAATACTTACATGCAAATTTTATACAACGTTTTAATACTTATCGTTTATTTTAGAATATATTTTTATTGAGTTCGACGATAACACTTGTCTTCGAACTATATATAAACTTATGTATTACCAAGTTAAATTTTAATATATCTACCATATAAAGATTTAATGGTCGTAAATGTTAATCCAAATGCTTGTACAAATTATAATTTTATTCCATATACAATTGGTATAGTTTAAACAGATTTCATTTAATTTGATTTAAATTGTCTAATCTACGACAATGATATTCTATTATTTACAATGTTGTGTGGTGTTAACATTAAACATCGGTATCGTGAAGAACGGTTTCATGAGATCATAACAAGGCGCGGCGAAATAGTAGCATAGATTATAGAGAATACGATGCAACAGAGTAAAGTGATAAAAACGCGTAAAGTTGCATACTCTATGAACCATTAGGTCGTTACTTTTATCTATCGTTTTAATTACAATAACTTAGTTATGATCTCATGTTCATTCAAAACATCTGAGATTTTACACATATTTCCTAAAGTTATGGGACTAAAGAATGTTGAATTGGCGATTGGTGCAATAACATCTATTTTACACATATACTCACCGTCATCCTGAGTGCGGAACCCTAAACAGAGTAGGTAATATCATAATAACTAAATGCAGATAATAAAAGTTAATTTATAATATAAATGCACAAATAAAGTTAATTATAACTTAAAACAAATAACTATTTAAATATTAATATACCAGATAAATTAAAACATAAATAAATTGTTACATACACAAAATATAAACACTATTATTAGCCATATATGTAGCATTAAACGTGGCACTGTATAAACGTCACGCTAATTTCAAATCCTAATTTACCATTACCGGCGGAAGTGATCGGCTATTTCGCGCGCTTTTATTATGCCGCCATTTTAAGTCGGTAACTAAAAGTTTTGTTGTTGGTTACATATAATCTATGAACTGATTTAGTCGACGAAATGACGCAATTTAATTTGATTCTTTTTAGTATAATGTAAGTATTTAGCTACTAACTATTCGGTTTTCCGAGAATACTGAACTTCAATATCTGATACTAAACGAATATAATTATTTAATGCGGGATTATCTTTCATGCGAGTAAGTATAATTTTTATTAGATAATGCACTTACAATTACGACATGGAGAGAATTCATTGACATCAATAGCGTCTGGTGTTTTGGCCACGAAGCACGATCCCACGGGATCTCGCTGGTTCAACTTAGCATTCACGAATGAGACATACCGCGGGGCACATGCCTGAAACAAAAAATACACATACATTTAACAAAGAGTTAAGAGTTAATTATTCTATATAGTTTATACGCAACTTCATATAATTTTTTTAGTCTATGACAGATAGTTATTTTTTAAAAATATGTACTCATAAAATAGCTGTTTCTAATATAAGAAAAGCTAAATAAATTACTTGTTTTTATATTAAAATTGTCCAACACTGCATAATGTCACTATCAAATTGATGTTCATAACATCCTTAAATGCTGTTTCATTCACCTCAATTCCTGTTAAAGTCTAATTTTATAAATACGTAAATAAAACGAATGAACTTGAAAGTTCGGCAGTTCATATGTCCTGTAATAACATGGGGTGAATCTGTATTAGGGATGTCACATTTTTTTTTTTTCAGCTGGTTATATACTTTTCATTTCCCTAGAAAGGCGTCTTTTCATATCATTTTTCTCGAAACCTTATATGAAATAATTTTGAGCGTTTACAATGCTGATGTATTTATAATTCCGTATATTTTCTTTTGTATTAAATATTCTCTATCTAACAATATTTTTAGATGCCGTACAATGCATACACATAGTGAATATAAAAATAATGAAAAATACATGTGATAACTTTACTATGGTAATATATAAAAACTTGAGTGATAGATAATGTTTCATAACATAGATAGCCCTAGCAGTCCTACGCAACTGAAAGGAATTAAAATAGAACATGCGCGTGCGCAGTAAACATTATAATAAGCTAGTGCGACCGAGCTGTTAGAAACAACAACGCCAGCTGTGATGATTAAATCATAGTACCTTTATAAAGATTCAGTCTTTTTAACGAAGTTTTGTTTGTTTTTCTTCTACTCTATCTCTATATCTATCTAATCTCTCTCCATTTAGTTTTTATTGGAACTCCAGTAGTCAAGTAGAGTCGGTGGTAAGGTATCTGCATGGTCACAGGTAATATCAAGTGATTACTATTAGTAATTAATTAATAACATAATAATTACTAATGGTAATAGATATGTCAAATGGGAAAAAGCGCCCGGTTGTTAAAAGTTACTAATTAATTTTAATGTTTGCAACCAACATACCAATATTTATATGTTATCAAAGGGCCTGAATCAGGCGCTTTACGATCAAGCAATAAAATCGCCCATCTGTTTGTTTACAACGAGTTTACGATGGGCCATCAATGGACCATTATTGGCAACGCCACACTCACCCGAATGACTCAAACATTGTGAATATACTTTCTTTTAAATAAGTTTGTTCTGGGTCTGAGACATAGCAGACTTTGCGATGATACTATTTCACGCATTTGTTATACGTATAAAAATATATCTTAAAGTGTCTATTGAACAGAAATACACATACATTATAAGTACATATTATAAATTGACTTTATTTATTTTTTAATACTTTTTTGCAAGTATACAGAAATATCTAGAATAGCCTTATATCGCTTTTGAGCGGTCTCTTCCAGGCTTAAAAAATTTCTTCCAAAAAATACTTAAGACATATATAGTTATTACGACAAAACTATTGGAACAAAGCAAAGAAATGAAACATTGATACTAATTTTATACTAAAATAATAAGTCATAGGCACACAATTGTCACTCGTAAGGATATAGAGAAATTATATTATTTTGGTAACAATGAGAGAGCTTAGGCCTTAGACTAATAACCTACTGATACCTTTGTCACAAAACGCTCAAAATATAATTGGCAAAATGGTAATAAAAAAAATATAGAGTTAAAATATTTTAGATCATTATTTTTTAAAATAGTTGGGAACATTTCATATATGTCTATATGGAATAAGTCAAAAAACTAACAACTTTTTATGCATGGAATATGAAATAAATATTTCGTAACTGAGATTTCTAAAACTTTGTATACAATTTTCATCTCCATCGTGAGACATCAAGACATTTACGAATGTCTCTTCGCATTAACATAAAAGTTAGACTGATTCACGTAAAGCCTGAGTCACGAACAATATACGGTTATTAACCTTAAGGATAATATTCGTCATTCGTCGTTCACTGAGCGATGAACCGTTTAAAAAATAATCATTGATGCATTACTTTTGGGTTAAGAGCCGTGATTTAAGTAGTTTTTTTGTTCCTTATAATAAAGTTCACAAAAGAGATTGCAAATTTATTTCTTTGTTATCATCATATATAATGCTATATCTACTGTATATGTTAGAAGCAATCTTTTCTAAAGTACATGACAATTATGGTAACCATAGATGTTACAAAAAATTAAAAGCAAATATATACGTATAATAAAAATATTATACTTCCAATTTTAGATTTTACTAGTATTTTTTACTTATTGCAAAGCAAAATAGCAGATAAGGTACTAAACAATGCTTTTTAAAATTGATCATCCCACTACCGATATGTAGTGTTTATTCTGTTAGTTTTTGCAAAAAAAAAAACGGTCTTAGTGTTCTATAATATTTTGACACTATGTTAGATGTCCGAGAAACCACACTTGCACTTATATTCGCTACACTAGTTTAAGTAACTCAAAAGGTTTAGTTTTTAATCTGATGTAGGTAATATTTTAATATTTAAAACTTAAAAATCATGAAATAATGATTTGAAGTAATCTAATATTGATAGAGACCTACCCCTAATGGCAGTTAAGTTTCGTAAAACAGAGCGCATTGGTCTCTTTTCAGCACATCGTAAACATAAAATGACAGGCAGAGACGAAATACGTGTTCAGTTAAAATAGGTTAATTAGAAATTAAAATTCCTTGAAGCTGATATTTCATAATCTAGGTATGTATGTATGAAACCATATCCGATCCTGCTCAATCGTGACTATTGTAATTCTTATATTTTCTTATTCTTTTGTATTGCATTGTAGTTCATGAACCGTCAGATTAGCTTTTAGTTTATTTTTTTAGATTAAATTTCGTAATTGTATAATTTTTCAGTGTTAATTTTTTTTTGATTTGGTTATGCACACCCTACTTTACCCTTAGTATTTCTTACTAGGGTTGCCTGGAAAAGATCGCTTGTCAGCGCTAAGGCCGCCCGTTGCATCCTTTATTATTTATGTTTGTTTTTATTTTAATGTAAAAATGTATGATATCTTATAACATAATAAGTGAACAAAGTCATAGTTATTATTTAAAGCATGTTAAAGACGTAATTGCGTACCGGTCTGCAGTTATTTCAACTTTTGCTTTTCATACAAGCAACGCGGTATAATAATCGTTGCACTTAGAGCGTACGTGTATTAAAAATACTCTCAGTTCAAACATTCAATATGTTCTTGACGTAATCAGCGCAGATTGCACAAAGCAGCCCAATTGACACAACTCTGACCCAAATCAGTTACGAGAATAGTCGAGAAATAGGCTAATGTTGCCAGTTTATTGCTGTCTGGTACATTAAACAATTTAAAATTAAGCATTCTGAATCGATACGAAATTTTTCAACGTTTCCTTATATGCTAAGCTAAATTCTTAACATAAATTACAGATTTTATTTTTATTGAACCACTTAACTACATAAGATTGACGAAATATATACGTTCCAAATTTAAAATGATTCCTAGATAATTGTTCATAGACTATATTTAATTTACCACAGTCATCAAAATTACAAAGAAAACATCATTTTGCCACAGATCATCAAAAGAATCTACAAACAGAGCCCTGTTGTTACAATAATGTTGTAACACATTCCCGAACAATGTCTATTTGACCTACCTGACCCATTTGTCACCACACAATGGTGGCAGTTGTAAATCATAATGGGTGTTCAATGAAGTTGTAAAGTTTCGTAATATTTGTACAATTTGATTTAAGAGAGCCGCTATGTGATTTATGGACGATTTTCTAGATTTTTCTAGATTTGTTGCTAAATGGAAAGGATTTTGTGCAAAAGCGAAAGTGATTTATAACACAATTCGTTTGTAATTTCGCAATACGAGATTCAATATATTTTACATGTAGGTACTGTTAGGGAGCGTTCAAGTATTACGTAACGCAATTTTTAAAGATTTTAGAAGCTCCCTTCCCCCCATGTAACGCCCCATAACGTTTTTCTGTACAACCCCAATGTTACGTAACGCGCTGTTTAAATAACCCCCTCCCGCCTATGTAACGCACTGTAACGTTTCAAAAGACTCACCCCTCCCCCTAAATTGCGTTACGTAATACTTGAACGCTCCCCTATGCAGCTCGCTGAGAAGTAGAAAACCTAAGCATGTCGTGCTAGATATATTATGCTTTAAAGGAGTGCAACATCGCAACCTAAGATCTTCAAAGCAAACCTTGTACGTGAATGTATGTGAATATTTTTTTGTTAGTGCTGTAGGTGTCAGAAAGAAGATATGACCCGGTATATACTGCAGACTGTCATCATGTCACTGACACAGGAGAGAGTCATGACAGATCGCATTTTTCAAGCATTTTTATTTACAAACTATTTTTCTGTTAAGTAGTGATTAAACAGCATTTAGCTTAACCTCATTTTTGCGCTGTTTGCTCTTCTTATCTACTATTGTTTGATCTAACAGTAATGTTACACAACATTCCACTTTACAACGTTTAAGTTGCGCACGCGCGTCTAATCTTCCCTAAGAGTTGCCACTTATCACCATTGTCACCGCTAAATTTTATAAGCATATGTCAAAAATATTCTTTGAATTGGCTGTGCGTAGATTTATACTTTATGAAAAGCTATTTTTTATCTGTGGCTCGCCTACCTACGAAAATGAAGAAAGCTTTATTACAATCCTTTTACCTTTTATAATTAAGTACAACTATTAATGCAATTAACTCGGTATTGATTAGTTGTATAAAAATAAGCACCTCTCACAACTTATCTGGAACTGGATATATTCGGTAGTGGACTGATGAATTTAAAAAAAGCTTTATTAAATGCCTATGATATTTGAAAATTGCAAAACATTACTAGGATTTTTATTATTTTTTATATTATTAATTTAGCAATTTTCTAACATGCTTGCCATAATTGTCATATATTTGAGATAAGATAGCTTGTAACATATAATGTAGATATAATAGCATTATGTATGATGTGGCGAACTTATAAATAAAAATAAAAAATATAATTAACATTCTTGGTACAGTTTTTTATTCAGTTATAGTTCTATTCATTTGTTTTTGTAATTGTCATTTAAGTGAACATATTTTAAAAGGAAGATCACGGATTTCATAATTTGTTCCATTTTCTGCCACCTGTTGTAACCTCATTAGATACGAAGCTAGCTGTACTCAAGCACAGTTAATTTTAGGAACGCACTGTTTGGCCTTAGGGAGATAAAGGGAGAAAAAGTGCCAGTACAGTTGTACGCATATATGGCAGAATGATCTCAATACATTGCCGTCGTAGAAAAACTCGATACTGACTCTAGTCCTACCCGATCAGAGTCAATTACGGGTGAATGAACAGTTTTGAAGGTGATAATAAACTTGTATTACTATGGTACGCGCAATATAGCTAGTATAGAGCAAATGAACTTTTATTTTTTTATTTTTTATTACCACAAAGTTGTAGTTATTTTGTGTAGTGGGAACGGCTATTTTAATTTTAAAATAAAAATACACCATTATGATAAACGTTTTCACTGCTAAAAACCTTATATAATATCAAAATTTGTGTGCATACACACAAAGGTGCAGTGTTGGCCTAGTGACTTCAGCGTGCGACTGTCATCCCTGAGGTCGTAGGTTCAATCTCCGGCTGTGCACTAATGAACTTTCTTTCTATGTGCGCATTTAACATTCATTCGAACGGCAAAGGAAAAATCGTGAGAAAACCGACTTGCCTTCCCAAAAAGTCGTCGGCGTGTGTCAAGCACAAGAGGCTGGTCACCTAATTGACAAATGATCATGAAACAGATATAGAAATCTGAGGCCCAGGCCTAAAAAGGTTGTAGTGCCATTGATTTATTTTTATTTTTTTACTTGCAAAAAAACGGGTTTATGATAATGAATATAAGAATTAATATTTAAGAATGATAATTTTCTAATTAAACGACATCCTTTTCCTTGTGACTCAAATTCTTGAATGCAATTGCAACAAGCATGAAAATTGCAATAATTATAAACCGCATTTACTTCATAATTTGCAAAATTGTTCTTGTCATCATTATGACTTTTAAGGCATTACAATTTGACGAGAGTTTACAGTTTTAATTAATTTAACTTTAAATTAACTGATTACTCGCATTACTGCTTTAAGCTTTTGGTGTTAAGTGTCATTATAAAAAAGTTAATAACACTAAGGGTCTGTTTCACAATGTACGAATAAGTTTTACATACGACGTAAGACTTCGAATGAAAAATTATAAAAATTACTCTCTATATATCCTTTACTATGCTTTTACTCATTGAATTAAAAATACGAGAAGAAGCTCCCGAGACCTACATAGAACTCAGCTACGATCCCTTGACCACTTCTTACGTCCCTCTAATTGTCCCGAGCCGTTAGATCTTTAAAAGGGAAACTCGAGATTAACTGTAGTACTGCCCTGTGCAGTTATGATCCATTCCAAATAAGGACAGGCCCGCAAAGGTAACCGTATAGAAATAGAACTCTGATTTGTTCCCGATTTCCTTTTGTAGATTTTCGTGTGTGAAAATTTTTTGTCGCACGCAGCTGTTGCTACACTAGTAAAATCGAGTGACGAAATCCTTTCTGTGCATATAGTGATCACGAAAGCGACGAAATCGTTGTACTTTGAGGTTAGTATGATATAGTTTAGCTGCTATTGGTAGCGTAAATAAAGCGGCAACTTCTAAGAGTTAGAAACGATAAAATAACGGCTGAAAACATAACCAATTTTCAACTAACAGCAACAAACAACCATTGGAATCTACAATAACATTGCTTACATAAAAAAATCAACTACAAATAAATCTCCGCCGATAAACTAATGTAACCCTCCATATTAATTATCAACGACTTTCGCGTCTAGGACCGCAATAAATGACACAATATATTAAGTAATAAATAAGATAAAATGTCTTCCGTGAAGAGTTATCAAGCGGAAGCTGCAAGGTTATCGTGAAACTTGACTTACGCATTCGGAAATCTTGGGAAACGAGTTATCTTCAAGGTACTGTAAATAAAATTAACAAATATAGGTTTTTTTTATTAAAACCTTAATAAACAAGTGAATCTTTATACGAAATAATGTTTTAGGTTTAAAATGTACTATGGTGAGTGTTCTGAAGAGTTGTTTGGGTCCCACTGCCATGTTTCAACACCGTACGACCCGTATCAATTCAAAATTTCATCAGCATCACCTTGATGGCTGAGAAATCTTCCACAGTCCAATTCACAATACACTTTCTTTTACGAACTAGCAAACAGTGAAATCCCTTCCCTGAGAGATACAACCAGCAATCGTGCAAAGTATACTCTTATACACGTAAATTGGGTGTCCATGGACTAGTGTCTCGTAGATTCGTTTGCCCCCTATAAAAGGTTTAATATGTTATATAAACAACCAAGTATATGTAAATAAAAAAATAATCTTAGTTGATTTTGTGTCAATATTTTTATATAACATTTGAGTATTGTGACGAATGCGAATACGAATTGAAATATTGTTCCTTAGAAAAAATCTTACGCCTTCAATAAACAACATAATATACTTTTGGCTATCATTAGCTAAAAGGAGGTACTACCTATATTTTCATAGATAAGATTACTAAAGTCGATAGCGAAGAGAAAACTTAGTAGTAAACGCTATCCCAGTATATTGATAACCATTTAAGCTGTAGCCGCATACATCCCACATACAATAGACTATTAAATCACATCAATTTGTCTGCTAGACGTTTATTCACTACCTTGTATAGCTACCTTCATTGAGTACCTCGAAAGCCTTTCAAGGAACACCAAACTTGGCCCTTTGTTTTAAAACCTTTTGAAGTGCCGAAAAGTGCATTGTAATGTATTTTTAGTGTACTCGTATTTTACTATAAAGAATTGTGGAGAATGTGAGAGCGTGTGTATGTTCCCTTATTTAGTGCGGATTATTGCAATATATTGTCAGGGCGAAGGGCAAAAGTCGTTGTGTATTCGTTTCATTTGCCTTAATTATCGGATCGTCTTGTTAGGATTACTTATTAAGTTAACACTTAGAACACAAGTAGGTAAACTTTTAAGCAAAAATTAACTTTAATGAGATGAGTGAAAGAGATGCAAAACTATATAAGATATGCAATTATAAATAAAGAAAGCAACAAAATAAACAATTCAAATACATGGAAAGAACACAGATAGATCTTTTAAGTAATATAAATTTACGATTTAGAAGGTTCTTTGGATAAGATTTAATTTCAAATTTATTTTAATTAGGCCCACTAAAAAGGCTTTTGAAAGTCAAAATTACAAGTTAATATTTAGAAAAAATGAGTAGTTGCCCCTTCCAAAGGGTAGTTTCATATGCAAAAGAATGGGCAAGACTCCATATTTAATACTTTATTGGATAATAAATATTTATGTAGCGAAATCTATTCGTTTCTTTCAAACAGCGCTACTTACAATGTATGACAATGAAAATATGATAAATGGGTACTGTTAATTTTAATTTACATTTCCTATAATATATTAGTATCTTGCCCTAACATGTCTACGTAAACAAAACCGTTTTCTACCAAAGGTCCAAGATTCCAGCTACTAATTAAATATTATAAGTCTCGCATTACATAAAACAACACTCAACAATGTGAAACTTATCGCACAAATAACTTTAGCACAAAGATTCAATTGTCTAAAACTACCGTTGCAATAAAGATTAATAATAGGTATCTCGTTGATATGGTATTTATAGCTATTCAATATCTTGTAGCCCGTGCCTGGAGGACAATGGGGTATTATTAGCTGAAGACGCCACGTTATTATATTGCAAAGTAAAACCCGACGTGTAAAAGTCCGAGGGAGAAGCTGGAGCGTGTCGCATAGATTCGTTTAATCTCTTTCAAGCTTATTCCTATCATAAGCCCAATAGTATTTGTGGCTTATTATAGGTCTTAAAACTATTTTAAGAGCAGTTGTCAGCTACACAGTATGCCGTGATATTTGATAATAAATTAAAATAGTATTAGTACATTTAACTAAATATTGTATTAATTAAAGTTGTTACCAATTAATTACCTACCTATTAGGTGCAATTGTTACACAAGTAAGGTACTACAAAGTATTGATAGTGTTGAGTCTCAATCAAAGCAAAGGCAACGATTCTTTGAACGAAAATTTCAAAACGTCTTTAGTTTGGACCAATCAACATAATAATGAAAGCCTGCGCAGTATATCACGCCTATTTGCTGCGCAAACGCCTCAACAGGAAACGTAATAATTTTCTTATTGATCTTTTATCATACGCTTCGAGGATATTGACAATGGCACAATGGGCAAATTAGCTGTGATTCTTGTTGCTTTTTGACGGTAAATATTTTATGCAGAAATAATTATGATAAACTATGTGAAGTGTGAGAGGGATTTTTAGCTCTGTTTTGCGTTATTTTGTATTGTAGGAAGGTAGTGCTTAACCCAAGGAAGCTTTATAGGAGGATTTGAACAATTTCTTCTGGTTATCGCGTTGTTTATGGTCGTGGAAACCCATAGCGGATGGGGAATTAATTTCATCAAAAAACCAGCAATTTGTTTCATTATTATAATATAACTCCAGTGGTGCTACAACCCCAAATTTCAGAGGCCTCAGATTGCTTTAGTCTTATTGATCATTTTTATTTCATAGACCAGTAGCTGATCAGGCTTTTGTCTGACACATTTCAACAATAATTTTTGAATTTGAGGTATGCCGGCTTCATCGCGATGTTCAGACATGTTAATGAGAGTCGCACACTGAAGCTACTAGGACAACACTGCAATGTTGTACTATCATACTATATGTAAATTAATCACATATTTAAGATTAGACACAGGCAATCCTTTTAAACCAATTTTCTTTCCATACGCACAAAGCATTCTTTCTCACAAAGAAAGTAATCGAAACCTTAATTTCCCAAACACAACAATACAATAATTAACATTTAACCGGAACGAATGAAAACATAATAGTTCATAACGAAGCCCCATAACCCCATCACTAATGGTTTTTGCTACAATTCCTGCGCACGCGTGTCCAATTTCCTTTCATTTGATACACGGATAGAATATTGAACAAATTACTAATGGAGTGTTGTAATTTCATTGATAATAATCAGATTTCTTTACCATCTTGTTTCACTTATGGTTACAAGGATACTGCGTAGACGCAGTATGAATTCTAAATAACGTATATGGTTAAAATATTAATCACACACACGTATATTCCTCTCTAATCTCCTCGAATGTAGAAACGAAAAACAAGGTTTTAAATATAGAATTTTGTATATGTTGTATCCAAGTGATATTCTATACATTTGGGGATTCATAGTCTACTTCTACTATCGTTATTCTATTAATCGCGAACACCTTAGTATAGTATGTATAAGGTATACACATACTATACTAAGGTATTCGCGAGGTATCTTTGATGATTTGCTATTTTAAAAGAGTACCGAGAGTTTTTTACGCCGGCTTTTTCTCTCGGCCTACATCCTCTGTCTTCTTTGCCGATGAGTAGGGATGCCTATAAATTCAAATTTAATGACGAGGAATAAGTAACACATGTATCTTATGTTCCATAATAAACATATATATTTTTTTATGTATAAGGGATATACTGGATTTTAAAATATGTTAACAATCCTATCCGTAACGTTGTATGTCACAATACAAGGAAAATCTAAGGAATGAAAACCTTCAGATACAACATTGAAATAAGCATATTTATTACCTGTTAGACTTTCCGCAAAAAGGGGTATCGAAAAACAAGCTGAGACACAAATGAAAACAATAAGAGAAATGTGCCATATAAGGTTTCGAGATGCGCACCCGTCAGCAGACACCATATTAGGAGCGCCACAAGAACTCAACTATGCCTGACAAATAAGCGGACAATTTGTTTAAATACCCTTTTCACAGGACGACCGAAATTTATTTAGACACGCTGAGACTTTAAAATTTAAAGAGGGTCAGCAAAAAGTATTCGAACCGAGAATTTTGGCTGACAAGCTGGAATAGGATTTTTCGGAAGAGATTCCATGTTTGGCCCTTTAAATTAGAAGTTACTTTGATAACATTACTAGACGTTTTTTTCCCCAGTTACTCCAGTGGAATGCTATACTGTAATCACAATTGTGGTTTTGTGTTACTACTGTTAATTTAATGGATTGTGATGTACTTAGTAAAATTGTAACAATTATTGTGGACAGTAATTCGGCAGTGCCTTAGCTTCAATGTGCCTGATGGGTACGTCCGCCGTTACTTCATGTGCCCACAGATAGAACTAACCTTCTGAAAGGTTACGTTAGATCATATGATCACTGTATTACTATAGTTAACGAATTACATAGGTTAACGGACGTATTTTATTTTCCGTTGAGTGAACTGGCAAAAGTTATATTATTGTGTATCAATAGTTTATTTTTTGTATTTTTGTAATTATGCAATTTTGTTTTTTCTAATTGATTTCTTATGTTTGTTTTTGGTTTGTATTTTAATTTCATTTGTCAGCATTCATGTCGATTTAGGGTCACCTGTTAGGACAAGATTGTGTTTTTCATAAATAACAGTATTTGTGTTGAATTTATACAAATACATCATTCGAAGAAGTCGTTATTGAAAGCTTTACATTGTATAACTTATACATATTGTATTCACTTTGAAAAGATTGTCGACAGTCTTCCAATCGCACCTAATTTACACAGCGTTACCACGAAGAATATTCCTAGCATCATTCCTCCACCACGTCATATTAAATGCATCAATACGTAGAAGTCGTGGTAGTGTGAGTGGAGACAAGTAAACAATGCAGGTACTAAGAAACTGTCTATCTCGTCACCGATCTGTCGCTGCCTTATACAGCTTATCAAGTCGTACTTGAATTTATCCTTCATCAGCGGTTTCAGAATGAGGATGGGAGGTTAAAGATTGTACAGCGATTATTCTTTTTGATGGAACAGAGGTGTGAAATTATCTTTTAGATAATGATGCGATTGTGAGGTCATGGTAAATTATGTACTTATCAAAGTGTACACATGTGTTGCTGAAATTTATGTGTTTTATTTGATTAATATTTAGCACAGCTTAGAATTCTTTTGTATCATTTTAATTGTTATTATGTCAGTAGTTAAGGAGTCTTGCAAAGTAAGAAAATTTAATAGATAAATGGCTCAATGTTAGGTATGAGATTCTTACATTGGGTCATCATTTTATTTTTTAAGTTGCTTAAGTATTTAAGGTTAAAATTGTATCAACAAACATTCAAGATATTGCAATAAACATTTTATTTTTGAGAACGACTCCATATATTTTCTAGTTCTTCTAGTTCCATGGAGCCACGATGAATGCGACGGATACGTCTCGATATCTAATGATATATCGCGCGATGGATTTGCAATTACAATCGACGATGTGTCGCCGGTATACTGATCTACGGCTAAGAGAAAAATGTGGCAAACGTGTACTTAGATTATATTATTTATTTACACTTTGTTACCGTAAACGTACATATAAAAAATAGGTTACATAAATTAAAGCGATTTTGAAATTTGAAATCATTGTATGGAAAAATAAAAAACAAATACCTACTGAAGGTAAAGTACAAGTAGTGCGTAATAAATTAACAAAGAAACATAAAATTACATATAACAACTAAAACTAAACTAAAATATAGAATATAATATAATAATAAAAAATTAACGCTCATCTTAGGGTTAATGAGTCATGATTAATATATATACTATATATATATAGATAATTACGAGGCAGAAGAGAAATGCTCAAAAAGAAGATTCTTGAATGAATATAAAGACTGAGCTCGTCTGATATCAAGAGGTAAGGAGTTCCAAAGCAAGATACATTGCACAGTAAAGGTGTTTATTAAAAAATCTATTAAACTAGCAAGTTCTCCTGAAAGCGTCTCGTGAGAATGCAATGAAATATTAATACAACTCGAACCGCGTGTGGCGAATACAAACACATAAACGCATAACATTAGCTTATCCAAGCAATTTGTTATAAATAAACGATTGTAGCAAAAACTCGCCGATCGACTAACAATTATAAGTTTGCATTGTTAGTACAGGGTGTTCTCTAAGTCACCGTTTAGAATGTTCACACTTCGACACTTTTCACTGTTAATGATTTGTATGTGACAATCGTAGTATTGTTAAATTTGACCTATAAACCACACTAACGTAACGAAATAGCATTAATTTGTTCTTTATAAACAAGGCACTATATATACATAAAACTAAATTTGCTACTTGTGGGCATGTTAGCGTGTGCTGGCGCAGCCGCAGAGCAGGCGGAAATAATAAACGGCTCAAATATACGTCTTTCCTCCAACTTCGATTTCATTCCCTTTGGAGTTGTTATTTTTGGGCCGTGGGGTTCAAGTGCACAGGCGCTAATTAAAGGTTTAAGTTGGCGCATGGTAGATAGTACCGGTGAACCCAGAGCTTGTGCTTTCCATGCTAAAGGAAATCTTATGCTTTCTCTTCATTAAAGGTTGGTCCACAGGGACCAAACATTTAAAATTTGTTGTAATATTCTTTTTATCAATTTTTATTTAATATTATGCTGAAGTGCATTTTTCTTCTGCCTCTTATTTAGCTACTCTATATATTATATATTGATTATGACTCCTTAACCCTAAGCTTAGCTTTTAAATTTTTAATAATATATTGACATTTAATAGTAGATTTTAGTTTAGTTTAATTTTAGTTAGTATTTCTAGTGTTGCATCTATCTAATATTGTTTTTTTTATGGACTTCTTGTACTTTACTCTGAGTTGGTGTTTCTTTCTTTCCATAATAGGGTTACCTGGAAGAAATCGCAAAAAGGAAGGCCTCCCGTTGCCTAATATCATATGTAACCTGTTTTTATATGCATATTTAATGTAACGATGTGTAAATAAATAAATTACTATTTAGGTTAAGAATATTGTAAATACTGCATATTTGCGTGATACCTACCTTATTATTCGTAATACATACTAGATAAGAAATAAAAAATGCTCATAAATTCCCAACAGCCTGTATATACGGCATCAGACATCCCAGTCACGTCGATTACAAATGAAATAAAACAGCTAAACAAATTGCAACAACGGCCTGAGAAGGTACCGTTTTTGCACTAATTCGGCATACCCCAATAAAAATTCCTTCCCCATAAGGGAACGGGCAAAAAGCATCCTCGAAGCTTGACTGATCGCGGGGAATGCAAAAAGTGAGGGATTGAAAGCGAGCCGACCGCATGAATAACCATGTGAGTAAGCGCTCTACTAATTCCCTCTTTGCTTATTAGACGTTTATTACAAATAGCGCTACAACCTTTTTTATGTCTGGGCCTCAGGTTTCTATATCTGATCCGTGATCATTTCTAATAGGTCATCAGCCTTCTGTCGACTTTTTATGTGTAACTGCATGGTTCCCTCACATTATCATACACCGTACGAGCTATTGTTAGGTGTGCACATAGACAGAAAGTCGATTGATTAATCTAACGTACTGACGATCTTTAATTACGATAGATAGATTACTACTATGAAGAGATGAATTGGTTTATTAGATATTATAAAAATTACAAAAGGATCTTTGACTTCAAATCTAGCCTGCATATAAATTTATTAAATAAAAATTAGGTCCCTTTGGAGAACCATAGTTTATTTGCTCTATTGCTTGCTTATAATGTGTAAACGCCAGGCTCTGTGGGAACCGGATATGATATTTGATGGCATTTTCCATATTAATACGTACACTAAAACTTTTGAATACTTAAAGTTGTTTCAAAGTAGCGAAGACATTTTTACATTGTCTTTGAGTCAGAAGAGAAACCATATTAAAGTGGTAAAAATTAATTTCTGAATATGTTCGCGTCAAATGATATTTTCTTTAGCAATAAACAGCCTTTTAGCATTATGCTGACCCCATCAGTGATAGCGCGAACGTCCTCAAGCCGTAAAGCTTACCCCATTTCGACTCGATTGACCCACTTTCGTACCAAATTGATGGTTATTTTGGCAAATTATACGAGCAAAGGTCACTGTGATGATACAGACTTAATTACATGGGACGACGCTATCTAATATATACAATTCTCGTGTCACACTGTTCGTTCCCATACTCCTCCGAAACGGCTCCACCGACTCTTATGAAATTTTATATTCATATTTAGTAAGTCTGAGGATCGGCTACTGTCTATCTTTCAAACCCCTAAGTGATAAGGTTTTTTAAGATTGATTCAACTAAAAAATGGTTCCTAGAAATAATATACATGGCAAAACAAACGTTTGCCGGGTCAGCTAGCATACTATATATATATATATATATAGATGTCTACGGAGTAAAATTTAAATGGTTGATAACAACGATACTATTGTTATTCAAATCGAATAAATTTTATATACGGAAGAGTTGTATGTATATCAGACACATTCAAAATTCCTACAACTAGTATTTTATTTGCTAAACTGATAACTTTAATAAAAATATTAATGAATTGGAATTATGGGTACAATTGTTGTCTTTCGTGCCTTTCTGTAACTTGATTCTACGCTGGAGTTTTAAGTGCAATGGTTATTACTTAAGATAACTTATACACATTATTTCAAAATTACTGCACTCAAGAAATAAATCACTTGCCCCAAATCCGATAGTACCTAAACCATACAACTACATTATATATGAACTAAATGACAAGTTTATTATGTCTGCTGGGTGGAGCAGGAAGGGTGTAGTCGTCCCATAAACTTTATAGGTCACTCTTATGGGGTCACCCGTCAGCGTCTTCGCAAATGCCATTCATTTAAAACAATATAACTATTGTCTTTTGCAAATGGTTCAAAATAAAGCTTAAAATCGGAGCAATTAGTTACGTTGCTATTTTGAGAGAGATATTTAGCGTGAGAGACTGTTATCGAAAGCTGACGGTATACTTATTTAAAATACTAAGGATATTTTTTATGTTTATTTTATAAGTAACTAGACTAGGTACACTTCATCACCTACATATATTTGTGTCAAAACTTAATACAACATTTATAAAACGGACTAAACAAATCGGACCTCATACTACAGTTATGAAACACAAATTTCTGAATACATATGACAACCAAGAGACAACTTTTTTTCTAAAAAGTCAGAAGAAATCATATATTCCTCAGATAGCAACAGTTATTATCGGAAAATTCAATTGAATGTTTCTTTACTTATTATTCATGTTTCCCATCATTTTAATTCATTTTTATATATATATATTTAAACAAATGCAAACAAATCTAGCATCTGTAGTTAAAAGCGGCATTCTAAATTGATAAAAGGTAAACAAATGATCTAAGCTTATTTAATTAAAAAACCAATGGCGCTACAACCCTTAGTTGACCTATCTATTTAGTAATAAATAAAATGTACAACCATGTAGGTGATCAGAACCGGGCGTGACACATAGGTATAAGGCATGTTGATTTTCTGGCGAGGTCTTCCTACACCGTGCGAGCGAATGTTAAATATTTATAGTAAGAAATGTCCTTTGGTGTACAGCCGTGGGTCGAACATACGACCTCAACTAGAGTAGAACGCTCAAGCCACGAGGCCAACGCTTATCAAACTAATACTGAGAATGAAACGCTTGAGTAGAGCTTGCTTATTTGGTGGCCTTACAAAAGCTATTACTTACCACAATAGGCCCATTTCTGCCTGTACTCGTAAGGCTCGCTCCAAACCATTGATTAGATTTCTGATCTATCTGTCGATGGGCACTGTCCACGTTGTTATCTGCAACAAACATTTATTGTTGGAGTCACATAAAGGTTTAGGTACATTAAAGTCTAACCCCATTATTATTAAAACTAAATTGCACTCCTTATTCTCCAGTGCTCTTTGTTCTCTATCTTTCATGATGTGATTACGATGTGTTGAAAAGAGATGAGTTACTGTGCAATTGGACTGATAATTTCTTGACCAACGCTTACATTTAAAAAAATAATCTAATACATAAATAGTAATACTAAGGGTCTGTTTCACAATATATGGATAAAGTACCAAATAGCTATACAACACATAAATTATTTGGAAGATAAATTGTGCTATTAGACATTCAAGGGACTCATAGCTTATGATGGACTTTATGTGACGAATAGCGCTATCTGACAGTAGTGAAACGCAACAATAGTGTTTATCCTACCAATAAGTAGTAAATAGTTAATTTGGAACTTATGTAGATCTTATCCGTACATTGTGAAACAGACCCTAAGAATTTATCATAGTCTGAAATACTTTCCAGGCTAAACTGTCATTGACAATAGTTAAAAATTGCCTGCATAAGAAAACTGTGTTGTAATATACCGCGGTAAAAAGCCGTAAATCACTTTTAAAGTTTTTTATCTCCATAAATAATTGTAAAAGATCAAAATTGCATACACACGAGTATTAAGATAAGATCGATATTGAAATTATACTTGAGTGAAAAATCAGAGGCAATAACTTAATTTTATATCCCAGAGGCATCATACGCGGTTTCAATTTCGTAACGGCAGAATTGTGATGGATACACGCATTCTGCTAACGACTGTTTCCATCCGCAATATTTTCGTACATACACAAATTAACAAATATATTGTTGCGGTGTTTTATAGGTGTCACGCTTCCATTGTTCTTGAATCTATTTTTTTTACACGCTTTATATTAGCTTCACCTGTATGTAGGTATGTATGTATGTATGTATGTAACCGACTCCTTCGGACTCGATTTTGACCGACATTTAACGGACAGATTTAATTCAAACTTTGCGCACCTGTCAAAGATCGGTGACAATGCAATAATCCGAAAAAAAAATGAAAAAAATTTAACTAAAAAATAAATAATAGTTTAAAAACACGCTTTTAAAGCACATCAAACTAAAAAGTGAAAAATAATTCCTAATTTAGGCTGAAAATGGTAATGAACAAAAAATACTGGTATTATTGTGAAAAAGCGTGAGGCGCTCTGTCCTATATTTTTCGTCTATCGAGTGTGTTGTGCTTTAAAAGCGTGTTTTTTAGTTTTTTTTAACTATTATTTATTTTAAATACTCACTCACTGATACATCATGGAACATTACGATCTATTCCAACTTAAGACTAATAAGTAATTTTAGTCTAACTTAATTTACAAATAAGGACATTTAACATACGTAAGTGTCTAATAACACTACTTACAGTCTCTATTAAGGGGAAGACGTTTTGTTCTTGTGTTCTATTTTTTCACTTCCCACTACTAATTAGTCTTTAATCTAAAACCGTTTTATTAATATACGCGTTTGATTTTTCTTGAAACATTTCAGTTAACATCGTGAAAACTATCAGTCTAACAAAATTCTCCATCCGTCGGGGACTTTTTCACTGCAAATCCAAATAATTTTGTCGACAGATGGAGGAGCTACACGAAAATCAAAAAATCCTTCTTTGGTTTTGTAATATGGACAAAATAAGAAATGGTTTATCACCTTAACAGACTATTAAAGAATGGATTGAATTCTTAAAAATTCCGAACAATGGAAACAAACTCATGATGCATCTTATCGCGCAAGAGTATTTTAAAGATTCTTGTACAGTTAAAAGGCAGTTATGATTAATACCCGAGTGAAAGCGTTAATTATTTTTAATTATTTTTCGAGCTAGGCGTGTCTTATAAATGGATGATGAATGGAAAATAGATTCAATTCTTATACTGAAACTACTTTAAATACTTTTTAAAAGAATCAAATATTTTTAAGTTATTTATTTATTATATGTTTGAAGGTTTAAGTAAAACATTTCGATTCAATTTTGGTGTACTTAATAAAAAAATGGCCAAGAAAACATGTCTTTTAATTATTTACGACTAATTATACAATATAATATGTCATAAATAAAACCTAAATATAACAATCAAATATACAGAATGTAAAATTTTCTTAACCTACATAATAATAATAAAAATAATTAAAAATTGGTCCCTGTGGCAGTGTACCTTCATAGAATATCACTATATTTGGGCCATTTAAGTGCCACGCATGAAAAAAATATCATATCTTGTTCGCGCCCGTTTAGACGTAACAAAATACACTATTCTCGATTAAAACGTAAATACGTTACGAATGTATCTGATTATACAATAATTTAGTCAATTTAACTTAGTAGTTTGTTTAATAATACGCAAAAAGTCGGTATAGAAATGTAATTTAATCATTACAGAAACTGATTGCTTTTATGGGGTTTCTTTTTTCAGAAAGAACAATTTTCCAAAGTGACGTCACACCCTGGCACAAGGGGATGACACCCCACTCTAGACCCTGTAGGGTTAGCCTTTTTACTTACAATGGACAGTTAAAAGCAAACCGCTGCTACTAAAATATATGTTGTTATTGATAATTGTCTGGCTTCGTCGTTCGTCGTAGTCTTATACTTAACATTAATAAAAATAAATTTTCTATCGCCTTACCAGCAATGTAATCGTTCTTTATATTTTAAGATTCTGTTTGTGACACCTCTCATATTCTTGAGTAAGTTTTGGTAATATTTTCGTATTTCCCAATCCTAATGAAATAAGAATAATATAACTTAAAAACTTAAGACATAAACAGCATACTAAAATTTACAAAATTAATAAGAAACGGATGGCTTCTAAACCGATAGAAACTTAATTAGATTACCCTATCTGTTACATTGATATATTAACAACGCCGTTACGAAAAATTATATCTCTATCAGACGAAAAAGACAAAGCGTTTTTCAATTACAATTTGTACACTTAGCCTGGCAAATTAAAAACTAAAATCCCAATAAGAAATAAGTTTAATCGTACTAATAATTTTCATCAGATTGCCTGTTGTACGCAACTGTACCAAGTATGACAAGTCTATATCATTAGCTACCGCATATCACGTCATATTTTGGACTCTTAAAAATAGTACGGCCATTTATTTTAAACGCTGAACAAAAACTTCCCTATGACTGATGTTTAATGAGAAATTACTTATGTCAAAATGGAAGCTTTCGATATAAGCACTCTTGAATATTTAGTGATAAATTGATTCTATATTAAGAAAAAAACTTAAGTTTCACGCTTATGTAAAGAATTTTATGTTATTTTTCGTTTTGGTAATTAATTTAAAAAACATGTGTGGTATGAAATGTATAATGTATATGTTAAACAATATACACATAATATTAAAGTAAATATTAGGGACCTGTACTACACTTATTATAATTGTAAACATCTTTTAGTTAAAACAAACAAAATATCTTCATTATACAGTAGTCTATACTCGGAATCCATATAAATCGAAGGAAGCTTTGAAACCTTGAAAAAGCACTGCCAATAGCGTCTTAAGTGACAAAACTTATACAAAGCTTTGTAGAATTTTTATAATTTATGTTTACATCAAGCAATGCACCTTATAAAATTATGAAATGCTAATTTTTAAATCGTCGTAAAACTTCAAATGAGTTCCTAAGACGGTTTGATATCCATTTCTTGGCCTCAGATTACTTTATCTCTTGATCATTTTCTTTCTTTATATGCAAGTAAGTGATCAGAACGAAGGACTTCAGTGTCTGACGGTTTCGTCATGATGTTTTACTTTACTGAACAATTATTATTTATTTTTTTTAAGACTATTCCAAGACCTAGTCCCATGCTAAGCTGGTGAAGCTTGTGTTATGGGTACTAGGCAACGGATATACATACATATTATTGATAGATAGGCATATAAATACAGGGGTCTGGGCTCAGAATATGATTTTGTCCCATTCGGTGTCGAGACCCTTGGTCCGTGGGGTCCTAGCGCTTTAAGGCTTTTTAAAGAAATTTCAAAAAGGTTAGTCGACATCACAGGAGACCGAAGATCTGGCAGCTACCTCGGACAAAGAATTAGTCTAGCAATTCAAAGGGGGAACGCTGCCAGTATCTTCGGAACCTTGCCTAAAGGGACTCCTTTTAATGATATATTTTAGTTTATGTTAAGTTTAGTTATTTATTTCAATGTATATTATTTTATTATTAGTTTTTTGATAAACCAATCCCAATACATATTTAAACACCCAAGACCTAAGCACAACACCAAATGCTCATCACATCGATGTTCGTCTCAACCGGGGATCGAACCCGGGACCCATGGATTCGCAATCAGGGGTACTAACCACTAGACCAATGAGTCGTCAAGTCGTTGTTCAATGCCAACATAGAAATAATAGTCAATTGGTGCACAATCTCAAGCCACTAGGCCAACTGCCCTTTGGATCGAAGGCCCATCTTACACGATTAGAGAAAGAAGCCCTTTAAACATTGCCAATGTGGATTGGTTCGTGTTTAAGTTATAAGACCCTAGAGATACGCTTAACATTGCTCCTATCATTTGTCAAACAAACTCGTGTGAAAAGCTTTAACAATGAGTCAGGGGAAAACCACGCCGAAGCATTTCACTATTGGCACGCGATATTAGTCATAACATGCCTCACATGCCGATCTGATGTTAAACGATTTTAAAAAGTGCTTTGGTTTTAAGTTTCTTCGCTAGATTTTTGATCACTCGCTTTATTTGCGGGAAAACCCAAAAAATAATAAGTCAAGTTATTTTGACACCAAGAAGATTTGTCGGTAATAACAACATAAATAATCAGTGGCTCTACAACCTTTTTAGGTCTGGGTCTCAGATTTCTGTATCTGTTTGATGATCATTTGCAAACCTAATAGACAAGTAGGTGATAAGCGTTCTGTGCCTCTAATTAAGAATCTACTGCAATAAATATTTCTATTATTTTGTTTTCACACTCCACATATAATGAAAAAAATACGTGTAAGATGGTTTTATTTTAGTAAGTTAAAAAGAGGTTGGAGCAAGGAGCTCACACTGGCCGTAAAGACAGCCCAATCACAAGCCAATTAATGATATATCCCTCCTATACAATCTCGCAAAATGATAAAGTAAATAAAATTAATTTAACTTCCCAATAAAGCTCCTCCCTTGTACGTCGATCGCAGAAAGCTCGATGTTTATCGCGATACCATTCACGGCATACCTTTTACCGAAACCACTAAATTATACACTCTTTTTATTGTTAAAATTAACGGACTGGGCTGATTTCTTTTATCAACTTACGGGGTGTTACTATTACGTAATTTTAAATATTAATCCAAAACAGTGCACAAGCGTCTGCTCTCTTATTAGTACACAGATATTCAGAGACTAGACTTATGGGACCCTGAGGGTACGCGCTCATCTAATACACTGATTTTCACACACCGCAACATTTTTAATAGCATTAAAGAGTCTTTCTTTTATTTGTCAATACGTCTTAATCTATTGAATTAACTAATATATATTTTAAATTCGTTTATTTTCGATCATAAGAAACATTAATGCCACATTTCTAACAATATGTATAGCTGATAATCGATATTTTTGGATATCATATTTTAATAAGCATAGCAAAATATTTTTCATAGCATAATATATGCTTACAACATAACAAATTTCTTTACCCATTTTACGGTTCATAAAAATGTAATTTTATCAAATACGACATTTAATCATAAATTATTCGAATTTCTGTTTTATTATGCTTAATTTTACATACACCCAAACTTAGAACAATGAGAAATATTTGTAATTAATGAAGCCATAATATCCATATGGATTTTTAAACATCCTGTAGTTACCAAATTTGGTCCTGCATGCCGTACTGACAAGACAAAAACGATTGTTTCAATTTTAAACAGCCTATATAAGATTAAGACATTACTCTCGACAATTTGTTAACTGTGGTAATTAAGTCATTGAACTAATATTGGACGCCATATTGGGTCATCTTTATCAGATATTGATGAACGTCAAGATCTGTGGGAAGTTATTAAAAGATAGCGTAGATTAATCATTGTTCTTTTACCTTTATTACGTGTACATTTTTAATAATAGTTTATATATTTTCATCTATTTTAGTATTTCCTACCCATTGATAGAGGTAAAATAACTACGAACTACTAATAAAAACGAAAACAACGCTCCGTTGCCGAAGATATTTGTAATAAAAGGCAAGCCACATACATTTGATTAGTCCTGTATATACCTACTTAACTTCATTTGTCTCCAACATAAGACCTATTAATTATTAATTATATAGTTCCTATATTCGATTGACTTTGCTTATGTTAAGTTTTTTATTTCATACATATTTCTTTTAAATCAGTACAAAGCATTAAAGCGGAAGGTATATGATTACGAATAGGAATACGAATTACAAATTTGTTTACATAAGTTTCTAGTGATTTTCAGCAATCGTGGACAGCGACAGATATATGTAATGAATTAAGGTGTATTTATGAACACTTTGTTCCATTAATAGTACATAATAATACATATACAATCAGATAAGATAAATTATTAAGGAGGCAACTCATCGCTAACATTAAATTTATTCCAGGCTATCTTACTAAGGTAAGAGAAAAAATAAATACTGAGGGTAAATCGCATAAAGTGTGTGGAGGAAAGATGGTGTACCTCCAAACTAAAGGAGGACCCTCAACCAATCTAACCACTGACTGAAACGGCCCCCAGTGGCCCAATCGAGAAGTTCTAGCGACTGTAGCGACATCTATATTCTTAGAAGTGCATAAAAATAACAAAAATTAAATTACAGATAACAACTCAATGTTGACTATACAATTACAAAAGTGACATTTTACTATATATTATCAAACAGTTACATATAGTTAAATGT
The DNA here is from genome assembly GCF_905475465.1 of Pieris napi. Lineage (NCBI taxonomy): Eukaryota > Metazoa > Arthropoda > Insecta > Lepidoptera > Pieridae > Pieris > Pieris napi. The sequence goes on from NC_062245.1 coordinate 8,863,111, forward strand.
TTATTATATCCCCTATGTCCAAAACGACTATAAAATTGATAAATTTGTATAATCAAAACGTAATGAACCAAATAACACTCTGTCACGCGAGGATACACAGATAAAAATGTCTAATGACTAGAAAAGGGATTCACCCTTCATGTTTCGGGTTATTAGTCAAGACAGGTGTGCCGAACATTATGAATAAGTATATTAATGACTGTCCATTACTGAGTTTTGACTAATTGTTCTTATTCAGACCAGAGAGTTCCTTTTCCTTAAAAGTAGTAACGACGAAACAAATATTTAAACTTACGTACGCCAGTACGTTATTGTAGGTACCCTCCATATTTTGAATATGATATTCATACAGAGTACTGCCATTAAATAGAGTATTCTCGATTTTAACACGATTTCATACATAGATATATTATGATAGATTGTGAAAGAAATAGAACAAAAAAATCAAACTATTCTTGCATTTTAAAGTCTTTTTTTCATAATTATAGTATATAATACTTATAATTACTTATCGCTTCTTTAAAACCAAACCGCTAATCTTAAGAACTCATCCGTGTCTTCATCGCAGGAGAGTTACAATTTGACAGTCTATTAATATTTGTATTAGTTTTCATGAAAAAGAAGTACCGCATAGGCATTTCCTGCTTGATTAATTCTATACGAATTTTGGGTTTATATTAATTTCTATTAAGATAAAATTTAAAATATAATACTTCAATCCTTTATAGAAAACTTTTCGAATATTTGAACAGATTTATTTATGATCTCCTTTTCAACATTTATTAAAGACAATTTATATCAATAACTTAATAATCTTGACTCACAGTTTTGCTTATATTAAAGTACAGTCCACTCTTTTAATTTCGCACATGTATAAGACAATAAACAGCAAGTGTGAAAAACGTGTATTTATAAAGTAATAAAAAAATTGTTTATCATTCTGACGAAGGATTCTAAATTTATTAATGTGCTCATGTCTACGTATGTTTAACTAAAATAGTAGCTTATACTCTTTAACTTTTGTAATGAAATATTATGGGTAATCATAAATCTTCTAAAATAATACTGAAACACCGTATTCTAACTGGTGTTACAGTTTTCTAATGTCAGTTGTCAACAGCGGGCAATCGGGCAGGAGGCTCATCTGATGTTAAGTGATACCACCCATGGACAATTACACTACCAGCTCCCAAACGCTTTAAGTGCCTATGGAATAGGTCAGTACTAAAACTGGAAATCCAATTTCCTTTTTAATATGTATTCTATGAAAATCTTCCAGCCCTTAAATACCTAATAAGTGTTGTTTATGTATGAACCAAGTTGAGTTTTTCTAGATGATTTCTCGACGGTAATTTCAAAGCCAATATGTATTGGTTTTCAACAATGGGATTAAGAAAATAAAACTTTGCTCGGTCCTAAAATTAAATATTTTTATTTCAAGTAAAGAACTTCACGATTTAATAAAACAATATTTAGATTTCGCGATTTTACTGGTACTTGTTGATTTGACCTTAAATTACTAACTGCCAGCTATATTATCAAAACAAACAATAAACTCCGGAGGCATTGATGCGCTGCGCCCGCGCACCGAATTTGTTCAAAACCAGTACTCAAGAGGTCCGCCAAGCATAAAATTGTCCGTTTGTTGATTTCCCCTAATATTTGAAGTGTAATGGTATATAAAGAAAAACATAACTGTTTTTACTACTGTCTTTTGATATTTGAGCACAAGGCACAATCACACACACATACACACATACAAATTGTGTAATTTACAAAATTATTCTTTAGTAGTCGCCTCTGTGGCATAGGCCTCCCATAAACCATCCTACTTCATTATATATCTTGCCAACCTCATCCATCCTGGGCAACATCTCCGTGCCAATATATTTCCCCACCTCCTCCAACTTACTGCGAGTGGTGGGACCCATTCGGTTACGTTTTTCAACCTGCACACATGCACCCATCTTCTTGTATATATAGAAAAGCTTTTCAACAATACACTATTATTTAAATTATTAAAGGCCCTTCAACGTAAACTAGTCCCCGACCAATAAATAGGAAGCTTGCGTTATTTGAGCATCAATTAGCAACAAGTGGTTCGGGCGGAGCGGGCCAATTCATTTAATTTGGGCCAATTGCGCGGATTGAACATAGACCATCACTCTCCACTTGTCAAAACTTTAGGAAGTGACCAATTGTTGGTAAAAAGTGTCTGGAGCCGTAACGCATTTGAATCGATCGCAAGGTCGACATCAGCGCTACGGATATTGTGGGAACTACATCGAAATTGAATACAAACACGTCACGTCGGGATTACTATTGCTGTCCTGGAAATCACAGAGTACCAGCACAGAACAATTATTTTTTTATAGAATAGCAGGCAAACGGGCAGGATTCTCACCTGATGTTAAGTGATAATGGACAATCACACTGCCAGGTCCCAAGCGCCGTTACCTGCCTATTAAATCAGTCAGTACAAAAAAAAATTGAAATCCAATTTCCTTTTTAATAGATAATTCTCATGAAAATCTCGAGCTTAAATAATCATTTTAATTGTATTATTTTTTGTTTGAATTCAAATTTTATTTGTGGACATTGCCAATTATTACATGAAAAGGTTGCGCCCTGCTAAAATTATATGTCTTATAATTGGTAACTATACAAAGACATTGAAATAAACAGTAAATATCCTGATGAATGCGTGGATCGTTTTTGTTTAGAGCATGTCTTTAGACCGATGACGAAACTTACATTTCAGAAAAAAAAAATATTATAGTATTAGCTGTCTTTATATAAGTAACTATTTCAAAGAAAATATTTATTGGTAAAGTCTTATACCATACGTCAAAGTTGTCCTTTTAAAATCTTCATAATAAAATATATTATAAATGGGTTCGTTACCACGCTATAATACGAGTATTGAATTGAACGATATATGCATTTGCTTGAAGCAGATTCATTGAGCTCGACCAATACTCATTAAATCAATTTTACATGTAAGGCACGCAATATCAATAAAGAAAATCAACCAAATGTGCACTTGTGAATAACATGTGTTATGGGGTCAGTGAACTTAATGTTTGCGCATCCTAAATGAATAAACTGAATTGAAATCCTTTTTATTGAATGTGAAGAAGAAAGAATTGAGGTTATTTGTTCTACTTAAGATGTCATGTGGAACATGGTGTAATGGCTGCAGCTCCTTACAAACATTGCGTAAAACAAAAAAACTTGGCGAATAAAAAGAGTGGCCGAGAGTCAGCCAGTTCTTCTCTTCCGTTTATTTGAGAACTGGCAGTAAATGTAAAATTAGAAGCATTAAGGGTCTGTTTCGCAATGTACGGATAAGTTCTAAATTAGCTATTTATTACTTATTGGTAGGATAAACTTTATTGTTGCGTTTCACGACTGTCAGATAGCGCTATTCGTCACATAAAGTCCATCAAAAGTTATGAGTCCGATGAAGTGTCAAATAGCACAATTTATCTTCCAAATAATTTATGTGTTGCATAGCTATTTGGTACTTTATCCATACATTGTGAAACAGACCCTTAATGTATATTTCTTTTGTGACGTTCATAAGTGTACATTGAATGTTAGCTATATGAATAAATGATTTTTTTTATCGACTTCAAAACAAACTGGTAACACCAATAGGAAAGCAGGATATTAACTTTCTATTAGGTTAAACCTAGGAGGAATAAGAGAACTATAAATCCGTTAATAATATATATAACACCCAGTATAAAAAAACAAAGTCTATACGTCGCGAAACCTTTTTAACAACGCTTTATTTGCTATAGTAGTTTTTATAATCAGCTTTTGTGTTTAGCCTTTGATCTGATGTTGCAGAGCGGTTACACCACATTGCGTATTGATTTACGCGCGCTAAGTCGATGTGTTAGTCGTGTACAGGAATCGAACTCAGTAACAGTACAGCACGAACACAGAAGATGAATAGCTTTTGTAATAGTCTGACATAACATTTGATGTGCAATCGTCAATCATTAAGTTAATATTATATTAACATTGTACGTAAATAATGGAAAATACAAAAAATCAATATCTCAAAGTTTTGTATCAACTATAGATAACATCATATTTCATGTGCCCTTTTTCATTGTCTTTATATATTATAATTTCTTTCTTTTGACTATTATGTATCTGTAAGTTATTGTAATATTTTACAATTATACACGTGTCTTTTGAAGGTAGGGGCTAACTAAAACTCATATTAATTTAATTTGTATCGCCATCAATGTATCAGCATACGAACTTGTCAGCCCACCTAATATATCTCATGTAGCGTTGCAATTCTCGCGCTCACCTTATTTTTTTATTTTTCTTACAGTGGTAGTCTGAAAGAGATAGCTCGAAAGCGATAAAGCCCGTTGTCGTCCTTATTATTTAATTATTTTAATTGTACTGAATTTACGGCTATAAAACATCACGTTATATTCTTTTATTCCCATATTTGACCGAGAATTTCGTTATTTAAATACAGCACTGGTGCCAAATTAATCTAAAATAGCCTACTAAACTTGTTCAAAAATTGTGTAGGCACATAGTTCGGCCAGATGAAGAGAGGTGGAGGAAAGTTCGGGAATTGTACTTTTCTCTAATAGCCCACTCGGGTCAACTTTTTTATTATTATACACTACACTGCACAGTTAGGTATCACCCCGCACATAGGCTTTTCTATTCTTACAAGCTCGTCCTAAATTGGCCTTTATTGGCAATGACATCAATCAAGTTAGATAGATTCAAGTTTTGGCAAAACTAGTTTCCTAACTTGTATTATTTACATATTCATGTAAACGACACAACATGTTAAATACCTATAAAATAGCTAGTTTGTTAGGGAAAACGTTAATAGGGCAACGGTGACATTTGAAGCAAAAAAAAGTCTTGAATTCATTGAGTTTATTTAAATAAAAATAATTTTACTAGATGTAGCTGCCAGCTCTTCGGTCTCCTGTGATGTCAAATAACCTTTTTATATTTGACTTTGTATTTGTACAAATAATGTCCTTCTCCGTTTCTCAGCTTATCATATTGAAGTATGCAACATTGTAGAATTTGCACCGCAAAATTACAACATTAAATACGTGACCAATGTTACTACATCATAATCCGATTGGGTGTCAAAAGCTCCTGTTTCAACCGCATTTAGGGCGTTTGCGAAATTGCTATGCTTCTTGCGCGTGCGCAGTCAATTTGAATGGCGACTGAAGCAACGAACGGCTACACTATCAAAAATTCTAGAACTAGACTAGTGTGGTCCTAGGACTATCTACTTTAAAATTCGGGATTTATTATATTCGTTCCATTTTTAAATATTTGAGCTTCCGGAATTTTTACCGGAAATAGGATGTTGTGACAATCTGAATACCGGGCATATTAAATCACACTTTTTTAATTATGCTAATGGGCTTTAACTAGAACAAAAACCACGATCAAAGGAGGCGCGAACGGAAATATATCAAGTTACGGTAGGATGCTGTGATGACAACACGATAATCATTAACACGAGTGATTTTATCAATATTTACTTTCACTGATTGTTTTAATATTTATCACGTTCAACGTAATAGTTGATAATGGATTAACCAATGTTCTAAGGAATAGTATTTATTCACTACTTATAAAATATCAATCAATCAATTGACTTTGTTAACAAGCAAGTACGAGCTATTCGAGCCAAATGAAAATATTTTCCCCTTATTCATTCCTCTTCAAGCTTCAAATAACTTTGGGGTATTTCATCGCTACCACTCGAATAATTACAATACTAACTACCGTCAAACACAAGCTCTATTCATATTGCTAGTCTCAGCTAATAATTGGACATAAATAAAACTATAACCTAAATAAATGAAATTTTAGAATGATGGCAACACTATTAAAAGTCACCCAGATTAGCCAGCACATCAAGCGACGCAAATGGAAATGGATAGGCCTTATACTTCGAAGGGATCCCAATCATATTCCCAAACAAGCACTTGACCCGCAAGGGAAGCGGAAGCTTTGTCCCAAGCAAATCTAGCGCCGTACAGTTGCAGATGAGGCAAAGAGCCTTCGCTTGGAGCGAAGTGAAATACGAGTCTCAGGACCGAACGCGATGGACATTGTGGATGCCCCAATCTGTCCCATCTAAGGGGTTATTAATTAAATTCTAAAAAATTAGATTTAATTAGAATTAAAAAAAATAGTTTAATTTATTTGTGTAAGTAGTAAGATGGATGCCATATGTAAAAATGCAATACACCTTTGACATACATGAGTCGTAGTTCGTACTAACATTTTTTAAAAAACACTGATAACAATACAAGTAACAACAATATAAACAAGAGTACAAACAGAAAACAGTCAGAACCAAACCTTACTTTTCTCTTTAATTTAAAAATCCTATCAAACAACCATTGTTTCAACTACATCTAATTACCTTCGAGAGCACAACCCGTCCTGACAGTAGAGATGGTCAAAAGTTCACACGGACATTGAAAACTTCGTGCAGAGACCGTCGAGTGGAGCCATTAGATATTTTTAATTGGGGTTCAAAGCTATTTTATTATAAGAAGAGTGAAAATAATTTAATTTATTACACGGGCTGAGCGTTGAAGTTCGTTTTCTTTACAGTCAAGTTTTGTTTGTTATTGCAATGTCGTCTAAAAAATTTAATAAACTTTCTCATTCTTATACTAAACTATCAAAAAATCTTTGTTTAAAAGAAGTGGTAACCATGGCAACAAGCACGCTACATCTTGTTCAATAGAGATATAAGATTTCACTATAGTAGTTCAAGAAGTTAAAGCTTGCGTCTTGGTTCACTAACATGTGATGAGGAGCATGATATAATGGTGTTTACAAACAATTTGTAAAACTTTATTGCCAGTTCATCACGTTTTTGATTTGAGAGCACCACAAAAGCTGGGGCTGACGACATCATAAAGGTTTCTGGGTATAAATGGCTGGAGGAAGCAAAGAACAGATTTAAATGAAAAGTTCATGAGGAGGCCTTTACCCAAATAGCAGACTGCACAAAGTAATAGAAATAACAATTAGAATTTTTTATAGTATGGAAGTAAAGTGGCTTTATTATTAGTAATAATTTCTTTTGATAACATATAAATTTTGATTTTGTTTTCGTCATCTTCAAACGATGCATCATGTTAAGGCAATTCCTTAAAATTCACGTTATGTATGTTTCTCGTGGTTCTATTGCAAATATAGTTATCATTATCTTTAAGTTTATTTACCCGTTAATATTATTTGGGCTTGGTTTCCCGAAAGTTGTGGTTGTGACCATTTTAAGCACAGCCTTGCCGCACCGGATGTATCGCGTTAGTGCCCACGCGCATCGATTCGCATTATCGTGTTCGTGATTTGTTTTGTACTACAGGTTTTTAACTGTAATATGTACTGTATTGTAATCGTAGTGGAAAGTTTTTTAAGGGAAAACTGTGAGAATCTGCTTGACCATTGCTTCTTAGAAGCCTAGACTCTTAAGTTACGCTGCATCCAATACAGTCAATAATTTATTAAATAATTAAACGTTTTTATCCGTTAAAGAAGTCTTATTAAGACACTCAAAAAATACATGTATGTATCCTGTACAACCAAACTAGACGATGTGAAAATTTTTGTATACTTAGTTTTATTGATAAGTGAAAGAAAATTGTACACAAAAACAGAGTGTTTTCCCCTTAGACTGTAGACGTGTAATTGGACACTTCTTATGTCTTATATCCTTTTTAGTAAATTAGGTTAGTTTTAAATAATTTATTAGTCTTAAGTTAGGCTAGATCGTAATACTAAATTGTGTCTTTGTGCAGAGACAATTTATAGAAAAATCTTAGTTTTATAGGTTTAGAATGGCAAAACGAAACGAAAAAATGTTATATTATATAATATTAATACTGACCTAAAAGTCGGCAATAGAAATTAACTTAAAACACCAGAAGGGCTTAGATTTTTTTTAATGTAATAGGAGGTAAACGGGCAGGAGGCTCATCTGATGTTTAGTGATACCGCCGCCCATGGACACTGTGATTGCCGCAAGTGCGTTGCCGGCCTTTTAAGACTTGGTACCCTCTTTTCTTGAAGGACCCTAGGTCGAATTGGTTCGGTAATATATCAGTGTCAATTTAGTTTAGAGTAAATAAATGTCGTAATTTTCTCTAAACAAATTACGACATTTCCTATTTGCACAAAGTGAGTGACATCATCTAAAAATTCTAAACCTCAACTGTGTACACCTTTAAGCTACGAAGGCGTCTTATCGTGGCCCAAAATTGTTAACTGAGTTGTCAATGAAGTCACTGCGTAACCGAGGCCCACACATTAGCCCACGCTACCAAATATCGATCCCACGTAGGTACAAACAGCAAAATTTACGGTTTACGAGCTAAAGTCCTCTTAGGTGTCTTTAGTCAGTAAATTAAAAAAAAAAGGTTTGTTTTGTTGTAGTCAAAAATTAATTAATGTAGCTCAAATTTTTACACCTATTTTAAAATCTTTCTCTTTTTCACCAAAGCAAACAGAAAGGGTAAAACGATTCACATAAAATGTGTCTCAGCGCCGATTTTAAACTTTTAACACAAAACACCCCAAGGGGAGTGGTAGCATTCGGTACGTTACGAGTGCGAGTGTATACTATTTAATTTACTGTAATTATAATATTACAAATTGTTTTTTTATACATATTTAAAGTTTAACGTACTAAACGTTTAAAGTAAAACGCTTTGCTAAACGATTATTAAATAGAGAATAAACTGCTGATTGTACCTTCAGTAAGTACTGTAGTACCAATCTCTGCGGTAATGATACTATTTGGTAAACACGTGGGTAGGTAAAAATGTTGTCGCATTTACATATGAATATAATTTCTTTAACAGGTTGCTGATATACAATGTATTATTATTAAAAAAATATACTTATCGCATTAAACAAGTGGTTTAGGTTTTGGTTTTTTTCTTTCGTTTTGTACGTATTGCGCTTTCTACAAAGTATGGCCTAAGGATTTGACATTTTCTTGACACATGACAGTTTAACTTGTTTAATTACTCGTTCATAATAATTTTTATGTAATAAATAAATAATAAATATTTATATATATATATTATATATATATAAAAATAGCCTGGTACAGATTTATAAATCAATATAATTCCTAAATTTTAGAAGAAAACTTCAGTACTAATTTCAAAAGGTTACATGTATAGGGATTCATTAATTATCATCTACACACATATAGGATAGATATAAAAATCAATATTTAATTCCTAAATAGAAGAAAACTTATAAAAGAATAAACAGTACCAAATTATATTCTATATTCAAACTAATTAGATTACTCCGATATAACTGTAAGGTTCAGAGTGTACTATGGGAGCAGCCTATTGTTTAATTTGATAGTTAACGATAAGCGGGTTCAATGAGATAACATCGGAATCTGTAGATACTACGAGATAGTGAGGTCACGTTTTATCGATATATTCTACACGAGGTGCAGTTCGCGGCTTCGTCTGCGTAATTATTATAAACATAAGCTAACTTTTATCTTAGCTTAGAAAACTTCTCTATAAAATCTATGGGCATTGCTTTGACTTTGATTCCAAAGTTGTACATAGTTTGCTATTTTGTTGCAGTTGATTCTAAAATCGTGTAATATTACATTATTATTATTCTTATTAGTTTTAAAATAAAATATTCTGTTAGTTCAACTCAGTATTTGGTATATATATTTATTTACATTTCGTTATAGTAATAGAGAAATACTGTACGTAGGGCAACTGGCGGCCTTATCGCTTTCGAGCGATCTATTCCACGCAACCACTGTGAGAAAAAAATTTAGAAGCAAAAAGTGCACAACTACATAATATGACTTGAAATTTCTTAGACATTACTAATGGAACGATTTGTAGCCATTAAAACATATGTAAACAATGCTTTACAGAAAACGATTTAAGTCTTTAGATCAATTTTAATATTAATGTTTATAGGTTTAGAATAATCTAAACGATTAATTATAAATTGATTGTAAATAAATGTATAAAAACTATACCTACTACAAAAATGTCGATACCAATTTTGTACCATCTCTAACAGTTTATTCGAGTATTTCACCAATAGAATTATGATAATCGACAAAGCTTTGTACACAATCGTCTTATCTACGTCACTAAAGTGATTTTTCACGCAAGATAAAATGAATGATTGAATAGATTCTTTAGATCATTTATCATAGATCACTACGTATATATATAAAAGAGATGATGCATCTGTATTAAAACTATGAAAGTATATTGAAACTAAGCTCCAAAATATTATCCAAATTAAAAACAATATTTACAATTCAACGCACCTCAAAATGTGACCCACAAACGAAGATTTCTAACGTAATATAATCGTATTAACACTTGATTCACTAAAAGATACTAGAAAGCTTATTAGTTCGTTTAGAAAGCTGAGAAATTCAGAGCAAGATTGGATTAATTTTCTGTGAATCTTCACCGACGAATACGATGTTAGTAACACTTGAAACTTGATGTTATATTTCTATGCAAATAACTATCATTCCTAATTATCAAGACAGGAATTTATTTCGTGAACAAAGGCATACATTGAATTTATTTATAAGTTCAAAAGGAGGGTGTTCAGAGATTTTGTTTGGATTTAGCTGAGTTTCATCACCAGAAGTCGAGGCAGAACTCGAAATTCCACCCTTAACACCTCAGTCGTTCCGCAACTAAGCGTTTTTTATAGCAGTCTCTGCAGCACACCACCTCTATGTGGAACCAGCAGCCGCCAATGTATTTCCAACTAACTAACTGTGTATCGTTAACTTCATAATAAAAGAAGTTTCTAGTAATTTCTTAATAAAAAGGAAAATTATAATAGGTACTATCATTTATGTTTCTTTAATTTTTCGATATTTTTAAATTAAAAGTTAGGTATGTATGATGGACAGGGTTGGGGGGGGGGGGGTGGTATAAGAATTTTAGTAAGGCTAAGGTGGGGCATGGCTCAAAAAAGGTTGGGAAACATAATTGATTGTAGTAAGTGGCTATTACCAACTTCCAGCAACAGAAAGTCTTCGCAAAACAAAAATTAAAATTAATAGTATACGTGCACAAAGTAAAATTCGTTCTTCATGGCACTCAGCTAAGACTTACAGTAATATTATGACAGAAGGACATACATAAACGCTACAACAATGGTTCTTTATACCTTAAAGGACTCTCAGTACAACGACCGTTATTAAAAGGAGTACAAAGTAAGAGTTGAAACGTACCGCGTATCTCGTGACATTACGTATAACTTCCGGTAATAATGGAGTATTGCGTTATTTGGGTAATTTATTGATCGATTTATTCAAATAAATATTTAATAATCCATTAAAAATGACAGTTTTAAAATTTATTTTGAAGTTAACATATAACATTGTCCCAACGGATTCACAGTTATTGTTCATTTAAAAGTAAATTAATCGTAAAATTGTGATTATAAAAGGTTCATTTCATCACCAAAAAAAATTCCCAAAGACTACTTTTAGGCTTCTGTCTGAGAATCTCATTAATTAAAGGTATCAAGCTTTCTCCTACTTTTTTGTAATTGTAAACAAACTTTTTAGTATACACAAAGTATCGGCGAGTAGAAACTCTAATTCAATTGATCTTGACAAATTCAAAACAAATGCCAGCCTTTTACCTAAACATGGGGTATTGTAAATCAAATGCGCGTGCGCCTCGCCTGTCACACTACGCGGGAGCACCATTCAAACACGACGTTCATAAATCGCAGCCACCAGCATAGAAAATCTTTATGTCCATTGAACGCCTCCAAAGGATATTTGTATCCGACCTCCAACTAAGTAAGTAATGTATTGTAGACAATGGCAATTTGTAGACTCAGTTGGGTCTGACAGTGACATCTTATGAACGACGGAGGGTGGAAGGTCGGAAACGTGAACTTAATACATAGTTTATCATATGAAAGATGGCTCAAACATATTTAAGACAAGGAATCTGCTTAGGCTTTATACAGGGAAGATAACCTTTCGACTAAGGGGTAACAAATATTACAATTAAACTATTTAAAGTTAGAATTGAAACAATTTATAAGAGAAAACACTTTGCGTTGAAATGTCCCTAACATTTACCTGAATGCTATTTTAACATAGACATATCATTTCATTTAAATAATGAGTAAAAATTACGCAAATGCCCTTTTTTTAGGTATAAAAAAGTAAATTTACTGAAAATTTGCCTTTTGCTTTATACAAGTGATTTGTACTTAAATATACTATACATTTAGGTACAATGTATAATAAAATGTATGGAATGTATATTTTCAGCAGCCTGTGAAAGAAATAGAACTTACTTCTGTTCTTGTCAAACTCCATCAATCTGCATCGCTCCAAGGGATTAGCGAGATCTTCTGAAGCGAAGGCTCGGCTGGTAGGTTCACAGCGGTATACTGCACCAGGCCGCTTCACACCATTCACTTGGTAGGGCTCGTCTTCTGGGGCACCCACTAGGATCCTAGAAAAAAAAAATAGGTTAGACACACTTCTAATTTATAGCCTTTGCTGTTTAAAATAGTAAGCATATTAATCAGTCATTAGCAAACGAACATGATGTATATCCGCGCTTTCAGTTTTTGGTACCAAATAAGCCCACACCTGCTCATATTACATTTAAAATAACATTCCATTTCTATTCTATTCTTATTTTTCTTCATTTGATTTCAATATAGTTCTTATTAAGACAGAAGGCAAAAGATACCGTGACCGTTCACCAACCAGATGGACCAGTCAAGTGAGGGACTCATCGTCCTCAAAACAATACACTAATAAGAGGCACTGGACAGAAACTGGTGGAAACAGAATGTCCGCTCTAGATGTTTCCTTGCTTACCACGACAGTCAGACATGAGGTACCGACTGAAGAGAGAGAGACGTTTTTTCAGGTTAACATATGTCTATTAGATGTTATATTGGTTCGAAATCTTAGTGTATTTATTAAATAAATGTTTATTAGTTTCCACAATTTCGTATATATAACATAACTTCGACTACTTAATACATATAAACCTATAAGCTAATTTTATCAGAAAATAAGAAACACTTAGGAAGACATTGAAATTATTCTTTGTGTTGCTTAAATTTAACGAAATGTATTATTTTTCTTACGTTAATTATTAATACCTAAATTTTTACGAATTTTTATATTATAATGAGCCCTTTGTCATAAGATCTATTAATTATGCATCCAACGCCCAAAATAAGGTCAGACAATCCGCGCTGGCGCAGTGCCAACTCGCAAATAGCGCGGGTTCAATCCCCGTTCGCAACACGCCAAATTGTATTTATGTATCTATGATTCAGAACTGTTTATAGAGGAAATCTTTGACAGGAAATCTGGTCTGGGAAACTATGAAACATGCCTGAATAACTAGAATCCTCCTAAATAATCTGATATGATTGTGTTAAGCTAATCCAATTTACGATTTCATGAAGGTCAATTTTGATTATAAAAAATTCTAAATTAGTAGTCAAGTATAAAATTAGTAATCAAGTACATCTTTATTTTTACGAGTTATAACACGATATTAATAAACTACGTTTTATAGACTACAATGTTTAGTAAAAAATTACCTTTAATAATAATATACAAAAGGGTATAATTACCGGCGCAGGATTTAATTAGGTTATTATTTATTAATTGTATTCTACTTGCATTGCTATTAATATTGTTTAGTGTTTAGTTTAACCGCAACCGGTGAGTAGTAGACAGGGCGACAAAGATATTTTCGTCGCCGGAAGAGGGGGATATTTTAAGCGCCTGCGCACAATCGCAAAGCACTTCGAAAAATTAACACCGTTACCTTAAAACTCATACTCAAGCCACCGCTTGACTTATAAAGACTTACAAGTTAAAGGCCTCCAAGGATGTGCATAACATTTTTATTTTAAGTACAAACCCGTTGTATCAGCCTTTCATACAGAATTCAATGCTGGATATCTATTCAGTTGCTTAATCACACAGTAAATCTGAAGTCCGAAGTTACATTACAAAGAAAATCAGAAATTTAAAAAAAAGTGACAACTATCTATTATGGCGCGTCTAAACGGGACATGTTTTGCTGCAATTGATGGCTGCACTGTTGGCAACTAATTGTCCGGCCATTAGAAAAATATTTTAATGCAGCTGATGGCCGAACAATCTATGGCTGGGCAATGTGTTGCAATATGTCTGCAATAGTATGGCCCATGATGCAGACTCATAAACGGGCCACACAAACCGGCAACAATGGCTGACGAAATCACACTGATCGCAGCAGCTTATATTGTTTTAAAAAAGAAATAGAAAAAGAAGAGGTTGTGGATTCGACCTTACTTAAATAGGCGTGAAACTTTAGACAATTTGAGTCTTGAATTTAATTAATATTTAATTTAACGTCAAAATGCAGCTGATCGCAAAACACAGAATATAGCAACAGGCACACTTCACTCATAGCAAACCTCATGTCGCGTAGAAAAGGATACACTGTGCCATAACAAAGAGAGTGACTGAAACAACAATAGAACTGGCTGTGCAATATTGCAGTTGAATTCGATAGCCTAGCGATCGTCCGGCCACCCATCGGGGCAATATCGGCCATATGTGGCTATACAAAACATGATTGGCTATATGGCCGGGACATTACTGCAATATTGCATAGTGTGGCTGCTATTGTTTGCAATGTTGCAGGCCACAGTGTTGCAGCCATCAATTGCAGCAAAACATGGCCCGTTTAGACGCGCCATTATAAACTGCATAGCAATTTTGAGTTCCTAACGAAAGCTATTTTGCTGATATTCCAAAAACAGTTTATATGATACATTGGGATTTCATACATTAAGTAGCTCTATATATATCTTCGGTTGTCCCTGAGGCCTATCAAAGTCTAGATACAGGATCGTGACTAATTGAGACATTCGAAAGGGCGAGCCCTACCATTCTCTACGGTCAAGGTATAAAGAGCCGACTCCATTTTCCAAGGTATCGCAAGTCATGATGGTTTTAAGGATAAGAATCATGATCAGATCCTTGTTCATTATTAGACTGAATAGCAACACGACTCACATTACAAAAAATAGTTTAAAATATGTTATTAACGAATAAATTCAATTAAAACGTAATTGAGGACTCTTACTTATTGACTACGCGTATTTGACTGCGAAAAACAATCTAAAGGTTCATAAATCACAATTTCTATTAATTGTAACTCTATAAACGTACTTGCGCATTGACTCTAAGGTTTGACCCCACTTGTGCTAACAAGTAAAGGTTTTATTTAATTAAAGGTACAAGCGTTTGTAGTGTCATCATTAAAGATTACCGCATGAACTAGTGACAATTATTATTGAATAATATAACAAAAATTAAGAAGTATAGTGACTTTATAGTACTACACTAAAATATAAAAAATAGCGCTCTTTCTGCATTACACAGCTGGGGGAAAAGCGGCCATTTTTTAAATATTTTAGAAATAGGTTATTCGCCCTATCCACGAGTATGATAGGGAAAATGTAGTATCCGAATAGTGAAACAATTTCTTAAATCTTGGTTCTACAAAAATAGTAGTTACCTTACAAAAATGCTAATAATAATAGTGATGTATAAAAATAACTATATTTATGATGCGTAATAATATATACGCATGCCCCATGCTACATTTGGAAAAACTTCCTATTCATTTAATAAAGATATTGACTAGAACGTAAAAGCATTGTGCCAATATTGGTTTAAACATTGGTGCACGTCATTGTTCACGAGGGAATGCACTGATATCCATCATAAAATAATCAATCATGCCATGACAGTCCCAGTACAACGTACTTATGAATAATTATTGCATATGTCTGATAGACTTATTATGAAACATATTAAAAGCTGCGACGTTTTGTTATCTATTATTTAAAACACGTTAACGCAGTTTTATTTAATGATCACAATTTAACTTTTTAAAAGCGAATCGTCGGAACCTACAACAATAAAAATAAATCAGTGGCGCTACAACCTTTTTAGGTCTGGGCCTCAGATTCCTGTATCTGTTTTATGATCATTTGTTAATCTAGTAGGTGATGAGCCTCATTTGCCGGACACACACCGTCGACTTTTTGGATCAGCAAGCCGGTTTCCTCACGATGTTTTCCTTTACAGTTCGATCGAATATTAAATGCACACATCGAAAGAAAGTCCATTGGTGCACAACCGGGGAACGAACCTACGACCTCAGGAATGAGATTCGCACGCTGGAGCCACTGGGCCAACACTGCCCACGGGACAGTACACGGGACAGTTTTATTGTAAAAACATTTTTTATCTTCTTATTCTATTCATGGTTTACAACTTTAATCATATATATAATTGTTAAGTCTTAATGAACGACCCCTGAGTGCGCCTACAAATATTCGTGTCCAAAGTATTTATATATGTTATTTCAGAGATAGACCAAACAAAAATGCCGTATAAGTCTGTCGTCTACAAAGTAGTACAAGGAGTTTTTGTGCACTCGGCGGGGTTCAAATTCTTGACCTTCGTAAGACGAGCCTCGATAGCACATGACTTCCATTGAACTCAACAATAAATTATTATTTGTATTGCATGACGATTTCTTCGTAACTAAGAATTTAGTTGAACATAGTTATGTTTTAAAGACCAGTGTTGCACAAGCGTGCGACACTCAACCCTGAGGTCGTGTGTTCAAATCACTGTTGTACACCAATGGATCCTTCTATACGCAACGTACCTTTACCTTCGCTAAAGACTAACATCGTGAGGAACGCGCGATTCAAAAACTTATGACAAATTGATGACCGTTACTTACTCTATAGAAAATGAAAGTGATGCAATCTGTGACTAAGACCCATACACAGCTGCCCTGCGATTCTGTAACTCTTCTGAAAAGGTGGGTGCTTGTAGTTTATTGTTTATTAGAATGCCAAATTATAAAATGACTGCTTCACGACTAATTTGAGAACGACCGCCGATGCGAAAACCGCTGTGTGAGTTACAGAATCGCAGGGCTGTACTTATGGCAGCGGAACGATACGCTGTACTTTAATTTTGTATATAAATACTAAATTCGGTCTTCGAGGTTTGTCGATAACAGAAGGTACAATTTATTGCTATTTAACGATTTGGATTTCTTAACATATTAATCCTTTACGCTTTACGTTCTGAATACCAATTACAAATTATCTGAACTACTGTTATCTTATTGTTTACAACTTTACATGTGCTACTTACACAACCGTGCAAACACGATACGTACATATTTTTCATTGTTTTGTCACATGTAGGTTGTATTGTATTATTTAAGAATTCTTTTCATTACATTTGTATTTCTGAAGATACTCAGAAGTAGTCAGTTTAAAACACATTTTATTGTACATCCTTTGTACTTTGTACCAGTACTGTCTGGTACTGATTTCTAATACTTTAATAGGCGTAGGGACTCTAGTTGATAATCATTATTATATTACGTCATCTATACACCTATTTTAATGTTTAAATCATTAACAGCGCAGCTACGAATGAAATAATACGACCAAAAACATAACTTGTAATAAAAACTAAGTCTCGCAACGCAGTTCTTCAACCATAAAATACTGTGAGATCCAAGTATTACCAAGTTGGTTAATTTCAAAAATTTCAGTCCCTACTGAAGGACCTTCTATCTTAATGTATTACGTAATGAGCTAACATTACAACATCTTATTGTGACCATATCATTATTACAAATCTTTTAAGTTTTAAATAAATACATTGACTTCGCAATCGCACGATATCTTAAGTATCTTCTAGGTTTCCTAGTGGTATTCCCGCATATTTAGTTTGTATATGCAAGGACAAGTTTGACGTTAATAGTCAATGTGTTCTAAGAATTGTAATACTTGGTACGTTTGCTGTCTCATCTTAATTGGTGAGACGATTTAACTGTGTCTAATATGAGTTCTGATGACTAGGCGCTCTATTCGAGCGATATATTATAGTTCCAGGAGCTGCCCGGTCATTGTTTTCTATCGAAATACATTTTAAAAACACGAATATTTGTCTCGGTACACCACCGTCACACTGAATAAATCCAGAAGTAGAACAGCTAGACTAAACAATAAATTTCATAATAATCACAAATATGATCAATATGGCAAAACAGGTTTATCTTTCTCACATTATTAAAGTTAAAATTTATCAAGCAATAATGTTTCTTTAGCGAGGCCCCTCCGTCCCTGAACCGCCCAAGTAAAGGTCCTAATAGGCAGGCACAGATGCGCTAGGAAGTCAGATTGAATGGAGGAAGCTATGCAACACCAACACGACCTTCAGTAACTAAAGAACGAAGAACGAAACTACGAAAACATTCAGTAACGAAAAGAAGAAAGAACGCGACTGAAGAACGAAGATTGTTTATTTAAAAATAACTAGAGGTCGGATCTTTGCATAATATTCCCCGTAATTTTCCTTCATAGTCGCAATAAAATAAAGTGAACACTATTGTTATATGTGGTAAAGATAAGGTGATGAGATTTGTGTCGCCGGATTGAAGCAATCTGTGTAAATTAATGTGTTTTTAATGACCTGACGCGTTGACGATATTTATAACGCTTACTCAGTTCCATGACAAGAGCATCCTTATTGTTAAATCAATTTAATATATGAGTTTTAGAAGACCGGTATAATGGGACCTAATGGATAAAAGATGGACACTGGAAATAACAAAATGGACTGGACCTACTGGAAAGAGACATCTCTATTGGACGATAAAAGAAAAGATAGACATTATAGAAATAGCGGGGAAAAACTGGATGAATGTTGCTCAAGACAAAGAGAAATGAAAAATGTGGGGGAGGCTCTTACCCTAATAGGGTCCACAAAAAAAAAATTCTAACATATTTTTTTTAAACTTATACTAACACAACTAATACTTATATTGAGGAATGGAAACTAACCAAGTATTGTATGGATTAATAAAGCTTTTATAATAATAATAATCATGGGACCTGGGATCTACCCTAGGCATCCTCATAATTACGAATAACTATTATCGAATAAGTAACTCTTATTTGAAGACTTTTTAGTCAACCTGTAATTTACAAACTTACCATGACCATAAAGGTTAAAACTTTATTTCTTTGCTAACGTATAAATATTGTCAGTGCCCTTATATTAACATATTTAGTACGTATTTATATTTTATCTATAATAATAAAGTAATATTCATTTAGAAGTGACAATTAACATAAAGCGTTAATATATGATCATTAGTTATAAACCCCTGTTGTTAAATGACTATAAATAAGATAATGAACTAAAATTAGAAAATATAAACAAAGTAAATTAACTATGCAAATTTAATATAACCTAAACAAATGAAGGGATTTTATTTGTATTTCGTGTTATTTAATTAGTTTTAAAAATGGCTTTAGTGTGTAAATTGCTTAAAAACGCTAAAACAGAATAGTCGTTCTCTAGTTTCTTAATATAAAAAATAAGAAGGAGTATGACGAGCTGACCGCCAACCTACCTCCAGTAGTGGAGAGGCACTTCAAGAAGAAGAAGTTTCTTAATAAATAAGTTCATTTTCATACCGATAACTAGATGGCGGTTGTTGCATTTACAACGCGGTATTATTTTGGTAAGCAGTGTGGTGATTGTTCTTTAAACTTTAAAATTTTCGAAATCTTTTAAGTATTTATTCCTTCTCGCATACGCCTGAAAATTAATTCCCAGGGAGCTTGGAAAGTAATTTTCAGTTTTCGCTAGTATTTTAGCCGTTTAAAGTGACATTTCTTGCCGTTTATGACAGTTTTTTCCTAATTTTACATTTAGATTTGTAATTTGCTGTAGTTGGCTTGCTATATATATACAAATAATATGTATATGTATTTATACTGCCACAACAATGCATGCGAGGTCCTTAGGCTAAATTATTCTCAGCACATCTGCTGTTTGTGGACTGCAGACACCTGCACCTGTCGGCAACTTCACTCAACATTTTAATTATTATGTATAAGCTCTACATACATATCATGGTGTTATTTAAAAAACTTGGTACTGAAATAATTTCGACGTAAAAAAAGTAAATATAGTTTTAGTTAGTGTTACATGTAATTTTATGTTTCTTTGTTAATTCATGTTGCACGTTTTGTACTTTACCCTTCTTTTTAATTTTTCATGCTTGGGTTGCCTGGAAGAAATCGTTTGTTAGCGATAAGGCCTCCCGTTGCCTAATAACTTATGTAACCTGTTTTTATATGTATGTTAATAAATAAATAATATATAGTAAATTCAATATCAAATCGACTAAGTTTATTAATATAACATTTGTATAAACATTCCTATTTATGCTGAATTTACTAAACGAATTGTTGCATTTTGATGTGTTGCATTTCTTTCTTATTCGCAGGCACGGGAATGGTATTGTTTTAACCTAAAGTGCATTGAACTTGAATCAGTACAAGTTAATAAACCGAATCCATACAAAAACCGCATGACTAAAGGATTTAATTTTGTCTGACCGTTTGTCCTCACAACGTCTCGCTACTTCAAAATAACTTGTCTGGCTTGATTTGTTTATTAAAAGGTGAATCATTAATTCAGGCTATTTGCTAAGGATTCGACCTCGAACAAGACAAATTATGAATGATGATTGTACCTACTCGATACCTACCTTGATGTTAGGTAAGATATATAGGAATTGCCATAGCAATATCTCACTTATACCGCAAAGAAAATATTTACTACATTACAATATAAGCACTAGCACATGAGTCTACTAAAGTAACAAAGTTAATTCAAAATGGCTGCCAACATATGGCTGTTTTTTATTTGTAGAAAAATTCGCGACAGTTTGTTACGAAAAAATATTATACATCCTATTTCCGTGTATGAGCAGTGTTGGCCTAGTGGCTTCAGCGTGCGACTCTCATCCATGACGTCGTAGGATCGATCCCCGGCTGTGCACCAATGGTTTTTCTATCTATGTGCGCATTTAACCGGCTTGCCTTAGTACCAAAACGTCCACGGCGTGTGTCAGGCACAGGAGGTTGATCACCTACTTGCCTATCAATAAAATGACTTGCAAATCAAATGTCAAATTATCATGACAGATACAGAAATCTGAGTCCCAGACCTAAAAAGATTAATTATTTATTTCTGTGTATGACTATTATTCCTAAATGTCACAAAAAAGTGTGAGGGACTTTATATAACGACTAATCAAGACTAATAAAAGAGTAATTAATATATTTTACTTAAAACTTCAACAATGAAATAATGTAAACAGTTCTGAACATATTGTATAAAAAAAGTGTAGAGCAAACTCCCGCATGGGGTGCGTCCGGCTGATTGCCTCAATGAGAAGATTGGCCGCTAATAAGACGAGGACCTCGTGAGAATGGCGGACGGCACGCGAAACTGCACTACACCTAAATAGACTGTTGTTTTCTGGATGAATTTTCATAGTAAAGTAATTTTCTCTACAAATTTTTTATACCAGATTAAAGACAATAAATTGAGGATTGATATCCCACTAATATACAAGAATGAATCACAGCGTACAACAATATATCGTTTCATCCGAAACTATGTATGTACTAGGAGAAATTTATAAGAGGTATAGTTTCAATACAACAATATACCGTTTCATCCGAAACTACTGGAAGAAATTTAGAAGAGATATCGTTTCAATACAACAATATACCGTTTCATCGATTATAAATAACTGATTTCCTTTATATAAATAAATATAGATGTGGTAGATATTACTTTTCTACCGTTGATATTTAATGTTATGAATTTTTTATAATGTCCTGACTTACCTTTGTGTATTCTTAGGGTGAATTTTGGATCGAATCTTAGCGCTAAGTTGTTTGAGTATTTCCTGAACAATAGTATTAAAAGTAACCAGCCTAATTATTGTTATTGTAACTAACTGAACCAATCTCTTAATACATTATATAAATATCTACGCTAAAGTCTTATATCTTAAAATAAAGCCTACACAGCTCGCTATTGTTTTAATCTTCAATAACTTGATACAAAAAGCTATAACAAAACCCTCAACCTGTCTCATGAAATGATCGACAAACAATGAAAATGGGCCTCTTATGACAATGACAGTTGCGCAAGAGTTGATTCGGCTGATCCCAAATGCAAATGAAGGTGAAAGTCGCGCGTAGGTTGCGTTTTTATTAGATCGTAGCTGTCGACTCTATAAGTTGCTTGAATACAAACAACATTCAATTTCGGCACGTTAATACAAAATCCTTTATTGTATATGTATGTCAACGTAAAATTTTAAATACCGTTAGATTGTAATCTATCTCGCGAGATTATGAACCGTCGAAAGATTGTGAACCTCAACGTACAAATTAACGTATTATTATTCGGTAGATTGTAATCTATCGAAGTGAAACCGTCAAATTACAATCTTAAAATTGTCAACTGTCTGAAGGCTGTCCCTGATTGTACGTTGAGGTTCACAATCTATCAACAGTTCACAATGTCGCGAGATAGATTAGAATCTAACGGTATTTACAATTTTACGGCGACTACATATAGAATATCCGGTGTAGACCCTTCAAAATTTACTTTAAAAATTTTGTAGATACCCCACAGATGTTCTAAGTTTCTCTAGTTTGAAACTATCCCAAGATTGACTGCAGTACCACGATCCTTTAAAAAGTTTCGCGTGGAATCCTTATGACATGTTCTGTAGGAATATGTTCTATGTCCATTTTAATATATATATTTTTTAATACCAATAAACCCAAATACCGTGGGAGTAAATAGTATTGCACTATCTGTAGCGTTGCGTCAAGTGCTAATAGTGATCAATTCTCGCCTCACATTGGAGTTAGGAGGAAGCGTGGGAGCGGATAACCTTGTTCTATTTTACGCGAGAGGCCGATTTACATAAATAAATTACCAAATTTTCTTTTACTTTGTCTTAAAGTGAAAACAGTTGTCTCGGTGTTTAAGTTATAAAAATACCGTCGACCCGTTCGTAGCTAGTTCCTAGTTGCATTAATGGTAATGCTCAAGTTCCCTATTGTTATTAGGGAGATAAATACGTAACATAAATGAAGCCTACTGTCTTGAATTCGCTTTTAATGAGCTAAAACTGCAGTTTCAATTAGCATCTTGTCGCTGTTCGGTACCAGCTTATCTTTAATTAAGATTCACAGCCACCGCTTTACATCGTAATGAATAACTTAATTCTCTGTATACGGATTAAACTATAAACTTGTCTCAGATAACTTCAGATTTAAGGGCATATATTTTAATTTATATCATACTTTTTTTTAATAAAATGCAGACGCATGTACCTTCGAGAGTCAATCTAACAAGTATATTCTTCTACAATAAATCTTCTTTTAAAAATAGGTTGGATAGTTTTACCAAATCCGCAAATACGCGCGCGTGCATTAGCTTATTAAGCTGCTATTGTGTTTATCCACATAATAATAATAATAATGGACATCCACTTCACCTCAGACAATTTCTAAAACTAGCATAATCCAATCGGCCAGAATTATGATTATGTTTGGTTTAATTTACATGGAATTAAAAAATACCAAATTTAAAATTTCTCTGTCTCTCTCTGTTAAGTGTTAACAGAATAAAAATAAATTGGCAACGAAACTGAATTTCGGTGGTCACAATGATATCACATGCTTGCATTAGTAAAATTAATGATTTACATTAACTATCATCACGTATTTTAACTAAAATCATGAACAGTTTATAATGCTAATTACCGTGAAATGAGTTTTAATTCACAGTCTCTAATGAAGGGCCATAGTTAATCTAATCATGATTATAAAGAACGCTAGCGCATGTCACGGTGTGTATGGGTGGTCTAAGGTAACCATATCCTGTGGTGACCAGATATTTTGTTTTCTTTTGTTGTTGAATTAATAAATATACATTATTATTGTAATTGACACAAATAAAAAAATTGTTGTACATGTTAGGGCAGGAAAAGTTCCGTAATAACTTTTATAAGTAAATCATGGAAATTGCGAAATATGATATTTGATATATATGTATTACAATCTATAGAAATAAAAATGAATGGCAAAATGTGTTACTAAGCGCAAAACTGGAACAATCCAGAGTTTTTTTTAAATTTATTCCTTGAACTCTGACAAAGGTTTTAATGAAGAGAAAATTTTGTAAAATTGATAAGTTTTTATTTCGGAAAAACGAACAGTGTTGGTATGTAGCTACTAAAAAAGTTAAGCTAAGTAAAGAAATCATATAAGGGCGAAATTTCGCGGGGGCACTTTACAATAAAATCTGACACAAGCGCATACAGAGATAGGTATGTCAATCATAAAAGATTGTATTTTACTAGAGGCGTGGTAGTATTTGTTTTTAAATATGATTTTAAAACTTATGTACCTACTGAAACAGTTGCTACCTGATATATAAATATTCTTGTATACAACATATCCACCCCAAAAAGATAGTGTAAACATCGGGCGTCACTCGTTAGATCGTAAATTGCCGTGTTCAACGTCATAAATATGTACGCAATGTACAGGAAAATGGTTGTAAAGTCTGTTTGTTCGCTTGTAATTAGCTATTATCATCTTAATATTAGTGTTATCACTTTAATCTTGAAAATATAATTTATTTTCCTTAAAACAATCAAATCATCTAAATATACAACTAGCGATCCAGCTTTGCTGTACGTAAGAATTTTTGAAAGCCAGATTTCTCGTTTTTTCGTTACAATTATACAAATCATTTTCAAAATATCAGTGAAAAAGGGCGTGTAGTTTATTTTGGACATGTAGTTTTGTTCAACCAGGACTTAATTAAAGAATTTGTTCTCTCTGGTTATGTGTTTAAATGGCACAAAGATATTATGTAGCCAATAATGTAATAATTCAACACAGTTATCACACAAGATATCAAACTAAAATTACTCATATTAATTATGCATACGAAGTAAGAGGAAGCGCGGCTTATTTCTGTCGGACTCCAATTAAATCAATCGCCACCTCTCCCCCCTCCCCTTAACCAGCGGGATGCGCGCGCGCACGTGCCCTTCCTTCCTATGCCACCTACGTCTTTGTTAGCAGGTTGATGTAGTAATCTCGTTTCACTTATTATTAAATATTGTGTTTATAATTGACTTTATATGGAGATTTTTTTGTAGTAACGTTGAGTTATTACTTTTTATTACGTGCCTACTCCCGTTATAGGAAATCGTGCTGTAGGAGTAGGTACTCTCGTAAAACCGTTTTTTTGAACAATACAAAGACTAGGAACACGAATTTAATAAAGTTATTAAGTTTAATTTTAAATGACAATTGAATCAAGTTCAAAGGTACGCAAAAATAATTATGGACTTGACAAATATGTAGTACTTATAAATTTCGCACTACATTAATATAGGTATAACTTGAGATATCTTCACGTCTCAGCGGGTAAATACAGCGTTATATGGGGGACGGAAATCGCGTTATACGAAAACACGTTAAAGGGGTATTGCGTTATTACGGCGAAGGAGGTGTACAATTAAAATGGCCTAAAATAGTATAGTCCTCCTTTTTTATCAGATACAAATGTAAATAGAAACGTATACGCTTAACAATGTATACAAAGAAAGTGAAAATGGCCATATTGTTAAACGTGTGGAAACCAGTCTAGAAGGAAATGGTTGAAATTCTCGCCTATTAGCGCCAACAAAAGACGTAAATAGTCCGAGCCATGTGCATATTAGTATAATCATCCATAAAAAGATTTAATATTTAACTATTTTTACATATAAGTAACTAAATATCACGAAACATTTATATAAAAACAACGCTATTTGATTATTAAAGTAAGTATTCATTGTTATGTATATAGAACAGGGGGAAACGGGCAGGAGGCTCACCTGATGTTAAGTGATACCGCCGCCCATGGACACTCTCAATGGCTCGCGAGTGCGTTACCGGCCTTTTAAGAATTGGTACTCTCTTTTCTTGAAGGACAATTGGAAGTCGTATTGCAATAGTTCGGTGGACAGCTGGTTCCACATAGTGGTGGTGCGCGGCAAAAACTGCTTAAAAAACGCTCAGTTGTGAAACAACGGACGTCGACGTGATACGGGTGGTATTTCGAATTTTACCCCGACGTCCGATGATGAAACTTAGCTGCAAGTATTATTCCGAACAACTCTTCTGAACACTCTCCATGGTAAGTGCGGTAGAAGATGCAGAGTGACACCACATCTCTACGCAATGTCGTTGTGTGATACGACCTGCCTAATATAATTATAACGGTAAAAAGTTTGAACATGATTTTATGCTGACGCTATTTGATCAGACTACATAAAAAAATATTATTGATTTAGGCACACTAATAATATACATGCAGACACATACAGAATAATTCTTGAGAAATTAAACGCTTGCTAAAAGCAGAGGAAAGCTACAAGGCATGGAGACTATAGCCAAAAGGATCAGCCTTGCATGACCTCAAATATTTATTATCAGTGTTTATACTCATTATTTAGTATATAAACAGGATTTTTTCTGATCAGAAGTACACTTTATTTCAGTATTCAGTAGCTGTCATCGCATAGAAAGCGAAATTTTTCGAGCTCAAATATCTTCGTAATAAACTAATTCACCTACAACACAAACATTTATATTTTCTAAAGGGGAAACTGATATTACCCCTGCCAAGGGTGGCCCTACACGCAATATCTTGTCTATTGTCTGCCAGCTGACAGTAATTAATAGCTATGAACTTTTAATGTTTTATCAAATGAAAATTGGAACAATACCAGTGGCGCGCAATTTAAGGTCTGGGCATCAAAACTATACTCTGTGCAATATACCTGAGTCTATAGTTTTTTTCTACAGATTATATTATAGTTCTAATCTCATATAATATGCCATGATATATGCTATGATAGGAAAATACGTTGAAACCAAATACCATCGCTTTGTTGTAGCTTCGTTTATAAGTGGATGCAAATCTTTAAGAGCTTTGTTTTACAGTGAAAGGTGCAAAATACCTCGATAACAGGTGTCGTCAAAGAAAGTATAACTAATTTTTGTGTATCAGATATTTTTGACGATGAAATGTATGTTAATAATTGTATGCTTTTCAGGGTGCTTTAATATTTTTCAAATATGTGTTTGATACACATGGTAGAAGTATAGCAAGTATTTGCGCATATAGAAAAAAACATCTGTCAAAGCAGGGATTTGAACCAGGAGCTTTAATGTCGATAACGTAACTATTTTTTTTTAATGAGGTGCCATGGATGTCTAGATTGGCGCGGGGACTGTGAGGCTGGGTCTTCACTCGAAGCCCTCTGCTTCAGAGCGGTAACGAGACCCTACTCACTAAAAACAACTCACCCCTCCACACGCCCTTAAGATGGTCCCTCAGGGTTCACCAAGGCATTCAACCCAAGGAAAAATAATAAAAATATACCATCACACCCGGGTTTGAACCGAGGACCTCTCGATCGGCAGTCGAATGCTCTACTACTGAGCTATATCCCCAAACGTCAATAGGTCAGCACTGCTCATAAGCATTCATTCTATTATTCAAGTTCAAATAGAGCAATGCAGAAACAAGAACGTTTCTGTGTATCTGTTATGTTTACAAGACGAGCGATGATAACGTAATAATCTAATTTTACCCGCGTATCCGAGCCGAGGTGAACCAATGTTTATGATTCTGTACATTTTCCCTAACACTGTATAACAATAGCGTGATAAAAAGATGTTTTAAAAACTTTTCCGCTGTTTTGAATATTATATTATAGGTGGAGCAGATTAAGGAAAGAACAGGTGGTACATGGCAGAGAGGGGGGAAAGGGGGGGATTTGGAGGAGGCCTTTGCCAAACAAGACACACTAGTAATGAATGAGATGATAGTATCATAAATGTATTTAAATGTAAAGTATGTGAAATAAAGGGCTTCTATTTATTTTTATTATGATTATATTATAGAGAATGTATTTATTTGACACTATTACATAAGCAGACTAAAGAAGCGATTAGAAGGGCATCGAGCATTTGTATAGGTAACACGCGATGTCTTCCAGACAAACAAAAAGTAATAACGAATAAAAACAATCAGGTAAAGTGAGAATTTATGTTGAATAAAATATATACATTTAGTCATTATTCATTAATATAGTCAAAGCGTATGTTCTGTAATAACTATAATTTTTGTTGGAACCCTAACTGAGCGTATAATGTATGCAAATTTATATAAAGGTGACGTAATTAAAGCCGTTAAGATTAAACGATATGTCATAATGACCAAAAAATAACTTTTTGGCAGGAACTCACATTGAGTCACGCATAAACATCAGTCGGCCTTGCAGTTTTTCTTAGTAACACTACGTAATATTGTTAAACAACATCTAATTCGGGATGCAAAATTGTAAGTCACTTTCATTATATTTAAAAGCAACGTTTCACTAAGATTCTGTAGCAAGCAAAATGCTACACATGTAACCCTGACTTTAAGATGAGAAAATGCTAGTTACCTGTTCTCAGAAAAACAACAAATCGTACTATAAAATTGGTATCGAAAAATTATATAATCGCTATAATCATTGTATCGCTCTTGAAGGCAACTGTATTGAAAAATCAAATCAAATTCAATAAAAAATAAGATTTTCTTCTATGTTAGCCTACGAAGTTTTCAGCCCACCTAATATAGACTTTATTTTGTACCAAAAAAAAATAATGAAAGTCTTAGAAATAATAATGATCTAATGCTGCCATAACAGATTTTTTGTTAGAGATAAAGGAGTTTGTACTATACTACATAAATTATCACAACACAACTGTTAAAACCATCTCAACTACATTAAGTTATAAATAACTGAGCAATATGGAGTTAACAAGTTTATGACGGACGGGTCATTAAATTCCCATAGACCTTTGCGAGGTCAAGTAGACCATAAATCGTGATGCGGTATCGAATTTCGATGCTCCGGTTTCACGACCACCAGCACAGAAGCTGAGATAGTGTCCGGTAATATTACAAATGTAAGCTCCGTATAGCCAAAACAAATGTTTAAACATACGCTAAGTAATCTTCAAGCTGAATTTAATTTGGAATACTTGAACGGATCTTGACCTATCTATGGACATGTTAAATTATAGAGGGTGAAGTGCTATGTGTGATTCCCGCGTGTCAGAAACGCATTAAGTCATACTTAGAGCTTCTTCTCGACTCTAAATCTAGCCCTAAGATTGTAAGTTATATCCGGAATACAGATTGAGTCTTAAAAAATAATTTTGCCAGTAAATAGCAACATATTTTGGTTATTCATATTAGTAACTATGTACACATGAACAATATTAAAAAAATAATGGTATAAATTTACATTTACTATCAATTCCCAAATATATAGCTATACTTTAGCTATCATAACACCTGGCAAGGAACTCCCCGCCACTCTTTACAAGAAAAATTGTAAGTAACTGCAACCATACTAATCGTTGAAGTAAGACATTTTGTTTAATAATTTCACTTTAGATTTAAATCCAGTATCACATAAAGCTTATTTTCATACCGTTATACTGCAACCCAATACAGTTCATTATAAATCTTGGCATTTTGAGTTCGACAATATATGAAGGATTAGGTCTGTCAATTATTTGAATAAAGAATCTTAGAACACCATTTGTCAACATATGGCAGAGTTATTGGGTTAGGTTATCAAAAAATGCTTAGAGATTGTTACCTTAATGAATCATTCAATTAATTTTGGTTAAAGGTCAATATTTTATCTATATCTTATATATTTTATGGATAATATATATATATATATTTATACACAAGATATGATGTGACTATAGTTATTCAACATCGAGACCAGATTTTATGAATATTAGTTAGGAAACGCAGCTTATGAATTCTTGCGGATGCTGGACTATACTTTTAACAACGAATATAAAATTTAGTTTATTTTATAACTATTTGATATTTTATCTTGATATATAGATATATATATATATATATATCAAGATAAAATACTCTCTTTTTTGTTATTTAAAGTCTCGTCTTGGAGAACCCAAATCTCCAGAACATTCAGGTCATTCGCTGCCTTAAACACTAGTTTTATCCACTTGGAGATGTTTTGTCAGACACCAACACCAATTATGTAATACAAATTGTAGCTGTGACAAACTATCAATATTAGCTATTGGTGAATGGAGTGACGTCATAATGCGCCCACGCATCACCACATGGTCAGCAACCGGTTCCACGGTGACTGCGTCAATTAATCAATTGAAAACTATGTAATTGGTTGAATCAGACGATCATTTTAGATTAAACAAAATCGATAAATCTAGGAAAAATATCTATTGTAGTATTGAAATAGAGTGTTCTGTATTATATTAGCCAAAATATGTTTTCAAGATAGGTATTGTATTAGGTTCAAAAGATAAAAATAATCACGAAATTCCTGCTACTTCTCATAAACAACAATTCTATATTAAGAAAACATTCAACAAATTAATTCTAATCACAAAGATAATTATGTTTGTTAATTGAAAATGGGTTGACGATGTTTACAATTCTTAACCCCGAGTTATCTATTTAATACATAATTAACGATAATACTCAATTAGTAAATAATTAAATAGAGAAGACAAGAACGTTACGGCTTAATTTTAAAGATTTTTTTTAATAGAACGGGGCAAACGGGCAGGAGGCTCATCTGATGTTAAGTGATACCGCCTATGGACACACACATTGCCAGAGGGCACGTGAGTGCGTTGCCGGCCTCTATAAATTGGAAAGCTCTTTTCATGAAGGACACTAAGTGGAATTGGTTCGGAAATACTTCAGTGGGCAGCCGGTTCCACATAGTGGTGGTGCACGGCAGAAACAGCCTTAATAAACGCTCAGTTGTGGATACAAAAAAGTCTTAATATAATGAAAAAATTTAACCCAAGACCGGCGTAAATTCTAAACATATTATATGTTCATATCTATTAGGGTTTAAACAAGCGTCAATGTGGCCATAACGCCCTATTTGTGCGTTGATGACGTTTAATAAACAATTAAATTTCAAATTATGGTGTTTCCGGCGCGTCACATCCGCGTGAGGTGCGCACGCGCATACAGACGAACAAATTCTCCAGGCGCCATCTGGAGACCAAACCGGGAACTGTGTCCGCCCATTGTTTTTTTGATAAACTAAGGATATCGGTCATCTTTTGCGAATTGTACGTGCACCTTTTGCGAATTTAAATGTGAATCGTTCTTCACACGTTGAATTACGTGATAAGTTTCTTAATTAGAATTTGTAAATCTTATGAATGACAAATGTCCGTTACTTATGCAAAACTTTTTTTTATTTACAGTTTTACAGTAATTTTTAGTTAACAATAATACGAATCTGTAACACGTTCATAATGGCGGAATAATCTTATTACTTTTATTTCTAAAAAAGCGTCTAAATAAGTTTTTATTAAATACTGATATAAAAGGATGCTTAAAAGACAATTTTAGCATACATAGACTGTATTAAATTAATATACCAATGGCGCAACAACCTCTTTGGTTTGGGTTATACTGATCTTAAACAAAAATAAAAATTAACTTTATTACTTCTTAGACGTTTATTATTAGCGGAATAATATGAATTGTTTCTTACCGCAAACTACTAAGTAATTACTAAGAATACACAGATTTCTTTTGTTAGTCATACAAGAAGGTAAATAAAATATGTTATGTTTAATAGTAGTGAGACGTCTAATTATAAATACAAACCGGACTTCATTTAATGTTAAAAATTTTAATTTATTTTTATCATATTTTTAATAATGTAGGGAATCAAAGAAATTTTAAAATGAAAAATATATTTAACCTATTATTTATTTTCAATTAAAAAACACTGAGCGCAGTTGGCCGATCAGAATAAGCGATCTTCCAGTTTGCAAAAACAAAGGACGTGCAAAAAATATAAATATATTAATAACAAACATCTTCGCAGAAATGTTATATATAATGCGTTGCTAACATACTCGTACGTTCCTAGAAATATCTAATCTGGTTGTTTACCATTGATACCTACTTTGTTATTTGAATGAAAAGCAAAGATCAAGTTTAATAGGAAATCACATTTTTAAAATGATAACACCACCTGTGTTGACAAAACATGATCAATCGATGACCAACAGGTGAGTCAGTGATCTGCAATCACCTGCACACCTTGACGCAAGTCTTGACTCACTCGACATGACCCACGAATGACTACAGTTCCGTCTTTATAGTTTCTTTTCACACGGCCTGAGTTCTTAGCTCATTAAGAACTCATAATAGGTGAGAAGGAAATAGTACTTATTGTAACACCTCAGGTAAGCCTGTCACCGAGTACTACGTATTTATATACATAATTGAATTGATAAATGCCCGTAAACAAAACGCACATAGTAAAGTGTTTATTTATGTAATAGGAAGCAAATAGGCAGGAGGCTCACCTGATGTTAAATGATACCGCCGCCCATGGATATTGCCAGAAGTGCGTTTACGAAAAGTTATGATCATTATTTATGTAAATGTTAGTTATATAGTTAGTTATAAATAAGAACCTATTATTTCTGCAGACGTGTTAATCCTGATATATCTAAAATGCAATTTTCCGTTATATACTTTCCCCTTTTAATTTTACCTCTTTAAGTTATAATATCCTGAACACATCGACATATTCTTTTGTAGAATGTGGTATACACATAAATAGGAACTTATCACTTTACATTTTGTTATTAAATTGGAGTTTTTAAACATTTACCCTACTTACAAATTAATTTAACATTGGGTTAACAACTGCATACAACAATTACTGACTGTAAATGACATTGAACTTGAGTTGGTGTCTGCTAAGTTAATTAATTTTGCCTCACACATATTTAGGTCAACATGATACATCAATTAAGATTTAGTAATGACGTATTAATAAAGGAAAAAGATAGATTTTTTAACTTTGTAATAATTGGAATAATTGTAATATTTAATTAATAGTATTAGTGTAGAAAGTGACCTACACAAAAAAATACGCATATATTCAGTAAGAAGTATGAAAAATACTATCTCAGTCTTGTAACCAGGAATCACACATAGAATCGATGTATTCTTCTATCGGAATATTTGTGCTAAGTGTTCGGTAAGACATTTCGAAAAGAAACCGAATGTCTTAAAGTTTTATTTGCTTGGATTGTGGTATTATTTACGTAAATGTGTCACATAAATATGTCATTCATAATAAGTAATAAATCATTATTCATAATTCAGCCTCGACCAATACTGGAAATTGGTGCCTGCATTGAATCTGCGGTCACAATTTGCCGAAGCTCAAAATAGCCCTTAAAGTTACTTTATTAAGGTCAATGTCAGAAACAATACGATATTTACCTTTTGTATGAGGTTGTTCTGCGTACAGCCTCCCTGACCTAAATTGCATTCGATATATTAAGATTATGGGTAATTGTTGCGCCGTTCGGGGAATTTTGACGGACCAATATCTTTATTTCTACTAAAGCTTTTCGGTTTTCCTGATAAAAATAACCTTGCAGGTTTCTAGGATTTTGGGTAAGTTTGTTTAGGTACATTATAAGTTTAGCAGCGAGCCGCATGAGCAATACCACTCCTGGTACTACCCACACAGCCACATCTCAAAGACTCCAATACATCAAGGCAGAATACAGAATACCATCCGTATCACCTCGAAGTCCGTCGTTCCACATCTGAGCGTTTCTTGAGGCAGTTTTTGCTGCGCACCACCACTATGAGGAACCAGCTTCTGAAGTATTTCCGAACCATTTCGACTTAGTGTCCTTTATGAAAAGAGCGTACCAATTCTTAAAAGATATGATTGTACATAGGCGGCCGTATCACTTACCATCAGATAAGCTACAGAGAGATACGGAGGTCGTAGTTGTATAGTGATATTTGCAGATCAGCATAGTACCTACTAGTGTGTTTCATTACATGTATGTTATTAAATAAGTAGAGAAAGTATTCAATATAGTTAAATATCTCACGTATTGATCTATATTCCCACACCTTTTACCAGAGTATTTTAAATGTCAGCGGGACAAGTTTTGAACAACATTTTAAATATTGCTGAAAGATTAATTGGGCAATATCGCTCTAGATTAAATTTGACTTTCGAATACGAATTTTGCGTATCGTTTTAAGTATGTTTAATTTTTTAATGACTTATTTACTTAAACAGTCAAAGTTATCTTATCAAAGTCATTATAATTCACCGCTACTGCGTATTTTGAGACGTTTTTTTGCAAATGTAAGAAACATGACTGCCCTGGTGTAACCAAATAATATCATAGAATTTAATTTCATTATTTGTACCAACAATCAGGACACACACATTGTAATGATAATGATTATAGGTTATAGTTAACTTTTCTACATTAAAATTACACATATACATATACAATGACGTCAATTGACTACAACAGAACTCTGGTAGTGAGGCCGTCTGCTAGCGCCATATTCGTATTGGGGTCATGGATCGTGCGCCGGCGCAGTCGTGCCACACATCTTAGATACTCTCAAAAATCAATTGCATATATACTTCTTAAATATATTAACAACTATTACGCCATCTTGACAAGTCCAAAGGTTAAGCACTTGCTGTTTTATATACTATCCTTTGTTTTGAACCTTTCAGACTTACATATATATATAGAGTATCTTAAGTGAAGATACAGCTTGAATATCTAAGCTGTCTTTCCATAGAAATTACGGTAAAACATTTTTCTGTTGTACCTAATCATCATTATCAATATAGAGTTCTAACTGAGTGGTCGCGTTCAATGTTTTAGATCTATATTTTGCTAGAGTAAAAGATTATATTGTAACAGTACTACGGTTCCACAGATAGAGACATTGCAGTACACGGTAATGGAGTTGTAAACAAACGTTACGATCTTATTATCTTTGCGGTCTGTCATCGACAATGCACCTGGACTTATCTCGAAGGCATTTTAGATTAAGAAACTTTTGAGGAATCTCATAAAGATATAGGTCGAATAATGTTCCGTTGCTAGCATATTAGTTATTCTTTATAAAGTTATATGGGAATGTTTGGGGTTATAAAACATTAATTTTCATCGTATTATAGTAGATATATACTTGACTATATGTGTGTGTAAGTTCATAATGTATACATCTATTAAAATAAAAAAAAGTATATACAGAAAATAAACTAGGATTACTGTGTAAATGTATTTTAAAATAGGATAAGAAGCCGGATGAGATAATAGTGAACAAAAGCTGCGGTTTAGGAGATAGCGCATGTCACGGGTTATCAACCCAGTTATGCCGGCGCCTGCGCCTATTACATGTTTATACTGATTAGGCTTTAAACAATAACCACGATTTACCCCAATTTAAAGGAAACCCGCGGCTAAATCACATCTATACTAATTATAAAGATTTGATTTTTTGTTTGTTTGAAATGAATAGGCTCCGAAACTAGTGGACCGATTTCAAAAATTCTTTCACCGTTGGCAAGCTACACTACTCCCGAGTGACAGGCTATCTTTCATTTTCAAAAAATATAGGTATATAAATAGGGATACTAAAACTTGAATAATCTAACCCAAGGTGTAAAAAAATAAACAAAAAACTTCCTTCAATCGCGTGCGCTTCGAAAACTATTAATGATAGAACAAAATGATGTATGTATTTCAATTTTTCAGGACACATCACTATCTATAAAAAATGTATTAATTTTTTTTAATTAAAATACCACCGCTAGAAAAGGCTCTTTATTCGTACCTAGGTATTGATCACCAAATAAGCATTATGGATTGGTGTTCTCCTGCCGTTTCTCTTAAATAGTTTACTACTATGTAATATGTATAACAAAAATCTTTAGCCACAGCAACGCTTGGCCGAGTCTCTAGTCTAACATAAGTAAAATCCATATCATTATAAATACAGTCTAATATACGTAAAATTAATAAATCGCTTGATTTAACATCTTTGGTTGCGCTGTTGCTCCTACAATATAAGGTTCTGTTCCTTATAACTACAGAAAATGCAGTCTCGCTATATAGAATTTTTACTGTAATTTGAATTTCAAATTATTTACTATTTCATCCAGCTTGAATATAGCTAAGTAACAATCATAAATCACATGAACACTCAAACCTACATTCCGACAGGTCGACATCAATAAATGATTGATAAAAAGTCCATCTGAGCGCGGCTTGAGACGTCCACACTCATTACTTATCTCCACCATTAGCTATACACTTGTTCAAAACAAAATGTTAATGATATGCTACGTAAATGCCCTCAGCCTTAACGATGGATTTGTGCCATGTCGAGATGAAAAATGATGCACAGATACCAGAAAAGATCAATTTTGGTAATTAAGTTGTTGAAAACTCTGATTTTGTTTTATTTGGCTCAGGATTACGAGAGCTATATCTTTCAAGTTGTATTTTCAAATTTGACTTAATTCTTTAGAAATGTTTTTAATACAACAAATAATTGTAGAATTTTAGACATCGTACTGAAATTAAATATCTGTAAAAATCAAGTTGCATTATCTAAATTGTATAATTTTTTCTCAAAGCGGTGTCGGGAGCAACACCAACCACAGAACAGAGGTCGTTGTATCTGATCGTAAATCAAGAAAGCGTCGCCCTTACAAAAATAGCCCGTTCACGAGTAAATTATAAAAAAAGCTAAAAAGGGCGTGCGGTCTGCGCGTGCACATGTGGTGCGCATATGACAGCCCTGTGTTTCCGGTTCCACATTCAAATTTTTGCATCCTATTGTGTATCTGTCAAGACAAATAAATGAATGACACTAATGGAGTGAGTTAATGAGAACTTTTTAGAGTGACATCAAACAATACGTCCTTGACAAGATGGCTTTGAAATTGATAGCTTCTAGCAGCAAAAAAGAATAATTATCGCCGTTCTCAAATTTCACCAAAGCTAATATTGTGAAACAATTACACAAATAATTCATATAATATATAGTGTTTTTAGTGTAGAGTTATAAAGTCATTTAATTAATTTATTGAGCTGTCATCTGGTTCACGAATTGATAATCAAACATTTAAAAACTTCCTTTTTACATACTTTCTATTCCTTTCTACATTACAGTATCTTCTGTCAAAGTAAAATATATCCATATTAATTAACACAAGTACCTATTGCTTTCTCGTCATAATTTGAAACAGATTTCCTTTCGTTTTATTTGCTTAGTGTTGGTATAACGTTTAGACCTTAGGTTCCCGGTGAAAAAGCAATTGTTACATACGCAAATTTGTTACTGTCATACCCGAAACACGGGAACTTTACACGAGCGAGACACATGAAAATAGTTGGATTTTTTTAAACTTTAGAAGTTGAGTTTTATGATTAATCTTACTTTCAAATCAATGACTATCGTGAACAATATCTCAGCCAACTATCGAACACCCAATTGACTTATAATCACGAATAACGATAGATATCACGTTTCAAATAGGAATGCAGAGTGCATTGTGGTTTTATTTTACACGATTACATAGTAGAATCGAATAAACAAAATTTCAGACGTGAGGAATAATAATAGCTAGCAGAGTCAGCAAATTGAAGGTTTCAATTTAAATTCGGCTAATGAACGAAACAGCAAAGCGCGGAACAAACTTTTGTTAATACATATACTATAAACTTATACGAAAAAAAAATATTGCGGAAAATTGTTAGTGATTTAACGGTCGGATCCAGCTATACAGACTTATATAAACCTTACATTAAATAAAATAGCTTTATGATTAATTCGCAGCAAAACACAAATTGGCTTTATAGCTTCGATAGAAACCGTGCTAAAACTCGCACTTATGTATTTCTTGAACGATGATGTCATTATGATAAACTTCGATTCGCTCGCGTTCGTAATCTCAACCTTCACATGACCATGTATGAGGTATAACACTGATCGTAAATACTTTTTATTTCATCTTAAGGTCTTGAGCATATTTATGCTCGATTTTTCACGTACGAGACAAGATTATCAAGGTTATTCGTAATATTTCTGTTAATTATTCTACCTAACCGGTAAATTTAAATTATTTTATGATATAGCCTCCATCACGTGAATGTCGAGGCTATTTAACCACGGGCGGTTCCTTGACACCACGGGCCTAGTGAAAAGACTGAAAAGGACAAAACCATTTGAACTACTGAATTAGTCTTAAGTGATAAACAGTGGTAAATAAAAAAAAATACAAGAACAGAGTGTCTTCCATTTATTAGACACGACTAGATCGTTATTTTCCATGTCTTAGTAAAGACACATAAATTAAAAAAATATATAAGAGCGCGAAGTTTAAATATAAAAAACTTACATTTTTCTATCGCCATCCACGTGAGATTGAACAGTAAAACCAAACATGGACTTATAGTTTCCTGTGTATACTACCCTGGATGGGATGTCCACATTGAACCCCATGGCCCCGGCCAGAGCACAAATAAAAACACACAAAAGCAAGGCCATCGTTAATTAAACACCAAGTCACAACACAACACAGACACTTATTTAAATAAAATTATATAATTCGTCCTCATGTTTCGTTTCGAGTTTACGTTCGTAACTTTGCGGCTTTGCGACGTACGCTCCCCGCGGCGAATAGGTTTTAACTGACGGCGTTCGTACTTCGTCGCTCGACACGACCGTAAGTAGTGACTACAAGTAGTGAGTAGCATGTGAGTAGACTACGAAGGCGACTGAGTGACAACTGCCTGAATTCAAAAGCATTACAGTAGTTAATCAATATTTAAGTGAAACTATGTAGAACCAGTTTCTCACCCCTATCCGACATAGGGTCGATAAAATATCAAACCAATTCCTAAAACGCTGTGTACCCGCTGAAGCATCAGGTAGGTCACCACATTTGAAAAGGTGGGAGCTTGTAGTTTATTGTTTATCCGAATGCCAAATCATAAAATGACTGGTTCACGACTGATTTCAGAGCGACCGCCGATGCGAAAACCACTGTGTGAGTTCGAAAAGTGAGTTACAGAATCGCAGGGCTAGTGAGTCTTCTGCGTGTTTGTCCCAATTCTATAAATAAAACGTTAAATCAAGGATAGTGACACATTTGTGTCTACATAAATGTTGGTATCCCATTTCTAATCTAGGACTTCTAAGATATTCGCATTGAATAAGCCAGTGCGTAATGTAATTGTCTGAATTTATTATGTCATCGTGACGAATTTATAGTAAATTGATTGTATGTTTTGACGAATGACAATCATAAGCTTATTCATATATTTAATTATTATTGAAGGCTAAGGATACTGACTACGTCATCTTGAGATAATACATAATTTAGGCGACTCTATATAAATAATAATATTCTCAACTCTCATTTCATATATTTATATGGCTCCTGATTATTTTATATAAAGTCTCTCTATCACACCTTTTCCAATACATATCTTAAATATCTTCGCATTAATAAAATTATAACTCCGTATATCTTAAATATATTAAGCCATGTGTATATATTCCTAACGTAGAGATTGAACCATAGATATATGAATAATATACATGTAATGCATACTATTCTAGATATTTGTTTAAAAATTTACTAACAGTAGAGGCAATATATTTTTTTAATTGCCCCCGTGGCTGGTTAATGTTAAAAGTAACCAAGGAGATAACAATGACCCCTTTTCTGATTGTGTTTTGACCAAGCATCTCAAGAAGACCAGCCATCTTTTCGCCATCATCATCTTTCGCTTTTATACAATTTCACTCCCAAATTATTATTTTAGGATTAAAAAAAGACATTAATTTCATCACTATTTATTTCCAATCACAACAATCATTTATAAAAATACTAAGTGAATACAAAATTCTTCTTACGACTAAATATTGATCAACAGTAATTACGTAATAGGAATATATTAGATATGAAAATAACATGAAATATACGATTTCGCTATTATAATATTGCATAAGAAACGCTACCTATAACTATTTAGTATTTAGGTAATAGTGTCTTTGATAAGTCTTAATTACACAATTCAACCCTAATTTACACGTTAATGTATATTTGACACTGATAATACAGCTATATATAAGAATCGGTAACATATTAAAAAAAACAAATATAATTGTATGTATACATATTCTTATAATACGAAAAAGCACTATAACATAATGTTACTTTCTTTACATATGCATTTCTTTTAATATTACAATTACATTACAATTTAAAGGAATGACCAAATGTCTACCAATTAACTATCCATATTTCGAAGTCATCACTTTACACAATGACCTTATTCGACTAATTTTATGACCAAAAGCTCTGATCTCTTTTTACCATAATAAACACAATTTGGAAGAGATAAATAAGTGAATTGGTACTTGAGTTGTAATAAGATCGACTTAGTTTTATAACAATAAGTTTAAAACAAATATACAAGATTGCCACATATGAATATAGGCGTTACACTGTATTGAAATTTTATTATTTATAC
The DNA here is from genome assembly GCF_905475465.1 of Pieris napi. NCBI lineage: Eukaryota > Metazoa > Arthropoda > Insecta > Lepidoptera > Pieridae > Pieris > Pieris napi. The sequence continues at coordinate 8,903,677 of NC_062245.1, forward strand.
GTACCTATACGTGCACGTTACAGCGTATACACACACAATGGAAACGACATCAGAATATTTTTATCTGAATTTAAAATAAAATAATACTGACATCCATACATTTCTTTATTCATGATTTTACATTCAAAATATTAACCCATTGACTAAAGACATCCTCAATTAATATTTTAACATATTAATGAGAATCAATTTCATTAATATAGTATAATTGTTTCATTATTAATTTACCTTATCATTAGAGCCTCCGAGGGCATTTGTGCGTCACCCTAATATGATATTTATAATTAGCAAATTAATAATCATTAAATATATGAGGGGTATATAAAAATAAATTAATAATAAATATATCCCAAGCTGCTACCGCTACATAATTTCAAATTATAATACGATCGATTTATTTCGTTTTAAGTCACAAAAAGCTTAACGGTTATATATTCAATTCACTAAACATGATTTAGTAAGGTTTTAATTGAAGTATATCGCGAGATTCCTCAGGTTTTTATTCCCTGCCTTATTTATCATGTGTCTATCTGGATTTTAGAATCACTTTGATGGCTTTTTGGCTATACTATTTTATACTAGAACTCTTTATAATTCTAAATTAGACAGCGCAAAGGTAAATTTTTGTTGCATGGGTATGTAAAATTATTAATTAATTAATTATATGTAAAATTAAATAAAAATAAAGTCTCTATTCATATTCTGAAACACCGGGTAAAGTTATAAATCTAATATGTTTAAAACACCCAAAGCTAAGCACCCAAGTAAAATAGGTAATAAACGCCCGAATTGCTGCAATAAATTTGAAATTAAATAAATCTGAATCAGGGACTTTTGATAGTACTTGATTAACTAGACTGATTAATTCTTGTAAATAAGAGTTCTTTATAAACCAATTTTTTTTGCGCTCAGACGAAGTTTGCACTCATTGGCATAGCACCTAATTGTGTGTTACAAATAAAACTATTGGCGATATAATATTTCAGGTCTGAGATGTATGTGTCTGTTTCACTTTTTCCTAGGCAAGTTGGTGATCAGCTTTCTGTGCCTAACACACGAACTCGTGCACTGCCGAGGTTCGAACCTAAGACCTCACGGAGTCGCTGCAGCCACTAACCCGACACTACTCACGTACGTAAAAGCATCGTGTAAAATTTTCGATTTGTTACGATTTTATAATAAAATCCTGTATTCACCATTCAAACTTTCAAAGAGCCAAAATACGGACTTGCGCTTGCGCAGGCTAACGCAGTCCATCTCAAATATATACTCAACGGTAAAGCTACCATTATGGTTATAATATTTTTTATTTGGTAAAATATTTACCAAATGTTAGCGACTTCTTCACATAAGAATTAAGTAAACTTATACTTTATTTTAATAACTTAATGTATAATGCAGTCATCGTACATGGAATTAAGTGAAAGTGGTCATTTATTACCCCTTAGCTATGATTTGGAGAACTTAAACACGCTAGGAACACTTTTCTTCTGAGGCTTGTTTTCAGCTACCTTCAAAGAAATATTGAGTAAATTTTAACTGTTTTTTTTTTAAAGACAATTCACCAATTGACCGAGTCCCATGCTAAGCTGGTGAAGCTTGTGTTATGGGTACTAGGCAACGGATATACATACATATTATAGATAGATAGACATATAAATACATATTTAAACACCCAAGACCTAAGCACAACACCAAATGCTCATCACATCGATGTTCGTCTCAGCGGATCGAACCTGGGACCCATGGATTCGCAGTCAGGGGAACCACTAGACCAATGAGTCGTCAAAGTCGTTGTATGATTCTTACTATTTTATTATTTCTTTATAATGATATTCCAAATATATGAGCTTTATATTTCGTATAGCTTTCATTTGACTAAGAACAACAATTAAACACAACTGCTTAGACGGTCATTGTACCGGTATTAAAGTTTTTAAGCGTATAGTCAAAAACAAATATTAGAGAAAATTATATATTTCGACCTTAAAATTCATTTATAAAAATCGGTTCATTAGTTTTTGTGGTATCAACTTGTTTCTAGATAGATATTGTGCTAGGTAGATATTTATTTGGTAGATCGTCTACTATCTATGTGAAGTCATAATTTTTTTATTCCCTTTTCTATGATTTATCTCATAAAGAGCTTAATAGATGGGTACTTACAGTTCTATCTCCTAGAAGTAATCTGGCCTTATCTTCTTCCAAAGGTTCAGGGGCAGCGGGAGCTCGTCGGTGGAGCTGTAATTTCTGTCTAATCGCTTGTGATAGCAGAACTCTGATAACAAAACATTCATTTCATAGTGATGTGTACTCGGAATCTTAAACCGTCAATTTTAATCGGCCTGTGACCTCGAAACAATAATTGTTTTTCCCGGATATCAAACACACGTCTTGTGTTGTCTGTAGCATTTACGACAAATATCTTAGTTTTAAAATCTTTTTTTTATATAACGAAAGGATGCTCATCTGATGTTAATTGATACTGCCGCCCATGGACTCTTACAATGTCAGATGGCTCGGAAGTGCGTTGCCGGCCTTTTACGAATTAAATAATTAAAAAAAACAATGGGCGCTCAAACCTTTTAGTTCTGGGCCTCAGGTTTCTGATTTGTGATCATTTATTTTTCTTAATAGTTGGTGATTAGGCGCAGGGCGTGATGGTTTCCTCGCCATATTTTCCTTTACCGTATGAGAGAGTGTTTTGTTTAGTCTATTGGGCCGGGTATTAAACCTACGACCTCAGTGATGAGAGTCGAAGGTTGACGTACTACTGATGACTTATATAATAGCATGATATATGTATGTAATACATATATGAATGTATAACAATTTCATTATAAAAACAAAAAATATTAAAATTTTAGTTCTTACCGGCGTGTGTCGTTCTTCGTAGCCAACAAGAGATCAAGCCAGGTCCAGGTGACATTGTGGTACTCCAGCGTGGGCAGTAGCAGTGGCAGGTCCCGTACGTCTTCCAAGTTCTTCTCCTTGCTGCCCTTGTATGACACACGTACGGGCACTTCAGGAATCTTAATGTAGATGAAAAGTTTGTTCTTCTCTGCGCGCTCCTATTTAAAAGGTCAGTTGTCAGAGGAATCTTATCTATGACAAATTTAATTTGAAATTATTGTGTAATTATTAATATGTCTTTAATCCATGTAATGATAGGTTAAGGAAAATGGAGAGGCAGGCAGACAAAAGTACAGTAAACGGTACTATATCAGCAACGCATTAGGAGCCCGTCCGCCCTTTTAAAGCAAAAAGAAAGTCGAGAACCTCAGCCGAAAGGAAATGGAGTCGAGAATCTCAGCCAAAACTAAAGAAAGAGACTAGAATCTCAGCCAAAAGTAAAGAAAGAGACTAGAATCTCAGCAAAAAGTAAAGAAAGAGACTAGAATCTCAGCCAAAAGTAAAGAAAGAGACTAGAATCTCAGCCGGGATACATTTTTAGGGTTAGAATACAGTGTCGAGACTTAGTGCTATCTATGACTCCATATGTCAAATACATTTTTGTAATACGGGTGATAGGGAGCGTTCAAGTATTACGTAACGAATTTTGGAGGGGGGGTCCTTTTGTAAAACGTTACGATACGGGGCGCGGATTGAATTACGCGGTATTGTGAATATTATTTTCGACTTTTTAGTACTTTACACCACATAATGGTAACTTTTAGGTATAGAGTCAATGGGTCACGAAACGCTTTACTATTTGGTACAGAAAAACGTTACGGCGCGTTACATGGGGGGGAAGGTCAATAATCTTCAAAAATTGCGTGCGCTATCTAAATATGAGGGTCAAATAATTTTCTACATTTTAGTAGACCTGAGTGATAACCTGCTTTTGAATTTATTTATTCCTATAAACAGATGGCAATGAAACAACATACCTTCATTTTCTCAACATCGTCTTTATCCTTCTTATCCCGCTTGACGTAGAAGTTAGAGTTGGAATCCTTGTTCTTCTTTCGCGACTTCTTCGAGACCAGCGTTCCGCTATTTCTCCCTGACGCACCTTCCCCAGCCTCTTCTTCCCCTTCCTCCATGGCGTCTGGATCTCGTTCCGGGAAGCAAAACTTCAACATTGTGTTGAAGAACTTCTTTGTCATACCTATGGAGGTATTAAATGTATAAAAAAAATGTGTGCGTGTACTAGGTGTACGTACACGTAAGAAGTAAAACTTCTTTATGACCTTATTTTTCGAAAAATGATCTACTATATGCAACTTTACAGAAATTGGTTAAATAAAGTTAAATTAGATAAAGTTTAACAAAAGGCTTTTATTATCATAGACATGAAAACAAATACAATTATTTCATTTTAACTTATTACTGTACTACTATGTAGTACTAAGATTATTACAGAATTTCATTAATTATAATAGAATTATTAGTATTACTATCATTGTTATCGTTATTATATATTTTTGTTACTAATGGCTTCGAATCTCTTCGGATCAACCGTGGTAGGGACAAGAAAAAGATGGCGCGTAACCGAAAAATGTGACAAATGTGTGTAAATTTTTTTCCAACCCCGATAAAGAAGTTTCACTTCAAAAACTTTGTCATACTACCTTTCCGTGCGAAGTCTCAGAATAATCCAATTGACAATTTCGCGACTCCCTTCACATCTTCGGTAGTATAGTGGTAAGTATCCCCGCCTGTCACGCGGGAGACCGGGGTTCGATTCCCCGCCGGAGAGATTTTTTTTTTATTTCTTTTTTGTTACATAATTATCTAAATTGATCTAAGCAATAAAAACATACCAATCCGAATGGGCACAATGTTGACTTCAAAATGTTCTTTCACAGATATTCCGCCTACGGGTGGTCGATCTCGGCAGAAGACGCGTAACGCCGCGCGACGAGCTAATGGTGCACGACCAGACGCTGCTTGAGGTACTAAGACCTAAATTAATATATCGTTTATATGAAAAAAATATAGTATTTTATCTATAATAACATAATATATAACGTCTTTTCGTTGACAATTTACTTAAGAGATATTTATCAAGTGCTAATATGTGCTATAGGCACTGCAAAGTTCAAATTAGAAATTTATTAATTCCATACTAACTTTAATTATAATTATATCTGAGACTAAGCAAAATTATTATTTATAATAATAACTTTACACCTTAACACAAGACATAAATGCTACTTCTACCAATAAAAATAGAAATCAAATCCAATATCATCAAATTAATTCTGGAATAAAAAATGTCTTAACTTAGTAACCAACCCCTAATTTTGCACACCCTTACACAATCTTCGGTAGTATAGTGGTAAGTATCCCCGCCTGTCACGCGGGAGACCGGGGTTCGATTCCCCGCCGGAGAGAAACACTTTTTTTTTATTTTTACGCAAAATTTTTAACTATTCCATCGCATTTGCATTTTTTCTTGTTAAAATTTACGTTAGATAATTTGTTTGTATTGTATTGAATAGCATACCTCGGGGAATGGTTCATTAGGCAGAAGATTCGTAACTCGAACATAACCCAACTCTAGTTGATGTTCCACAGAGTCATCTGATCGGGAAGTTTTCGTATACCTGAGATAAATTATAAGATAAAGTTAAATCATAACAAAAACCTTAATTATAAAAAAGTTTTAAACAAGTCAACAATTGCGAAAAATTAAATTTTTTTCCTCCTCAATAAAAATATATTTTTTCTTAATGTATGTTATATTTGATATAAAAAATATTAATAATATCTAAGCAAATTATTTTAGATAAACTCGCGATCTACGGACAAAAAGCACCGTTTAAAACAAAATAAGTGTAAACTTTTTCGTTTATAATTTTTTTTTTGCCTTAAGTGTATCTAGTGAAAAGATTTTTTTTTTTCAAAAATGGCGTAAACTTGTAGATCTCACTTACAAGAAGTTGGTAAGCAGCAGATCAGCAATGCCCAGCTGCCCATCTGCATCAGTGAGTCTCCAACGGGCAGACTTAAAGCATATCTCATTATAGCGATGAGGCGGCGCGTGCGGCGATCGCGGCGCAGGCGCGCGTGTAGCGCAACCCGCTTCACGCCACGCGCGTACCATTGCATCTAGCTCTTCGCCTAGGGACCATGCTGTTTCCTTGCATTCATTTACCTACAATAAAAATTCCAAAACTCAAATTATTAGACACTAAATCTATTAATATATTGTTACTCTGGGATAATTTAGTAATAGTTCTAATAGCGAAAGAATTTTGAAAGCGGTCCAGCCTTGCGATTCTGTAACTCATTTTTCGAACTCTCACAGAGGTTTTCGCAGCGGCGGTCTCGCTCATATCAGTCGTGAAGCAGTCATTTTACGATTTGGCATTCTGATAAGGAGGGAGCTTGTTGATTATTCCTTACAAGCATACACATATATAAATCTGTCCTCTTATATCTATTTATTTTAACGAAACACATACAGACACACATCATAAAAATAACACAATACATGCATGTGCATCAAAGCAAGTGTGCATAACATTTAAAGGGACACATTACAATTATAAAAGAGAAAAGTAATACAATAAAAATAAATGAAATAAACTAGATTAAGAAATACAAACATTAAATTAAATATGCAATTTGAAATATTTCTTCTTTGCAATTTGTTATTGGTGATGGAACAATAGCAGCAGCATTTACGCCTGAAGACATGGAGACTGCCATAAAATGGATCAGCCTCACATGTCTTCACAGCATCGTTTACTGCAGATAGAGATCTGTTTAGAGGAGCATTAGAACCGACTATTAGTATAGATAGAGATATAACCTAACCTCATCGCCAATATGTTGCTTGCTCAAGTGGTACGCTAGAGCGCTATTAATCCCCAAGTCCCATATGTTTTTGGATATCAAAAATTCTTACCTGATCATCCAAACTCTTCAACTCAGCCAGAGCTAAAGGGTCGTTACCAGTTATGGATCGATTCTTCAAATAATATTCCTTTTCTAACCGACGGAGACGGGCCAGTGTCTCTCTTACCTAATTAAAACAAAAACTAATTATAAAAAAAAATCAAGAAAGGGAGTGTTCAAGTCTTACGTTACGCAATTTTTGGAGATTATTGACCCCCCCCCCCATGTAACTCGCCGTAACGTTTTTCAGTACCCAAGTACAGTACTGTACTAAAGTATAGTAAAACGTTTCGTGACCACCTAGTGAATCTTTAGTTACTATTATGTGGTGTAAGTCGAAAAAAATACTAACAATAACACGTAACTTAATCCCCGCCCCGCATCATAACGTTTTACAAAAGGACACCCCCCCTCCCAAAATACGTTACGTAATACATGAACGCTCCCAAAGATAACAACGTCAAAGATAATATATTTTTGACTAAAGAACAAAATCAATGTTTGGGAACTGTAATAACGAGTCGTAAATTGTAACAATATAATTATAAATGATTAATACCTGAGTCTGCAACTTGTGTATGAGATGTCTAGGATCTGTGTCGCGATGCAACTGTAGTTGGAAACGCATGCGCGCGCGCCGTTCTAAAGCTCGACGTCTTTCAGGCTCCACGTGAAGTACTACATTATTTATCACGTCCAACAACATTGCGTACTGAAAATTATAAAATACCTTTAGATAAGGCACTTCAAGTCAATAAAAGTGTACTTAGATCTGCTACCCAATCAACTCTATTAATTTTGATTTTTTTTTAACAATATCAATAGTTTTAAATAAAATAGTTTATAGTGATTTTTTTACTCTATTATTTGCTATTATTTAGTTATATGTAACGTTTTAGTTAAATAAATAATATATACAAATCTTCTATCAATGTGTAATTAAACTCCTCCAAAACGGCTGGACCAATTTTGGTGAAATTACCAATTTTTTTAAGACAAGTGTACAAGACAACGTCTGTAACTAGTAAATTATAAGATGTGGACAAAATCCATTTATAACATGTTATATGTAAAAAGCATGGTTACCGTTGGTAATTATTATTACCATTAGTAAATTGGTAATTACTCTTTTACGTTTCATAATAAGGAAAAACAAATAAAAATACCTGTAATGAATTAGTGCAGACATCAAGATCGTGATGCATGAGGGTGAAGGAGTCGTATGGCTCAGGCGCAGACGCCCATCCAGCTCCCGTGTTAGTACTGCTCTCACTTTCTTGGGACACGTAGTAGAACTCGCAAGCACACCGAGATACTATCCTTTGTAACTGAAGTCGAATAATTTATTATAAAAAAAATTTTTTTTTTAATTTTACTTGGGTATGTGCTCGCGAGTGCGTTGCCATTCTTTCAGAAGTCAGTACGCTCGTATTTTTTACTACGATAGGAACAACTATGATTCAAAAATGTACAGTATAATTTACATAAAAGTTTGAGGAAAGTCAGGTATTTTTCAAAAATTTTACTTGGCTTTGCTGGCGAGTGCGTTGCCAGCCTTTAAGAAGTCAGTACTTTATTTTTACTTAAAATTATTTTACGATATAAACAAATATGATTCAAAAATGTACAGTATAATTTACATAAAAGTTTGAGGAAAGTCAGGTAGGTATTTTTCGAAAATTTTACTTAGCTAAGGGCTCGCGAGTGCGTTGCCAGCCTTTAAAAAGTCAGTACACTCGTATTTTTTACTTAAAATTATTTTACGTTATGAACAAAATTTATTCAAATATGCTTTACAAAAATGTACAGTATAATTTACATACCTGAGCTAAACCAGTGTCAGCAGAAGGTCCGACAGTCATGCCAATAACACTGCCAGCCGAGTGGCCGCTACCAACGAGTCGCGGGACGTCCGGCAACGTACTAATTTCCGCACCTGACCATCTCTCTTCAATCTCCTCTACTGACACCCATTGAATGTTTTCTGAAATATAATATTGTTTATTAATACAATAACTATTTCAGTACAAGGATATAGAAACATTATAACTAGCAAGACAAGTTGTCACAACAACCTACTGGATAAACTTTTTGGATATTACTTATATGTTATAGTAATAATCCCATTCCAATTTTTTTTAATTATTGCATTACCGCATGTATAATAGGCACAAGAAAATTTCGTAATCAAAAGTGCACAAAAGAAACTAAGCCATCATTCGGAATTGGCATTGAATTCCGTAAATTAATACATTAATATTATTAAATAAAACTATACTTAATATAAAATAAAACAGATATATTTCAAACGATTGTACATAAATGTGAAAAACATCGTTTTAAACCTAAAAACGTGTATTTCTATAAAAGCACAGGTGTGAATATAATAAAATAAAAGACTATCAAATACCATCAAGCTGATCTCGATCTGCTGCGCTGACCGTAGCATAGTACTGCATAGCGGACAGTGCGCCGCTCCAAGCCGTTGCTGCGGGCGCGCGACGTACACGTTGACGTACTTCCGCACGTGCCGCACAAAGTATCACGTATCCACGCGTCTCACAACCTTTTAGCACCACTTGGGAGTTCACTAATTCAACTGAAACATAATTATTTGATTTTTTAATCCTATCTTTTAACAGTGCCCTTTTTTAAGTTTGTGTGGTAAGCATTTCGTACTACATGGTTTTTACAAGCTTTTATTAGCTTCACCTGTATGTATGTATGTATGTAACCGACTCCTTCGGACTCGATTTTGACCCACTTTAAACGGACAGATTTAATTCAAACTTTGTACACTTATAAAGAATCAGCGACAATATAATAATTTCATAGGTTTATCTCGAAAAAACAATGAATTTTTTTTTAAGTCCACAAAGCAATACTATTAAATTGAGACAACACGTATTGCTGCTAGGACTAAAAAGTGGAAAATAAATATAGTTTAAAAAAGGGCGCTCTGTGCCATATTTTTCGTCTATAGAGCAACCCACGCTTTTTCACAATAATACCCGTATTTTTTGTTCATTACCATTTTCAGCCTAAATGAGGAATTATTTTTCACTTTTTAGTTTGATGTGCTTTAAAAGCGTGTTTTATAGTTTTTTTAAACTATATTTATTAATGGGGAAATTTGTGCATAGTATGAAAGATCTCTGTTAAGAGATAGCAATAATTTCTAACTTCTGCGTATAAAAAATGTAATTACAGCGTGTTGTAATATGTGAACCTAAATACATGTACTGCTTTAGGTATGAACTTACTGAGACACGCAGTATGCGCAGTATCGTCATCCAGCACATGCCTCAAATGAGGTGGGTGTGGGGGCGGGGCGTCTCCCTCAGCCCCGGCCAACTCGTCACTGAACACGACGGGTGCTTCACCCCCTGCCTCACCTGCCTCTGCCACTAATGCCGCCAACATACCTTCCGCGCATGATCCGCTACCACCGCTGCCCCCCTGTAAGTATACAAATGCTTACTCATATTAAAACAACATATATAACACTTGCTTAGTAATAATAGTATTACAAAAATAGTATATCAATGAAAAATAATATTTGCGATAGAGTACCCACATTTCTTACCCTTGCTCCTTTGACCTGCAGTGATACGGATATGCAATTTCGAATAGTTTTAACTAATTTTTACAACGAAATGTGCCGTAATCAATTTAATAATTGACGTAGGAAAATGAGTGGTCGTAGATAGTACAATCATAGTATAGAAGTAAATAAATAAACAAATATAAATCCTGTAATCCATTAACAAACATCCAGCTATCAAAAACCATCTCTTTTGATAGAAATCTCGATATATAACAATTACCTGTGTCGAGGCAGGCGGTGGCGATACTACGTCGGTATCTCGCTGATGTTTAGGCGATGTTGTCGGCTTTTCTTCTTCCTTCAATGCTTTGGTAGATAGATTTTTCTTTAATTGCTGTAAAGATCACATAACATAGGTTTTTTACTTTTTAATCAAATCCCCTTATAAAAAACCAAAATCTCATCTAATTAACCGTTTCGTCCCTAAAGTGTAAACATTTGATACAAATGAAAATTGAATGAAATTCCGTATCCCGTTAGGCAGGCACATTTCAGCGGCTAAGTAATATCTGCCACTCGCATTAAGATAGAATAATTAGGAATACTCAAATATTTTTAGAATATGCTATATTTTTTGCACTGAAATATTATTCATTAACACTTACCTGTGTCTTAATATACGTATCGATAAGAGCAAATGCAAGATCCCGGTTAAGTTTAGTCCAGGCTCCACGTAGATCGTGTACTGCAAGTCGATGCGTAGGCGCAGGAGTCGAACCAGCCCCGCTAGCTTCGCGCCCATACGACACACGCCGTACAGACAGGCAATAGCATTTCTCCATAGCAGGAGGGCAGAGCATATCTCTCTGAAAAGTGAAGTGACTTCGTTCAAAACTAGTACGTAAATGTCACACGCAACGTGACGCTAAAAATCCATAAAGTACAAAAATATGTATGTACCTTTAAGGAAAAAGAACACTCAACATTATGATTCACAATTTAATTCCTTACCAAAATCACTACACGAAAAAGTAACTAACAAAATGAATCAAGTATTCATAATCTTCTTAGCTTTATTTGTTTCTACTTTTATTGTATATATAACGACTCGTACAAACATAAAGTCAACTTAAAAGACACCGTGTACCTCGACACTTGGCACGGGCGTACCGTCACATAAATGTTTGTATTTTATTTTTATAAATAAATAAATAAAGTATGGACACAAAATTACAGACTTACTTAAGACGCTTTGAATATTTTCATACCTGGATGTTAGTGCGATAAATACTCGGCTAGAAAACTTACACTCTTAAAAAAAAAAATATCAGTCAAATAGCACTCTTATATACTTCAATAAATTAAAATCATAAGACTAAAATAGTTATATGTTAAATGAACACAGTCTTACAAGTTCTATAACGAGCTACATACAATTGAGATGCCTATATATAATAATATATATATACAAACACAGATCATTTGCTATTAATTTCATTGTAATGACAAAATTCTAAAATTCTTTGTAACACACCTCATCGTCAGCCTTTTCCTCGTGCGCCTGTTGCGCCGGTGTTTTGAGCCATATCTCTACGTCGTTAAGGTCGCAATTCATGTACAATGTTGCCCAGACGGCACGTGCGCGTCGTATCAGCGAATCAGAGCCCGGTACAAGTGACAAGCGGTGACGAGAACCACACGTCACACGTACGCCTAACATCTCTATACCACGCTGCATTGACGATGATGACCAGTAAAACACCTAAAAGATTAGTTTAGTAAGATTAATGTACATCATAAACCACACCCCGTTAACAGACGTACGCACGAACGCACTACTTCGCACAACTAGGCGTGCCTTTTCATGAATCGATTTTATTATCATCATTATTTGAATAAAATTAACCAAACGCGTGCAAGTTTTTGTTTGTTAAAATAATAATGGAACTATTTTACATGGTTGCCAGAGTATATATATTTTGCGTATTTGTAAAAAAAAAATGAGGAACTAATTCATATCGATAAATCCTTTTTGACTTCTATCACATATATTCCACCTGAAGGAACAGTCTTAGGGTTATTTAAAAAGATTCAGTATGTTTTGACATGTGCATCCCTACTTTTCTTACATGTATAGTATATGTAATATTGACAAGCAGTTGAAGTGAATGAATTATTACCAACATTAAATAAAGCAATTATAGTTTTTATACCTGTAAGTTGTGTAAAGTGAGCGAGACAGCGACATTTCGATAATGTCGCGATAGCTGAGGTTTCCTCGGCTTCATGTTTTTGAACACACGTCCACGGCGGGTCGGTCGAGTAGTACCAGACAAAATCAGCTTCAGGCTTTCAAACCACCTGTTAAAATATTTGTATTTCATCACGCGAGATTATTGCCCCCCCCCCCCCCATGTAACGAGCGGTAACGTTTTTCTGTACCCAATAGTAAAACGTTTCGTGACCACCCAGTGACTCTTTATACCTAAAAGTTACCATTATGTGGTGTAAAGTACTGGAATGTCGAAAATAATATTAACAATAACGCGTAATTTAATCCCCGCCCCGCATCGTAACGTTACAAGAGGACAACCCCCCCCCCCCTAAATTCGTTACGTAATACTTGAACGCTCCCTTATTATGGAGTTTATTTATATAATCTTGGGTTTTTTTAAATCCATTTTACTTATAACATACATATCATTGACAGGCATAGACAAAAATGGAGTAATTTGTGTATTTACCAACGTACCTAAGCGTGCTGCCATATAAAAGTAAAACCGGTCCATCATCCTCCATCGGCTTCGTGTCCATACTTAAGTGCAGATCCAAACCTTGTGAGCGAAATGCTCTATATGAGTCATGTTCCTGAGAAAACACAAAATATTTGAGCTCACGTTTGGGATGTATCGATATATATATATATATATATATATATATATATATATATATATATATATATATTTATTACTTTTAATTAATGACTATGATAATCTTCTATTTGATCTAGAACTAAAAAGTAAAAGATCGCCTCTTAATCGAGACAGAGTACAAATTAATAAATACTTTTAGAAAATCAATAGATTGGTAATATGATGAGTATTTTCTGATAATAAAACTATAGTTTCAACCTGATTACTAGAATATTCTGGTAGTCTTGTTGGCGCACAAGGGGCTACAGCGTGATGGTCCCGTGGATCACCCACACACTGCCAACCCAGTTTTATACTGAGCCGCAATCCGGGAACACGTAATACACGACAATCGTCATATTTGCTGGCAGTACGAACGAAGACCTTTAGCTCACCCAGGAATCCTAACTTGCCTGTAACCATACATAATATATTTCATAACAAATATCAACTATATTGGTTATTTGGGGCTCAGCCTTAGTTCATGGAGACCAAAAGTAAAAACACACGTGCAGTTCACACGTGGTAGAAAATTTTAAATTTTCTTCCTTGAAAATTTTCGTTTCACCATAATGAAAGGAATTTAATTTTAATTTTTTACGATTAATATCAATTATTAATTTTGATAAAAACTACAATGATTAAAGTTTGAAAGTCGAAAAAGAGACAGACACATAAATTCATAAGATTTAACGTGGGAGAAAATGAGATAGGAAGCATTATACAATGTATAAACTTTAAATTAGAAAATACATAGACGTGCAAAACAATTAAATAAGAGATTTAATTAATTCAATTATAAAATTAGATGTAATTTATCAATTTTATGTACATATAATTAATTATAAAAACTTATTGAAAAGAAAACTATATTAAAATTTAAAGTTTTTTACCGTCGCCTTTTCTATTCATCGACATTCAAATCTCAACGATGCAAAAGAAGTTTTCACTTCAACAACTTAAAAAAACACAATAATAACATAAGCACACAAATTTATTCTTATATAGTAACCAAATTTAAAATAACCATACTATGGTTAGAAGATTTCGGCTAATCGACTTGTATCCAGTTCCAATAAATAGATTTAAAAAAAACTTATAATAAGTAAGAGTACATATAAATGATAGAGCGAAATTAAGTTATCACACCAATGTTTAATAAAATATAAGTACCATTGGTCCAGTCTAACACCAAGTCACTCCAAGTAACCTCCATCTCTTCTGTAGTGTTATAAGGGTCTAGGGAGACGTGGAGTAGACACGTGAATTTACTGCAGTTGAGAGTGAGTCGTCCGTGGAAAAGAAGACGTACTTTGTCCCACCAAGTCAAAGGTGCCGATGGATCCAAGGACGGACGGGAAACTTGGTCGAAGGCTATAAATAAAAAAAATCTTTTTTAGACTCCTGGTAATTCTGTCGAAAAACTCTTTCTTAAACAGAAAAATTTAAGCATTCATGTCTCTTTACATAACTAGCAAAGTAAAGATTATCACGATGTCTCTCTTTCAGTCTGTTATTTTTGGACACCTTTTGTATTATCAATAATCAATATCTAAAATAAATAAAATACTCCATTTCTTTTAAATTAAAATAAACGGTATTTTATATTAATCTGTATTTTTAATATCAGCTGATTGGCATCTTTTTATTTAAAGAAAAAACTTTGGTATCTAACTATTGGTATATATTGGTATCGACGATAGTCTCCGGGGAAATAAATACAGATAATGCAACTTTCTCTACAGCTGTGATACTTTTTGACATCCAACACCTTTTGTCTTCAGTCACCGTGACCACGCACGCTGTAAAGCACGCGAAACGTCGGATAAATTTAAAATTATGTTAAATAATTGTAAATTTGTAATAATACATAACTTTAATCCGGTTAAAAAGTTTTTTCTTTAAATGTGTAAAGGTTATGTCAATCAAAGACAATACTATCTATTTTATTAACAATCAAATTTTCAAATATTTTCGCATTGTATGTATATAATAAACATATTAAATAATATAGTATTATGTATATATTATTTAGTCAAAGTAACTTTACCTAAATTACAATGGGCAATAACAGGCTCCCAGCAAGGTCCGAAAGCGTAGCTATATTCCGTCATTTCGCAGCACAAATCATAATACCACTTCAGCGGCATCATGCTACGTTCTAGCTCAAACTCACCCCACGGGGCACCTTGGTCTATCACTACTGTGCGAACGGCTGAAAAAAAATTAAATATATTTAAATGTATGTACGTAAGATTATGAGCATCATGTAACGGTAATAACAATTTCACGTATACATAATTGTATTTGAAACAATTTGTGAACCTTTATATGTCTATTTACCTCTTGGAGGAGCAGATTCTTCTGCAGCCAGCATGGTGCCCCAAAGCCGCATTTCACTCATACTAAGCAATGGCTGCGGAAAGTCGCGCAGTCGCAGTTGCCATAGCACCACAGATACGTTTATCATTCGGCACCAGAGAGTACTGAACTCTATGCCCTCTTCCGGCCAGGGACTGCAATTATTTTTTTAAATTAAGATTAACTTAATCATTTGAAAGGGATATTTAAGAATAATTTCAATGTTTGGCTCTAGATGATTGATTATAATAACTGAATCGTGTGGCATTGTTTAAAAAGGTTTTATTAACTGTCAATTGCGATTTTCTAAAAAGAGTGGCATAGGGGGCCTCATAGCCTAGCGGTCTTATTAAGTGGCAGCTAGGTAACGGGTTCGATTCCCGGTTCAAGGGCAAGTTTTAATTTAATTTAAAATTACATGGAGAACATGGTCGAAGTTCTAAGGCAAACCACGAATTATAAAAAATCTTATACTTGACGCTGGCTAATACACAAAACCGTGCCAGAGCCATAAAAAAAAAAGAGTGACATCCATATTTGAGAGGGTATACCTATTAATGAATAAACGAGTATATATCTACTCCTGTTATATTACTTTAAGCTAAACATAAACCTAGCTAGTTATTAACAGATCCTTTGAAACTTGCAATAATAATTTCGTATATATGTGCGGTGCAGAAAGAAGTGCTCTATCTCATACATCTAAAATCTCTGCAATCTCACCTATCAGCGTCGATCTCCCTCAGCTTCTGGGTGGCATTCTGCGCTCCATGCATCGATGGGTCAGCGAGGGCCAACAACGAGAAGCCTGATAGGCAGCAGGCCACGAGGCGACTGCGGGGCGGGGGCGCAGCCCTACATCTTTGAACGTAGATCTGAGCGTCTTTTTGCCGAAGCGCGGAGTATAGTTCCTCCACTTTTCCGGCTGGGAGAAACAGGTGGGGCTTGCATAGCTCTTGTACCTGGGAAATTGGAAACATACCACATTGAAATTGACGGATTAATTGGAAATTTTTGAAGTTATACTTCTTTTGGCGCGTTAGGAAAAATGATGAGAGTAATTTGTACGATGCGCGCGCACACCGACACCCTGAATATGTGTTCAAACGTCGGTAAAACAGGTTGGCGCTTGCTCTGTTTTATCGACAAATTGCAGTGTTTATTTAAACCAAAATAATGATTTCTATACATGAAAACCCGTTCCTATGTGATAAAAAACATAGTGTTTATTGTAAAATATCATGATTAGTACATATTATATTGATTCAATTGGAAGTGACCATTAAAATGGACATGAAAAATGGAATTCGAAGAGGGTAACGTCCCTCTAAAGTGCTCGAAGAAAATTATTAAGCTAAAGAAGTATAACTTCTAACGAGTGTACATAAGTTCACACACGTGATTTTTTAAATTTTTCACATTGTAGAAGGATCTGATGTAAAATGAATATTTTATGTAAACAAATAACTTTGGCCTATTCCTGCATACACACGCTTCTTTTAATATCACCAACAAACAAATATAGTCATCGACTATTATATATTAGTGATTTTATGTCTGTCTGTACAAATACTGACACAGTATTTGTACGAATTAATATGAATGGTAAGTTTTTATTTATTTCAGGAGCATCAAATAATTTTTGGAACAATTTTTACTACCTTTGCATCCAACATGGTTCGCCGCTTCTGACTTTCCTTGTATTCATCTTCGAGTAACTCGTAGTTGTCTCGAAGTTTGACTTCGAATGGGTCATCACTCATTTCAATAAGTATTTCATCGATCTAAAATACAGTTTAAAACATTAATGTTTAAACGACTGAACTGATTTTGAAAAATGTATTTTTTCGCATATACAGTTTCGCATTACAGATTCGCCCTATAACGCGTTTTATATCGTGATTTTGTATATAACGCGGTATTTTCCACCTATAACGCTGAGATTTCGCAAGTTATATTTCTTTAGTGTGAAATTTATATAGATTTAGTATATAAAATTAAACGAAATAACTTTATTATTAAATTCGTCTTCCTAGTTTTTGAAATGTTCAAAAAAACTGTTTTACAATAGTACAATAGTACAGACCGTCCCCAACCAGGGGGATTACTGTACTAAATGCTCTTAAAACGTAACATTATCTCTATTTACCTTTATATGAAGATCACTTGGCAATGGACTATCCAGCGTAAAGGATTTCTTTTTAATGCCGTGTACGTGTTTTAACCATTTGAAGAGGGACACAAAATCTCCTTGAACAGCTTCAGCAAATCGGTGCTTGTATGGGAATATCACGCGGATTGATTCTATATTGACGGCCCTGTAATACCATAATTACAATTACTTTTTTGGTACAGCTGGAACTAAATATATATAAAGCTGGAACTAAATATATTTATATTTGTTTCGTAATCTTTTTTTACACGCTTTATATTAACTTCACCTGTATGTATGTATGTATGTAACCGACTCCTTCGGACTCGATTTTGACCCACTTTAAACGGACAGATTTAATTCAAACTTTGTACACTTATAAAGAATCAGCGACAATATAATAATAAAACAATGAATTTTTTTTAAGCCCACAAAGCAATACGATTAAATTGAGACAACACGTATTGCTGCTAGGACTAAAAAGTGGAAAATAAATATAGTTAAAAAAAACTATAAAACACGCTTTTAAAGCACATCAAACTAAAAAGTGAAAAATAATTCCTAATTTAGGCTGAAAATGGTAATGAACAAAAAATAATGGTTTTATTGTAAAAAAGCGTGGGTTGCTCGATAGACGAAAAATATGGCACAGAGCGCCCCACGCTTTTTCACAATAATATCAGTATTTTTTGTTCATTACCATTTACAGCCCAAATTAGGAATTATTTTTCTTATGAGCCAAGTAGGTGAACAGCCTTGTGTACCCGTCACTCACTGTCAAATTTTTTGGGTCCAAGCCGGTATCTCACGATGTTTTCCTTCCCCTTAGAAGCAAGTGTAAAATGCTCACATTGAAAGAAAAGACCGTCCGTTATTTGACTCTACGACCTCTTATATACTTAAAGACAGTTAACTTTTTATCAAAATACCTATAAGGACAACACCTTATAAATACACTATTTATAACTTTTAGGGTCTGTTTCACAATGTACGGATAAGTTCTACATAAGTTCCAAATTAACTATTTATTACTTATTGGTAGGATAAACACTATTGTTGCGTTTCACGACTGTCAGATAGCGCTATTCGTCACATAAAGTCCATCTTAAGTTATGAGTCCGATGAAGTGTCAAATAGCACAATTTATCTTCCAAATAATTTATGTGTTGCATAGCTATTTGGTACTATATCCAGACATTGTGAAACAAACCCTTAATCCTATAAATAATAGCTATAACCTGCGCGATAATTTCGCGAAAAAACATTAATTTCTGCATTATAACGGTCAAAAATGTCAATATTGCCAATGCCACTGTTCAGTAGTTCGTGCTATTTCTACCGACAAACAAACTATCTCTCAAAAGTCAAAAATCATTTAAACTTATAGGTAACACAATGTACACATATGAACGTCAAAAACAGAAATGTATATGAAATGCTTCTTTACATTTAGTGCTAGTTCTCAGATCGAGGGCGTAAAACGGAAAGACGCCACTCTTTTTAATCGCTATGTTTTTGTTACACAACGTTTGTAAGGAGCTGCAACCATTACACTATGTTCCACATGACATCTTATCTCATCATCTCATAATTGCAGATGGATATAATTAAAAATAAAAAGAACCTTTACCTCCCAGTTTATACGTTACTGCTACTAGAATAATGTGAAAATAGGTTTTAAATTTCTTACCAAACTTTGTTCCACGAGAGCACGAATCCGTCATTTGCCTTTCTTTCAATTCGTATATCAGGATCATCAGATACACGTTCCTGGGAGTATCCCTCTATGGTTACTATTTCGTCCCCATTCAAAATCATCTTCAAGTGACTCCAGACTATTGACAGGCCTATTTCGTGGTCATATGATATCGTCATGTCATCTAAAATTTCAAATAAAACTAGTCAAAATCTTTTATAACGATATCGAAGGGACTGCTCATATTTGGTCGTAAAACCGATAGTCGTACCAGCCGACGTTGTTATTAAGAACCTAATACAATAGAATTCAGCCGGGACCTTTGATTTCGGTCAATATAACCGGCATGTTGTTCTAAACGATGTCGTAAACGGTTTTGACAGTATTTATTTATTTATTTATACTTTATTACCTTAATCAAAAACATACACATAACAAAAATAAAAAAAAAGGTTACAAAAGTTATAAGGCAACGGGCGGCC
The DNA here is from genome assembly GCF_905475465.1 of Pieris napi. Lineage (NCBI taxonomy): Eukaryota > Metazoa > Arthropoda > Insecta > Lepidoptera > Pieridae > Pieris > Pieris napi. Next base: position 8,923,676 of record NC_062245.1, read on the forward strand.
TTATCGCTAACAAGCGATTTCTTCCAGGCAACCCTAAAGTGGAACTATGAAAAAGAAACACCTACAGAGGGTTAGAGTCCAAGTAATGCAAAAAAAATTTTTATATAGAATTTGTAAAAAAGTACTTAGTACTTATTACAATTAAAACAGGTCTTGGGAGATTATTATATTTGACGTAAAATCCTATCTTGCAGACATCTTTTTAACAACAGAATAAACAAAACCAAAACACTATCAAATTGCAATATTTAATTGTTATACAGGTTGTCCTAAAAGTCCAACAGAAGTAGGGTAATATGGCAGACGGTAGCCGACAACAGATTTAATAATTATATATCAAACTAGCAGACTCGGCCAAGCATTGCTGTGGCTAAGATATTTTTATATTACATAGTAGTAAACTGTTCAAGAGAAACGGCAGGAGAACACCAATCCACCATGCTTTTCTCGTGGTTATGCCATTAAATTGTAGCTTATGTGAAACGTTGGTACTTAAAACACAGCGCCATCTGTTAGAATTGTGACTATCAAATAATAAACAAATATTTTGCAATAAAATAATATTGCGGGTATAAATTGAGATGTAAGCTATCCTATCTTTTAAGTTAGATCAGTTTGATCTAACTTAAAAGAGAACACACGGTTTGCAAATTTGATTGATATCGGTTCGGTAGTTTAGGAGTCCATAGCGGACAAACAACGTGACACATAATTTATATATATTAAGATTAATCAGTTCGAAAGCTTAGTAAATACGCACCTGTTGAAAACACCATACTATTATCCTTAGACAACGCTAAACCTAAATTAGTTTCAGTCTTAAACGACACTCTCCAATCCTTCGCCATCTCTTTCTTTCGCGAAACACCAGTGCTCTCTCTTCTGTCTTTAATTTCATGCCTGAACCCTCTAAACGCTCTAATAAATGTTAAAATCTTCAGATGTAAATTAGGGCTCCATTCAAACTCAACATTTTCTAAGAATTGAAAATCTAGCAGAAGAGAATTTCGTTCGATGTTCGGTACGCGTTCAATCCTTGCTAACTTCACGTGGAAGAACGATGATGGTATTTCATCACTTCGGTGACAGTGTACGTTGCCTGCAAAAAACTTATCTTTTATAATTTGGTATTAGGCCAATAATTTGGCCGACAGATACGCAGCAGTTTTTACATTTTCCCAATAAAAGAACATGCGCGAACTTTAGCCCTTGAAAATATATTTTTTTCTATGTTACATGAGGCAGACGGGCAGAAGCTCACCTGATGTTAATTGATACCGCCGCCTATGGACACCCGCACTGCCAGAAGGTTCGCAAGCGCGCTGCCGGCCTTTTAATAAATGGTACGCTCTTGAAGGATCCTAAGTCTAATTGGTTCGGAAATACTTCAGTGGGCAGCTGGTTCCACATAGTGGTGGTGGGCGGCAGAAATTGCCTTAAGAAGCGCTCAGTTGTGGAACGACGGACGAAAGACGTATAAGAGAGATTAGACTTTTCTTACATTGTATAAAAAAATAAATCAGTGGCGCTACAACCTCTTTAGGTCTTGGCCTCAGATTTCTGAATCTGTTTCATGATCATTTTTAAATCTAATAGAGGCAAATAGGTGATCAGCCTCCAGTGCCCGACACACGCCGTCAACTCTTTAGGTCTAAGACGGTCGGTTTTCTCACGATGTTTTCCTTCGCCGTTCGAATGAATGTTAAATGCGCACATAGAAAGAAAGTCTATTGGTGCACAGCCGGGGATCGAACCTACGACCTCAGGTATGAGAGTCGCACGCTGAAGCCACTAGGCCAACACTGCTCTTACATTGTATTTAATTCTGGTAAAATATTAGGCCAGCGCCATTCTGCGAGATTTAAAACATTTTTACAAAATTTAATACATCATTTATTATACCTTGAAACGGAACGATTTCCACCATCTTCAGTCCAGAAACCACAGCCCCCGTTTTATTTTTGCTTTTCTCAAAAGTTACCGCATCGATTCTCGTCATTAAGCAAACTGTATCACTGACTATGAGGAACAGGTTAATGTGCGATAGAGCCACATTCATAGTGATATCATGGGAAGTCGGTGTGGAGTCTGTAGGTGATTTCTCTATAAACCCTCTATATTCGTTCATACAGTCAACGAAAGTTAGTATAGATTGCGCGAGCGACGGGCTCCATTCTAATCGCAGACAGTCCATCATTGCTTCCACCTGGTAAATAAATTGAATAAATACCTCCCTACTAATATAAAAAATGTGAGCCGTCACGGGACGCCTGGCAATAGTGAAACATCGACATTATTTTGTAAAAGTGAGTCGAATTATTAATAATAATAATTATTAATAATTTTATTTTATCCTAAGTCATAATGATAAAATAAAATATTACGATTTTTTTTCCAGATAACGATGACTATTTATTGAATAAACATTTATTTTCATTAAATACAAAAATTTACGAATTTATTTCAAATCGTGCCTACTTAATTCGTTTAATCAGTGACTTCGGTAATAGTTATATTCGATGTTGCCTCTGAGGACGGTATTACTGTGACAATTGGTCGATATATATACATATACCATCATATAGCGTGTATAATATGATTGTATATATATATATATCGCGTCGCCACGCCAGAAATCGGTTTTACGTGCGGCTATAGATATTTTACATCAATATTTAGGACAATATTGTTACTATAACAATAATAACATTATGGCGGTATAGCCTTATGATTGTCTGCGTAAATAAATAAATTATTAATATTATATAATATATATGCATCAATATTTGTGTGATCAAAAAAGGTATATACGATCTTTTATAGCTAAGTCGTCGTTGTTAATGTTTTAATGGAAATTCTTAATGAAAATCCAATGCAAGAAGCCTAGAATTGGAGAGTAACACTATTTGTCCAAGATGACTGTGTACGGCAAATACGTTCTCCGTCTCGCAAACTTATTATACCTTTGACTGTCTAGGCGCATGTGAGGCCCACTTAACAAGTGCAACAGCAAGCACGTGTGAGCCCCAATGATGGGCTCGTCTCGGTGGCCCCGCCCCTCGTCCCGCCCCCGCCCAGCCGCCGTCCACTAACAGCTCCGCGCTCCATTGACGACCGCAACAGGTATACGTTTCTTCTATAGGTAGAATATGATTTTTGTTAATTAATAAATAAATTATTTATCTATCAATTATTTTATATTAACATTATTTGTTTCCATTGGATTCCAAAGTTTCTATAATAAATAAGCAACACATATTTTTTAAATTTACAGCGCAAATTGTACATAGGCATGTTTTAAATTTACAATTTTTGTTCATCACCTATTAATAAAATTAATAAAAATTCAAATACCAGATTTGCATAGATTTAAAATAGCAAAATTAAAATAAAATACTGCATGAATTCATTATTTAAACATAATTCGTAAAGATAACGGTGGTTTGATTTCCAATAAAATTACTTATCAATTTGAGTGTAGAGTAAAAATCTCGCTTACCGGTTGTATCCAGCAGCTGATCAAACTTGACTTTAAGCCCACTACATCCAGCTCCAAAGGCAGCAATATCGCGGCCACATCGTATTAATACACTTCGCAACTCCGCGCAACCTTGTAACGCGCAGCTACGTGACATTCGGGACCACCACGCTTCAGCGTTCCATGCTGTTTGGTACAAAAAATATATTTACGTCAAAAGTTAAGTGTATGGTGCAAGGTCGAGACTTAGCATGACCTCACTCCCATATGTCCCAATCCAACTATTCGCACAGTATCAGCTAGCAGTATTATAACAATTATTCAATTATTCATATTTTGACGTTCGGGAGTCTTAAGCGGGCCATAGACAGACCGCATGTTGCAGTCAAGACCGACTGCAATATGCGGTCGCCGCACGGCGATCTGCAGTTTCATACTAAATTCACATTCGCAATACACGGACCGCTCGAGCAGTTCCTGAGCAAACCGCATATTGCAGTCAGTCTTGACTGCAACATGCGGTCCGTCTATGGCCCGCTATACTTAGCGTAGCATAAGTCCCGTCTCTTATCCTAAGAAAAGAGGTTAACTGTATATGAAATTCCAAACATATGGGGCATAAGACAAATTATTATCAATATAATATGGTCATGTTGGTTTCATTTGTCGTTTTCTCTAACCGTAGCCGGTCAACCTAAATAGTTATTGTTTCGGGATTGTGACAAAGGTTCTCTGGAATGTTAATAATCATGTCACAGAATATAGTTTATGAAACTATACAGCAGTGTTTTAGTGATTTAAAAGTGGTATTTATGATAATTAATTGACTGTTTTAGGTAAAGATGATCGTAATATATTAAAAATAACAATACATTATCGCTGGGAAAATAAAAATCTATGAAAACCACTTACTTTTTTGTGTAAATTGTGATAACTTCATGGCCTTTGCCTTTTTTATTCTTTGCAATATACTGGAGTACCACAAAAACACGTTACTATGCTCGTATGTGACGTTCAAAGTACTAATTATGAGGTAAAGATTTAGCGTGCCTTTTTCAAGCTGCAAATAAAAAATTTATTAATAAGAAAAATAAAAAACATTGTTAATAATAAAAAAAGTTTTCACGTAATTGAATAAAAATTATAGTGATCTATTTCACTTACCTTGGCATCCAGCTTGACTTTATTTAAAAATATTAATGTACTGTCTTTGGCAGACAGCCGCAAACCGTCCGCCTGCAGAGCGACATAAACTTGGGGTAGTCTCATAACTTCTGCACCGACAGCACTAACCGCTACTGATGCTGCACTAAATCGGGAATTTACCTAACAAATATATATTTTATTACATTTTATTAAAAAAGTTGGTTAAAAAATAGTGCAGTTTTAAGTAAAAGTAATTTTATACTTGTGTAACAATAACTCAAAACCTACCATACCAATTTACCATGAGTATGATTATCTTATCTTTGAGAAACAAAATATTTTAAAATATGCACGGGCCGCTAGTCTTCATAAAGATAGACATAAAACACAGTGGAAAATAAAATCAAGAGTCAAACTATTTTACATACATTTTCTTTCAAAGTTATTCTATCATAATCAAATATAGCCGGTCATACAGGTAATAATGTAAAGAAAATATAAAATGGTTAAAATTCAGAGATTTTCTTCAAAACCAACTTAGTAGGTTTTTGACAATATGTAATATAACTTCCCACTCACCAGTAAACTTTGTAAAGATACTTCAAACTTAGTCTTAGTGAGATTATCCACACATCCAATACTTGTAGGCCCAATTTTAAGGCTTAGAATCTGAAAAAATAAAATGAAAATGAATTCCATTAAGAAACCTATATTAAAAATTACCACTGAATTTATTTAACTGATGGCTTAGTTGGTAATATTTTTTTCAATCTTTCTTCAGGAAGGTAGATTGTTCAAACCGGTTTAAAAAGCATCATCTACGTTGCCTATAAAATTAAAAAATAGTAAACAAGACAAAAATGTATCTTACAGGGGTAGAGTTCCTGCGTGTAGTCAAAAACAGATATTCTAAGGACAACAATATTTAAGGAACAAACCTTTGGAATAACAGGAGAGAGTCTAGGTATTAGTGTAGCTAGGTGATCTTCACTAGGAGGAGATGGAGCCACTAACTTGGTCTTTTTATTTCTTTGTAAAAAGTCATACAGATCATCTTGTAGCACCACTGTTGGATTACTTATCACTGTATGTATTTTCTGAAAGAGATGTAATACAAAATTTGATGAGGGGCTGAGATAATCTCTACTTTAGACTGATGCTACAATTACACACTCAAATCACTTCTTATGGATGTATTAGGATAGCATATGTTTAAAGAACTTATTCTTGATTAAAAACCATATAATTGATAACATTTTGGTTCTTGTTATGTAAATTGATACAATTTCATAATAGAAGCATATTTCTACAACCATATAATAAAACTCTACCTCAACATTTAAAGGACTGTCAGCTTTAACAGTGCCTTCCACAAGAATACTACCAGCAGCCTCTGCTAAAGCATTTCTCCCAGAAATTATTCTAGCCTTAGCATCACTTATATTAGCTGAGAAGACCAGGGCTCGAGCTGGGCCTCCAGCTGCTCCATCTGCATGAACCTCTGATGCTGTTGTATGGAGATACCAGTCATTTCCACAGTCATGTATTGTGATAGAGGCATTAAATATATGTACACCCATAAACTAAAAAAATATGATGAAAATGAAAGTATTAAAAAAATATATTTTATCAGCATTATATATATATATTTTTTTAAATAATATATATCTAATTCTTTTTAGCAATTTCCTTTTAAGTATTTATATTTGTCATGCCCTACTATTGGTTGAGTGGAAGTAAGTAAGATACATAACAGAAACAAAGTATACCTGTGCAAACATAATTAAACTTGGAGGCAGTTTTTTATCTCTGAATTCCAATAACTTTTGGTGTTTAAGTGAATAATGCTGATGATCTTCTATCTGCCCAGATACTTCTGTTTCCAAATTCTCTACTCGTGAGTAAGAATTTTGTTTTGAGAGGAGAGGTTTTAAAATGGTCTCTACAACTGCATTTCTTTTCTCTTCTGCATTATTTGTTACCTTTAGAGATTTTATTACAACTGAGACAAGTTTGTTGATCTCTGAGTTAAAACAACTACTACGGAATGATATTTCATCAATATGCTAAAAACATAATTCGATTAATAAATAGAAAGAAATCCTTAAATATTCTCTATGTAATAAATGCTTACAACAGAGTACCCATCCTTAGATAAGCTCACATCTCGCAAAATTAGTTTTAGTACAGCTATACTTCCAATCTTAAGTTTAATATGATATTTCCGTTTAAATAGCCATGATAGAAGTGTTGGTAACAACCTAGAAAAAAATAATATATAATATTTTTATTAAATGAATAAAAAGTATTCTATGTATTAAGAGGAAACAATAGGATTTTATAATTATAATAAAAACTGAAAAATGTACCATAGAAACTTATATTGCCAAGTATGTATTTAATTAGGTGAAGACTGAATAAGAATAGTTGTACATAATACAATAATCCTCAATCATTTTAGGAAATAAATGCAAAACAAACACTTAGAGCGATACTTACCACGAAACACAAGAGTAAATAATGATAAACCCCAGACATAAAATCAAAATAAAATTCATTGTACTATAATTGTTTAAAATATCTCATTTATATATTGGGTAATTAAATAAAAAATATATTTTTACAATAAATTAGCATCTCGCTAATCGGCGTTTTCCCGTAATCCGTATACACATTACAATTTACAAATATTTTCTGTTTTTCATTATAATTCCAACAACATTACTATGTTAATTGTCATTTGACAAATAAAGTATGACTAATCGCTTTGCGCCTTTCAATTTTAATTTATAGATCACCTTGTCTTTATATAATCTGTGCTATTAAGCAGTGATGCCAACTTGGGGGTTTCCCCCCTCAAATTTAGGGGTAATCAAGATATCCAGGTGGTTTTGGACGAACCCAAAGGCGGGTCGCCGGAGACTTGATAGCTCTCCGGATGCGATATCAGCAAAGAAGAAGGTACAAAAAAGAAGGTTTAACTCCATCCACAACTGGCATTCGAGTAAACGCAGATACCATTTGTGTTAAGTCGTATCTCCCCGCGTAATCAGAGTCAAGCCATTCGGCGTGATGTGCGTTAAAATGGCCAAGAATTACGATTTTAGCCATAGTTTTCAAGCCGAAAATCTCTTGCCATTTGGATGTGCTCGAGGAGTCGGTCAGTTTCAGCATTGTCCTTGTTGGACGTTGGACCTATAAAAGCACGCGTAGTTTCGCGGATAGTCATCGCAGTCCACACGTAGCACAGAGGATAGGTACGTCCGTTCCTTAGAGGCCTAGTTCCAACCAGAGGCGACAAGAGCAGACATTCTCTCTGACGTATACGCAAACTCCCGTCCGTGGCTCAAATGAATGTTCCAATTTGAACCCCCGGGTAGTCAGAAAGGGCAAGGCCGGCTTCGCAGTCTCTAAATGGTAGTGGACACGTGGATTTTGGAATTAAGCCCCCTAAATTATTTTTAATTGGTAATTAGGTAGTTGGCTACCTATTTTAAAATTCTCATTCGCCTAATCCGGATTAAATAGCCGATAGGTGCTTAGCAACGCTTTTTTTTTTGAAGTTATACTTCTTTGATGAGAGTGAAATTTTACGATGCGCGCGCACCGTTACACAAAATTATCAGTATGAAGTTAGTGGCGCATGTTGGCACGCACACCGCCTCTGTTCACTATGTAGTGCGTATTTATATTTATCCACAAGCTTTGAGTTTCTACATTTAAAACACGTGTTTTCATTATGTGCGAACTTTATATGTGCGTCTGAATTATAATCAGAAGTGATTTAATTTGAATATTTAAATCAATATTAATTAATATTAGAAAATAATAATAAATATACGTAATATTAATAAATATTTATTTATTTAATTTTTCAAATGTAAACTGAGCTTTATTGACTATAATGACTCCTTTTCCAATAATATTGATTATTTAATTGTAATTAATTATTTGCATGCAATCAAAAACTATTTTTAATTATGTCAAAGAAGTATAACTTCTTACGCGCGTACATAAGTTCACGCACCCTTTTTTTTTAATTAATCAGCCTCCTACCGAATATAACAAGATCTAAATAAGTAGCGTTCATTCTGTTGTATTCGCGAAGAATTCGAATGAGAGTTGCTTAAACTCATAGGTCTGTTGATTTTCAACCTTGTGGTATAGGTGACGACCATGTTAATATTCAACAGAATTACCTCTAACAAGAGGTCACCTTCTGTTCTGTATTTGACCATTTAACAGTTTGTATAAGAAATTAAGAACGTGACACCGGCTGGAAATCTCTGATCGTACAGTGACTTCATTTTAAATTTCCTAAGTCGCTGGTACACCTTTGAGAGAATTCTGTACTCATTGGTGCAATGTGTTGAGTAAATGATCTTTGAATACTTTCTATGCGTTGCGCATGGATCGCATGTAAGGGATTCCATATAATGCCACCATATTCACTATGACTGAGCACTAGAGCGTTAGGTACCTTTACAAAATTATTTTAGTTTTACAGGCTAACAATCTGTATTCCGTTTAATAAATCCGAGAGTTCGTAAGGATGTGCTGAGTGCTTTATTGAATTGAGATGCAAACATCAATTTTCTATCAATAATTACAACCAAGTCACGAATCCCCAGAACCTCTTTCAATGGCGCGCTCATACAATCAGTTATTTTTCTGGTGTATTTAATATGAAAGCACTTGCTTACATTGAGAATCATACCATTTAATAAGCACCAATCTTATCACAAGCTATTGTGAAGACATAACCTTAAAGCATGAATGGATTTTGTGTCAATCTATTTTATTCAAATCAAAACAAAATGTCTGTTATTTATTGTTTTAATACTATATCACTCTTGCTTCTACAATAAAACCAACATTTTTAAGGCCATGATCTCTTTGCAGTGTATCCTTCATATTTCTTCCGTGTTTTTAAACCAGAAACTATAGTTGAACTTTTTGGAAAAGCTGTTGCACCATTGAATAATGTATCTTTGTCTGAAAAAAAAACTCATTAAGAAACAAATTAAGTATTTAAATTGTGCAACTGGAAGGAAATACATAAGAAAAGGCAGTATGGTCAAGACCAGAGTGCCCAGTGCCCATACAGCATTGGGTAAAAAAAACATATTCCTTATGTCTATGGTATGTCTATGCAATTACTTGACCAGTTATAGTTAAGGTCGAGAACCTAATAATTAATGTAGGAACAATATTTATGTCTTATAACAATATATCATCCAGTAAGTTTTACAGATAAGATGAGAGAAGAGATTTCTTTTTCTTGAAATGGTTTCAAGAAACTCAATAGTAAATCGTGATCGTTAGAATGTGATTGGAACTATAATTACCTGGATGAAATCTAACATAGTCTTCTTGTACATGGAGATTTTTAGGCAGGTCCATCTTTTTGAGAGCATCAAATGGTGTTAAGACATTGACAGGTGTTTCATAAAACTCTTGCAAATCATCTGTTATCAGAAAATTATAAATTTATTTTATAAAAATTAAATATATGTATTGATATTTTTAACATATTTTATCTTAGGGTAAGTAGCTTTTAGGTTTTGAAGTAAAAACACACATACCTACTGTTTCAATAGTGTGTAGCAAAGAGTTTGGTACACCATGACCAGTTTCTTCAAAGCAGGACTTCAGAACTTTGTATTTGATTTCAAGAGAATCAAATTCTGATTTAGCATGGAGACCGTAATTAGAACAGATTTTATGAACTACATTTTCAATATCAACTGGTGGGTCCCAAGGTTTGTTGGGTCGAAGAAACCTTTAATAAGAAATAATAATTAAAATACCTATAACAAAATGAAAATTTAGCAATATTATGGTTAATTTGTTACCCTCTTGATGCAAGAGATTCAGCAGCTGCTTGTATTTTTTTGTCTATCTTTGGGAATTTCTTCTTTTTATGCCTTACTAATGTTAGCTGTCACAAGATAATCAGATATTAAATACATATTTATAATAGTGCCATTACACTCATAATACACAACATTATAACATAACGGTTTACTATTTACCTGGAAATTGGTCCGAGTAGCCGAGATAATTAAATTACGCAACATAATAGGTTAATATAGTAAACCAGTATCTAATTACTAGTTTTTATTTAATTGAACTTTGAAGTTGTGTTATTATTTTGAAATGCCTTAACTCTTAAGATATTTTTCTAACCTAACAAATTAGTCATTGGGAAATCTAAAATAAAGTCAGATTTATCAATTGTCAATTGACTGCTGACATATTTTTGATTTTTTAAATTATGACGTTCCGTTTCCTTAAAAATGCGTTCTAAAATAGGAAAAATATACCCTTATTTAAAATATTTGAATATAATATGAAAAAGTTACTATATGAACCAATTTTAAAATTTTACAGTTATTAATAAGAAGATATTTGATTAATATTGCGATATAATACCGTAGATAAGAATTGTAGATATTTCTGGACGAATATTCGATGTTTACTTTTTTTGTCGCTATGAGCGCTAGTGTCGGCTTGGGTTGTTGTTTCTCCATCCGCCATTTTCCAGTCGCCATTGAAAGGTGAAAACTTCACTAAATGTCGGTGATGATTTTAAGATTTTGAGTGGTTTCTTTTAGTTTGAACCTGTTTTTAGTGTTGTGATATGAAAATGAAGTGCCCTGGACTACCATGACGCACCAAAATCACCAAACAAACGGTGCTAGTCTCGAGGATTGCCACACAAACTTCTTCGCCTTGGTAAGTCACTTTTACATTGAGAAAGAAGTTGTAGGTATATTACTTTTCTTTTGAAATTATTACGTTTACAGATTAGTATTTATCGTAACGATATTGTTATGTATTATCGGTTTAGTGAAAGGAGTGAGTTGTACATAAAATCATCAATATTATTCACGTCAAGCAAACGGTCCAATTATCGTTAAGTGATGATGTTACTCAAAATTCACCTTAATTGCTATACGGCAATGAAATCGATCAAGTGTTTCAAAGACTTCGAATGGAAGAATACAAGCATAGTTAGTAAATGACGGTCGCATGTTAGTCATCCTGGCATCGTTCTTCGAGTTGAGGAGTCATGTCGTGTTGCTAACCCATAAAATATCACCGCAATCGGCGAGCGAGGCCATCAGAAGCCCCTAGCTCATAGAGGTCATTTTGAATTCACCTGGCCGTAACGCGGACCGTAATGCGTTCGCAAGACTAGTTTCGCCAGGTCGAGGAAATAACTTTCTTACACTTACATTCTTAGTGCTGCGTTCGTTCCGATACTGCGACTTAAATTATGATAGTGGGAATGTTTATGTCGAAGAACGGTACAGTCATTCATTATCGTGGTTTTGTAGTGTTGAGTCGCTTTGCGTAACGTTGATGTAGCTGTCGCGAATGTTATCAGGTTGTATTCTGTGGTGGATTAGCGGGTGTGCGTGCGGGCGGTGGGGCGGGCCGGGGTGTGGAGGTCGCTCCTCGCTCGTCCTCGGAGTCCGGAGCAGCCCGCCGCCCGGCGCCGCTTACACCTGACGCGTTGCTACATCTCGATGCTGCGGCGCGCGCCTGCACCCGTCTCCCTCCGCGTTGCCTATGAACCGGCGACACAACTTACTGATTTCTTGGCCTATCTTCTTAGTGCCTTATTTATACATAGTATGTTGACTCGATTTTTTTTGTCAAGCGATTATCTACCAAATATCAAACGCATCGGACGGTCGCGGGTCGGTGACGCATTGACTTACACTAGCCTGACATTGCGCCGGGTCAATACACTCGCCACTGTTGTAGATTACATTTTCGCTTTTTATTGTCATAAATCCATTTACAAGCTTTGAAAATTTAATATTGAAATATTATAAAATATAAAAAAAGGGTAAAAAAAGACCTGATTAAATATTTGTTAACTTAAAGAAGTAAATTTAAATAAATTTAAGTATTAATTATAAGTTATATAAAACAGACATATTTTTTTAAATCTTAAAAGCAAACGCGCTCTTGGCGCGGGTGTCTACATTCATTCACCCGTTCATAAATGGTCGGCTACAGCACTTTCCCATGCCACCACAACGATAACACGCGTAAAACTGCAATTTATATTAAATTAGCGACTGCGTCTTAACTCTCGTAAATTAATTATATTATTAATAATCTGCATGTTTATTATGTTTTTTGACCATGGTTACAAGATGCTCTGAATATTAAATACTATAAAATTAGGGAATTTATTCCCTGTCCCATTTCATGTTAGATACAGGCTGCCAAGCCTTAATATTTTAGTTTACCGGAGCCATTGCGGCGATATTGTTCATAGATAGTGGCCAACCTCCACTAAGTTATTCATGCTATAAGGCAACCTATTGCAATCTTGGTAGGTAGAGAGTAAATACTTTTTGCAACAAGTGTGATATTAAAATATAGGGTATTTCCAATATAAACTAGTTTGGTGTAAAGACAATTATAAATACATATGTAGTAAATTACTGACTTTTAATAAATTCAAACGTTCACTAATATGGACATCTTTGAAGTAAAACTTTGTATTTCTGCAAATTTAACTAAATCTTTATAAATACGCTCAATTTTTGTTTTGTGATTAAGGTCATAGTGACCAACAAATATGCCTCTTGAATGTACTACCTTAATGGAATCTTGAATTGCTGACGGAAAACTTGTTCCTTATGTAGACAAGGTAATTGTAAATGCCTGATTACTTAATGATTATAAATAAGCTTATTTTATTCCAATACAAGTTAAGTGTAAGTCTTTTAATTTGTATACACCGATACAATTTGTTTCTTGTAATTTAGGACTTAGGTGGATGAAATTAAATGTTAAAAGACTGACATAGATAATTTGCTTTTGAGAAGAATTTAAAAACTATCATAAAAACAAATCTTTAAAAGCAAAGTACTGTTCATATCTTTCTAAAGCAAGTGCACACAGGTTATATGACTATGTATAGTATTATATATAATATTTTGTAATAAATCCATGAACATAAAAACATTATTCTATCTCCAAACTAAACTTCCAAACGGATTCCTAAAATTTGAAAAAGCCTTAATATTGGGAGATATTTCTATTAGGAGAAAATCAAGTTTTTCGATAGGTATAATTTGAATACATATAGTACAGGATCCATCGCCCATTTTTGCACTTGATTACTATCAAGCTAATTTTCCGTGAGTAGCTTTATTTTGATGAGACGCCCAATAATTTCCGGTACGAAACTCTCGATTGTGGTAGCTAACAGAAGTAGCTAGGATAAAATATGTTGATTTGATGATTCTCAAATATTGATTACTAACTGTTTTTTTTTTGTTAAATCTCAAGACAATTATCTAAATTATTCGAAAAAATATATGTCCTACAAAATCTATGGTTTGATCAAAGAGTCCCCTCTTTCCGACATGTATCGATAACGAGGTCATCATAAATGATTACTAACCAGCTGATTTTTTTTTATTTACTTAGTTAATATTTATGTAATTTAACAGACATATTATCCTACAAATTGCGCGGTACGTTATCCCGGTCCTACGCTCAAAAGTAGTAGTACAGATCCATGATGTAAAAATAATTACTATCAAGCTGAATCTTCGTGAATAGCTTCGTTTCGATGAGTCGCCCAACAATTTCCTATGCGAAAATTCTCAATTATGGTAGCTAACAGAGGTAGCAATGAAACCAAAAACCCAGTATTAAAGATTTTGAACATAAAATCTGAGAGGTGAAGATGACACACAATATGACGTAATACGTAAAGAGAATAATCGTCCTTCAGATTTCTGCAAATTATTGAGGAGCAACAATTTTAAAGAAAAATTTGTAAAATTTTTAAATGAAGATTGGACAAGGGACGAATTTATTACTTTGATCACAGGAAAGACTATTAAACTTAATTATGATCAATGTTACACTTATGAGGTATCTAGTGAAAATAAAATAAAAAGAGTCATTGACTATAATTTCTCTTGTTATCATGAAGAAGCTGATACCAAAATAGTATACCACATTTGTCAATTTAATACTAACTATCGTGTGTGCGATGTTAGTAGCGAAGATTTATCAAATGAATCTGATGAAGATTAACTTCTTTATATATGAATACTACACAAATTTTTGTACCTAGATTACTAAAAAATAAAGTTATTTAAATTTTAAAAAAGATTTTTTCACTGTATGTTATTTGACAAATAGGAAAACGAAAAAATTACAATTCTTGTCGGACTAGTGATACATACCTGTTTTCTTGTAGGACGTTGTTTCATTTGGGCAGAGAACACACTAACCTATTATATGATATTTTTGTCCTACAGTTAGTAATGAGAAAAATGGTCTTGTGGTATTAACAATTTCTGAGCGTAGGACCGGGATAACGTACCGCGCAATTTGTAGGACAATATGTCTGTTAAATTACATAAATATTAACTAAGTAAATAAAAAAAAATCAGCTGGTTAGTAATCATTTATGATGACCTCGTTATCGATACATGTCGGAAAGAGGGGACTCTTCGATCAAACCATAGATTTTGTAGGACAAATATTTTTTCGAATAATTTAGATAATTGTCTTGAGATTTAACAAAAAAAAATTCAGTTAGTAAACAATATTTGAGAATCATCAAATCAACATATTTTATCCTAGCTACTTCTGTTAGCTACCACAATCGAGAGTTTCGTACAGGAAATTATTGGGCGTCTCATCAAAATAAAGCTACTCACGGAAAATTAGCTTGATAGTAATCAAGTGCAAAAATGGGCGATGGATCCTGTACTAATAGCCATACACCATAATAATGTGATTGTTGAGGAAACAGATTTGTATAACCTTGTTTATATTTTTATATTTAAGATTATTATACACTTCAATGTATTTAATTTAAATTACATTATCACTCTTTATTGTAGCACTCTTTTAACATGGGTTGCCTGAAAGTAATTGCTAAGCGATTAGGCCTCTTATGGCACTGGACCTTTAGATTTATTACTGATTTTATGATGGTTGCTTAGGTATATGTAAAGAGATAAATTTAAAATACATTTTAACAAAATGATGAGAAGATCATTGTTTAAAACATATAAACTTATTGGTCTCTGTGCGCGACTGATAAGGTTGATGATAATTATTCAAATGGTTGCGGTAATTGTATCTAAGACTAAGCAGTTGAATCAAAACTGTATGGCAACTGTGTTCTACTTCTTATTAATAAATAGTTTTATACCAAATTTATTTTTAATTGTCTGATATTAAGTTACTGTGTCAAGACTGAGATATATTAGTTTTACCTAACAATGAGTATTTTATCACTGTTTATCAGAACTACCTAGTAGCTTCTCTGACGTTAAACCATAAAATTAACTAACTGATAACAAAATAGACATGTGAAATAGATTATCTTACATGTTGTGAAAATGTTTTTACAGAATTATTCATAAGGAATTTTTATTTTATAGAAATAAATATATTTTAAGTAATGTTTTTTTCAAAAAGTACTTATATCATGTTCCATACATAATATGCCTTATTGTAAAAAGTAAACTAACAGTGACTTGTAAATTGAAAGCTGCTAAAGCTCAAAAGTTCAAAAGGAATTTAGCAAATTACGATTTGCAAACAGTTCCTAATCAAAGCGATAGTGATGTTATCATCGTGTCTTTGATCCCGAGTTGTTAGTAACATGAATAGTTTTGTTATCTATGTCCAATGATTTCAATAACACCTAGCATTAAAACCATTATTATTCGTTTAGAATTGGAATTTAATCTTAATCCCGTGAAACCCTTATAAACATAGAACTTATTAACTTTGAACGTATTTTCTAATGCCCCTTATTCATAGACAAAAAATAAGTCTAATGGCACTATTTAAACAAAAATACTCATATTTTGTTTTTCATGACAGCATAAATACAATGATTTAATTAATAAAAAATACTTATTTTAAACAGTGGTTATTCTACTAGGACGCATTTTTTGTTAATGTAACTAATTTAGTTGATTTACGATTATCACAATCTTACATCAAAGCAGTTTAATTCTTGCAAACCACTTTTTCTATTTGCTTTGAAGGATCGCAAAAGTACTCGTTTCACTCAGTTAGGACCGTCCTTCACCTACATTCTGTCCTCGCGCTTTCATAACAAACTTATTGTAAGCATTTCTGGATCAAAGTGAAACTTTCTCGAAGCTTGGAAAGCTTGGGGTGCATATGTTCATAGTATTGCTTGTGTAACATTGTACCATTGAAGTATGATTGTGTTATTATCTATATTAAAGAACGTGAAATATGTAAATTCAAAATATTATTTTGCGTTGGCTTTTTAAATACAGTAAACCCCCTTACAACACATTTTCACTATACGCGAGGGTTCAGTCTCTTGTATAACACGGTTATTCCCGCATTTAACGCTGGGATTTCACACGTTATATTTCTGTACTGTGACATTAAGAATTATTTGTACTTTCACTTTTTCGTTCATAACATAGTATTTTCATAATATACTATAATTCCCACTTAACGAGAAAAGTTAAACGCGAATCATTTGTAAATAACGCGTTATATGGGGTCATACAAGCGCGTTATGCGAGAAGACTCCTACAACGTTAACTATAACACGGAACCAATCTACCGTGTTGTAGGAGGGATTACTGTACCTTATAATATCGCTATTTCTTGACTTATTCTCGTTGGTTTAAAATATCTTATTAACCTTTCCCATACTTTTATTTAATAACCATTCAACTTTCGAAGCGTACAAAGATGCATTACACATATTATGTCATGTCCTTGACCTGGTATTGGTACTTTCAGGTCAAGGTATAAGGATATCAAAGTGCCAATCATAAGTGCCTTACATACATTATCCTCAAAAAACCGTATAACCATCGTGATTTGCATAATGCTAAGATGTTTTAACAAAAAGCTTTGCCTTTCGAAACAATTGTATTTCTTTTACAGACAAGCCATGATCGTATTATAAATGGTTTTGTTATTTGTAGCGTCAATTCGCAACCAAGTTTTCCTTCTAGATTGACGTATTTATTTATGGTAGATTGCATTATATTGCACTTCGTCTACCGGAAATGCGTATTTTTTAGTAATATCAAATCTAAGTTAATCGACGGGCGAAGGTTATTGTTAAATTTGCTATTAGCAAAATTTACTTTTCATATTTGTAATTATAAACATCCGTTAGTTAAGGAGTGGTTTAAGGGTTGTACCTACTCAGTAGATTAGTAGCGAGAGTGCAAATGAGAACGCTGTATGTGGGTCAAGATAACTGAGGAGCCCTGCGTCGATACAATGTTATTATTGCTCTTGATTTTATATCAACAACGTGTGATGATCTTGAAACAGTTTTTACAGATGAACAACGCCCGCTGTATATATGCAAAACAAAACTTCTTATATTGGTTTCGTTTACATTTTATCCTTATGCTTGTGACTTCCTATTATTAGGTAGTATGTATAATATATAGTTTTCTGGCAGTAATCATAATGCAACTCTCTTTGGTATTTACAGTTTCACTTAGACTTACTATAGTATCGTTAATATTTATCCTTGCTGCATAGATTATATTTTATTAGAGCACGCGTGTAAGGTATTTCGAAAAAGTGATTCTGTTAAGCTGTTTTTGTGATCTTGTTTCCTTTTACTAAAATAACCTAATTTTAATATTTATTATTACAATTATTATAAAGTTTTACGTGAAGTACATAACTGGTAGTAATTTATACGAAAACGCACTGTTTTAAATGCGGTTTAGCCTCGAAGTTGTTTTGTAAATAAATGTCACAAAGCTTGGCATGACTTCGCGTCTCACAAGAAAGTGAGCGCTCAATCTTTCTCATCTACACAAAACACAAAGCAATGAATACAATTTTTAAATACTAAAGAAAATCAAAAGTAATAAAATGCAAATAATTTTACAACATAATTACACGTATGCATCATCTGTAATTGAAAATTAAGCATTTAGATTGATTTAAGTGGTTTGCTAGTAACAATTAGTGCCTCCTGTTATTGTTGTGTTTAAAACGCTTAGTTTAAACTACTGTAGTGTTTATCTCGTCTATGTAAATAGGTATGTTAAGTACATAATTATCTTTGTATTGTTCACCTTGGCCCTTCATTTTGGCCATCAGCTCACGGAAAACCAGTTTTCTCTTAACTCCTGTTATTGTACTGTAAACATGTAATAAAATAGTTATGTATAATACATATTATTACAATATATTTTTGTATTAAATTCAATTTAGTAGACACTCTTGTGTCAGTTATCGTCCATGCCCACAATGTATTATATTATTAACTTTGCTGATGCTCCTGTCAGCGGCTATGTATAGTAGAATGTGTAGGTATCTTTCAGAAAGTTTACTTTTAGTTTACTTACATGTATCTAATTCAGCAGTCTTAAGTGCAAGCGTTCTTCTTCTAAGTTCACTTTTCTATTTGATTAGCGGAATGATTTTTAATTATTTAGTTTTTATTAACATTGCATCATAAAGTTATTAAATCAATCCAACATTATTGAAATAAAAATGCTATTTATATTAGTGTTGTGTGTCTAAGTGTTGAATATCTGTGATTGTCCCTGTACATAACAATACAATTTATATAAGAAATTCTTCACAAGTACTGTAACTGGGTTAACGTAACGTAAGATTGTCAGTGGTGCAATATCGTATAATGTATATACAAAGGGCCTTCGTTGAAAGTAGGTACCTATCAGTGTGTTACCGAAATTATATCAGGAAATAATACTTTCACTTTGCCGTCTTGACTTTGTTAGTCCAGTTCCGCATTAATTAAACCGATTAAATTCAATCAAAATTAAAAATTTTGGATATCTGAGTGCCGTGTATTGGTTTTTCTGGTTTGGAGAGGACGAATATTTAGTAAAAATCCATATGAACTTCATGAACCTATAATACAGACCACTTAGCTACTTATGGATTTCTAAAAAATCTATACTGCTGTTCTTAGAGAATTAACCATCTCTGTACAAAATCACTTGTACACAGAATAGGTGACACCTAATCAAGATATTTTACAATGGACACAATTTTTTTTTATCACATTGGAACGGGTTTTCTCGTATAGAAATCATTATTTTGGTTAAAACAAACACGACTCGGAAAAACTCTACGCCATGACAGACAATGCAACTTGTCGATAAAACAGAGCAAGCGCCAACTAGCGACCCAGACTGTTTTACCGACGTTTGAACAGATATTCAGGGTGTCGGTTTTTTGTGACGGGGTGTGCGCGCGCATCGTAAAAATATAATCTCATCATTTTTCCCTAACGCGCCAAAAAGAAGTATAACTTCAAAAATAATAATTCAATTTTCCATTTTAGTATAAAGTTATCAGGATTATTTTGCTCTAACCTCATGAAGCAGTAGTGCCGTTGAGCGCGGATGATTGCATAAATTACTGCGTATTACTCGTTCTTGACGAGCAGCGTCGTTGTTTAACTGACTTGACTATTAAGATTTATGATCTTGTAATCCCAAGTCATTTCTCACATTACACGATTTTTGCTACCTGAAATTTTGAAATAGTTACTTATTTAGGAGCGTAATAAACTAAAATTAAATCATAAAATTTCGAAAACTTGGCAATTAAAACGAGTGTCCGAGAGTTTATTGCCAGTTCTTCTCTTCCGTTCTACGCCCTTGATTTGAGAACTGGCAGTAAATGTAAAATTAGAAGCAATTAATATATATATATTATTTTTGACGTTCATAAGTGTACATTGTGTTACCTATGGCTATGTTCAGATGGCAAAAACTTGACGCGCGTTTTCAAATCGCGCGACTAGACATTGTGGTATTTTCATACAACTGTTCACATGAGCGCGCGTTAACGCGCGTTGACGCGCGTCAACGCGGCGCTAAGAGAAAAAGTCTCTAGACGCAGGTGATCGCGCGTTGACGCGCGCTTTTATATTAATGTAATGTCCGTTTGCTGTTCAGATGAGCGCGCGCTTTCATCGCGATCGCATGTAATTTTGTTAATTTTCGTAATTATATTTTGTTCTCGCATTTAAAATGAGTGAAATTGAAGATATTGACATCGACTTACTAATCGATGAAGTAGAAAAAAGGCCAGCTCGTTGGAATATAGCAAATTTGTATAAAAAATATAATGTAATTTGTTTTTTTTTTTCAAAATTGGATGAACCCAATGTGTACGTTTTCTTTTTCTATATTTTTCTTTATAATATAACCACAAAATAATAGCCTCTTCCACGTCCGTTTTCTACGTTCTACCGAACTAGACTGACGAGTACTCTCGCAACGCGCGTTAGCGCTCATCATCTGAACGCTCTTCAAATTTGATCGCGCGTTGACGCGCGTTAACGCGCGTTACATGTGAACATAGCCTTAATGAATAAATGATTTTCATTTGTTTTGATGCATTTTTCGAGTAAAATAAGGTAAATTATCACAATTCCGGTTGTAAAAAAGGTTGTTTGTGTTCTCACAGCCCTCTCTGTTCCGGGTTGAGTGGTGTTGATGTGTATATTATGTTATTGAAAGAGAACTACAAGTATCGGGAATTTCCAATTTAAACTCCACGGAACTTCAACTGGCACCTTTGACCTTCATAATGAACTTTGGTTATTGAACGACGACGCATCCAGAGGTTTATTTATATTCATGATCTAATATTCAATTAGTCCTTATGTCATTGTATTTAGCGGAACAAATCTGTAATGAATTCTAAGTTTATTCAAATGAATACAGCCTTCGATACGCTTTACATCCAGTCGCCTCCAAAGTACTTGCCGTGTGCCACTTACTAAACAGTGCATAAAACAAGATTTCGTGTTACCATTGAACCGGCAGTAACTATACCCTTATTATTTACAATTCACAAAACGTATAGAAAATATATTTAATTTTGACCTAAAAGGGTATATGTAATTATTTGTATGTAAGTTTAATACAAGAAATACAATTCAGATCGTGACAGTTTCACACCTTGTTTAATGCTTATTGCCCAAATATACTTAATGTACATTTTTATGTAAAAGCTTTGTTACTATGCAATGACATTTTTATGTAAAATAAAATATAACCTACATTATTGTAAAAGCACTCAAAAAAGCATTGTTTAAAATGATCACGATGCTTTACGGTAGGTAGGCGGTAGTGCTCGGCTTGTACGATATTATAAGCTTTCAAGTTCCTCTTTTGTATTCATGTAAGCACGGCTTGCGCACGGTGTCCGCTCTCCGCATTATTTTGTCGCAGTAGCTTTACAAGAAACATGGCGTTGTAATATTTGAAACAGCGTGCTACATCAGACACTAAATCTTATTGAATTGCATATAAAAAACCTTTTTTATCTTCGTTTTACGCTTATATGATTGTTTGTAGCTTGTCTTCAGCCAAGCTATTTTAATAAGAATAATAGCTATTATAATATCATCTTTTTTAAATATTCATTAGTTGAAACTTGTTGCAAACATCGTACGTTTAGCGAAGTGGTAGAATCCATAACAAACTGATTAATAAACATCGAAATTATTATGTTCGATGTTCTCGATACATAACGTATTTTATTACACCAATAAAAGCCATAAACCGGCAAGCCTTATACCCTTACGTAATAGCCGTCCCAAAAAACTGGGGCAAATGCTCAAAATTCTAGATGTACAGTGGATCGAGGTTCGTTGACCGCACGCGGATACCTTTACCGTTAGCTGGGTAGTGCACTCGCCGCCTCATCTACCTGCGCCCTGCATATGCACCCTTCATGCTTGCACCCCGTTCTCATATTTTTTGTTTCCATTTCCATTCGCCTTCAGCAAAGAGAAATGAAAAAATCTTATCTTACATCACGAGTATGTATGAGGCGTTCCTTCACGTTCCTTTAATTGGTAGCTTTGATGTTGATGTTCCGCTGTTTTTTACAATAAAACATTTCGTATTGGTCAATTATAATTAAGATATGATATGGTTTGAGTACATTTAGCATATAATATTTGCCTAATATGAATAGTATTTTTGTAAATAATAAAAAGCATATTTAGGGATAGAATTTTTTTAAATATATATGCATTTTGGTTTTCAAACAGTTCTACTGGGTTAATTATCAAGAAAGACAGTTGTTCGTCTTTGATTTCACCGCAGTTCAGCGACCCCACCACGAAACGATTACCA
Organism: Pieris napi; assembly: GCF_905475465.1. Taxonomy (NCBI): domain Eukaryota; kingdom Metazoa; phylum Arthropoda; class Insecta; order Lepidoptera; family Pieridae; genus Pieris; species Pieris napi. The sequence continues at coordinate 8,946,467 of NC_062245.1, forward strand.
ACTTATTAATTCTACGCGATTACGACATTGCGAATGCGTGCGAACAATGGAGTGATCACAATTCACAATGTAACAAGACATACCTAATCGAAATATTTATTAATGAGCTTTGTTTGGAGAGTACTTTTGGGGAAGTTAATTGTAGTTTTAAGGGTTATTACAATGATTACACGGTAGTTACATTTATTATAAGTAACAGAATACGTTAAAAAAAATAAAGTTAAATTTTTATAAGGCTCGTATACAATACGGTCTATAAATATTGTTGTTGATGTTAGGTCGATGTAATGCGATTCATAATAGTATTGTTGAAGGATCGGCAAGTCTGCCGATTGTATGCGCCCGCGCAGCGCGCTTGACCTCACCGATTCGCGGCGCGTGCCTCATAGCGCGCTCAACGCATAGCAATTTCAATTTATACTCCTATTGTACTTGTCTTAAGTTTGATTCAAATCTAAAAAAAATTAAGCGATATGTAAAATGTTAATAAAAAGTAAAAACAATGTAAACAATTTACCAGCTTTCACGTTTGTTGTTGATAAATCGATTTGTTTCCAATAAATCGATAATACGTCATAATCATGGATTCTTTTAAAGCAATAATATAATCTGACAGCGTTAAGTATCTTCAGGTCAGAGGTAATTGTTTTATCATCTTAACATTGCAGATAACCGGAGTTGATACACAACTCATTGTGGTACCGCATTATTCGTCTCGCTCGCACACGTTTTTGTTGAGACTAAAATCTGAGAAGGAAATAACGGTAATTGGTTCGTTGTCGCCACCCACACTACCCCATTGTGCTTTTAGATGTCGAAAGAATGTTCATAGGTAACCCTAAACTCTTAAGTCAAATTTTTATTCCGATTTCAATAAATTTACGAGGCCGTGAAATAAAGATCTTGGTTTTCGTATATTTCCCATTAATGGTTGTCACTTTTGTAAAGGTGGGAACTGACCAACGTTACGAGGTGTAATGTAACATGTAATGTAATGTTACACAGCGAGTATTCCGTGCAGTCAGTACGTCGTGTTACGGGGAAAAACAACGTAACACGACGTACTGACTGCACGAATGCTCGCTGTACAACATTACATTACATGTTACATTACACTTCGTAACATTGGTCAGTTCCCACCTTAATAATAAACTAAAAACTGCTCGAAAGTTGCTTTGCTTTCTAAATTCGTGAATTGAATTTCGTGTCTACCAAAAATTATAATCTAAAGGCCATAACGCCGTTTAGCACGTAGTAATAAAATACGTGAAGTGAAGACATACCGAATTGGTCTTTATTTTTTCATTTGTGAAGTCTTATATTGCTTGATGTTAGGGGAGGTGTAATTGCTAGTGAAATGCAACATGCTGCACATAATGATGATCGCGGAAGTGCTCGACATACGGTGCTTATGTCACGCACTATGTCGCTGTTCCAGATTGTATATGCTTGTGACGTAGATTTTTTTTTCTTGTTTAGTTCTCGATTTAAATCTTTTTGTTGATTGAAATATTTTTTCGTTGTTTTACTATGAACTTTAAAACACAATTTACGTAAATTTAATTGCGACAAATGATTCGTTCGGTGATGTTTAGTGGTTAAGGTCATCTGGCTTTGTTTGTTCGGAAATATTAATTTATTTATGAAGCTCTTATTCTTTCTACGTAGTTTTGTATAATATAATGCCTGAAAACAAATAACATGGTTGCAGTTTTGACATACTTTTACTTTAAAGAAATTATACGGTGTCTAATATAAATAAAGTAATTCGTGTCATCAGTGTTGTCCCTGAATACGGGTGACGTCACAAAACAAAAATGCAGTAAAGGAAGTGCATGGCCGGGGCGCACGCGCATCTTGCCGTCACATCACCTCGATTGTTTACCCCGCAACTAACGTAACCGGCACCGGTGCGAGGTTGCCGCACCGCGTCTCGGTCGCCTCCTCTCACTTTCGCGATGTCCCTACTCGCTCGGACTGATACATCTGTCTCCCTCGTGTCTAGCGGTGTTCGACTTTTTTGGCTGTGCAGTTTTGCCGTTCATGGTTACGGAATGTAGGGTATTTTTGCTACATTAAAAGGCATTTTAACTAGACATTTTATTTCTATAAAATAGAAATTTACAATAACTTCCGCGGACAGACGCTGTGAGGTCAGTAGATCGCACCAATTCATTTTAAATTTAAATCACCTCACTTGACAAGATAAACTTATGCTGAAGCTCGGGCTTTGGCGGATATGCCTCTTAATATCCGCCTCATTTCCTTCTTCAAGAATACATCCTCATTCTTAGTAATTTTAGACTATTGTTCCACTAGATCTTTGTGATCAGGGAATATTCATTGATTATTGTTATCATTTATTTATTTCGTACTTGTTACATTTTACAAGGATTTTAGCAAACACCCGTCGATCACCGAATCATTCGTTGATCGAATTTTTAATACTTAGATCCGTGTTTCGGTGAAGACGCGTGATCGCGTCACACAATAGAAAGTGAAGCAGAGCAAGCGGGCGCATCGGGCGTTAGAAAGCGGCCTCCGCGTCTACCGGAGCGAACTCGAATTCTTTCTCACCCTACCACTTGATACTTATATAAGTTAATTTATCTTTAGCCCAATCTAAATATTGTCGAATATAATTCTTAGATAATGAGGCCCAAGTATATTTTATGAGCAAAAATATCAAGAATTTGTAGTAGGTATATTGTCTATATCTGATTCGTGAATCATAATTCTTTTAATATTTCCCCGACTGTACGTAATGGTCTGTGGTTTATAATTCAGTCTATTTAACCAAGAGATTACCAGTATACCATAAGTCGAGCACTTGAAGGAGTCGCCTTATCGCAGCCGATGCGACCCCACGCGCGTCTGCCAGGTGTACTTAGGGCCCCTTCCGCCGCAGATGCCAGCGGAATTTAGTACAATGACCTTAGGATTATGGGTTTTAAACAACTACGCGGTTTTAGACCGCAGCTCTATGCGCTTTAATTTTCATTAGAAGTAGGTACTCGAAATATTGTAGAAATGCGAACTAACAAGTTACGGGTGGCAACGCACTCGCGAGCCCATGAGCGTTGGCATCAGATGAGCCTTCTGCCAGTTTTCCCCTGATTTATATATATTATATTTAAAAACGCATTAATTAAAATTTCCTAACAATGAAAATATATTAGATGAGTAATAAATAGGTAGAAATGATTTAGTTAAAGTTAGTGTGGGTTTTTATTTAATTTATGAGTAAATATTGGTTAGTCTGTCGTATTATTTACTTATAATCTAATAATAACTAATCAACAAAGCTTTTTACTAATCAACAAAGCTTTTTATAAATTTGAGGACTACTTAAATGATCCTAATCCTTGGGATTGAATTGCTCCAGTTCAAACAATTTGTATGACAATACCTGGCGATTAAAAAGAGTGGCGGAAAGTTTCTTGCCAGTTCTTCGTACCCGCTCTACGCCCTTGACTTGCGAACTGGTAGTAAATGTAAATTTAACTTGACGATTCAAAAGTGTACTTGGTTACCCACTTGAATAAAGATATTTTGAGTTTGAGAGTTTGAGTTTGAGTATATCTTAGGCATGCAGTATAAGCATATTACCGGATTGCATAGCGAACCGACCCACATCACCTTCTAATAGCAAGCGGTTGACAGGTTGTTAACTTATGAGTTACATCACTTTGCAAATTAACTCGAAGCTTGCACATCAACTGTATTCTGTTGACCTAAAGTTAACATTGCAAAGGTCACATTTAGACGTTCACCGTTTCATTATGCCCATATAACAATGAACCGCGTTGAATTCTATATTTTATTTTACTATATTTTAGAGTGTCAGAATCAAGTTACAAGGCCACAGTAAAGGAACAAAAAGATACTTTAATCACTGATTTGTATACATGCAGAATTAACCATGCCCCACGATTATACGTTTTATGTTCTTGTATGGAAATTATAACACAAACAATACATGTTTTAAACACGTTGGTTATTGTTTAATTTATTAATCTCTTCACGACTCGTTAACGCAATTCAACCAGGTATTTTAGCTTTGTTATGTGGAGAATTTAAGACGTCTAGACTTGTAGGGTCAGTTTCGGAATGTTAACCGAAAACGTTGTATTTAGTGCCTTATTATTATGTAAATACACTCGATCGCTGTTCGCTAAAACAATGTCGGCACCTACGATTGTTAGTATTATAAAAAAATATTTGATCCGGTGTTAATTTTGGTATTTTAGTACGTAACGTAGCGATGTAGGAGAATTTGCGGCATATTATTTAGAAATAGTACATATTGTATAAGAAATTAGATATCGTCTGTTTTAATTCTGTCATGTTTTCTTTCAGACGGAACTTCACGGCATAAAATGGCGTAAGCTAGTATGGGGCGAGACAAGCGGCGGCGGCGAGACCGAAGATGGGGCGGCACCTCTGGCCGATCCTGTGATCAGCAGCTATGCGCGGTGTCTTGCTGGAGACATACTGTGCGTATGGCGACGTGTGCCGGCCCCGCAACCACTCGACTTAGATATGAGTACGCCAGCGCCAGCGCCGCCGCCGCTTTCCCTGCGAGCCTCCAAGGAACTTTGGATTTTCTGGTACGGCGAGGAGCCCGACCTCACCGGACTCGTCGCTTCCGAACTGCTGGAGAGTCGTAAGTTCTTTTAAATTTATATACCACGAAAATATCTCAGTAGCAGAGCCATAAAGCTGGTTTTGTTTATTCGCAAAAAGAATTATCGACTTATGACTAAGTACTCTCAAAGTATCGTTAAAAACACAGATAACATTCTAAACCTATGAAATCGTCATTAAATATAATTTATATTTAAAAAAAGTGGAGACTAAATATAATCAATCTAATAACAATAGTTGTGACATAACATTATCGCGCGCCGAAAATAATCATTGTAGTGTCATGATAACGATAATATTCCACTATAATACCGATAAACGTTGAAGTTGATTGCTGAAAGCGCTTGATAGCTGCCTCTGTTGGACAGATAATCACCGCTTTATAGATTAATGGCTGTAACAGCTCGTTTAACAAAACCCCGGGATGTTGTATCATTCGCGATAATAAGGCTAAAGATTAAGATCGTGAAGTGATCCTCCGATCGCGACAAACTTGGTAAGAGATTAAGTTGAATCATTACGTTAATCTGTTACAAAATCTTAAACACTATACCTATTATAACCTACATATTTCATTACATTTTTTTAAATTACGGTCTCTCTCTCCCAAATGTTTGATATTAGTTGATGTCGCCATACTACACATTATTCTATATAACCTATGGATACTTGATACACGTAAAAGGTGGCAAATAGTCGTAGCCTGTCTCACATTATTACAGCAGAGAGAAACTTAATTGTTATTGAGAAATAAAATAATAATTGTAGACACGATATATTGTACTGATAACTGGCATTTAGGAACAATTGACCGCGAAACTTTCTTACAAAATAAGTTTTAGATTTGACACCATTATGCGAATTCCTTCGACGCCATAACTAATACTACAATTAGAAATTAAATACGCTTTCACAAATTCAACACAAAACAAATATGTATAAAAAGGCCTAAGTTTTAATTCCTAACTTAGGAAGGAAGGCAGGAAAAGTTTTGTTTAAATATTTGTTTCACTCGAATCTGTTTATTCAAATAATATCGGTTGTACAGTATTTGAGTGCAAGTTCACCCGACTGCAACGTGGTCTTAAAATAGAATCTGACATAAATCTACATAAACGGTTTGTATTTTTGTCACTGTCATCGCTCCTCTCGCCCTCAATTCCGCGCTGTATTGTCTTTGACTTATTTATTGATATTATCATTACATAAAATATAATTTATATCCTATGTCAAACGGTATCAACTCGATTATGTCAAATTGTATCGGGAAGTTGTTAGCGGTGTTTCTGTTGCGTAATATCGCACCTAGGCGCGAAGTGGGCGTAACGTTACGCGTGCGCGCTACTAGTCACCAAGTGCACCGTCGTAAAGGGCAATATCGAAAATGTGATCGATTTCGTTTCTATTTACCGAAAGTACTGAAACCTGAAAATGTATTTATTTTTATGGCGCTTTTAAGATTGTTTCACCATTAAAATTACAACGGTACTGAAACTAAACTGTGTTTTCGAATATAAATCTCTCGTTCACCTACTTTCTGCTTATATGACGAGATAAGGTGCGTAAACCGTTACTATGAATATTGTTTTTTATAAGATTTTTCATAACAACTAGCAAAGTTCAAATTTAGTCCAAATCTTACTATTTTTGATCCTTATTAGTTTTAATACTGATCTGAAGAAATTTAATCGTAAATTCAGTGATAATTGCTTCATAAACTTGGACGGAAAATGGCTGCATTCGATCGAAGGTCGCCGCCGGTTCAACTGCGAACGGAAATAACCGTACCTACAGCAATTTCCCGTCCTGTAGAAGCTACCAGAACTGGACACAAGGCTATTTAAACTTGATAAATACTCGCCACATTATATAAATTGCATAGACGTCTAACAATATTATGTTATCTGGTTATAAAGCTTTCAAACAATGAAACTTTAGTAATGTGAACAGCCTTACGCCGATGGCTCCCGGCAGTGGCATGACTATACCATCTGGGGCCCGTGGCAAATTCTTTTGATGGGGCCCTATCAGTAAAAATCGTCACGCGTACTCAGTTTAATTTTGATAAACTTCGAGATTTTCAGCGTACTTAATTACACGTTGTACCTATATGTCCCACTAATGGCCATAGGCCTCCTCCCTTAGGCGAGAGGGAATGGTCTGTAGTCCCCACGCTAGCCCAATGCGTATTGGAGACTTCACATTCATCCATAGAACATAATATCTCTTGGGCAGGGCCCTCTTGTGTCGGGGGCCCGTGGCATTTTGCCAGCCCTGCCTCCCTATTGTTACGCCACTGGCTCCTGGTAACAATTTGCGAGGAATCTGTCCGAGCCGGCTCTCTACGTGAGCCTATTTGCTCGGAGATTAACAGCTGACCCGGTGGACGCGACAAGGGATAATCGGTTTATGCCATCCCGAGTAGATGGTGTAGAGAGCAGGAAGCGTAAAGTTATTCGACATATAAAACTTAGAATGTGCGAGAATTTCTAACAATGGTAGTGTACTTTGGATCATGTTATGTTGTATCTCGTTAACTCATTAATTCATGAAGTGGTAAATGAATCATTTATATGATCAATGTTGTACATATTGATTATGCTTGGAACAGATGAATCTTAGATTACTAATTTTAATTGATAAATATGCAATAATACCTGTAAATGTTTTTATAGCAAGCATATAGCTTAATAGAATCTGAGTGAAAATTAAATTGTTTAGATGGATTATAATCCATGATGTTATGTTGGGACATGATAGGAAATTCAATAGACGTAGGGAATAGAAGGGATGAGGGCGGTAAATGTCAAACGCCCCGAAGAGTGTTTAACCTTTGTCATACAATAAAATGACTGTAATAGAATTCATCGATACGAATCAAGCACGATTTTATTCTCACTTCCAATACCAGCATCAAAATCGAAAATATTTCTAAGAGAATCAGAAGTTGTTCCCTTCCTAATTCCGTCTTCAAAAAGTACTTTTTACTATTTAGACGCAAGACTCTATCGTTAACCTCTCACTTTATAAATTGTGTTACAATTCGTAATTTCTATCCGTTTAACCTTTAAATTCTCTGTGACCGCTTAACAATTAGGGGTTCGCCCATATCTCGGCACCTGGTAACCGGCGCGCGTCGGGGGAGGATCGTTTGTGGGGTGGCGTGTTCGCGTTTTATTCTACCGCATTTATTTATTATGCACACCGTGTGTCGATAAGCTGTACTTTAAACGCATCAATTAAGCTTTTAGGTAATTTGTTTGATGACATAATTTTCACCTTAAAAACAATACCCTTTGTTAAATCAACTGGTATTCCGCAAAAGGTTTTCTAATCGAGTCCCAAGTGTTTGTTTAAAGGTCACTTTGGGTCAGTCAATCTGTTTGAGTGTGGGTGAGTTTGACCTAATGGATACTGATGATCTACGCCTACCTGTGAAGCTAATTTATATAAAGTACAGTGCTATAGTAAAATTTTCTACTTATTATCACTGCGTCTTGCGAATAACTCGGATGAAATATTAGACCATGTATGGCGTATACTGCATATTAGTTACATTATAGAATACTTGCTGCGATAATAATCATAAATTTTATTTGCTTCTTCAAAATATTGCATTTTACGGGTTTTGGTCATCTTTGAACGGTTGTTTTGTTAGTACTTAATTTAATTAATTGTTACATCCTACAATAATTCTTCGTCATAATGTTATTCGGTTTAAGAATTTCTCCATATAAACATAGTTAATACCGCGATCCTGCCATCGAACACAACGGGCAGATGGTATTACTCCAATACATTTTTACATATATTACTTTCTAACTCTCACTAAATATCTTCAACTAACTAACTATAAAACACAAGTTATTAATTGTTAGTTATGATAAGAGATATTTACTTAAATATACTTACTAATTAAATATTAATAAGAAGAACATCTTTGCGCTAGTAGGCTAGCTAGCATGATAAGTCATTATTGAGATATTATGCGGCATGCCGGCTGTTTGGCGCCCTCGCCATTTCTACGCTCCTATTACAATCATATTGCAGTAGGCATCGGTCATCTTTAACAAATATTCTTCTGTAATAGTATTTTATTGTATGACATTTTCAACAGATATAAAATCTTTATCGGCAATAGGTTCATGTCTGTTACTAAAAAGAATGTGAAACGCGTAAGTCTGATGAAATATGAATCATAGCGAAAGTTACTTCACGTTATGATTCTTCAAGTACGAGAAACTTTAGATAACGACGAGTTAATATATCGGTCAGAAAGTTGGAGGATAAAAGTTATATCTCATGAACTTAGCTATAAGTGGCTGTAATATCAATAACTGAACTGTGTAAAACTTGGATTATTCGCTACCGCTGGTGTTATCGGAATCTTAAATAGTTATTTAAGTCTACAGAACAATTTCATAAAGCTGTATACCATTAATTAAAAACGATATTAGTAATAGAATTTTGAAAGCCTTTGAAAGCTAATAAAAGACAAGCGATACTGTAAATACAGCCACCTCGAAATTCGATGGGTGCTCATAAACGTTTAAACCGCACCGCATTATATGGATGCTTTAAAAATAACGCGGCATCATAACCGCTGTATACATTATACAAACATCGCGATAAATTAGGTGCGAAGTGGCGCGAAGACGGCGATAAGTGGCGCTGTGGCTGGCACACGGCGCTCAGCCGCACGCTGATCGATACCGGTCACATCGCCGTACCCGGTCCCCGCCTGCATGCATCACAATACAATCTTCGCAAGACACCCGACGGCTGTACGGCTTCACAACTCCCTTTCTTCGAGTTTCTAATGTCACATTTAGAATTCATTTGGAACAAACACGCGAGCGTGTGACTATCTGTTTCTAATCAAACGAGATACGACACACTCGTGAAATGAAATTTTCCAGTTATCTCAACCTTTATCACATTTTTGATACGTGCTGTATTGAGTTAATTGTTTTAAGAATTGTATCTATTTTACTAATTATACTTAAAATATATTTTAAATTAACCAAAGTAATTAATACTTCCTAATAATTTTAACTATAGTACAAATTCCTTGTGGCATTATTAACAAAACCGGAATATGTCTAGACAGAGAAACTCGGTCATAATAAGTTAATTAGAAGATTAATGTGCGATTCTAGCTCGTGGGAGATCTGCACCATATTGCGCAATTTGACTGATTCGTCGCTGACAGCTGAAAATGTTTAACAAAAGTATTTGAAACAGTGGGTTTTACTTTCTGTTCTCTAGAGGTTGGTAACAACTGGTTTGATAACCCGTTTCGCCAGGTTTGCCCGCGGTCAGTGCGACACCTGATCCTTACTGCACATGTCCTCTTGTATATGAAATCGTTATGTAGATTGTAGACACATGCCCTTCGCTGACTTCCTCGGGGCCCCGAAACTTCACATTCCGTGACGAACCTCGCGACCAACGGTCGAGATAAAATAATGACCGCCTGTGGTGTTTTGCTCAAATAAAACGATGCCATTTTGATTTGAGATATGATTGCAAATTAAACGTTTCGATTTCTTAGTATTCTTGATGATTTAAATTCCCAGATTGTTTATGCGCATGTGCCTATCATTCGCCCAAATTCCTACAAAGAACCCCTTTCCGACGGTGTATCATTCCCCTTCCCTTGCATTGTTAAGAAATACAATGTCTAGGTACCAGACACTTTTGGGTGTTGTGAAATCTGGTAACTAATACCTACGAATGTAATACCGTGTCAAATTTTAGACTACTGAAATATTCAATGGTAGCTATTGGTTGCCAGGCTGCGCAGTCGTTGACCCACACCCAGCTCACTCCACAACCAATCCATGTTACGCCCTCTCCAGTCTCTGCACTCCTAAATTAAACGTACTGTCTTTATACAGCATTTTGTTAATGTTTGAAAGTTGTTTCTGTTTTATCGACATCAACAATTTGATTACCTAAATATCTCACGTCCAACCAAACGAAATGTTATTTTTTAGTTACGAATGAAATATAAATAGGTATATCTTTACAAGAGCAAATTCCTATTAGTTTGACATAGACCATATTATTATCTAATACAAACATTATCTCACCGTAGACAATCCGTATGAGAAAAGATAACGTCTTCCGTTGAACGTCGTCACTGAAAATACGATAAATGCCCACACAATTATTTAAAACATATTTGTGTTAAACAAGTCTTATCGTTAATAACTTTAATATACAACAGCCCTATTCTAAAATTAATATGTACAGTTTATATGTAGATACTAAAGTTGCTTGTAAATGCGTCTAAATACTAAAAATGCTTTTGTGGTGATAACAGAATATACGATGATTTGTAATCAATAGTTTCGCTTGGGTTAAAACGTTAAGAGAGTGTAGAGAGGAGCCGTTAACTTATTAATTAGAAGGTAGGGCTTGAGAATGTGTGGGTTGAATGCGCGCGCGCAAACCGCGCTATTATTGTGAGAATGTACTTGAGACTAAGCGTAAGGAACGCATACCAATCCCAACGTTATCGCATTAAGTTGAATTGTATTAAACTTTACCATTCGTTTATACATGATTATTTTTCCAATTTTCCAAATTATATACATTTATAACCTATTAAAGTGGTAAACTCTGTAAAACTATACTGTATTGTGTTTAATACGTAATATTTTTTTTCAAAGGTGATTTGGTTTTGCATTCGAGTAAGAGGGTTGTTCTTCTTCGTCAGTTAGATTAGGTGAAACTGTATAAAATTTAATTTTACTCACAGAGCCTACTTAAAACTTTGTAGTACGATCTCGTACCGTGGGAAAGGTGTCGGTCTCTGCGTCGGCGCAGGCTTGTAGTTAACGGTGCTACTGTGGACGCAGATGGTAACTTTTTATCTTCTACAATTGAAGATTGTAGTTCGTTTATGTTTGCGACTCGTTTTCTTTTGAAGTTGGATTGGTTTTTATATAAGTTTCTTATATAAAAACGTTTCCTTAAACAATGAAACTTAGATAGAATGTTATGTAATCGTAATGCAAATGTTGTCGTAAGCGATCCCCTTCCGCGAGGTTGTTGAACGTTAACTGCGTTTGTGTTCGGTGTTTTATTAATAAAAGCTTTACGGTGACGTGTATCGGCCGCCCGCCCGATTGGGCTATTTATTGATGCGCACGCGCAACACTGATCGACTGGTTATCGATCGCTCCATGCTATTCAAAATCTATATACCTACTTTTAGCGTTTGTTTGTACTTGTTTAATATTTTATAACATAACGTTAAGACATAATAAAAAAAAAATTGACAAACTTGGTTTTTGTGTTTTTTTATCACATGACCTAACCGCAGATAGTCAAATTATTATTATTAATGAATAAAAAAAGACTAGGCTAGGCAAATTTAACTATGTAGTATGTATGTCTTATGCTAGTATAATACATTCGATGACGATATAGCGGTACATCCTGTTACCATTACCGACGACCGCCACCGACCACCGTACCGTTACTGTCTTGATAGGCTATTTCACACTGTTCTGTTATGCGGCTCTATTATTAATAAGTAATTTGGTGCAAATTTAAATATACCCAAGTAATTAAGTAAACTTGATCAACAAATATTTTGAAATTCATTCCATTCTTTGCCTAATAAATAATAATGTAGCTTGAGGAAAAAAGAAAGTCTTTGAAAAGTCAGCTTAGTCTAGTTTATCGGAAGGTGGTTGATGAGGTTCACATAATGATTAGGTGCGGTGTAGAAACAAAGCGAAGGGTGGGCCGGTAAACAGCTGCGTGACTCGGGCCGCGCAGATGGCTCGACCTCGCCGCCTGCCCACTCCGAGACATAACCTCCATCACGAAACCATACGTGTCGCAACTACAACCTTTCCTTTACCGTTTCTGCAGTTCAATTACCTGTTAACTTTGTAAGTCTCTCCATAACTATCAGATAATATATTAGTACTGTAAGCTTTAGTTATTTTTATTTTTTTCCTATAGTCCAAAAATCTTTGATGTCGTTTAGCTACAGACACAAATACTCTTGTAATTAAGACGTATAAGAAAAGTAAAGAAAGTTATCAACGGGGTAGGGCATTTCGCCCGCATCGGGTTGTTCGCGGGCGGTCCGTGACGTCGTCGGAAAGACGCGAGCGTGACGTCACGTGCACGTGGGCGTGTGCAAGCGAGACGGGCATAGGGCCGCCGGAGGGACGAGGCCGGCCCTCTGCGGAGGGCGCGCGCGAATTGACAGATTTCTACACGCTCGATACCATCTTGAATCGCATTACCACCCGCTCGCCACGGCATGTAATACCTCGATATTATTGTAGTATATGAATAGGTTATGAAATATTCAATATTTTATGAAAAGGGTTCATTTAAATTTTATGACTTAATAAATACTGTATTGAGGTACAGTGATAAATGAAACCATTGTACACAGTTTAAGCGGTTTCGCCGTGATAAGCTGATGTTTGGAAGCCTCCGGTAGGCGGCATGAGGTAAACAAAACGCGTTTGGATTGCGAGCCCGTAAGCGACGTTGCCTCACCGCGGCTAACTTTATACAAGTAGCTGTCACGCGCTGTTTACTAGTTTTCTCTATCTTCACGATTCTTTTGATCTTAAAACAATTGTTATAGTTATAATAAGCTAAGTAGGGTTTGTCTAATAAACAAATTTTGGTGTTAATAAGTAGGTCTATTTTAGAGTACCACATGCATGGTTTTATTTCAAAAGATCCTCCTTCTACGATAAATAGAGATTTTTTTCTATTAGATTTTGCGTTTAGCAAAAAGATGCCTTCAACAGGTATCGAATAAGGGGGGCGATTGGGGTGGGTTGACGGAGTTTTGCCGAGTGCTGCAGTGTGGGCGGATCTGAATATTGGCGACGCAAATTGATGTATCCAACTTGTATTGGTAGAATGCACGATCTAACTTTTACTTCCTATACATAAATATGTATATCAGTTTTACAATAACGAGTTCGGCTTAGGTTTTATTTAAACAGTATTGTAATATTTAACTATGTTTCAATTCAAACACACAGCTAAAAGCGTTAAATAGTGTAAAATTATATTTAAACAAAATTAATATCCGTCAAATTATGTAATATGGGTTTTGTTTGGCATTTATAGCAAAAAAAATTACGTTTAGTTAACATATTTTGTCTAATTTCCTTTTTAATTATTTTTTTCTCTCTCAAAACAACGGTTTAATGTCTTTTATATATGCGATTTAATGCCCTTTTCTAAGCATTTACACTGTGCTTATCTTTTGATATATTTTCTTCTATTTAATTGTATTCTGGCCACAAACAATATAATAAGGAGATTTTTAAATGTCCCGTGTTACTATAGTCTCCCTTTTCATTAAATATTGACATTTTGTAACCTAATTTAGGGTATTGGTGTCTGGTGATAATTGTTCGTTGGTTGTAGCAAGCAGCGCGGCGGCGCGCATCTGTCCCGCTATCGATCCCGCCGCTAGGTGGTTCCCACCGCCACAACACCGATAGAACACAACTATTCGACCTTGAACCTTTGACAATCCTTATAATTGCATTACAATGCAACTGATCACTGTCTTTTATTTACGTTACAAACATTTTTAAGGCATTTTATGTAAAAAGTAACAATTATTTCTGATTCGATATAAGCGCTTACATTACGAGGTCCGAACTAGACTTCAACTCCCAAGTGGGATGGTCTATAATTTTTAAGGCAGCCAAATGTAGGTCAATGTTTGTAATGTATGTTTGAGAAGACCTGTTTTGAGAATCGGTAGATCGATAGTAACTGGAACTGTTCTTATCGCACCAAGAGTCGTGACTGGCCAAGACTAACTGATGGTGTAGGTACAGTTCGAAACGTTCGCTTTAATGGCCTTGGGAGCCATTGGGGCCGAATAGGCGATGCTGTAATTATTGCAGCGGCACACTCATGTAGGATAAATTCCTCATGACTAAAACGTGTTTTATACAACTACCGTGTAACAGCGATACCAGTTTATCAGAACACGGATTGTTGTATGAAGTCTATCGGCATTATTCAAATAGTATTAGAAAATTATTAAATTCTAACGTTGTATGCATTTTTAATATTAATATATAAATATAACATAAGTCTTCAATAAACTAGTAAAACTAAAAATTTAAAATAATTAACTGAATGACCGACAATTAAAACATGAAATGTGTCAACTAATACAAGATAGATACTGGAAAAACTAGTTCAGTGACTAGAGATGGCGCGCAGTGCGCACACCTGGAGCGAGCGAATGTCAAGGCTGCGCGCGCGCTTGAAACTTGGAACTGCTCCAGATGTGTTCACGCAAAAAATACTATTACGTGTTACATTATAAGTAACGCCTTATTTCCAACATTAATCACCATACAATAGCTATAATAAACCCTTTAAACTAATTGTTAAAACCATAATAAAAACCAATAAATCCATACAAGAGTATTGTTTATAAAATCTAAACGTTCTGTGCATAATGTTTAACAATTTCTTAAGGACTAGTAATAAAAATATTTGCATATTCGTAACACCTTATTAAAAGGTAACTAAGGTTGAAAATTAGATATTAATTAGGAGTGAGCAAGTAGCGGGCGCTGACGTTCGCATGTGTGTCGCGCGACAAACACAAGCACGTGCGATCGGGCGTCTGACGTCACAGGGGTCGCCCCCGCCCCGCCTCTTAGAGAGAGAGAGGAGATCTAAGCGCGGCAACGGCGCACGGCCCGTTTGTTTTCGCATGTAACGCCAGTGATAGTTGGTGATAGGCCGGTTTATCTCACAAATAAGAATGCAACAACACTGTGATGCATTTCTCAACTGCAATACGGCCATATATGCGGTTGCAATAATAGACAAATTAATGACGGTATACACATATTTATTTGAATGGAAAACTCGCAGTCAATAGACAATACGCAAATGACACGAATAGCAAAAAATAATAGTTAACTAACCACAGCAGCGACTCGCATAAAAATAGCACACGTAGATATAATAGTAAATACTTTTAGTATATAAGAAATCTATAATTGTCAATTTCATTCATTGTATTTTAATTGATTAAAGTTTGTCATTAATCTATAGTATATAATTAGTGGCGTGTCTAAAAAATACACGTGTGCATATATAATACATATCAACGCCTATATCATTCAATTATTTGATATGTGATGGCTATCTGATAACATTTGTTTTGCGATTAGCCTGGGTCAATGCCGTAGCTTTTACTTGATGTTAACAATAATTTATTGTTACTGGAATATAGATTTTATATACTATTTATTTTGTTTCAGAGGGTGACCAGGGCTCCTGGGAAAGTGGACTGTCGTACGAGTGTCGTTCTCTTCTATTCAAAGCTCTCCATAATCTCATTGAAAGGTACTTATGAAACTTGTTTAAATCCACGATCAAACAAAACTCTTGTGTGTCGCTGAAATCGATAGTGAACAAGCGAGCGGATGTTCGTGAGTTTTTAATTTTAAGTCAAAGCCGTATTAATACATGTGACATACTTGTAATTGTAACTTTTTGAAATGGTCAAATGCAGCTCAGCGTGGTACGTTACTGAGTATTTCAATATTTGCGATATGTTGTGTTACCGATAATAGCTTATACAATTAACATATATTTTTAAACGACCATTAATAGCTTGTTAACATAGTTTGTATGGAAATTTAACAGCAGATCGGTTAGTTAATCTTCATGTAATTCAGATTGCAATCGATAATGATCATACATTGTGTCCGTACGTAACGCTTCGTGCGAATGCACCTGGCGCGGCGTGGGGCGGCGCGGGCGCAACGCTCCGCCTCATTGTTACGAAGGTCGTTGCATCGAGACGTTCTAAACGCTTTTTTGCCAAAACGCCGTTTTAAGCCACAGATTAGACCAAAAGCGAAAGTTTTCGCTGCTATACTTATGATTAATGACCTCTCCGATAGGTTTACGACATGGCCCATCTAACGCGAGTGGTCCGTTGGATTTGAAATAAAATCGGCAACTGCGCGGACGTTTTTATTGCCCCTCAAGGTCACCGTTTGTAGCCTGTTTGTAAACGAAGATAATAAGGCTCGTTATAAGTAGTTGGAGCGGTTTTGAACATCCCGGGCCGGTGCGCGGTGGAATCCGTGATATGAACGAAATCCAGACGAGTCGTTGACCCCGGCTGCGGCACGTCAAAGTAACAATGCGTGCGTCGAGACGTACTTATCGCGACGACAGTGTGTGCTTTAAAGGAAGCAAACTCCGCTTTTTCCCACTTAATAATTTTATACCCAGTAATTACCTCACGCGCTCACTTCAATGGGTCGGTGAAACAAGACATCTTTTTATAATCTTGGATATCGCTACCGTTTAAAAGATGTCTCGAACGCGACATGTTATGATTTTTATGGCCAGATATCATGAGTAATATTGCTAATGATCACGTTTCGTTTTATCGTTCTGCTGGGGAAGTTATACGTAAGGTATAATATATGACAATACATGAGCGAACTATTCAATGATGTAGAAGACAAAGAGTTTTGCTACGGCCGCATATCGATCAAGGTGCGTAATCACAAGTTGCAACATACACATCTACATAAAAATATAGCTCCTATTGCGCGTAGATTAAGTACAGAGTGTCGCATAGTTTATAATAGAAGCTGGCGATAGGTGACATTGATTGGTTAAGTCGTATTATCATTATCTACTCAAGTAGGTATTTAAACGTATATCGACACTGGTTTTGCAATTGTAAAGATTATCACTATTGTACGTGTTTGTTTATAAAAATATTGATAGCGATTTCAACATGTATGTAAAGATTTTCGTAAATATAACAATCTCATTTATATTGTTATTAATTTTTTCAGATGTTTGCTATCGCGGGACTTTGTGAGGCTGGGAAAGTGGTTTGTGCAACCGTACGATGGGGACGAAGAGGACGTTGGCAAAAGGTACTACCATCCAAAAAAGTATCGAAACTAAATAAGTTAAATTGTTAACTATAATAAAGTATGGAAGTTATATTTGAAGCAATTGTTTTAATGGGTTGTTTTCAAATACACGAATGTGACACTTCCTAAAGAAACATGGAGATTTCTGTGTTGCACTTGTTAAGTAAAGAGTGTAACTTCGTTCCTCTTCACACACTTTAATTAATACAAACAGTATGGCCTTTTTAATGCTGTCTCATCATCTATTAACTAGTAAATCACACTAAGCAAATTTGGAAGTAAATAGTACGTTTGCGATTTTTTATTACTTGTTTCGCTTTTAAATGAAGTAAAAGTTCAAGTATTGGTCCTTCGATCCGGCTAACTTTATAAACCGTGACCCGCAGCCCGTGGCACCTGTCTTTCTCATTCGCGTTCTTCCTACACGGCGAGAGTACTGTGTGCGCGTCAGTTGATGTCCGCCAGCATCCGCCAGTTCGTACGCTCACCGCTAAGAGGCTTGCGCGGTTGCACGCTCCGCCCGCTCATTCGCCAAAGGATAACAAGGGTGAGCTATTCTTACGTAAATCCTGTGTATCTGTTTATCTATCTCTGCTTAGCTAGTTTTTTTTTATTAAGTGTGTGTACTATATGAATATCGTAAAATCAGATTAAACTAGAAGACTTTGCTTTGATTCGAACCAAAAATATCAATTCTTATTAGTAAATACATCATTAGTAAAAAAAATTGTAACAATCTTGCAATCATTGCCCATGTTATAGACTCAGGATTTATAACCGTTATTTCTTGAATATTATGAATAATCATACGACCTATGTAAGCAGTTATCCTGGCGCCATTCGGACTGGAAGGCCGCGTGACAGGCAGGGAGTGGACAGACTCGGATCCCGCTACTGCCCGTTTGCTCGACGCCTGGAGGCATCTCTATCCTTTGGAGCAAGCTACTGCTGCTGTAGAGGTGAGAGGGTGCTATAGTTTTACAGTACAACAATCTTAATTTTTTTTCACGTTAAAATATGATATTCAACTGTTTTTGTTCTAAATTATTTGTAATCACGTTAACACCAACCATTATGGTTTCTCACTCAAACTGATGGAATAATCTAAAGAAAACCAAATGTAGGTCAATCAGTCATATTAGACATAAATCTTTATAACTGATTCTTGGTGTCACCTTTTTTGGATAGCTTTTTTTAATTTATTAATTTAATCAAATACATTGTTTTTCTTTCTAATTTTATTTTGTTTTATTTGGTGCTTTAAAGATTTTTATAATGGTCGCAGGTGGAATGTGGCGGCGTGCGCATGCGTTACCCGGTTCCGTACGTGCTCGTGACGGAGATGGAGGCGCATCCGGGCACTCCCCCACCCGCAGCGGAGCTCGCTGCACGCACGCTCCGCTCTCTCACAACGCCTGTAGCCCATCAGGTACACGTGACACAACATACCATACACAAATATTTAATTTAGATAAAAAAGGGTTCAATGGTTAATTTTACCTAGAACTTTTCTTAACTACTAGTTGCATTTAAATCAAATTAATGTATTTTTAAATATTAGTAAATACATATTGATTGCATATTTTAAAAAATACTACTGAATTAAAACGTGTTGCATTATCACAAGGTGAACTCGTGATTGTTGATATTAACACGAAATAGGGTTACGGTAATTCTCCGAACAATTAGCGACAGTGTAAAACAACAGCGTTCATATGAATAATTTACAAAAATTGTTTACAATTTGATATATTTCGTTGTAAATTTAAACGAAATTAATGAATTTGATCGAAATAAAAATATTTCATTATGGATTAACAGTGTAAAGTTGTTATAAGCACACTCAAATACACTAAAAGTAGCACTCTCTGAGCCAAAAATCAACCCCAAGCAGTGATTAGGTAGTAGCCGCAATGTCAGTGATAATATGTTTAATAATGCTTTTGTTTAATTGATAACGAACTGTGCCTTTATTAATTAACATAGCCTTAAGGCGTGACAGACAGAATGTCATGGAATTATACAGCGGAAATGGTATTGCAAAAAATAAAGTAATTGATATTCTAGCGAAAACTAATGATATACAACATATGTTAATTGGAACTAACTAACTTGGAAGTTGGAAACAAAGCTTTTTATTAAGATATTTGAAGTTTTGAGTATACTTCCTACAGTAAACAAAGATTCTACAAAAATTACAAATTGAAGTCTTAATTTGCATAAACAAAGGTCTTTAACAATAATATTACGACTGATTTATCAGTGCTACAATTAAATAATTAGACAAACGCAATTGGTCCTAATCATAAATAGCCTCATATTATCACCCATCATTGTTATATATATATAATATACCCGTATTATAATAGCCGTATATTTTAAGTCTACCATATAAATTTTTAACCAATTTTGGATTTTTCAGACTCCTGAGTTAAGCTTCGCCGAGACATCCGGGGACCCGAGTGACGACTTCGTAGACCCAACACGCAAAACTGGTTGCGCCTGCGCAAAGTGAGTACAAAATATTTACAAAATTATGCTACCCAATTATCGCTATATTCATATTTTTATTATTATTTTATTACTTTGGAAGTCAACTATTTTATTCAATTAAATCGTTCACTTCCAATCCTTATATACAGTAGTTAGGAGCAGTATAGTAGTTGTATGAAAATTGCGTGTAATGCATTTTATATATTAAAGAATATGATATTTATGACGCCTATGAGCTCCGCCATTTTAGCCTTCCGAGCTCTGTTTGGCAGCGTTGCCGGGTGTAGTTGTAGATAGGTAGATGTTATGTATGTGAATGTTCTAGTATATCTGTAGTATAAGCCTTAGAGGGATACTGCATGAACCTATCGATGCATTACTGTGTTAACTCTTGACGTTTGACTCTTTAACTCGAGATTAACGGACGTGCGTCGATATCTTCACAGTAGAACGACGCGCGCGCAAGCTTTTGTCACACTTTGCGTGTAGATACGTCTTTCGCTTAAAAAATACAGTTACAACAGTTCCGCTTTTCTACTCGACTATGGTGGGAGGGTGTTGAGGGTGTGTTTACGGGTTTGATTTCTTACCCGATTAATGGCTATCAATGTGACCGTGTCAACAGTAAACAAAATTAGCATGCAACGTAAACCGTAGTCGGGTCGGCGTTAGCTTTTGAACCGCTTGCGGTATCCGCCCAATCGGTGCCGTGGGGCTGTAATCGGGCGGCAGTAGGGAGGCCAAAGTGTGATAAGGTTGCGTGTGGGGCGGCCGGAGTGGAGGCCGGCACTAGCGTTGTGTGATGCAGGTGGCGGCGGCGCCGAGCCCCGCGCCCGACGCCCTTCCACCGCCGCGCGCCGCCCCGCCCGCCCCGCTCGCCACGCTCTCCTCGCGCCGCAAGGCATCACGCGCCCGTCCCGCAGTGAGTACACGCCCCACACACGCACACCACACACAACACACAGGACGAGATAAGCTGTCAATAAAATACTTGGCTTAATTAACACAATCACAATCGCCGCATTTAAGTAAATCCTCAAAAAGTTGTCTAGAGAGGCGTTTATTGCGCAGTAAGCGTACTGCGAACTTTCCTCAAAATTTGGGGCAAGTGAAAGCTTAGAAAAACCACAAGTTGAAAAGCTATAGACGGTTGTGATTGGTGTTAGGTTACTTCTTTAACCATCACTTGTAGTGCGGCACGAACGAGACGCAATGCTTTCGCTATATATCGCATCAACAAATATTACTCTATAATACTCTTACTGATACTCTTCAAAAACTTTTGTTTAAAAAGCTCTAATATTGTGATTCGATCGTGTCGTAACAAGGACTCTCATTTCATCTCGAGGGATCTTTGCATCTCGTGGGTCTGGAGCGTTTTCATAAGTACGTAAGGTTCTTCATTTATTGTTATACGATTTATCATTACTTACAATACAAGCACCTAATTTGTACTAGATCAGGTAAGTGCAAACAACATTCACATGCAATGCCATAATATATGCATGACGTATGCCCCTTAATATATTTACATATCGCATTTTATGCATGACCAAATAATCTTTATAAATTGCATGTTTTGTGTTATTGGTATAATAAAAATCATAATAATATACAATTGTAATTATCCAGTACCTTTGAGAAAGATAACGATTATCATCTGTTTAAGCTCGCTGATAGCATTCTTCGTTATCACTGTAATCTTTTTGGATATTGGCACTTTGCGGCATCTAAAGTAATTTTATGTTAATCCGAATGGCTCTTTGTTGCTTCCTTTCAAACAAATGTTTTGTTTGTAAATTAATATTTTTTATGTTAAAATTATAATTTAACATAAATAACTGATTTGGTTGAACAAGAGGCGTATGAACGTTGAAGGGATTCATGGATGGACATAATAACATCTACCTCATCTCGGTACATTTAAGTCGCTTAAATGTCATTCCATTATAATGCAGTTTATTTTCATTTGTTTTGAGTCAGATGTAAAACCATTTTCAAGATCGTCGAGTAGGTTTGCATTCAAGGAATTTGGTTAACAAATATTCCATCGGTTTTAATGATATAAATCATCACTTCATCAAGTTCGCCCATGTTAGTGTAAAGATGCTCATCATAACATCTCATAAACACGTGATAGTAAAGATATATCTTCATAATTTTTGTTATATTGTAGAGCGAATAACTGCAGTGGCGTTAATGGTCGCGGGACGTGTTCGCCGGCGAGTTGCGGTGGGGCTTCGCCCGCTGCTCCCGGCTCGGCGCCTTCTCCCCATCATACCACCTTACCTTCGCATCAGGTAATTTTTTGTATTGTGTATTTGTGATTATATACTTAAGAAATCGATCAGTTTATGTAAGTGTTATTTAATATTAATTATCGTAAAATGAACACTATTTATGAACAATTGAAATATTCTTTGTTGTTATATTAAACTAAATTATCAGTATAATTGATATATTTTACTTAGCAATATAGGAAATTAAATTAATATATATTGGGTATTTCAGGGTCCAAACGTACCCACGACGCTGCATACGCCAGCTCCAACGCCAGACCCGCTGGCTCCACCCACACCCGCTCCGCCTTCTCATCATAATCATAAGCTGTTTACTCAGGTACACATCTTTAGCCAAGGCATTACATAAATGTAAAAAAAATATTTTTTATTCTAATTATTTATTAACTTATTATCTTAATACGTATTAACTTAAGAAATTATTTTTCTTTCTGTTTTAAGTAAATAGTTATGTAATCGTAATCAACAATATTGTGGTGAAGATAGTTTTTTTTAACATCAACACTCACACACACACTCATCAATCCAATTTTGCACTCAATTTTACTAAAGTAAAAAAAAAACAAAGTGGTTATGATATATTGAAAACAACGTTTAAATCCAAATAAATAGTTGGTTATCTATACTGTTTTATATAAACGCTGAATATAAGTCGAATTACTTTAAGATACGCTTATTAATTTATTTTCAGGGCGACTCACCACCGGCGGGCAGCACGTTAAGCACAACGGGCGGGCAGTCGCCCAGTGCGGTGGGGGCGGGGGCGGGCACTGGGACAACCTCGGTGCCCTTGCCGCGGCGACCGCTCCTACCCGCTGCTGAGAAGCGGCTAGACCCGCTAGAGGATGAACACTCGCTGCATATGCTCTACGATTATACCACCGTGCACGCCTGGTTAGTCATTTAATTTTTATGTACAATACATGCATAAACCATAAACAAAATATCAATAATATAAAAATAATATCGCACAGACAAATATATAGTTAAAGATATGTATGTGTCTATGTGCAATAAAATATTTGCTGTATGTTTTTTTTTTTAATTTTCATAATTTATATTAATATACATTTAGAGAATTTTTAGATTAGTTTTTATGTTGACTATAAATCTATTACAAAAATATATATTTAGCGAAACACGGCAAAGCGAAGCGAGAAACATAGTCACATTGAAATAGAAGTAAGTCAATGGGAGTTACAATCTCGCAAAAGTATTATGTCCAAAATGCGCATCAACATTGTGTGAGCTTACAATGGATGTGTTCAATGTTTGGTTACAAATATTCCGGCATTTTAGCTTACTAACATCCAATTGTAAACCTAGCTATGTTGACTGTGGAGTTGGTGTTTCTGTTGGAAGTAATTGCACAATTGGCATGGCGGAAAGCTTGTGTATTTGTGTAAACTTTCAAATTGTAAAATTACTTTGAAATGTTTTCTCAATGTCGTTTCCTAATCTATATTAATTCACAAAGGCTGGAGCACCCAGTGAAGCGGTTCAAAAGTGACGAGAACAAGTTCCGTGAGGAGTTGGTGCTGGGTACGACCGGCGTTGATTTGTACGCGGGACAAGAGTACACACGCCCACCGGACTACATACACAGAGTTGATATCAAACAGGAGAAAGTCGAACAGGTAATTATTTTAGTTCCTTTTAAGCGAAAGTGCCTGATAAAATCCTCGTTATTCATCAACTCGGTATACTCGTAGACCGTTTTCGTTGTTTATGACCCATGTCACCATGAAATGAATATACTAAATAGGTAAAATATAAACAAATTTGTGAATTATTTCGATTTTTGATTGTCTAATCATGGTGTTATCTTCACCTATTCTACTGATAATTTTTAAAATTTAAGGTCCTTATTTACACAAAAAAATTTTTTTTAAGTTTTAGTGTAGTGGCCACTCAAGTTGAAATAATATTTATGATCAACTAAGCTATGAAAGTGTAATTGATTAATTTTGTAATTAAAATTTCAGGAGGATGTAAAGGACTACAAAAACCTATTTAGATTGGACGGTCTGTGTCCGACTTACAAAGATTTGGAACAGATTTTTGACAACTCAGACGACGCCGCTAGCGGCGATGAGACGGTAAGACTTGTGAGTGTTCCTTTCGTTTACTATGTCCTATACTGTCCATAGTTTGCATGTTATGTGCTTTTTGCTTTGTTTCAAATATATCGTTTTAGGTATATAAGTCATAATTATTTTCTTTCTCTGCGGGTATTTGCAATCAACCCTAAGGGCTATGAGCGAATTTGTTCTGTGGTGCTGTCATGTGGAATGACTTACCATTGGAAGCATCTACTCATCGGCCTAGAGCCGGTCTTCTAGCTCTAGAATATGGTGACATTTTTGTCGACTCATAAATCATAATTATATTAATAAAAATTAACTTTTAATGCTATGTAAATTTCTTCTAGAATGCTTTATTGATTAATGGGTGTTTTTTAAAATATTTTAACTTCTGCGGAAAATCTAATACAGTTTGCTTTTTGCTTAATTCTATGTTCCCCGAAACATTTAAAGCCTATATTAATGTTGCAATAATTGTCAGTTACAAGTGCAAACGCCACCGGACTCGAATAAGTCATCAGAAGTGCGCTGCGTACGTGCAGAAGAGCTAAGTAAGATGTTCCCGACGCCGCCCAGTATGGAGGCGCACGCGCAGTCCTCACCCGGTTTTTGTGCTGACGACACCATAACTGCCGGAACACTCACACGTCATGGAAGTCCGCCTAGAGACCCCATCGAAGTATGTATTCTTCCTTTATCATTATTGCATTAAAAAAATGCCAAATATAGCTACTTTAATTATTTGTATTAGTTTGTGTCCGATTACAAAAAGTTATAGTTTCATACGTTTTTAACAAAGCTATCACATTGACAATATGTTGGCTGACAATATATCTACAAATCTGCATCAAGGTTGGTTTTAAAATAAATTCTTATTGAAGGTATAAATATTTTTTTTCCAGGATTGGTCGTATGTATTCAAGCCAGCAACCGTATACAAATACGTGGGGTCATCCAAATACGCCCCCTTGAGTACGTTACCCAGTCAGCTGTTACCGCCCGTTGTATTGCCGCCTCACGCCGTGTACCGCCCGCGATGGCAGCACGACTCTAACACGACAGAACATGATGCGTCGCATGCACATGCAACGACGGAAGCAGGTATATTTTTTTTCTTTTTTCAAGTTAGAAAAGTATTTTAGTGTATGTTCGAGGTTTTAACATCTTAATATATATAAATCTCGTGTCACAATGTTTGTCCTCAATGGACTCCTAAACTACCGAACCGATATCAATCAAATTTGCACACCGTGTGCAGTTTGATCTAACTTAAAAGATAGGATAGCTTACATCTCAATTTATAGTCGCAATTTTAATTTATTGCAAAATATTTGTTTATTATTTGATACAATTCTAACAGATGGCGCTGTGTTAAAATTATCAACGTTTCACATAAGCTGTCACCTACCTTTCACATAAGTTCTCCTACCGTTTCCCTTGAATAGTTTACTACTATGTAATATAACAAAACCCTTAGCCACAGCAACGATTGGCCGGTCTGCTAGTAATATTATAAATATACGACGGGTAAATTCTGTGATAGTAGACTTTTTTTATACTAAATAACTGAACAAACTTAAAACCGTATTTACAACAATGTTCGTTGAAATTTTAGTAATTACAATACAATTGCAGGCGCCACAAGTACAAGCAACACCACAACCACCACCGGTGGGGTTAAGCGAGCTCTATCGACGACGTCAAGTACGGGACGATCTCGGGCCCTCGCCTCCCCTCGCCGAGCTGCACCCCCACCGCCCTCCCCCGCCTCACCTCGCACCCCTGCACCCGCCTGTCCCCTTCTTCTGAACGTACTTCTCGCCGACACGGTGCTCAATGTCTTCAGAGATCACAACTTTGACAGTTGCACACTGTGTGTCTGCAACGCCAGTGGACGGGTGAGTTTTATATAACAACGTATGCGCAGCTAAGCCATAAGGCAATATAATATGTAATTGATTTGTCTTGAATAAAACCTGTTGTAAGATATCAAGACCGATTAAATTATTGTTAAATTAAATTTTAATTTATTAATGTCATCTTGAACATCTATTCGATATTAAAAGTTGTTATAAAAATTGAGAGCTATATTATATTCCACTAATCCAACGGAATTCTTGCTTTAATTACACATTATACTTGAATTTCTGTAATGTTTATAAATTATATAGAGCGTGGGAAACATTCGAGGCGCGGATGCATCTACTTACTTGTGTGGCGTGGATTGGGGAGGCGCAGACGAAGAGCCAACTCGATGTTCGTGTGGTTTTAGCGCTGTCGTTAATAGACGACTCGCACACCGCGCTGGACTCTTTTACGAGGTACGTTCTTTTACAATAATTAAAGTAAATAAAGTCAATATAAAAACTCTTTATAATTAGTTATTATTATTATTACACGTAAGTCAACTTAAAAAAAAAACATTATGAAGTTTATTGTAAGTTCTTTTCTTCCGTTCTATGCTTTTAATTTAAATGTAAATTTAGAAATATTTCATTTTTCGTATTTTTTATTGACTTTCGTAAATGTACATTGCTTATATTTTATAGGTATTATTAAAACTACAGTTTGCCAAAAATAAGTTTACCTTTTCTACTGCTCATTTAATACCTTATTTTTCTTTACTGTAAATATCATTATTTTATTAATATAATGTATGTACACAGGACGAATTGGAGATAACTGGCGTAGCGGAAGAGCCGCGGCGTCGCGGTACGGGAGACGCGTTAGGCGAAGTGGCTAGCGTGGTGGTGGCGCTGTGCGCTGCACCCGCTGCCTCCGCCGCCTCTGCGCTGTCCCGCGCCGCGAGGAGGGCCGCCGCGGCCCTTGCCCCGAGCCACACCGACACGCGGCTCAACCTGCTCGAGTACGTATAACCATTTCCCATACGCACCGGTTAAACTTATTGCAATTATGCAATCTATTTGTTAGATGGCTATTTGGGTACAGATCATGTTAGAAGTATAGTCGGAGGCAAGGAATGTACATACATAAAGTTCGCCCAAAATTTATGGGGCAAACAATAAAAGATCGACACTAGATTTTAATTTTGTTTTTACTTTTGTGATGACAAACCAACTCAATCTATGTAATTCTTTGATTGTTTCCAATCTTTTCAGAATAATGACGAAACATTTCCTCTACTAAAAACAGCAACTATATATGAATTACCTAGCCTGTACTATATATAAGGCTAATAATATTATGCTAACCTAATGAACATCATTTTGTTACATAAATTGCTGAGCAGGATATCTAAATAATATATAGTTATAATATTGTCTTTGATTAACATAACCTTTACACATTTAAAGAAAAACTTTTTACCGGATTAAAGTTATGTATTATTATAAATTT
The DNA here is from genome assembly GCF_905475465.1 of Pieris napi. Lineage (NCBI taxonomy): Eukaryota > Metazoa > Arthropoda > Insecta > Lepidoptera > Pieridae > Pieris > Pieris napi. The sequence continues at coordinate 8,974,295 of NC_062245.1, forward strand.
AAAATTATGTTAAATAATTGTAAATTAATAATAATACATAACTTTAATGCAGTAAAAAGTTTTTGCTTTAAATATAGTTATAAGTTATTTTGTATTGAAAATTTTGGCCGGCTAATAATATTCGCGAATGTAACAGATACTCAGATGGCGGTGCGGCAGCAATGTCTGCGCTCCGTGCGGCAGCTGGCGGTGCTTTATCCATCACGGCCACTAAGAACAAGAATGGAATCACGATGGGGGCGGTGCATCGATGGCCCTTCATTGGTGCGCGTGCGCCGCGGTCTTCAAGGGATGTTGTGAGGTATAAAACTTTGGAATGTATAACGAAAATTCTTCTTTTTACACTCGGATTACTATTTTTTTTAATTTTATAAACATACACAAACTGTGACACAGATAAATTATATTTACAGATTAATGCGCCGCCTCCGACCATTACTGCAAGACGCGATACAGAAGCGTTGCGCGGGCGCTCGTATGTGGGACGGGGTGACTGGGCCGCTCACGTGGCGACAGTTCCACCTTTTAGCCGGCCGAGGCAACGAAGACCGCTGCGAGCCACAACCGGTCCCTCCGCTACTTGTAGGCCACGATCGGGACTGGGTTTCTCTATCTCCCTACGCGCTTCGGCATTGGGAGCGGTTGGCCTTAGAACCTTATTCGTATAGCCGGGATGTCGCGTACGTCGTACTCGCTGCAGACGGTGACGCAATGACTGAGCCGGTGCGGACGTTCTTTAGAGAGCTCTCGGCGTCCTATGAAGCGGCGAAGCTGGGAAGGCATCAACCGATATCCAGGATAGCGAGGGACGGTATTGTTAGGACGGCACCAGCTGAAATTGATAGGTATACTTCACTTTTATAATATTTTATCTTAAGTTTTACAAATTACGACGGAAAAGTAAGTCGTAATGGAGAATATTGAAACAACGTATTTAATATATCATTAAATATTCCAGGGATACAAATTGCGAGGAATGGACGGGCGAGTTACCACCGGGGCGTTTGGGTGAATACGTGCGCGCATACGCAGAGACCTTGCGGGCGAACCTAGTACCGCAACTAGCCGCTTTAAACGTCGATAAGACGTTGTTCGAATGTGAGTCTCACCTCGTTATTTATTTTTTGTATTTTTTGTAAGTTTATGTTCTATTTATTATACGACCATTAATTGAATTAATCTAAAATAAATTATTAATTTTTATTTTCTTCTTAAATTTCAGCACCAAATAGTACAGGTGCAATGCGACCGCCAACTGCGCCTGACAGACCGGATACTCCAGGCGGGGCGGGTGGAACTGAGCCGGAAACAGATAGCGGAACGGGCGGATTGGGCACGGCGAGCAGCGCCTGGGAAGAAGAAGAGGGTGGTCCGCCAGCCCTCGTGCTCTATGTTGTGGAGCCACCTGCGGCACATGCGCATCGCCCACGAGCATTGCACGCCCTATTACGACTTGTTGCGCAGGCGCATCATCATCTTCAGCACCACAATCCTCTTATCAAGGTATGTAATAAAAAGTAGGCACAGTATAAGTTCTACGTGTTGACCTAAATCTTGACATTTACGGGTCTCTTGTCTACTCTGTCTATGTATATGCTATACCTGCAATGTGTTATTACAGATCATATCCCTGGAGGGTGTATGCGAGACGTGGTGTGGGGCGGGCGGTGGCGGGGCGGCGAGTGAGCCGGGTCTCGTAGCAGAACTTCGCGCACTCGCCTTTACCGTATTCGCGAGCGCACGCCGCAATCTAGCGCACACGCCCAACGGAAAATCGCTCACGGGCTTCGGCACTGCTGCGGATGCTAATCTCTTCGTTTCTAATAAAGACGTGAGTACAACGGCTAACTTAAAATATACTACGCAATTTACTTTTGTTTCAAAGGATTGCTGTTTCTACATCATATGTACAGTATTATGTAATAAAAAAAGAAATCTTTGCATCATTAATTCAACCGAATTTATAGAGTATTAACAGCTTGCATAGTCATTGATATAATCAGCGTTAAAAATCTTGATGAACATCTTTATTTATTTTCACATTGATATTTCTATCTCCTTTTAGGTATCCGTGTGCCCTTTTTTGGCAAATGCCTCCTCTGAATCCCGTCTTTCCTCTCTGTACTGTGCCACTCTCTGCCATGTACCACCCGCTGTTTCCCTAATTTGGTCTATCCACCTTCTAATTTGTCTTCCTCTTCTTCTTTTATTGTACCTTGGGCACTAGTTACGCACTTTCTTGCTCCACTTTCTGTTCCACTTTAGTTTTTTTTACGTACAGACAAATAACGATGTTATACAAATACAAAAATTGTTTTGCCACGCAATATAATAGTTTAAAATATAATAAGCAATAAAATGTTTCATTTCAGGAGAAAAACCGCGCGCCGTACCGTCTCTTTTCACCGGCGTGGGTGCTGGCTCCACCTCGCGCACCCAAAGAAGTGGCAGAGACATGGGGACAGGCGGGCGAACATGGCGCCGTACTTTACGTGGCCTACTGCCTCTCCCACGACCAGCGCTGGTTGTTAGCTTCTGCCACTGATGCACGCGGGGAGCTACTCGACACCGCCGCTATTAATATCTATGTACCTGCCAGGTAAATCAGTAACTATGGATAAGCCAATTATTTGTGGAGCAACTGTTATCAAACCAAGTAATAAATGGAAGAAGTTACGCACCAGTAGTAATTATTTTAATCGCAATTTACATGTGTATTTTTTTTTAAATACAAACCATATATTATATGTAGTGTTGACGTAATATACGGAAGGCCGAGATTTCCAATCGGAAACTTTAATGAAATAAATTTGTATTTAGATCGCGCCGAAAACGCGGTGGTCCTGCACGAAGGCATGGGCTGACGAAGTTGATGGATTTCGCGCTGGGCGTAATGTCACAGGCCGCTCAACCGTGGAGGCTGGTAGTGGGACGAGTTGGGCGGATAGGGCATGGCGAGCTCAAAGGTTTGTACTTATTAGTAAAATACTTAATATAATATGGAATAAATATCTATAGATTTACTAATTTAAGTGCTTCGTTGGTTTTTTATGGATCTTACTATCCATAAGAAACCAATCGAAGTGGAACCAATGTCAATATTAATATTTTTTTTATGAATAAAAACAAAAACAATCAATCTTAAAATGATATCACTTGTGTTGTAGGTTGGAGTTGGCTGCTGTCCAGGCCGAATCTGTCGCGTCTGTCGACCACGCTGCGCGAGATGTGCGGAAGCTGCTCTCTCCTATACCCCACGGGGGCACCCTGCATCCTCTCTGCCTGTCTCGTGTCCACCGAGCCCGACCCCTGCCTGCGGCTCATGGCCGACCGCTTCACGCCCGACGAACGCTTTTCGAAGGCCTCCATCCAATCCCACCTGCACACGCCACGCGACGTCACCGCCACGCACATTCTCGTCTTCCCCACGTCGGCCACCACGCAGTCCAACCAGATGCCGTACGAACAGCCCGCCGCCAACGGCGAGGAGAACGACATGCTGCTCATCGGCCTCGAGATGGTCGACGAGGACATCGGCGAGGATCAGATGGCGGACCTGCTCATCACCGACATGTTCCAATGCTGGCAGGGCGGGGGCTCCCCGCGTCGAGACGACGAGCCGGGAAGCCGGGAGGGGAGCCCGCCCGGCGGGCCGGCCGCCGCGGCCGTCGGAGCCTACGCCCGCGACCACGAGCCGCAGCCCGAGCAAGTGGGCACGGTGCTCCAACAGCCGCTGGCGCTGGGCTACCTGGTGTCGACGGCTCCGCTCGGTTCCATGCCTGCCTGGTGGTGGGCCGGCTGCGCACACCTGCGCGACGCCTGCCCCGCCTTCCTCAAGAACGCGCTGCACCTACAGTGCAGCCTTTTGCCTAACGATGACTACGCCTTCACACAGCGCCGCGACCACAACGCGCATCCTCTCGATTCCACCACCACCACTGATGTACTCAGGTACCCAACTCGTTTATTTATTTATAACAAATTATTATAAGCTTAATCTTCTGCAGCAATACTAAGTTGTGGTGTATAATCTTCATTTTACTGCAAAAATCTTAAAGAAAACTTTTATTATTTGCAGATACGTATTAGAGGGATACAACGCCTTATCGTGGTTAGCACTGGACGGCACCACTCACGACCGGATGTCCTGTCTACCACTGCACGTGCAGGTCCTTATGCAGCTTTATCACACCGCAGCCGCTCTTGGCTGAAGACGCAACTCCTGACTTCAGTGACTATAGCGGACATTCACTGCCAGTGATTGATTCTTCAATGTACAATTCGTAAGACGCCGATCTTTAAGATAAAGGCAAAACTTTACGAACTTAGAAGTCCTATTAAACCAGAATTAGAGAACGATGCGAAAAGCATATAACAGATGTAATTTTAAAAACTGATCAATTCAAAGCGATTATTATTATTGAAAATTTTTAACAACAGTAAACATTAGCTCTTAATTCATTGTATGGCTTTAAATGCTTGTCTTTCATGACCACAAAACAAATTAAACATCCAAGGTTCTGCAGGCTGGTGTATTTAATAGCTAGCTCTGTATTATATTTTAGCATTAAAACTAAAGAATTTTGTAAAGAAACAAATCCAAAAAGCTTAATCCTCAGTTGTCTTCAATTATTTTATGTATTGTGCCAATTTTACTTCTAAAATATTACCAAAATAGATTTTTTTATTTCGTGTTAAATATGGTGTAAGTATTGTATTATAAAAGAGATTAAGCTCGGTTTAACCAAATACAACACAAACGACTAGAGAATATATCTTTATATAAGCCATGTTCTAGAATGTTCTAGTAAATAATCTCGAAGGTCCAATTTGCTAATTAACACCTGCGTCGTGTTAGTCGTAAGGGCATTTTATACGTGCGATAATAATTACTCTTCCATTTGTGTCTTTCTGTTACATTCTTCCATATTGATTCCGTTCAACAGTTTCCGAAACTTACCTCATTTTCATCAATTCAACATTTATTCCTTCGAATATTGTTAGTAATATTTCTAAGTATGTTTGATTCATAAAATATATCCATAGTCGAGTGCTTAATTTACTATAAAGTACACTTAGGTCCGTATCCCAAAACGTGAATCAAACTTAAATCTAGTTTTAATATCTATCATATCTGAAAGTTCACACATTACTTGAGACTAGATTTTAACTTGAGATATGGTTTGAAATATGGAATTTTAGTATCACGTGGCAATAGATAGATATAGATGTTTTCGTGTTTCCCTCCCGTCTTCTCATTAGTTTAATTATAACTCCACGAACTCTAGAAATTGTAAATGTGTTGTTGTATTGTACTGTATATATTTGCAATGTTTTATTTATCAAACCGGTATCAATTACCAAAGTTAGATATTTCTTTTAAGGAGTTTTTAGATATTTTTAAACATTTTTAGAGATTGCATCACAGGGTTATTTTTTATGAATTTAAAGCAAAATTGTGTTAAAAATATTCTTTCCAAATGTGTAAAACAATATTTATTTGGTTATTTTATGTTCAAATGATGAAATTCGTAGTTATAGTGGCCGTTTTAGGTCAAATCCGTTTATAAATTGGGAGCAAATGGCAATTTTCAAAAGTGTTATGACAAGATTTTTACTAGGAAAATTTTTGCTACAATAATATATAATATAACCAACTGCCAAGCGTGAGCGAACTCAGGTGGATGAAACCTTTTAACCACCGTCAACACTGTTTTCTTATGTACGTGTACCTCTTGGGTTTTAAGTAATTAGGAACACCAATAGTTAGATTTACAATAGATAATACATGAGTTAGGGTCACATTTGAATTAGCATTTGTATATTTAGAAATCGTTTTATATAAAATATTTAAATGTAATTATGATGAGAAAATGTTGGTTCGTCGAATCTCGGGCAGTTTGGTAGTTATATGAAATTTTCTATTTTAATATATTTAATGTTAAAGTCAATATTGTAGAGGTGTGAAGTTGTTATACATGTATAAGTTGAGAGTGATGTGGATAACGCTTTTAAAAAATGTTTTGGGCCTTTAGATTGAAATCATTAATAATCATATAATTTATTGAAGACAAAATAAAATCAATTTTTATTTAAGCATGACATTTTCTTTATCTAATCGATTACGAAAAGTTATAATAGTATCACTAGCGGCGATACTGATATTAGACAAATTGTACAGACTTTGTATGGGACGGCGGCTGAGTTTCGTTTTTACATAATTTATTATCTGTAGTCGTCTCAATCGCGACTTAATTGAATTATGCCTAGTTGAATATGTATGAAATGTTTTAAATGTGTTACAGCATTTGAGAATATTTTATGATGTTGTATATAGTTTATATTTTGTTTTGTAAAAGGACATTCTGTAAATATGCGACGTAACGATGTACCGTTAATTATTTGCCCACTTTGCCATTGTGTAATGGAGCACATTTTAAAGAAACCACTCGGAATATTTTGTACAGTTGTTGAGCGAGATTTGTAGTTGAATGAATTATTTTTAAGATTTCGTTTTTGACCTTTTTTGTTATTGTGAATTGTCAATTTTTTTAGGGAATTGGGATTATACTGTAAATAGACCTCACCATATTAGGTTTAAGATCAAATCCAATGATTGATGTGGAAATCAAATTTTCTAAATGGAGCAATCATTAGGATTCGTAAAACAAAATGTTAGTATAATACTTGATATTAATATAACTTTATAAATAACTGAAAATAGGTAATAATAATTATGAATAAAATATTACATATTTAAAATATCTTTCTTTTATATGGTGTCCCATTTTTCTTCCCAAATGAGGATCAAAAACTGTAGGAATTGTTTGGAACTTAATAATCACAAGAGGTGTTAAATACATCTACTTCTTATCCTAAAAAACTGCCTACCTCATTCAGTTTTTTTGAAGACTGTTTCTGTTTTTTTAAAACTCGCTAGAAGTTGCATGATATTATATAAGTACTGTATAAAAGCATTCGCTTATAGCAACGCCATCGTTCTTGATAAATGTGTGTATTGTCTGTTGCATAATGCTTTCTACTTAACCACTGGTTAGAAGTATAGGCTTAAGGTATTATGTTAAAACATTGAATGAATACACACACAGTGTTTAAAACAAGTGTCCCCTATTGTAAATATTCAGGCTCCAGATAAGGACTAATGAAGGGATTTATCTATAAGATTTCGACCTTTTGACCGTTTTCAAGATCCTATGATTAGTTTCAAAATCACGTATATCAGCATCATCCTTTCGTACATTGTTATTTTCATGTTGATTTCATTCCGTAGAATTTACTGGCAGCAGGTAATTGATACCAAATTTGTATTGGGTTAGATATATCCTTAAGACAAATTCCCAACTGTAGCATATTTAGGAGATTATTATGAGGTATATTATTATTGATAATGATGACCTTTCTAGTATCATCTGTGGTTATGAGTACTTTAGAGTTGCAAACGTTGCTGTCACTTGAAATCGGCATAAAGTTAAAACTATTGCCATAATATTAAAAAAAAAACATTGCTGTCAAAATATATCCTCTCAGTAGTTTGAAGTATTTTATTCGGCAATATTTTAACTGTCAAATGAAATTTTATTATTTGTTTTGTTTTGGATAATACAAGAATAGTTATTCCTACGTATACGAAAAAATACCAAGAAAATATAATTATTAATTACAGACAAACAACGTTGCGCTCTACGTTACTTTGAAATTTATATTCAGCGCTGCAAGTACTACAACAATTATGCAAATATTTTATTAATTTTTCGTAATTGATGTTAAAATTTCACTATGAAAATAAATGACAAGAATTTGTGTGCTTTCGCTTCGTCCGCTACGCCAGTGGACCGCGAAGGATGGCTGGATTTACGGGGAGAAGTGGGGAAAAACTATCAGCGACGTTGGTTTACTCTTAAGGGAAATCTTTTGTTCTACTTTGATAAGAAAGGAGATAAAGAACCTGTTGGCGTAATAATTCTAGAGGGTTGCACAATAGGTAAGTGACATCAAACAAATTTTTCGTAGTTTTTTGTTGATATTTGCATAATTACATCACTGTGTCGGAAAAACACAGAGAAGTATTGTTAGATTTTGTTCTTAACTAGAATTATTAATATAATACTATATTAGGTTATTTATTACAGAATTGACAGAAGAGGAGTCTTATAGCTTCAAAATAGTATTCCCCTGTGAAGGTAGTAGGACTTACTTTCTATGTACCAACTCACAGGCGTCTATGGAGGCTTGGATGAAAGCTTTAGCATGTGCAAGTTATGATTATATGAAACTTATGGTTTCAGAACTGCAGAGGCAGCTGGATGAAGCTCAGGGTTTGTCTTGTTTTTAATTATTCAATAATGTTAAAATAAAACAATTAATTTTTGTTTTAAGATGTTCTTCTGCATTTTCTTCCATATAGGCCTTCAGATTAAAAGGTAGATTAATATATGGGTTTAAAAATTTGCAGCTGAAGATGCAGCGGAAGCAGCGGCATTAGTCACAATAACACCACCTGAAGGTGAAGAAGAACCTAAGGTACCCCCACGTGGCCAACGACACAACCCATTTAATAAAATGGCAGATGGAGAGCCAAAAACTGTGACAGGAAGTAGGCATCGTAAGTAATTGATGCTGAACAAGGATATTTTTTAGGCAATTTAAAATTTACAGAATCTCTTGTTAGCCAATTTGAAAAACTTAGCTTGTGTGTTTTTCTTCTTCCTACTGTTTCAAATAACTTTTTAACATTGAAATTATTGTATACAGCATGTAAAAAAACACACACCAACAATGTAGATAAGATTACATTTATAAATCAAGTTAACAGACATAAAAGCGTGTCTGTTATTAACTGTAACAATTTAATTTATAATTTGGAGTATGTTTGTGAATTTCTATTGTTAATTTCAGATAAAGAAAATGTAAAACCTGAAGTAGTGCGTAAGAAGGTACCTTTCCGTGACATTCATAACGCTTTTGGACGCAGTGTACTGGCTGATCGTAGTGAGTGGCGTGCCAAGTTGAGAGCTAGAGAAGAGCCTGCACCACCTTTAATTCAACTTTAAATTTGTAGGGCTGGTATATAAAAAAATTGTGGCCGGATTGTAAAATTGATAAAAAAATAGAACCATTAATTGATGAAATGATCAGGACAGTTGAATAATATTGAAAGCAAAGATGAATAAAATAATTAATGAAATGGTATTTTACAATGTGGTTGATTTTATGATCAGGTCATAACAGTAATATAGTGCTTTATGTTGAGAGTCAGATATGCTTCTAGATATAATATAAATGTAACAACGTTCAAACTGATGATTATGTAAAGCATTTCATTTTGGAAAGTAACAAACATTAATCCTATAAAAGCTTTGCAAAGAACTTCATGGTGCAAATGATTTGTGGTATTTTCCTACATTCTTTAATATTTATAGTTTATCTACTGTTGAATTAAACCTTTTTTATCCGGTATATTCATTTGGTCCTAGGAAAACACATAAAATTTAAATCTTTCCCTCATGCCTTGTGTGAAGAATGTTCCTGGTCACACCATTATGTGATTGGCCTATAGCAGTATTTTAAATTAAGATAGACTAGTACATATTTATTGACTTTTCTATTGTTTATAAATAGTGTAAATCGATTAGGACTTTTATTACGAATATGTTATTGTACTTGCCTTAATAATATTAAATAAAAAATAAATGTTGTATTAAGTAGTTTATTTAAAAATCTTTGTTATATAAACCAACACTTTACAATCAACTACGACAGTTTAAGGGAGATAACATTAATATTTTCGACTTCAGCGCAAAAATTATTTAAATTCATTGTAAATATGTAAAATAAAATTATGAAAACTTAATTTAAGTAATGTTTGCGCCGACAAAAGCTTTTGGTTTGACGCAACTAGAAACAATTGAGCAATCTCACACATCCGTGCGTCTGTGTGTCTGTACACAACAACGTCTGTGTGTCTGTACACAACAACGTCTGTGTGTCTGTACACAACAACGTGCTGGAAGACCCTTCGCGGTAACAACACGACTTACAATGGCTGTTATAACAATAGCTACGTTTATAATGAGGCCACATATTATGTATTTTTGAAATATTATAACAGCCGCTTAACTATACTTAACGTTCCAAAACGAATATCTCCCACATCCGAATACATAAGTATTAATAAATCTACAAAAAAATAAACAAGCTTATACTAAGCGACACGGATCAATTTCATGTCGAAAACTAAGTAAGTGTCATAAAACTCATAAATAAGAAAATATTTGGTAACAAACTCCTTAAGATAAGTGATAAGGGATAGGGAAAGTTAGTATTTACAATGTTACAAGTTTACAAATCACTAACCAATACTAAAATATACTGAACACGCTACAAGTAACAAGATATACAACTGACTGGATATTGAAGCACATCTTCACACTACTTCAATATTCAGACATAATAAAATTAAAAAACAATATACAATGTGGTGGGTGGGAGTGTTCTGGCCACTTGATCCTTTTGCTCTTATCGATGTAATAATTACTATTAAATATATGTAGTAATCATTTCTTAACCAAATACATTTTTAAATGAAAAGTATTAACAAAAAAGTGCGTCAAATTATAGTATTTATATAGTTTTCCATAATTAAGCATAGTGGCCAGGTGCTAGCGTGGTGGGAGAGGCGTATCAGATAAATATTACAATAATGAATACTGTAATAATCTGTATAAAGATAAGCTACAGCTCGAATCGTTTCTTTCTCTCGGCGACCATACCCACGAGCAGGTTGCGACCGCTGTCAGAGCAACGCTGCTTAGATTTCAATTCTGAAAAAGAAAAAAAATAATAATCGTTTAACTATTAGGTTTTTATTTCATTATTTCCATATAATTTAAGACAAGACCGAAGTTAGTCGAAATTTTTATTGGGTTCAATCCTGGCGTTAACACAAACATAAAAATACACAATGAAGACACCATTATATATATTTTCGACAATTCAAAGTAACAATGAAACTATCACATTTACAAAAAATGCAATATTAATACGACTTATTAAACAACGCGGCCTCTTTACCGAGAATGACAGTATAACAATTTTTTTTTTCTTTTATTTAAACTTTATTACTTTAATAAAGAAAGAAAAATTATTATATTCATATAGGTAAACAAGTACACTTATAAACGTCAGAAAAGAAGTTAAATTAATTCTAAATTAATATTTACTACCAGTTCGCAAGGGCGTAGATAAAATGACTGTACCTGAACGGGAGACAGCTGTAGGTTTCTGGTGGTCTCTGTTTTGGCGTACTGGATCTTCGCAGGACGGTTCGGACGAGCCGCCTCCAGCAGAGGACTCGAACGAGTCGGCCTCGTCTACACATACATTCAATTATTCTAGACATCTTTTTAAATATAAGTACCTAAGTATTAACTACTAATAGTAGGTAATAGGTCCACTAGTAGGAGTTATACTCACGTTTCAAGTTAATTAGTTTGCAATCAAAATCAAATTGAAAGAAAATTGTGCTATAAGTAGTCAACAAACACTCGAAATATTTGTTAGTTGTAACCAACAACTAAAATTAATGTTATATAAAAACTAATATTTGCTAAGTTAATTCATGCAATGCAGTGTAAGTTGGATGAAATTCATTTCATTTAAATTTTTAAGCCAAGCCTCATTAATGGAAATAAGAATCAGTAAAGGCCCATTTAGATGGAGAGTTTCTCGTCTCGTATGTACGATTATCGAAAGAATATAAAAAAAGTTTCTTCGTCTAAACATTCACACCTCTCGCTCTTCCACTTTGGCGAGAATTGCCTCGCAATGGAAAGTTTATTGTGTCCGTGTAAACAGAATTTCAAAAGCAATAATCGTATTTCGACGTTTTGTGCCAGTTGCCATGAGTGCAGTGCTCGAGGGTGTTTTAATTATTAGTACAAGAATTAATTAAATGGAAACGGAAAAAAGATTTTGGGTTAAAAAATGGGTTTTTATAATTTTCTTTTTCGGTGTTCAACAAACACTCGTAACTTCTATAAAGTTCAATTAACTTAATAGTATCGGCAGCCCCAAAATTATAAAAAAATTGTGATTAAAACCCTACTAAACTCGAATGAAACATCTCGCACTCAAAACGCTTCAAACCGATTGGAACGATACTCGCATGAACATAAAAAAATATCATACGAGATCGTGTTCATAGTCGAGTTTCGTAAGAATCTTCTTACTAAAATGTCATAATGATAATATATAATAATAAATCACTGGCGATTCTCGTAGGTGAGAATTTAGTTCTTGCCTGTATGTAAACATTTTGATACGATAATTTTATGACGATTATTGCTGGTGATAGTCGCCTACGATTTCTCGCACCAAAACGTGCGAGTAACTCTCCCCATCTAAATGGGCCTTAAGTCTCGAACAAACTTACTAGCCCATCTGTCATAAAATCATTTGACATGTGAGTGATTGTTCGCGCTTATTGTGAACACTTTTGGGACATTAAATTTAGTACATTAATCGAAAACCAAATTACAATATAATCCCGCTACCCAAAGTAATAAGCTATGATTTTTGTATTGCGCACGAGTCCTTGTATCAAATAAATTCTATAACGAGGAACATTATGTAAAACTATTTTTATTTACACTACCCCATCGTGTACTTAAACATAACATCAAAGATATTTTAGGGATACGGGCGAAAAATATGAAAATTTAAATATAACATCACAATTTAATATGAATTGCATTCTTTTTTAATACTAGGGCTCATGGACACATAGTGAAATATTACCTGCAGCATTGTTCTGCCAGACGGCCGCCAACTGCCTCAAGTGGTCCCAGAGAGGCGCCTCCCGCGCATGCTGTTAGTGCACCCGACAACCGACGATGCAATTATGATACTATCTACTACTGCGATCGCATTCATTGAGTACTATTTAGAATCATTAATAACGCTACTGCGATATAACCGCCACTTGCGTTCCAAAAGAAAGTATTTCGTTTTCTCAAACTTATTACGAAATCATTTAATGGTGAAGCAATAAGATAAATTGGTGTTTATAAGGATAATTATAAAAGGTAAGTAGATTTCAGTAAGCTCAATTTGTGCGATCTATTATGCTTAGTGTAGAAGAATCTAATTTTTACATAGAATTTCTGTGCATGGACGTTTGTGGATGTTGGCGTGTATGAAATATTTATGACTTAGAACTACGACGTTGAATGAATGTCATGCAAGCATTTAACTACAAGATACTAGCTAAGTTAAGCGATGTTGGTTAAATGCATTATAGGGGACATACCGGCGCAGTGTCTTCTATGAGCTGCGAGAGAGTAGACGCTTCTGAAGCCTTCAAATCATTCGCTTCAGAGATGAGATGAGCCCGGAGTTGTTTGTTTCTAGAATGTCAAATTAAAAAAAGTTAAAAGATATATCAATCAGAATACAGCATCTGATAGAATATATGAAAGGGAATCTATTAAATTATTAATAAAAGCGGATTTAAAAGTAAATTTTTGTAGAAACCTGGAGTCGAGCTGCATGATGTGATTGTGCGCGTGCGCAAGTTGCGCGTTGGCATTGGCCAGACGCTCTTCCAGCGCTGCACTCTCCACGCACTTTATAGAATACTTCTCCGACAAGGATAGTATCTCTCGCTTTATCTCGTCCATCTCTTGCCTGCAACGTTGACATTGTATTAACCCATATTTTTATTTTTAGTTCAGACAAGAAGAAATCATACAGCAATCACGTCAAAGCAAATACTGCCCCAAAAAATGCTATTAAAATATTCAATAATATTAAAGATATTTTGAAGATACTGACTGGTGCCTCGTGCTGATTTGCGAGAGGTCTGGGGCCCCTCGAGCCAGTAGCTCCTGCTTGAACTTATCGACTTCTCTTCGCACCTCGCTTTCATGGGCTTTTCTCATGGCATCGAGCGCTGCCAACGTTGCGCGTGTTTCTTCTGCTAGCGCCTGTTCCTTCTCCAACCTGTATAAAAAACGAAAATGATTTAATTTATTATAAGCGTCATAAAAATACGTGCACCTTTTCAACTTACTGCGTTTTAGACTTAAATTATTAAGGTAAACACAGAGGCCGAATTAAACCATCAAATAAAATACCATTAATTATATTAATTCAATTAAAGCAAACCTGAGTTGTTCTCTTTCTGCACGGTGTTTGTCCTCCATCTCTCTGACTATACGACGATGGGAGCTCTCCATAGCCATGAGCCCCTTTTCACAAAGTGCGCGTAGCTGCTCGATTTCCTGCTGGTAACGCGCACGAAGACCGTCACCGTGCGTATCCGCCGACACCGCGCTCTGTAGAAAAAGCAAAAACTTCAATTTCTTGTATAAAACTTGGCTCGTTTCATATGATAGTCTAGATTATTTCTATCGAATTACGGGGATGAATTGAAAAAAAAAAATATTGCAGGTCATACCTGATAAGCGGCTCGTAAGCTCTCCAACTGAGCGGAGTACTCCGAGTCTAGCGCGGCAAGGCGACGCTGCAACGTGCGGGCGCGGTCTCTTAGCGTGGCTCTTTCGCGGTCGTGTTGGGCCTGCAGCTGCGCCCTCGCCCGTCTCGCCGCCGCCAATGCCCCCGCCTGTTGGGCCAACGCACACTCGCCTCGCGTGCGTTCCGCCTTCAGCCGCTCCAGCGCGTCTTGCAGGCGCGCACAGTGCTGGCACGCCGCGAGCGCCTCGACACGCAGACGGAGCGCCTCCAAGCGCTGTCCCACTCCGACGCCAGGGCCCTCGGACTCCTCGGGACTGTCGCCTTCACTTCCGAGTCGTCGCTGCGCCTCCGCGACCGCCGCCTCTACCCGCTCAAGGCCCTCGCAGATCTTCATCGAGTCTTCACTGTTGCCGGAACAGTCACTGGAGAAGAGCGCGCGGCACTCGGTCGAGAAATGTTGAAACAGGTAGACGAACTCCGCCTCGGCGGCGGGGTCCGTCTCCAGGGAGGTGACGGCGTCGTCCGCTCGAGCGGCGGCGCGAGACGGCGCAGACGCTCGGTACGTTCCCTCCACGACGGCCACGCGAGCGTCGACGAGCGCCTTGTGCGCCAGGACGTCGGCCAGCCGCTGCAGCAACGCGCGGCTGTCGAGCCCCGGGGAGCCCTCGCGGCGGGCGGGCCTGGCGTGGCGATATCGCGCGGCTAGCTCTCGTCCAGCGGCGTCCACTTCGCAGCGGAGGTGATCGTGCGCGGCCTGCCACCAGAGTTCGAGGTCGGCGCGGTCCTGCGCGGTGAGTGTGAGTCGCAACGCTCTCGCCTCGTCGAGACGACGCTCACAGGTCTGTGCGGCGCGACTGAGCGCCCTCGCCACCTCGGCCTGGACGAGCTCCGCCCCCAAGGTATCCCTCGCGGAGGCCCACGCCTCACGCACTCGAGCCGCTTCTGTGTTGGCCCGCTGCTGCTCAAAGTCGCTATCGTTCGAATTTGTGTAAGATAGCGCTTCACCCGCGAGCGCCGAGCACAACTCGTTCAGTTTGTCCGCTTTGAAGTTTTCTACGGCTTCGGCGACTTCTTTCTGGGACACCTTCAGGGCCTCCAAATCTGCGCTATGCACTATCAGCTCGGACCGACCGGAGTCCCGGTCTCGAGATCCATTGATGACGTCGATGTTCCTCGACAAAATTTTAGCAAGGTAGTCGAGAGAGCTCTTTGTCGCGTCGGAGTTCTTGCCGCTCTCCCCGTTTAACTTACATTTAAGGTTATCGATTAATTGACTAGTTTCGGTGATTTCTGACTTGATCAATCTTGCAAAAAATCTGCTACCGTTCGACGATTCCAGAGCTTCTTGGATTCTACCGACGAGAACGGCCTCGTATGCCAGTTTTTCTGCTAAAAGTTCTAAGCTCTTCCTATGTGTGAGCTCGCCGGCCTCGTACAGCGCAGCTTTTCGTTTTGATATATCTAATAGTTTAATCTTTAACTGTTCTTCTAATTGTATCACGACCTGAGTGACACTGTCGTGTTCGTCATCATTTTTGGCTTCCTCGCAGGAATCCAATACACATTTATCGAAACAATCTTGAAGCCTCTTACTGACATCGGACAAACATTTTTCCATTGCCTTAAGACTATAGTTCTTTTCTAAACTGGGTGAAGCTGATTTTTTCGACTTAGCCGCCCGCATTGCACTCATTTGACATAGACAATCGTTTACTTTATTTCTCGAATGTATCACTACACTTTCAAGACTCTGTAACCTGTCTAAGAGATGCCTTTGGGATTGGGTACCGATCGAAGAATTTTCTTGGTCTTCATTAAAAATAGTTTTCTCGGTTTGACTGAGCGATTCACTGGAGTTGGCGATCTCGCGACGATGTTCAAGAACAGACGCTACTTTGGTTTCTAACGAGCTTAACCTGACCAACATTTTCATGGGCTCGGAACTTGTAGCACTATCGAGAGACTTCCTTCTGAGACGTGCTGCTAACCGTTTCATTCTTTTCTCGTCTGCAACACCATCAGATTTCGTGACCTTCTCTTTAACAGGTGATCCGCTCTTTGATGGTGAATTTATTATAGGCACAGGTTCACCGGTCTCTAATTGAGTTATTTTATTTTCAAGCTCTGTCAGTTTCTCTTCTACTTCTTTGCCGATGGTAAAAGATTCTCTGCCTTTAAGCGATAAACTTCGTCGCTTTTCTCTAGACTCAGTCTTCTGAATTTTATGTTTCAATGTTCTTACTTGTTTGTCAGATGCAGTTAGTTTTTGTGTCAAGTCTAAAATTCGAGCAGCCATCAGATCTATCTCTGATCTACTGCATTGTTCCCTTAACTTCATTTCATTGATTAATTTCAGATTTGTGATCTCCAATTCGTCGTACATGTTGTGTGATTCACGAAGTTCTTTCTTCATAACTTTAATTTCCTGTATTGCTCTTAAGAATCTACTTCTTAATTCTACATATTCTTCGATCAGTCTATTTTTCTCCAAAGACTCTAAATTTACATTTTCATTGATATTGCCAAGTTCATGAAGCGAACCAACACTTTTTCTCTTCTCCTTGGTTGGTGATTCCACGATAACTTTACTTTCAAGGTCTCTTATTCTGCCATACAAATAATCATTCTCTTTAACGCTCTTAAGAAGTTTCTCGTTTAAATCGGTTAGCTCCTTTTGAAGCTGCTTAACCGTATCTTGAGCCGAGGCAAGCTGTTTCGTTAACAACTCACAGTGTTCTGTAGACTCTTTTAAGAAATTTTGTGTCTCTGTCAATTTGCTCTCCCACATATTTTTGTCCTGAATATAAAGTTGTTTAATAGCGTCTAAGTTTTCAGCATCTTTTGTTCTGACAGATAACTCTTCCTCTTTCTTTTGTAGAGCAATAACTAGTTCTTCCATCTTTTTCTCTCTCAACGCAGCATCTGCTTTTAGTTTCTTCAGTCGCGCTAACTCAGCCTCGGCAGC
Source organism: Pieris napi (assembly GCF_905475465.1). Taxonomy (NCBI): domain Eukaryota; kingdom Metazoa; phylum Arthropoda; class Insecta; order Lepidoptera; family Pieridae; genus Pieris; species Pieris napi. Next base: position 8,991,753 of record NC_062245.1, read on the forward strand.
GTCGACGTCGCTAAGTGCCATCTTCAACTGCTTGCGCAGGTCGTCTATTTCAATAGATTGCTTATCTATTGTCGATATATAGCTACGTTTTCTGGGTTCATTTGGTTTTTCGTTTTCATCGATAATATTATCTGCCGGGCGCTCATTTTCTTTGGCGGCATCGATTTCATCTCTCTCGCACTTGATATCTACTTTAGCAGGGGCAGTGTTCCTTGCGCGGACTTTTTCTTTAACTTTAGATATTGGCGTCCGGTTGAGTATAGGAGAGGGAGGGGGTTGCGGGGCGACGTCTCCCCAGTCCGCGCTGTCCCTTCGCCCGCCTTCTGAAGCAGTGCGATACTCTTCATCCGAGGAGAATGGCGCCGTTTTCATCGTATTCGGGGTGACAGGCGTCACAGGGGATGTGGACGCTTCAGACGTTTGGTCGACCGAGTCCTCTCGTAGAATCAGTGAGAGCGGCCCAGAGTCCGGTAAGCCTGCCGTTCGTCGAATGGCCGATATCCAATTCGACCTGATTCCCGCAGTTACTGCTGACAGCACTATATGTTTGCCATCCCACGTCTGAAAACCATATAAATATTTAACTAAAATCTAATAAAATGTATCTGCTGAAAGATATTTAATGTTTGTTGTTGTTTATTAACGTAATCATGCTATTTTGTAAAAATATTTCAGAAAATGATTTTAATTATTCTCTCTATTTTACCTCAGTTTCAAACGCGTATCCATTGGTAGATGCAGAGGTGGGAAGTTCGACAACGCGTGCGACCCCACTTAAATCGATTACACCGTCCATGAGGCCGCGGTGCTCTGCATGAGGATCTCTAAAGTAAAGCAGAGCTGCACCCCGTAGCACGAACCAGTGTCTTGACCAACCAGAGGGACCTTAAAAATAATTTAACTTAGCTATCATCTATTTAATCAAATGTAATCTGTTTGTTTGTTGTTATGTTTGTATAAGTTATTTTATTTTAAACTCATTCAAGTAAGGATTAATAAGCGTATAATATGAGCGATTAACTAGTGGAATAATCTTAATTCAAAAAGAAATACCTCTTCGCTGCAGCCATCCTGCCCTGGCATGAAGAAGACGTTCAGCTGGTAATTCTACTCGAACTCCGTCAACACTTTCTGCTGCTTCTGCAGCATCAGTTGGCTCGCTTCCTTCACTTGCTGAGCTGGTTAAGCCTTCTTCTGTTGGAGCACCACCGTCTGGTGAACCTCTAGCCTGAAATTTATTAACACTGTATATATATGGTTATAATAAATATATATGGTTATAGTAGAGCAATAATTGTTTGGAGTATAACCATTTTTGTTTATTCTTGCACAAAGTTCAACATTAAAATGATTGATAAAACTCCTCTACTTATTTGATTCAAGTAGGATGCTTTAAATATATCAGCAAAAGATTTCTTACATATTTGTTTTTCACTAGTAAAATATTGGCATTTACTATTTAACAAATGAGGTTTTAATTCAATACGTATATATAATTATTAGTATCAAATATATTTGTTGATCAATCTGTCGCAGCATATTTATTAAATTATATTTTATTTAAATTGGATCACTAAAATATAACCATATTTCATTGCACCTGTTTAAAAAAAAGTACTCCTTTTTTTATTTTGATCATTAAAAGTTGCTTAGTTTGCAACGTGTATTTTGCTTTGAAATAAACACAATTTTATTTTTTTATTTTTTTTATATGAAACATGTTTATAATTACCGGTAGTCTGTCTGGCGGTGGTAAACGGGTGGGTCTTTCCAAGGTAGGCGGCAGCGCACGGCGTGACCTGGGCTTGGTTAAGGAAGCCGCGATGTCCCTCAACTGTTCATCATATTGCTGGTGCTGCTGCTGTAGAAGAGGGGATCGGACGTTGGCTGGAAATATAGAAGTCTTTCTAAGTGTTTGTTATTTAGTGTTATTCGCTACATAAGCGATTATTAATAAAAAGCTAGGTGCAGTACAACTGTTATCAGTTATTTATCTAATGAGTTATCATTATTTATACAAGTTATGTTGTATCGATTAAAAGTTTTATGGTATACCACGACGATTGTATAACAATTCAATTTTAGATTTATTATTTCGCATGACATGACATGTCTTCGGTAGTATAGTGGTAAGTATCCCCGCCTGTCACGCGGGAGACCGGGGTTCGATTCCCCGCCGGAGAGTTAATTTTTTATTAATTTTAGATTAAATGTTTTTGATAACGGAAACAATTTTTTTTGTAATTTTCGTAAACATTATTTTTATTACATGCAGAAAAGAACAGATTGTGATAGGAACTAAATATGTCATAATGATAAAATAAAATATTACGATTTTTTTTCCAGATAACGATGACTATGTATTGAATAAACATTTATTTTCATTAAATACAAATATTTACGAATTTATTATAATCGTGACTACTTAATTCGTTTAATCAGTGACTTCGCAATACACACTACTGCATATAGACTGTATACATATATATTATATACGTATATATACCATCAAATAGCGTGGCGCTACGCTAGAAATCGGTTTTACGTGCGGCTAAAGATGTTTCACATCAAAATACAAAATAAAATAACAAAAAAGTAAAAAGGTATTTCTCTCCGGCGGGGAATCGAACCCCGGTCTCCCGCGTGACAGGCGGGGATACTTACCACTATACTACCGAAGACTTATGATGCTCATCGAAATAGGTTATCTAAAGAGGCAAGATTTAGATTCAATATAAAGGTGACATACCGTCATCATTAGCAGCTTGAACTGGTTCTGGCCAAGTGTCCCTGCGTCGTGAACGAGCCTTTTCTTCTCCATTGATTTTGTCCCTAGTGGGAGGAGACGCTGATGATACAGGCTGGTCTGTGTACACTGCAATAAGTATAATATTTTTAAAAATAAGTAAGTAATTATTTACTTTTTACACTTAATACCCACACATTGTGTATGATTGAAAACGAAATGCATATTTGAGGATTCCTACAAACACTTATACGTTTATGTACTATTATTTTTGAGAGCTTTGCTCACTTTTGCTAACAAGAGGAAGGGGGAGGGGGATAAATTGCAGTAAATTTGCTTACGTAATACTTGAACGGAACCAGGGAGTGGATATAAATTAACACAAAATTTAACTCGGGTTAAACTGTGATATAATACACTAATCCACAAAATAATTTTATAAACAGCTTGTTAACGATACTACAAAAGAGTAATTTAAAAATGTTATGACAAACAAAAGGAAATGCTAACAACATATAATTTTCAATCTAGTGTTCGTCCTTGTTTTTCAATATACACAAGTTCTCAAGTGTATAATTCAAAGTAATAAATCCCCGAGAGCCGTCAGACATTGTAATCTGCAAGAGTCGAGGAGCTGTTGACAACGTTGTCAGCTGATTAAAGACTACATCAAACTAACAACAACTCCATATATCATCGCTCTAGTCAAGGAGCTGGCATAAAACTTAAATACATTAAAAATTTAAATCCTATGAGAAAAAGTTCTACAAATAAATAAATCCATATGAACCAAACGATTTAATCATTAATATCCACAATTCAACAACGTTATTATTTTTTTCTCTTTTAACTGTCAGCCGTCAGCTGACTAAAGACCGTTGCCTAGCAACAAAATGGCATCCCAACGAGGGAATCGCGTGCCAAGGTCGACAACAAGAGCACGAATAAGCACCCTTTACGCGATAATTTACTGTTAAGCTTTGTTTACACTTCGTTTTATAAGGAATTGTGTTTTATAAACTGTGTGTGCTGTTTTTAAATAACGAACCATGTACTCGTATACGGTATGGATTATATTTATAAACATATTTAATATTGGAGGTTATGTTAAGTACGAATCAAACGACACTATTGTTTAATTACTTTAATAGCGATTTTAATGCAAAACTTTTGGGCTAAAGTCATTTATGTAGCCGATACAATAACTGTAGTAGGATAGGTGCTCCTATACCTTTGTATCGAAAGTCGAAACAAATTCTATCAACCATATTTTGTTCAGAATCTTTTATTCAAACTATTCTGTACCAGCTTAATACTGCGATCTCAAGACTGACGATCAATGATATATATGAACCCGTCATTATGCGAAATTGTAGTGCCCTTCCTTCCACCTTTAAGGCTCTAAATGGCGCCGGCGCAACACGCAACGATCATGAATTATTTTTTACGAAATAGGTTAAATTGCAAACGAACTTTTAATATATGTGCGACAGTTGTTTGAATTTAGAACGAAAATTATTGTTAAATCAATTTCCTTGTTTGTTTTAGGGTACGATTTTCTTTTTAAAACCGAAAGTTATAATTAAATAAAGAGACAGAACCAGTTTAATATTTTTATTAGTATTTCTCATGGTATTTATCTTTATAATAAATATCAAGCGAAAAATTATTAAATTATAAAAAAAAAACAGAAATTGGAGGCTTATATATATTAAACTTACGTTTGAAATAAGTTTAGAAATAGCTTTATATTTGCTTTACATAACAGTAAAGGAATCTTTACCAAGTCAATAACAGTACCGGTTAAATTTTTATAAGAATACAAGAATTTTAAATATTCAATGCGAGGCACGTTCTTTAGAATATTAAATAACGGTTTTCAACCATCCATGACATAGATACAAATTTGGCCCCATTTTCAAATTAAATCGCCACAGAGGTCGTATCAATAGACAAAATAAACAAAAATGACGTCAACTCAGATGGAAATAGTGCAACCTCTATGAAGATCTATTATCTGTGCACTGTAAATCATAATTATGAGGTGCGTTTATATTCATACAGTCGTGAGCACATTTGCATATTTATTATTTTATGGTGTATTAAAATCTAAGATCATTTTTAATGTATAAAATTAGTACTTTAACATATTATACTGTATACAAAGTAACAGTAATAGTAACTTTTTTACCTTTTTATTCGTTTTATTAAACAGTTAAGCAATTACGACAGATTTTAGAAATAGATAATAGACGTTAAAAGTAAAACATATCATTTTAAAGTCAGTATCATTGCTCATTTTTAAATTTAAATTTCGAATTTCGATAATTTCGAAATTATCATTTTCCGCAAATGTTGTATTTTAGGAAACAATTAACCCCATACTTAAATGCGAAAAGAAATTCCATCTAGCGAAAGAATATTCATGAGTTATCTCAAAAAACGATGTAAAAACCATCGCGAACGTTAATAGGACCATGTCGGGGTGTCATTCGTGTCATTCAGTGCGATTTATGGCGGAAAAAATGGCCAACTAATAAATATGAATGGTTGCAATGGTGTAAATCATTGACACCCACTGGCACAGGTTAAATACGACGCCATGTGAATAAGAACTCATTATTGCTTCTGCATTTATTTTGTATGCGAGCTTAAGTTATAATAAAAAATCTTTAATTGAATATTTACTACGGCTGATTTTACATCTACGTTTTATTATTAGAAGCAATTAGCACCAATGTTATTGATACATTAGGAAAAATATTTAATATAGGTACGAAAATAAAAAGAAGTAGTGAGTATAATATCTTTCTATGTTATTGTCGGTAGATATGAAAAATAAATATATGTATTGTATAATTTACCAAAGTTTCGGTTTCTATCTAACTATGAGGATGTTGATATTTTCCACCTCACCAAAGAGGATGTGAATATTTGAGGATACGGGAAGACTTTGACTTCGTTTAGCAGTAACAATTTAGTTCTTTGAAATATTAAGTATTAATTGTCGTTTGTTTAATGATAAATTTCAGCTTTCTTTTTTTTGTCTATTAATGTACTTACTTATGTTTTGTTTATGTATGTAATATGTTTTGGCTTCGTAAATTGTCTAAGCGTTTTGTTTTATAATATTATGTATGTTAGCTGTAAGATTCTAATAAATAAATAAATGCATATGAGATTCTGAAACATAATCGTAAGTTCTGAAGATGCATCCGATATTAAGTTATACTAAAGCCATTGACCTGTGATTACTCATCAATATTCGATGTCGGTTAATGGTCGGAAAGTCCTTATTTTTTGCCTTAATTCAACAGCGTCACGATTCCCAAAAATCATTAGTTACTCATCGCTTTAAACGCTAGAGGTCGCTTATCGAAGAATGTCGGAAGAATAATAAATGTTTAATTTTATATCGAAAATCATATGTAAAATTGTATGAATTCCAAATGAGGTTGACACTGATATTTTTTATTAATACATGCCATTCCAGAATTATAATTTTTTACATTTAATATAAAAATTGTGACTTTATTTTTATCGGATTTTCGGATCTTGTGTAAAATGCATGGAAAAACATGGTGTTTTCTTTCATTTTGTCTTCGATATTGAGATTTGCAGCGCATTAGCGGTAGGCATCAAACGTGAAAAAAAGTCCACAGATAACATTTATTTTCCACAGACAACACCATCGACAAAATGATTAAATTCGAAGATGAATTTGTAAATAACGGAATAAAAACACGTTCTCGAAGGCCTGATTGCAAAAACCATTTGCATCATTTGCCATGGTGTTTAGATGTTGCCAAGGGCTATCTACGCAAACGTCTTAATCAATTTTGCAAGAGAGAAAGTAAGGTTGTGGAGTGTATTTCTTACTCAATTATTTGATATATACAAGTATGTCAAATTAAATGAATAGCCTCCCAATTTCCTTTATTGAATAATGGCAACAATGATGTTGAAAATCATAGGGGGAAGTTTCATAGTCGGAACATAGCGAATTATGTTACCTAAGTGATTCGGTAGTGTGATACTCTCTACTCTGAAACTTGCCCAAAAATATAACCAGTGTTGCCATTTGGATTTCAATTATTTTATACATACAAAATTTATGATATTTGATTGCTGTTTTTTTATAGAACAGAGGGCAAACGGGCAGGGTACCTGATGTTAAATGATACCGCCGCCCATGGGCACTCTCAATGCCAGAGGGATCGCGTGTGCGTTGCCGGGTTTTTAAGAATTGGTACGATCTTTTCTTGAAGGACCCTAAGTCGAATTGTTTTGGAAATAAGTGAATTCATGGAAGCGAATGTAATTTGTTAATATTAAGTAGGCTATTTTCTCTTGTTAATGATACATAAAAGCACTACTACGTGGCGCAAAGTGCTTCTCGTGATAACACAAAAACGGCGAGATCTTACCAGCGATCTGTCACAATCGTCACGCATCGGCGCAAGCGCATTCACTAAGAGATAGTAAATTATTTTAAACAGTTTTGTATTGTATATAAAAATACTAATAAAACAGTTTTTCAACTCGAATTGTGATAAAAATAATTTTGTTCTAAAAATGAAAGTATGTACTTGTATTTTTCTAATTTATTATACAATAATAATTCTTATCGTTTATATATTATTTGAATTGTTATGTGACAACTAACTAAGATATGAGTTTCTTCACCATCTGCGATATCAATACATTTGTTTGATACAATCAAGGAGTTGATGTATCAATAACACTAAGCTATTTTTTTACAAAATAAACTTAAAAAGCTCTTCAACACTCATGTATAAGCTTATGTATAAAATGTATGTATAAACTTATGTATAAAATTTATGTATAAAGTTATGTATAAAATTTATGTATAAACTTATGTATAAAATATTCAGTGTCTCCTCGACTAGAAATGAAAGTGAAATGCGCCAGCACGTGTCACCTGGTTTGTATCGACGCGGCCCCCTTCATGTATTTTGTCTTTTAAATTGGACATATTTTTGTGATTCAATAAAAAGTGCGTGAAAGTTTCTAATAACTTCACTTACAATTTATTCAATTCATGGAGCCATTATATTCATGCAAGAATTGTAAAGAAATTATGTAACATATGTATGTTAGACAATTCTAAGCTATTTTATAATAAACTAGCTGACCCGGCTAACTTCGTTCCGCCTTAATAATAATGTCGTTGTTACTTTAGTTAAATTTATTTTAGGATTTTATTAAGGTGATAACTTTTTTTACAAATAGAGAAATGTTTTATTGCTTGCCATTGCAAAAGAAGAATGGCAGTTTTACACATTAGGCCTCTTCTCTCTATCGCCAATATTGAGATACTGCATGTTAAAGCACTTTCTGCTTTAAAACATTTTTTGATGAGGTAACACATGTTTTCGATCAAGATCAAAGCCTGGTTATGCATCTCCTCAGTTACCTCAAGTTCGGAATTTCTTGAAGTGACACGAATTCGACGTAAAATGATGCGTAGTTTTGTCAACAACTGTCACCACATGCCGTGTGCATTCGTAAAATTAATTAATTAATTTATTGTTATTCGATAACTTATCCGATATTTTATTACTTATTCTGCTATTCGGAGTGGGGAAAAATCCATCAAAAAAGACATAACTAACATCGATCCAGCCGATCTCGAGTTATAAGTGTTGTAACAAACACGACTTTCTTTTATATATATAGATAAGAAGATATTTGATGAAATTATTTGTGAGGTATTTCTGTTTTTAGGAGCACTGTTGGAATAGTGCTTGCAGCGTGTGACTCTCATCCCTAAGGTCGTAGGTTCGAACCCCGGCTACTAATAAACTTTACATGCTCATTTAACACTCGCTTATACTGTAAAGGAAAACATCGAGTCGAAATCGGGATGCCTTAGATCATAGAATAATATGCGACGTGTTAATATTTCAATGAAATGATTAAAGTCGCAAAGGACGAGCGTTTAACTTTTCCAAATGGAAAACAAGTACATATGTTAGGTCTATATTTAGATATATTTTTTTTAAGATAAGTGCCACTTTGTTAGCTATATAATTTTGACCGACTTAAGTGAGAAACATTTAAATGTAAAATTAATACGTATTTCTTTACTGACGAGTGTTACCTATATGTGAGTGTACAATGTGTTACCTATATGATTAAATGATTTTTGAATTTGAAATTTGAACATTAAAAATATACAGTATGACGATGTTAAACGAGCAAGACAAGGCTAATATGTAAAACCAAAAACGATATTGAATTAGCTCAATAATACAGTTAATGTGTGATAAAACCGAACAGGTTACAGAGTACAGCTGATCCGAGGACATCCACTTGAGTCTTTAAGCAATATAGGAATAATTAGGTTCCCACAGATTTCTCAATACGAAAGAAAAAGACCTTAAGGTGGGAACTGACCAACGTTACGAGGTGTAATGTAACATGTAATGTAATGTTACACAGCGAGTATTCCGCGCAGTCAGTACGTCGTGTTACGGGGAAAAACAACGTAACACGACGTACTGACTGCACGAATGCTCGCTGTACAACATTACATTACATGTTACATTACACTTCGTAACATTGGTCAGTTCCCACCTTTACAATGACAAGTAAATTGGTATAGTGTTATTGTTAAAGGTGGGAACTGACCAACGTTACGAGGTGTAATGTAACATGTAATGTAATGTTACACAGCGAGCATTCGTGCAGTCAGTACGTCGGGTTACGGGGAAACCAGCGAGCAACGAGCCGCTCGTTGCTCGCTTTGAGTGCTCCACCCGGCAGTCGGTTTTTTGGCGAATCCTTTGAGTGTTACGCGGTTTGGTCAGTACGGTCTTTGTCAAAAGTCGTCCCGAGCGCACGCGCGTCGCGAGTAATCACACGTCAATCAATCAATCAATCAAACATGGAGTGGAACAAAGAAAAATCTCTGTATTTTTCTATAAAATGGAAGAAAAGAGGAAGTGTTGTGGAACCCAGCTCATCCAGAGCAAAAAAATTCAACAATTCTTCAAAATCGATCGGAGACATGCGTACTAAGTTTTTATACTGTCCAGTAATCATTTGGTTTTTCAAAGTTGCTATCAATGACAAACCACCACATACGCCTCTGTTTTTAAATAAGTTTGATCTCCAGTAACGTTTTTTCTTCTTCTTAATTTGGAAGAAACAATAATTAAGTAGAATCAAAGATACCAACGCGTCCTCGCTGTCGGCCATCTCGTGAATACTGCCGGCGAAAGCGGAGCACAGACGTTTGACGAGCATATTACGCCGATTTTAATACACAGCGTAACATGCTCGATGCGTTACACGCTCGATGCGAATGCTACATTACACATCGTAACTTTGGTCAGTTCCCACCTTAAGGTGGGAACTGACCAACGTTACGAGGTGTAATGTAACATGTAATGTAATGTCACACAGCGAGCATTCGTGCAGTCAGTACGTCGTGTTACGGGGAAACCAGCGAGCAACGAGCCGCTCGTTGCTCGCTTTGAGTGCTCCACCCGGCTGTCGGTTTTTTGGCGAATCCTTTGACTGTTACGCGGTTCAGTAATTACGCGTCGCACACCGCGAGTGATCATGATTATGATTTTCTATAAATTGTGTCTTTTTTAAGTACTTTTGGTCCAATTAAATTCAACAGTTCTTCAAAATCGAGACCTGCGTACAAAGTTTTTATACTGTCCAGTAATCATTTGGTTTTTAATATTGCAATCAATAACAAACCACCTCATACGCCTGTGTTTTTAAATAAGTTTTATGTCCAATAATATTTTCTCTTCTTCTTAATTTGGATGAAACAATAATTAAATAGAATGAAAGATATCAACATTATCACTATCACATCTCGTGAACACTGGCGGCGAAAGTGGAGCACAGAGTTTTGACGAGCATGTTACGCCGATTTTAGAACACAGCGTAACATGCTCGATGCGTAACACGCTCGATGCGAATGCTACATTACACCTCGTAACTTTGGTCAGTTCCCACCTTTACAATATCGGCGAACAGCTATCACGTAGTATTGTAACGACCTAAGTAATTATTCACGTCGCACCACGAATAAATTACTCCATTATAATAACAATATAAATCCCCTGACCTGACTGCAACCAAAGTGAAACGTTGGCAAAACTTTTTCGGTTCGGTTTCATATTTCAGTAATGTGTTTTGATACTATGATTCATTGCTTCAATATGCGTGATTTCATAAGATCTTGTTAAAATTAGGGATTAAACAGAGTGGCGGGGCGTCCCTTACCAGTTCTCCGTCAGTTCTACGCCTGCAAAGAGGGCTAAGTAGTAAATGTTAATTTCGAACTGATTAGAATTTATTTTATTGTTTTTTTGGGGCAAACGGGCTGAGGCTTGACGTAAATTGATACATGGACATTTTCAATGCCAGAAGGCTCGCAAATGCGTTCCCTGCCTTTTATGAATTGAGACGCTCTTTTCAAAAAACCCTAAGACGATTCGGATTGATCTCCATTATTTGATTCGATAGTAATATAACATTAAACAGAATAATAAAACTAATTATCTATATATACATAGATACAAGTGAATGAATGTGCCAATTATTAAGACTCGTAGTACATATCTTGATTTGTAATCTGTAATTAAAGGTTAGCCCTAACGCCGTTAGATCAGTAATTAGGATCAGCCAGGTGCGCACACGCATGCCTTTGCCAACTTAATGTAGATAAACGCGAGTGATAGAGTGCTTAAAATGCATATTAGATTATCGTTTTCGCTAATTAAGATGTGAAAGGATTTATTTTGTATGATTAATTAAATTGAGTTTTTTACACGGGTTAATTAACGTGAGCGTGACGTAACTACAAGCGAGCGCGTTTTCGGTATTAAAAGAGTTGATTTAATAGTTGTCAAAGAATTATATTGATTAACGATATACAATCTTTGAGAAATAAATAATGTTATGTACACAATTCGAAACCACAACACAAGCCAAGATATAAAAAATTGACCAACTTCAGATTCCACTAAAAAGTACCTTTATTTGTTTATTAGTATTGTATTACCAAGACAATTAAATGTATTACACGATAATTTATTTATTTTTATACGGGGTACGAAGTCATTATTTTTTCTCAGTTATTATTTTTACTAACTTACAATAATTAATTAATAGTAAAGAATTGTAATATTGATTTAAACAACGAAATTTATGTTCCGCGTCTAAGTCGAAATAAAATTCGAGTCAAAGTGATATTCATGCTAGTGGTGTACTAGCAATATCCAAACTAAGAAAAAGCGTTCAAAAAGTTTTTGAAGAATTAGTTCAAAGTCAATTTGTGGTCTGTCTGCGGTTGCGTTTCCAAATATTGATCTTACGAATTCAAATATTGATAATGTCAATTTCTAGGCTTGGTCAGATTTTGCACCGTTTGCACATGTACTTTTTGTAGGTACACGTAAAAATTATTATTAGGAGACCCGAAATCAAGTAAAGCCGGCAACGCACTCGCGAGCTCTCTAGCATTGAGTGTCCATCGGCGGCAGTATCACTAACAGCTCACCTGCGTCCTGCCCGTTTGTCCGTGTTCTATATAAATGAAGAAGGATTTAAATTTAAAAAATACACACACGGAACAAAAAATTATTTAAAAATTATTTACAATTTTTGTCAGATCACTCAACGGACATGGAAAAGGGTTATTGCGGTGCATTATTAGATAATGATTAACATATCTATGTGTATAAGTATTTTTAAAACACTCTGATTAAAGTAAAGTAGGTATTCTATTTACAGAGAATTATATTTATTTTAGTTGAAATAACTAAACCTTGATTAGCTCAGTAGAAAACGGTAAATGCAAATATATGCAGAACGTGTATTAATCAATTAATAGTGGTGATAACGGTGCAGTAATTGACGCGATGTCTAGCGCATAGACGGATGTTTGCTGTACTTAATATAAACAACGGCAAAACATTGCATACTATATTTTTAGAAAGATATTCTTTCATCATTGACATTTTTTATAAGTAAAGACAACAACTAAAAAATAAATAAAGGCGTTACAATCATTTTAGGTCTGGGCCTCAGATTTCTATCTATTTTATGATGATTTGTCAATCTAATAGGCGAATAAGTGATCAACCTTCTGTGCCTGACACACGACGTCGACTGTTTTGGGTCTAAGGCAAGTCAGTTTTTTCCTTAACCGTTCGAGCGAATGTTAAATGCGCACATAGAAAAAAAGTCCATTGGTGCACAGCCGGGGATCGAACATACGACCTCAGGGAGCCGAGGCCACTAGACCAAATCCGCAGTAAATAAACGAACGAATAATTTAATACTAATTCTCCACGGCGTTTTTGAATTACTAATACGTATTGCTTAAAAACAAGTATGTAAAACGAACATTGGTACATTTTTATATTAATAAGGTTGTCAAATAGGTTTTTAGATATTTACGACTCTTATTGATAGTTCTGATATATTAATATTGAGCCCGTGGGCCAAGATCGGGCAGTGAAGGAAGCATACCTTAGCCGTGGATAGTGGAGCAGGAACTGCTGCAGCTCAAAGCTATAGGCTGTAAGTGGCAAAGGTCCATACACACCCATTTTAGGTCGCAGAACCAGCAGAGTAGTGTGAGTTAATTTGGTTGCGGAATTAAAATTAAAATGTAAAAGTATTAATACAGAATAGCGACACAAATTCGTAGATTATAGAATGCCGTGATTTAAATTACTCGTTCGTTTATTTACCCAAAGATATTCTCCGCTAATTGACAAATATTTGAATACTTCGGACGTTTCTCAATTATTTAGGTTGCACTAATAAGGTTTGCAATTATAAACTCATGGGACAAAATTTGAAATGCAAATCTACACGAACACCATGAAGTGGGTAGGACTTTAACGGGACGTTTTACATTTAACCGCACGTAAACATTATGTCGCTGATATATTATTTTTATTAAAATATGTTATAGGCCTTAAAATAAACTAATTTAAGAAATGTCAGTATGATAAGGTAACATTTTTATAAGGGGTTAAAAATTCTTTAAGATACACGGTAAACATTTTTTAGTATGCATTGTAAGGCATTGCAAACTTTTTAAATCATGATATTTATTTATGTAAAATCACCTATGTTAGTGATAGACTATATCTACGTTGCATTAGGATGAATTAGTCACTACATGTATGTATGTAGTGTGGACTTAGTTTCCGCACTTAGACGCCCATTTGTTCCGTTGTGGGTTACGTTTATAAGTGTACATTGTGTTACCTATATGAATAAATGACTTTGACTTTGTTCTGGCAAATTAAACCAGTCTAGATCCTTCCAGAAGCTGTTTACTAAGAACAAATATGTTTACTAAGGAGACCCGTAATTGTCCCTATCATAATTTTGTAACATTCTCTTCTACGAATCTTATACGATTCGTTACGAAATATTATGAAGAGTCTCTCATCTATTGCCAAAGCTTGTATCAGATGCATGCACGGTGCTGACGTCATGGTGGGAGTGCCGACTCAATGAAAAGCTACTTCAGGTTATCAAGGACGTGAATTTATATGCAAATAACTGTCAAACGAAATGCGCGGATGTTATTTATTTCTCTCTGCTAACGCAATAGTTTATAGCTAACACATTTAGTTAATTAATCCATTATAGTGGGATATTCGGGTTGAATTTAGATGATTTTAATTTTCACTTCACTCTCGATATTGACAAGGTTTTGCGGATAAAGATTTAGGTTTCTGTCAACTACATGTTTAAGCTAAAATATACTTAGCGGTAACAGTATCTTATCAGATATTCGAATCATATAATCATCTTTAATGTCGAGGAGCAGTGTTGGTCTAGTGGCTACAGCTTGCGACTCTCATCTCAAAGATCTCACTCGGTTGTACGGTAAAAGAAAAATATCGTGCTGAAACCGACATGCCTTAGATCCAAAAATTTGCCTAGGTATGTCAGGCAAATACGGATCGGATCGCTTACTTGCGTATTAGACAAAAAAATGTATCGAAACAGATAGAGAAATCTGAGGCCCAGACCAAAAAGGTTGTAGATTCATTGCTTTGTTTTAATAAACGAACATCTCAGACTGTCAGACAGAAGATCATCTACTTGTCTATGGAATAAAAATTATCGAAGAAACGGATGCAATCTGAGGCCAGGACCTAAATAAAGGGTTCTAGCGCCACTGGAAAATTATTATTACCTTTGGTGTCGACATTGGTTGGTGTAAGGCTCGGTATCTCAGGCTGCGGCGGCTGTACCCTCGGACCTGGCCAAGTGGTGGTTCCCCCACAGTTGTACCGGGGCCTGCTGCAGTCTGCAGCATCACGGAGAGTTGATGCATCTGCTGAGTACTCTGCAATCACAGGAGCTTTATGGAAGGTGATACGTTTGTTACTTAGAGATTGAGCCTCGACGTATACCAAGAATATTCTTCAAAGTGATGAAAAGCAGTTAAAGAGATATTTTTTATTAGAAAGTAATATCTAAAACTACTGAATCGATTTTAAAATTTCTGCCACTAATAGACAGCTAGATTATTTCTTGCCTATTTAAAATATATACTTGATCATGATTATTGTAGCAGCAGAATTCTAGCAAAAGGCTGTTTCGTAAGTGAAAGACATCCTTGGCAAAATATAAATCGATTTAGTAAATTAAAAAAAAAACATAATAAATATTAACTTTTTAATATCAAAGCAAAGCCATATAGAATACGTTTAATCCGTTAAAATGAGAGATTTATTGCTGTGATTACGATGTTATGTTTTAAACTTAAAATATTAATAATTAATTTCACTGTAATTATTGCAATTATTTATAAAGATTAAAGGTATTTTAAATAACAATTTCTCATTAAACCAATTTTAAGTTTCTATAACGATCTAGATTCTATACTTTTTTGTAGTAACTGAACTTACTTCTTGTAGTAGTAGACTGCAATAAACTGGCCGTTTGTCCCCCGGGAAACGTTGCGTTGCGCTTGTGTCGTCCCTGAATAAGAAATGTAAAACTTAATACTTAATATCAAAGGACCGTTTCTAATGTACCTACGTTGCAAATTGGATTTAAATCGACAAAAGAATTGATGCCCTTGGTAATGTGTCTAACAAGCTGTGGAATCGTCTTCCAGTGAGGGTTTTTCACTGGGAGATATGACCTCCATTTGTTTAAAGAGTATATTCCTCCCTCAAAGGCCGGCAAATGAGTATCCATGGGCTGCGATGACTGCCCTTGTGGGCGTCCCGTAGGGTCACTTGCCCCCCTATCCAATAAAAAAAAAAACAAGAGCACATCCAGAACTCACGTTAGGGTCTCGATTAAATTTTAATGTGGAAGACGGTAGATACAAGTTTGTGTTTTTATTTGGAAAGCTTTTATACAGAGTCTGTTATCATACAAAAGTTATTACATAATAATTCTAATTACAATGATACATGAAATACATGTAAACAGAGCTACGGAGCGGAAACATCGAGAATAAGATAATCGTTCGAAAGCGCATTCTTCGATAAATGTGAGCGATATTATGTCAATCGACATTTGAGATTGAATAATTGGCTGCAAATTGATTCTAATAATTGCTTAACAACCTGCCAACATGTATCCAATTTTGCAACGTTCAAGAGTGAAATGTGTTCAATTACTCATTGAATTCTCATGCAACGCTTACAATATTTTAGCTTACTGGTAACGAAAATATGAATAAACAGTAATTATTACTAGCATTATGAACTTTTATAGTACAGGGGTATTAAGAATTGCTACGCTCTTTTCTTGAAGAACCCTACGTCGAATTGGTTCGGAAATACTTCAGTGGGCAGCTTCCACATAGTTGTGGTGCGCGGCAAAAACTGCTTTAAAAACGCTCAGTTGTTCGAACGACGGACATAATTCGGATACGGGTGGAATTTCGTATTCTGTCTCGACGTCCGATGCTAGCGGTATTAATACGAACAACCCCTCTGACCACACTCCGGGGTAAATAAGTAGAAGATGCAAAGTGAGAAAATATGTCATAAGATAGGGGCATTATGTATAGTGTATATGTCGCTTATAAATTACAGATTTATACTAATTCCTACTATAATAAAATGACAAAATGTAATATATTCTAGTAAATTTAAAAGTAACTTTAATAATTTAGCTTTAAATTATTTAAAGGCAATATGGAGTAATAGATACCGACAGCTATGATTCATTGGGATAATAAAATTAATTGGTAAAACATCGAGCTGCGCCGGCGCCGAGCCGTTATCGTTTTGGCCGAGAGGTGAACGCACTGATATCTGTTTATGTGAATTTTTGTTTCATAACAGCGAACAATACAAACTTTTGTCTTATCTGATATTTTTAACAAGTTTAAGGTGTACTATGCTTTTGTTAATTCGTGATTTTATTCGGAAGATTAAAGATACACTATTTTAATACCAGATGAACGCAGTGTTACCGTATAGTTATATACGTAAATACTGTTAGAAAATCTCACGATATTGTAAATTGTCGCAAAAAATTTTATCTACATAAATGGGTAACGTGCTTTTTACAATTTAACGTCAAGTTCGAACAGTGAAATAATAATAAAAAAGGGTGCGTGTACTTATGTACGCGCGTAAGAAGTTATGCTTCTCTGGCATTATTAAAAATAGTTTTTGATTGCATGCAAATCATTAATTATGTACAATTAAGTAATCAAAGACTGGAAAAGGAGTCATTATAGTCAATAAAGTTCAGTTTACATTTGAAAAATTAAATAAATAAATATTTATTATTATTCTCCTACATTACGTGTAACATAAATTCTATTATTATTCGAATGTTGCTTTTAAATTATGTCCAATGCCGTAGCATCTTCAGTGGGTAACTTCATTCTGATAATTTTGTGTCACGGTGCGCGCGCATCGTAAAATTTCACTCTCATCAATTTTTCATAACGCGCCTAAAGAAGTATAACTTCAATAAAAACTTTATTCATAACGAATAGGTTGTGACGAAATCCATATGTGTTGTGGGTAACAAGATAACAATTAGTCAGTGCTTCATAATAGACTAATTCTTTTCGTTTGTTCTGCTTCGGTTATAAGCGGTAGCTTACAAGTGAAAGATTCCAGCATACAAAGCTGATCTTAAGATTCAAATCCTATTGCAACAATTAACTGAAGAACAAAGTACCATGCACATTAATTAGTCCTCATGGAATCTTTTTCTCTCTAAATTAATTCCGGCCACACTAAATCTGGCCGCGCTAATTGGTTTTCTATCTGGCTTCCTCATCTATATACGGATGTTATGTCCGTTAGTGTTTTCCACTAAGTAATTACTCGAAGGCTATAATCAGACATTCCTCTTTCTATTTCGACCAATTAGCTACATGCCGTTTCGATAATTGATGACGAGTTTTCCGTACCTCATGTTTTGAATTTGCATGACATTATTGCTCAGTTATTCTTTGTTTATGATATATATATACTGTTTGTCAAGTGTAAGTGTCTATACCAGTGTTTCCCGACGAGAGCTATTCGAAATTTATTAAAATTATTTGGAATTTTAATCACTTTGTTTTCAAAATTTACTTATTAGTGTTTCGTTAACCATTTCCTAGTAATTTCTTCCTAAAAGCTCTTCATTTAGGTTTCTAAAGTAAACATTTTTTTTTATATATTAGAAATTATGTATGTTACATAGGAGTATAAGAATTCTAGAAAGGCTAATGTGCCCATGTCAAGTTCGACACGTCGATTTTGCGTATAATTTTTAATAATATACGGAAAATATAAGCTCAGTGTAGGATGCATGCATAATATCAACATTCATTGTTATTCTGTTACATAAATGATTCGATTGAATCAGCCTTCACGGCTTGGATTCCGACGGGATTTAACAAATCCAGTAAATTGTACTCACTCTAAACACTTTTATATATGTTGGTAAAAGTATTTGAGTGTTCTTTAAATGTGTTTTTATTGGCCAAATTAAGAACATGAAAAAAGAATACTGAAATATAAATATTAAAGTTAATTTTTAAAAGAAAAACGAAAATCTTACTACAACTAAATACTGTCAAAGTCTTCCCGTTTCCTAAAATATTTCCACGCACCCTCTTTGTTAAGGTGGAAAATGTATAATTCATAAATTGTATTGTAGTTAGTTAAAACTCGAAATATTGTGATTTTCTTGTAGTATACAGCAGTATCACAGGTAACGCGGCCAACCTATAGATAGGTATATTGCGCATGCGCAGTACATTTATAATATTCAAATAAGTACGAAATGGAAAGCTTATTTTCATCTGAAAAGTCCTTTATAAACGTAAGGACCTTGAAGTCAAGTGCGCGACATAAGGTTATGAAAACAATAACCGCATGCGCCTGAGTCACGCGTGTAAGACGATCCTGCGCTAATTATAGCGCACCATTTATTGCAACTAGGACAGTCAGGGTTATAAACATACACATTATATACTCATATATATCGCGGATTCTAAAATACTTAATTATTTGATTGACTGTGCGTAAAGAACGCCACGGGACAGTTTCATAATTTAAAATGCAAAATTGAAAATTTCTCTTTATTAAACATGTTCAATCGGCAAAGTGTATTTTCTGTCAAAATATGAGTATTAAGTAGTTACGCAGTCTGTAAGTTATATATTTCGTATAGATATAGTAGATTATAAACATACATTTTCTATAGACTTCAAATGGCTAATGGAAATTGCATTACACTTTTAATACAAGCGCATTTTGCGCAGCTTGAGTAACCTTGTATTAAAACATTAATTGAACGGCAGCCCTAAGATTCGTAACATTCGTTTGAAGCAATCGACAGAGGATTACCACTAATAAAGAAAATGGGTCATCGTTTGAAGTTACTTTGAAATGCTTTGAAGTTGCGCTCAATAATAATAGCTGGAACTGACCACTTCGGATAATTACAAACAAGTGTTCTTCGGTATTTAAATGTCAGTATTAACTTGGAAATATAGTTTTGCGTTTTCAGGAACATTTGATTTGTGTGTAACAATTAAATTTAGGTAAGGTACAATGTCACAGCGTTCCATCCAGCGCGTTTCCAGGAGGTTAAATTGCTGAATGAATCAATCTCAAAATCGGCAATCTTTTTTTTAGGGCCGGGTGAGCAATTTCGCCCTCACTTGACGATTGCCTGACGAGTTTTTCTCGGATATAAAGAAAATCATCTCAGGCTCTAAAGATTAGCAGACTAGATCCATGTAGTTTTTGTTTTGCCAATATCACAAACATATCCACCAAAACTTTTCCATACCTAAAGATACCACCTGTCTTACACCTGCGCAGGTGACAATTAAGTACATCTGTAGTATTGTACTGTTTTTTGAGCTGGTGATTAATTGATCTTGTTTTAAAATAGTTGGGACACGTGTCCTCCTTCTATATTTTTGGTTATGGACTAAAACTAAATTATGTTAATGCCTCTTATATCCAAGCTACGAGCCGATACGCTAAAAGCAGCTTGGTGCGATGTTAAATAGATTTTAGACTTTTTTTTACTATGGAAAATTATATATTAACTTTAATAAGCTTCAAAATCAGAATATTTTTAGTAGGTAATTAATAATTAATTTTTATGAATAACTTTCGTTCGTATAATATTTTGGCGGATATTGTGAGACATAAAGGATGTGTATTGTCGGATTTCAACGAAAGGGGAAAGTATATCACGATCGTTACTGGATCGATTCTGATTTGCGTTATCTTAAGGCGGACTTTTATTATCAACAAATTCATCTAAAATTACTTAAAGGGCTAAATTAAAAAATGAAAGTTTGTCACGACTTTATCAAAAATCATTTTCATGTTACGTTTTGCAAATATGTTTGTAAAATGATGGTGCTAGTATTTTACCGAAAGCAATAAGCAATATTTACACGTTATA
The DNA here is from genome assembly GCF_905475465.1 of Pieris napi. Lineage (NCBI taxonomy): Eukaryota > Metazoa > Arthropoda > Insecta > Lepidoptera > Pieridae > Pieris > Pieris napi. Next base: position 9,012,427 of record NC_062245.1, read on the forward strand.
TATTGTAGCAAATCTGAACTTATAACTAAAATAATTCCTTTAACAAAAGTCAACCGTTTTTTTATGCAATAGGAGGCAAACGGGCAAGAGGCTTACCTGATGTTAAGTGTTACCCTTGGACACTCACATTGCCAGAAGGCTCGCAAGTGCGTTGACGGCATTTCAATTGGTACCCTCTTTTTTTTCGGACCCTAAGTCGAATCGGTTCGGATATACTTCAGTGGGCAGCTGCTTTGAGTAACGCTCAGTTGTGGAACGATGTCGCGGTGATACGGATGGTAATTTTTATTCTGCCTTGACGTCCGATATAGTTTACAGAAGTTAAGTCAGAGTCTATACCTTATCATGTATATTATTAATAGTCATTTGAGTATTGCTTAGATTATTCTACTGTATTTAGTTTTTGAAATTTAGTGTTAATTTACAGTACATTTTTTTAAAAAGTAATTTTAAGCCTGCTTGGTGTGTATGGTAAAATACTTTAATAGTATGAATTCAATTGGTTCGGCAAAATCCTCAGGCCTCCACTACATCTCTGGCTTCATAATCATTTACTATAGTACACATTTGATCAGCTCTTTTCTAGAACATCATGAATCTAATCTAGGAACATATGAAATGGACCTCCAGTAGTCACTAAACACAATATAGAATTTCAATACTCCGTATATTGTACCACTTGTCTTCCATATGCTAAACTGGCTTCCAAGACTTTATGAGTCAACTGTGACCGGATCTGAGTAAGGCTTTCGAGGAAATGTTCGTTTAAATCAGCGATTTCTTGTATCGCAAAATTAATATCGAACGAGCACGACTCATTACGTCGGATTGCGCTTTCATTCATGACTTCATTCACTACTTTGTATGGATAGACTGTTTTTTTTAATATGCTACTATGAAATTGGCGCTTCAACCTTTTTAGATCTGGGCCTCAGATTTCAATATATATGTTTTATGAACATTTTCAATCTAATAAGCAAGTAGGTTTTCTCTCGAAATTTTCCTTCACCGTTTCTTCAGCAGAGAATGTTAAATACGCACATGGAAAGAAAGTCCATTGATGCACAGCGGGGGATCGAACCTACGACCTCTTCTTTCTACTTCAAACTATATTTAAAATATTAATACTCAAGGTAGAACTTTTTAATATTTTTTTCTATATTTTTTGTCTCATATAAGAAAGAGAACAACCCAAGCCGGCTTTCGTATTAAAATCCAGATACAAAATATCTTTTGAGTCTATATAGCAAACTAAAATTTATTCCTAATTAATTTTAATATTGATTTATTACGCGTATCAATCACATAACAAATGACCAACTTGTAATTCAAAGTTAATTAAATCCCACGGAATATTGCAACAGCGTCGACCTGCAATTTGCGCACGCGCCGCTCTCGAAGCAAACGTCTTATTATCCACCGCTTTGCCACCACTTAGATCGTTGAAGACCATATTTTGGACTTCCGCGGAATCAGATATTGGCCGATAAATTGCTCATGAGCCAATAATTACGTTAGTAATAGTCGCATTCACGATTATATCATTTCAGTTCCGGTCAATATTTCAATGTATGCTTCGATAACTGTTTCTTATTTTAAATTACGTTCAAGTGGAACAACAGGTGGGTTACGTGAGTACCTACCAACACAACCTAATAATAAACATTGGTATATGATAAAATTGGTATATGATACCTATGCCAAAACTTATACTTATCTATTAAATACTTTGGTGCTTGACTCATGGATAACATTTACTCGTTTAAATTCCCAATGACTTTAATGTGATAAATGTGTGTGTGTGTGTGTATCATTAATCTTGTTTATATAAAACTTCTTTAACGGATATATACGCAAATTACATTATTTACATTCCTCGACGTTTCGAGTGATTTTCAGCAATCGTAGCGCTGTCTTAAATTCGATTTCATATTCGGTAAAAAGTTTTATTTAAAAGTATAGTTCAGTATTCATGTTGAAAGAAAAAAGAAAAACCTTTTATTTGACTAAAGCACACACATTTATATAAAAGAAAAAAAAACAATCATTTCAATAAAAAATGGGCCCAAGTCAGCTTTAAGTTACATGTTGTATAGTTGAAACAAACGCGCGAGTTAACTTAAATTAGATTACAAAAACTGTAATCGCAAGCAGCTGTTGCTAGTTTGCCTTTATAGAATATTTTGCTCACCTTGCTCCTGGGATAGACACTCAAAACATCCGCCCACCAGCGCGCTTCTTCTCTGCACGTGCCTTTTACAAAAGTCACTCGTTCTGGCGCAGTCACCGCCAAACTGTGCGCATGTCCTGTCACGCTGTCTGCCTCACTTACTTCCAAGACCGTCGTCATGTCGATGCTCGCCTGTGGGACTGTATCTGGCTGGAACAAGGAATATTTCTATTAGTATATTTTGTAATAGCATTGTATAGCAGTGTTGGCCTAGAGGTTCAATCCCCGGCTGTGCAAGAATGGACTTTCTTTCTATGTGCGCATTTAACATTTGCTCGAACGGTGAAGGAAAACATCGTGAGGAAACCGACATGTCTTAGACCATGTTTTACCCCAAAACAAGTGTCTCTGACTACTTACGGGGACTGTCTCAACTCATGTATTTAATGTAAAATTTGAGAGACAAATAAACATTTTTCATTTTTTCATTATACCCAAAAAGTCGACGGCGTGTGTCAGGCACTGGAGGCTGATCACCTACTTGCCTATTAGATTTAAAAATGATCATGAAACAGATTCAAAAATCTGAGGCCAAGACCTAAAGGGGTTGTAGCGCCACTGATTTATTTTATTTTGGTATGGATTTCTTTTAATGCTCCACAGACAGATAGAGAAGCGGATAGAGAAAAGCCTTAAACTAAAAGCTTAGATAGATTTCTCATTTCTAATAACACCGTATAATTCATATCATCGGTGGATAGCTATAATTCAAACGTTCCCCATTTAAAAGCCTTTGAGTATAGCGACAATAATGATTCTGTTATTTTTGGTGCAATAACCGTCTGGGTAACGCAAAGGCGTATCCGTTCTCAATGAATCGAATGGAAACTTCAACGAAAATCATGAATATGCAGATGTTTAGAAAGTCTGTATGTTAATAAACCTTTGAATATCCTATTTAGCAATTACTATACAGAATTATTTCCGATTCGGAATGAAACGGCGAACTCTTATGGATTATTGAAAAGGCTGCGCACCGTTATGTGAAAACTCAGTTTACTACATTACATTACCATCGTTATTAATTAGACTGTATGATTAATTCATTGAATTTACCGAACAAACACTTTTAAAAAACTAAGTAGTACATATCACTGATTTAGCTTTTGAAGGATGTTTTTTATAACTTTGTATTGTAGATTTTATAATTAAACTAGCCGACTCGCCCAAGCCTTGCTGTGGCTAATATTTTTGTTATATTACATAGTAGTAAACTATTCAAGGGAGATCACCAGTCATTGGGACAACCATGCTTTTTTGATGGTTATGCCATTAAATTGTAGCTTATGTGAAAAGTTGGTACTTTCAACACGGCGCCATCTGTTAGATTTGTGACTGTCTAATGATAAACAAATAATTTGCAATAAAAAAATATTGCGGGTATAAATTGAGATGTAAGCTATCCTATCTTTTAAGTTAGACCAAACTGCACACGGTGTGCAAATTTGATTGAAATCGGTTAAGTAGTTTAGGAGTCAACAGCGGACCAACAACGTGACGCGTAATTTATATATATTAAGATAAATAATAATGATAATTATAATGGGTAAATATCAGGGTGAACGGCGTGTTGGTAGAACGAAGAAATCATGGCTTGGCAACGTTAGGGAGTGGACGGGTACTGCAACTGCGGAAGAGTTGCTGCATCTGGCACAGGACAAGACACGCTTCAAGACAATGACGGCGAACCTGGGCGGTAATGGAGAGGTAGGTAATGAGGCTATATTTAAAAATGAGGTCTATAGAAAACCTTTTTATTAAATGTTTTAAACGTTTGTGCACGTAATTATTAGGAATCAAATCGCTTTAATTGTAAGCGAAGATATCTTATAATTGTTGTATCCCGTAAATATTAATTTTGGGTTTGAACAAAAAACTGACGCAAAAATGCTACGTGTTGTTTAGCCTTACGGGATCTTACAAAGGGTTAACATTTCGGCGGAAAGTACTCGAAAGCTTAAATTAACAGTAGTCGTAATTAAAAGTAAAGAACTCAATTAGTACGTGTTATTTTGGAGACGTAAATTTAAATTAACATAATTTACAAGGAATTTTTTAAACATTCATTCGAGTTTAATGCATTTACATAATTTATTTTAATGTATTTTCGTATACAGCAATTATCGAAGTACTTTATTGTTACTACCATCGCTAATGCATAGAAGTCATATCTTTATATAATAATCAGCAATATTATACAGTCAAATTAGATACTATTTTTTGCCATATACAAAACAAAGCATCCACATCCACAGCCTTCACATAAAATATATCGTAGACTTTATAAAATCTAAAAATATCCTTACTTAAGATAAATAGTAGGTAGTTATCTCGACAATTACCGTATCGCAAACACAGGCCTATACCAGATTGTATAGCAGCTAAATGTTATTGAAATGATTATCGCTTTACGAGGGACATAAACTGCAGAGTGTATGAAATGGAGGCCCACTGAACCCTGCCTGGGACCTGTTTAATCGTAGGTAATAAGTAATTTAATATTTATCACCACGTTTGACCCGATGCGCCTGCTCAATGCAACTAGGCGCGGTTAAGATATTGTAAGAACGCGTTGAATAAACAAACGCGGTTTTAATTATTAGAAAGCTTCCAAAAGCTCATTGTGCTCTCAACGTTACTTTCGTTCGGGTTATCGATAGAAACGCTATCGCCAATATCGATCGGGCCCATACTCGCACGACTGCACAGATCCCCACACATTAATCGCAACGGGAGCCGCGGTGAAAGCCCGCCAAAAATAACGAAGCAGAAAAAGTGAAAATAAATTTCACGAAAAACACGTTAACGAAACCAATTAAATTGAGTCGGCATGTTCGCTTCATAAGCGTATATCAAACTTTATTAATCACAGCCAATGAGACGTAAAGACAAACCAGATTTATTGTACGGCTTTCCCGTCCAGAAATGGTCTAATTTGACATTGGATCGCGAGCGCTGATATTACGCAACCCTGCGTTTGCGTATGGTAATATCGAATGCAGTACACTGCTCGCATTATTCGCAATGTATGTAAAGTAGCGTGCGTTAGTAGCGTAATGTAGCGAAATGCGGCAATGCAAACGATGCAATTTTGTTTTATGCCCATTAACGATTATGTAATGTTCCCATACGACAGTCTGGCAATAATTTCGGAGTAGCGGGACACAGGCATTCAAGCGTACTGTGAATGGGATGGAATGCCCTCTCTAGCCGAGGACAACGCCTGTTCCGATAGGTTTATGTGTTCTCCGCAGATTGTAAATGTACGTAAGTGTAAAGACAGCTAAGCAGATTTATTATCATAACCTAAATATTAGCGGATTGCGCGTAGGCGTTGAAAGGAGTGTTCGATATAGCGGGGAATTGTATCTTTATAAAAGGTTTCGTTGACACTGATTTAAAGCAGGGATAATTTCCGTAACGATAACTAATCTATTTTTTATACAGAAACGAAAGAGCAGGATGTTAAATGACAATCGCCTATTGACATTGAGAAAGGTCTGTAAGCTCGTCCGGGATTTGAAGGTACCCTCTTTTCATGATAAAACTTGATGCATAACTAAGCCCTATTTTGCATGGTAAGAGATATGTGTGTTCATAGGGTAGTAGGGCAATACCTCAAAATTACACTGGCAACATTCCGGACACTATATCCTAAAAACTTTTCCTGATGTTTAACTAGTAGATAAAATAAACGAATAATTAAAATGGCTACTAAAACGGTAGATATAGTTAAAATTAAACATTCAACGATTTCACAGCAGAGCGTGAACATAAAAGTAATTTTTAACATAGTGTTTAGTGTTTACCAAGTTGTCGTAAAATTAATGCGAATGCTAATTATAACCGTTGATTTCATACGAACCGTTAGGGTGACTGTAAAAGGACGATTAGTCGCTAAACAACCAGGATCTCACCTAATTTGTATAAGGCAGTGCATATGACAGGTTACTATATATCTGTCAACTACCTCTAAATATCCTGTAATATAAGGTTCATTTCAAGATATTATAAGGTATATTATTAGATATTAAAAGGTACGTCTATACGTATGACTTGTACAATGTAACAGGAATATTAAAGATCTTGTTAAATAGTGTAAATTTAGAAAATTCTCTTTAGCATTTAAAAAAAAGTTTGGATTTGAGTCATCAAGATCAAGGAGGAGAACCAGCCGTCATTTAAGCATCGAACCAACTCACTTACATCAAAGATGGTAAACAATTCGATACCTACTAAAATTACGAAAATTTACAAACAAAAAACCAAAATAACGCTATTTGGAAACGATCGTGTATCACCACTGTAAGGGCTATTAACTTTTACAGATGCCAGGTCCTTAATGCAAATTGATGGTAAACTGTCCCGTACAGGTATTAAACAGGACTGTACTTAGAGAAATTCTATTCCTAATGGCTTAGATAAGAGTATTAAATGCCCCCAGATATTAACCGTTGTTTAGAAATTTTAATCAGATGCTTAAACCTTGAATTCTCCATGTCCTCCATTCTCCAATCCACCATTAATTATATAAATATTGCAGCGTTTAGTAAATCAGTAGTTAGTGTATTTAAGTACCGTTACTGTTAAATAATCTTTATAAAGAAAACAAGGCAATTGAAATGGCGCTGGACCGGGCACATGACGAGAGATAGCAGTTTAAAATAGACAAAAATATTACAGAATGGCAACCACGAGATGGGAAAAGATTTCAAACACATAAACATTACATATTTGTTTTCTTCTTTTAGTATTAAAGCATATTGAAATTTATTTACAAAAATGAATCTGGCTTTTTAATTGACAAGTAATATTTATAAACAAAAATGAAAGAAGTAATATTAAAGCACAACGAAGACCAATTTTGACCAAAGACAATTTTTGTAATTGCTAACTCTGAGGAAGGTTTTTAAGAAGAGAAAAATTAAAAAAATATAAATATAGTTTTACTTATGTGGTAACATAGCAAAATGTTTTGTGTTGGGATGTAGCTACTAAAAAGGTATGCTAAGAAAAAAATCACATTAAGGCGAAACGAAGTTCGCGAGGTAAGCTAAAAATACCTTAAAATTAAAGACAGTGATATGACCAATCATTATTTAACTAATAAAGGCTAATAGCACGTTTATAAACACTTATATTCACGTGTTTATATGACATACGTTAAAAGTGTAGTAATTGATCCAGTTAAAATCATCCTTTGCTATACCGATTCCATAGACATATCGTCACTTAGATAAGCAAAAGCAATCACATAAACAAGTCTGTGGTGCCGTTAACGGTTGCGCCTACGCAGTGGTGCCGATAGCCAAGAGTTAAGGACCCCACGCACTCACTGGGTCAAGGGGCTGGCAGACACAGGCTAATATTTACGTTTCTGGACATCCAAGTGGGCTCTAGGTTATGCAATAATATGACGCACGCGGTCGATGGCCTAGTGGTTCAGTACTACCGAAAGTACCGGATTGTCGTCGAAACCGTATCAGGCTGGTTGGTACAGTAGGCTGATACCTAATGTCTCTTTTTATTGGTGACCTTTCAGATATGCGACATCATCTGCGTAGATTTATATAAAAATCTGCGTACAAAAGGTACCAGAATGCCATAGACAAACGCCAGCTGGAAAGCGTGTTACTTTATGAACTTAATGAGACAAATTAGGGAAAACTTTAGCCTTAAAGTCAGGAGTATGTTTGAAATGGAGCATTCTAACTATTAATTATTCAAATATATTGTATAAACAATTTGTATTATCAAAATCCCGTCTACGGGACTTATTAGACGTATAGAACCATGGAGGGCAGAGCAAGAAAGCAGAGCATAAAAATTTAGGTACAGTGTCAAATCCATGTAATGTCCGTTGATTGTTGATTGAACGACAAACCCCCTAAAGCGTCGAAATAACCCGGGTTTGGTTGGTTTAGCTTGTATTCTATACAATGATACACTCTACTTAGCATTACACCCACCCTCAATAACGACAGTTTTGAAGTTGCCGAAATTAGTTAAAACTGCGGAGCTGTGTAAGTTATTTTGACGCTTTATTGTCCTCGCCCATAATAAACTCCACTATCGGCATCATACGTACCGAATTCTTTGTAATGTCAAAATTTGCACAGTCCCTTGGGTATCGTTATATAGAGTCTACAGTGTAGTTCGTGCCAAACGGTTTGGATAGCGTGAAGCAAAACTAGCTAAGGAAAATGTATCATATTTTCGTTACTTAGCAATTAGATCAACAAGCAAACTGCATGTATCTCAGAGCAAATCACCCATAATTGGTGGTGTCCCATATTCGCTGATGTGTTGCCGGGCGAGTAATGACAGACGACGCGGTATCATTTGAATAGGCTATCAGGATGTCGGATGGTTTTCACGTTTGATGTATAAATGTCTTCGTATTTACTAAGTATACATTTTGTGTTTTGCACGACTTTGATATAGGAAAGGAATTTGAGAGCAGTGTTGGCCTTGAGGACACGTAGGTTCGAACCCTGGCTGTGTACCAATGGACTTTTTTTTTCTATGAGAGCATTTAACACTCACTCTTATGGTGAAGGAAAAAAAGGTGAAACCATCAAGTCTCAGACCTTAAAGCGTTTGTCTAGTTGCAAGTTAAATAAAGTTTATTTAAATATCACAAAAAAATATTTCTACATAATTAAAGAAATTGACATTTTTTTTTAAATGTTGACTATCCTAACTTCAGGGTGTCGGTTTTTTGTGGCGGTGTAAAAATGCATCGTAAAAATTTATTCTCATAATTTTTCCCTAACGCGCCAATAGAAGTATAACTTCAAAAATTTAATACAGCAAAAGTTAGCTGTTTATTTGTCATGGTATAAACCACTGCGGTAAAAAAATACCCATCGTAATGTATTTAAGTGATTTCTATTTAGCTCGCAGTGAAGTAGTGTTATTTGTTGTGCATATAATGAGAGAGATTTGCGTGAAAGTGCAATAATAACAAAATATACATCAGCGCCGGAATCACAGGCTGTGACGGAGTGATTGGTTGGTATGCTGTGGTAAGTGGTAGGTGGCGAGCGATTTGCGGCTTCCAGACTAAAAGGGTTGCCAACTTTATTAGGGTCTATTCTTGTACCAGTCGATTTATGAACTTATATGAAGATGGCGAATATACGGTATGGACTAGAGAGGAATTTGGTTCAGTTCCAGCGTTTTCCAATTGCAATCGACAGTTTTATAATAATTATTATTATAGCCTCTTTATTTCCATAATAAATAATATAATTAACAAGTACATCATATTATGATTAATTATTACCTAATATGTGCATGCATTAAAAAATAAAATATTACTATTAATAATCATTAAGTTTAAATTCCAATCATAATTAATAATTTCAATGTATATAATTTTAAATGATAAATAAATAAAAAGAATCAAAAATCAAAATTCATTTTTATAAATCATAAATCATTATGGAACCCTCGATGTAATCGACAGTATTACGTATTAAAAAACAGGACAGTGGGTTTTGATGTAATTTATTTAAATAAAAATGAATCGAAGTCGAACACGGTTTGACCAATTCGATTCCAATTTTTTTAATCTCTGAGGAAGGTTTTAGTTTTTACACGCTTTATATTAGCTTCACCTGTATGTATGTATGTAACCGACTCCTTCGAACTCGATTTTGACCTACTTTAAACGGACAGATTTTATTCAAATTTTGCGCACCTGTCAAAGATCGATGACAATGCAATAATCCGAAAAAAAAAATTAACTAAAAAATAAAAAATAAATAATAGTTAAAAAAAACTAAAAAACACGCTTTTAAAGCACATCAAACTAAAAAGTGAAAAATTATTCCTAATTTAGGCTGAAAATGTGTGCCATATTTTTCGTCTATAGAGCAACCCACGCTTTTTCACAATAATACCAGTATTTTTTGTTCATTACCATTTTCAGCCTAAATTAGGAATTATTTTTCACTTTTTAGTTTGATATGCTTTAAAAGCGTGTTTTTTAGTTTTTTTAAACAATTATTTATTTCTTATTAACTTAATTTTTCAATATCATCTAATCATTTATTTGAAGTGAATTTATTTTCCTGAGCACGGGCCTTGCGTCTGCTTCATTGACAAATTTTTAAATATATCTTTGATGAATAAAGGTATAAAAACGCTTTGACTTACAACTTGAGGCAATTACAATTGGCCGTCTACTTCCTACCTGCGGCTTTGTCTGCTATTAGGCCAATATCTATGTTTTTGTATCGACAGCCGGTGAATAGCGGTGTTATGCGGTTGGTGTCTCTAGATACTGTTTTTCTTCCTCATGCTAAATAGACTATGAAGTACCAATGCACGTACACATGCATGAACAGTTTTTATTATTGTACAAAAGAAATGGGCTTGTTTTATTAAATTCTTGGCACCCCATCGGCATATATAGCATATATCATTATATTTTTAACGAATAAACTTAAGAAAGCTTTATTGTAATTTATTTCACTTGATGCATTTATAATCATACATAAGTAGAGACTTAACATAATTTTTATTTCCAAAATATTTTGAAAAAATCCCAGCTAAGCGAAGCCTGGAGACTGGAGAAAAGAGTGGCGGAGAGTTTATTGCCAGTTCTTCTCTTTCGTTCTACGCCCTCAAAAGCACTTAATATGTATTTCTTTTTGACGTTCATAAGTGTACATTTGTACTAAACCTAAATGAATAAATGATTTTGATTTGATTTGACTGGAAGTAAAAATTGTAATCTACAATTATAAAAAGCGATTTTGACACCACCGTATGTATGATATTAAAATAGGTAGTAATGGTTATTTGTTTCCGTTATAACTATAATTACTTTTAAAAATATCGTCCATGCGCGCCCGGCAGGATGCTCTCACCGGAAGTGTCTCCGCAGACAATGCTCTATTGTGGAGTAATTACCGAGACATTCCTCCTCATTGTCATTTGACCCACTTTCATATGTCCCATATGTATACCACAGGTAAACTGCATAAGGTATGGATACACTGGGAGGAAGCAAAGTTGTCATTTAAGATTTTTGACGTGATAACGTCTTTAAAATCGTTTTAGTCGGGTGACATGTTCAGAAACTTGTGTCACACCAAAACCTCACGAGCGCGATCGCAGGTATAACGAGAGAGAGACGGACCGATCTCCCGTCTCATCTCGAGCGCTGCCAGTCATTCCGTGAATGTATGAAGAAAAATGTATATCATAGTCGAATAAGTAAACTTGTCATTTTACACCCGAAATTTATCATCAAAAGTGTGAATAAAACGATAGATGTAATTTAAAATTTGAAAAAATTGTTATCTTCATTAATTCCTTACTTCCCAAAAACTTATATCACCAATAAGACGTTATCACGTAAACATCTCGATCGTAAACCTACTTTACAAACAACCAATGTTTTTTTATAGAACTAGGGACAAACTGGCAGGAGGCTCACCTGATGTTAAGTGATACCGCCGCCCATGGACACTCTCAATGGAGGGCTCGCGGGTTACCGGCCTTTTAAGAATCGGTACTCTCTTTCCTTGAAGGACAATTGGAAGTCGAATTGGTTCGGAAATAGTTCGGTGGGCAGCTGGTTCTACATAGTGGTGGTGGGCGGCATAACTGCATTAAAAACGCTCAGTTGTGGAACGGCGGACGTCGAGGTGATAAGGGTGGAATTTCGTATTCTGCCTCGACGTCCGATGATGAAACTCAGCTTCAGGTATTAAATTAAATTAGATTGATGGTTGAATTATTATTTTTTTGAATCGTAACTTAATATTTTACGCTTTAAGAGATGTTAAAAGAAACTTCTTTGACAGATGTGATGCAAATTCATTACATTAGAATCAAATCAAAATCAATTTATTCATTGGTAATTATGTACCTACCTACACACTTTAAAAAAAGGAAAGCTCTTTACATTTATTTAGTACCAATTACCAAATTAGGGGTGTAGATCTTATACATCGCCAAGTTTTTTATTTATAAATATAAGCTCCATGACTTTCATAGCTAACGTTTTGAATGCCTTTCAGTAATCATGGTGATGCAGGACAATTGAATGTGTATCACTGACCACGATAACAGGGAAAGCATAAAGAAAACAGTATTTTTTTTAAATAACTCCACTGCAGGTTTATTTAACCTAAATCTAAAAGTGAACTCAGCATCGTTGGGTTCAACCTCCAGTAATGGCCTCTCCATTACTGGAGGTAGGAGGACTAAAAGAAGAAGAAGATTAGTTATTGGAACACTTGTTGTAACATATGGATTAGGATTTCTATCTCGGATGGTCCAAAATGCATTGAGATAGGTTATTGGGTTCGGGCATTAGCCGTTAGTTTATAAAAATCAGAAAACCAAATGTATATACAAAAAAAATCCAAAAACCGCCTACCCTAGTCAAATATAATTCTTATAATAAAGCACTTATGCAAAACTAAACCTTTACGTAAATAACCTATGCAGGGTTCAGTGTATAGCGACCTTCTGTTAGCCCATTTGTAATCATACGTCCCATTACAATACAATGTGCAATCAAGAATCGAATAAATAATGTCCTTACTTTATTATTAATGTTTCAAACAACGAAGATGCATTTAATATAGGTAGCTATCAAAATATTTAATCACCTTCGCAGAAATTATGATCACTGTAATGATTTCAAGGGGAAGGTGATTACATTTTTAAATGCAATGTGCCTAGTGTGGGAGAGTATTTAGACCTTTTTGGTCCTTAGACACATTTTACATAACTTAACTTTTTAATATGACATTATGAAAATTATATGACATTTGCTTGTCTAATTTAATGTAGTTGATTGTGCGCTTTTTTATAATTAATCTATCTGAATGTACATAGTAATATTATATCCATTCGTATCTTTTCCAAGTTTGTCACTATCGAAATATTATATTTTTTGTTATTAGTTTAGTACAATACTTTATAAAAGAATTACAAGTATTATTATTATAACCGCAATGTGTACATATTACAATTGGCATTAACATTGCATTATGTCAATTCACGCTCAGTCAATCATGAATATATAAAATAGCGTAGCTGTCGTCGGCGGAGGGAGCGTAAGCGGGCGCGGGGCGAGGGAGGGGCGTAGCGGTTGCGGCGACTAACGGTTAAGGGGGAAAGGGACAGAGTGTCGCAGCGGACGCGGCGGAGCGTCTCAGCGGGGAGCGGGCCGGGCAGTTCGCCGCGGCGCCCTAACTCGAGCGGTAGCGTCATGTCGTTCGAGGATATTCTCAATAAAGTGAAGCAGTACCCGGTGCTGTGGGACCCTGCTCATAAGTATTACCGCCGGAAATCCGTTCAAGCGGAGTCGTGGGCTATAATCGCCGCCGATCTTGACTCCGAGGGTGAGTGTTTGATAACTTATGCCAACGCCGGACGGTTTCAATGTTGAATGTGAAACGGGCGCTCGAGACGCGGCGCGAGCTGTGACGTAGACGAATGACAGCTCGCACACGTTAGCGTAGTAGGTAAACCCCGCGTGGCGCTGTTTATTGCCGTTGTTCGGTTAGATTTGTTATAGATTATGGTATTTATTTTAGCTTTTACATTGTCCATTACAGCTATTACTGTGTTAGTTTTAATCTTTATTAAATGAATATTTTATAGAACAAGACATATTACATGTTTGTTTAAAATATGTATTCTGACCGAACGGTAGGTACTTATTAACTGAGTAACTTACTAGCAGAGTTTCAGATTATATATAATAAAAATCTTTACTTACAAATTATAAGTGAAATTAATATTTAATGATGATTTGTTACAGAGAAACTTGTGAGGAGTAGATGGAAATACCTAAAAGATCAGTGTCGAAAAGAACTTAAGAAAATTGCATCGGGTGAAATAGACAAGTCGAGGTGGCTGTACTTCAACCGACTACAGTTTATTAAGAAGGAGCTACTAAACGAAGGAGAACCTAAACCATATAAAAATGTAAAATACGATGCCGAGTCCGAAGAACCCCCACCAAAAAAAAACAAAATTGCAAGTCCCGAACCATGCACTTCATATTCAGGTCAGGAGTCATGGAAACTGCAGCAAATCTCAACTAAATTAAACGAGTTATCCAAGAAGATTGACAACCAGAACCCATTTGACGAAGAGTTGAGAAATAATCCCGATTTCATGTTTCTCATGAGTATTTTGCCAACTATACGCGATTTGACAGATGTTCAGAAGTTTACGTTTAGAGGGAAAGTGAATGAGTGGTTATTGGAGGCGTTAGCGCAGAATCAATTCGTTTTGAGTGAACAATATCAGTGTAAAATTGAAGACCCGGATTCGTAGTATTATTACTGTATAATACTGTTTTTCACTACATTATACTTTTTACTGTTGAACAATAATAAAGTAAAGTTTGCAACCCTAGTCTAGACTCGATAGCTTCCACATCGTATTGAGATGGGTTCAATTTATCTTATAATTAATACATTTGAGCGACTCATGTGATATATAAAGACATTTTAAAGAAATGGTTTTATGTTAGGTCAACAAATTTAAAAAAGAGATAAAAAAGACATTTTAATATAGATCTCATAATTGTAAGAGATATTTTAGTTAAGATTTTTTAAACATTCTAAAGTATAATAAGTTTCTGCTATTGTATTATATGAATGCATAGTATATATTTACCTAGCTTTAACATATAAAAATAAGATCTTTTCCGAGGATTATATACTTTTGAAAGTAGCTATATATTTCCAAGTATATGCTTAAAAAGACTCGAAATACAATATATTATATTTGTCCAGTGCTAAGTGAAATATCAAAAACTATTTCATGTTTATTAGTTATTACTAAGCTAGCTAGCTATAAAGTTTAGTTTTATACCGTTCTTATAAATATATTTTTATACGATATTTGCTTTTTACTACTTTAACGAAATTAAGATAATATGCATGTGTGCATTGCCGGCCTGTTAAGAATTGATACACTCTTTTCTTGAGGGACTCGTTGAACATAAGCGCTGTGGCCTGTGACTAGAAACGTCGAGTTATCTGAATAATACACCAATAGCGCTACAACCTTTCAGCCCTGCGATTCTGTAACTCACTTTTCGAACGCACACAGCGCAATAAACTACAAGCTCCCACCTTTTCAGAATGCCAAATCATAAAATGACTGCTTCACGACTGATTTGAGAGCGACCGCCGATGCGAAAACCGCTGTGTGAGTTCGAAAAGTGTGTTACAGAATCGCAGGGCTGGGCTGGGTCTGAGATTTCTGTGTCTGTTCCGTGATCATTTCTAATAGGCGATCAACCTTCTGTGCCTGACACACACCGTCAAATTATTGGGGCTAAGACATTCTGGTTTCCTCACGAAGTTTTCTTCATCGTACAAGCGTGTGTTAAATGCGCGCATACTCGTAGAAAGTCGATTGGTGCACAATCGGGGATCGAACCTACGACCCTGCAAGTCGCACGCCAAAGCCACTAGGATAACACTGCTATTTATTTATTAAAGTTCACCACATCATATATAATGCTATATCTACTGCATATGCTACGAACTATATTTTCTAAAGTACATGACAATTATGGGAAATAGAGATATTATTTTATTTTGCTTATGATAAGTAAGACACTTAACAACGCTTTTTTATAAACAGGGACCCCTACATATAGCCTTTTAGGCACGCAATCAGGCAGATAGGTGACCGAAAAGCTAAGCAGGAGAGGAGTGTCGAAATCTGCCCTTTTCTAAAAAGGGACTTTATTAACTTAAAGGGTTGGCGTCTCCCAGTAGGCCCGGGCGACAACTACTCCGGAAATATCCTCATAATATTTATGGGAGAGTCGGGGCCCGCTGCCCGGCGCTACCCACGTTACCTCTCGTGATAAAAGTACATTGCATTAAAAAATATTAAGAAAGCAATTTTAACTCCAAATTACAGTAAAACATTACAATTAATTTCAAATTACTCCAAGCAATTTCAAAAGGCTTGTATTGTTAATTTAGCCTACTTTACATTTGATTACGTACTCATTAATTATGTTGGCTAATGATCTAATTGCAATTTACATGTATTCTTTTTGTTGTATTTACAAAACAAAATGATGAGAACTGGCTTATAATTATGCAATTTTCCTATACAAGCACAGGTAATGATAGGCAAAACCCTAGGCAAGAGATGGGCTGGTCTGGTCTGGTCCTGAGAAAGAGGATGTCGTGGTTGCGGAATGTACGGGAGTGGACCGGCATCACATCCGCCGAGGACCCCCCGGCAATTCAAGTTGTTAACAGCCAACCTTTAGTAATAAAGTGTCACCTGAAGAAGAACTAGCACAGAACTGACTACTCTGTTTAAGGCAAATAGGTGATAAGCAGGGTGATTAACGTGGCCCCGATAAAAGGCCAAGGCGACCCGAGAGTCTCTTTCAGTGATAGGGCAAGATGCACCCGTGTTTTAGTGGGTTTTGATCGCCTGGCTCTCTGAGAGAATGCCTTATGTGAGACGAGTTCCACATATCCCCATAGACTTAAGTAATGGGTAATGAGTAAATGGTTTCCTTATCGTTTAAAAATGGGAGATCTTAATTACCGATATAATATAATATTGCATATTTTATATAATATATATATATATATATATACATTATACATATATTAAGTGCATCGCCCTTCAGTCTTCTACACTTAACAACCTTAAATATTTTTAATAACAACTTTAATTATTTATATAAATACAGCCGCCAAAGCCTCCTTTAATATATTTCTTTAAATTGTATTGTACGATACTAGGAAGGTGCGCAAGCGCATCTTACCCAACACGGCCGCATTCCAACACACCGTGGACACGTCTATTGCAATCATGTTTGTTTTTGAGCGTACTCATGTGAAATTATGCCACCTTAATTACTTAGCAAACAAATTACTTCAAAAACTTGTAGCGCTTTGGTATTATTTGAAAAAAGTATATTTGTACTTCTTTTTAATCTACTGTACTGGGCAAACAGTAACAGTAAAAGTCTAACTAATTAGATTCCAAAAGTGAGGAGTATGGAATAGATAATATGCTATGTCCGAAAATTTATGTGATAAATTCCGAAATCATAAATTTTCTTGATAATGTTAGCGGCCTCGGTGAACATGTATAATAATTTAGAATTTTGCTTTTCTGCATGGACCAAAATCAATCAAATGGCAGTGAATAACGCATACCTAAGCATATAGGTCGGAGGCCAGCAGGCCAGCCCAGGTACCTTTGGATCGATAGAGTAGAGGAGGACCGAAAGCCAGCCATTGGCAAGAAGTGGCACAGGACAGGGAGCGCTGGAAATTTCTCGTTTCGGAGGCCAAGATACATTTTGTGATAGGCCCAGCGGAGTGAGAGTGAGGTTGACAAGTGTGATCGCGTTGTTAATTTTTGGGTTTTACGTAATTCAGTCGATACAGCGACTATGTATGATGTACATCAACCAAATAGTCACTCTGTCTTTAATACAAATATTATTATCCTCAGACACACCCATTTTCTCATGGTTTCCTAACAAGCAAGCGTGCACATATCTTAAAAGGGACTTTATTAACTTAAAAGAATGGCGTCTCCCGCAGGGCCCGGGTGACAAATGCTCCGGAAATATCCTAATAATCTTGGTCGGGGCTTGCAGCCCGGCGCTACCCGCGTCTCGTGCTATTTATGTTAGTGACATATTTGACAATTTTGCAGCAGATTTTTTCCAGCTGCGATCAAGCAAGGTTAAACACTGGGCAAATTGCCTTTATAGTTGTGTACCTTCCCGATACAAACGGGTATACCAAAACGGTAAATTGCTAATTAATGAGAAGCTTAAGCTAATGACAGGTTGATATATCGTCATTGAGCGACGAAGTGGAAACAACATGACATTGAGTATGTCAGAGATTTAATTACATCAATATTTATAATACTAATTAAAAAATATTAACGTAAAGATTGAGTATCGCTTTGTAACTATGTATATAAATATAAGTGCGAGCACCTATTTCACTATGCCTCCTTCTGATAGAGGACAAATATTTGTTTTTAATTCATTTAATTATTATTTATTACTTAATGATGAAGATGTCGTGTGGAACATGGTGTAATGGTTGCAGCTCCTTACAAACTTTGTGTAAAACAAAAAACTTGGCGATCAAAAGAGTGGCGGAGAGTTTATTGTAGTTCTACTGGCAGTAAATGTAAAATAAGAAGCATTTCATATAAATATTTTTAGACGTTCATAAGTGTACATTGTGTTACCTATATGAATAAATTATTTTGACTTTTAACAATAGCAATGTATTCCTTTGATAGCTTTTCCTGGACTGACAATTCCTACTTTCTACTTCTGTGGGGATAACTTCGTAATGGATAATGTTACCTACATGGTCAATACTAAGCTATGGTCTACAGCCAGGAGGTTATCAAACAAAAATCAAACGTTTCAGTTAGGTCAGTACAGCAGGCTGATTCTTGCCTTTGATCAAAGAAACAAGCGTAAGGCTTAAATACAACCACAAGTATGACAAAAAGAATTTACACGATCATACATTCAATTGCTTTATGTACGTAATACAAATGTATGTAGCTAGTCAGATCTACTGAATATGTTTCATCTGATTGATAGCTCCGTGAGGGAACCAATAAGCCCGAGGGTTAACACAAAGTATCAAGGCTCGGTATTGAATAAATTAAACAATCAATTGACAGTTTAATATCAATTATAACGAGTCTCGAGGGAATTGTCGTGATCCATACCGGTGATTTAATGGCATGCAATTCACATACAACGTTTACATAATAAATATACAGTTCATAAAAGATACAGTAGCCTGTTAATATTGAGTGTGAAGATATATAGGATACGAAGAATAATTCATATCGAAATAATGATTTGATTTAAATAAGGTTCCAGGTTTGGAATATTCTTTTGTTAACTTGGGAATCAGTCCAAGTTTCCAATAGATAGTCACGCATTTCTGAAATAACATACAGGCATTTGGAGTTTTTTTTATCAGGACAGATAAAATAAAAATATGTTTATTATGGAATATTACTACTCATCGGCAAAGAAGTGAAAAAGAAAAACTCACGGAACTCTTTTAAATTATCAAATCATCATACAAAATGACTATGGCAAACAACACTTATTTTGAAAGAAATATCGAAAATTAATTAAATGTAGCCTGTCTAGCACTAGTCCCACTTTTATCAACTAGATAACTTTATAGTAAGCCTTTTTATACAGCTTTTCTTTGGTACATTTCTTAAATTTACTACAGGGCACAGTTACAAGAGCCTCTGGGATTTTATTAAAGGACAGTATCCCTTTTCCCAAAAAGAATTTCTAACTTTAGATAGGCTAGTAAGGGGAAATTGCAGCCTGCGTTTGTTCTGAGTATATTAATATTAATCATGCACTCTAAAGCGGTCGCAATGAATTCTATATGCCAGAGGTTCTTTGTTCTTCAAATATATTTTAAAGTGAAAATAAATATTCTTAATTACACAATCATCACTTGCCATATAAATACCTCGTATTAATGTAAAATTGTTTTTTGACTATTAGGCTGGAGGCGTTTTCGGATTTAAGTTTAATTGTGTCCGTGGCATTTGACTTAAACTACGGTAAATAGCAGTGATGTAAGCGATCGTTATTTTAATTGCAACGGAATGTTAAGTTATATCTTTGTAATGTCCTTTTAATAGTAGGAATAGCGAAACTAAATAATTATATGATGTTCATGTTTAATTATTAACATTCAGGGTTGCCTGAATGTAGTCACTGCCCGTCGCACTATGATTTATATATATATAATAAATAAATTAACATTTTTGAAGAATTTAAATTCGAATGAATATAAAATTCTGGTAGAGTCACTCGACTTATCATGCATCGAAACTGTGCAAGAGGTATAGTGTTAAAAAAATATTTTTAAGTTAAGTAAAAAAGTTAGTTAATCTAATGAACTTTTCATAAAGTTAATTATGCAGTAACTTTATAAAGTATAGTGTTTTTTAAATCGTATGGCATAATATTGGTATTGTATATTTATCAATATGTAATCTACAGAAGGTTGAAACAGACTCAGCAATGTCTCTTATTATGATATTAATCATTCACGGTATGAGAATGGTATCCAAGAGAAGGCACAAGAAAGAGGGGACACCAAGTTTAAAGATGTCAGATGGTCTGCCGAAGAGATGGAGATGGCTAGCCCTGGATGGGGCAAAATGGGCGACAAACGGTAAGGCCTATTCAGAGTCACAGTAAAAAATGGTCTACAATTGCTTTTCTTACCAATTACCCTTTTAAAATTATTTGTTATTTTGTCTGTAACTGTCAGAGAATAAAGGCATTATTATAATTTAAGGTTAATTATGATTAATTTTGAGGTAAACATGTTTTTTAAATTATCAATAGTTTTCTTGATATAAAGATTTTAACCGAAACCTTCACGTATAATAAAGTAAATTTTGAATACTGCAAATAAAATAGAAATTGCGCAATTATCGAGTGTAGGACGACACGTCATGAAGCCCCGTCTATATTGAATTAAAAGAGGCCTTACAACGCACTAATACAAGTATTCGCAAGATACATACCAATGTCTTATTCAATCGTACCATTGAGGCTACGTAACTGGTAATCTCAAGTACGAAGTGTGAAAGATTTCATCCAGTACTCTTTCATCCGGGTTAATTTCGCCAGTCATGTCAATATCTCGATATGAGTTTATAGACAGACAAATAATAAACAAATACGAAGTTTAGCTAACGTGTTTGAAAGTCTTCAGACATATACTATAATATACAACGAAACTGATAACCTTTAAAAAGGTTAAAATATTTATAATGAATTATGTTTGATGAGGACTTTATCTATCTATATAAAAATGAATTGTCTCGCTAAAACTCGAGAATGGCTAGACTGATTTGGCTAAATTTGATTTTAAAATTTGTGGAAGTTCAAGGCAGGTTAAGTAGAAACAAATAGTAAGTAAACGACAATATAATTTTTCAATAAAAACTATTCCTATTTAGGAAATATTTAATATCTCTCTAGAAATTGTTACTTCAGAAATTAGTGTTTTATAGCTGTAGAATGAAGTCCGACCTATTTGTTCTGTTTTGAAAATGTTGTATTAAGTTTTGACACAAATGTGTATGTTCACCGGGTCATCCAGTTTCTTAAGGTCGATTTACATCAAACGAGCGAATGCTCATTCTATCCCCACTACATCAAATTCTTCTAGTGTAAACAGGCGTAGAGCATTCTTTCGTTGTTCTTAGTGCGTTCGCAAAGATTCTATAGAATATTCTAAGAATGCTCGTTCGCTTGATGTAAACGGCGCAAGAGCGCGCGAACAGTTGCTTAGAGCGTTCTAGCGTGTTCGGACGTGCTCGCGCCACTGAGCGGTCTTTTCAAAGCGTTCTTGTGTTCTAGCTCTAGCTCTATGTTCGTTTGATGTAAATCGATACCTCTAGTTTTCGTTTACACTAAAAGATTACGAAAGAATGCTCTTGTTCTAGCTCTAGCTCTATGTTCGTTTGATGTAAATCGACCTTTATACGTCAAGTAAATGAGCCTAGATAATTTGCGTTTCATCCTTTCGAAATAAGAAAGAAAAGAAATAACCAATAAGAAAGTTAAGTTGCTAGTGAAAAATAAAAACAAATACATCATAAATAATATGCTAATAATGGCGTAGTGAGAGTGCGGAAGCCAGCCACATGTGGGTGACAGTTATGAATACAATTATAGCGAGGCTTATGGAAATCTGATTTCTACCTACGTGAAATGAATCAACACGTGAAGGAGTGGCGAACATATATGCAATACAAAACATATGCCAGATATATACAGTAAACCCTCCACCCTCCCCTTATAACACGGTAGATTTGATCCGCGTTATAGGACACGCGTTGTAGGAGTATGCCGCATAACGCGCTTGTATGACCCCATATAACGCGTTATTAAGATTGAAAGGCAGGCAACTGACGGGCGATGGTCAAGGCTCAAGAGTTGAGATTCAACGAGTTTTGATAGTTCTGCTAATAACATTAATAGCACTGATAACCCACACCATCAGGTATTTGGGGGAAACCAGCAGAAAATCCGCTCAATGACCTATATTTAATAGATGTTTACATACAAAATGTACTGGCTGATATATAACGTATGTTTGAATGTTTGAGAGCGCTGGTATGTGCGGTTCCCAGCACACGTCGGGGTGAACGTCTGGAGCGATATCGCTAACAAGTCAATTACGCGATGCCCTATACTGGTTTCAATTTGTTGTTACAGGGCTGTCACATTTAATAGCGTGTTAGTGAGTTCTTGAGCTTTTGAAGGGAAAATTTCGTTTCGAAAATTTAAAAACTTTCTAAGTTTTTTTCTAAGTTGGAATACAAGTATAAATTTAAGTGTTTAGTTAATAAAATTAATATATTAATAAACTAGCCGTTTCGCGCCCGCTTTGCTGGACGAATTAAAATAAATTTTATGTTTCATTATTTTATTTTTTTTCATATTTTTATTATTCTTCTTTTTAACTTCCCGCTAAGAAAATTGAAATATTTCGAAAATCGAGTTTTTAACAGATGTTGACGTTTTGCGGTTCTAGGAAGCCTCTTTTGTTTTTATTAGCGGGAAAAATTTTCATAAAAGTAAAACAGAAATAAAAAAATGAAGGAACGTTGGAATTAAAAAAATAAATAGCCATAAACCATCTAGGAAAAATTTCGCATCGAATAGTGGTAGTTTCATGTCGATACGATCAGTGGTTTAAGCGTGAAAGAGCCTCAAACGAACACCATTTTCTTTTTATATATATAGATTAATAAATAACAAATTTAGAGAGTTTATATATCCAAAACATTAAAATAAATATATATTAAACTATTAGTTAATGCAACTCAATAAGATCGGATTAATTACATTACATTAAATAAAATGAACAATGTTTTATGTTTAAAAAAAAATAATGAAACGATTGGTAAGTGGACAGCCCTTCGACTACTCTATTATCGACAAAGAGCAAATGTAAAAAATGCTAATTTTGGAATAATAAAATGGTATTGACAACCCTATCCGTCGGTAATGGACTGGATGGATATCGTGCGAGATATATACTATACCTAATATATGGAGTTTGCGGAAGTACTCCTTGCTAAGATGCTTGAACGAACAATGGGTTTACGTCAATAGGAAAATAATTATAACTGTCTTATTCATAAAACTAGACTATTTGTCTTTATTAGTCTTGTCACATTGAATATACATACATACAATACACACCCTTGACACCATCACACAACAACTCCGAATTAGGTATTACATAGTTAAATGTATTTAATAATTTTTATTGATTCTTTCGTAAATGTTTTAACCTTTTTGTTTATATTATGTATTCCATCTTTGACTATATCTTTAGTAGGTTTTTTGTTATATATTATTGATGTTACCTGTAGGACGTAAATAAATATCAAAAAATAATATTCCAATTTATTATAGTTTGATAATTAATTCTAGACAAGTAGGTGATCAGACCCGTCTGACATATTGATTTTTGGATTTGAGCCATGCCATGATGTTTCCTTCACCGTATGAGCAAGTGTTAGATGCATAGACAGAAGTCTACTGACACAGCCGCAGATCCAACCTACGACCTCAGGGATGAGAGTCGCACGTTGAAGCCTATCGGCTAATACTGGTTATCGCCTGCTTACAGCCTTCAAAATATATGAAATAACTTGACATTTAGATATTGAGATATTTAATTGATTTTTTTTTGTTTTTTAACATTACATGT
Source organism: Pieris napi (assembly GCF_905475465.1). NCBI lineage: Eukaryota > Metazoa > Arthropoda > Insecta > Lepidoptera > Pieridae > Pieris > Pieris napi. The sequence goes on from NC_062245.1 coordinate 9,036,463, forward strand.
CGCTATTACTTTCTTACTTGAAAAATTTTTTGTTCAGAAATCAAACCGAGGTCCTAAGCATACGCAGTTTAGCCAGGGGTCCAAAATATATAATATACACTTCTTATATAAGCGCATACACTAATCATTTAAACCTTAGCGTAATGTAAATTTAAAACTTACGTGTTCATCCAATGAATAGGTAAGTTCGCCATCGTCATACAAGACGAACCACCTCCGCTGCCATCTCTGTAACAAACAAAATAATACATGAGATAAAATTGCATAATATAACTTAGTTTAAATATGTAACCGGTCATATACACAGTTAGTTTAATGGCTTGAGACTCTGTACTCTAAAGAACCAAGGAATATTATTTATTTTGAAATTGACATTTGCTTACGTGAAAGCAAACAACGTGAGTTTTAAAACCCAAAAATCTATCACAGAAATCTGATTACCTAATCTATAGAAAATGATCAAAGACAATGCTATTAATATGGGATTTTAGCGCCACTGGATTTTAATAATTGACCATAAAACTACTAATTGTAACCTATAAAAAACCTGTTTGATCATCAATAAATAAATAAAAGTGTTAAACCAAAAATTAATCTAATTGTATTTCTGAATAATTCTCGAATACCACTTGAATAAAAGTCGATCCAGAGTTTAATTACAAACATATATTTAACTATAAAAAAAACAATAGTCATCAAATGTTTTGAACCTAGAAACGGTTGCATTGGTAACTCAAGTATTTATGTAATTTTTTATTATATATTTGACACGTTTCTCACCGTTTAAACCTTCCCTGAACTTTTACAAATATTTCAATATCAAAATTAGCTAGATCGATCCAGGCATTTGTTTCTCTCTTATTTTACTAATATTATTGTGTGTCTATTAGTAAAGGACACGTATATAGCCTTCATAATGATATTATTTATTGGTAATCAATAAATGCCATTTACAAATGAGATGACATCAGAAATAATAGGTGCATTGAAGTATCCTAAATTAACCCTTAGAACTCTCTTATAAAAAGAAAAGTAACTAATTGATACCATTACCTCTTCCCAGCTAAGTGCTTAATTGTCTCGATAAAGGAACAAACAGTGAATGTGATAGCGTGGGCGGTCTTCTGTTCCCACGTCATCCCTGATTGATCACATTATCATCCTTAACAGTTAATAAAGACCTTTTGTACTTTGTAATATAACATCAAAGCTATTGTGACCGTTTTAGTTGAATTAAAATCAATAAAAAAAGATACACATGTAAGAAGTGAAACTTCTTTGGCAAATTAATATTTTTAAGTCCTGTTCATAATTATTTATTTATTTCATTTTTATTTATTTGCTCAACAGTAGAAATTCAATGAATTTAATTGTCATTAAAATATTAAGTGTCGAAAATTAATACAAATTATTAATTAATTTTTTAAATGTATTTCTTCGATAATAAAAACACGTGGCATTTTAATTTACAATTATTAATTTAATAATTTTGCATAAAATATACAATACTGATATTTCATAAATTCTCTTTACGAAAATTTAATTTAAAAAATTAATCTATAAGGTAATTCGCCCTTCTCACTCTCTCTCAACCGGTCTCAATCGCTCTCTCCCTTTTCTTCGACAAAAACGCTGCACATCTTCGTGACGCTAATATTATTATTATTGCGTTTCAACCGTAAAAAAATTACCCTCATGCGCCTAAAGAAGTTTCACGTTTCCGATCTACGTATATAAAGAATAGCCTCTATGGCGTAATACACAATACTTTCTAGACTATATACTGCATTTTCAATACATATCCAAGTTGCATGGTGGGAAAACAGGCATAATCGTTAACATATACTTAACTTGTTTGCAAGTTTGTAAAGGTTTTCTTAATCTTAATGGTTAGTTGCCGCGGTTAAGTGTGTCGTATCGTAAACATATCTAGCGATATCTGAAAGCAACCGATATGTGTATTTAAAACGTCATGATAAGTTAGGGCTCGGTCCAGGGAGAATTATTTAGTCCAGGACCTGGTTTAGGGGATCGATTTGTAAGCAACTTATATTTGAATCGCTGTCTGACCTCTTCAAAACTGGCAATAGAAATTGGATATGGTTGAAAAGGGTTTACATATTATGTAAAAAAGCCAAAAAACTCATTAGAATTTAATCCCTGCAAGTTCAGTAGGCCTCAAGAATACAACATGTTAAATTCATTCGCTATTTCTCTCAGTGAATTTCCATAGATAATTCCTGATTGATCTCTGACACTTCATTAGTATAGACTACAGAACAAATTGTCCGTGACATCGCGTGACTGACACTTGGCGATCTCTATCCGCACGACACATGGACCTACCTACTGTCACTCCAATTAGTAACAGCAAACCGTAACAATACTCGTACTGATTACAAACCGCTAATTTTACTCCCTTTTAGGATTGTAGGCCGTCTTATCGTTGTCGTACTAACGGTTTGGGTGAGGTACAGTTTGAAATAAGTTTAATACTAACTTTAGGCCTACAACGCACTAGCGGCTGGCCGCAATGCGGTGTGCCGCTGCGGCAGGCCGCGGTACATACGGTCCGCCGTAGCGGCATGCCGTATTCCGGCTAACCGTCCCTATTGCGGTCCTATTGCGGTCTGCCGCAATCGTCACTCGTCAGTGCTTCTTGAAATATTGCGCATGATGGACGTTGAAGAAGTTGCGGCAGTTATTTATTTATATAATCGTAGAAAATATCGTCAAAAAATCTCTGCATAGTGTCTAGCGCAAGGAACAAGCGATGACTGAGGCGGGTAGGACGTGGTATTTGCGGCTAACCGCGCCGAGTGCGTGGAGGGGACGCGGCGCGCCGCATCATTCAACCGGTGCGGCTCGCCGGAGCTCCAGATCAACCGGAGCGGTTGACGGTTGACCGCAAGTCAATGCGTTGTTATCGTGCGGTTTCATATAATAATCGATGTGCGGCCCGCCGCAGCGGCACACCGCATTGCGGCCAGCCGCTAGTGCGTTGTAGGTCTTAAAACAGTTTTTGTTACGTTTAATAATACTTCGAGTTGTGTAAATGTCAGAAAATTTTCTTATTTTGTAAAATCTCGTTATTCAGGTTAAAAAAACTGTTTTAATATAACACGTCCATTAAAACAGTTATAGGTACTATACTAAAATCCGAGATCCGAGCTCTTATAATATCATATCATTGAGAAGTAAAGTTTCCCGAAGTCTGATTTTTTTGAATAAAACTAACATCAGCATCAGCGAGATATTTTACAGAAACGGTAGTTGAATTTTGTATATTTTTTTAACAAAGTTGTTTAAAAGAAAAACCTCTAAGCAATGGACTTATGGATAGAAATAAACAAGATTTAAGGATATATTAGTAGCTAATAGACAATCGCTAAGAATCTGCGTTCAAATTCTTAGGGAAAGTCGGTCATGCGTTAATAGGACTGGGCTGGCCCGGTACTTGCCAGATAAGATTGTCATTATCTTCACTGAACTCGCCGGCAAACGGGATTATTCTAATTTCATTGGAGCTCAACTCGTTGTAAAGCATAAAGTGACAGGCAACATACATATACCGTTGTGATATTAAAAAAGTTAAGGAATTAAATCAGAAATTACATGTAAGATAAGAAAACTTATTTGTAACCTTTAAACATATACTCAAATTTAGTATATTTCGACGTATTGAGTAATTTCTGAAATCGTAGTCACGGCTTGAAAATAGAACACGATATTGAAAAATAAAAAGATAGATAAAGCAACCAAGTCTTGCTTTGGCAAGTAATTTTTCGATTGAACGATAAAGGTTTATGCAAAAAGGTTATTGTTTGATTAAAAGACCACTGCATATATATAAAAAGGCAGTATTTGTTTCAGTTTACATTTATAAAAACAGGGTACGTAAATTGCAAGTGCAACAGCCCGATCGGATAGCTCGGCAGTTCTAGATAAAATTCCTATTCAATTAGCATAAATATAACAAATGAAGACAACAATAAATCATCTTTATCTATCACAGGATGCTAAATTCCTTTCAATGAAACAGCGCGGATCATCGGTGCGCACGCGCCCGTATCGGTCGATCGACCGTTTCGCACTCGCCGACTTCGATCGAGATTCGATCAAAAACTGCTAATGATGCGTATAGCATTCCTTTTAAATCGCTATTTAGATATATCCGCCGTTTGATAGTCAATAAGCCGGCATGATTGCAGGAAATTCTCGTTGTTAATCCTAAATACAATTTCGCTAATACATAATGATAGCAAATAAAGCGAAAGTTCTTGTATCATTATCGTATTGTTTGACAGCAGAACACGTGTAGCAAATAATGATTTCAATTACTCAAATTGAAACGAATAATAAACAATATATTTTTATGTAACTGATTAGCCAATCTTATTCGTTATTTAAGGACGGCCATACTCTTGTACAAAGCCTGTTTCAAAGAAGAGGAATCAGTCACAATAGTCCTGGAATACGTGGCTGTGGATTTCCAACAAACAGAAATGCTCGGAGATCAGTCCGTGAAGCCTGTGAGGAAACTTTTGAGCTTCTGGAAGGAACTTAACGCACAACGGATCAAATGGGAGTATGGGTAGGGGATAATTTAGTCCATACTACATACATATGTGACATGAACATATATAGCATAATCCTCCCAAAGGCAAAGCACCCACTCAAATGGGCTGGACTGCTATGACTACCCTTCCCCCCCCCCCTATGTATTTAAAAAAATATATAAAGATACCAGAGAAAATTGTTTTGTTTCTGTACTAACATAAGCTAAACTCACAATGTTTTAAGAAAAACACTTTGAATCAAGTTGTTAAGTTAATATACATTTAATAACCGATGATAAGGCCCATTGTTAAGTAATTCACACAGAACAGCTGCGATTAAATGTGAATAACAAATCAGTTGAACAATGCGGTACGTAAAATCGAAAGTGAATTCTTTGTTAGTGAAAACGATAGATTTCACATAGTAGGTAATTATATGTGAGTGTGTAACTCATGTGAAAGAACGTCAAAGAATATGTTTGATATATTTAAAAACCGTAAATGCTATAAAATAAAAATGATTTATGTTTTAAATGGTGTATCTCAGTATAGAGAAAAAAAATTACTAAAGCTTGCTTAACTTTACGAGTAACTACATACGAGTCGTAGATTATTCAAAGAATTAATACCGTAAGTGACAATATACATTTCACTTGAATCGAGTTTTACTTTTAGTTGAAGCAGTTTTGGCCTAGTGGCTTCAGCAACTCTTATCCCTGAGGTCGTAGGTTCGATCCCCGGTCGTGAACCAATGAACTTTTATATTAGCGCATCTAACAGACTCAAGTCCAAAATTCAAAATGTGTCGGATACATAGGCAGATCACCTATCTATGAAACCCATGTAGCGTCGCTGCCTTATTTTTATCGAGCTTTACCGGCTCATTAACTTTTGTTAACAAATACGCTTCGAAATTTACTAATAACAAACAAAACTAATTTTTAAATAATAAAAAAGAAACACATTTAAGATTAATGTTTTTTTTTAGAAAATCGATATTGAAAAATGATTATAGTGTCTCTTTGTGTTACGATAATGTTGAACTAAAACAATGAAACACGTGCTGTAATCGTTTCCAATCTGATGTAATATTGTTATAAATTGATGGCGAATCGGGAACGTTGACCGATACGACATTACGTACACGCCTTATTTAAATAATGGTTCTATTTTTATATGTTGTAATATAAGGGTGTGCTGTGGGTGTGGTTAAAGCCTACCTATGTAATATGTATGTGTGCCTGATATATCTATGCGTGTTGTTTCCACGAGAATATAAGTGCGTACTCCTATTTCACAATGCCTCCTGCTGATAGAGGACAAATCTTTGTTTTTAATATTTATTATTATACATTACTTAAGATGTCATGTGGAACATGGTGTAATGGTTGCAGCTCCTTACAAACGTTGTGTAAAACAAAAACTTGGCGATTAAAAAGAGTGGCGGAGAGATTATTCTTCCTCTTCTCTTCCGTTCTACGCCCTTGATTTAAGAACCGACAGTAAATGTAAAATTAGAAGAATTTCATATACCTATATATTTCTTTTTTGACGTTCATGTACCTATTACCAATATGAATAAATGATTTTGAATTTTTATACTATATTACTACTGAAATCGAACAGTCTGTATAAGGTAGCATAGCAAAATGTTCCATATGATGTATAGCTACTAAAAAGGCTAACTAAAATTATTAAGGCGAAACGAAGTTCGGCTAGTGTTCAATAATGATCATACTTTAGCATTTATATGTAACACTAAAAATGTTAGACTATATATCTATATATAATCTTAGATGTATACTGAAGAAACAATACGATGGACGTCTGTCTATCGCAAGGTTATGTCAGCGGGGCGCAGACACCGTAATTGTAAATCAATTTTATTGTATCTATGTTATGCAAGTGATAATTCGATTTGCCATTTTCGTTATGATTGGCTAATAGCACACGCCTTAATATTTTGACTGAGTCTTTAAAACTAATAAAGATTGCGAAATAAAATATATATCTATATTATAAAGAAGAGACTTATGTTTGTAACCCGGTAACTAAACGTAAACTTTATAGTACATTATCACCGAGTGGGTTACACGTCATAGGTTCGTATTCTAATTTGTATCCCAAGTCACAATCTCGTCTTGAGCGCTATCCAATATGTCAAAGAAGATATAAAAAAATTGGTTTGACCTTTTTTAATTTGATTGACGTTTTAGAATACGTAGGCTATATTCATTTCCAAAATAATAAAAAAAAATATCAATGCCCAGTTGCTGTTTTCGATTCTAACTGCCGAGGTTGGGTGTTCGAAACCCGGTTGCACCATTGGATTTTTCTATTTTCGTTTACATTTTTTTGTATACAAAACGTGAAATGTGTAGTTAATAATAAGACGAAAAAAGCACTGTTTGAGATAAACTAAAATGAAGTTACAAAGCAATGTCACACCAATTGTTGAACTCGAACGACATACGTCGGTTGCGCAAGCGCAGAACACTTGATTGATTAAAAAGTTAACTCTATTGTTTTCGATCACAATACTATTGTAACTTAAAGTAACCTACAGTTCACTTAATAATCGTAACAACAAAAAACATTTTTCTAAGACTTAAGTAATAGTTTTGCGGTCTCTATACATAGTCTTTTTTTAATCGTATATATCTTTTGATACTAAAATAAGCCTTGATGAATAGTTGTCTAACAAAATGGATATATACTAGACTTGATGGCTGGAAGTCTTCCACGGTCCGCTTCAGACACTTTCTTTTGCGAACTAGCGAACTTTGGAATCGACTACTGCTAAGTAGGCACCTGGTAGATAGTACTGGAGAACCCAGAGCTGGTGCTTTCCACTGTTAACAAATAAGTATCACAATACAGCGATACTGCTAGTATTAAAGATACACAGGGACCAAACGTTTTAAATTTGTTTTAATTGTATTAATTATTATTAATACTATGTAGGTTTAGAATATTGTAAAGACTGTATATTTGTATATTGTAACACAATAATAAGTTAATTAATAATAAACCTTAAAAAATCTTTGTTATTTCCTTGAATATCAATTTAACTTAGCATAATTTTTATGAAGAAAAGCGTAATAAGATTATTGCATTCCGTAATTGTTCATTAACCTCCGCAAATCGCAAAGTCAAGGTAACCTTAAATAATAAAACGCTGGTAATACGAGTACGATACAGGATAAACCGAGCAGTAGAACGTATTTACACGTTATAAATGATTATGATAACATTACTTAAAGGTACAGTTGAAATAGTGGATAGTTTTTAACATTTTAAAATCCGTATTACAATTTGATTAAAAATAATTTTACGTAGTAAGGCAGGCGCGCTAGACAAGAACCGATTGACCCGCAGGCTCCTCGGATGGAGACATCGGCAGAACAAAAGACCGCGCAGCCGCCCATCCTCCACTAGGTAGCCTGACGATATCGTCAAGGAGGTTGGTTACCAGTGGATGTAGAGAGTGCAAGGCGTACTAGAGTAAAATGGAAGCCTACTCCAGAAATAAACCATCAGCTGATGATGATGAGAAATAATTTTATGGAATATGAATTGTGGTAAGTAACAAAACATTACTAGATTTTGGAACTGATATTAATTTAAATATCGAATATCTGTTTTTCCAAAATAAATATAATTTGAAGCTTTTTAACACGTTCTTACTGTTCACATACTTTTTTGTAGTGGTGGTGGTAGTGATATTGTCAAGTTTTTACCATAGACATTGATACGAGACAGGTTTGGCTCGAGCATACGGTTATTCAACAAACATTTGGCTTTTGACCAGAATACGATTTGGCACTTAATTCTACATGTCTTTAAAATACATGTGCTCGCCGAATTATTTGTAAATTTTAACAGTGCCAAGGGTTGTTTTTATAAACTTCAAAGGCGTTTCATTTATTTAATACTAAAAATCTGTTAAGAAATTTCCTGTGCCCACGCTAATAAACTTCATTATTCGTATTTTTTATTTTAGTTTTATATTTGTGATTGTAATCAGAATTTTTTTTTTATAAGTTTTTTTTCTTACAAGTATGTAATTCAACAAAGTGTTGATAAATAAATATATTAAAAATGTTTATTTTAATCACTAGAAGCGCGTTTATTCTGTAGAAATGTATTCTCACATCAAACTGTAACTAATCGAAACTAAATAATAAGTACTGAGATGATATGTTAAGTATTGTTCTTTTAGTTATTTTAATTTAAACCCTAATCAGGTGAGTTTGAAAGGTCACAGACCTTTTGGTAAACTGTTTAAGTTCTCGGAATTTCAATGCTAACAACCACCTGTCAAGTGCAAAGGTACTGGCTTAAAATTGCGGGATGGTTTCATAAGTGCAAAGAAACCCATTATTTCGGCAGAAAAAACTTATTAAGCATACCAAATTGCATCAAGGGGTAATTTTAAATTGCATTTTTGACAGTTATATTGAATACGTTGAGCATCGCTCGTTCGCTTTAAGCGGTTAAAATAACAAGATGGAGAGGAATGATTTTGTATCTACATCGCTTATAACATCTCTCAAATACGCACACACACCCATACACAGGCATATTTTTTAGTTACTTAACCTTAAAATTACTTTTTCTTAAAAAATATTTCAAGATATTTAACTAATGTTCTTTTTGTGTTAAACATAAAAAGAGAAGAGAAAACTTCATTTGTTTTTGCATGTACGAAAGAGCTGTAATCTAGGTAACTGTAACACATGTGCTCTCTTGTGTGGGGACTAGCGTATGTATATTGTATATTTCACAACCATATTTTGTTATTAATAAAGTTTATTATTATTTATTGTAATCGATTTTTTTTAAATGCGACGCGTAAAACCTGTGTATGTGAGTTTGTATGTACACGAGTGAATGAGTGTAAAGTGTGTGAGTGTGTTGTAATGTGTTAGTTCTCAGCAGCATCTCCAACTCTGCGTAAGATATCTTTAAGCAGTTTTTTTTAAATTATGGACGGTTATTTTAAATGTTTATAATCAACCGAATATTACTAATGAATGTTATAAGTAATAAAATTAAATCATTTATCGTTATCATTGTGTTATTAAAAAATTTAAAGGTTAACCAAATATTGTATTGCCTATATTTATTCTAATAGAAGATTTATAAAAAATACAGTAACGGAAAAATATATTTTGAATAAAATAATTAAAAAACTGTATAATATAAAAGTACAAATTGTTGATATGGAAATAAGTAATTAAAGAGTATTTAAAATATTCTTAACCTACATAGTAATAATACTAAATTAATTTTGTATTCTATATATCGTAAAGAGATTTCAATTTTTTTTTCATCAACCCGTGATTCGATTTCACTGTGGATATATGTGGTCAAAATACCTCATCTAAGTAATTTTGTGCTTCAAAATTATCCATTACACAAAATACATTATGATTCTCATGCATTACGTAATTCACAATATGTAGACCCGAAATAATCATAGTATCACGAGATCCCTAATGAAGGGTTTATTGAATCAACGTCAGAGATCCATTAGACTCTGGCGAGGTACACCATCAATCAAGTAGACAGAAGTTTATAATGTAGTTTTTTGAACTCTAGTTACTACTCAGTTACTTTAATTAAAACTTAACGAAAATCTCTTTCTTTCGTTTTATTAATTTAGGTACAAAAATATAGCTCAAATCTGTGGCTGACGCTTGAAGAGTTCAAGAAACATAATTCTTTACGACTGTTAAGGGTTTTAGGATATTGTATTAGGTTAGGTCCCTTGGCATAAAATATGCTTACGATATATTACAATAAAAACTTAAATATAGAAATAAACAATAATATCAATAAATACAAATTGTACTTTTGCATGCTTTAGCATGCTTTATACTTAAAAACTATTACTAACAGAGTTCTTACAACCTATAAATATGTGATATAAAAAGCAAGAACTTTATTAACTAGCTTTCATCCTAGGAATAGCAGAGTTTAAAACCAAGGACGGTTCTACTAAACCGCTAACCTTATTTTCTACACAATTATAACTTATAACTTCGTTGTAGATAAAACTAGAAAGCCAAGTCAATCTATTTATTTAAAACATGAACGTTTTTCAATATTGATATGCTCACTATTAGATGTTAAGTTAGCTAATTACGTAATAACTTAAGACAGAATGTCCTTAAGTAGGGACTGAATATTTGACCGACTTATTACATGGATCTCACAACTTTTTACAGTAGAAGAACTGAGTTAAGAGAATTGGTTTTTTTACAAGTTTTGATGGTATATCATTGTGTCATTTTTAAACATTGTTTATATGATAATAATTGGACCATTGACATTTTAAAAACTATTACAACGTGATCGGCACAATCTTAAAACGAAAAACATTTAAAAGCATCAAACCTCGAATATTTTAGATAATTTTTTTGTTATCATAGAGCTTCGTGAGTCCTTTTAAGCACGCTTCCCTTATCTCGACGTGATTAACAAAAAACCGGTGGCTTTGAAAAGGATCCCAAAATAACTCCGGACATGCTTCTAGTTGATTATTTTGAATTATGCATTTTTTAAGTCGTACAATCTTTTGGACGTGTTTTTATGGTTTGAATAGTTTAAAGAACCTAATAATTATTAGTTAGTTTGTTAAAACAACAAGAGTATAACTGATACATTTAACAAAATTATATAATAATTTTTACTATATGGCATATCGTTAACGCGGCTTGGATGTGATCGTCTACTTGACAGAACTAATTGAAGTCCTCATTCATCCTATTTGATAGTTAGAGCCCTTTAGCTATGCAGTTGTATCTCTAACAGTAAATATATCTCATAAAATAAATAATTAATTTAATAAAGATTAAACTGCTACTGCTGTCCCACCCGATCAAAGTTTATAAAGCTTTATAACGACGGAAGTATATTATAATGTTGAAGTCAGAACATCACAATCGCTAACTATTTTCAATTCCGGTAACATATTGTAATAATGACAATAGCAGGTAATTTTACGATTTACTTTCACTAAGAAACCATTCTAAACTGAGTAAACAATTTCTGTTCTAAAGAGTGAAATGGACGTCGTTAATATGTTGCGTCAATGTATCTATGGAGCTATACTGACATATGTCAAAAGTGATCTATTATTACTTAGTTAAAAAAAAAATCGCACAATCTTTGATTCCTTTTTGACGACGATATTTTTGCCTTTATATTGAGGAATTCAATATATTTCGCAGCATAAACTTTGCTGATAATTGTCCTTTGGTTAGTTTTGAAGACATAGCCATGTTCATAAGTCTAAAAACAACAGGCATCCCTAGAGACATAGGCAAGTCTCCGGATAGGATGTCTTCTATCCCTTGGAGGATGGGATTGGCTTTGGACATCCCATTCCATCCCATCTAATTGTGTGGACACGTTAGCCCCGTCCCACCACCCTCTGAAGCACAAAAGCTGGCGCGGCCGCAGCAGGCGGAAAATAATAAAGGGCTCAAAAATCCGTTGGAGTCTTTCCTCCAACTTTGGTTCTATTCCCTTTGGAGTAGAGACTTTCGGGCTTTGGGGTTCAAGTGCACAGGCAGTAATTAAATATTTAAGTTGGCGCCTGGTAGTACCGGTGACCCCAGAGCTGGTGCTTTCCTCGCTCAACGAATAAGTATCGCAATACAGCCAGGAAACTCTGCCAGCATTAAAGGTACACCACAGGGGCCAACATTTTAAAATTTGTTTTAATTTTCTATTCATCAATTTTAAATTATTAACAATAATAATAATTACTATGTAATATAAGAATATATACTGAATATTTAAGTGTTGGAAATAAATGTTATAAATAGTAAAAAATAAATTGAAATCATTAAATGTGGTAAAGTTATGCAGCACTGGTGGTCAATGGTCTTAAAAAATTACCCAGCATGTTGGTATTTCGAGATAGGATCGTGAAGTGACGTACCACACAAATGGGTGCGCTTAGAAAAATGATGTTTCTATTTTAAAACAACCTGATTGAGGTATGTGCAAGTATAAACATAAATGCATTATGAATCGGAATTAGGGCTTATCATACGTGAAATGGACAATTATCTTTTGGGAATGTTGTTTGTAAGTCAATGTATAATGGAACGTAATCTAACTAATGAATACTGAAATGGTTAAACAGATATTGCTGTTAACGGATCAAATAAAATGTATCATTTGAAAATTTTGTGTACCTCTTTATTTTGCTAAATGAAATAGTAGGAGTAGCAAAGATCTCATGATCGTTCCTTTAGAAAATATTTTAGATATATTACGAAATCCCATGTGCCTCGTACGAACAAGATTAAGAAGAAGATGTAGACATTTTCCATCGTACCATCGTTACATCATCATCATCGGGTGTGAGGAAATATTTTAAGGAGCGGGAACACTTCACGTCTTTATTTAGGTAGCAACAATTTTTTTCAAATATTAAGTTGTAGATTCTTTAATGTTTAATTATGTTTTATCTATGAATGTACTTGATTTGTTTTCTGTTTCGTATATTTTGTTTAACAATGTAATCTGTTTTGGCTTTGTATAATGTGTAAGTGTTTTCTTTTATAATATGTATATGTGTGTAGGTATATCTCCCTGTATTGAAACGTATAAGCCGTCTCATGAGTTTGTTCTAAGTTTAACATCTGAGATAGTTCTTTAGACTTCACACAATAAGCTTACATAAAAAAACGTTGTACACGTTTCCGTAAACATCACGACCAACATTTCGCAATCAATTGATTGATTTCAGCAAACATTCGATCGTATCGTATGTCGTCGGTTCATAGTGCATGCGTGCGCATATGTCTGCGCGTGCGCCGCGTCACGCCATCAGATAAGTCCTTACATCAATCAACTTGTGATATTTTTATGACGTGGATAATTGGCCGGTTAAATTGGATTTTTGAGTTATGGTCTCTCAAGTAACGAGGCGTGACTCGTATATATGTTGTATAAACTATATATGTATAGAATATAACAGCTTGCTTAGTCAGTACATACATAAAATCCAGTGCAAACTTACTTAAACGCACACCGTCAAAAGCGACACCCTGAAGTTAGCTATAGTCAACATTTTAGTTTTTCTATAAACGTAGAATATATTTTTGGAACGAAGTTCCTTATCGCGCGTTGTGAAAGGGGGCTAGACGGAAAAAATTCTTACGAAAAGTTGTCACGACACTTTTTTTGCTATTTGCTATTGGAATACACCGGTTCTCGTCTGATCACCGAAGTTAAGCAACGTCGGGCGAGGTCAGTACTTGGATGGCGCCTGAGAACACCTCGTGATGTTGGCTTTTTTTTTATCGTAAGATTGGTGTCGAGAAAATCTATCATACTGTTATGATACCAAATAACATATAAATTAATCGAAAGGAATTTCGTTCCATCCGGGCGTCCCTTGACACCTCTAAAGTTTTTTTATCTTGTTACGCCAAAGAAGTATAACTTCTCACGCGTATACATACGTACACACACGTTTTTTTAGTAATTGATGAATCCCATGCCGCCAGTAACAGTCTGCCTGAGAATTAAGATTTTATTTTAATAGTATGGGAACGAATAGAAACCACATAATGTTACCATTTAAAACTTCCTCTGGTCACCGCACGGAGAAATAAAAACATGGACAATGACTCGCGGTTGGATTATATTACCCCTTGTTAGTTTTTTCTTGTTTTGTTGTTTCTATTAGTAAACTAGGCAAGTGATTCGGCTTTACTTAAAAACTGCCTTTTTAAGATTGAACCAATTTATTACTCATACATAAAAGAACGAGGTTGTAACTCATATTTAAAAGGTTCAAACGTTATTCTGAAGTCCAATAAAAGAAAAGGGAAACTTTTTTTTTATATGATACGGGGAGCAGTTATCGCAGCCGATTTTAGTGGGTGCATTGCCGGCCTTTGAGGGAGAAGTATACTTTTTCTTTAAACAATTGGAGGTTGTATCTCTGAGAGAGAAGAGATAAGAAGACCCAAACCGGGATTCTATTCCAAAGTTCGCTAGTTAGCAGAAGAAAATGTCTCGTGAAGCAGAACGTGAAAGCCATCAAGGTGATGCGGTAAGAGTATTTCTAAGATTTCCCATAATTGTATAGGCCTAAATTGAATTCTATAGAATTAGTTTAGAAAAAACTCATTTTTCATAAGTATGTATGATAAAGGTTTTCGGGGAGAAATGGATGGAGGAAGCAAAGAATAGATCCAAATGGGAAGTCCAGGAGGTGGCCTTTAACCATAAGGCAGACTGCAGATCACGAAGCAATGGAAAGAACAACAACTAACGTAGACTAAGTGTTTAATAACAAAACTAACACCTGATTTGTTTTTTTACAGTATGGAATTAAGGTGGCTTTTTATTTTTTACACATATATATAACATACGGTAGCATGTATTTCAATAATAATTGTCTATGGTCAGGATGGAAACTATAGACTTTATTATCATAGACAATCGCTTCTAAATGAATTCTAATAAATTTTGAATCTCGCTACAGAATCTTATGTCCCAAGCTGTTTTTACGCAGTATCCCTAAAACAAAAAAAAGTAAACAAGGAACCTGATCCGTCACTTGTGGTTCTAACCACATACGATGAGATGGACGTTGGGAGGGGAGTCTTTAAGGCGTGATCATAACACCATGCTCTAAGGACTCAATAAAAATCTAAAAATCAGTCGTTCGATATTTAAAAATCGATGAACTATTTCTAAATATCGAACTATAACACATTGAATCCATATTTTGGAATCATTTTATTGACATAGACAATGTGTTCAAAGCAACGGAAGGAGGATATAATCAAGGAGGATAGAAATAATTATTCAAAGACAATATTTGATGCAATATTAATTTTGAAAATCTTCTTTACTATAATTACGAGAAACGCGAAAGTTTTATTCGTTACGCTAACACATATTGGTAATGATGCGTGAAAAGAAAAAATCTTCCATCAGTGCCTATATAATGGAGCAGTGCTGTCCTGGTGGCTTCAGTGCGATCCCTGAAGTTGTAGGTTCGATCCCTGGACCAATGGACTTTCTATCTATGTGCGCGTTAAGACTCGTATGGTGAAGGAACCTTGGCATCCCTTACCAGCGTGTCAGGCACAGAACATTAGATTATTATTACTGGTTGAAAAAAAACAAATGATCACGAAGCAGATACAGAAATTTGAGGCCTAGAGCAAAAAGTTCTAGCGTCACTGTTTTTTTTTATATTCGTTTCAGTATTTTAAACAATACATACGCTAAGGAAAAGAAATTTGTTGAACTTGACTTCGAATGTATACAAAATTGAAAAATTAGCTTTAAAAAAGATTAAAACAACTGCACAATTACGGGCGAGTCGAAAGTTAGTTATGACCGATAATGCAGCCATTTTCCTTTCGAATGCGCGAGCGCAGCACTTATATGCAAATTTATTAATTAAATGCCTTCCCGATGCACGAAACTGTTCGTTTCTTATGGTTTTTTTGTTTGTACTCCAACACCTGAGGTGAGTTGATTTTAATATTCAATACTAAGTGTTGCCTAAGTGGGCTTCATTCGCTGTGCTTAGTGTTTTGTTTTTGTGGGTACCTACGACGAACTTTAAAGTAAGACGTATGTATCTTGCATTAATATTCTTTATAAGGAATTCAGCCTTTTGTCCTGAAACATCTATTATTATAGCGGGAATCAAACGCAGGATATCCGGTTTACATCATGCTACAAATCACACAGTTCACACATTATATAACCATCATATCAAATTTGATACCAAAAACCATGATAATAACATTTTTATGTTTTATAGAAATCGAATCCAATTAATTAATTATACTCATTATTTTCACAAAGAATCTGCGACTCGTAGCAATAACGACTTGTTTTGGCTACAAAATCCGCTGTTAAGAATAGTTAAAAAAAACAGTTATTAGCCAGTAGAGTCACAGAAGTCAAAACGCATTATGAGCTGAGGAAGAAACTAAGAAATTTCTCATTTCTTAACTAAATTATTGCGTCATTTGAGTAGGGTGCAGCGAATTCTAAATCCCATATAAAAACTAAAACAAACCATTTACACCGTTTTGATCTGTCTCTCTTCATCAGAGCGTAAATACAATTTGAGAGAAAGAAACAAAAGAGTATTTTTCTAACGTTATATTACCCAACGAGTGTTTATGAATTCATAAATCTTGTAAGCAAAATAATTATCGCTTTGACAGATTACAAGTTCATTAAGTGAAACTCTTTATTACAATATATTAAGATGCCTTAAAGTTATAGAAACAATGGAGGTTGTATGAATGTTAGCGATTGTGAAAAATGATGTAATTTATAACCTACGCGTATGTTAATGAGACCCAGTTTTAAAAAAACGATTGATTAAGCTTCTTTATTTAAATTAATAGTTTTTTTTCTAAACAAATCTATTTTAAGTTTAGAAGAAACAAGTTGAATAGTTGACTTTAGATTATGTTTTTTAGATGATGTGTGATGGCTTGCCATAGACAATAAATAAAACTCTAGACCAAACGCGATGGAGACTCATTGTGGACACCCTTTGCCCCCATCATATTATGACATTAACTATTACAAATGCATTCGTAGGAGATTTAATTCTATACAAATTCAGTGTAATTTTTTCAATTGTATTTAAATTTTTTGTAATTTTTTGTTTACCATAATTGTCATTTATTTTACAATTATTTTAGAAAAGATAGCTTGTAACATATACTGTAGATATAGCAATATATTACGTGGTAAACTTTAAAAAAAAATATTTTTTTTATTCAGAAGCATATAATCATTTCATGATCTATGACCTAATCTTTCTTACCAACTGTATTTACATTTTACTCTGTGGTCTTCGGTACTTTATTAAAAATACGGAAATAAATGAACTGCAACGGGCCTTATCGCGTATAAGCGTTTTATTTCAGGCAAACGCATTTCACAGCAATCGTTTTTAAATTTCCGATAGAAAGTTAATTTAGATTTGAAAACATAACTGTACTATAAAATTAATCTTTGTCTATTCCCAGTAATAACAGTGTTGACCGTGTCGAATTCAGTTGGATTCCGTTACCATTAGGATTAGTCCCTACTGCAGGAGACAATTAACTGTGGAATGTTGGACGCATTAACCTTCATTTGAGTGGGTGCGATTAGGGATGTCAGAATAAAAATAAAATCTACTTTCAAGTCTCACAACTTCGTGTACTTTTATGGCGCTTATTATTTTTAGGAATTGAATATTTTTGATAGCCCTATATGGGGACGCACGAACGCAGTGATCCAGAAAGTTTAGAAAAACTCATCGTGACTGGCAGAGTGGAGGGCACCAGACACCTAGGCCGATCCCCTACTCGCTCGACCGATCAAGTAAGGCCCTTACAGGTGCAGAGATTTGCCAAAGACGGGGGAGAGTGGAGGAAGTTGTGCGGTGCTACTAACACGACCTTCAGAAATTAAGAGTGCTACTGAAGAAGAAGAAATACGTATGACACATGCGTCCTCATGGAACAGCCAGTCAATGCCAGGAACAGACGTGAATTTTTGGGTATAAGACCTAAGCGTTTACTTCACATTTCCAGCAGGTTAATTTTTCTACTTAGAAACCTATTATAAGTAGAAAAATGCATTGGTGAACAGCTGAACTTCAAACTAAAGACTAATGAAACAATTATCTACTAGGCAGACCCTTAGATTCAGAGCTCCGCAGAGCACTTCTGTACGTCAAAAACATATCTACTATATAAAAATAAGTCGGGTTTTCCTTCCTGACGCTATAACTCCAGAACGCACGAACCGATTTCCACGGTTTTGCATTCGTTGGAAAGGTTTCGGGCTCCGTGAGGTTTATAGCAATAAACTATAATAAATTCAGGAAAACTTTTAACAGAAAAGCGGGATCACCAAACGAAATGTTACATAAAAAAAGCAATCTGGTGGCGAAACGGAGTTCGCCGGGTTTGCTAGTTTGATATAGATTTTACCTTAACACTTTTATCAACGTGCACAATTGCACAGCCCTAGGAGACCTTTGATTGAAAACTATCCCTATGGGAGAGTAGGAAACTTTTCTCACTAAATTTCAATGTGATTGCTCGGATTTGAATGGCCCATTTGTCTTGCGCTCTTAGAAAATTTTGAATCTGTATTCGTTAACTTCCTCTTGTATTTAGTGTAGATTAGGTTTGATGACGTTGATTAGTAAACTTTATTTATAATAATTGCCATAGACTAAAGAGGTCGACAACGCACTCGTGATCCCTCTGGCATTGAGTGTCCATGGGCAGCGGTATCACATAACATCAGGTGAGCTTCCCGTTTGCCCTATCTATAAAAAAGATAATTTTTGGCGACATAATTTTATCTTTATATGTTTAATATAAATATAACTTATGCATACTAAACATTTGATTGAATTTTATTTAGCGATACATAGTGTTTTGAATAACTGTATTATTTCGTATTTAATAATGGTTCGTAAACAATTCTACGGCTATATGTCCACTAAATCCAATCCAATTTCCTACTCCAGTCTGACTCCTGAGTGCCATATTAGGTATGATACGTCTGACAGTACAAAATACGTAACATACTGACAGATTAACATCAAATAATTAATTTGGGAGGCCATGAACCCGCGACTTGTAGGATCGTATCAAATATTTACAATATCGTGATCGACCTTCGGCGACGCGTGGGAAAGTGCTTGTGAATTATATCTTATCTGCGCCCGCGCCGTATTGTGTGTTTAGTGTGGGATGCTGCGGTTTCACTTATCTGCGTAATGTATACCTATGTCTAGCGAATATATAGGCAGGCGATGAAGACAACATCTTCATTGCATTAATGATAAATGATTTTTGTCAATTTACATAAATTAACTTTGTGTGCCTGACACACGCCGTCGAATTTTTGGCTCTACGGCAAGCCGGTTTCCTCACGATGTTTTCCTTTACCGTTCCAGCAAATGTTAAATACGCACATAGAAAGAAATTCCACTGGTCCATTTTATTTATCAGCCCATTTTTGTATTAATATTAGGCCTTATATAATACTAAGGGCAGTGCATAACTAAATAAAAAAAACTGATAATCTTAAGAGTCACGATAACAATTAATGCTAGGTTTTAAAATACATAAAAATGTACAATTACAAAAGAGTTATAATTACAATAGACATGATACCATCTGTTTAGGTAATATGGTCAAGGGGTGATTATGTAGTCTTATCCCAAAGTTTATAAAAACTCTTCACCGTATTGACATTATCTGTGGGTATAACATAACTGACCTATAAACAAGTCCAATAAAGGACAGACCAAGAAAAAGTTCACAGTTATCTCTGGAGAAAAAATACGCGATCCACGCGCGATGACATTTCGAGCGCACCTGCGCTTGCGCAAGACATCCCAAACTCGCTATTAACGACAATTAGTGCATTGGCAAATACCTTGTAATCGATTCATTGCATCTTATGTGCGAGTCTTATTTTGTACGTAGCAGAATGTGATGTTTCTCGTGGCATGATTGTGCGGAGGATTACACGCGCTATTCGCATTATCTTCGCTGGTGGGAAATTGGCAGATGATTTGTTAATTGTTTCGAAACTTATACGGGTGTTTATCGGATAAAGCAATTTTAAATTATGTATTAGACAGTGCCCCAATGTAATCAATTTTCTAATTATTACCCATCTCATTTATAACTAAACAGATCTCTATCTGGTGTAAACGACGCTAGTAAACGACGCTTTGAGGATATGCCTGTCTGATCCATTTTATGACAGTCTCCATATCTTCAGGCGTAAGATGCTGCAGCCATTGTTCCGTCACCAATTACAGTTGCAAAGAAGAAATATATTTAATGTTTAAATTGCATATTTGATTTAATATTTGTATTTCTTAATCTAGTTAATTGTCGTTTATTTTTATTGTATTATTTATTTTCTCTTTTATAATTGTAATGTTTCCCTTTAAATGTTGTGCACACTTGTCATTGATGCACATGCATGTATTGTGTTTTTTATGTGTCGTGTGTTCTCTGTAAGTGTTTTAAATAAATTAATAATTCAACTGCCTGGTTTTTCTTTCACGATAATTACAAATAAGTTTTATCAGTATACATTATTTTGATTGTGTTTTTTGTCGCCGTAATTTTTATAGTTTGTATAATAAATTAGAATGCTCAGTCCTCCGTGGGAGACGCCTCAATGGGTGGTGTAGGGCATCCTTGATTTAAATAGAGCCTACTGAGGAATTTTCCAGAAATTGTCTTATTTCGTCAATGTAGAATGATAAACTCGTATGTCAAGAAACCATTTATTTTTTGAACTGGTATAATCGTGAAATTAGGACTTATTTATATTAATAAATAAGTCCTTTTTACCATCCAAAACTATTCCATCCGTTATAGACAAAACACATAGTAATATTTTAACGAACATTGCAGAAATGAAACATTTTTGTCGTTTCCTGTAATGTTCGGCTCTCTGGACATACGAGGTTATCATTCTACAGCGACGATGTGGAAGTTCATAATTCATATTATTCGTAAATATTTTAGGCATCTTAAATAATTACCAATATAGTGGTCTGCAGCGTATTTTGTAGGTATAATATATATAAGAAAAACGGCATATTTAAATGTGGACACATTTACCAAAGGAAATTATTTATATAGAATCTTTAAAAAAATATATTAATTTAGTCCTATAGATCCTAGACGGTATGGTGACAGGCAAAGGATTAGATCACCGGTACCTTTGTGCGGTGCTCACGCGCATCCTAATAGTGGAAATAATCAGACTGGTAATGGCTTTTGGATGGGGCTCGGTGTTGGGAACGGATAATTCAAACCTTACTTAAGGTAAACTAGACAGGGTGTGTGAAATTATTGACTATTTACCTATTCTGTATTTTATCTTTAAAACGTTTTACACTCTTATTTTGAAAATAAATTAGCTTATTGCAACAGCAGTGTTCTGTATCTTCAGCGACTCTCATCCCTGAGGTCGTAGTTTCGATTTCCGGCTGTGCACCAATAGACTTTCTATGTGCGAGTTTAACATTCGCTTGAACGGTGAAGGAAAATATCGTGGGGAAAGATGCCTTAATACTAAAATGTCGACGGCGTGTATCAGACACAGGAGGCTGATCACCTAGTTCTCTATTAGCTTGACAAATGATGTCATTGTAATTGTAACATTAATGTATTACATAAAGCTTTTTTAGCTCCATTAGAATATACAAAATATCTGAGAATTAAAGTATAAATTTAATTCTCAGATATTTTGACAGACATATTTCATTATATCCTACACAGTAAAACGCCTGTCTATCATATGCCGACAGCGAATTATATCTTATTTCGGCCATACAATGCGCAGGGGCGATGAGAACTTGGAGAAAAGATTACGTGGCCGTTCACCAACCATATGGACTGACCAAGTGAAAGACTCATCGTCCTCAAAAGTATACACTGTTATAAGAGAGGCGCTGGACAGAAACCCGTGGAAACAGATAGTGCTTCCATGCTGACCTCGACGCTCAGATATGAGCTACCGACTAAAGAGAGAGAGAGAGATACAGTTAAAGCAATAAAAGCATTTTTTTTTTTAAAAAGACAATTCACACCAATTGACCTAGTCCCATGCGAAGCTGGTGAAGCTTGTGTTATGGGTACTAGGCAAAGGATATACACACATATTATAGATAGATATACATATAAATACATATTTAAACACCCAAGACCTAAGAACAACACCAAACGCTCATCACATCGATGTTCGCCTCAGCCGGGGATCGAACCCGGGACCCATGGATTCGCAGTCAGGGGTACTAACCACTAGACCAATGAGTCGTCAAATTTGTGAGTGATTTGTGATATAATACTTATAATTTAAAAACTTTTATTCTTGTCTTTTATCTTACCGATAAATCAGTTCAATTTAGCAATGAAGACGTTAAAAATAAACCTTTAAGTAGTCAAACAGGACTGGTTCGAATTCTTATCTCGAAAAATCAAAAGGCGAATTCAAAGTAGCAAATTAAATGAAACCAAAAGTCGGCCCAAAACAATAAATCAGTCTGGTCAATGCAGCGTTCAATTCAATTTCTTATCCGATCGGCAATACCCGAAATGATGGTTGGTACAGCTTTCATGAATTAAAGAGAGCTTGTGGAACTGAGATTAATTGGAAATTGTGAGTATATGTGTAGGTATTTAAATATGTATATAACATTGTGAAGTATTTAGTTATTATTATTAAAGATTTATTAATTAATCCATACAATAATTGTGTTTATTTTTAATATAAGTATTAGTTGTTAATGAGTTCTAAAAATTAAGGTTAGTTTTTTAAGTGTTTTAGTATTTGTATAGGGTAAAAGCCTTCTCCATATTTTTCCAATGTCTCTTGAGCAACATTCAAACAGCTTTTTATGAGCTTGTATTTAGTAATTCACAATAAAAAATGATCTATTAATGATTATTTGGGTGATATTAAATTTAATATTAATTTGATAATATGTTTTAATAATGTGATGATCTAGTTGTAAATTAATATAAGAATACTATCATATGATTATATGATAATTTTACTATGTATATATGTTATATGTAATAGGTCACTACTCACTATATAAAATTCTACCTTTTAAGACAAATTTGCACGCCAATATGTGTGGCAGAATTTTAGATTGTACCATCATATTTTTGTTACATATTCTTGCAAATAAATAAATAATAATCATTAACAATTATTGCAATCAAAAAAAAACTCCAAACATTATTGAGTCAAACATCAATGCCAATATTAATAATAATACCACCAAAGAATGTAAACATCTTTAAATATTCAAGCAACCACCAAACCTTATGCAAGGTTAAACAAAGAGAAAAGTCGTATAAAAGTAAAAGTTCACATGTGAGTGCGCAAGCGCAGACCTGTCCCGAATTCCTAATCAACGAAAGACGCATCTTTGCGCTAAACACTTTCTATTCACAAATATTATTTGTACAGATATATCATAAATAATAGGTATCGTGAGAAAGCTCTAAGCATAAATCACAAGTGTTGTCCAGGCACGAAACTTTAAAACATTAAAAACATAGTTTAAATACTGGTGGTGAAAATTTCTAATTAACCATATGATAACGATTTCAACCACCCCAATCATTGTGGAGAGCAGTGTTGGCCTAGTGGCTTCAGCGTGCGACTAACATCATAAGGTCGTAGGTTTAATTTCCGGCTGTGCCAACCAATGGACATTGTTTCTACGTGCGTACAGTAAACTACTTAACACTCGCTCGTACAGTAAAGGAAAACATCCTGAGTAAATCGGCTTGACTTAGACACAAATTTAACGAAAGTGTCAGGCAAAGAAGGCAAATTACCTACTTGCCTATCACATTGATCATGAAACAGATACAGAAACCTGAGGCTTAGACCTAAAAAGCTTGTAGCGCCATTGATAGAAAACACATTGTGCATTCCAAAAAGTAGAAGTAGAAGAATACATGTCCGAGGATTATTTTAATTTTTGGAAAGCTAATTCCTTTGATAT
This sequence comes from Pieris napi, assembly GCF_905475465.1. Lineage (NCBI taxonomy): Eukaryota > Metazoa > Arthropoda > Insecta > Lepidoptera > Pieridae > Pieris > Pieris napi. The sequence goes on from NC_062245.1 coordinate 9,060,604, forward strand.
GATCAGGCGTTTGGAGTCTTAAGATTGTAATAAATAATAATAAGCGGACAGGAGCTCGCGTGATGCACGCTACTGTGCGCATCCCCGTCTACACGGTATTGTGGTGTTCGGCCTAATCGAGGCACATCGGCTAACCACTGGATTTATTACATGCTAAGTATTTAGATGTTACAGATTATTCAGTACTTTTAGTTTTAACTGTCTAATTTAACCAGGAGCAACATGAAATTACTTATAGATTTTTTTACGGTTTATAAATTTACGATCCTAAAATAAAGAGGAGTGTAGGTATAGGATACAGATACAGGTATAGGGCACAACATAAAGAACTAATGATTCATAAGATACGAAAATACCTCAATTATAAATTTTTATGAATAATGAAAAATATAAAAAAAATTACTTCAATTTATATAGAATTTAGGATGAATTCAAGAATATAAATTAACATGTTAAGCATGAATATGTATTCGAACAAGCGCATAGAATACATTTGAATTAGCATGCGTCTAAATGCACGCCGTGACATTCAACAATGGAGACAAATCACGCGTTCACTCTAATGCAAATCCTATAAAAGAAACGTGGAACATATACGCACGTATTGGAAATTAAGACTTTGTTTTTAGGCGTGGAGATTCCAATTGAGTCGATTTTGTCTGAAACATTCAATAACCAGGTGGCCGATATTCGATGTCCGAACAGGAACTTACATATTTATTGGAAATAAGTTTACAGTTGATAGTGCTTTCTCCGATTATTTATTAATAAACATAATTAAATCTAAGTATTATCAAATAATGTGATTATAAAACAACAAACTTATCAAAGTTAAGAAAAATATAAAACTACTTCTTCTTACTCTTTGGACTCTTTGGATCTGGTTCAGGCTCAGGTTCTGGAGGCGGTGTTGGAGGTAGTTTCCTGTCAGGCCATTTACGAGACAAGTAGTCGACCAAATCTGCCAAGTTTATATTTTTTGACTTCGCTAGTACAGCACCTGGGAATAAAATTGTCATCGCCTCTACGACATCTTCATCCAAGGGTGCCCCATTGGTTTTTATGGCTCGTGCAAACATTTTAGTATCCATTTGCGCCCCAAATTCTTTATGTATTCCAAGCAATATTAGAGCAATATCTTTCTTTTTCTTTTTACATAAGAAATCTGCTCTGTTAAATAAGATTTCTCTTATATCAACACCTTTAGGCACGAATGCGGGTATTACCTCGCCATGTGTAATAACAGTATCTTTCCGGAATTTCTGTTGCAATATTTCTTTACGAAGGGCATCAAATTCTTCCTTCACAATTATATTGTCGAGAAGTAGATATTTTAACTTCACTTTTCTATTTTTTAAGCAACTTAACAATAACAGAGCGTCTTCGGGCATTAATTTATTGTAAGATAAATCTAAAGTAGTTAATTTAGGACCACAATTTACTAATCCTGCGCAAATAGTTTTAACAACCTCTGATGACAATCTATTATTATTGAAATATATACTATGTAAGTTTGGGCACCTCGCTATCAATACTCTAATAGAATTACCAATTTTCGCCCCACTCAATGAGTTCCAAGATAAATTTATATACTCAAATGCTTCATTTTGAGCAAACTTTTGACAAAGGCTAAAAACAGCGTTAGCCGACATTATATTATTCCAAGATAAATCAATGCATTTCAATTTGTTGTGAGTTTCAAAAGCGTCACATAATGAAGTTAATGAATTGGGACCTAGTTCGTTATAGCTTAAATTTATATCAACGATGTCTGCGCCCAAAAATATGGATTTGGCTAAATATTCTAAACCTTTATCGCCAAGTTTATTCTTACATAGATTAAGCGTACGAAGACTTTTGTTTATGTGGAGATTTGCGATAAGTCGCTTTAAGCCTTCCGGTCCAATACGGCATCCATGGAGATTTAATTCCTCTAAAGTAATATTCTCGATTAAAATTTCACCAAGGTGATAACAACAATCTTCATCTAAGAAATTATCTGTTAAATCAACGACAGTCACAAATCGATTATATTTTAAGGCACACGCAATAGGACGAACACCTTTTGAACTAACACCATAGTATTTTAAGTCTATTTTTGATGTTAATAATTCACGGTAAAATTGGCGTATCGGGCATTGATTACTTTCCTCGCATAAAGCCAAATAAAGCTTTTGACCATCTTCTGGATATATGGTTTTAGGTTCAGATTTAAGAAGAGCGTCTTTAATACCAGGGTCAACTATTCCAGGGTAGTTATAATAAGGATGACGGAAAACAGAGCTTGCAGAAAGTGGTAAGTATTTTGTACATATTTCACCACTACCGGGATCATATAAACCTTCTTCGTATCGTATTTTCTTAATGTTTTCTTCAGAAACATCGAATTGAAGAGATGACCATTCTGATTTTGGAGCCTCTTGGGAGGAGTCATCAATACTACGCTTATAAATAACTTTTACCACGGGCTCTTTTTCTGTAGACTTGATAGAACTCTCACTTAAAGACATAATATTATAAAATAAATAGATTTAAGAATATAAGAACTGAACATTAGTTCAGTAACTGATACAAAAGATATGCAAAACTGGTTTGAAAAGAACAATGACAACATTTTGTCATAATGTAAAAAGTATTAATATTGGTAATGTAAAAACTATTATCTCCTACAAAAATATTTTTATCTTCGTTTATATTACACTCATTAAGATGCATTTTACATTTACCTGTAATTTAAATTCATTTTCTATTAATAATAGAAGACCTGCGAAGTATAATAAGCTATCTTTAAATGCCTTTAAATATTTAAAGGATTTGAATCAAAACAAACCAAGACTTGCTCCGACCTAACTAGCTGAGAAAACCACGAAAGAATTCCCTCTAATGATATCGTACGCAACACATTACTGTGTGTCTGTCCGTTAGCAAAAAAAACTTTTTGTATTTCAGTATAGGTATCTTTTTATTTATTAAAACAGTAAAATGTTGTATAACAAATTAAAACATATGTATTCAAATAACAATGTAACAAATCCAATCACATATATAATACACAATAACTAAAAGATATTAAACATAAAACTTATCAAAAGTTAAAAGCGTAAATGCATAAAAACATTTTAATTCTTTTTCTTCGATTTCGACTTAGTAGGTTCTGGTTCTTGAGGAAGTGGCTCTGGTTCGGGTTCTGGTTCAGGTTCCGGAGGTGGAGTGGGCGGTAATTTTCTTTCAGGCCACTTCCTGTTTATAAAGTCAATTAGTTGACCTAGATTAATTAATTTTGTTTTACCCTTTGGTCCGGGAAAAGCATTCACAATTTCATCAATAAGATCACTATCAATTGGGGCATCAGTTCCTTCAATGGCTTCTTGAAAAGCCTTGGCTTGAATTATTTCTTTATATCCAACATCTTTATGTATTTGCAAAATTATTAGGGCGATATCGGTTCGTTTCTTTGGCTTTTTCGTTAAATACTCAGCTCGATTAAGGACTAGATCTCTCATATCAGGACCTTTCAGTTTAAAAGCTGAAACAACACCTCCATAAGCAACTACTAGATTTTGTTTCGATTTCATAGCTTTGATTTGATCCAACAGCACAAGAAAAGCACCATTGACAAAGATGTTGTCCAACATGACATTTTGGACTTTAACTGCATTTGATTTCAATTTGTTTAAAATTAGAAGTGCATCTTCCGGCGTCAATGGATTGTAAGAAAGATTATATGTTATTAACTTTTTCGCTCGTGCAAGACTTCCAATAAGATTTTCTGTAGCTTCACCAGTAAATCGGTTATTGCTTATGTTTAAAATCTTTAAATTTGGTGCTCTCATTACAGATTTAATAGCTCCAGCAATCCGAACACCAGAAAGAGCATTCCATGATAAATTCAATTCTTGAAGTAATTTATTCCCGCTTAGTTGTCCTAGAAAATTAACGATACCATTTGGTGGGGAATATAGATTATTTTTTGATAGATCTATGTGAGTAAATTTATTGTGAGTTTCCAGTGATTCCGCTAGAGTCAACAAAGATTTGCCAGAAATATTATTTTTGCTTAGCGAAATTTGCAATAATCCAATACCACGAAATACAACATTCGCGAAATGTTCGATGCCTGCATCACCGATTTCATTTTGATTTAAATTTAAAATACGTAGCTTCTTATTTAAAATCAACCCAACAAACAGCTGTTTTGCGCCCATAGGTCCGACCCGACACCCAGACAAATTTAACTCGTGAAGAGTAGAATTACAAATTAACATTTCACCAAGATGATAGCAAGAATCTTCATTAAGAAAATTATCCGTAAAGTTTATAGAGGTTACATGTTTGTTGTATTGCAGGGCCAATGCCATAGGTCGTACGCCAAATGGATTCACGCAATAGTATCTTAAGTCTATGCTGTTTGTAAGAAGTCCGCGATGAAACGATTTGACGGGACATTGATCCATTTCGTCGCAAAGAGCAAGGTATAATTCTTGTCCATCGTCAGGATATATCAGTGGTGCTTCTGGTAATAAAAGGGCCGCTGTAATACCTGGGTCTAAGACAGCAGGATAGTTATAGTATGGATGCCTCAGAACAGAGCTTTGAGACATTGAAATGTACTTAGCGCAAACTTCTCCACTTCCCGGGTCGTATAAACCTTTTTCGTAAAGTATTTTCTTTTTATTCTCTTCAGGAGCATCTAAAATAAGTGAAGACCACTGCTCCATGGGTGGATCTTCTTCGGAACTTATCTCCATATTTGTCTCGAATATAACTTCAGTTTTATCCTCTTCATCGGAAATTTCTGACGACATTTTGATAAAATATAAACAAAATGTACCAAAATTAAAATATTTATAAAATATAATTATAAATCAACAAAATATTTCAAAAGTAAAAGTATTGTCAAAAATTATGAGATTTTTTTAGTTTATTTATGGGAAACTCCTTGATCGTTGTTCTTTTATCTGTGCTCATTATTATATTACGACTTGTCTAGTATCTTGTCATTTGTCAGTTTTCTAATAGTAAAATGATTATCGTAATCTTTGATCACAGAATAAGGCTACTTCAGTGTGTACAAATTTATAATAAGCCCACCCAAAACACAATAATAGAAATATTAATAAATAATAACAGGGTTTTAATTGCAACAGAGGAGTGAGCACGCAATTGTTGGAATTAACATTCTATGATCGTAATTGCTATCGTGTTAGCTCAATAAATAGTTTGCTTTCGCTGTGCAATCTTGGAAGTGAATTATTACAGTGAGGAAATGCGCCTGAGTTGTAATTTAAAACAATTTTCATTTTTATCTTTTGTAGACGTTCATTGCACTACACCCTATCTCCTAGAATGTATATTTTGTATTCACTTTAAAGTGTAAACGAGAAAGTAATTTTTTAGTACTAAGTTTTATAAAAATAAATATCTTAAATAAAAATTTTACTGAGCACTTTTTTCAGCGGCTCAGAATTAATTAATAAAAATAATGTTCATTAGGAAAAAATAATTAATTCACCAATAAAATGTTTAATTTTATTAATTAAACCATAAAAAGATTAATTTATTAGAATGTCTTGTGACCTTCAATTTTGCAACCTGTCCGAGTCAGTGGGTCAGGCAGAGCCCAGGGCAAGAACCTCTTTATACGAGACCTCTGAGTCGTCTTGTCATAGAGTAATGTAATGGAGATTTATTTTATAAATATAAATAATTTTAAAAAATATTGGTTGTTTGTAAAGTAGGTTTACGATCGAGATGTTTACGTGATAACGTCTTATTGGTGATATAAGTTTTTGGGAAGTAAGGAATTAATGAAGATAACAATTTTTTCAAATTTTAAATTACATCTATCGTTTTATTCACACTTTTGATGATAAATTTCGGGCGTAAAATGACAAGTTTACTTATTCGACTATGATATACATTTTTCTTCATACATTCACGGAATGACTGGCAGCGCTCGAGATGAGACGGGAGATCGGTCCGTCTCTCTCTCGTTATACCTGCGATCGCGCTCGTGAGGTTTTGGTGTGACACAAGTTTCTGAACATGTCACCCGACTAAAACGATTTTAAAGACGTTATCACGTCAAAAAAAATCTTGTGTGTACTTACTTATGTACACTGAAGTATTACTTCTTTGGCTTAGATAAAATTCTTTTAAAAAAATTTATTCTACGTTTGTAGAAAAAACTAAAACAAAAGTGCGCGCGCGTAAAAATTTACTCTCATCATTTTTCCCTAAATCGGCAAATTTAGTATAACTTATATCTGATGTCCAATATTGTATACGTAATATTTTTATATATCGCTTACGGTGAAGGAAATTATAGTGAGGAAATCGCAAAAGGCTGATCACCTAATTGTCTTAAAATATAAAAATAAATAAAGAAACAAATGCAATCTGAGGTCAAGACCCATTTGGGTTATAACGCTAGTAGAATATTATTTTATTATTAATTGTAAAATATTTTTTTAAATGAAGTCATTAATAATAAACATTTATTTATTTACGCCAAAATACATAAATATGAATAAAAAACAAAATTGGTTTTTATATGACATTTTATACGTAATTTGTATTTTTCGTAAATCTCTGAGTATACTTAATCTATGTTAATGCCTAGAAATAGCTTGGTGTTTGGGCGGGGCGAGTGAAAGTTTGCTGGAGGATACGGAAACTGCGCGGTTTCTTTGAAAACGTCTCTTTATCTATACTCATTCATCATGTCTTAAACACTGCTGAACTTTAGGCAACGAAAGTCTTAGTAAAGTTGTAGTACTATGCAGTTAATGTACGTGAAACTTTTTTTTTAAATTTAATGGCAGACATATATTGTAATGAACCAAAAATTATTAGAAACAAATTATTATATACAATATTTTTTTTATTTTTTTAACTTTATTAATTTATATATTTGGTAAATATTTTGATTTATATTTGTACATTAAATTTTCACCGTACAGTAGGTACAGAAGATAACATGTTATCAATAGATCCCGATCACGAAATCGTGTTTACCCAAAAATAGCTAAAGTAAATCATAGCGAAGTTATTTGATAAAGAGAAAACCTTATTCCCTTTTGTACCGATAAATTGTATTTGCTTTTATAATGACCGCCACAGTATGAAGCATATCAACAGTAAGTCGAAACTTTTAATTAAAATTCAGACAGAGTATTGACAATTCAGCAAACAAATTGGAAGTAAAATGTAGTATAATATAAAATAAAAAATGTTTTATCATACACATTTTTGGTAATGACTAATATAGATTATGTTAGCCTCGTCTCGAGGCCTTAAGAAAATGTTAGTAAAATTGGTAATTATGTTCTAATATACAATTACAATACACTGAAAGAAACAAATCAAAAATCATCAATGTTAAGCTACTGTTAGGCAACCACTGGTTAAACTGTGGCAAACCTGTGGAAAGCTGGCTGATAATGAAACAATGAAAGTGCCTTGTACCGTGTGTTGACTAATTTGCTAGGTCTTATCTATGTCCTATATTACTCTCGCCTCCAATCTGTTTCCTAGACTGGAAAGATTTTAATCGTTAATCAAATTCAAACTTCGAATTTGGCTTAAACAGCAAAATCATTATAATTAGCGATAAACAATAAACACCTTGCTCTTTGTCTATGCGCTGTATTATTTATTATCTGTATTAGCCACAGAATACAGCACATATACAAAAATATTCTAATATTGAGGTTATAAGTAACTTAAACTTATATCTCAACTTAGTCAACTCGCGTGGCTTGCATTAAAACAAACGTAGTTATTATCGTTTAGTATTTTAAATCGACTAGTATTTTTATTCATCGCCGTGGCTCGAATAATCCATTTACGGTGTTGTTTTTTGTATGCGTATGCGCAGTACGCACGAGCTTTAAGGGACCACACACATTTATTAATAAGTTATGATAATGTTTACAATTTTTTTCTACCGTACATTATATATTAATTAAAAATTAGTTCTGAGCAATACAGGCTATATATATTTCCAAAATTAAAAAAAAATAGCCAGCCGTGCTTCGTGGCTTTTCGACAAGCAGTTTATATATATCAGTGGTATAATGTTTGAACCATCTGAACTAAAAATCTAAATATAGATTTAGTATATGTATTTATTTATTATTTTTTAATCAGTATTAGTTATATGTAATATGAATATTAGTTGTGTTAGTATAAGTTGTAAAAAATTAAGATTCTAGTATTGTCTAGTATTTTTAGGGTAAAATCCTCCTCCATATTTTCCTATTTCTCTTTCTTTTTTTTCTCTGACTTTTCTCATTGCATTGTCAGATCTAATTGTGTTGTTTTGATGCACCTTCAAGTGTATACTTTTAATTATTGTGATGTGGAGCGACTTTCTATTTGTATTAATGTCCTGTTTTTCATATGTAATGGAGGGTGGTGGTCGTTTTCCCCACAGATCTAATATTCAGATTTAGTATATAATATATACGAAATGATTTCTTTTTTGTGTACTTTTCGTACAATCAAAGTAGTAGGTTCTGTCGTGATTGAATTGGTTCGCATTATTGCCTAGAGGGTTATTTGACGAATAGTTATGAGGAGTCCCCATTCATCCCGAGCAATTAGCATCATTGTTTTGCCCTTTAAATCTTTCCGCTCCTGATCGGAATACACCGTGTAAGCACTTAAGCGTTTTTGCGCTTTGTCTTTGAGATTTTTCAAGACCGCTTTTGTTTAAGGTAAAGGTGAGTTGCGGTGGCAATATTAAGTGTATAGAAGTGTTTTATATTAGGATACCCACGATTTTGTATAACCAAGCCTATACAGCAACTAAATACACAAGTTGTACGAGACAATTTCTTTACGTAAAGGAACAAGATTAGTACTGTCGAATATCTCAATAATAGGCCGTGTTTGTTACGTGTGTCTATGGACGACGGTAAACACTTACGGCGACTTTCACAACCAGGCAAAAAAAGCTCGCATTTTGAAATAAATAAAAAAGAAAATAAAAATAGTCCTTTATAATTTACCTGGAAGAGATCGCTTTTAAGCGATATGATTGCGCTCGTAATTTTATTTACGAGATCGCTAACTATTCTTTATTTTACTTTTCTATTACGAAAACGAAAATTATGAAAACTTTTTAGTAATTTAGTATGAAATAACTAACATTTAAAAATTATGTGGAATTGATAAATAATACACATATATTAAGTGTAACAGAAAGAAATGAAATGGTACGTCTAAATACAACGAGCAGAATCTTTAGAGTTATTAAGAAAAGAAAGCGTGATCGCAAACCGTACTAAATCATAACCATAACGATTCGTTATTATCGTGAAGTGTATCGATAAAACAATAGGTAATTAGATGTCGAAGTAATTGCTATAACAATATGTTTTTATATCGCGACGTTGAATGATATATTTTAATCGCAAAATATGTTGCTATGCTCAAAACTCGGACGGCTGGAGCGAGCAATTTTTTTGATATTCCTTGAACTCAGAGGAAAATATAAAAAAAATAATACAAAATTAGTACTTGCAGAAAAGCGAACAGTATCTATGTGGGAGCATAGCAAAATGCTCCATATGTTGGTATGTAGCTTCTAAAATGGTAGGCTAAGGAAAAAAATATATTAAGGCCAAACTTTTCCGGTAGCTAATTATATTAAAAAAAAACATGAGAATAACAGCGGATGTGTAGTTCGAATGTCTGATTCTACTTGTAGTTTAAGTACCACAAGTAGAATCAGAAAGAAGCACGGTACACTTACGTATTGTGTATACGTTTCAGAAGTTAGTCAAAGAGGAATTATTTACGCAACCACTGCAATTTCAAGGAATATGTGAACCACAACAAGGCCTTCGAGCATCGTAACCACAAACAACCTTTAAAAAGAAAACCATATGTAACCATGTTTACCACAGAATGTGCCATGGGAAAGAAAGATTTTTGGGTCTGTTTCATTCATCATTCTCCTTTATATTCTGTGCCAAATCCACGGATTTTAGCTCTGATTTTTCTCACTATTCCTTCTTCGCTGTATGAAACACAGTACTAGGCTTATACTATGGGGACTTATCTCAACCTAGAGGTTCCTAGAGGAGCTATTATATCATTATGTAATTGTTTATAATATGTTGTTGCTATAGTATAGTCATTACGAAAAAAGTAACTTTAAATTTCAAAAGCTTAATTGCCAATCTACTAATTATATAATTAATCTTTCAAATGTAAAGCTAATTAATAACTTCATTACTAATATACAATAGCTAGCCTTAAATTATAATTCAAATATTTATTAATTACTCAATAGGTTAATTCGGCAATTTAATTACCTCACAACTTTTTTTATTATCAAAGGTTATTCGTCTGTAATTACAGAATAATTATTGCGGCATTTATGGATTGTACAATAAATGTTTCGGAGTTTATTTTTAAATTTACCTATCGTTTTAGATATTATCGACTATATTTCGTTTTCCCCTAATTGAAGCGTTCTCACAAGAGCTTAAGAGATTTTCACTATGGCCAGTCTATCAATACATATATTATATATCTAAAACGTGCTATCAATATACTGGAAGACTAGCGGTTACCTATTAAACTTTAAATAAGAACAGCAAGGTGTAAATTTAATGAATTTAACTTATATATTTTTTTTTATGATTCATGCGTTGTGGTATTTAAACTTGTGGCGATTCTAACTCTTTCATTTCATGATTTGGTAAAGCGAACATATTGTCAACAGTTAAGGTGCGAATCGATTAATTCAGGCGCCAGAGTATTAGGCTTTTGCAACTCCAAAGAAAACACAGGGTCGCACTTGCTAACTGGAGCAAGGTGAAAATGTTAATTATAAATCCATATTGGTTTAAGTCGAAAAAAGTATATTTTAAGCTTTATATAATTGTATTAGAGTTTAGTTTTAAATGGCGAATGATGCGGGCGTGGGACACTATGCTGCGAGGTTAATATAGTATACTGAACAAACAGTTGTTATTTTAAACCCTTGCAAGCCGAAATTTAATGGACTAGTATATCAGAAATAATCACTATTTTGTATTTGTCCATACGGATTATACGCACTGTATTTAACAAAGACATTATCACTATTGGGTGTGTACACTGTATTCTAGTAATTCATTACCGATGCGTACGAGTATCGATTAAATCGAAGCAAGAAAAAAATATTGAATGGCTGGTATTTCGCTCCAAATAGCTTTGCTTTAGAAACGCATAACAAAACGCTTGGAGGCCTACAACTTATATGTACTTTTAAATGGTCTTTTTATACTATGACATAGTTTATATTAAGATATCACTTACATTGTCGGTTAATGGCTATAGATAGATTAAAAAGATTATTTATTTATTTATTAATAATTAGTATAGTACTGTATTCTGAACATGTTTAAATTGTTGAATTCGATTTAATTAAAATCACATTCCAAACGAATAAATAAATTCAAATTAATGTTGCCAGCCATATAGCAAACCACGGGGAGCAAACTTTTTAAATGTGTTTTAGTTTCTTCGTATCAATTTTTAATATTATTTTGTAGATATTATATTATTGTAAATACTTATATTTGTGTGTTAATAAATTAGGTTTATTCTTATTAATATTAGCTCATTGCTGATATTTGAATTTGAATTGAAAGAATAATGGTATACTAAAGAACCATTATAATTCCACAAGGTTTTTATATACGCAGACGTACTATTAAATGAAACCACAAAAGCGGCAGTTGGCTTACTTCTGTTTGCGTACGGCTTGCAAATCAATTATAATAAAACCAAAAACCCCAGCCCGATACGAATCACCTCTAATAATACGTCCCTAACCGCTAAATATTTCGTCTTTTTGGTAATCGATTATGATCGAAAACATGAAAGAGCCGGCCCTGGATTTTGCGGATAATTACCCGTACGCTCGTTTTGTTTTGAGTAAAATTGAAAATTTGAATTATGGTTAATTCCGGAAAGGAGTTTAAATATAGTAATTTTCATGTGGTGCCTTCTGTGTGCTGATATAGATTACGTAATATTCGTTGACACTGTTCACTCTTTTGTATGCTACTGTGCACATACTGCATTTAATGCGAAACCATCTAACTATGCAACATACTTTATAGACAGTATATTTACTTAAGTATTAAAAACAGGCGCAGAACTTTTTTTAAATTCACCTTTATTTTAATATCGGTAGAGACTGAAGAAGTGTCTTGAGTGCTATATAAATATTACATTTATAATTTACTAAAAAAGCATTCTCGAGCATTATAAAAATCGACTCAATATACAACTTTTAGAAAAATATAGTTCTATTAATTTTTGTAATATTGATTTGATGATATAAATATATATTTTAATAATTTGATGACATAAAAATAATATAAAATGTCATTTAATATGTAATCTAAAATTGTACTATATATATGTAAGACAAATTTGCACGCCATTATCAGTTAATTTAGTCATTAAATTTTGACGGGTTTTTTTAACACCTTATCGTTAAATAAAATCTTATAAAAGAGTTTTTAGATTTTCTTCGTTAAGACTGAATGATTTTACAAACTGGATTACTCATAAACAACATCATATTAAATATACCAAGTATATAAAACTTATCAAGCATGACACCATAACGCGAAAATTATTGCATACCGAATGTCATAATTCGCACATAACCGTTTCGATATCTTTGTGAAGTAATAAAAAAATTATTTATTTGTCCAATAACATCTCTACTCTCGACACCGTTCCCTTCCAAGAATAATATAATCGTACATCTTGTCGATAAACCGTTTGATTTTAAACAGATTATTCTTATTTTTGTTTAAAGGGGTGAAATTCTGTACATAAATTTAAGTAATTCCTTACAATATCCATAGTGAAAATCGGTCTACGTTATGTGGCAAAATATGGCGTTAAATTAAAGTTATTATGTAGTTTATGTACCGCAATACAGCAAGGAAATGCTATATTAATGATTAAAGGTACGCCACGGGGACCAAACTTTTTAAATTTGTTTCAATATTTTTTAAATTATTTTTACTATGTAGCTAGTACATTGTAAATATATATATTATATTTGTGTGTTTGGAATAAATGATTATTAAAAAAAAAACGCTAGAACCTTTTTAGGTCTGGGCCTCAGATTTCTGGATCTGTTTCATGATCATTTGTCTTATAGGCAAGTAGGTGATCAGCCTCCTGTGCATGACACACGCCGTCGACTTTTTAGGTCTAAGGCAAGTCGGTTTCCTCACGATATTTCCTTTCACCGTTCTAGCAAATGTTAAATGGGCACATAGAAAGAAAGTCCATTGGTGCACAGCCGATGTACGAACCTACGACCTCAGGGATGAGAGTCGCACGCTGATGCCACTAGGCCAACACTGCTCATAAATTATTAGGCGAATTTTAATTCGATATGTTTTGTTGAAAAAACACAAACAAACTAGATTGTCTAGTGTTAGATTGATTGAAGTCGCGTAATTTAGATTAATTAAAATAGGCAATCTTATCCCCAGCCCACCCATTTCATAATATATACATTGCCTATGAATTATTGGATGTTACAAATTGTGCGTATAATCGACATAATTGGCGTATAATTGGAGCATCCGAGCGGGCGGGCACGAACTCACTGACCTTGTGCATCTCATGTCACAAACATCGGCCCATTGCGGCCTGTACGCATATATCGATTGAAGATATATAAAACTTAAATTTTACGATTAATTAATTAATTATATTGATATTTTCCACCTCACCAAAGAAGACGTGAGAAAGTATTTGAAGAGGCGGGAAGACTCTGATTTTGTTTAGGCAGTGATTTGAAATATTAAGTATTATTTGTTGTTTTAAATGTTAAATTTCAGTTTTCTTTATATAGTTTTGTCTATTGATGTACTTATTTGTTTTATTTTTCGTATATAATATTGTTTATCTATGTCATCTGTTTTGGCTTTCTGTACTGTCTGAGTGTTTGTTTTATAATACTGTGTATGTTAGCTGTAAGATTACTTATAATGAAATAAATAAATATTAACATGAAATAAATAATAATCATTAAAAACCTGAAATCTATAATTATGTACCACTAGGAAGGTTCTGTGTTGTTGTTACCTGAAACAAAATACATTTAATTAAGTTTTACATAAAATAATGCAAGCTGATTAAAAGTACGAAGATCGTGTTTTTTTGATTCTTGATACTAGGAAGAATTTGGTGAGACATTTCCAGGAATGAAAAGCGTGAATAATGATGAAGTAATATTACTTTATAGAGGTGCAAAGTGAAAGTCGTAGTTATGCACGATTTTTACAGGTTTCGCGATTTAAGTATAATCGATTACGTTGATATTTTATAACAAGTTTGTAGAACGGAAGTTATTGCGTAACTTAAATCATATATAGTTCTTATATCCGTAACACTAATTAAGGTATTTTTAAATTGGCGAAGTTATATCCGGTCAAAATTTTAATGATGTTTAAAAATACTTTTCAACTCAAGGGCAGAAAGTCACTGAGTTATTTTAAACGTAAATAAATTTAATTTATTTGTATAAATTCTACTTCATTAACTTTTTCATCAGAATTATCTGAAATCTGATTTTAGATAAGATACGTTACCAAATTTTTTAAAGAACAGGGTTCAAACGGGCAGGAGGATCACCTGCCCATGGACACTCTCAAAGCCACAGGGCTCGGGAGTTGACGACTTTTTAAGAATTGGTACGCTTTTTTTTGAAGGACCCTAAGTCGAATTGGTTAGGAAATACTTTAGCATATAGTGGTGGTGCGCGGCAAAAACTGCCTGAAAAAACGCTCAGTCAACGAAATTTGGTTGATCGCTTCAACATTACTGGTGCTACAAATATATATACTGCAAACCGTACCTCCGATACTCACTATTAGATTCGCATTCAGATAACGCTTTGTTCTAAACGGTGACTGATCGGTTGTCGGCGTACGATCGATTCGATACAATTGCTAATTCGATTGTAGCTACTCCACCTTTCACGCCGGCCGAACCTATTTGTCTCACTGTCTTTGCATTGGTCATTTGTCATGGTAATTTTTATTTTCTTTAATCGATAAGGAAATTTATTTTGACACTTGATGAATGGAACATTAGGATTTGAGTTGAACTTTGTAATTTGATTATTAAATGAGGATTGAGAGGTTCAAACTGCTTTCAAATTCAAATGAATCAAAATTGTTTATTTTCAGGAACCTTTGATGGCACATGGAGAAAGCTCGTCAATATAACGAGATGGCAAAGAGCAATCACTTACTTGTGGACATATTCTGTCACAATATTAATAAATTCATCAGTGTCATTAAAGACATCCTCCATCGTAGGTTAAGTGATGACCCTTGTGGCCCTGGTTGCTATACCTAAATGACTTGACCCACCCTCATCGTTAAACTGGTGTCGAGGAACGTCTTATTTTTTTTTTCTTATTTTTTTTACTATGTTACCTTTAATAGTCATGAGCTTTTTCATTACTGTAACATTAATTTTGCAGTGTGCACATAGTTTTACGATAGAATCCAGCTCAAATCTCGAAGTTTTAAGTTTATTTTTGTAAAGATTGTAATGTGTTTTGTGCATCAAAAAAAAAAAAGACTATTTCTTCAGTGAGATACTACTATATTACTCAAATCGCTAAATTGTATGTGTGTATGTATGAACCAGGCTGTTCGGTGATTTGACCAGAGATGGTGTATAAGTGCCGGGGTTCAGAAACCTCGTTTACCGATCCAATAACAAGAGGAAACAATAAATCCCGGTTCGCGAGCCATTCGTCTCCGATCTGTCAAACCGCATTATGGCGAAAATAAAACGCGCTCAACTATTTCCCCATAATTTATGGTCGCGGCTCGTAATAATTTTCAATTTTAGGTCATGTTCTGTGTTAAATGTAATACTTGGGACGTGAGCTTTAAGATTTGCAAGACAAATAAATTTGTTCACAATAGGACTGTTATATGCCTTTTAACCTTAAAATTAAACCTTCAATTTATTAAGTAATCTCTGTGTTAGTTGTCGCGTTTATGTTTATATATGTATATATTATACTTGTGTATGTCACTGAACTCTTCTTAAACGTCTGAACCGATTTGAATGAATTTTTATGTATGTGTTTGGGTGGCGCCCTGGATGGTTTAGATCCGGCAAATCAGCCCGGCACATGGCGCTGCAGTCGCTACTTTTATACTTTGTTTAATATCCTAATCGCTTGAAATATCATGCAGGATAACGTCTGTTGGGTCCGCTAATTAACTTCAAAATAATGTATATAAATATATTTTATTTATTTATGTACATATTTAAAAAGTTTTAACCACATAATATATCCAAGGAAAACAAAATATAATAAAAAATGTGCAAAAACTATATGCAACATATATATTATAATTACCCTGCAAGCAACATTATAGTTTATAAAAAGGTTATTAAAAAATGATAAGCAGTGAGAAAAAACTTCATACCTCCTACATATATATTATTATTCAACTGCGAGCAAGATATATAATGTACACTTTAAACTAAGCCTGTTAAATATTATGTAACATTGCATAGATTTTCCATTTCTATACTTAACAAATATGGTAAACGAGGAAGACGACAGGTCATCAGCTCATCTGTAAAGAATACCGCGTTCACACAGCGCGGAAGGCACGACCCGGCATTTGGATGCGCATGCGCCGTTTGACGTAATACTTTCTTGTGAAATGTGATCAATTACTCGAACACTTACACCACTTGATGCAATGTTTATTGAGAAACATTACAATTATATTATGGTAGGGGAGCCCACGATGCTAAATGGGGATTTACTCGAGCGTCGTAGAGACCTATTGGGATGCAAAGCTTAGATAAAAAGAAGAAAAAAATGTTATATGATAAATTCCTTTTCATCGGTGGGGGAAGCGGCTATAGATAGTTAAATATGTAAAAAAAAACTGTTGCATGGACATCCTCGAGCGCGACAGATATTGATAGCATCTATGCCCTACGTATTTTTAATAATATACGTATGTTAATCTGATCGTTTGCATGATGAGGGTGGTTGTATTTAAGGGTTGAAAATGAAAAAAAAAAATTTTTTATCGAGCGCGTCAGATTTTCTAAGGGAGTGTTAAGTGCACCAAAAAAAAGCTCTCATTCACTAATCTGACGATTTCGATGGGACGCAAACCCACGGCCATTTTCATAATATGCAAAAAAAAATCGCAATTTTGAAATACTCAAGCGCGTCAGATTAAGATATATGTGGTTCATCTTTATGTTCTAAACGTACTGTCTCATAATCTGACGATTATCTAGAGGGATTCGCCTGATCTGACAAAAAAAATTTAGAAAAACGATTCACCGAAAGGGCCATTCCTGCAACTTCCCGCTACTTCCATTCCTGGGCGCTTAAAATTGATATTTTGAGCTCGCTGAGTTCAAAGAAATAACATGTATATGCATTTGAGCTCTCCCAGCTCGAAAGTCTGATAGAATTTTCATAGAACACTATTTTTGGAATTTTCAAACCGCAATAACTTTTGAATGGATCAAGCAATTTTCACGCGGTTGGCGGCATTCGACGCAGTTTTATCATCATCATAAGTAATTTTGCAATTTTAATTGATAGAACCACAAATTTCGGAGTAATCCCGAAAAAACACTTTTTCGGGTTTCTTTCGTTCACGATATCTCTCGAACTAATCAAGCGCTTTTGACGAGCTTGGTGGCGATCGACGTGGTTTTTCAAGCTCAAAGGCGTATTAGTTTTTGAAGTTGATCAATAAAGAAACCACTTTAAAAAAAAATATTTCTTATTTTTTTAAGATTTTTCAAAATTTCTCAAAATCTATCGGTCCGAATCGGTTCAAATTCACAGGAAATGTAATTTTGAGGGAAATATTTAGAACGCCGTTTAGTAGATTCCGATCGGTTAAAGGAAATGTAGGCATCACGTAGCTGCACGCATTTAACTTTATCGACGATTTTTTGTTATTTCGGCTTGCGGAAATCGTCAGATTATATATTTTTCATTATTCTTGAATTATTTCCTTCAAAATAAAAAAAAAATTAGCTACGCTCGAGAATGTCGAGATGACGGTTTTTTTTTACAACTTTGTTGCCCTCCCCTTTTTTTCCGTCACTCTCAAATTGTCAGATTAGTGGAATATACACTTTTTAGGATGTAATTACCTCACCCTACCTTAATCTGACGCGCTCGGGAATTTCTGATAGTCAATTTTTTTTTACTAATCTGATCCTGTCTCCTTCACGCGCGGCCTTATATATGGGCCTCATATTTTGTGGAGGTACTTAACCGGGTGCAAGGTATCCCCCTATATATTAATCTGCCGCGCTTTAGTAAATCCCGAAATCCCCTCTTGGGCTCCCCTACCATTACAAGCGTGAATTAATAATGAAATACATAGTTAATTTTACAAAAGAACAGTTTTTTAATATAACAGGAGGCAAAAGGGCAGGAGATACACATTGTAGTTGATAGCGCCGCCCATGGACAATGACAAAGCCTCAATACTTCAATGCTAGAGGGATAGCGAGTGCGTTTCCGGCCTTTTAAAAATTGGTATGCTCTATATTGTTTCAAGACTAATAAACCTATTTTTACTTTCGTCCAAGAAAATTACATTACTAAAATTAAATAAATAACATTTAAAAATGTATACAGATTGACTTAGTTGAACATTGTTTATAAGTAACACCAGTGTGATCATAAACAGTTTAACAGCAAGAGGCGACTATGTTAAGAGACTGAAACTAGGTTAGTTGTTATGAATTAAGATAGAGTGTGGACAGCACAAGAGGTGCCGCGGGATCCGGGCGCGGGTTAACTCGCCCATATACTCGTACTATATCTCATGAGTATATTTCCGGAGCAGTCACGCCAAGAGTAGAGACGGCAAGAGAGACTTAGTTTAAGAAAATAGAGTCCCTTTTTAGGAAAGGCGAGCTTTGACACTCCCCTACTGCCTGGTTTCTCGGCCACAGTTCTGCCTGATAGGCTATTAGGGGTCATATGTATAACCTCCTGAAACGTTTATAACAATAAATGAAATTTACATGAACAAAACAATTTTAGAACATTTCGTATAAAATCAACACGCATCTTACACAATCGTCTATTGTTTTGAGCCGAACTTTGTGGGAATTCACTATTTGTTGTAATAACGGATTTTGAGAATCGAGGTCGTTGCGGTCATGAAAAGATGTTACTTTTAACCTATGTATGCTGTATGTATGATTTATTAATAGCATTTCTTGATATATCTAAGCCAAGATTAACAAGAGAACTGGCATTGCGCCGTTACACGAAACATTGGGAGGTAATGTTGACCCCTTCACAACTAAAAACGAAATAAATCAGTTGCAACCTTTTTAGATTTCTGTAACTGTTTCATGATCATCTCCCTTTTACTACTAACTAGTCAACTATTTAGTCTACATGTAATTTGGTTCTAAATTAAATACTCCTAGTGTAGGTATGTGTATAGCTTATTGGTAACTTTTTTATAGAACTGAGGGCATCATCTCATCTGATGTTAAGGTATACATACCCGCCACCCATGGACACTATCAATGCCATTCGCGAGTGCGTTGCCGGTCTTTAAATATAAGTATCCTCTTGAGAATGAACAAATCTTGAGCTTGGAATACATCCCGAATAAATACAAAATTTGGCACCCATATACATAAATCTCGATTTTTCTGTCCGTGAAGACGAGTACGACATTATTATCCAAAATTGAACTTGGCTCTTATATTTGAATGACTAAGATAGAACTTTCAACCCCAGACCTTTAGACACATCATTGCATACTTGAAAATAATTCACCTGGACTTTAAAGATGAGGGTCCGAGGGAAAAGACAGCGCAGCCAGCGTGGCACCAACTTTCACCAAGATCGCAAAGCCAAATATCAGGTAATATTACGTCATTCACGGTGATTATAGGCACTGAAGTGTTGAGATAAGACAACCTGACCACTGACCTCCGTGTCAGAGATCTACGAATGTTAAAAGATTAAAACCTATTCAACAATAATCATAGTTACTTGTTTCGGCATCATAAAGTATGCAATTTCGATATTGATTCTTTTTGTGTATTCTAGAGAAAAATGATTGAAGGTTCTAACATAGCAAATACGTTTTCACTCATAATCTAACATTTGTATAAGTTTAGTAATTTTTGTATAGTAATTAAACACTGGAGATAATTTGTTCTCCCCTCTCCCATATGCGCATGTGTATGTATGTAGTGTGGACTCAGTTTCACACATAGACGCCCATTTGGTAGGTACGTTGTTCGTTAAGTCCTGGCTAATTAAGCCAGCCTAGCTGCTACCAGGAGCTCAAAAGTTTTATTGGCACTTCGCAGGCTTCACGGAGCGACCTCACTGTTCCTAGGATTTCTGTTCGTTGGAAAGTCACAGCCACGAATTACAGGACTACGTGGGTGACTGATTCCTCTGCGCTGAAACGACCTATGTACAACCTGTCTGTCATCCTCTCTTGCATATGAAAGAGGAGAGGCGACCCTTGGGTGTGTCTGGGTCAGTGAAGCTACTACTGGCTCAGAATGTATGCTGATGTGAAGTAAGAAAGAAACGAAACTTCAGTAATTAAACCTAATGGACTCAAGTCTTGTAAAGGTTAAAAGGTTCACGATAACTTGACAATTTACGGCTTTGTCTTCAGTGCAAAGAGAAATTAATGAAGCATTAGAAACTTTTACAGAACTTGTAGATAAATTCAAAGCTGATAAGTGGAAAGTAAGAGCCTCCAAATAAATCGGAGTGATAGGTATTAAATCAAAGATAAGGAGACAATAGAGAGAGTGGGACATTTATCTTGGTTGGGTGCGTCTGCGCACGTTTGAGTTAGTAGAAAAAGTTTACGTTGTATCATGTTACGAACGTGATAATGGATTATGTAATATTTAGACTTGTCAATTTGAATTAAAATTCTCTAGAATATATAAACGTAAAGTTGTAATGCACGTTTCAATAGCGAACTCATGACTCAAAATTCCACTACATATAGTAAAAGACATATTTAATTTCATTTTAATCATACTTGACTGTTGTTATCAATTTTTAAATGTCAATGTACAAATTACAGTAACATGGTAATTAATATCCAAACATTGATTAAAGGTAAATTAATACAACTGTAACAAAATATAATAGTATTTTTAAAATCTTTGGTGCGTCTGATGATATTGCTTCTCGAAATCTATACATAGCAGCCATCAATCAGAAAGCAATAATATTCGTTTCTTACGACATTTTTACTTCAATAAAAACGACAACGACCTCACCGCCTTCATTACAACAAATCGTATAAAGTAATTGAATTAGGTTTAAAAAATCTGCTGCAAAGGACGAATGCTGTTACTCAATTCTCTGCCTTATTTTGTTGTGAAAGGGTTCAAAATGCGATAACATAAGCCATGCACTTGTCGGCCCTGACTCACATTATGATCATTATGTAGTTAACGTTAATTACAGACGATGTTTAAATCATAACGACATATGTCATGAAGAATTAATTGTCCTAAAATTTAATTTAGTCCATTTGAATCATAACTTATAGAATTTCGCATTCTATAAAACATAAATCTATTATAATAAAACGCGATTACTTATGTATTATGAATTTTTGTGATTGAGTAACTAAAATATTGTTCATTGTATGATGATATTAATAATAATAAAACAATAATTAAAAATTAAATTAAAAGGATGTGGATCCTAAGCATTTTGTCTTTGTTTGTTTTTGTTTGTTAAGGATAACTAAAAATGCTAGTATTATTTGAAAATATGTAAATTCAATGAGACACGAATTACAATACTCGATTTTCCTTCACATTTAACTTAATGGAATTTTTCAATACATCGTTCATATAATTACGCTTTTGTTTATGAGTTGCAATTTATTAAATTTCTTGAGACAGAGATAAGTGCAAAAGTTCCATCATTAACACATACGTGTTGTGTTTAAGACAATTATAGCATCTATTACGATGGTAATAAAGAAGAAATTCCCACCATACTTATTGACAGTGGTAATGACAATACGATTTACCAAGGAACCGTGTGACAGTTTTAAAATTACTCTCGCGATGTGAAAAATGACTTCGATCGAAATGATATTTTTAAAAACAAAACGCGATCTCTATGCAAATTAAGTATGGATCCAAGGAGTTGATTACGCAAAGTCTTGAGAAATGCACAAGTTCAAGGTTCTTAATATAATAAAATATAGTATACCTATATGTCTTTGAATATATAATAAAGAAAATATGAAAGAAGAATTTGTATATTCAACATTTTAATGAGAATCTACAAAGTGTCCAATTATTAGAAAATTGATATAAACACGTATTTATTAAATAATCAACACGTTCTTTGAAGTCTCTTAAATATATAAAAACAATATTAGAATCAATTCATTTTCCTGTAACTAAACGAAGCCATGCTGTCATTACGATATTACACATAATTTAAAATGGACGTATATATTTTTTTACGGAATAATATAATCTCATGATATGTTAAAGACTTTTTCCACAGACATTACAAAATAAAATAAAAATGTGTTATGTTATAACTGTAAGTGTAAATGTGTAAGATATAGGAAATTTTATGTAAAAAATACCCGTGTCAGGGTTCCCAGCTCTTCCGTAACAAACTTAATATTTTTTTTTTATTTAAATAAAATTTTGGATCTTTTTAAAACTATTTACAAACACTTCTCCCATTGTTTTAAAATAATTAATCTATCTATGTAATCAATCAAGCTCCTTCATTCTCTTTTGTTCTGCTATGGGCGAGTCATCAAAGACGTACCCTTTCTATTTAACATTATTTCAGAAACCCCTAAAACATACATTCTTGGATACGTGACGCATCGAATAATTTAAATCGTGAACGCAGTGGCCTTGACTGGTTAATCCTCGCGACCGATGGGTCAAGATCGTTGTAATACCGCCTGCGCTTGCGCACTGATACCATTTAATGACTTAAGGTTTATATGAAGATACTGCAATTATTCGTATATTATGATTCAGTTGTTCGCTATGCTTTGTACCGTTCCTCAACTGTTTCTTAAGGCAGTTTTTGCATCGCACCACCGCTATGTGCCACCAGATAGAGATGGTTGTAGAGACAGCAATTTTTTATTATTGTATGAAAAAAAAAACAAAAACCCACTTTCAATGGCTGAGTCAGCCGAATAAAAATGAATTTTTTATTGGTTCATTAGATGTTAGGCGGAGGTCAAGTGTCTGTGGGCGGTGAAAGTAGATGTTAATTTTGTCATATTTTCTTTTTGTTACGTAATTTGCGAACTTCTTAAGATTCTTTCTATAAAGTGATAGTTTTTAACAAGCTTTAATTAGCTATGCGTCTAAAATATATGTTTATACTAGTAGACCGGTCAACCGTTGCTGTGGCTAAGTACATAGTAGTAACCTATTCAAGGGAAACGGAAGGAGAACACCAGTCATGGGGACCACCATGCTTTTTTGGTGGTAATGCCATTACTTTCAACACTGCGCCATCTGTTAGAATTGTGACTACCATATATAAAATAATATTGCGAGTATAAATTGAGATATAAGTTATCCAATCTTTTAAGTTAGATCAAACTGCACACGGTGTGCAAATTTGATTGAAATCGGTTTGGTAGTTTAGGAGTCCATAGCGGACAAACAACGTGACACGTAATTTATATATATTAAGATTAAAAGCATTCAGCATTACTTCCCTGGATGCCAACGCTCATTATTATATTAAAGTATTAAAATATGCTTTATCACGAATAAAATTTAAATAAAAATAATATTTTAAATACACGAACCCTAAGGAATTTAACTATACCTGGGATAGACTGACACATCCCTTTCCCATAGCGATAGAAGACGTAAGTAAGTGAAAGCGATTTATTTATTATTATATTAAAATAGATAAATAAATTATAATTATAGAAGTGAACCTATTATGTTAAAATATATAAATATCTTATAACATAGAAGTGTCCCTTAATTGTTTCACAGATAATTTTTTTAATAAAAGCATGAATAACACAACTAGAAATAAAAAAGTATACGTATATGAAAATGTAAACACAGAAATTACACAACGATTAAAAATGTATCATTATTTTTAATTTAAGATTTTATTTAGGCGTACATACAACCATTGGGAATATCATTTATTAACGTTTATATTATTTCATTTGATCCGCTCTTGCTAAGCTTTTAGTTCAAAGCGTATATTTTAAATACAGAGTTTTATTAATGCATCTCATTAGTATTAGAATTTCAACCTTACGTTAGTTTTTATGGTAATCAAATATCCATACAGTATCTTTTTTATAGATAAAACATTCAAAAAAAGGTATTTTTTACTAATATCAACGCAGTAATCTACGCGGATTTATCACCGCTATCGCTTTTACCATAACAAAACCCTTTCTTCACCCGTCAGTATTGTGATGCAACTCGCGCATCGGTTCAACAAACGCTCTTCATTGGCATGCGGGCGCAGGCGCACGATTCAATCGCGTTGTCTTAGCAAATGCCCTTGTATGCCGTTGTAATTTGTATTTCAATCATAGATGTGTCTAAATATTTGTACACTTAGACAAAGATAAAGGTCAGAACCCCAATATATGTAATATATGACGCATGTGCGATTTTGGCTTTTTAATTCACGAGATCCTTATAACGTTAGCTAAAGGGCCGTTCAAGTATAACGTAATTACTATAGAGGGATGGAGGGGAGGGGCTTTAATTTTCTTATTTGGTTAATACGTCAACAGTAATTACTTTAATTTACTTTACTTTTTTACACATGTTACCCACACATTGTCTAGATATTATAGATTGTCGAGGATTCCTACAAAAAATTAATTCGTTTATGTACTATTATTTTTGAGAGCTTTGCTTACTTTTGCTGACAAGAGGAGGGGGGAATAAATTGCAGTTAATCTGCTTACGTAATACTTCAACGGCCCTAAGAGGCAAAATAAATATTGTCTTTATTCCTTTTTTTATAAAATATGTTTTGATTCTAACACGAGACGCAAGAAAGAGTATAAAATGTATTTGATTAACGAATCCAATCTTCTTCCATATGTATATTTGATAAATCTCTTATATTCATAATATCAAACTCAATGCAATTACACCGATTTAGCTACAAAACTCATCTGTATTGCAGCGTAATAACTTATGAAAAAAAATATAAATATAAAATAATTTATGAAAAATTTGTATAGATGTCTTTATGTCATAGTCCAGACATAAGGTTCATAGAGCTCACGTTCGTAACTGTCAGCTGTCAAATCCTCTGAAGTTTTGACTAGTTCGAAATGATTAGGATTTAGTTTTTATCTGTAAACATTCATTATTTAAGTTCTTACGTCTACTTGCAATAATTAAAAAGCGTCATGCAAATTTCAAGACAACGTTACTTAAGTAATCAATATAACTGTTCAAAAAATCATTCAAAATTGTGCGTCCGTTATGTATACGTAATTGCACCAATCATTGTCACTGTCATTGTCATTTCATGGTTTGGCATACCTAGCCAGTGACTAATAATACATCATATTATATTTTTTACTTGCTTGCTCAATCGAAATAATTGCTTCGGTAATGTGTATTTTTTATGATATCAAAAAAGGTGTTAAGCAAAAACAATCTTTATTTTATGGGCATACATTTCAATTTATTATTCGGTAACTTCTTCAAGTGTGGAATTTAAGGTTTTTTATATCAGAGCGCTTTTAAAAACGTGCGTTTACCAACTCAAAGTCAATCATTAAGAGTTAATAATTACTTAACCATTTTGTTAAAAGCAATTGTGACAAAAAAGTATGAATGTGGTAAACGAGCGATGCCACAGATAGAAAACCTGCAATGCCATAGATTATAGATATTGCGCGCCTCCTAGCACAGATAACAATGAAAGCTCTCTGGTATCGTAATGAAGATATAACATTATTTTCAGCTGTTTTATGTATTTTTATTTTTAAATATAAACATATGAGACTAGATTTGAAAGACAATGAAGTCATTTGAATAAAAAAATCTACCAAATCGATCCTTAAAAAACCCAAAAATACCATTAAAATATTCGTATCAGCTACCCTTAGGACATATAATTACGTCCGTCACCCTGCTCCGCGTGTGGATAATTCGTTTTTACCTGTATATCATTTTTTGTGTACCTGGTAATTACTGTGCTTCAAAGATAAAAACATTTTGACTGTTTAACTTAATTACTAAATATTAAATCCTACTGTCGGTAAAATTAGTAAATTTGGTTGAATTTTTCTGATTTAAAAAATTCTTTAATTAATTTTTTTTTAAATTAAAAAAAAAAATAAAACCGAAAAAATATTTGACATTATTCTTTCGGACAGCTATATAATAAGCCATTTCATAGAAACTAAGTCAGTCTTTAAAAAAGATACAGGTATTACTTATAACATAGCTTCTATTAATACTACAAACATATTTATTTATTTATACTTTATTTCCATAATACACATAATTATACATATAGAAAAGAACCAAAAAGTAAGTAGGTTACATAAGTTATTAGGCAACGGGCGGCCTTATCGCAAACAAGCGATTTCTTCCAGGCAACCCTAAAATGGATCAATAGAAAAAAAAGAAACACCTACAGAGGGTAAAGTACAAGAGATGCATAATTAATTATCAAAAAGGTACTAATAACATACAACTATAACTATTCAATAAAATAAAATCTAAAGAAAAGGTATAAAATTATAAATAATAGTATGTATAAACAGACACGTAAAAGCTCAGCTATACATACTATTCATAAATACACTAACTAATCTAGAGTTTTCTTGTGGCACAGATTTATTTTAAGTGTTAACCAGCTAATTTAGTTACAGTTACAATGATACAGGCTCGTTGGCACGCGAGACGTAATTTTGACAATTGACATAGTGGCTAATGCTGTCATTAAAACGGTCGGTAATGTTGGCTCATGTTGGTGATATCGTGTTATAAGATTACGCGCTAAAAAATATATGGCTTTGTACATGAACACCGCAGTATGCTTATCATAGATATTTTTGATGAAACAGTGAAAACCTAGAAAATCTTTTAATATTCCATTATTTTTTGTACAAATATACGTTTGTTGTTACATTATGTTCTTGGAGAGGGTGCGGGAAACATAATGATGGTGGAACATTAACTAAACACATATTTAAGGGAATTGTATTTTGTCATAATTGTTTTACAAAATATGAATTTTTAAGGATCTGATCTAAGACGTGGACAACAATAGCTGAGCGGTTTTCATTTTGGGGACAGCAATTTAATATATAAGGAGAACGTGTTTACATACGGCTTTTCTTTTTTCTAAGAAATGTTTCAAGACTCCAGCTCAAAATCTCCATATAAAGCTCCGATGACTTGCAAAAATCTCCCGGACGCAGGCAAAGTCGTGACACTAAGCTAATTTGTTTACAAGCTCAACTACAGCCGGTTCGATTCAAGTTCATGATAGCATCAAAGTAATAAATCATTTTCTAAATGCTAAGTAGAGGCTGTATCGGTGCTAATTAGGTGACACTGGGGAAAGTTTGAAACAGGATAGAAATAGGTTTATACTGTCTATAATGTAATAATAATAAAAATATGTTTATTCATTATAAGTATGTATATTGTAATACAATGTAAGATTTGTCAGGGTTCCCAGCTCTTCTTGTTCCTATATTAAAAAAAAATATAATTACAATTTTGTTTTTTTTTAACTTCCACCATTTTCTTCTTATTTTTTTGTGGGTGTATGTGAGTGAATGAGTCAGTGTAATATGTATGAATGTATAATTATAGGTCTCAATAGCATCTAAGACTGTAACTAAGATTATATAAATTTGTATTATAACTAAATTCCAACTTACTTATTTTGTTTATTACGCTTTTATTGAGGTGGAAGTTTCTATTTAGTTTAAATTTTTACTGTTTCTCTGTTTTATTTCTTGCTTGTTTGTAATGTCTATGTTCTTATATAATTGATGTGTGTGTGTGTAAAATTTGTGACGTCATATTTTCTTGTATTTATTAAGCATCCATGTTTTGTTACTTATAAATAAACTATTTATTATAAAAATAATTAAAGATAGTCTTAGCAAAAATCAAATCTTAAGGAAATGTAAATCCGTTATTCAGAGTAATACGAATAAAACATGGCGTTATGGAGTAAAATAAAACAAAACGGTCACAGATTAGTCGAATCGACGATGACGTTTCATGTCTTCGTCTATCTTTTCTCCGAGTTTAATTTTTTTTAAACATACTGTTTTCTTACAAATATATACGTAATAAGTGTAATAGTATGTAATTAAGGAATGACAAAAAATGGTTAACCTTGACGTTTGTTTACGTGTTTACTGGCATGCGTCGTAGGGACCGGTGCGACGCCATCTTGTCTAGGGAAACGTTTTGGCGGGGTCTTGAATTTATGAATGTTTGATTCATAATTTAAAGCTATTACGTACCAGTATTAAAAAATATAATTGTACAGGTTCAATAGTCGCGAATAATTTGAAATGGTTTTTATAATCTTATTAAATAGCCCATTATAGAAAGTCATACGAAAGTTATAAGGTACCTAGAAAAAAAAAATATTTTACCTACATTCATTGATAGGAACTGGATGATATAACCCTGTTATGTAGACATCTTGAGAATGTGTCACTATAGTACAAACTTTAGGAAATATATAGTGATTTAATGAATCCAATACTGTGTTACTCATTTTTAGAAACGCTACAATAAATTCCTCGAACTTCAAATCGCTTATAGTAAATCGATTATCGTTTACGTTTGTAAATAATCGAATCGATAGTATCGACGTTGAATAAATCACGATCGGACCCGAGACCCGGTTTCACTTCCGATTAAACTGATTTATTTTTAACTTTGCAATTTAACTTAACCAGTTATTTTTACTTTCATCTGGCTATATTTGCTAACTTTAGATTTACCTAAATCCACATTAATGTGACTATCATGTCCTGCATTACATCGCTCATAGCATGAGAGCAAAACAATAATAATTTTCCTATTCGCGTTATTTCTGTTAATTCAAATCGATTAATTACCTTCCGGCTTTAAAACTATTAATAATGTAGACGCAGAAACTTAATAACTAAGATTTTTACCGAAACTTAATACTAAAATTTTTTAAGAATTTAAATGTCATTAAATTTCCCGCCTTAATAGAATATTATTGTCAATGTTTTTAGATGGTTCTCTCGCTCCCGTAGGCCCTCTCTCTCACACTATTCGTCCTCATTGTTTGCAAGTATTAAATAAAATGGTCTAAGATCCCGCTATACAACGACCTTCACCGAGATGCTTATTTAATGAAACTTATTTTATATATAATTTAATATGTCAATAAATATAATCCATATGGGTTGCCTAGCAAATTTCAGTCCAGAGTATTTTTAATTAATTTAAAAAAAAAATATTTTTTTAAACATTTCACCGGTATGATTATTAGATAAATTCTATACCAATCGAAAGTATGAAGCCCATAGAATATGCAAAAGTTAGGTTGTTTTTAATCAATTAATTATTTATGTGTATATTTTTTATGTGACACTAAAGTATATATACATCTTTAGTATAAAAGAAGGTTATAGTGATACATATATAATACTACCCTGATTAAAAATATTGATTGAAAAAAGTTCAAAAAATTTACTACATGCTAATTATAAAAAAAAAATTTTTTTTAATATTTATTAAACATACTCTGGACTGAAATTTGCTAGCCAACCCATATGGATTATATTTATTGACATATTAAATTAAATATAAAATAAGTTTCATTAAATAAGCATCTCGGTGAAGGTCGTTGTATAGCGGGATCTTATACTAAAAGCTCAATAATATTATATTGAGTGAGTACTAAAGCACAAATGTGGAAGTTTTAATGCGGATACTCGAAAGCGAAACCGATATACAGCGGAAGTCTGCTGTGTAATGACGCCGAGTGAGCACTTATTACACTTTTTCCTGAAAAATTATCTGCAGGCATCAATGTCTGCGAATTACACGTCATTAAGCTGTTAGTCGCATCCGAGACGAAAGTGGAAATTAAAAGTAATTAGACATAACGAGATGGAAAGTGGTATAATTTTCACGACGCTTAGGGATGTCATATGTTTGAAATATACACTCTTTAAAGAGGTAGGTTTATAATAATTAATTATTTATTCATGTAGACAGATATAAGTGTGAAATTTTTATATTGTCCTAAATATTATATTAGTAAGTTAGCTATAAAGTATCTATATTCCCTGGCACACATAGTTGAAGGTAGGTTTTGTGGTTAAGAATTATTTATTTATTTAACTTATGTATGGCAAAATTTTAACCAAAAATATTATAAAACTATTATACAATTAAATTATTTTTATAAAATTAACAGAAAATATTTTCTAAGTATATTTTCAAATCATAGTATACAGTTACGCTTACAAATAGGTCGCTCTCCAACGAAGAGTCGAGAAAACTATTATAACATAGCGGCTTATGAAATTGTATTAACACCCCAAAGAGGCAAACATCTTAGCATATTCGTGCCTTCTTATCTCAATTTATAAAGAAATATATATATATATATATATATTTGTCCATTTTAAATTTATTATATTATTTAAGATATAGAAATGGATTTTAAAGACAATTCTAAAGTTGCATTATCTGTGTAAGTTAAAGATAATAATTTTTTTACTATCCACAGTCCAACCATGAACGACAAACGCATGTTCCGAATAGCTGTGGAGTATAATTTGCACAACATTACCTCCGAAATATTTAGAAAATTCAGACATTAAGACAACATTTCTTTGAAATTGATCTCCATAATTTGTTATGAATTAAACATATGTTAGTTTCGAATTGAAAAATCCTTCGTTTGTAATATAGCGGTTTATTCTGCGTTAAAGTAGTTTAAAAAACTTGTGTGATAATTATAAATGTCTTGTTCACTCGAAAGTCTTAGGAGCTTTACGGCTTTGGCGCTAGCTGAGATTCTCTTTATACGATGGGGGGTAAAATGTCCTACGGCACGCTCAAAAAATGGGCAGTAATCGCAGCCCATGGAGCTCTCTTTTAGTACACTGCGTTGCCGGCCTTTGAGGGAGAAAACGCAAAAACTTGACGCATGACGACGCCACAGATTAGATACAGGCCAGAACCCGATGACAGATCTTCGCTCAGCTTCACCGTCTGTTTTCGTCCAAGCCGGGAAGTGCTCTCGACTGAACTTTCTGGTTAATTTTTGTACGTTACAAATACCAATGAGCATTTAGTTGCCATATTCGAAAGGAGAACAAAAGTGACCACTAACGGTCAAAATATCACTTAACGATTCAATGACGATATAGTATGGCTACTAGCATATTATATTATAGGTATAGTATAGTTAGAAACGTATTAGATTTTGATCGTTGTATCCATTCCTTAGACTTGAATTTTATCTTTTTATGTAACAGGAGGCAAACGGGTAGGAGGTTCATTTGATGCCTCACATTGCCAGAAGACTCGCAAGTGCGTTGCCGGCGTTTTAAGAAATGGTTTATTGAATGGACCCTAAGTACTGAATTGTATTATTACTATTACTCTAAGTTAGAGCTTTTTTACTAAAATTTATTTATTATTTTTATAATTTTTATAAGATTGCTTTCAAGACTTCTTTGTTTTCTAATGAAATATTTGTAGGTAAATAATGTTACTTCTTCTGTGGGCACTTAATATAAATCGTCAAAACCAAAAGGATTTAACAGCAAACACCGTTACCACGGTAACTATCCATCATAATCAGCTCTTAAAGGACAGATCGATCGAATGCGCACAATAGCAGCAATCCTTTGACACGCAGTGCGCAGGCGCACTCAATGAGCTATAAATCATGCACTGTAATGTAACGGTTCGCGAACATTTCGAGAAACTGTTGCCTCCATTATATTGCATTATGACATCATCAAAGCTATAGAATTTTGTTCTGACTTATGTCATAATGACCTGACATTGTTATGAAAGGCATTGGCAGTCAATAGGATGTGTACATCTAAGGGACATAGTAGAAAAGTATACCATAGATTAAAAACCATACTACTACCATAGATAATAGATAAAAGTCGCAACATGAAAAGCTGATATAAAGGGTTGTCATTAAAACTAAACTAATTTTCTAAGTTTTGATTTATAATTAAATTAAAATAATCGTATTTTAATTTTATCTTTCATTACGCAAAACTAACGCTACAATAGCTGCATTTGCATATTTTTATTCATTATTTTATCCCTTTCAGTAACCAATTGGCCTTTGTGCCTCACACGTAATTTTTGGCTACATCGTTCAACAACACTAAACTAGCAAGCGACCGGATGGGATGACATTGAATTTGGAATGGGTGTGCGTACTTGTGTGGACACGTTAGCCCCTTCTCACCTCCCTCGGACCAGCACAAGAGCTGGCGCGGATGCAGAGCAGGCGGAGGATAATAAACGGCTAAAATGGCTTTCCCCCAACTATGATTTAGTTCGTTTTGGAGTAGAGATTTTGGCCCGTGCTTTCCTCGCTCAACGAATGAGTATAGCAATTCAGCGAGGACATGCTTCCAGCATTAAAGGTACATTGCCACAGGGACAAAACTTTCTAAATTTGTCATAATTTTCTATTTATCAATTATTATTATTACTACTCGTATGTAGGTTAAGAATATTGTAAATCTATATATATAAAAATGAAACCCGTTTTCCGTTGTCACGACATAACATGAAAACGGCTTGACTGATTTGGCCAATCCTTTTTTTATAATATTCTTTGAAGTACGAGGATGGTTCTTACGGAGAGAAAAATTAAAAAAATTGAGTGAAAAAGTCTAAAAACAACACTTTTCTATATTCCCATACATAATATTCGTAATAATACTTAAAAGTCAATTTGAACTTTAATACCATATCATAAAGTTCAAGTGTTAGTGGAGGGGTTCCGGGAAGGTAAATTTTTATTTTTTGACATAATGTATTTGTTGTCCTATCAACTTTCTTTTTTTTATCTTAGCTAGACCGCATAAGTAATAGCAGAATAAGTATTAAAAAAACAATAAAGAATCGACTGTTAGGCGGTACGATGTTCGCCAGGCCAGCTAGTACTATATAAATATTTGTGTGTTGGAAATATATATAGCAAAATATTATAATAAATTATAGAATACGTATTACGTATCAAAAAATAACAATCCAAGAATGGAGCCGCTTACAATCCATGAGTCAGTAGAAATGCTAAATCAATTATCCATGGTTTAAAATAGTTGCACTCCACGTACGGCATTCGAAAGTGAAATTGAATTTAATCGTATTGATGACCGCGTCGCTTTATTTTATACATAAGCTATTGTGTGGGTTATATAAGTGTTCAATCAAATTAGATATACTTTTGAATATCTTACGACTTTCTTCATATGAATTGTTACCTGCAACAAAATAGGTTTATTAATAATTTATTTTAAATATAGAATACTAAAAAAGAATTGATAGCTTGATATTAGGCCAATTACAATCCTACTGCTATATTTTCTTTTAATTCTTCTTTTACAACAGAAAAACAATAGCTCAATATGTCATCTAGTACAAATAGAAAATATATACAATAACTCTCTAAATCATAGACAATGTTTGTAGATCTTATGCCCGTACTTAATAGCTTTTGTAATAGATACGTTAAGATACAAATAAAATAAAAATAATCATCCTTCTTTCTTGTGTTTTAATTCGTATAGGCATAAAGAGAATCTGTGTTGCTGACGATAGCAACTAAAAGTAGATTTTGGTCCATTTATTGTTAATTTCTGTATATTTTCATTGTCCCTATAATAATTACCTTTTTACGACTCATCTATTTCTATAATGTTTAATCGATACACATATCAATAGGCCCAATGAAAACCTGTGCTACTAGTGACAGCAACATAAAGCAGAGTTATTTCTGTATAATTTATTTCTTTATTACTTTATGTATAACCTTTTTATGACTTTACTACTCCTATTAATGGTTAGTATACTCGTGACAAACAGCTCCATGTTTAAGGAACTTATCAAGATGAAAGCCTAGATGATAAAACGCAAGAATGTAATTTAAGACAAAGTTAATGGGCAGTTAATCAAGGTAATTCTCACTAGTTACAATAAGTTATTGGATGTTGCCACGAGAATGAACCCACTTTCCCCGTCTCGGTGGGCGCGGCTCGCTTCACTTTGTAAATCAACTCTGAATTATGGACAAAACCATTTAGGCATTCTTTGTTCTAAGGGCTTTAGTTTCGATAAACCCCATGCTCTAAAAGGTAACTCGTTTCTAGAGCTGTCAGAGTGTAACTTTATGAAGGTCTATATTATTTATTATGCGCTATGTTTGTTTATTAATCTTTTATGAAATATATTGCTCCATACTATATAAGAATACCTGTCTAAATTGACGCAGTCAAATTTTGGACACCTTGTTATTAATCGAGGATTTAAGACCCTATTAGATGGACTTAGGTTCATCCAAAATAATACCAATCCCTAAAAGGCCGGCAACGCACTTGCGGCCTTTTGGTAGTGTGAGTGTCCATAGGCGGCGTTGTCACTTCACATCAGGTGTGCCTCCTGACAGTTTGCCTCTTGTTCCATAAAGTGTTTGTTAACATAGTTAATTTTATGAATAAAAATGGTTACCATGGTAACCTGAGTAAAACGTAACAGATTTCCTCATAAAAACAATGTATTAAACACAAATAAACAAAAACATTGTATTCAGATGTTTTGTTGGCTTACAGTTACGTGATAGTCGTTGACAAATTACAACTTTCGCCGACAGGTGGCCGCCACTTGTCCACTTTCGTTGCACGTTTACTAACTTGGACATTAACTGGCTGTAATTCACCTGGACGGCTGATTTGTCACAGTTTATTAGCTTAGGATGTAACTTACGTAAGGCGAAGACGTTAAAGACTCTAGCCATGATTTAAAAATTAACCTTATAAAGAAAAAAAATAAAACTTACGAAAGGAATCATGTTCTAGAAGTGTTTACTCAGTTCTATTGTCTATGTACTATGAACGTCAATATTTTAAAAAGGAAGATCCTACTGACTAGTTCTTAAATCAAGGCAAGAAACTTCGCCACTCTCAATCGCCAACTTTTTGGATTTACCAGGAATTGCAACCATTAAAACTGAATACGAAATTCCAAGTCGACGCCCGCCGTTTCACTACTGAGCGTTATTTAAAGCAGATACTTAAATATGGCGAGCCCACTGGCATTGAGAGTGTCCATGGGCGGTGATATTACCTAACATCAGATGAGACTCTTTCCTGGTTGCCATGTGTTCTATAAAAAACAACCACTACACCACACACAGTGCTTCATTGACATATTACAAATGTCATAAAGAAAAAACATCTAGTTAGGATTGTTTTACGGTCCCATACAGTGTTAAGATACTATATACTATACTAGCCGTTTCCCGCGCGCTTGGCGAATTAAAATAGGAAATAAATAAAAAAAATTGTTTCATTATTATTATTTTTTACATATTTTTATTATTCTTCTTCTTTTTAACTTCCCGCTAAGAAAATTGAAAATTTTCGAAAATCGAGTTTTTAACAGATGTTGACGTTTTGAGATTCTAGGAAGCCTCCCCGAATGTTTCCGCGGTGAAGTCCGTATGTATAAATTTTCATAAAAGTAAAACAGCAAAAAAAATTTGGAATTTTATAGCCATAAACCATCTAGGAAAAATTTCGCCTCGAATGGCAGTAGTTTCATGTCGATACGATCAGGTTAGGCGTGAAGGAGCCTCAAACGAAGACCATTTTTCTTATACGAGTATATATTATATAGATTAGCGTTATCAATCACTACTGACAATATGTCTTCGACTATGCTAATTTCCTTAATTAAATTTTTGCTAATTATTCCTGCTCGCTGACTTTCATCGTTACACAATATACGGGTTTATTAACATAATGCTGACATACGTCCGTCAGTATCGTTCAAATTAAGTTGCGGAAATAAACGTGTTTTATACGTAATGTTAGGTAATTATGATTTAACCTACATACGGGGAATAATTTACAGTTTTCGGGAAGTAAGATTATTTATTGAAAGAGTTAAACATACAATCAAAAAGCACTTTAAAGATTTAAAAATGGGCTGTTTAAAATAAAACTGTCCCCATATTTGATAATATTATTTTCAATAAAGCGTTGGAGACCAGTTATTAAGTTTCGACAAACAAGCCAACAAGTGCATCTTTTTTGACACCTCTTTGTGACATTATGTTGTATAAATGATTTGTATTTTTCCAACTTTGATTTTGTTCCCTTCGGAGAAGAGACTCTTGGGAAGTGGGGTTGAAGCGGACTGGTAGATAGTACCGGTGACCCAAGAGCTGGTGCTTTCCTCCCTCAACGAATAAGTATCGCAAGTAAGGCGTAAATACTGCCAGGTAGGTAAATACATAGGTAATTTTGTTTGAATTTTCTATTTATCAATTTTTAATTATTATTATTACTATGTAGGTTAAGAATATTGTAAATATTGTATTAATCGATCAATCATCTAAAAAATCCGTATTACTTTTAATTGTTTAAATTCCAATAATATTTTATTCATGACATATCAAACCAAATTAATCATACCTGCAACAAGGAAGCTTATAAAGAAAGTAATCAATTACTTTCGAGCTTACTTCCCGAGAAAACCCGCCAGAGGAGACTATATGATATTTTTAGCAAGCTTCCGTGAACAACTATGAAAGCGACACTTGTACAGTCACAGCCATAAGTTTCCCTTTTAAGTGATTGACGAAGAATTCATTAGAAATTACGTCTATAGTACAATCGGTAAGAAAATACAATTTCAAAATATCCTTTTTAATTTTTGAGGTCATCTTAATGTTGAATTTATATAATTAAAACGGTTATTAAAATATAAATTTGATTGCAACATCTTGAGTATTGAAATATTTCAAATAAGGTCAAAAATCGTTCCTCAATTGTTAACTGTTGTTTAGTTAATATTTCCAACCACAGTTTAAAAATTCTACGTTTGAACGAACCGAAGTGGTGAAACGCCATGAACACCAACTTCTTTCCGTCCTCTCCACGAAAATCTGGACTGAACTTTCAAGACTTCTACAATTAATCTAAGCCTTATAGCATTAAGAAAATACGGTATTTTCTACTCGACCATACATTTAAGGTTACATCAGCTTTCCTAAAGAACTCGTTTGAAAAATTTACACGCGGATATGTATTGACAACTCTTGCGCACCCGTATGGACTAACAAGGAACGTATTAGAAAAGACTGAACAAGATATGTGGCTAATAAGTTTTTTTAGTGGAAAATCAAGTGAAAACTTATAGGAGTCTATTTCAACTTAACTTGTTGGAAAAAGGCACAAAAAGTATGTTTTCTTTATAAATAGCCATTTTCTCACTTATAAAAGCTGGACGTATATCTGCGTATTTACTTACAAAGTACTCTTTCTAATTTTATGTTTTTCGACAATACTAATATCGCAACGTAAATCTAACATGGTCCAAAATCTCGGTGCCATCTCCCGCGTAAATATTATCAAGTCAAAATACTTCTTGAACCAGCTCTTTCAATGATGCTCAATGAGGGAAATGCCATATTGGTCGACTGTTTCATATTTTTTGAATGGTTTTGCCATTCAATATGGAGAGTAAATATTGACCGAAAACCATCCCGGATCGCTAACAAGCAGACATAAAAACAACGACTCAATAAGTATAAGTGGGCACTAATTGTCTCAGTTAACACAACCTTAGCTAACGGTGATGCAAGTAAATGTTTGAATACTCCAATATGATATGTATGGACACATCTGGATTCTATATAGTACTTTTAGACCAATCTTACAAAAGAATGTAATATCAGATATGTATCTATAATGGACGAATTAAGAAATATGTGATGATTGATGTAAAGGGAATGTAGGGATGAAGAACTGTAGCAAGGTCGGGCAGACACGATGAACTCCCTAAATAACAAAAATCGGTTCGAATTTATAACTTGAACCACACAATATAACCTAATTGTTATTGCTTAATTTATCTCATACATAATATACCGCCTAAAGCGAATATATAATTGGACAAAATAATTAAATATTACAAATCTAATATACTTTTTGTTGGCATGTACGTGCGTACATCCGTACGTGATCGTTCAACGATATATTAACTTACACGCAAATAGAAAGTTCAGTGACCCCACTTCGGTTGAGGATTTGGAGAGCTATTGCAAAGTATATTGAAAACTAACTACTAAGCTACCAAAACTGAAGTAGCTATGCAATATGTATGCAATGTTTTAGACATTAAAATCTATATTAAAAATCTCTCATTAAGCTTTCGATTTAGTACCGACTTTAACCCTTGTTTTAAGCAATAGAATGCCATGGAAAACGTAATATTACTTATTCAAATGTTTTGGTTATTTGGACACGATAACTAAACATAATATTTTACTTAAGCGATTGCAAGGAGCGCCGCGCGTAAAATATAGCAATATTTTTCACAAACGTTATTCTTGAATACTTTTTCGAACTCTGTACAGGCATTGTAGTTTTTAGGGACTTTTCTGGTCCTTTATTCCAAAATAAAAATTAAGCTTATAGATGTGTACCTTTGGCCAACCGGTCATTTGATCAGGTCGTTCAAGTAGACTGAACAAATTTAGGACGATTTCATTTAATGCATTTCTCATGTCCGGCAATCATATCGACTATGCAATTTCTATATCGTAAGAGAGTGGAATTAGGGTCAGTCGTTGGTGTAATTCTTATAATTATTATATATTTAAAAATATGTTTAACAATTATCCCTATGTACATTGTTTTTCTTCTTTTATACTTAGGTCACATTATAAATGTAACACTATAGTTTGCAGGATAAAATTAAAGTAAATATATAAGCACAAACATTTTTTTTTGATTGGACAATTCACGCCAATTGTGCTAGTCCCATGCTAAGCTGGTGAAGCTTGTGTTATGGGTACTAGGCAACGGATATACAAACATTTTATAGATAGATAGACATATAAATACATATCTAAACACCCAAGACCTAAGCACAACACCAAATGCTCATCACAACGATGTTTGTCTCAGCCGGGGATCGAACCCGGGACCCATGGATTCGCAGTCAGGGGTACTAACCACTAGACCAATGAGCCGTCTAAATTAATAAAACATAAACATTAATATATACTGTTCAAAACTATATATTACCTCCTTACAACAACAGCGAAAAAATGCACTGAACGTTTTCAAAGGCATTATTACGCAAGGATAGAACAAGTTTACAGGTATGAAAGTAATTTTGAGGCCTAGCATTACAAATTATAGGTCTGCGGGTCTGTCAGACCGCAGTCTTCCGCATTCTGAACAAAAACAATTTGTTTTGTGAATCTTTATTGTAATGCAAATCCTGTAAAAAGCTTGTAAATTATAACCCATAAGATTAATATTGTTTTATCGTATTAGCTTTTGTTAGTTGGCGTATTCGAGTCGTAGCTAAATAATTTTTTTGAGTTGAAAATTACTTATACTAGAAACTTCGTAAATTGTGTTTTTGTATAATTATATTATTCACATCTAAACTTTAACTGTACACTTAGTCTAAAATACAAAAAGAAACTCTTGATTTCTTTACTTAGTATAAATAAAACTGGGCAAAAAAATTTCGAATGGGATTTTAAGTTTCGTAAATTGATAGTTAATAACTGGGACTCACTTCCTTCCTTGCTCAAAACAGTAATTGCACGTCCATTTGTAATAATCTTAAATAAATTATACGTATGCTTTATATTTCAACAGCAACATTTACTGAATTAAAAGATATTAAAGATTTAGTCAGAACATTCCTGAATAACTAGATTTGGTCAGATTATAGTATCTCTAACACTTCTATAAACACCAGTAGTTTAATAATTTTGAGTTGTACGTGATTCGTCGTGTAAAAAGTTAATTTACACCTAACAGGTCCCAATAGATAAGCAATTTATTACACTCGACCCGAATATTTGTATTTCACCGTTAATCCGCTATTACGTGAGTGTACGTTGATGTTGTGAGTAATAAAAAGATTGGCTACAAATAGAAACGTAAGTTTTCTTAATTATTTAAGTACATATTACGACTTTGGGTATTAAAATATATAGTGATATAATAGTGATTTAGATTAAAAGTGCGTGCTGTCTTGTATATTTTTAAGTAAAAAATTCTAACAAAATATTGGCAAGATGACATTCAGGTCAAAAGCAGGATAACCAAAGGAAAAAAGGTGGTCGCGAACCGGAGTGGACCGGCATCACGCCCGCTAAGGAACTAATTAGATTTTTTATGCTACAGGAGCAAACGGGCAGAAGGCTCATCTGATGTTATGTGATACCGCCCATGGACACTCACATTGCAAGTATGCACGAAGGTGCGTTGCCGTCCTTTTAAGAACTGGTACTCTCTTTTCGTATTGGATCATAAGTTGAATTGGTTCGAAAATACTTCAGTGTGAAGCTGGTGCGCGACAAAAACAGCCCTAAGAAACGCTAGTAGTGGAACAACGAAATTCGAGGTGATGCGAATGGTATATTGTAATTAGTGTTGCCCAAAATCGGTCTTGGTCTTGCAGTCTTGGTCTTGTTCTTGCACTTTTGCAAGACCAAGACCAATACCAAGACCGCCTTATTGTAGCAAGACCAATACCAAGACTGAAGCCTGCAAGACTTGAGCAAGACAATACTTAAACCTGCAAGACTCTTGCGTCTTGCAGTTAAGTCAAACTGAGATTTGGGCATTATTAAGTAGGTATTTGTATTAAATCCCGATTTTGAGAAACGTTCCCCAGTATCAAAACCGTAGGTATCGTCATAACACTAAACTAAGGGCTGCAGTTGTATCTGCAGTTGGCAACGTGCCGCTCGTCTG
Organism: Pieris napi; assembly: GCF_905475465.1. NCBI lineage: Eukaryota > Metazoa > Arthropoda > Insecta > Lepidoptera > Pieridae > Pieris > Pieris napi. The sequence goes on from NC_062245.1 coordinate 9,101,709, forward strand.
AAAGAACCCTGAAAGGTATTGTATTGATTAGGTAGGTAAGTACTTATTATATTTCAACTATTTATTAAGTAGGTAGCGTGTTAATACTCACAAATCTGTTCCCATCATCCCATGTGATGTAAATGTACCTAGAATAACTTTCTAGCAAAGTTCATACCTTGTTGATCTACCACAGATCTGCCAGCGTTGCCAGATTTTTTATTGTCAAGGCGGGATTTTGGAACTTTTTCAGTTAAAAAAGTGGGAATCTCTCGTCAATAGCGGGACATAGTAACTAAAGGTGATATTTTAAATCAGAGTTACCCTATCGTTAAACACTTGTCTTCTTAATAAAAAAAAAAAAATAAACAAAACAAAACTAAACCAAAAAAAGTATTCATATCATTAGACAAATGGCGTTTCAAATAATTGTCAGAAATCTGAGGAATGAGTATATGATATACCTGGTATCTTTTTTTGGTAGCTGTTAAAAGAGCTGGTGCAATTTCTGAGCATGGCAGTGGTGTCTTGAGTAACCCCAAAAAGCGGGAAAAATGTCCCGCGCGGGGCATTTCATGTTCATTAAAAAATCGGGACGTATGGCAACGCTGGTATCTACCTATAATAATATATTATGCTTGTTTATGTCTAATGTGCAGATTTTACGTTAGTACTCGTAGGTTGGTATGTGCTTAAAATTATATCCAACAAAATTATATAAACATTATGTAGGTAGCTACTTATGTTTCAAAGTTTATATTATTCTTCTATTCAGAAAAATTTAAAACTAACAAGCTAGCGAGTCGAGTAGGTCTAGTAACAGTTTCTACGGCAGCCAATGTTATGGTACAGACGCCAGCACATTGAGCTCCTACAATCTGTCAAATTTCTTTAACAGATTTTCAACTTTATCGCTAGAGTATTAAGGTTCAAGGTTAATTGGGAAAATGTGACGTTCTGCGAATAAACTGTTGGTCGGTCGGTGTATTATATACCTAATTATTTGATAATTTACCGACAAAGACGCCGCGGTTTGCAACAAGTGTATCACAGCATTTGACACTGTTTGAGCGCCGCATTTGCCGACAAAGAGTACGGACAGAGGCACACAAAATTGTTACCTATTTTGGTAGGGTTGGTATAGGGGGATAAAATTAAATGTCTCAGCAGTAGGTAGGTATAAATTGAATGCTCTGAGTTTCTTGTACAAATACATTCTCACACTGGCTGTCCGGCGAGATCATAATTAATAACTAAGTAGGTATTGCATCTATTGAATTTCGAATATTTTAATTTCGAAATACCTAATCATTGTTAATATCGGTAAATGATAGATAGTGAGTGATATACCTAGGTACTAAAATGTGAGCAGCAAGATTGAAAATTGTATATGCCATGTCAGTGCTTTCCATAAGTTTATTTTAAAAAAAGCTCTTAAGTAAGATTTAGAGTTCACTATTACACACAACAAATTATGAAAAATATATTTAGACTGAGTACTTAGGGAATTAGTAGAAAAAATATTCTATCGTAGATACCTAGTTAAAACGTTGTGTTTACTTAATTTTATTTTTCTGTGCTAATGCCAGCATTGACAACCCTACCAAAATAGGTAAAAATTTAGTCCGCCTTAGTCCTAGACTTTGTGTTGCCGCCGTCGCGTCGCTTTCATGTCAAAGGTCGCCGCCACTGCCCATGTTCCAAAGAATAAAATAGGTTTCCGGGTGCTCAGAACGGACGCCAATAGATTATGTTGTCCTCGCAAGGAAGATTGTAGTCGTAAGCATATTATAAAAAAATTTGTAATAACAATATACCTAGTTTATATTATTATTATACCTTTTTAAAGGACATTGCACTGCAAATTTGGAAGTGGGTTAATTTAAACAAACTTGAAACGTGGAAAAACTCCAAATATGAGTGACGTCGTGGGTTTTGTTTTAAAATCACACACTTCCAAAAATCGAGATTTAAAGTGTCGGTTTATCAACTTCTATCGTACCTACATGACGTGAGGCATGACCTAACGGAACATGCCTAGTTCCAATAAAAAAGGAACGTGATAAACAATATTATTTGCATTTATTATCTGCACTATATTTTTGCGTAGGCACAAAACCTATCTGATTCTGATTCTGATACTTCTGTTTTTTAATCTTTCAAAGATTTATTCTATCTATCAAAGAACGCCGCATTTTTCTTTGTCGGTCTTCGGCTTGTGCTTATAAATATGAGTTTTTAAATAATTTTCAGTCATTTCCAATTGAGTTCCGCTTCGAGTCTATCTTATTTATTGTTCTCGCCGATTTACCTAGCTAGATACTCTAAATCCTTATTACTTTCGGAGTGAATGTTTACAATTTGACATGAGTGACGAAGATTCAAATAGCTCTAGTCGGAGTAGTGAGAGTTGCAGAATTAGATCTAAAAGACTTAAAAGCAAATATGACGAGTTTTTCGAAATAACTCATGCGTCCCAAATTGGTATGTGTAAATTGTGCCAACATAAGAAAGTCGAAATAAAAATGAAAAACAGAAACACTTCAGGCTTAAGAAAGCATCTAGTATCTTTTCACGGGAAGGAATCGCAAATATTTGTTCCTGTAAGAAAACCAACATTAAGTCAAAGTCAAAGTGGAGATATCACAAGGTTTTTAACAACCACTGCAATAAGTAGACAGGTAAGAAAAAAATATGTTACGTAAATACTAGGTACCCAATTAATAATTACAGTAATTTCCAGAGTAAAGTACCTAGCTGTTTCTCGTAGGTACTTTATTTTTGTAAATTTATGAAAAAAAAAACAATGCAAATTAGGGTGTTTCATAAATACCTACTTTACTTTTTATAGTTTAAATTTTTTTTTTATAAATTATTTAGTAGTACGTAGTCCTCAGCGTGGCAATTATGGGCAACTACACCCCGAATGGGAAGCCTTTGTCCAGCAGTGGACGTTCTAGTAGTTCGTAGTTATTAAATTTTTTTACGATTTTAATCTCTATTTCTACAAACGGGTGTTTGTATAGGTATCCTTGTATTACGTGTTACAGAAAGGGTAGGTAGGTATCTGGTTTAGAATCTGCATTCATTTGAACCGTGAGCTAAATAAAGTACTCTACTTAAGCAGGTACATAGTTACTTAATTACTGAGGCAGCCGCGGCACTACTTAAGTTTATTTTACTACAAACAAAAAACAATTTCCCAAGCTACAAAACCTACTTCGATTTTGTACTAACTAATATGTGTTCAATTATTTGTTATTTTGTGGCATAAAACTATCAATATAATAATAAAAATACCAGAAAAACAAATGTTATACGGAGTTGTTTCTTGGATGAATATATGTCCCCGTAGAGCGAAAATTCATTAAGTCCAAAAAACCTGTTTTGAGATAATGAGGGTTAAAGTTTTGAAAAATATAAATTGCCATAACTTTAGCATGTCATGCCATATTTTAATGTTTTTAGTTTCATTTTGAAGGAAATCAAATTAAGTTAAAATGTTAGCTACCCAAAGTGATGATTAAGTTATTACTGAGAAAACCTAAAAAAAAAACCAATTAGTTATTTGTTCTCTGTAGAATATCCGATGTAGTTATGAATTAGTTAATATTTGCCCCTAGTTAGTGATTTTTCACTCAGATCGAGTTTATTTTTATGTTATATGTACTTGATTTGGGTAATTTACGACTAACTGGTAGATATACAAAATATACATAATGAAAAAAAACTTAAGAGTTAAAAGACATTTTGTTTTATAATAGTATAAAATCTAACTACTTTTATATAAAAAAAATCTTCTACACTTCCTATGAATTAAAAATGTTAATATAAAAGTAACTTAGGTAATCTTTTATTTTATAAGCTATGTAAGTTTTTGATAAATAAAAAAATAGTTAACATGATTTCGTAATTTCTCTTATTTTCTATTAGGACCAAAGAATAGATTTATTTAATTTTCACTTTTTGTAAATCGGAAACTAGGATACCTACAAAATTGACGGTTAGACAGTTAAATAGGGGAAAAAACTATAGTTTTATTGGCATTGTTAACTCGATTTGGGCATTTTTCAACCTAATGTGTTTTCGCTCTACGGGGACGATTATTAATTGATTGACACTATTTGACACCGATCAGCTGACGTAGGTACCTATGTAATGAATGATTTGTGTACGTATAGACTTACAAACATTAATAATTATGTAGGTAATTATAGGTATTGAAAAATGTTGCCTTATTGGTTTCTTATCACTTATCACCATAGGAATCCGTGCCTTTGATATGTATGTACATTAAGTATATCCTTTCCGTAACACGATTATAATACAGATTATAGGTATACCTAGGATACCTAGATATAGGTACAGACCTATACCTAGGTAATTTATTCAAATGCGAAGCTAGTTTAGGTATAGTTTAGGTTTTCTAGTACCTATATTATATTTTTATAGATATCATGCTATGTTCATAGTTTTAAATTTTAATAGGTACCTATTATTACTATTATTAACACATATTTTAATATTTTATTTCAGTCAGTATCTGAAAACCGAAGTGACAACTTCATGACAGCTACAGTTGATTGGATTGTAAAAAAATATCTTCCTTTCTCATTTTTCGATGATGAAGATACACAGGAATATTTTCGATCGATATGCCCGAATACGATATTTCCTAAAAGGTCGACACTAAGAAGGAAAGTTAAAGAGCGATTTGAAGAACTACAATCGAATGTTAAAAATCGACTACAACAATATTCATGTAAAATGTCATTTACCATTGATGGATGGACGTCCATTGCTGGTAGGAGTTACTACGGGGTCACAATTCATTTTATAGACAATGACTGGAAGTATCGATCTGTAGTCCTTGATTTTATACCATCGCGCGGTCGACATACTGGGTTAGATATTGCAACGATTTTCCACGAATGTTTATTGGAATATGGCATAATTAATAAAATACAGGGTATCACGGTGGACAACGCAACTGCAAATACCAAATTTATGTGTGAACTTGGCAAACAACTGCTGCATTTTGATTCAGACAATCAACATTTCCGGTGCTTTGCTCACATTTTGAACCTTGGTGTACAAGATTTACTAAAGACCTTAGCTTTACACATTGAAACTGACAATAAAGAACAAGAACAGCAGTATGAAGACTATGAAGACGAAACTGAGGAAGATGAAGAATATGTGCCAAATATTGCTGACTCACGTACAGGTATTACAAAATTACGCAGTATTTCCAGTAAAATAAAAAGAAGCGAGATATTGAAGAGGAAGTTCCAGTCTGCTTGTGAAGCAGTTGGCGTGCCATCAAATCTCAATCCTATACTCGACTGTCCAACAAGATGGAATTCCACACATGATATGATTGGATTTGGTTTAAAAGTGAGACCTGGCATTAACATATTATGCGTTTCAGTAACCGAATTGAATGATTTTCAAATCACAGAAACGGAATGGCAAATACTCGAAAAAATACATAAGTTTTTAATAAACTTTAAACTTTTATCAACGAAACTTGGTGGAGAAAAATATGTTACATTACCGCTAGTCATTGTATCATTCAATCTATTGCTTGATAAAATTGAATCAATGGTAAAACAATTAGATGAGAAACCAAATCGAACTGAAGTGGATGAAAGGCTCATTTTAGGTTTCCAAGCAGCCCGAGATAAAATGCTTAAACATTATAAGAAGAGCAACTGGATTTACTGTACCACTTTAATTTTAGACCCAAGGCACAAAGCTCAGACTTTTGATATTACATTATGGGGGCAGCAAATTAAAACAGAAAGCCTGCACAAATTTAATGAACTTTATAAAGAATATAAAAGTCTACACGTACAGCAACACTCGGTGTCTAAATCTCCAGAATTAACAAGAAATGAAAACAAAGTATGTGAGGATGAGGAATATGAAGATGTAATAGACTTTGAGAAACTGTATGCATGTCCCTCTACGTCGTCATCTGGATCTTGTCTTCAAGGCTTAGTTTCTGACGAGTTGGAGGAGTATCTAAGTAAACCGAGAGCCGCCAGCTCGGAAGACATTTTAGAGTGGTGGAGGACGCATGAGACGGAATATCCTGTCCCTGTATCCCTATTTCGATACCTGCAACTTCAGTACCTGCTGAGAGATTATTTTCTAAAGCATCGCTAGTAATTAGAAAACATAGAAATAGATTAAGTGATGAATCAGCGAGGTGGTTACTTTGTATTAATTCTTGGTCAAAAGAATTAATATAAAGTAACCAATTTTTTTTAATTCGAAAACAACCATATTCATATTTAGTTTTAGCCACACAACAAAAACCTCTCGGGGTTTATATCTGCATGTTGGCGAGCCGTTCATATCATTTCTTTACCAATTTATAGGTAGATACAATAATACATAGGTATTTACATAGGTACATTAGGAGAATTTTTGTGTAAGGAAACGCTTTGACTTGTACTTATAACTTTTTGAACTCGTTTTGTATAACGTTTGCAAGTCTACTGGAAGTTAATTATGTCGATGCTATTCTGTACTGTACTGCAATTTTTTTATTTAAATAAATGTTAAATTGCATAGATTGTCTTTATTCTACAACTCTTCCATCCCATTCCATTAAACAAATTAATTATTATTAGTTAGTAAATCATCGCTGAAGACAATAGTCTTTACTAAATAATTAAATAAATTTACTAAATAAATAAAACTAATTTAAACTAACGTGTTCAATAAATAGCAATAGGCTAATAGGTATTTGTAAGTCTCGCAAGACTTGCAAGACTCTTGCTGCAAGACCAATACCAAGACCAAGACTGAGAGCGCAATACCAAGACCAAGATCAAGACCAGGTGTATTGTCGCAAGACAATACCAAGACTGGGCTAAGTCTCGTCTTGGTCTTGCATTTGGGCAACACTAATTGTAATGGTATATTAATCCTTTGAACACTGAGAAAACCACATGATTTATATTAGTAACAGCAATACTTTTGTCATGAAATGGCAACTGTAGAGTTTTGGAGAGAACACAGAATCATTGCCACACTTTTCCGCGCACATACAAAAAAATAAGTAAATAATGGTATAAAAACTTGTGGCGTTATTAGGGTAGAACGCATTTCTATAATTTCACAGAGCAATGCTAATTGTGGCACACTTTCTACTTCACATCAATCGCATGATGTAATCGGACACGACAGTTAACAGGTAAACAACGATACTTTTTGACAGCAATTTGTCGACACCTGCCTTTAACGACTATAATTTGTAACAGTTATTAGTTCTATATAAGTGTAACAGAGTTGTTTGTTTTGAAATTATACCCACTGCGAAACTGCCTGTAGTAAATATAGTTTTGGCAATTTATGTAACCTAAGATTTCAGCTAACGCAATAATCAATCCACAATCTCAGATCGAACACAATCTGAGATCAGACCGTAACAGTCGATTGATCTCCTATCTGCATTCCAATAACCAAACCCTACGAAGACAATCCTTTTTTGGCGACGGATAAAATGCTCTTTGTCGTTCCATTTTACCGAGTTTTCAGTTATATTTGATAATCAATGTAAACCAAATAAAGAAAATAAAACCGTACAAATAACATTAAGAATATAAATGTGTATGTTTAAAACATAACAAACAGTTTTAATTATTAAAAAAACTGGTGTAAGTTGAAATCTGTTAAAATAATTAAGTGTTGAAATCGAGCTTTCGTCAACTGTCATGTTCATACAAAGGTCTATCCACAGACACTGATTCGGATACATGGATAGCTTGTATCGATGGCTATTACAATCCGTCGATTGGTTTTTGGCACACTTGTTACAACATTTGGATTAAGATTACTATCTCAGATGTTGGATTATGGTTGAGCCCGAACCCCGGCGTAAGAATGCAATCAGGAAGAAGTGTTACGTTAGGAGTACCTCAACCATGAGGTCCTGCCTTGCGATTCTGTAACTCACTTTTCGAACTCTCACAGCGGTTTTCGCAACGGCGGTCGCGCTTAAAACAGTAATTTATAAGTACATATAATAAATATTCTAGAGATGGAAAAAGGCACAAAATCAGTTTAGAAGCGCAGTGAGCAAATGTGAGGCCCAGAGCTAAAAAGAGCTAAAATTGTTTTTTTATGGGACGAAGTATGATTTTAAATGTAACTACTTTTATATGAATGATGAAAGATATTTACTATTCATACAACAAGTCTAATTCCTATAGTCTATATTGTGTGAAGCTCTCCTGCGGGTAAAAATGTCCTGTTCGCTGACGAGTTTTTAATGACTCTAATGCATAAATAATGTATGCTCTGCGTCTCTGGTCATGTAAACAGTGATGTAATATCCTTATTATATGTGTATGTTTCTTTCAAATGTTAGACACTTTCTGATTTGTATAAATATTATTAGCCCTTTAAGCTAACAAATTATAAATAATATTTTTGGACCGTTCAATTATATTAAGAATGTGTTACTAAGCAATGATAGTATCTATTAACACAGGATAGTTTCTTTATAAATTCTATAATCAATGAGATTCTAAAAAATGCAAAAAAAAATAAATATATAGTATGTATAACAAATAATTTTTTTACAAATTGGGAAAACGCAAACATTAGAGTACATATTTCCTTACAAAGCACTGTCTCGTTAGTCAAATATTGCTTGGAAAAATGAGAAAAATCTCTAACAGGAAGTCATAGTTACACGCCGAAAGAATCCGCGATCACTATCTTCAATCTTAACTGTCATTAATACGGTGAATTATCGAACCCGCCCTTCCACATTAGGTATTAAATTGCTCAGGGGAAAGCGAGCTATCATCCAATCAGTTTAGCTAAAAGATCTACATCGCACAGGTAATTGTACGAGCTATCGATTTCTAAGCTTAATAACTTGTGACTAATGTTTGTAAAAAGTAGGATATACATTTGAGATACGTAGACGGAAGGCAGATGTGAAATCCATGACATCCGCAAAATATACGATTTATTCCTTTTATCATATACTTACATTAGTTTTTTAAAGGTAGTGATTAGGTGCTAACCACTAAGGTATACCGATCAGATCTTACTATTGTATTGTAATTTTTTTTTACAATAAATTTTGAGCCGTGTTGGCCCCAGAAGCTTTAACGTGCGACTCTTATCTCTGAGGTTCGATCCCCGGCGGTGCACAAATAGACTTTCTTTCTATGTTCGGGTATAACATTTGGTTGTATGGTGAAGGAAAATAACGTGAGGAAACCAGCATGCAGAAATCTGAGGCACAAATTAAATAGACAGCCCCACAGATTTTTTTTATTTTTTTCAATAAAGTTCACTAAACAGATTGCGACTTTACATGAATTTCAATATAGCCTATACAATAATTATGGCTAATAAGTCATATTATGTTGACTCAATTTTCTACTAGTAAATAGCTTAAACTAAGGTAATGTTCATTAACATTCTTAGTGTCCTATAATGTTTTTACAGAATGTTCGTGTGACAAACCGTACTTGCACTAATATTCACTATACTTAGTAATTCAAAAGGTTTTGTTCTTTATGCGTTTTGTTCCTGCTGCATCAAGAAGTTTGTATTGTAATAATTGTATTGTAATAAGCAACAAAAACTAGTAAAGTTAATCGTGATACCTATTTAGCCCGGTCATTTTAGACAATTGAAATAAAGAAAATTCCGACAAAGCCAAATCTTCGTAGAGACCTTAGGTTTACCACAAGGAATAAAGTGTCAAAAGTCCCCATCAGTCCCATGTGAGCTTAGGGACTTATTCGGGGCCCAAGGTCAAAATTTTAGGTTTTTTGGATTTTTCTCGAAAACGGTAAGTTTTATCGAAAAGTACATTAGAGCAAAGTTGTAGATCTTAAAATTCTCTATAAAAATGGTCCCTATGATTTTTTCTCTAAGACCTACTATTTCTCAGATATTGCGCTTGTAAGAATCACGTTCTACATAATATGCACACATTTCCTCAGCACCTGTGAAGTAGTGTACTCGGCGCGTTTTTTTTTTTAACGTGGTATCCCCGGTAGGCCTATTCCACGAACCTTTCTGACGTTATTTTCAGGAACAATAATTATTTACTGAGTTTAACTGTCGTTCTAACTTTTTTTTATTACTTTAATCTGACTCATACTCTTCATATTCAACTTCAACAATCATGTTTTCTTCAATTTCTTCTTGTTCTTCTTCTTCTCCTTCCTGTTGATAAGCGCTTAGAAATTGTTCAAATGAAGATGAATCAATTGTCTCTTCATCAAAATCACATGAATCTTCCTCTCTTGTATTTAATTGAACATTTGAGCAAGAGACACCTTGGCAATTGGTACACGCTGGAGAACACTGCAACCCTACTTTTTTACAGCCACATTTGGCACTACAACTTTTCTTGCAATTGCAAAAAATAGTGTTAAGAAGTTTTTCTGGAGCAGGGGGCAGTAAAGTTCGAATCGGTTCCAAAGTATTATTTATCACTTTCCAACCCCAGTCTTCAGGGTTCAGTTCATTGCCTTGCCATGTCTGAACTTGATAGTATACTCGAAACAAATGTTGACTAGCAGATGCCGATGTTGGAGGAAGACAAGATAGCTGTACTTACTTTTTGTTTCGTGTATTTTTTACAAATGTTAAATATCTGTACGTATCTGTGCAATCAATTTTTTTTGGAGCTCCATAAACCGCAAGAAGAAACCGAATTCCTTTAGTAATTAGTATTTGAGGTTAAGAATTAATTTCTGTAAATAATTTTGCGCAGTCAATCAAATCATTTTTTTCAAATAATTTTAATACTGAATTTTTGCCCCTTCTTAACATTGCTGACGTAGTATCGCATCCGGTCATCGCATGTAAAATAAAGTTTTGGCATTTTGGATAAGCTGATAAACTTTTAGAAGAATATATTTCTGTCCGTTGCTGAGCCTTCCCAGGTTATACTAATAATGTATACATAAAAGAGACACGAGTAGGCATTTTTGCTTGCTTGAGTACCTAAATATGTATATACGTGGCATATATGTGCATACTATGTAGAACATGATTCTTACAGGTGCAATATCTGGGAAATAGTGAGTCTTAGAGAAAAAATCATAGGGACCATTTTTATAGAGAATTTTAAGATCTACAACTTTGCTCTGAGGTACTTTTCGATAAAACTTACCGTTTTCGAGAAAAATCCAAAAAACCTAAAATTTTGACCTTTGACCCCGAATAAGTCCCTAAGCTCACATGGGACTGATGGGGACTTTTGACACTTTATTCCTTGTGGTAAACCTAAGGTCTCTACGAAAATTTGGCTTTGTCGGAATTTTCTTTATTTGATCACTATTTTTATGTCTAAAATGACCGGGCTAATTTCACCTTATGACCTTTTAACCTTTCTGTTGGTTTTAATATAACCAAATAATAAATTGCCGCGATCTGGCAATATTGACTGAGTACCCTGATTATTTGCAAACAAACCGCAGTTACACAACACGTTGCTTCATATCGTAAAATACATAAAGCTAACACAAGTTTTCATTCAAGATTTTCTAGTACAGTTGTTAGTGTTCGTGGAAAATCGAGGTATATTCATAAACGTAGTATAGGCTGATATGTTTTGTCCTTCTCACTCTGGTCTTTTGTGTTGAATTTGGTTGAATATGTACTGAGTTTATTTTAGACATGCCAAATCTTAAATAACATTATCTTAAGTAGCACGGTTTATTTGTTTATTTGTATCTAGTGCCTGACAATTATTTAAAAGCATATGTTGAAAAAATAATAAGTAATGAAGTACATACATTATATTTATATACGTTTATTTTTTTGTAATTTTAAATATATTATTCTTATATAGAACTTAGCATTGTGTATCGCCACCCATGGACACTCTCAATGCTAGAGGGCTCGCGAGTGCGTTGCCGGCCTTTTGCCTTTTTAGCTTTTCCTCTTTATTGTAATTGTATAAGACTATATTTTTATCTGTAATTTTATTTCTTCTCTTAGTTTTTATTTTTCCTTACTAGGGTTGCCTGGAAGAGATCTCTATATAGCTGCCCGTTGTCTCCTTAATTTAAGAGATCTGAGTACTTAAGAGTAGAGATATATACGTATATGTACCAAATATGTAAGGCAACAAAGTGTTAATAAATAAATACTTGTACATACAAGGACATCCTTGAATAGGGCTAAAAAAAGCCACTACCAAAGCGACCACGTATTTAAAGTAGTAAAAATAGTAAAAGATATAATAATTAACGTTTATAAGCAACCTTTGTTTTTGTTATTTAGCAATGGACCACTCCTCAAAACAATTTTAATATCATAACCCGGCGTGACTCGCCGAGACAGGTATGGGAATCGATATTTTAGCATCGATTACTTTGTAAACAAACGGTTTATTGACGAGATTGTAAGAATTTATGATTACGATCAATTGTTTATTTAATATACCTATGTATGACTTATTCATGAACATTTGCCTGTATTTTAAAATTAATTAATTAACCCTCAAGTTACTATAAAATGTTTTCGCACTCTCGTTCCACATTATTCTTCTATTTCAGGTGCCACTTTATTTCTAAAGGTTGGCTGCAACAACTTCAATGGGTATCGTATGCTAGTCTAAACAGTTCCTCGGCGGATGTGATGCCGGTCTTTTATTTATTTAGTACCAGTAGTTTTAGCACTTTAAAAATAGCATGTACCAATAGTTCAAATGTAATATGGGAAATTAATCTTTTTATTCAATTCTAAAAGAAACAAGTACATTGTAAAGCAATAATCATTCTGGATTCGAAGCGACAGGTAATCAGTACTCAATTTCCTCATATCTATATTATTTTTTAAAATTAATCAATGCGATAATCTTAAGAATGACGTTTTAATTAAATCCCTTGCATTTATCTTTTATCGTAATGCGTGAGATTAGTTATCATTATCTACAAAAGACTCTGAAGTTATGTATGTTCTAGCAAACATTTTTAATTGTTTTAAAGCGAAATAAAAAAAGTCATATGATTACAAGAAAATATGACTTTGATTACTTATTAGTCAGTAGGTTTAATATACCGGAAATAAAAAGTGTTACAAAGGGAAATGTCCGGCACTATTTATATTTTTACATTAAGAATTTTCAGGGTCTTTGTTATGTATGTACTCTTTTTTGGAGTTTGTAATAATAATAGTTTAATGCCAAAAAACAGGTAACAAACACGTATCCCATTCTCCTGATGTAATAAGAAGTGTGCTTCAGTATTGACCAAGTTACATGTATTGTTTAGCAATATCGAGAGTTAATTACAATTTAAATAAAATAAATTAAACAACGAAACAAGTTAAATTCATTTATGATAAGTTAATTAAAATTACACTATTTTATTTAATTATTCCATATAATTAAATGTTGTAAGCTAGTCTGTGATAACACTTTTGTGCTTAAATTGCTTAGCGAAAATTCTGATGCGCTGTTAAAAAATGTATATACATGTATATTTCATATGGTAGTTATAAGTATATTTCTGATCATTATCATTGTGTTTTCATGCTTTACTTATATTTTTTTCATCTATGAAGCTTTTTAACTTTATATATGTATTTATTTTTACATATCCTATATTTGTGAAGTTCTTATGTTTCCTTCTTGAATAAATAAACAAAACACATAGCGATCTAGGATGTGTCCTTCATGAGAACTACAGAACTATAAATAAATTATATTAGAAACTATCAAGTCCAAACTTCTGAACTGCATTAAGTTAATTTGAATGAAAATTTGTTTATAATGATAAAAGGTAATGAACCTACGTTGGTAAATCACGAATGCCTATTCGATAAATCTAAACTTCCATAGGCTGGGAATAGACTTAGCGATTTTTGATCACAAGTCAAGTCTTTCATTGTTTTTAAATAAAAATTAATTGTGCCAAATAGTAGTTAAAATGGTAAATCACATTTTTGTAATGTGATATTACAATATGACGCTAGATTTTTTTTCGTTTTTCAATGGCTCAGAAATAAATGTAGCTAAATGTTGGGGAAATTATTATTTAAATCGCTCCAGTGGTTTGTGACTTTCATTGATACAACATACATCTTCATCTGTTTAATATGTGTATAGGTAGTACATATTGGTATATTCACTTAGCGAGTGCGTTTTATATTTATTAACATACATAAATAGGATTATTTAAGAAATTATCACATAATTGAAACAATATTTTCTTTATTTTACGTTTGCTTTTGCATTTGCATTTGCTTTTACAGTTGAGAGCAACTTAAAATATTTAATTTGGATCTAATTAATAACGATTTTAAGCAAAGATTTTAAGATTTGCTTATTAGAAATCCTATCTGTTGCGTAGTATAACCCTTAACGTTTAACATTTCAAGCGATATTTATCAGCTAACAAGTTCTTAATTGTAATATTACAAGACAATACCTCGATCAAGCTGATTATGAATACTTAAGGTTAAATTATACAACAGTTAAAATCTTAATGTTACTTCAACTACGGCTATTTATTTTGATTATAATAATTTCTTCTAAAACAGGCACTTCATCAATCGCTTTGCAAAAATATTGAAAAAAAAAAACAATTGATAATTTTAATGTAAATTATTGCTAATATTACTGCGTTTGTTAACTAGTAATAAATTTATTATGTAAATTTTTGTACGAGATAAGTTAAGAAACGTTTATCTTATATTGAAATATAATAAAATATACGTATTTTGGGCCGTAGAATTCAAGTGCACAGGCGCTAATTAAAGATTTAAGTTATCACCTGGTACATAGTACCTACCGGTTGTGTTTTGCTCGCTCAACGAATAAGTATCGCCATACAGCGTGGAAATGCTGCCAGCTTTAGGTTAGTAAAGTAGTAAAGTAGTTAAACGTGGTAGGTTAGTTTGGTCAGTTTGGTTTGGCAGTGCCACAGGGACCAAGCCAAACCAAACTTTATTAGGTAATTTGTTTTTAATAAATAAACAATAAAAACAGGAAACCGTAAAATCAAAAACATCAGAGAGTATTCTGTACGTCCTTAAGCGTTTACAGATAGGTATATGACCTATGAAAATCGTTCCCGTTTCACACTCACCCACAGACCCAATAACCCCTATGAATGGTGGGTGGCGACAACTCTGTCACGATTCACTCCACATTTTATCTCTGGTATGTGACATGGATTCTTGATCTTTTTGCTTATTTATAATACAATATGGAAATGATTACACGATTTACCCCAGTTTCTATGTGTGAAAGAGTTTTAATGTAAGTCACGAACAATTTAATATCTTATCAAAGCAAAGATGTTTTAGTATTGTAACTGCATTTTAACCGTTTTAAAACTAGCTTTGACCGTGTGGCATTTAGGGTCACCTGTTTATCTTAGTTTTAAAAATAAAAATTATTAATTATTTGGTACGGTAAAAAAACGCGATTCGAATTGACCACAAAAAAATAGTGAAGGACACTACAATATTTAAAAAGAGGTGTTAAAATGCAGAATTTCTGGGATCTTAAATTATTGTCAATTGGCCGTCTCGGGCATGGCATACACAGTTCGGCAATATTTTTTGTAAATCCCAGACTTGGAATAAACGAAAAATGACCCGGCAGTGTTGCACGAGGCAAACAATCCGACCCAGCAAACAAACCCAAAAAGGAAAAAACACATCCCGTGTTCCCGAAGACCGAATTGATAAAGTCCTGCAATTGTTGTGATTAATAATTCAAGTTAAATTCGCGCCTGAGGTCTTTTTTGACACTTTTTGGCGCTGTATCGACCCCCGTCGGGCTTTATCGTGATCGAGCAGTTTTGATATAGACCGAGAGATGGATATTGGTTTCAACATCAAAAGTCTCTATATTTCAACTTATCTTAAAAATAGGTATGACGTACTTGTTTATACCGAAAAATATATACATATATTAGAATATTATGTGAGACAAGGACATCATTGTTTTTGTGTTATACCTATTTAAGAAAATACATACAAAAAAATTATACAATAAGATATTTTTGATTTTATTTTTATAAATGTTGATTTTTCGTGGCAATAGATGGCGTCGAGAGACTACATGATGTTGAATGTTGCCAAGATTTCAATAAACTCTAATCTTAATACCATATTATCTGTCAAGTTGAAGTGGGAGACCATGATTGCTGAAAAGCACTCGAAACGTCGAATAATGTAAATAATGTAATATATTCGCTGCTTACGTTTAGTAGTGCTATGGTCCAACCAGAGACAATGTTAAATAATTATCTTTAGAATATTATTCTTTCATTTTATGTAGGCAAAAATGCCCACGTCAGTTCAACACTTTCATACACTTGAACATGTATGATTTGTAAGCTAGTTATTTGCGGTTTCTTAGCAATGCTTTTCAACACTTCTTGTACATGCTTAAACCACTTAATAAAGCTCGTATATCACGGCTATAACTAAATGTTAATTTTTTTTAAGTAATAGGAGGCAAACGGGCAGGAGGCTCACCTGATGTCAAGTGTTACCGCCACCCATAGACATTCACATTGACAGAAGGCTTGCAGGTGCGTTGCCGGCCTTTTAAGAATTGGTACGCTCTTTTCTTCTAGGACCCTAAGTTAAATTGGTTCGGAAATACTTGTGTCGTAATGAAATAAGACAACTTATTGTTATAATCAAAACCAACAATTACGACATTATTCCTAGGAAGTTATGACCAAAAGCGAGTATGAAACATTAATAATATGTTTTTCATTTATTCAAAATAAGATCTAGAACAAATTGTTCAGGTCCCACCAATCGGAAAGGTTGTCGAAGTCTTGAATAAGCTACAAGGGTCAAGTCAATTGACTTTTGATAGCTGATTTTATGAGTTTAAAGAACTTAAAGTGCCAGCGCATGCGCAATATTACCTTATCGAATTTTTATCATTTTAAAAATATTGACAATAGTTTTAATGAAATAAGTAAAATTATTGATGTGTGATTGCAAAAAGGTGAAAATTTTCCGTAATTGTGATAAAATTCAATGTTATCACTATAAATTATGATAAAATGACGTCTTGAACTGAATTCGCAAAAAGAATGCATTATTTCGCTTCTTTATTAATAATTTTTTATCAGATAATATTACGATAAGTGGCTGCGTGACACTTTCATTTTCGTAATTGGATTTTAAATTCGATTAAAATTATGATGTTCCTGTCAATTATATTTATAAACAAGAAATTATTATAGAAGACTCAGAGTAAGATTCAGAGAACACAAAATTACTACCGTAAGGCATAATTTTTTATGTTGTTGACATATGGCAGTCATCATAGTCATCATCTAAGTCTAGACTTAACGCGATCTATGAATTGATTTTCCTAGGGTAACAGGGGCCGATTTACCTTCATACATCCCCCCGAAATAGCTAGTGCAGACTTATTTATAGCCTTATAACCGAAATACAAAATATATACATCATAGTTATTGTTTTTCTCAAACAACGATAACCGATTCCGATTGTGTGCCTTCTTATTGTATTCCAATCTCGTCCAGGTCTTAGTCTTTCCAGCAATTTCCATGATTTCATCGGCACACCTTTTAATTTTCTTACCTCTGTTTCTTTTAATGATGTCCATATACCCAAAATCTATATTCGAGACCTGACATCATTTGGTATATTGTTTAATATTGTTTGGTTAAGATATGTTCTTTTTGGATCTCTACAAAATGTTAGTGCGTTAGTTATTATTATAAGTGTCAGGTCTGCCCTTATCAAATGTTTATAATAAAATAATCTAAGCAAGTATAAATTGAGCACACAACAATTTAATTACCTCGTGTCATTTGTTTAATTATATTGCGAAGCTTCGTTACATGGTTCCGGATCATGTCAGATTTCCTGCTAAAGGTCATTCCAAAAGTTATTCTTTACATTCGCAATTCATTCAATGTTTGTTTTTCATATCTCAAAGTAAAAAGGCGAGTTAGATTTCGAGGAAGGCTAATACAAAATTATCTTTTGTTTCGTTGAATCGGACATATTTATTATCGACGATAGTGTTTTTGTTTTTTAGTTTTATACTTTTTTACTTAAGACAGTACCTAAAATTGTTACCTGAGTTTCGCCTAAACAATAAATCAAATTAAACAATAAACAACATATTTTCATCAGAAATCGTGTTGGATTCTAATGGTGATAGCAATTTTCAAGTTGTTCTAGTGGCTTTAGAGCCTCTAAACACACAAAAAAACAACAATGAAATTATATAAAATTAGTTTAGATCAATAAATAAATTGTATTAAGCTATTGTTATTAGAATTATCTATGTAAATTTACCGATACATAAAAATTTTGGTCAGATTTCGTTATATTCTGACATTTGACGCTCTATATTGTTGTGTATTTCTTATGAATAAATTCCTATTTCCGAATAACAATTGGTCGATATTAATGTATATGAGACAAATTAAATGTCACCTCAAACCGTGATTATGAGATGAAAACAAAACATTTTTATAATTTTTCTTTCATAAGTCTTGTTTTTAATGTAAAAAAATATATAATATATACAAACCTTTGTCCTATAAAGCGGATTGGAGAAGTCCCAGCCCGGCGCGACGAAGAGGTACCCGCATTTTGATATCTTTCGACTTGCCTGAAACAAGACAATTTTATATTAAACAGTGTAAAATAGTAACTAAATTCTTGTCCTCCACAGTTTTCAACACAAAATAGTTGTCTTTCGCGAAGCAGTCGAGTTGGTGACACTGGTACTAAACCCAAATTCGACAATCCTTCGAAGCATATTTTTTATTGGTATCATTCACATTATTAAGTTCCGGTCATTACGCTCATAAAAGGTTGTAAAATACTTCGCAAGCTAATAAAAAATTAACAAAACATCAACAATACGTTGTTTAATAATTAAGTTCATTGTCGATTGCAAAATCGTGTCCAACCTGTTTTATTAATTCTTTGACCTGACACATTAAAGGTCAAAATATTAGTTTTTATCAGGTGTTTTTTTTGGTTATCAATGCAAATTACTGTATATTTACGGTTATGGATTTCTAGTTATGTGCACTAACCAGTAACAATATTATAATTGTTCAAGAATGTTCTTTTTGAGCATTTCTCTTCTGTCTCGTAATTAGCTACTTATATATATTAATTATGATTCATTAACCCTAATATTAGGCTTTACTTTTTATTATTATTTTTTCATTTGTTAATTTAGTTATGCACTTCTTTTACTTTACCCTCAGTAGGTTCTTTTTGATATGCCATATCTACCCACTAACCGTACAGATTGATAAGTACACTTGGCAAAAGAAAAATGATTTGAAGTGTGTGGCAAAACTATACATTACTAAGGTCTATCTATCTTCTATCTATAAAACTCTTGCGTTACAATTTATAACGATGTTTATTTTAAGATGATTTAGTCTAGGATTAGGTAGTTTTTTTATTAAACTCAAAATTTTTGATGATTAGGCACTTAATTTTCACCGGATTTCATACGGATGTTTGTACCTTTATATATTGTTATTGTTATATGTGTTAGTATATAAAACGACTAAATATCGATTAGAACACATAACGGAGTTAAACATTAGCCAAACACAGATAAAGCCAAAAGAGTTATATGTATCTAACATAAAAAAACCTTGGAATTAAGGAGTGACGGAGACTTAACAGTTCTTCTCGTCCGTTCCACGCCCTTGATTTGAGAACTGGCAGTAAATTTAAATGGTTCGAACCATTTTTTTTACTGACGTTCATAAGTGTGCAGTGTAGTGTGTGTATATGTGAGTAAAAGATATATTACCATTTTTTGAATGCATATTTTTGACTTTTGATGTGTCATTTGCGATTAACATTGCTATATCAAACCAGTTATATACAAAGATCGTAGATACAGCGTCCATCACAAACGGTAACTGTACACTTTTTGCGGACGGTACGTCGACACTGGCATGTCATTAAATAATGAGAGAGGGTTCAATGAACTGCCTATAGTTAACTTTGACCCGCAGTTCTTGAACATCAATCATATATTTTAATATGTGACAGACTACAAATAAATATTGTGATATTTTTATTTTAGAAATGAGAATCATTCTTCTGTATTGTAGTACACAATTTAATAATGTTTCGTCTTTGCCACAAAATTAGCTATTCGTGAGTTTATGAAAATGGCTAGAATTCATGCCTATGTCATTAACAAACGATATTTGTCAATTGAAATGACATTTATTTTATGTGATTGCGAAATAAGTCATAGAAAGACTTTATGTGTTAATAAGCGAAGTAGGATTTAGCTGGCTATATCTTTGATACAGTATATTACTTTGCAAATTCGACTACCACGAAACAATATCTTTATTATTTTAATTCACAAATTAAAGCTTTCTGTTTCTAAAATAAATTTCAAAATTGGTTGATTAGACAGAGATAACGGACCGTTCAAGTATTACGTAAGCAGATTTACTGCAATACTACCGTCGTTATATTTAAAAAACTTAAAAAAAATATTATCGTTACTATTTGGATACTGACTATTAACATTTATATACATTGAAATTATTCAAATAAAACAAATTGATCATACATTCCACTCAATGCAACACAAAAAAAACTACCCACCTATATTAAAGTCAAGCAGACAAAGATTCCTCATAAACATTTCAAATTTGGAATTCCTGACTACCGTCTTACCATAGAGCACGAGAGCTTAACGCTAAATCTGGGAGTTATTTCCCTAACAATCGTAAATTCACTGTGGACAGGCGTAAAACCGTCCTGGGATTGGTGCGGTTTGGTTATTTATTTATGCTTGGTCTAAGTTGTTAGAGACGGCTGTTAGATTAAAATTTTTATTACATTTTACATTATATTACATTAACTAAATTTAACTGTTTTAAATAATTAAAGCACTTCAACTATAGTGGTAGGACATAGACAACAGTGTTAATACACATTAAGTATATAAGATAACTTGATTTTACAAAATATAATTTAATAAATGGCTCGACCGATTTACTTGAAATTTCGACATCGGACAACATCAAATTTTCATCCCCCTATATGTTAAGGGTGGTGGTCCACCCCTAAACTTTTATTTTTATTTATTTGACAACATTTTGTGTTTTTATTTTTTTATGGTACAGCATGCAAAAACATTAATTTTCACCCCTCTACGATCAACCCCTATTTTTTATTATCGATACATCGATGTTGTCGATGATAGTTTTTTTTATTGAACTGAAAAAATGTTTTCTAGATATAATATACATGGCAAGACAACGTTTGCCGGGTCAGCTAGTTCCCTATACGTTTTGGACATACGGGGCGCCAACTTAGCAGTGTTGGCATTAATTTTAGCGTACGACTCTCATCCCTGAGGTAGCTTGGAGCACCAGCTCTGCAGCAATGGAAGATCCATTTCAGTCCTTTGTGGGCATTTAACACTCGCTGGAATCGTGAGGAAACCGGCTTTAGACCCAAACACTAGCCTATTACAAACAAATAATTATACAAAAATCTGAGGCTCAGACCTAAAAGTTTGTAGTCACACTAAGCGCTAAGTTTATTTAATAGCCAGGTCTATTCAGCTTCTACGGCCTCTTGTAACTCAAACCACACGTCATAATTGTATCCACCTCGCATTGACATAATTTATTCTTCCTAACTCCATATAAAGCTGTATTAAGATGACGTATCACTTCATCAATTATACCCTTTTGATTTACTGTTTTTATACATTGCTTCGTCTTTTGATGGAAATTAATAGCCGCTGCATTAACGCCTTCGAGATAATGCCTGTCCGGCCCGAAATCTTTTTAATAAATTACATTACAGATAAAAACTTATATACAATGTTCTTATGATAATTCGGGATCCTTATTTGCTGACCGGTTTTTAGATTTTTAATAAGCATTTAAAATGTAAACAAAAAATAACCTTTAATAATGTCAAAGAAGATTCTAAATATATACACGAGTTTTTTTTGTGCAATAACTTAGAATAATTTCAAATGATACTATAAATATATTACGAAGAATTAATTAGGACATAAGAATCCTTACTTAAAAGTTTTGCAACGACACAAGAAAGCAATTAATACTTTTAATTTGCTTCGTTAACCTAAATAATGCAAAGCACATAAAATAAATGTTTTATATTTTTGATTTATTTAGAAATGACAATATGATATGGTAGTTAATCGTACAAATGTTAGTCCCTAAGAACATCCGTGTGTTGTTGGTGAATAGATACAAAACAGTGAAGGATTTTTATATGAACAAAAAAGTTAACTTTTAAACTTAACAAATTTTAGTATATGTAAAAGAATTAACTAACTAATTAAATAACGAAGTACTATATTATGTATCTACTATATATTTGAAGCCTGTCACTTTGGGTTTTGAAATAACTAAACCAGCAGTAGAAATACAAGATAAGAACAAAATAAAGGCATTTGCCAAACATGTAGTATAATAATTGATAGTAATCAACAATTACCGCTGAATATATCGAAGAAATCGATGTTATTAGTCTTTGAGGTATGCCTCAACTCCTCTGCAAAGGATAAACAACGGAAATATTGCCAGTAATAAAACCAGTCGATGTATCTAAAGATCCAAAGAAGTCGGACGTCGGAGATAGAACGATCCGAAATCTTACACTTGATTAAACGCATTACTTAAATCCGTGGAGGTCTGACATTATGAATATTATTAGATCTGTACTTCACTCTTAAAGTCACAATCACTTTCTTCTTTTTTACGTTCCTCATATATAATATTGGTCACAGATCATAGAACTTTTTTCACACACATTCGATACTTTCGTATGAGTCGATTTCGCGAAAGTGTAAACTATGCGATTAAATATCGATTGAAGAGGCCGTGAGAACTGGAAGACTTGCACTTTCAACGGCGCATGCTATAACTAGGGCAACCATATTGTTCATAATTTTCAGGATATTTGACAATGGTAGACTAACGGTTATTTCATTTAAACATTTAAATAACGATTCAGATGGGGAGATGAAACATCAAAATTTAGCGATTAAAAGGAGTGGCGGAAAGTTTCTTGCCAGTTCTTCTTATTCGCTCTACGCCCTTGACTTTCGAACTGGTAGTAAATGTAAATTTTGACGTTCATAAGTGTACCAAACCTATATGAATAAAGATATTATGAGTTTGAGTTTGAATAGCAATTTGTTTTTGATTTTACTGACCTATGTTGCTTTATCTAGATACTTAGGTTAAGATTGAGAGTCTAGCCCTGACATTGAACGCTAAGTTTGAGTCTCAAATTTTAAAAACGGATTTGAGAGAGATCTTAACGCTATAAGTCTCTATCTGCGATCCCATAAATTAAAACTAGAATGTGAGTTGAGCTACAATTTGTGTGTTAATAGTCAAAATCTTAATGAACAGAAGTTAAAAAGTATCGTAGATTTATTTGAATCCTTATCCGAGTTTCATAGAAATTATAAGCAAGTTTAGTGAGCGCGCCTTTAAGTCTGCGCACGAGTCGCTAGATTAATCATTTGGCTAACATGCGAGGATTTGTGAAAGTCGGAGAAATGCTCCTACAATGAGTTACTGACAAGTGACACTTCGGTGCTATTTTACTATTCGATATCATTTTAATATTGACGTTTATTACATGACAAATATACATACATATTTATTTTTAAAAAAACCCCATTAATAAAAAATTATGCTCAATAATGAAAGGAAAAGTGTTCATACAATTATAAGTTTAAAATTTTTGCAGCTAAAGATTCGAGTCACGATCAATATACACTTCAGTTGATAAAAAAGTCAAAGAGAATAATGGGAAAATCAACAAAGTGTCGCTTTCACATTGCGAGAACAACAAAGCGATGTCAAGTTTGAAGAACCATAACAATAGTGTAAATATCGATTGAATCACGACTTTTGTTAATGAATTTTCGCACTATTGACATTGGAATAATAGATCTATTAATTCGATATTACACAGCAATTAAATGCTCTAAATGAAAATGGAAAGTTGCCTACAATCTACAACAGCGATGACGCTTACTAGTGTTGGCCTAGTGGCTTCGGCATGCGACTCTCATCCCTGAGGTGGCATGTTCGATCCCCGGCTCTGCACCAATGGAGTATCTTTTTATGTGGGCATTTAACATTCGCTCGAACGGTGAAGGAAAACAACGTGAGGAAACCGAGATGCCTTACACCCAAAAAGTCGAAGGCGTGTGTCAGGCACAGGCTGATCACCTAATTGCCTATGATTGACAAATGATCATGACACAGATACAGAAATCTGAAGCCAGAACCTAAAAAAGTTATTTGTATCGATCTACATATAAATAAAGAATTATTGTATAATATAGATTTCATTAAGAATTATGTGTAGTACGCGTTCTTGCTTGCATTGAACAATGTTAAATAAAAGTTTCTAGCCGTGTTTTGTTTATTTGTATTTCTATAGATTAATTCTAAGTACTCTCGTTTCCGCAGCGAGCCTTAAGGTCGTGTTGCCAAGTGGTTACCGACGGGCAGAGCTCGTCACGGATTCGCTACCGGCGCGGGCGCAATTATCGCATCTAGACCACTCTCACTGAATCAAAAAGAGCAATGTAAAGAATCAGGTGCGCGCCCATTTCACTTTCCAAATACATGTGCTTGATGAATGTAGGCTCAAAAATTGTTAAATAAGGTTCATTTTTCACTGGACGAAGCATAACGAACAATTATCAAGATCTGCACGGAACCCCTAT
This sequence comes from Pieris napi, assembly GCF_905475465.1. Classification (NCBI taxonomy): domain Eukaryota; kingdom Metazoa; phylum Arthropoda; class Insecta; order Lepidoptera; family Pieridae; genus Pieris; species Pieris napi. The sequence continues at coordinate 9,126,442 of NC_062245.1, forward strand.
AAAGATTAGTAGTCCATTTTATTCTACTAATGTTTAGAAAATTAATATTAATAATTTTTACGTGTGGTAAAATTACTTAAATTTAACAATTAAATTGATATTTAAAATTCAAATACCTGACAACGGAAAAGGAAAAAATGAACATATTGTAAAAACTACTGAATCGATTTTGACGAAACTTGGACCGTTGCCTTTGACTTTGGACATTGTTTGTATGTTAATTTAAATTTAATAGATAACATTTTAGTTTTCGAGGAATTTGTAAACCCATTTACGTAAACGCACACAAACTTTAATAAAAGCCGTCAATCGAAATTGGAATAATACTTTCATTTTAATATTCGCACAAAAATATACCTAATGAATTTAAATTTAATTTTCGAGGAATTTGATGAACATTACGAAACTTCATACAAACTGATCCCTTTTTGAAGTCAATTAAAAATAAAGCCGTCAATCGAAATTGGAATAATACTTTCATTTTAATATTCGCACAAAAGGTGAATGAAAGCGTTCACAAAGCGTAAACGCAAATATTTTGTAAGGTTATCGTAGATCATAGATCTTGGCATTGTGCGCGCGCACCTAATGACAGACCATTTAGTTCATGTTTAGTATCGATTGAGCTGTCCGCATCAAATTTGACACATCATTACTTTATTTCATGTCGAAGTAGATCGTTTTGAAAGTGCTTGATTTATTTAGGCAGCGATGGTCTCTCGGGCCTCTTGGTTTTTAGGTCATTACTTTTGAGTATAGCGAAGTTAATTCCTTCCGGACATTGAAGAAATAAGTTTGCTACAGCAAATCAAACAGCTATTATATCTAATTAAGACACGACTACACTAGTGTCGCTAAAACATATAAGAAGAGGAAAATTAGTAAGACACCTTAAATCTAATTTGAACTTGTCTTATAGAGTACCTACTTAAGTTAAATAAATCAATACATTTATTACGTTTTTAATAAAGGGGTTTAAAATATTTCTCTATAGAAAAACCGGTCAAATCAATTAATATAAAGAATGACTGATCAACTAATTTAAATACGATTGTATTTACGGAAATAATCTAATTCATATTATACACAAAAGTCGAATCAATGTGAACAATAGAATTCACGTGCGTATTATATCAATCATAAAGTTAACACTACTGTCAATATTTGTCAAGGTAAATAACTTGTCTTAATTTATTCTTAAGTTTGACATTCAAAATTAGAATTTTTGATATCTCACCTTGAGGTTTAGGTATAGGCCTTTAACGACGAATGCATTATCAACTGTATAATAGTATATATAGCAACTCACATAATTTTCTTTATTATTATTATAATTTTAATTAGTTTAAAAAGATCACAATGAGTAAAAAATTTAATTACAATTCAAGACAGTACAATTATAGGTTTAAATTTGTTAAATTTATAAAGCTCTAAGCTTTAGCCAAAACCAAAATGAATAAACCAATAAATAACCTACTCAGATGATTTGTAAATGATTTCTAAATTTTTCATTATCTGTATAACGCCCAGTTAATTAACAACTATCAATAAATTTGATCAATTCCTTATCAATTGTTACAGACAAAGCTGCATTCCGGTCGGTAAATGTTCAAGTTTACCTTCCAACTGAATTAGATCAGTTTAATTAGGCATAATTAATGTGACATTAATTTAACGCCTGACAGTAGCCAAGCTCCTCAGAACTTTGAAGTAGTATCTTAGTAGAGACTAACTTATAATAAAATATTTTAAGTTTATTAGGTGAATTTTTATTTCCCTAATTAATAGGTCGACTAACAACAGACATAAAATATTCTGTGGTTTCGCTCCGCCAAAGGCGTATGTATTAAAAATAATGCTTAGAGATGAACGAAGCCAGAATATTTTTACTTTCTACAAAGCGAATTGTAGATTGTAGAGTCACTCGGGCAAACATACATTTATACTTCAGATTCTTACGGACAAGTCCTTCCTCCTGGAGTCAATGTTAAACAATTATCCTTCTGGAGTCGAAGGTAAATGCTTATTATTAGTCGAGCTACATATAATGAAACAGCCGTAACATCAGCATTTGCTTAATTCAATAGATTTTCAACAAGCCGTTTTCCAGACGCCGACACATGACCGACACCCACTTGACTTTCCACACACAATAGTTAGGAATCACTTTCTACGTCAATAGAAATCATCGTTGATTAATGTGCTTAAATATAAACCCTCTGAAGTGGCGAGAAGGTTGCTTTTGGGTTACCTTAATTGTTATTGACAATTTCTTTAGTTTTTGTCAACCTGTTAGCACCGGCATTCACACATCTCATGTTTCGGATTTAGTTAAGATTTACGACCTTAAATTCTGCCAGAACTTATTATGTACATAAAAACTATTTATTTACTGTTCCTCGCTGAGATATTGAATAAAAACGATTTTTGAGGAATAATATTTAAGCCAACATTATAGCGTTGTTTTAAGACCTTTTACAACGCGATAGATACTCAATCACCAGTCCCAATGCCTAATACATTACTATTTGTGGGCCGAGTTTTGACCCACTCCATCCATGATAATCTATTAAAACGTCAGATGCAATCAGAGCTGGCATGAAAATCGACGGTGTGACACAGACTAATGTCTTACATTTTATCATTCAAAGGTTAGTCAGGTTGAGAGTTAAAATATTTGTATTAACCAAGTTACAGTTTATGGAGAAAAGGTTAACGATTACAAATCTATATGAAAGTACTCAATATTAGCCGATTTAATCTAAAGAAACACTCGTAACTGGCTTTTCACAGTTGAGTAGTTAACTGCCACGTGTAATTGCTGGACATAAAAATCAAGTTACAAAACAATTCGCGCAAACGAGACCATTTCATAAAAATAACACAGTTCACAAGCGAAAATAAGAGTAATGTCTATTACATAAGACGAAATGTAAAACGTGGGACACAAAGCAAATAGGTGTGACGGACTATGTTAGACAATGATTACTTTATAATCACAGACCTCCTGATTCTCACACGGTAATACAAATAGGAAAGGGAATTGGCAGGGATAAAAACGGATTATCTATTATAAAAAAGAATGTTGATTTTGATGAAGGAAGTAATCTAGCTATTATTGATGTTATACTTCTTTTGGCGCGTTAGGGAAAAATGATGAGCACGCACACCGTCACAAAAACCCGACACCCTGAATATCTGTTCAGTAAAATAGTCTGGACCGCTAGTTGGCGCTTGCTGTGTTTTAACGACAAGTTGCTTTGTCTGTCATGGCGTAGTGTTTTTAGAGTTGTGTTTATTAAAACCAAAGCAATGATTTCTATACGAGAAAACCCGTTCCAATGTGATAAAAAACTTAGTTTTTATTGGAAAATATCATGATTAGTACATATTATATCGTTTCGATTGGAAATGACCATTAAAATGGACAAGAAAAATGCAATTCGAAGAGGGAAACGTCCCTCTAAAGTGATCAAAGAAAATTATTACGCCTAAGAAGTATAACTTCTAACGCGTATACATAAAGTACACACACGTTTTTTTGTAAAGAAATTGTTAGGCTAGATCGTGATGTTGATTGTGAAGACTTTGTCTAAAAAAATATTTTGTACATAATGTATAAAGTTATAGCCGTATGCGGATACAATAAATAGCTGATAAAATAAAAAGAGATAATGTTTTGAAGATAGGAAATACTAGTATTAATTCATTAATTAAAGTTTGTCGTATGTCGCTACCACATTGCTCTAAATAGACAGTGGAGCAGGCGGGAATTTTAATGGGAGCCATCTTGCGAGGTGCGCAATTCTGCCGATGTATGCGTATCTTTTTTACCGAACAAATTGTTGTGGTTAGGGCAGGGCTACTTAAAATTATTTTTTAGAAGGAATTGTATTTATATAGACTCAAATGTTAAAAACACTCTATATTACTAACTGACCCGGCAAACGTTTGTTTTGCCATTTAAGTGTTGTATATTTTATCTAGGAATTTTTTTTAGTACAATAAAAATAACTATCTACAATAATAAAGAATAGGGGTATAGGAGTGAGAATTAGGGGTTGTATATATTTTTGTATGTTGTATCATAAAAAAATAAAAACAAAAAAAATCTAAAAATTAAAAAAATATTTTTTTGGGATGGACACTTAGGCGTTTAGATAGTAGCCGATTCTCAGACTTACTGGAAATGCATAATATTTATAAGAATCGGTCGAGCCGTTTCGGAGGAGTATGGGAACGAACATTGTGACACGAGAATTTTATATATTAGATAAACAATTGCGTTTCAACCCGTGGGCCTCAGATTTATGTATCTGTGTCCTTGATTCTTTCACGGTATGAACAAGTATACATTGCGTAATTAGATGATAAAAACCTACTTCTGGTATAAAATTACATTAGGTTATTTACGGCAAAGATATATTGTGTAAGGCTGTCGTGGTATACGTAAAATACTCATGTTCAATAATCAAAAATGCCGATTGGCAACCCTAATTTTGTCGTACCTTAAAATTACTAGGCAGTTATAATTTATAAATTACTATTTTATAAAAACTAACAGAGTGGTACGTGCCTTTGGCTATAAATAACTAAAGGACAAGACGCGTTTTCATGTTTATCGCGGTATGTTACATATATGGACAAATATTTAATAATAATATACTCGATATACAGTCTTTTGTTAATTGGCTAAAATGTATATGAAGTTTTATTAGGAACGCTCAAATTACTTTAATAAACGTGCTAATCTCAGGAACAGATTGTTGGATCAATCATTTATCGATGAAGGGCTGTATAATAAGAAAAGAGCGTACCAATTCTTATAAGGCCGGCAGCGCACTCGCAAGTCCTCTGGCATTGAGAGTGTTCATGTATCACTTAAGATCAGATGAGCCTCCGAACCCGTAACCCTATACTAAAAACCAGCTAAGACAGAATTACCGCTAATAAAACTAGCTTATTTACGTACGTATGTACGTTTGAAATAAATTAAACAGATGATCTTGTGCAACGAATCGTAGAAAATCCATACATATTATGTAAATTCCAATATTAGCTATAACTTTCACCTGAAGATGAGGCATTACGTAAAGTAATATATATTTATAGTTATCTATAAAACTAATTGGCGCGATAACCTTCCATGTTCAAACTATTATACAATCTTTTCCCACCAAAAATATAAATAAAAATCGTATAATGCATATTGCATTTGCATAGATCATTTACATAACATTGGTTTTTGAATATCATTTGTGCTATAATAAACCTAATACTTGTTAACTACTTTAATACACTCATATAAGTTTATATTCTGGTCTTAAATGAGAAATCGTTTCATAAGCTCGATTTAGAACTTATATTTGTCAATACCTCAGCTTGCGCCTGTTTATCATTTAAAGCTATACTAATAACAACTGTGTATGATTAAATGCGCTAATATTTCGAGGTTAGAATTGAAAAATTATTTTGATGGATCTAGTACATTTGTCGACCTATAAACACATCTGGCTAAAACCTAAAAACGCGGGTATATCTACTATTAATAACAAATTGTATAATAATAGTACATTCAAGAAATTTGCTTTTTTGACAAGAAATTATAATCCATGCTTTTAATTCGTTGCATTACCTGACTTATAAAATCAGTGGCGGCGCTACAACCTTTTTCAAACCACAACTCAAATTCAAAATAACTTTATTCATATAGGTAACGAAGTACACTTATGAACGTCAACAGAAAAGATGTTAAATTAATTCTAAATGTGCATTTTCTACCGGTTCGCATGTCAAGGGCGTAAAACGGGCAAGAGGATTTTAGGTTTGGGCTTTAGATTTCTGTATCTGTTTCATGATCATTTGTCAATCTAATAGGCAAGTGATCAGCCTCCTGTGCCTGCCACGCCACCGACTGTTTGGGTCTAGCAAGCCAGTTTTTCTCACGACGTCTTCCTTCACCGTTCGAGCGAATGTTAAGTGCGCACATAGAAAGAAATTCAATTGCACAGCCGGGGTCGCACCTCCTACCTCAGGGATGAGAGTCGCACGCTGAAGTCACTAGGCCATCACTACTCTACATTGCCAGATTTACAATTAGAAAAAAAATAGGAATGCGGCCTTATCGCAAGCTATTTAAACAAATGAGTGACTATAAATACGTAAGAAACAATTAGGTCAGGTTTCGGGAACTGGCATGTGACCTATAAACACCTTCATGAGTGACGTGAGTGAAGTTTTAACGCGCCGACGCATATTATTGGAGTGGTCTTGGCATTTTACTCCCGTTTGAAACCCGGCTTGCACATCACAAGTATTAATTTAAATAGTGAGTCCATTATCTGTACGGCTGTGAAGCTTGGACAATAATAGAAGATACTCGCCGGGGCTTAGAAGCATTTGAGATGTGTTGTTATCATCGCACGCTTTTTTTTTTGGAATGGGATCTCGCTGTTGGCCTCAAGGGCCTTTACAGCTCAGCTCGGGCTGTTTTGGCGAGCGTAGCCGTAAGGGCGTCTGCTGAGAGACTCGAACCTCGGCTTGGGCCGTCGCGGGGTGGTCAATAGCCTGAAGGGCAGGACGGAAGCTCACTGGAGTGAGCGAAGTACGCAGTAAAGGACCTCACCTTCCCCGGTGAAGGCGGTTTCTTACCCTAATCTGATTTTGGCTATATTATTACTGGCCGCGCGGGCGGCTTTTAATTTATTGTTAGCTACAGTGATTGGATCATCCGGATCCGTTACTATGTGTCGGGGCATCGCATGCTTTGTAAGGGTCCAGAAAGTCTCTAACGAGAAAGTTCTTAAACGAGTTCAACTGTCGAAACAACTTATGCAGAACATTAAACAACGGAAAGTTACATACCGTTATCCCCTCCTTCAGTTAATTATAATGGGTAAACGACGTGTAGAAGGAAAATATCATGTCTTCGCAATGTTAGGGAGTGAACGGGCATTGCGACTGCGGTAGACTTGCTGCATCTGGTACAGGACAAGACATACTTCACGAGACTGACGGCCAACCTCCAGGAACCAAAAGAAGAAGAAGAGATCTTAAAATATACACTTTACTGTCACGGGGATTAGTTTTAATTTAGTCATACAAGATTTTTGCGGGAATTTTGATCTTTTACGCAACGCACACAATGGAAGCTCTCATAAGGAATATTTTTCCCAGTTTTCATTTCGACAATTTGACAGTTTAAATATTTGGAGTCAGTAACCTTAATTATGTAATACTGGGTCCTATTCGTTTAGTATCAGAAGTTATTAAAAAATAATAAAACTTTAGAGGTGTCAAGGGACACCCGGATGGAACGAAATTCCTTTCGATTAATTTATATGTTAATTGGTATCATAACAGTATGATAGATTTTCGATACGACGAAAAAAAAAAGCCAACATCACGAGGTGTTCCCAGGCGGTCACCCATCCAAGTACTGACCTCGCCCGACGTTGCTTAACTTCGGTGATCGGACGAGAACCGGTGTATTACAATAGCAAATAGCAAAAAAGTGTCGTGACAACTTTTCGTAAGATTTTTTTCCGTCTAGCCCCCTTTCACAACGCGCGATAAGGAACTTCGTTCCAAAAATGATTTTTAACGTTTAACTTGAACACATATCTTGATGACACATTATTCATAGCATAGCAATGTGTCAGAACCACAAACTTAAAATGTATGTCGCATGCCATTCGTACTTATTTTTATGCGTTACGCACATTCTAAAATACATTCATAATTATCTGTGGTTAACCAGTTAACCGAGACCTCTTTAAGCAACAGACCATTAAACGCTTCTCCATTCTTTAGACAAATTTGGAGGTCTTTTATTTCTGTGGCGTTCGGGCACGTTCAATGGCGCCGTGTGTTGACGAAAAACAATGGTCATGAATACAATGGTGTAAATATTTTGTGTAAAATCTCATAACAAGGGGGAAAGGGACTCACTAATACCATGATAATTTTTCATTTAAGACAAGCAGATTTATCAGCCTAACATGCCATGTCGCAGGATCTAAGCCCTTAATGCCGGATTTCTTACGATATCGTGATATATTCATAAAAAGCCATTCACAAACGTTAAACACACTGTACCTAACTGTAGGAATAAAACCGAATTTCACTGCACTTGGCGACTATACTGTATCGTATTGTTTACTGGACTTGTATCGGCATATGTAATAGCAGAAACTAATAATTTAGTCAGTAGTGAAATTCCCTACACATCCATATCTGTTGTCTGCCAGCTTTTTTTTATACTAGATATTTGAAGCGGAATAGTTTGGGCATACCTCACTGATTTGAGCATGCCCCAAAACCTATTCGGGCATGAACACACGGCGCTCACTACTGTTCGATTGCTCATCACGTTGTATATGAAATCGTAGATTTTATAACGGTTGTTGACATATGCATAATTTATGCTTGTGTATGAAGAATGGTAGTCGGTACCGGTGGTGGTTGGCGGTCGGTATTCATAGGCATTTGGACTACGTGGTTTGTGAACACAATTACTTTACTAATCTACTACGAATGACTCTGTTTGGTTAAACGGGTTGAATTCGTCCTTGATCAGATTTCCAATAGTTCTAGTGTAGAAAGCACACAAGTATCCTATCCTGCTTAAACCTGATTTTTGTAATTCATATATTTCTTATTCTTTTGTGATGCAATCTATGAATCCTTGAGATTAGCTTTTTAGTTTATTTTATTATTATTTTTTATTTAGTTATGCACTTCTTGCATATTTCTTTTTTTAGTTTTTTTCCTTACTAGGGTTGCCTGGAAGAAATCGCTTGTTAGCGATAAGACCGCCCGTTACATCCCTTATAATTTTATGTATAATTTTATTTGTTTTTCTATAAATGTAATAAAGTGTAAATAAATAAAGAACAGAAAAATAGAAATGTCAGTCCTTTGAAGTAAGCTCCAATCCTCATTATGAGGGATTCACATAACGCCTGCTGTCTTTAGGAGATATTTCGACAAAAACAATATGAAGATTTTCATCAATTAAAATTTCTTCGGTTTTTTCACGTTAGTTGGAGAGAGGTGAGTAAAATATGGTATGCAAATTCATACCTTAATGACCTTGGAAACTTAAAGTATATATTACCAGTACACATTTCCGTATCCGTAACCGCAAATATAGATACATTCTGTTTTGAAGTAACTTCTGTGGCAATACAGATTAATCTGAATTCTTGGAATTAATTGGTTAGGTTTCATTTTCCTGTATTTTACATTCTACGAAATATTAATCAAGTTACATACGACTAGTTGTTATACTACTAAGTAACATAAGCAAAATACGCGTTTTTTATTACAGAAAACCTCAAATATCTATACGTAATCGAACAATTATTACTCCATTATTAGCCTTAAGATATTATTACCAGTTCCTATCAATTCTACGAAACACAGACGACCCTATACAGTGCAACTAATTCAGTAACCGTACATAGAAAAATATGATATAACACAAGGGATTAAGAAATGGATTTCTATAAACCAATTTCGTTAAAGAACTCGTTAAGCCATACAAGAAAGGCTTAGATGAAAAAGGTAATGCGTTTTATGCAATTATAATCTTAATCTTCTCTTATGTAAACGGCGTATCTTTATAAATTCAGCTTATTATTTTTAATATAAATTATTAAGAAATAACAAGCAACGAGCTACTTTGTTGAATATTTATATTTTAAACACACACATGAATTTATTTTCATTATAGGCTCTTCTATCAACATCCAGAAATCCTCGGAGCAGTGACGTCACTCAGTGAAGCCTGTGAAGTGCCCAGGAGACTTCTGTGCTTCTGGAAGGAGCTAGGCTTAGTTAGCCAGTACTTTACGCACAACGGACCTAGTGAGAGTCTAAGGGCGGAAACTGAATCCACCAATGTTAAACCTTTAACATTTTAGGCTCTTATATGTTCGGCAATATAAGCCATTTTTTTACTATTCTCTCTTTCTGTTAAGGGGCCATCCATAAAGTACGTCACACGAATTTTAGGACTTTTGAACCCCTCCCCCCGTCCTTGTTACAGGTTGTCACATTTTTATAACCCTCCTGATGTGACGTCACACATCTTTTAAATTTATGTATGTATTTAAAAATAATCGAGAGAAAACAGCTATTTTCATTTTATTAATTAAATATAGATCAAGTTCGTAAATTTTTTAATTTTTTAATTCACATCCAAACTTTGCGTTTTAGTATTTAAAATTTTAACATGTGACGTCACAAAAGTATTGACCCCCCATGCCCCTTGTCACACGATGTCACACTTCAGTGATACCCTCCCTCCCCATTAACATGTGACGTACTTTATGGATGGCCCCTAATTTGAATTTACGCTGTAATAGAAAAGGATAGAACAGAGGTCAAATGTTAACATTTTAATTAACCATTTTGCAGTCAGGTCAGACATACCGGATAAATTCTTCCACCTTAATAACCACCTGTAAATTATTTGTTGTCAAGTACAAATTGGACCCTGTTCACCTGACAGTGAAACAAAACAAACGTTTATGAGTTTCACTTAAAGTCGGCCAACCGCTTTTATATTTCCATTTTATGTGAAAGCCTTTGACACATCACAGCGACAGCTCTTACCTGAAACAAGCATAAATTAATATTAAGTTTCTTTCAACTGTTTAACTGTTCTTAGTTTAGACATTAATGTATAAATTATAAGGAATAATGAGTTATGTTTCAAACCCCGGCACCAATGGACTTTTCTTTTCGTACAGTGAAAGAAAACAGTGAAAAAAAAGAGTGCGTGTACTATGTACGCGCGTAAGAAGTTATAGTTCTTTGGCATTATTCAAAATAGTTTTTGATTGCAAGCAAATAATTAATTACAATTAAATAATCAAAGACTGGAAGAGGAGTCATTATAGTCAATAAAGTTCAGTTTACATTAGAAAAATTTAATAAATAAATATTTATTATTATTCTCTTACATTATTATTCGAAGTTTAAATTATGTCCAATGCCGTAGCATCTTCCGTGGGCAACTTCATTATGTTAATTTTGTGTCACGGTGCACGCGCATCGTAAAACTTCACTCTCACCAATTTTTCATAACGCGCCTAAAGAAGTATAACTTCAAAAATCCTTAGGGAATCCGAATGCCTTATACCTTAAAAGTCGATCGCCTAAAAGAATATCTTGAAAGATATACAGTAATATGAGGACAAGACCAACCTTGTAACATCATTCCTTTTTTAATAAAAAGAATAAGTTAATCAATTGTCAAATTAAGTGCGCTGAACTAACGAGAAGTACTGACAAGTAAATGTATTTATTTAGCAGGAAAACAGATATATGAGTTTAAAAGAATGAAATCAAATAAATATAAAGTTAGAGTAATGAGAATTGAATGCATCCTACAACAGCTTCACAAAATAAACGTGTGTGTATGTACACGCGTTAGAAGTACGTTTGTACAAATAGGAAAAATTACACTAACAATAGAAAAATATACTCTCATCATTTTTCCCTAACGCGCCACAAGGAGTTTATCTTCAAAAAAAACTAAAATGTTAACTATAGCTAACTTCAGGGTGTCGGTTTTATGTGTAAAAATTTGCTCTCATCATTTTTTCCTAACGCGCCAAAAGAAGTATAACTTAAAAAAGAATAATTATATACAAACATGACCGCAGACAATATAGAGATATCATCAAATACAGTAAAAAATCCGGTTGCATAATCTAGATATTAATAATTAAAGATATTTTAAAGATGACTTCGAGTGAGACTAACTCAAATGAGAGATTAAAAACATTACGCAAATTACTTCCGCTATTAATTACTTGGTACTTTATGACATGTTAACGTATGTAAGTTTATGTTAATAAAATCCGTTGTATAATCATATACTTCCTTTAACAGCTAATACAGGTGTTAAGACTTAATTTTCCCGCTTTATATAGAACATTTGCGCGTGTTTTAAATTAATGTTATTCACCTTTGTTGTTACGCCGAAGAATCTTATGGTCTATGATCGAAGAATTGTTTATTAAAAGCAACCTCTGTTTGGGGCTGATTTTTAAATGGCAACTATGGATTATGGTAAACAGAAAATATAAGAGTTTAATTCTGTTAAATTAAAATGAATATTTAACACTATTACAATTACACCTGGCAACCCTAATGTTGCGGATGACTGAGAGCTGGCAACCAATATAAGAAGAATTGAAGTTCGTTCCTCACCCGGGGCATATCTTTAGAGGCCTCATAGCCTAGCGGTCTTATTAAGTGGCAGCTAGGTGAGGGGTACCGGGTTCGATTCCCGGTTCGAGGGCAATTTTACTTTTTTTTTAGGACAAATTTAATTTAATTTAAATTTGTTCTCGGCCTTTGGGAGGGTTGTGCGGTACAGGGCGAGTACCTAAACCGTACATTAAGGACACGGTCGAATTTTCTAAAGACAAGCACGAATTATAAAAAAAATCCTATACCTACTTGACGCTGGCTAATGCAAAAATCGTGCCAGAGCCATAAAAAAAAAGAAGAATTGAAAGCTTAGGTACTGTAAAATTTATATTTAAGTATGTACGTTGTTTATTAATATTATATAAAGACTGCAACCTTAGTATTTATATATTTTTTTTCTTACTAATACTTAACAATAAAAACAGCAAGCCATAAATATAAATTAAGACAAATAAATTACAAAGTGTATAATGGAGAATGTTCCGAGTTGTTTGGGCCTGCTGCCGGGCTACCGCAGGAACCGAAATATTTTCAAGTTGTATCCACACCACCACGAAAGCTGGAAGCTTTCAAAATCCGCTTATAGAGCTGTGAAATTGGCTTCCAGAGGTCTTCCGTGCGACCTCCAAAGCATACTAGACCACCTAACCACTAACATGGATATCTATGGGCTGCTGTTCCGTGGACTCGTTTTATCATATAAAAATTATGATTTTATTCTACCAAAACAAATGATTTCATAACCTACCATACTTCGTATTACTGACATAAAAAACCTTATCGCACATCTGTGTGAATAAAACTTTTGTTATGAATTCAGTGGCTAAATTTAACGGTCATTCACCATGAAAACATTGTTCATTAGCAACACATAAAGAATAACATTCAGTGGCGGAGTGGCGAATAATCACCGCATCTGGCTGAGAATAGGTTATGACTGGTTCTGTCGTAATACGAGTTTCGTATACCTTTGATGGTAATAAGATAAAATTCAAGCCGTTGTTAGAAGAACTCCTATGTAACTAAGGAAAATATCTAGACTACGAAATAAGCTATTTAAAAGACTGTATATTTATAAATATATCCAGAAATATTAACATTTTATACGCCTTATCTCTGTGGCCAAATGTTAAACAAAAATTAACAATTTATTTATTTATTTATCAATAAGGAAACATGACATCACAAATACATGATATGTAAAAAAATATATATAGGTTATAATTATAGACGTGTCCTTATTGTTTCACAAATAAGATTTTTATATAAGTGTGAACACAGCTAAAAATTATATATTATTATAACGAAAGACAAAGTAACTAAAGAGTATTTAAAATATTCGTAACCTACACAGTAATAATAATAATTAAACAAACCAGGGAATTGTTTTTTTAATCATTGATAATAATCAATATTATGAATGTTTTCGTTAATCCAAAAACTTCGAACATCAGAACAGTTATGAACATAAAAGAATGTGCATATAAAATGTTGATAGTTTACAGATATATGATGATTTTTTATAATACCATAAATACCAAGAACCGCTTAAAACCAGACTAAAGACACAGACAATATGACGTTTGCAATGCCATATCTTCGGTTAACATTTCGTAATAGCTGCTGACAAATCGCCACTTGTCCGGTTTAATATTACCTTCTAGATATGCTAATTCTACTAATGCACTGTTTGAAGGGTGTAATTGTTTTAATAATTTGAAGCGACATTCCTTTTGTTGTGAAATTATTCAATACGTCCAGTACCTATCGGATATTTGGAAATATTTCGTAAAATAAAATAGTCGAAATCATAAGATACACAGTGGTAATCTAGGATTTGAATAAAGAACTATTTGCACAGTAATATGCAATAAAATAACTTCTGATAGTCTGCGTCTTTAAGTAACCTGGAGATCTTGAACGCACACGTGGAGCATCACATAATACTCATAAATAAAAAGTATCTACATATGTCGCAAAATATGTCTACCCTATATACTGTTGGGAGGTTAAGGTACATAAAACACATAAAGTGTTATCTAAATTCGCTTAACTTAACGCCCGATCCTTTAAATTGGCTATAACTATTTCTAATAGTATAAAGGGTCTCAATGCCATGTCGTGGCGGTGTTACAGAAAATTAAATCTAGCTATTGTAATTTTATTGCGTTGATGTCGTGACGAGGTGACGGCTCGCATCACGAGGAATTGTCTTTATTTCGCTTTACTGGCTAAGTAGTACCATAAACTTGCGAAATATCTAATACAAGAACATTGCTCCCTTACCAGCGAACGACAGAATAGCTTTTAGTTAAAAGAAAACTTGATTAAAATGAGCATGATGTTTAGGCTCAGTGAGTCATGATGGATTTAAAGAAGAACAATTATTGCGTTGCAGACGTTGAAGTTTGATTTTATAAATAGATACAGTGGGTTTTTTTTATAATTTAATAAAATATCAGTGGAACGGGTTTAATGTCAAAACGTGTCCTACAGAGCGCCCATTTTATAATAACTGTTTTTATTTATTTATTTATGCTTTATTACCTTATACACAAACATACACATAACAAAAATACAAAAAAAAACATGTTACAAAAGTTATAAGGCAACGGGCGGCCTTATCGCTAACAAGCGATTTCTTTTTATCAGTATAAGAAAATAATCAAATTAAACCGAATTAAGTAAGAAAAATTCGTGACAAATGGATCGGGTTTAGGAACCAAAGAGTGACTGTACACATTCTTTACACACGTTCATGTGTCTTAAAAGTAGTATAATGTATTATGTATTCCATCTCTGGCTATATTTTTAGTGTAACTGTTTTTTATTATATATAATTTATGTTAGCTGTAGGATTACGAAATAAATAAATAGTTAAAAATAATAATTCTTAAAGTTCAAGATTCGGAGCATCACCGAGCTTTCAGTAGTCATTAAATACAAATACAAGCTGTCACCTGTCAGGTGAAATGTTTATGTCTGGTTTCGTCAAGTGGGGTTTAAAGAAATGCAAACGGATAAACAAGGTGATTGGGAGAGACAAAATGTTATAGCAAAGATAAGCCTAAAGTTAATAAACAACTATAAAAGTACTTTTCAATATCACACACACACAGCACGGATACACTTAAAAAAAATAGTTTGAGTTTGGGTAACTTAATGGATGGATGAATGGCTCTAAGAAATATTATAGGATAGAACGATTTTATTTTATCACGATCCTCAGAGGTGCTTAGTAAAGAAACAAAAACCTTGCATACAACCTTTTTTTTATTAAAAAGCTCAAGTTACTAAGGAGCCGAATATTGACAGGAGTCAGCTGAACATTAAATCTGGAATGCTAAGCATTGAGGTGGACCGTGTCATCTCCAATTACAGTTAACATAAGCCTCAGAAATCTTTTTATAATAGATGTTCGCCGGCACGGTAAATTAAAAATATCTAAACATATATAAAAAAGTGCGTGCGTCCAAAGTACACATATTAGAAGTGAAACTTCTTCGGCAAACTTATTTTTAAGTCTTGTTCATATTTATACAAATCTAAAACTTTAATAATATTTCATAAATTCTCTTCACGAAATTTTAATTTTAAAAATAGAATTTCTACAAGTTAATTCGTCCTTCTCACTCTGTCTCAATCACCCTCTCCCTTTTCTCCGACAAAAACGCTGCACATCTTCGTGACGCTAATATTATTATTATTGCGTTTAATTCGTAAAAAATTTACCCTCATGCGCCTAAAGTAGTTTCACTTCAACTGAAAAAATATGGAGTGATTTGCATTCGAACATAAACCAATAAGATCGTAATAGTACCAGAACAATATGTACAAAATAATATTGTTTTTTTGTTCACGCGTATAAAGAATACAATTATTGTTTTAAAAAAATAATTTTTCCAACAAGTTTGACATCCTTTATTAACTGGATGTGAATTGACTCAATAAAACTTTATCTCGTAATGTACTTTCTTTGGACAAATCTGCGTATAAAATATGGTCATGCCAAATTCGTTATCAATATATGAAATCGAAACAATAAAAACCGCCGTGAACTAAAGGGAGCCGATGAAACGGTCATAACACGCCAAATATGATTTCGAAACCTTGGTGTCATGTAAAATACCAGCGACCTGTTCCCTGACCTACTGAGTTTTTGCAAATATGTAGTATCGCCTTGCGACATGGCTTTCGGCACTGTATGATATCCGTAAATGACGTATTGATTACAAGCTAACTGAAAAGTCGAAGTGATTAACGAGTGAAATTTGCCATTTTATATTGGAATTTGCAATTGTTCAACCACTTTGCTTCGTTACTTACGTACTTGTGACATTATCATTACCCATATTATATAATTATGTCTAACACTGTGTTCTAAAATATTGTTTAAAAAAATGGAATCTTATTAAAAGTAATAATTTATTTATATGCAAAAAATTGGTACAAAAATTTTATGGTGGTACAATCTAGACTTCGCAACATATCATAGATATCATCATAATCAATTCTTATATTATTTTAAGTCTAAATCATAATATTATTAAAGATATTATTTTATTTTCAAAAGTAGCATATTATCGATTTTTAAAGATTCTAGTAAGAAAATCTTTGTTAATTTTTTTTATATATTTAATCCCACATAACTATTATATATCTTAACAAAATACTAATGCGATAAAACTACACAATAATACCTACACCGATAATCCTACATTTAAAAATCATTAAAATATATGAACCTAGATCTTATAACTAATAACAAGCCACTCTTGTGAACTTAATGATATTCACTTATAATACCACAAGAGCTTCAAAATTATCGGGTATTTCCCTCAAGGTTCGTTGCAAACAAATATAGTCGTCATGACGACTATATTTGTTTGCAGGGAACCTTGAGGGAAATGCCAGATAATTTTGAAGCTCGTGTGGTATTCGGGGGATTATTTTTCCGACCCAAATGTCGGCCAATAGAATTGCACCATGAGACGAAATGTACAGTTAACAAATAAGAATTTCTTAATGAATAAAACAACTACTTAATACTTTTCTTGAAGCAACGACCAGAGAAAATTTTCACAAAAAATTATCAGTATAATACCATGTAGGTTGTACCACGTGACGTCGAATGGTGCAATTCTATTGGCCGATATTTGGGTCGGAAAAATAATCCTATATAATTCCGGATAAGTTTTTGGCATAAACAATTTCTCCTCATGTCTACTGCAGTTGTCCATTCCCGTTGACTTAAAATAATGTTTACCTGTTCGAATAAGGACTTTTTAAAAATATTCATGCAGGCAGTAGATAAAATTTTGGGCTTCTTAAACAAACGTTAGCAACTATTAAGACAGTTTGCTTCAATAATTGCTCTCACAATTTTTTTTGAGCCTTAAAAAGGTATGTCTCGGTTGAGATATTGCTTGCTAATTATGTAAAGGTCTCTTAAGGTACTATAAACTCACACTCATGTTTAAAAAACTCATTTATACCTTAGCAAATAAGAATAAAATGAATGCAAGTAGTTATTGGCTACTTTACCTCGCAAAAACCGACATCCGTTCTTGTATTAGAATAAACTGCCATTTCTAATTACCAACCCTATACGTTACCATTATGGAGTTTTATACCATATTACTTTAAGATAAGGACGGTATTAGCGTACACTTTAAATTTATTATTTAAGTATTAGTAATTAGAGACACGCCCTCACAGTTGTCTCCTATAATTACAGTAGTTCATACATTATATCCTTTGCTGAGAACGAAGAATGTTGGTATTGTATCGGACTTATGCTACAATGATGTTGATATAATAAACTGTCGTAAAAATACGTCAAAATATTTGCTTTCTCTCATCCCAACCCTGTTCCTCTCGTTTTGTAACAGTGAGTCGAATTGTTAAATGAACAGGTGATCACGTGCAAGTGCGTGGGTTAGACAAATGTCCATTTTATGAGCGAGCGAGCCAGGGCTGTCACTCACGACAAAATAGCGGTCATGTCTGATATGAGGAAGTGCTTAACACAAGCCATATTAGACCTTCAATGTCTCGTGGTTAGGCGGTCGATTTCACGCTGTCAAAGTCATTTATTATCACTTCAAAGGATACTGGTAAAGATTTTAAAATGTGCTTACATTTTTACTTAAGAGCTGTTATCTTAGTGTCTTTAATTTAAATGACGCCTGTGCATCACTGGACTTTTCTTTCTAAATGTGAATTTAACACTCGATCGTACGGTGAAGGAAACCCTGAAGAAACTGGATTGCTTTATACACAAAAATCGGCGCGTAGTTCGCGTCTGCAGGGATAGAATCATATAATATAATCACTTGTCTATTAATAAAAAAAATACGCCACTAGTTTTTTAAGATATATATGTCTAACACTCAAAATAACCACGAGAGCAATAAATTCCATTCCTCGGAACGGAAATTAAATAACAGTTAAACTGAATTATTAAGAGCCATTACAGGCTATCGATTTCAAAGCATTTATCACAACAATTATCATAAACAAAAGATCTAAACGTTTAATTTTAATGGCACTGCAATAAGTCGATGCGATTTCGAATGAGTAGAATCCGAGGCATAAATTGAAACGGGATAACCGACACCACTGGCCCGTTAGACGGGAGTTATTGTTTATCGAAACCACGAAACATCACATCAAATACAAATAATTCAATGAAAATATCAGTTGTAAAATCATTTTGTAAATAAATATAAGTACATGGAGCCTATTATTATAAAAACCAAATAATACTTATTGAACCTTTACAAAGCTCAGTAAATAAATGGTCAAAGTTTTTTATCAGCCAAAAGCACAATTTGCCAAAAAAATATTTAGTTGTCATTAGATGGCGCATTACTAAAGTTTATTCAAATTAACTTTTAAAAGGCATTTTAAGGCAACGATCGAAGTTCTCGCACGATATAATAATATAAGACAGAGACATACATTATCTTACGGTAATTAATTTAATTTTATAGTCACTTTAAAGAGAATATAAAAAGCCTTGTGAGAACCCTGATCTGAATATTGAATACGTCCGAATTGTGCGCCAGTCATGTTTATATTATTCATTCAAGATTAAGTTGAAATATGTATGATTTTATTTTTGACCATCTCAGTAAATTTTACATATTTGAGTAATGTGTGCTAGCATATAAAATATTATGTATTTTTTAACAGATATTTTAATCGCCTATTAAAGGTATTAGGGACAGCCAACTAATCTCTTCAAACTATGTTACTCTTTATACTACGCTTTAACTCCATCAAGAAGGGGGCAGACACATCTTTGTGTCTGTATCACAATTTTTTTTTTCAAGTTTTACCGGCTGATGGCACCTTTTAGAGTATTCGAATTATGCAGCTCCAAGAACAGCAGGCACCTGATGTTAAATTGCCCATGGGCACTCTCATTGCCAGATGGCTCTGGAAGAATTGGTACGCTCTTTTCTTGAAGGACCCAAATGGATTAGAAAATATTTCAGTGAACTTCAATGTTTTATTTAAACATTGAAGCTCCATTTTATATATGATACTTATATGCATTGCTATGGAACGATTTCTATATAATTTATATTCATCAAGAACATTCATACGTGCAATAATGTATGTTTGTATGCGTTGACCCGTCACGTATGATCTAACGTCGAACTGCGGTTCACTGCGCATGCGACCGCACTAATTGTCTAGATCTAGACTCAAATCTAACGGTAAACCTAATTTATAGTCAAAATAGACATGACACATTTCTTCCGTTGCATCGAGTCTCTAGGGAAAATTTACATTTAATTATTTTTATATTGAATTAAGTCATATTTAAATATTGAGTGTATTACGGTAAATATTATGTAATATTCTTATATAAATGTTCACAGAAGGTTCACTTTAAATGTACTGTATACATTTTAATGGTTTTATTTACATTTAGAGAGACCGTATGTTATTAAGAGGTCCTACACATAGTTAAAAAAAGATTTATCATTGTGGAATCAATGTTCTGTCGTTTCCGCTAACCCCAACATTGTGGTTTTCGTTAAGTTACTTTAAACTATATCCAGTTCATCCTTTTATGGGTTTAGGAACACATTACTTTGTTTTATATTTAATATTTCTTTATAAACAAGTATCCTTTTGAAGCTTACACGTCGATTATTAAGACTGGCATCTATCTCTCTTATGTTTCTATCGCCATACGAAAATAACAATGTATTTGTGCATAATACACAGAAGGATCACAGTGTACACACTTTGTGATGATACATCATCACATCAATACATACACATTAATACAAGTGCACATGCGCTAATTAAAGATTTAAGGTTAAAGGTACACTGCCACAGGGACCAAACATTTTTAATTTGTTTTATTTTTTAATTATAATTACTATGTTTAGAATATTGTAAATATTTGTGTTGGAAAGACAAATAAAATGTTTTATTTTTAAAATAATGTCACAATAAAATACTTTATTTACTACTTCATAACATGTTGGCATTAATAATCTACAAAACATGTTTTGCATGTATTATATAACTCGGATGTTACATTAACCATAGTTATGAATAATGTGTAGGAACAAGGAAGCGCCGGAAGTTGTTATCTAAATGAATTGTGCGAAATCTACGCGCATTTTTTGTATTTACACCATTGTGTAAATGTAACAATTAATCACACTTAATGAAGTGACTAACATAATTCATGAGAATAACTTGGCAAAGAATGAGCAAGTATCTAGACTGTCAGACAAGCGAGGGACCATAAGGGCGACCCGGTGGGGTGGCCCTATTGGGGAACCAAGACCGTTCACGAGATGGGCGGATGACATTATCAAAACGGTTCGAGCTGGATGCAGCTTGCCGAGACACCTGGAGGTCCTTGGAGGAGGTCTTTATCTGGGGAGGGGTTCTTTCAAACTAATTAAAAAATTGATATTACTTAGTAAATAAAAAATTTCGTGCAATTTATTTTCGTTTAAAAAGTTATAATATTTAAAGTTTTTATATTGCAAGAAATAAAAGGCTTCTGTTTTTTATTATTTATAACAATCTTATCTCTAACTTTGTAAATTAGTATTCGTGTTAAGCAAAGTTTTTGAAGGCTCTTCGGTAGAACCCTTCGGCAACGAACAATTGAAAAGTGCTATGAAAAACGTTAAAACAGTTTACGCTTGTAAAGTTACATGACAGTAACAATTTTCATCTTTTCTACTTGTCACTTGTGCAAAGCATAGAAAAATCGGGATTAATATAACACATTTAAGTCTGCGTGAAGTACATTTCGCATTAGAGTAAGCTACAGCGATTTGTCTGGCGCAGGCGCACGCGTAATTATTGGCAATGGTGATCGATGTTGTCTAATGACGGCTCGCGGCCGAGAGACACCTCATGTCACTCAAGATTGATACCAAGCATTTAGAATAGAGAATAGCAAGTTTTTTATTTAGTCTTAGGGCTGTTTTAAATCTTCAACTATAAGAAATAAATGTTGATGAGGGTAATAACTTCAGATAAAGATATTTTCTTAAACTGGGAACTAGAACTCGGTTTTCGAAATAGTTTTAACGTGAGATTATTAATGTGTAAATACATCATCTGATCTACTCCTCTTCTTATCTAAGTAATCGTCTGTTATTTTAATGCCTTTACATTTCAAATCTAAATATCGCAAAACAGCGACAAACTGACACTATACGAGAAAAGGTAGGTACACTTTTAGTTTTCTATTTACCAATTTTTAATTATTATTACTTTGTAGATTAAGAATATTGCAAATACTTTATTTTTGTGTGTTATTAAAATACAATTTGCCCCGCCTACTTTAAAGAGTGTATAAAAATAGAATCATATTTATTTTAGAAAATTAGAAAATGATATTATAAGAATGAATGTCTATAGTAATAAATTTCCAGTTGCCGGAAAATTAGGTTCTAGATACTTCCTTCCTCTGTATTCATAAAATAATTTATTGATCATGTAAAAACTTATGTCATAAATAACTAGTGTCAGTGAATGAGGATCTTTCCTAATTGGCGCGTTATCGTTCGTCCAATCGATTCGATTTAAATGAAATGAAACGAGTAATCCCCATTAAATGAAGGCATTAAAGTAATCTGTTTTATTAAGCGATGAGCTCTCAGCAGCTGTATTATGTATTATTAAGTGCGGAATACTCTTGAACTTTTTAATACAATTCCACAGGCACAGTAAACAATACTGTCTTCGTTTGCATAGCCCGTATGTGGTCATTTGCTACTAATATTTTCAATTCATTGATTTTATACTTTAGAGAAGTACAATAAAACAAACTACTTAAATAAAATAGGAATAAAAGTTACTTAGTGCAACAGGCGGCGTTATCACAAAGAAGTGAACTCTTCAAAGCAATTTTTATGTATATCAAAAGCTTGTATAAATATTTCTACAGTACTTGATCGTTTTTTATTTAAGAGTTTATTTGTACACGCTTTTGTTACAATTTAGCATGACTATAAACACATTAAATATTTGAATAAACGACAAATAATTTGATTAAATTATAATGTACGGTTCAAGTCAACATTCCATGTCCATGGGTGGCACACTAATTGCTTGTTTCGGTTTGCGAACAAATGTCTACAGTCCCTCGGGCGATTTTAACGTGTTGTGGGCAGATAAGGATAACAAACTAGTTAGCGCCGCTAGCGTTTCACGCATTGGCTCTGCCCCTGGTATTCGAAAGAGTAATGCGATGGAATAAGATGATGAAGAGCAGTGGCCACTAGCTACAGCTTGCGACTCTCATCCCTTTTTTAATGTGATGGAATGGATCGAATGTTCTCTATGTACCTACTATTAATAACATATTTTATCTCCCTCCCCCCACACTATAGATACAATAAATAAGATTTTACAAGACAACGTAACTTAATACTACGTAGAAAAAAACATATGGTTTATAGTATGTATATTTAACGTAGTTAGAAAATTCTTTCTGTATTCTATTCTCTAAAATATTTAAACAATTCTTCTTTTGTTCACACGTAAACGAAGTATATATCTATAGATATATATGTATATTAATTATACGTAATTAATCTATATATATATATTAATTATAAGGCATTAATCTGGCCTTAATTAGTAATCAAATAATTGTCTGATATCAAGTTTAAAAATACACGAAAAAATATTCATGATTTTATAAAGCGTAAATGCTCCCGTATCACACTCGTGAAAACTTTAAGAACTTTCTTTTAAATGTCTTGTTTGTATTTTACGATATTATAACGACGTATTGACCTTTACATATAAACCTTATTTAATACCTTTCACTTAAAGCAGCTACCTACACGATCAAAATCGACTTTAGGCTAAATTATCTTGTATAACGTGAAAAATATGTAAAATGGTGTAACCATTTAGTGTTACAATTCATAAGATAATGACGACTGATTTCTTCGTTTTTAACCTTTGCATGGATCTCACAGAACAACAAAATACATCAATAGCACTGCAACCTTTTTATGTATGTGCCTCAGATTTCTTAATCTCTTTCACGATTGTCAATTTAGTAGTTTTTTGGGTCTAAAGCTGAATTTTTCACAATGTTTTCCTTCAGCGTTTGACCGAAAATCCATTAGTGCACAGCTGGGGATCGAACCTACGACCTGAGGGATGAGAGTCACATGCTGAAGCGACTGAGCAGTGAGGTCGCAAGTCTGCAAAGTCCCAGGAAACTTCTGAGCTTCTGGAAGGCTGGCTTAATTAGCCAGGACTTTACGTACAACGGACCAAAAGTGCGAAAACTGAGGCGACATACATACGGTGAAATCATTCTAAAAAAACCGGCGTCCATGCGTCGGGTTGTCTCTCTCCCTATAATATGGCGAGGGGGCCAATGGCTGGCCATGCGTCATACTCGTGAAAGGGTGCTACTTGTGGTGACTGTTTTTGACTTTGACTTTGGCATTGTCAAACCAACAAATTTACAACATGCGTCAGACAGAAGGCTGATCACTTACTTGTCTATGAAATAAAAGTAACCAAAGAAACGGGTGCAATCTGAGGCCCAGACCCATGTAGCGCCACCGGATTATTATTAGTAACTGGACTTCAAGTATTGTTTTCTACGGTAACAAGTGAGTGTACCAGTAAAGTTCCGATAACGGGAGATATCATTAGCGTCCAAGCGGCGCTAGTATCCATTCTTTACACCTTGCGCCTGCGCCTATTGTGCGGTAATAACCAATTTATTGATTTACTGCCTGCGTTTTGTTTATAACTAGCTTTCACCAGTAACACTACAACAAGTGTCTCTTGAATCGTTTATTAACTTTGATAAAAAATCTTTACAATAATAATTGTAGTTTATTAAACTACTGCATAATTGAAATTATATTATATTATAAATTTATTACGATCTCATGAAAGCTTAATTCATATTTGGATTGATCCATGTGACGTGACGTATGAATGGCACCAAATGTGGAACGACGTTCATTCCAGTGAGCCTCCGCCCTGCCCTTCAGGCGATTGACCATCCTTCAACGGGCAGCCCAAGGAAAAAGCCCATTTCCGGCAGAGCTACGCTCGCCAAACGGTCCGAACTGAGCTATCAAACCCCTTTAGGCTAGTGGCAGTTGCAAGATTCTATTCCAAAAAAAATGCGTGACAGATAAGACACCCACAGATAAGCAAAACTTTAGTTTGTCATAGACTATAGATATTGTGCGCAAAAATAATTATGAAGACACTTGGTTCTACAACATGAAATATAATAATCTTTAAACAATTATTAATTAATTATCGTTAAAGAATAGTTTTGATGACATTTTACAATTCAAACTTAAGAAATATGAACATCTAAATGCTGGAAAGGTAAATTAAATTCCCGTGAACGCCAGGATCTTACCCAACTCCACATAATTAACAATAATACCAATGGTATAAATAAACAATAATTGACAAGAGTTTCCTCCGAGATACAAATAGATAATATAACGGTGCACGGTATTTAATGCGTCTGCGCAACGTGGTTGCGTTACACTTGTGAAACTGACTGGATTACTAACTACTGTGCAATATGTCTGCAAAAATATGTCGTGTATTGTGATAACATACATTATAAATGTGAATAAGTTTCTGATTTTATCTACTTCAATGTCTAATACGATTATTAATTATCATACATGAATCGTATATTTTCAACCAAATATTTGGTGCCAATAAAGAAAAATGCAATTACAACCTTTCAGGTCTAGGCCTCAGATTTCTGTATTCGTTTCGTGATCCTATATTTTTCTTATTCTTCTTTATATTCTTCTTCTACACGCGGGTAAAGCATGCAGGGGTTTCTCACCTTTCTTTCACTGTAGGAACGAGAGGAAAGTGCACAGTACATAGAAATATATAAATAATCCACAGCACGGCCGTGATTCGAACGCACGAACATTGTTGTTCTTGGCGCCAACACTATGTGTAATATTTTGAATTCTATGGTATACAAAATATGTTTATTTTTAAGATTTCTCTCCGTCTATATCAATTGAAGTATTTCCTCTATGTGTACTTAGATTTATATAAGAATATATAACTGTAAAAATAGTTTACCACACAATTGCTATATCGTCATGTTCACAAAATAGGGAGATATTTTTGTCTCTTTCATATGAGGTTATTACAGACACTTGTCGCAATACCAAAAATGTAATGTTTCCGTGTATTTCCGCAATATGTTTTAATTTGACCGCATTGCTTAAAAATCTGGTTATTACATACAAAAGATCCCTAGATTACGGGGCACTGGTCTTGTCCCACTTTGTCAGTATGACATTCCTCTACTATCTTTGACTTTGACAAACGCCGGCAAATGCTAATTAAATACTTTTAATTTCATTACATTTAATTGTATTTGTATTTGTACTGAATACCATGGTACTGAAAGTTCGCGTGTAACACGAAACTGCGGCCTATCAGACCGTGGCGCTTGGTTTACCTGTGTGGCTTAAGTTATAAGCTAAAGCGATTTCTAAAGCGTGGAAGACGAACTTGGCTTTATACCTATACCAATCACATGTACCCCTCTTCTTCAGGTGCCACTTTATTATTAACAACTTGAATTGCCTGGTATCTTTTGCTAGCTCTTAACAGTTCCTCGGCTGATGTAATGCCGGTCCACTCCCGTATGTTCCGACGACGACTTCTTCCTTCTACCAGCCCATCTCTTGCCTTGAATTTTGCCTATCATTATGAGCTGCAACAAGTCGGATCGATGATGACGTAAAATGTGTCGAGATATGTGACTTTCCGTACTTTAACAGTTACACATAAACTTTTGTTCGTCACACTCTGGATCCAGCTGATGCGAATAATGCAACGGTCACGCCACGTATTCTTGTGTCTTTTTTAATATTGCAAGCCTCACAGCCATATAGTGCTACTGGCCAGATGTAATGGAGTAAGAGTCGGATCCTCAGGGCCCCCTCAATAGAAGTAAATTCCTAATTTCATTTTGAAAACACTTTTTTGTCTATGAAAGTGACCATTTTCAGCACTGTGTTATTGATTCGTCAATACGGCTATAGACTAATTTAACTTAAAATCGATAAGGATTATTCACACATTCATATAATCCAAGACACATTTGGCGACGTGTGACTTAATGTGTTGATAAGCTTGGGAACAGCCAGATCTGCTCTAAACTACCATATTAGTTAAATAGGCAAAATAATCGCTTCCGCCAATGCCTGTGACTTGCGACAGTTGATACGTCTACTAGAGTGTGAAGTGGAGAGCTACTAACAAGTACTATAGCGGACGACCGGTAGCCGCTATCCATACAATATACAATTACGGTTATCTACTGTATTTTACCTTACAACCATTGGACTACGCTATAAAAATAATCAATTAACACATGTTTAGCAGAATTTACCTTCGAACAAATATACTTCGGACAAAGTTCCTAAAAGCTTAGGAATATTTTAATTCAGATTGGTCTAGTAGAACTGTGTTACATTTATTTAAATTTAGGAAATTGACATCTAATATTATTTTCTTTATTGTTCTTTTTTATTCGTATGTTAGAAAAAGCTCTTAAAGTAATTTTTTTATACAGCATTGGAGAGGCGTTTGGCCACAATCCCTGATGTTAAGTGATATGCCCATTTTGTTTTCAGTTATTTTTTTCTAACCTCGATCTTTTTACATTTGAGTCATACAAAAATATAGGCGTTTGCTGAAAAGCAAACCAGATGCCTGGAACATAGTATCAAGATCTGGCACTCAATTAAAACTTATACACCATTATTAGTGGTTTACGTAAATAAAATAAATCAGTGGCGCTACAATCTTTTTAGGTCTGGGCCTCAGATTTTGTGATTTTGTCTAAAAGGCAAGTAGGTGATCAGCCTCCTGTGCCTGACACACGTTTTCATTTTGGGTCTAAGGCAAGCCGGTTTCCTCACGGTTTCCTTTACAGCCTAGAATCGAACCTACGACCCCAGGGATGAGAGTCGCACGCTGAAGCGACTAGGCCAACACTGCTCTACTTGGCGTGGTTTACGTAAACTGTAACGAATACCATATAAATAAAAAATATTGATATTTAGGTATGTACAATATTTCCGCATATACATTTCTCGGTTTAAATTAAGCAACATGCGTTTCGCTAAATTAACTGGAGAATGCACTCTAAGCTCATAAAGATTGATAAATGTCGTAATGAAAGTTGCACTGAAGTCACTGCAACACTGTTGCGACTTCATTAATATGAGTATTTATGACTTTGTTTACTATTAGGGACACGCCTATAAACTTCTGTTTATTCAAAGCTTATGATGAAAGGGGAAATCTTAATGTAGCTCTTATTTTAGTCATGAGGAAGTATCGTTTCAGCTATATATGGACAGTTCCGTGTACTAAAAGTAAAATTTAACTGATGTTTTTTTATTTTAAATATTGAAGAGCGTAAGTGATCGCTATTTTAGGATGAGCGATGAAAAGAAAATAATTTAAAAAAAAAAGACGACCGGAATGTGCTTTGCAGTTTATTTGATTAAAAATTTGACCTATAGTTAAAGTCATTATCAGAATATATATAATTATAATTTATATCCGTCAAAAAGATTTTTTAATCAGTTATGATATTGGTTAATCCTTTTGAGCAATCTATGTGCAGGTGCTATCTGCAGGAGCATATGTTTCAGCAGCTAAATTGTAAGGTTTCAATGGTATATTGCCGGCTTTACAAAAATCAAACTCCTAATTAATTTAGAAGAATCATATTTAAATTACTATTTTTTTCTTTCAGTCAAATCCTATAATTATGCGGATTAAAAAGACACCAGACCAAGTAATACTTTAAAGGAATATACTGAATTTACAAAATAATGCTCCAATCTACCAAATGGTAAGAACCAGCTGCCCACTGAAGTATCGACTGAAGTAAGAATTCGACTTAGGGTCCTTTCAGAAAAGAGTAATAAATAATAATAATAAATTGTAATAAATTAACAAAAATTTTAAGCGCCAGTTTACTGTTTGTTTTGGTTTCCCAGTCTTTGTGATATAATTATCAAAAACTTATAGTAAATTACTAGTTATGACAACCTTATTTTAGGTTTGGCCGCAATACACAAATACCGCAAACCTCCCACGACATAATATACATAATATAATTATAATGTATGAGAATTTAAGTCAAAGGTTAAGCTTTTACTAGGTCAAAAAGAAACGAAAATAAATTTTGAGATTATAGCTTACACATTTTACTAATGTCAACATTTTTATGGAATGTTTTTAATATTATTAATCATCCAACTTCAAATATTCCCTACTTTTTACCTTCATTTTTGTATCTAAAATCCTATCCTATTCTGTAATATTGGGTTTTTGTTATAACGTTTATATAAATAAATATTGTACATCCAATATTATTCAATTATATAAAATATGAATTGCTATATGCATGGATTTCGATCACGATCGAATCGATTTCCCGCCGTCACTCGATACATGATTTATTCGATTCACACATCGATTTGCCACGTAACAATCGCTTTGGTATGTACCGCGATTTCATGAGTATATAAATTATGAATATACAGACCACACACAGTTTTATGAATAGGAAATCGGAGCCGCAATGCATTCGCAATAATAACAGTAGGTATTAATGTTTTAGCCAACTGTACGAGGATTGTGCTGAAATTCATCTAAACCTATTTTCAGTGTCTAGTCGTGGTCAGTCTATCGTGTCTGAGTTTTGCGAGATGAGTCAATAATATATCGTAAAACTCAGCTGATATTCCGATATCGTAAAACGTAATCCTTTTAATATACTTACAATCGTATTATATAACATACCTGAAACAAAAAATACAATTTTATAAGCAATTGTTATGCAATAAATACATAAAACATTTGATTTTCTACAAGAAGACTTAACTCACAGAAAACTAGACTTTATATTATACGATATAGAGTAGAATTCTACGTGAATATATGTGACATAACAGTCGTTACAGCTACTACAAAATTATATTGCTTTTCATACAATTGTTATTATTTAACAACAATACATAGATGATTATGGTCTGTCATACAGTACGAACATTGCAATGGATTCTTTGGGTAAAATGTCGGCATATTACATACATTTTAGTAATATTTAGTTAACATAAAGCCTTATAAAAGCAAGTACTCAAATCTCCCATACTTAAAACCTGACCAATATTTGGTTCAAACGGCCAAATAAAAATAAATAAATCAATGGCGCTACAATATTTTGCTTGCTTGATACACGCCGTCTACTTTTTG
This sequence comes from Pieris napi, assembly GCF_905475465.1. Lineage (NCBI taxonomy): Eukaryota > Metazoa > Arthropoda > Insecta > Lepidoptera > Pieridae > Pieris > Pieris napi. The sequence goes on from NC_062245.1 coordinate 9,156,484, forward strand.
TGTCTAAGGTATGACGGCTCCTTCACCGTTCGAGCGAATGTTAAATACGCACATAGAAAGAAAGTCTATTGGTGACAGACGGGGATCGATCCTACGGCCTCAGGGATGAGATTCGCCTGTAGCCACTAGGCCAACACTGCTCAAATACCAAAGCCAATCGACAGATATTCTAATAATTGCAATCGCGTCGCTGTTAGCGCAAGTTTAACACGCACTTTTCGTCTGCCATCTAAATTTAGTCTTCTACTGATCCCAAGCTCTTTGTCAAGAAGCAGTCATCCACTTTTGCCCTAACAAGTCAATGTCGAAGGCCAAAAACATTTATTCTAATCCTAATCAAGAGTTCACGAACAAACCTGAATACCAAAGGCATGAAGCGTTAATTATGAGCTCTGAATTTGCAGCAGCTAACATGACAGCTTACAAACAGTTAGTACGGTATTTTCAAGCCATTAGTCAACCGATGTTTAGACTTAGGATCCGTCACCTTATGACACGTTATCGATGCGAGAATTCGTAAAAAACAGAACCAGTTGAGATTTGTGCTAGTTGACTGCCGACAGTTACTCGGCTCAGTGATTTAAATATTTAGAAGCACAGATGCTTATCAACGATTGATGTTTATGGATTTTAAGCGATATAATTGTTACCTATATAAAACTGACTGAACTATCTGATCGGCCAACGCAGCTAATTTCTATTAAAGAGGTCACAAGGCTGTATTAACATAAGCAGAAAACGATAAATGACTTGATAAATAAAAAGAAGACGAGTTCAGTCTCCTGATGGTAGAAATTCAGACAGGATATGGTGCGATGTCCATGTGTGACTCCGAAAACCACACATTATACAATTACACCTTATACAAGAATGTCTTATGTTCGCAGCTGCCTGGAGCAACAAACTTATACAAGGATATCTCTGGAACAGATAGTTAAGTAATTCATCTCCAGGATGTCTTTGAAAAAATCGTGGAATTCATAAAACATGTTTAGGAAGGAACGTCGAAAAAGTTCTGCCTGTAAATATTTAAAGAATATTATCTAATAAGTGCCTTCCCGCAAACACCATACCATATATATACCGCAAGTACAATCAAATATTCTAGACTAACATATCCTTGACTTGGGCCAAAGTAAAAAATACATAATAAATGAGACAAACATAGGCATAGAGTCAGCTTTAGCGTATTATTCTGTCCAACAGATTTGAACCCAAGAACGTCTGCTGATCGTGCAACTAGTAGACCAATATAGTCATTGGAATTTATATTTACGTATATATATTACCTACAAAAGCCGCGCATGAAAAAACGGCGACCTACATATTAACAAACTAAATATTCATGATTATTCATTTTAAAAACTAAAACCATTTGTAACTATTTTACGGTTGATTAATGGCGTGATAATTTTTTATTTTAATGTAGAAAAAATGTTTCTATGCGCTTAAACTATTCAATACCAGGACTCTATGGCAACGTTGGGATGTAGTCTATTGGTGGTGGTTATCACCAGCACTATTCATATATCAAGCAAACACTAGCGGTATCACTTAACATCAGGCCTCCTGCCTTACTTCATAAAAATAAAAGAAACAAGACAATTTAATCCTTTGAGTATTAAAATATTTATTTTATTTAGCAAAACCAGTGGCGCTACCACTCTTGGTTTTTACCTCAGCTTACTTTGTGTTATCATTTGTTTTTATTACTATGTAAGTAGGTGACCAACCTTCTGTGCCTGTGCGCGCCTTTTTAGACTAAACATGCCGGTTTCATCGCGATATTTTCCATCGCCGCACTAGTGTTAAACACATAGACAGAAAAATCTGCGAACCAACGACCTCAGAGATGAGGCACTAGGCCAACATTATTCATGTCCTGTCATGACATAAATTCAATTCGATAGATCTGCTTGCCCAAAGTAGAGTTTACTAAATTAGGTGAGTAGGTACGAAAAATAAAATATCCACTCAGGTGACGTCGGCCTTTGTAACATCCATCATTCACCGTTTCCAATCTCAACTCTTTTAGACATCAATTTTGTACAATAAATCAATCGATTCGCACTCAAAAAACTTGTAATTCATCAAACATCGTACCAACCACAGTATAGAGACAAAAATTACTTCAAAAAAGACGTCTATATCGTTCATTTTACATACGGCACATTGAGATATAAATAAAATAAAAGAACTTAATCCTAGTACATCCTTAGTTGCAAGGACCTCTTCACGAGTAAAAGAGGCCACTCCATTTCTCTCTTTTCTCCGCCAAGTCTATCCAAGATATTTTTTTTATTTGGACCACAAAATTAGGACACACACATGATACAAATTGACGTACATACAAAGAACGGTGCCGTCCCTATAACATGTGGACACAACCAGCGAAATCAAGTAGATCAAGTAGAGACAATAAACCGAGTTAATACAAACTACCATAAAATTAAAAAAAATAAACTATAAAAAGAGTTAAACTATTTGAACCAAGAAATGAAATTATTGGTACTGTGTCCTAATTCCGGGGAATATAAATTCCTTTGTAATTTCAGCAGACCACTTTCCAGCGGCCTATCTCTCTATATTTTTCCGGGAGGACCAAGCTATTTTCTTTGTCAAAGTGGCATCGTTGCGTCGAACTGTCGAAGTGTCGAATTAACGCAGGCCTACCTGCATGCCTTTAGGTATTTTTTTCTTTTAAATAATGACTATTTTATTATTTGTGATAAGCAGATATTTGTATCAATTCACGTCTTCAATGGAATAAATATATTGATATATTAACATTGAGCTGTAAATAAATAACAAGCTTTAAAACATCTCTTACAGCACGTCGTCTTTAGGTATACTTCGTACGTTCGTACACTGTGGAAATACCACTGACCCATATAGTATTGGGGACAGAAATCAAGTTTTTTCAAAACCTGCCCAGTTTTTTACAATAATTAGATATTTTTTCATGCAAGTTAACATTTATTACTTGAAACTCTATTCTAAATTGTATATTTATTGAAATTTACCGGTTTTAGGCAATTGACATTTAACTACGATATTAATGTATGGATTTCCGCACTGACAGTAATTACAAATAAAAAAATTTGAATAATTAACAAAAATCAATGATTTTTAATGCTTTATTATCTCAACATGAAACAAAATTAACTTACACTGAAACAGATTATGATACTTACTATTTAGGTTAATTTACTGTATGTGTGTAATGGAAATTTTGTGTGAATTGTCATAAATATCTTGTAAATATGCTCGCATGTAGAGTTTATTCAAGGTACAATAGAACATAATATACTCGCAATAATATCAGTTTCATCCCGTTGGAACCCAAGACCGTGCGTTGATTAAGACATGAACCCATAAATATTTACAATACTAGATTTGCATTTACAAGTTTAAAATTACCGATAATCTCCACTAAAACACCACATTCAAAAAAACATTTCGCAAAGATACTAATTATCTTTATCTATCGGAATTATTCCGAATGTACTAAAATAAACACAACAGTTCGAAACTCAAGGTCCTGATAAACCTAGGCTTCAGGCATTCCAAGTAATACCTAGGTCATAAAGAAGGAAGCGAGTTTAAGGTCGACGAGTTAATTCCTTAAACCAGTTTAAGTATGAAGATTTAACAAAAAAAGTTTATAAAGGAATTAAAAGGCCATTTAGCAGGTATGCCATAAAGGTATTTTGTATAAATAAGATTTTTGTAAATAGAAATATTAATTACGCCTCAAACAAAGATACTGTAGATGGTAAGTTAGTAGGTAATTGTTTTTAAGGGAAAACCTGCCCGGCACATCTGGTGTATAGTAAGTCCCGTTTTGGGAAAAAAAACCTTAAGAAAATGTATTTATTTATTTCGTACTCCTACAGCTAACATATATTATATCTAATAAATAACAATTATAAACATATAGCGAAGATAGAATACATAATATAAACAAAAAGGTTCAAATATTATAGAAGGAAAAAGGCTGTTTTGTGATAATGTAAAAGTGAGTACGTATGTGTGAGGGTGTGTATGTGGGGTATGCTCATCATGGAGGTGATTTTGCGCTATGGATATTCTTAATAACTCCTTTTAAGTATATTCCGCGATGGCTGAAACAAGTCAAGGCTTAAATATATATGATATATAAAACAAGGATAAAGAAAACACAGTATACAGGAACAAGAAATAGAAAGCTTTATTTTTTTTTAGTTATATTTTCTTATAGTCTGTATTGGTCATGTTCGGTGGTGTAGCGGTTCGATGTAGAAATACTGGCTCCATGCTCTTTACAATTACACTTTAATATTATTATGTATAGCTTAGGTTAAGATTATACTTTGAGGATATTGATATAATTCCACCTCACCAAAGAGGTTGTGATGAAATATTTGAAGAGGCGGAACTACTTTTTTAAGCAGTAACAATCTATTTTTTTCTTTGAGACATTATGAATTAATTTTCGTTTGTTTAGTGTAAAATTTCTGTTTTTTATATTTTTGTCTATTAATGTGCTTACTTATGTTTTCTGTTTCATACATTTTGTTTATCTATGTAATCTGTTTTGGCTTTGTAAATTATCCAAGTGTTCTGTTAATATGTATGGTATATATTTTAGATGTAAGATTATTAATAAATAAATACTTTAAATGACTAACCGTGTTATTTAATTTTTTAATAGCAATTACTTCATCTAAAAATATTAGTAAACATAATTAATTAAATAGCCTTATCTACATAATATTATAATGGTATGTAACATATTGTATTACAAATTCACCGGTTATCACTGTGCTAGACAAAACACGAAGCAATAGATAACAGACCAGTATAGACTAACAATATGTTCTTATTAAATTACACACAGAATATGTAAAGTCGACATAATAAGGCAGACATATTTCTGTGGTGCACTTCTGGCTGGTCGTTATACGACATTTTTTTCGTATTATTTAATTTCAATTGCCATTGTTTCGGGTAAAAAAAACAATGGCGCTACAACCTTTTAGGTCTGGGCCTCATCATTTATTTTCTTAATAGATAAGTAGGTTAACCGCCTTTTAGTGTCTAAGGCATGCGGGTTTCCTCACGATGTTTTCCGTCATCGTACGAGCGCAAATGCACACTTGGAAATTTCAACTGGGGATAGAATCTCCCATCTCAAGGAAGACAGTAGCACGATGAAACCACCAGGTCAACAGGATTCCATTGTTTCGGGTATGAATGTTAATAAATGAGAAATTAAGTATAAGCGAAAAACGCAGGCAATATTTTTTATTAAGTCAACCTTTTTTTATAAAAATTGTTTCCCCGAGACAGGAACATTCGTAAGCAAAAAGTTCATTAAAAAATATATATAATTACAGACATTATATCGTACTATCAACACGTCTCATTTAACAGTCCAAGTAAAAACACATTAGAGACAATTCATCATCATTACAGAAAGTTCACAGAAAAACCATAGAAGGTATCAAATGGAATTAATTCTGACCTTTCGTACACTGTAACCTTAAATGTCAAAAGATGAACAAATAATTAAAACAACTGCCTTATAAGGTTCATCCTAGAAACAACCTACCCACTGTGCGCTAACATGAAAAGGCAATTACAAATATGCATTATTTCCAATATTCTGAACCTACATACTAATAATAATAATAATAAAAAAATAATGAATAAAAAATTAAAACAAATTTAAAAACCTTTAACACTGGCAGCATTTCCTCGCTGTATTGCGATACTTAGTCGTTGAGCGAGTGCTGCTGATATATTCAGTGTCGTTAATGTTCTATTTTTTTGTTAAGTTTATTGTTAGGTTATCGGTTGTGCGTATTAATAATTAAGATGCGCGCGCACCGTGACACAAAATTTACAGAATGAAGTTGTCCACGGAAGATGCTACGGCATTGGACATAATTTAAAAACAACATTCGAATTATAATAGAATTTATGTTACACTTAATGTAAGTGAATAATAATAAATATTTATTTATTTAATTTTTCAAATGTAAACTGAACTTTATTGACTATAATGACTCCTTTTCCAGTCTTTGTTTATTTAATTGTAATTAATTATTTACATGCAATCAAAAACTATTTTTAATAATGCCAAAGAAGTATAACTTCTTACGCGCGTACATAAGTACACGCACCCTTTTTTTATAAATAATTTTTATTTGACTACAAAATTGAGACGACGCTTTAGCAGGAAAGTTCTCATAAAAACCATATTCAATTCACAAAACAACGTGCATATGACTGTAATCAATTACGAAGTTTTTTGAGAAGTATACTTATAAATTTATGTTATAATTATACAACGTAGTGATTTTGATGTGCCTGAAAATCGTCATATTTTTTACGGCATGTAGTCGTTTAATAATTTATAACACGTCTTCGAATACCGCACAGTCGGCTAAAAAATCTGGCTTCTCTGAACTCTGAAGCAAAAACGACTGGCAAGATCTGTCACTTTTGATAGGCGTTCGTTTCATCACTTGTTTCTGTATAATCACCTCAAAGAATTTTAAACACTTATTACTCACAATCTGTCTTAACAAGAATCGTTTTAACGGCAATGATTTTCCTGGAATTTGGTACTGAAAAATGCAAACCGCATTGTATTTTTTATCGGCCTTAAAATCTGGAAAAATAAAATATATTCGACAAATAATGTTCATACGTATAATGTATATGCATTCAATCAGAAGGTATAAGTTTCGTTGAAAAATTATACCTATTATAAGACTTTTTTATAAATTAAACGCATAGGAGCTGTTCAATTATTACGTAAGATTGATTTTCTTATTTGGTGATTACGTTAACAGTAATTATTTATTTTTTTACACACGAATGCATTTTCGAGAATTCCTACAAAAAAATAATACGTTTATGTACTATTATTTTTGGGAGCTCTGCTTGAGCGGCCCCATACACACTTTTTATTTTCGCACGCTTTTTATTTATCCAGACAACGGAAAGCGCAGTGTGTAAACAAGGGCACGTTTGGTGTAAGGCGAGCCGGCTCCCTTACGTATCGATGAAGGTAATTTGACACCTCAATGCGAGGCGGAAATTGATTTTTTGTCGAGGATATCATGTGATTATTCACGAAAGGACACTCGTTATGTAATTAATATTTCTTCATTGATCAGGAATGACACAGCAGACTTAAGATATTAATACTAGATTAGATAAGATAAAAGAAGTGAATTATAAAACACGTCTGTTTAAATGTTTAATTAAAATTGTTTCATAAAAAAAATTATCTTTCGTACTTATGCGTTAGCCATACAAAAATAAGAAGTCCTGTTCATTTTCAATCAATTGATTACTGTATATAATTTATTTTTATTTTATTTATATTTTTTTCTCTTATTACTCGTTTTCGTAACTTCCTTCAGTGTCATTGATCGGAACCACTTCTCGAGTAGAGGTCTCTTCCAGCTTTTTCCAAACCTCTCCATCCATGGCTTTCTTTCTCCATTCGTTTCCTGCTATCGTTTCTATATCTTCTATCCAGCTTATTCTAGGGCGATCTCTTCTCCTTCTTCTTCTGGTTGGTTCTTCTTATGATTCTTTTCAAATAGTTATTTTTAAAGTTCATCGTTTATCTGTGCGTCTTTCCATATGAGGCGAAAATATACTTAGATTATATTGCACAACATATGTATGTGCCATTTTGTAAAGTATTTCGCCATTACCGTAAAACCTATATTCATATTGTATGATAGGACGAACGTAATATTTCGTTAGCATTAACTTTTTGACACATTTTTCGTCGGCCTTTCTAGTTGACAAACTTTTACTTGACGTGTAAATTATAATACGAAAACAAGGACCGCATTCCTAACTGTTTGACAATCAAATGACACCTTATGTTTATATTTATCATATTCGTCAAAAATCATAGTTTTTGTATTGTCGTTCGAATCAACGATTTATACAGTTACCTACACCATAGCCTCAATGCTTAAGAAGATATATTTTGATAGTTTTATTATTTAATTATAAAACGAAATTTATTTTTAATAAGAATCTCTGTGGGAAGTAAATTAAGTGGTTTAATCAAACTTTATAGACGATGTGACAGCATCACACTTTGATATTGTAATTAACATATTTTAAATTTTAATGATTAATAAAATTCTAGAATCTTAAGAACATGTTTAAGTATTGAATTTTATTCACTCATAAAGTCATATATTGTCACTTATACCGTACTCCTTATTTGATTGCTGTTAAGCATATATATAATAAACATAGAACATATATTAAATAAAATCACAGTAAACAAGCATAAACAATGGTTTATGTCGCGGAAAATAATTGCAGATTTTGCGTTATCATTAAATGATTTTAGAAGTTATACTTCTATTGGCGCGTTAGGGAAAAATTATGATAATAAATATTACGATGCGCGCGCACACCGTCACAAAAAGCGACACCCTGAAGTTAGCTATAGCCAACATTTTCGTTTTTTTTCTATTGTTAGTGTCGTTTTTTCTACAAACGTAGAATAAAATCTTGTTACGCCAAAGAAGTATAACTTATAACGCGTGTACACTGTACATAAGTACACACACGTTTTTTATTTGTCATTCATTTGTTAATCTAATGTTCCATATTCAACATTTTCATTTCCTAACCGTAGACGATATGCACTAGACATAAGGTAGTTAATGTTTCTATAAATATGATAGTTTTATTATATACTCGCGCAAATATATGTATACAAAATAAAACCATACACAATGTTGGAACTAGATAAAGTACTTAGCGGTGTGTCGTTAGACATGTATTAGCAGTGTCGCAACTTGCGACGTCTTGTGAAAGAGGAAATGCTTTGGTGCCAACCGACAAACACCAATGTATAATATTATATAACGTTTATGATATACATATTTAAAGTTTTGGCGGCTCACACAGCTCTCTGAGTGTGTTTAGTGGTTTTTGTTTTTTTTTTCTCTCTTTGGTTTTCGCCTTCCAGTTGCGACTATTTTTCTCCTGGGCTTAAAATAATACTTTCGTATTTTTCATTTGACTGCATTAAGTGATATCTTCTTATATTACTTTATAAAATAAGACTACAAAATCAAAAATGATTTTAAAAAAGTTGTTTTATTAGATTAGATTAATAATTATATTATTTCATGAAAAACTGTGTACACGTGAATAATATTATCTAATCACGACATATATATACATATGAGTGCAAAAAATAAAACGAAATAAAAATTATTTGTTGATTTGAAGAAAAACAAAAACCAATCAACAAAGCCGGTATAGCGTCAATAACGTGAAATCACGTTGCGCGGGCGCATAACAAAATGTCCAAAGGCTAGATCAGTTGTATCGAAACCTGTCGCGGTAAAAAACATATTGACCCACTTCGGAGACACAAATAACTATGAATTTTACACAGTCCACTATCAAAGACCCGTTATCGTTTTGTATAGAAAACCGTTTAGGGCACTTGATGAGAATATTAATAACTTGAAATAACTTTGTCGATAAATAATTACTGTTTTGCGGGCTTTTGTGTTAGCTTTCACGTCCGACTTCACTTGTTGTACATGTACACGTACTTTTAGGTATATTTTAAAATTCTAATAATCTAGTAGCGTTAGAACCCTTTAGTCTTGGATACTTCATTTGAAAATGAATCAGTTCATTTTCAAACTCATTTATCAAACTCAAACTCAAAGTAACTTTATTCATATAGGCAAACAAGTACACTTATGAACGTCAGAAAAGAAGTTAAATTAATTGTAAATTTACATTTACTACCTGTTCGCAAGACAAGGGCGTAGAGCGGGCAAGAATAACTGGCAAGACACTTTCCGCCACTCTTTTTAATCGCTAAGTTTTGAGGCGTACAAATTGTTTGAACTGGAGCAAATCAATCCCAAGGATTAGGATCATTTAAATATTCGTCAAATTTATAAAAAGCTTTATTGCTTAATTTACGTTTAACGAAAGCTTTGAATTTATTTAGTGATAATTCTCTGATTTTATTATCTTCATAGACAAGTAGGTTCGGCTAATCACAGATGGATTTTGGGTTTTTAAGATATAAGCCGGCTTAAGATTTAAGCCGGCCTTCACCATAGAAGCAAGTGTTAATTGCTTACATACCTAGATATAGCCATTGGTGCACAGCCGTTATTCGAACGACAGGGTTGAGTCGCACGCCTAAGCCACTAGGCCAACACTGCATTGATTCTAATATTAGTTTAAATTTGGTTCACGTGCTTTGTTGTAAACGTCATTTATGATTGTTTAGTGAACCGAACATCCAAATCAATTTGTGTTTCTTCACATCGATTTGTTTAAAACAAAAAACTTGGCGATTAAAAAGAGTGGCGAAGAGTTTATTGACAGTTCTTCTCTTCCGTTCTACGCCCTTGATGTGAGAACTGGCAATTGATGTAAAATTAGAATCATTTCATACATATTTATTTTTTGACGTTCATAAGAGTATATTTTGTTACCTATATGAATAAATGAATTTTGAATTTTGTAACTATTAAATTAAAAATACTAATACACCCTCCTTCTGCTACACTACAAAAATGTAGTCAATTACATACGGGAGTGGAAGTACGCGCTATTTTTCATTTCTGAATCTCACCTTCAGGCCATTCTGCTTTTATGCAAAGATTACGTTTAATATGCCAATTTTTTAACCGCCTAATGGGAATGAAATACCCACACAAAACCGCTATTTTACAAATTTTATATTCACATTTTAGTAATTTTAAAAAATTTGGGCATTAATTATACCCAAATTGGCTAAAATCCCAATTTAGTTTACCGGTATTTCGTTGCGGTTGATAAATGCAACCAAATTAAAGATGACCAAGTTTGATCGTGTAGGCGTCGATTTTATATGATAGAGGGAAACGATTAAACAATTTCTTGATTAATAATGACAGTTAATTTAACTGTGTAAGACGTCTATGGGAAGAGTTCAAACAGTATTGAAATGACCGCGATTTGGACTAAACGACAGACATATTTCTTCGTCAGTTTGATTTTTGTTCAATACAAGAACGTTTCATACCAAAAAACCAATCAAACATCAATAATTATTTAACAGGAAAATAGACTTCATGTAGGTCAGTTACTCATGGTTGCGGTTAGGTTAGATATGCTCTTAATTATAGCATAGTGGGGCAAACGAATCTACAGGACGCCCAAAAAGGGCATTCGTCTCAGCCCATGGCCACCCATTTTAGTGGGTGCGTTGCCGGCATATTCTTTTTTTTTTGTTGGATAGGGAGAGAAACAAGCCTACGGGACGCCCAAAAAGGGCATTCGTCGCAACCCATGGGCACCCGTGGTTGCTGGCCCTAAAGAAGTATGCGTATTTTTAATTACTAATCTGCAAATATAAGCAACAGTTTCGCTAATAGCGAAACATAGTAAAACAAGCGCGGCTAACAGCATGTTTATTATTAAAGGGGTGACTCTATCATTTCCCACAAATATCACAAGCTTATGGCGTAGAAATAAGCTAACTTTCTACATTAACATACACATACCTCGTTTACATATCTTCGACATCTTAAAACATTTCTCACGCATTGAGCCACATAAGGCATGTCAACGTTCAGTGGCGGGTTAACACCCATACAAAGTAATTGATAGGAGTTTTTGTTCTACGTTTGCCCTATCACCTCCAATTGAATAGTCGTTGAATAATTCAAAGCGTAGAAGACGGCGCTGTCTTGTTGATATTTCAATGCTTTTAACTTTGTTGTCTTCTATGGATTTCTACAGAACAGAACAGCCCTAAAAGGCAGCTACTGCAGACCATGGGGTATTTGTAGTACTGGCTTTTAGGGTAGACCTCCACTGGATACCGATTCCACAGCTCGCGAGTTCGTAGCGAAGGGCCATCGAGGTGGTGTGGATGAAATATGGAATACGGCTTGTGCCATAATAAACGCCGTTGGCACCTGGTAGGTAGGACTCCAGAGCTGGTGATTTCCTCGGTCAACGAATAAGTGTCTCAATACAGCGAGGAAATGCCAGCATTAAAAGAACACTGCCACAGGGACCAAACTTTTATAAATTTGTTTTAATTTTCTATAATTATTATTATTGCTAGTAGGTGAAGAATATTTACATATTAAATAGATTAAAGTTATTTATAATAATACATAACTTTAATCCGGTAAAAAAATTTTTTCTTTATATGTAAATATGTATGTGTGTTGGAAATAAATAAATATATAATTCACTTCTCACAAATTAAAAGAATTCCCAATAAACAGTTTACACATCACTAATATGTAGTAACAAACAAATGGGATGTTCTCACAACTTCCCGAATCGAGAACAATACAATTACAATCGAATTAATCGCTCGCTATCTGATGAGGGCGATCGGTACTTTCTCGTTTGCCAGCGATTATCGATTGGTGGAATCGATTAAACTATCGAAACCGTTTACAAATATTTCGACATCAAGATACAGATCTGAGGCGTTGAAACGGGTTTAATATTAATATTAACTCGCGCGTGGTTTCGTTTACCTAGCCACGATATATCAACATTTCTCTTATTGAATTATATTCCATAATATGAATATTGTAATAGCTATAGATTTTACAATCTTTAATAATACTTATAAATAGTTTTTTTATTGAACAAGGGGCAAATGGGCAGGAGGCTCATCTGATGTTGAGTAATACCGCCCATGGACACTCTCAATGCCAGAGGGTTCGACTGCGTTGCCTGCTTTTAAAGAAAAGGTACGCTTTATTCTCTTTAAATTGCGCATATAGAAAGTTAGACTACTGGTGCACAGCCGGGGATTGAACCTATGACCTCAGGGATGAGAGTCGCACCCTGAAGCCACTAGGCCAACACCGTTCTTAAAGAAATTTATAGTGTCGTTAAAGAAATAAACTTTGATATATGAGACGTAAGCGAAGATCATAATAAATACGACTTTTTTCTTTGCGTACAAAATGAACTTTATCAATTACATATATAATTAAATCTTATAAACAAAAAGTATTGAATGTACAGTTTTACGAGCGTCCAGTGATTTATTGAGACCTGATGAAATGCCCCATTTATTGAGCCATTAAAATTTTTGATTAATCTGAACCGACAATAAAACTACCATGGCTTTAATTTTATAATAAATTGTGTGATTTTCGGTCATCAATTTTGTTGTGGAACTTATGGAATCTTCATTTATTATGTAAAAATGTGGAAAACTCAAAACCCGATGGAGGAGATTTACGATTTTATGCGCCAGGTTTGATGCTTAGTATGAACGATTAAAGGTAGTCCATAACTATTATTTGAAGATTCTGTTAATTGATTGAAACAAGAGAAGAACTGGCATCATCTTAGCTAGAAGCCGGTTCTATATTCGTTGTGATGTGGTCTACTTTATAAAAACAAAGAAAGGTCTTATAACAAGGTTATGTTTTGATCGCATAATTTAAAAAAAAGGTCCCTAAATTATGCTAGGACATACACAATTCTATATATTATAATAGGAGTAGACACGATTCCTTTGTTATACGTATCGAATAACTAAGGTACATATATGAGGATTAAGATTGTGGCCACAAGATTCAAACAGAATAATGTCCATGGGCGAAGGACTTAAGATCAGGTGAGCCTCCTACACATTTCTCTTCTGTTATATAAAAAAATGGTCCGAACACAGCATTAAGATGCCATATGAGTTACACACACAGCTATACGTGTGTATATATAGCTATACGTAATGTTTTTAATTTGCAAATGAGCTTAGACTTCTTTATGAAAACAAGGTATCTGGTCAAGGTAAAAATTGGAACAATCGTAAACAATAAAAATGATTTATTGATAGAGAAACATCGATCTGTTTTCGGTGGTTTCAGCTTTAATATATCTTAACGACATCTGTCATTAATTAGTATGGATCTTGACCGATATAACTGTTTCTATTTATTAGTTAATTATGAATCAAATAATTTACAAACTGGCTGTTTGGTGATAAACTTTCTATTTTATGTACTTTTTGGCGCATGGTTTGATGATTTTTTTGATTGATACATATTACATACATAAAGTCAATGTTGTTAAAAATAAGATAATTGCTTGATGAGACGGAATTCAAAATAGTATATTCTGTTTGATCTATAAATAAATCGACTCTCATCTGTTTTAAAAGGCAATACATACATATAGCAATAACTTTCAATCTTACAATTTCTGAATTTTCTGTGGGTTAACTCAGCTGGCTTTTAATTTAAGTTCGAGTTGTTTTTGTAGAAGATTAGACTGAGGTCTAGTTCAAAGCTCATTCAATGATGAATATATTGATGTATGATGTACGCGTGAGAGCGTTGTATAATGGTAAAAGTAATTAAATCAATATCTCGAGTGAGTATCGCGAATTTTCTCTCACCTGCAGACGCTGTTGGAAAGTGAGTTTCACCGCGCACGTAACGCAAGGTTAATCGCATGATTTGCGATTTTCCATTAATTTATAACGACCTGCCTGGCTTCTACTTCCATGGTCTATGTTAAATATGACCTTCCGCAAAGCGGATCGACAAAAGTGACTTGTTCCGTGAGGTTTATTAAGTGTTAGGTAATCCATCAAGAAATTCTCGTGGATTTTGTCTCTGACACAATATTTGTTTTATTTTAGTTGAGTTTATATAAAACGTTAACGAATTATACACCTCAACATTTCTTGGAAATCACAATATCTATTGTTAAAAAAACAAGCCAAAGTCCATTAATTAATGTTTAAGTTTTCAGTTCATACAGACAGACTAGGCCGAGGGATTTCATTTTATAATATGTAATAATGTAATATTATCTGTATAATCTAATCCAATGGTGTTACTACCATTAACGACTCTTGGCCTTTTGTGCATACTCACGAATATTTTTCTTTAAGGCCAAGGAAACTATCTGAACACCTGTCGTCGATGTTTGGGCCTACAAAATCACACCAGTCGAACTGAAACTATAATTTATTTACAGACAACATTGTACGAGTATACTTGATATGCGATGAACAGTCTTGTAGGGGTTTAAGCGAGCGAGAAGAATTGTACCCGACCTCGGCCAGCGTTACAAATCAGGGCGAATTGGCCTATGTAAATGGTCCTTGCTGTGCCATGGATCATTCCACAACATTCCTGGCCATAGAGGACCGTGATTTCAATAGCTGATCGCGTGGCGGGATGCAGCGTAGCGCTGTTACCGTGTCCTGCTTCGGCCGATAGCTGGTGGCGCCGTGGGGTTTTAGTGGGTATGCACAGCAGCGAGTCCCACATAACCCTTCACCACGAGGCAACTGTACCGCGGGAGGGCATACGTAACGCTTTTCCCCACTAAAAAAAGACACAAGCGACTCGTAACTCTAAGCTGAATACTGGCAGTGAATGGATCGATTAATAGTTTTTTTCGCAAATACTTCCTCGTTAATTATCGGGAGCAAAACCTAAATACTTAGAACCCAAAAATCAACAACATGTGGTTGACTGAACATCTAGTTGGTTGGGATGTAGCGCCACCGGATCATTATTAATATACTTAAAATGCAAATATTACTTTTGTTAGCTTAATATCCTTCGAAATCCCACCTTAATTAACGCATTAGATAGAAATCTCTGATCATGGATAGGGATTCCTGTCAATATTCCCTCTTGTATGGTAAACTGAACGCAAACCGGTATTCATAATCTCCATATGAAATAAAATTGTAACTGGAATTTATTAAGAAATTAAATATCACGCGAGTCTTATAATGTACGAATTTTTAATGCACTTATTCCAGTATGACAAGTAATCTTAATTATAAGTAATAAGTTTTAAGGTTGTTTTGAATTTACTTAGCATATTTTTTAAAGTTTAGGCAAGTATAAATAAATGTTATCTTTAAATGTAGAGCACTCAAACAATTTTTCTAATAGATTATATCTATATATATAAAATTTTTATGTTGGTTTGTGTACTCTTCAAAATCTCAAAAAGTTCTGCACCGATCGAGCTGAAATTTTAGCATAATATATAATCCGCATCAAGGATTGTTTTATCTATTTTTTTTTTCACACAAGTATTGCAAAATTAAACTTATATGAAATGTATTCTTTGTTTTGATTCTCATTTCTCAACCATTCAATGACAATGTGCCACAGCGAAGCGTGGCTGAGTACAGCTAGGTTTGTATATATTTGTTATAACTAAACAAATTCTTTTCTAAATATGCTTTCACTTCGGTCCCAATGCCCACAGTCCTAATCTAGCATTTTTAAACTTTTCAGAGCTAGGCGTTTCTGGTACTAGCCTTAATCCTGTAGCAAATTCAACTTAAAATTAATCTTTTAGTTTAATAATGTAATTATATACAAAGGTGCGAAGCAATATCAAGTCCGTAGTTATTATTATACAGGGCTTGTTTACTTATCTCCAGGATGTACTGAAGCCCTCACTTCCTTTACTTGTTTATAAAACCTCGTTGTCTGTATGAAAGATTTACTTAAGATCCGATGGCAAATAATATAAATATATCAATGTTTTATACAGCTAATTTATTGGTTTACGCATGATAGCTTTAGCTTTACGTTAATATTGAAATTAACACTTTGAAATACAATTTTAAAAATTCTTTGAACAAAGTAAAAATCTCATTATATTATTTTTTCTCGGTAAAGCTTTACTGTAACATTCAAAGTCGAGACTTGATGCTTTGCACCGATTCTTATCTACTGCGACTATGCCACTACGCCACTATTGGTCGTTCTGTGATTGTTATTTTTTTTTTTTTTTAAATACAGAACTGGACATACGTTTGGCCACAATCCCACGTGATGTCAAGTGAGATGTGGCCTATTAAAGGGCAACCCTGTGCCTACTTAACCGCCGCTTAAATGAACCCATATTAAACTGTCTAGGGAAGATGAAGGGGACAAGGAGTTCCTTTGCTGGTTTTACAAGAAACGACCGTCCTAATCGTGCAGTGCGGCACATGGTGTGCCAACAACGAAGGGGTGAATCTCCAGCGTGCTTGATGAGCGTTGTTTGAAAGTTTTAAGGTCACTTTGCGATTGCCATTTGCCGATATTGACTTATGGGTGATTATGACTTACCTTATGCTTGCATATATAAGTAGGAATAATATAGCAATATTTGATACAGTTTAAAATAAGATATCCGTCTGACACGCGAAGTAGCCGGCAGTATTTTTAATAAAGAGTTTTAAGTACTTGATTCTGGTCAAAAGGGTTTGGAACTCCATTTTCCAATACTAATAAAATTCTCTGTCTTTTTGCGAAGCTTTTACGACGGGCTATTGAGTTTCAAATCAATTGCGTTTAATACCTTTGTTGGCGCCATTCCTGAAATAAACCTTCGACAGACAAACAAATGAAGTTTTTCACTGCACTATAAATTGCTTGCGTTAAAATAGGTTTGAAAGGATTTTTTATTGTCTTTTTATCTTTTATATTGAAACGTATAATAATAATGCGTATAGAAACTCATTTTTAATAAAAATACTACAAATAGGTATATTTATTTATAAAATATGAATGCTACTGTCGATATTCTATAGGCTCTTTGATATTATAATCAATTAAATAGTGTATAATTTATATTAGGATCTTTAGAACGCCTTCAAGAAATTACCATTCCCTGAAAGGGTCGGCAACACACTCGCTAGCCCCCGGCGTTGCGGGTGTCCATGGGCGGCGGTTGTCACTTTATTCAAAGTGTCTGTTCGTTTGCCTCCTGTCCCATAAAAAAATACGAATACACATAACGATATATGCAGTGGTTGATTGAACAAGCATTTTTGTGCATTATCGCCATAGTAACAAGGTTTATTTTCGTAGACGAAGACGAAGTCACCAGTACTGGTAAAGTAAACAATGTAGGCAAACAGAATACTACAAGCTTTCAAACGTAGGCCTCAACAATGCATGAATATTATTTGCGAGTGTAAACACTGCCTTATGCACTAACGAATGTTTGATTTGTTACAAGTGGTGAGAAAATACGAATTCATAGTTATATTTATGTTTTAGTTAAGCAGTATTGACTCTCATCCCTGAGGTTGTAGGTTCGGTCTCTGGCCTTGTCAATGGACTTGCTGTATGTGCATCTAACACTGGCTTGTACGGAGAAGAAAAACATCGTATGTCAGACAGAAGGCTGATCACCTAATTGTCTATGAAATAAAAAATTATCAAACCTAGCGACCCTAGATTACTTCATCTATGTTTAGTTTATAAAGAATTATCCTTAATCTTTAATAATTTTTAATTTTAATAAGTACTAGATTCCTTTAAGATTTAAATAATATTGCATTTATTGAAAGTTTTCGAAAAATGAATATATTTTTAACAAACGTCCGAATGAATAGATAGTTAAATTTAGATATTATATCCTAGTTCAAATGCCGTAGCCATACAAATAATTTTTACAATATAACCTTTTGCCTTCATATAAGCCCACCCCGCAGACAAATAGACTTGCGTAAACATACGCAAGTGTTAAAGAAAATTGAACAAAACTTTAAGCAACCTGAAGGAAGCAATTTGCAACGGAAATGCTTTTAAATGTTTCTAGTATATTTCATATTAGGAAGAACATAAAAGAGCGAATTTTATTACATTATTTACGTAATACGTTGAGCATCTCAGAGGTCGTATGTTGGGACACCGGCACAAATAGACTTTTCTCTCTATATAACACTTGCTCGTATGGACGTAAAAATCAACGGCGTATGTCAGGCTGATAATATATTTTCTTATTAAAAAAGATCACGAAACATATAGAGGCGGTGGCCAAGGTTTTTAAAGCTACTGTTATTTTTTATCAACATAAAAAGTTACGTTTTCAGCAATCTTCTCAAAAGCATTGTTACAGTTTCTGTGTAAATTCCACACAACTGTACTAAGTAATGTTACCTGTCAATTGTCAACTATAAGCTTCAGCTTTGGGGTCCACATATAGACTTACCTGAAAAATAAGAAACATTTCGTTAAAAATCGATATACTGTTGTTTAATTAAATAATATAAAATCCATACTATATCAACAAATTAATTAAATATTATAACTAATTGGATCGTTATAAGACATTTTTGTTTCGTCTATTCGCTCATTATATTGGATAACACATACTGCATACATCTTAAAGCATTTTAAAATAACCAATGATGCACATAAAACTACTGATACAATTTTGATTTGGTTCAGAACTGTGGAAACACCACAGCCGTAAAGGCCATGAGAACAGTTCGCCAACTACATTATAATGCTTTCCCGTCGTAAAGCAACCTACAGCCTGAGCGCCTGGAGCATATTGTTCTTCCCAGGATTGAGGGCAAGAATTACGGTAAGTATATTTAAAGTTCTTTCCCCAAGTGGGGCTAAGGCCATCCAGCGTAGAAAACCAGCCTAATCGACCCTGGGCTCTTAAATTCACTTTACGTCATTCCATCTTCCCTCGGCTCTGCAGTGATGCTTCGTAGTCAGGACTGTTTTGGGCGGAGAGGGACAGTTTTCCGTGGGGGACAGTGTTCCAGTCGAGGGCATGCTTGGCAACGTGACTGGGATCCCTCCGGAGGGTATGACCCACCCATTTCCCTTTTCGGCGTTAAATAAATTTTAGGAGTAAATATAAGTGAATATAAATTAAATTTAACAATACAGAAACGACTTTTTATCATAATTAAAATAATCTAACGACATTGTCTATCTATAAATTCATCGAACGCTTGACAACTCTGATAACAGTTGCCGATAGCCGTAGAAAGATCGATACTAACGTGAATAAATTACCGTTTCCTTTAAAAGGCTCAAAATCACGTTACCTCTAGCTTATCCGTAATGCGTCAAGTGGCTTTAGTGATAATAAGACCTAGATTTCCATTTCCCATACATGGTGTTTATACGTAATTGACAAAATGATACTTAAAGAAAGAAATTATAAAATTTCTGTTAAAAAATTTCATATAGTCTTATTTATCTCCTGCTACTCAGCTAAAACGATAAGTTTATATATGTAGCTATTGTTAGCAATTATTATCTATATATATATAATGAAAATGGTCTTCGTTTGAGGCTCAATCACGCCTAAACCACTGATCGTATCGACATGAAACTACCACCATTCAATGCGAAATTCCAACGTTCCTTCATTTTTTATTGCTGTTTTACTTTTATGAAAATTTATCCATACGGACTTCACCGCGGAAACATTCGGGGAGGCTTCCTAGAACCTCTAAACGTCAACATCTGTTAAAAACTAGATTTTCGAAATATTTCAATTTTCTTAGCGGGAAGTTAAAAAGAAGAATAATAAAAATATGAAAAAAAATAAAATAATGAAACATAAAATTTATTTTAATTCGTCCAGCAAAGCGGGCGCGAAACGGCTAGTTATTTATAATTATAGAGGTAACTTTATGGAATGCAAGACAACCTGGTCTAATATTATATATAACAAATATTTAAGTCCAAAAACTCAATCTTAAGTAACGTACCAACCACTGTCGCAGCTACCGAATCATTGCGACTTATCGAAATCTGCTCTATTTTCTGTGCATTTCCGTCCCAACAATGTAGTCTTACACTGTACTTATCACAGCCATTAACATCGTCAATCGCGCCACATAACACTAATTAGTTGCCAACGGTATCAGCAATCGCCACTTAAATATATGTTTTACAGTGCAATGCTATGATCTTGATACTTGAACTGTCACCGAACCTGCGTAATTATGAGGAGTTACTATTTAAATTTCAAATTGGTCGACGGTATTAATATAACGCCAGGATAATTAATTGTTGAGTATCAATTATGAATTTCAATATGGGGCATTATTGTCTTTAATAAAGATAAAAACAACACATTGGAAGGGATCACCCGGGAATATAACAGTGGGAAGGCCAAAAAAAGGAGCTGATAACTCGATAGAAATAGCAGGAAAAGATTTTCAGACTATTGGCAAAGATAGATATCTGGAGTTGGAAGAGACCCAAGAGGGCTCCATATCCACAGGCGACTAACATTTAGCTATAATTGAATACTAACAATATTTGAAATGGAAATTAAGTATATGGAAATAATAATGACGCATTTTTAAAGCTGATAAGATATCTTCTAATCCGCTCAACCAGGAATCAAATCTTTGGCGTACACATCAGGTGCACAGCACATAAAATATGTATCTATTTCGAAGTCATTATTGGTACTACCCCATTGAATTAACAGTTGCGGCTAAGTCGTATTATATACTATAGCGTATGCAAAAGTTTGAGACAATGGTTTTATTATGTTTCACGTATAAAGCAGAAGGAAATTCAATTAAATGTGTGAAGTCTTTAGTAATTACCTCTTATATATACGAATTGGTACCACTTAGTTAAAGGTATTGAATAATTTTTATTGTTTGTTTACTTTTGTAAATTTCTGAACCTTTTTGTAGTTAAATATTATGCATTTCATCTCTGGCTATATTTTTAGTGTAATTGTTTGTTATTATATATAATTTTTCTAGGGTAACGAAATAAAAATAATGAATTTTATATAAAGACTTTCTTTATAACTGGAAATTCATTTGGTTTACACAAACGAAAATAGAATAGGTATCAGAAAAATGTTAGTCGGTCGATTCTTGCTTGAGAGCAGTCTGAATTGTTGTATTACGTTGCATTCAATTTTATATACTTGCAATTATATAGGTATACAAATATCTTAACCACAATCTTCAAGTCTACAAATCACCTATATTAATTAGATATCAAGTGTCAGTAGTGTGCAGTAGCTCGGATCTTGATACTGAATCAGTAACCCCGAAGGTCAGATACAATCGCAGTGACAATTTAATATAATAGATGTGCGCTATTGTGCGTTATCGTATTCAGGTACGAATATCTACTAATAAATTGGATATTAGGAAAATAGTATCAGTTTTTCAATGC
The DNA here is from genome assembly GCF_905475465.1 of Pieris napi. Classification (NCBI taxonomy): domain Eukaryota; kingdom Metazoa; phylum Arthropoda; class Insecta; order Lepidoptera; family Pieridae; genus Pieris; species Pieris napi. The sequence goes on from NC_062245.1 coordinate 9,178,461, forward strand.
ATTAGCAGTAGTAGAACCAGCTTTATGGCTTTAAATCTTCAGCCATAAACTTGTTTAGGCATTTTATATTGCAAAATAACGAACTGTGGAATGGTCTCCCAGTGGAGGTCCACGAAGACGGTCTTAGTAAAAAAAGAACGTGACTCAAAGGCTGGCATCCCATACATTGACTAAATGGATGTCTATGGGCTACGGAAGTAACTTTTATGACCGAACACACAATAATATTGTTGTTGCTTTACGTTAGTATTGCACAATAAAACTTTTATCATGGATATAAGCGATACATTAATTGTACTTCAGTTGCATTTCAGCAATAGCAACAGCGTATTCGTTGGAATAAAAAACCTGAAGATATTTAACATAAGAAAGTGACAAATAACAATACTCAGTCTCTAAGTAATAGAGACTGAGTAGACTATAGACTTTCATTTCTTCTCTTCTATTAAGGGGAAGACACACGTTGTGTAATATTTAAGAAATGAAAATATTTAAGAATAGAAAATGTTAATTTACACAAAACAACAGTAGGAACTGATTTAAACCAATTCTTGTACATTTTCAATTACTTATCAACTATGACTTACGATTTATATTATTAGACGTCGTATTTCTGAGGTTACATGCAAAGTACTTGGTCATATCCTATGACCCTTATGGAATTCAATTTAATGTGTTCTAAGTACCTCGACGCTGCATAGTTGCGAAGAAAAACATGTTACATACGACCAGCTATATAAGTCGCGAAGAGCCAACTGGGAGGCATCTAACGGAGTGCGTGACCTTCTATTAATTACCGTTCAGGACCGGACCCCTTCCTTGCTTTCCATAACAGTAGAAACAGTTTTTCTGAATATTGAATAGCTCTTAAATACCCAAGAGTACCTAGTAGACACGGGTCTATGCAAAAGTTTGAGACAATGGTCCAATTGTGTTTCATGTTTTAGCTGAAAGAAAATTTGAGAAATCTATAGACATTACTTGTAAAAATATTTATGATAAACTCTCAGTATTATAAAATTGACATTCCTCTGGTTTTATTGTGTATATAAAATAGAATATCAGAACATTTATGCACAAACGAAACTGCGAGCACAAATTAAAAATATCTTTGAAAATTTAATTCTTCCTACAATAGAACATTATTGGAATTTTGAAATTCCACTGTTTGAGCTACACGCACTTGGCAATCAAATAGTCCAGGAGATATACAAGTAACGTTAAAAGAGTATTAAGTATGGAGTTTCTTGTCCATTCTTCTCCATGTGAAACTACTTTCGGAAAGGGGAACTAGAGTAATTTTTTTTAATATTTTTACTTGTAATTTTGACTTTCAAAAGTGCCTTTTTAATAGGCCTAATTAAAACAAATCATTTGACTTTTGACGTTAATAATATGTACAAAAAACATATCGATTCTCTATACATCAAACTTTATGATTCATCATTTAACTCCTTTACATAATTCTTACTCAAAATTATACGAAAATCTGTGGTGAATAGAAACCAACAAGAAACCCTACCCAACGTTAATATTTTAAATAAAAACACGTTTTTCTATACACAGACCAGTACCTATATAACAGAAAAGCCATCACATGGGATACAGGAGTTAACCATTTTATCGAGAGTTCATCAAGTAGTATTTATGTGATTGGATACGGGAGAAATCCAGTGATAACTGTCACCATTACGTAGGTATATTGTGATATACTATGGTCATTTTCTCTTCCGGTGATCCTTGGGCCCTTATCTCCTATATAAAACCTTGGGGATAATCTAATTATAAACGGGTTTTACAAACATTATTCTGTGATGCCCTAAGCTTCGTAAAAATGCCTTTAGCGTCTATATCAATCACGAAATAGATATTTAAGAATAGATGAAGATGGCTGCCCCAAAGATACACCCGTGTAATCAAACACATACTTAAAAAATTCGATGCTGTCCATTCTTATATATATTATACTTATATTGTGTTTCTAATTATGAGTTAAGACAACGGATATTTAAAATTCGAATTCGTGATGGGTATTGTTACAAATATCGACTTAAATGATGAGTTTTTATTATTATCTATTATAATCTATGAAATGATTTCTTACACAATTTTATTTTGCTCAGCTAAAATATTTTGTTATTTAACAAAAAGGGCTTCATTAGAAGAGGTCACAATCGCAAAGCGCTTGGACTATAGTTTCTTTTATTCAGAAGCCGAGTTATTTCGAAAGTCAGCATTTGCATGGTCCACAATGGCCTGCAATTACTCGCAATTAGCTGTTGGCTTTAATTTATGGCTTTGTAATGGTGCGTCAGCCTCCCGAGGGTCTAGTTTTGTATTTATTTTAACACAAGCTAATACAATGGCGTAAATCGAACTCACTGTTTGTTCAAAATCGACGTAGTGTTTTAAAAAATATTTTCAGGAGAGTTCACACATACGCACACACGATATATGAAACAATGTAGACTTATATATAGAGCAGTGTTAGCCTATTGGCTTCAGCGTGCGACTATGATAGTCGTAGATTCCATCCAGCTGTGTACCATTGGACTGGTGAAAAAATTGGACATGAGGAAACGGGTTAAGGCAAACCCGACCCAAAAAGTAAACGGCGTGTGTCAGGCACAGGAAGCTGATCACGTACTTGCCTATTAGATTGACAGATTATCATGGAACAGATACCGAAATATGAGACCTAGACCTAAAAATTTCTAGGCCTAAAAACGCCACTGATTTATTTGTCTTTAATGTAGACATGTATTAGTGCATATTATCTATGAAGACACGTAGACACAGAGTGAATACGTCTGGATTGGGATGGATTTGAAAATATCAACTGCCCGGAAAGCAAAGTTTTCTTATTCCGTCACTTTATTGATCCCTTGTTTCAGAACATGAATGTAGACTGGAATTTAAACTTTACACAGTATTCTCATTGATTTATGCGAATATAACGCTTTTTTCTTACGTCTCGTGTTTCTTGTTTATGCGTCTATAAATAAATATAAAACATCTTTAACGGTCATAGTATAACTTTGATGGCAAACAATTGCTGAAGACTCGAAACGTCTAGTTTGGTAAAGTTTTATCTTTGTTGAAAGAAATAGCAACTCTTGAAGTCATGTATATGGAATCATTTGAATTAACTCAAGTTAGTAAACACTAGTCAGTAACAGTCTCACCCTGATCACAAATGCAGAAGACAGGAAAAACATTAATATAAAAACATTTTATATGTACATTTAAAATATTAGGATGCAACGGGCGACCTTACCGCTAACAAGCGATCTCTTTCAGGTAACCCAGGTGAGGAAAAAAATAAATATTAAGGGAAAAATGCAAGTGCATTACTAAATCAACAAGAATAACATTAAAACACAGAAAAAGTAAATAATGTAATAAATTCGCGTTTACATCCGTAAACCGCGTAAACCAAAGACAATATCTAAACCTTTCATAAGTTATGGTTTCTGCAGCCTTCACTTAACGATTTCGTCGAACAACGCTTATAGTAATGCCACATGGCTCGATTAAAGCATGTTTCATAATTTTTCCGTAACTCCGCGATTCCAGTGATTTAGTGTTACGAAGCTGAGCTTTTTGCTCGACTTACGGAACTCGGGGGAATGTGGGTTAGAGTGTTTAATAAATAGTGACAGAATAGCTGTATGCTTGGCACAGTAGCTGGTCGTGATGTCGGTTACCTCACCACAGCCCGTTTGTAAATATTTGCGTGAGTTACGTGGACTGCTGGAGCTTGGACGTGTATAGTTTTAGAGCGCATGTTCCTTAATGATTATTGAATTTAAATATATTTAAGTTTTTCTGCTGTTTTGATTTGAATAAATCGTATAAGGAGTTGGGTTGATAGACACAAAGACTGCGTATTGTAAAAATTATTGACGAAACAGAAATCTGTTCCCAGGAGTTTATACTTCATTGTATCTGACTAGAAAAGAATTGAACCCAGATGTGGACGAACTATGAGTGCTCGCTGATTATAAAAAATCGAAAATAATTTATTAAACTGAGATAAGGATCAATAATAGCAATTACTTTGTTAAAAATAAGTGCTACAGTTCGTACATAATAATAATTAACAAACTATATTTTTTTGTAAATGTCTAGATTAGATAAACACATTCATTGTTCTTTTATTTAAAATCGTAAATAAGGTCGCAACGTTTTCATAATCGCCTATTCAATTGTTTGCGATACCGAATAAAAACTGGCTAATTATAATGTCATTTAAGTTTTTACATCATCTACTTAAAATCTTAATCAATCATATTTGGTTTAAAATGTACTAGTCGCTTTTGCAATAAACCTTGTACCGTATAATACTTACTTATATAATTTAGTGATTTATTTAATTATTAGATTAAGTTACCCATTGATATCGCAAAAACAATTTTTAACTTCTATTTAAATTATGACCGAGTATTTATACGAAGCATATCTCTTACCTAAAATTCTGAAATTATCGTATTATCTGAGATATCTACTATAAGAGGAAAGATTATCAAACATAAGAAAGAACTGGCTACGTTACCACAGGGATTTTTGTAATTTATATTTAAATATATGACGTAGGCTTGGTAATATCACAGATTGGACTACATCGACGCCTACTTCGTCTATACAATCGTTTAGGTCACCGACTATTTTTGCTCCGAGATCATACAAATGTTGCCATAAAGAAATACAATATTTTTTCAATCCTTCAAGTACATTAGCGTATTAAACATACAGTACAAAGATCTTTCGAGTTACTAATTTGCTGTAAAGTTCATTGTATGTCTGGACGTCTGATTTAATAGTCTAGCCGGCATAAATCTAAATCCGTCCGTGGAGCTTCACCCTATTTGCTTTTGTACAAGATTTATGTTATAAGCAGGTCATTTAAATAGTTTTTTTCGTCTTCCCTGTATTGTAGGCTATTTTTGATAAGCAGTTAATTCGTATTCCTATTTGAAGAATTTGTTTATTTCTTTATGTGCGTATATCGTTACTACTGGTCACATTTCAAAACATTGTATTCTATTACAGTTATATGTAAGTATATAAATTATTGAATGGTAGTAACGAATCATTATATGTGTGTGTGAGTGGCCAGTTATTGCGTGTTTTTAATTTGTTTTCAAACCACCCTTTAAAATCAAAGATGATCACCCTTTAATGTACCAACTCGAAACAATTATTTTGTTATCAAGAAACAAACTAACCTCTCTAAGTACCTACCTATAAGCTATTTTCAAATATTGTTATATTTTAGTGTAATTTGTTAAATTAAACCATCGTTACTAAACCACGAAAAAGCCAAAAAGTTAAGTAAAACAGTCCTTCGACCCCGTCACTGTAAAATTATAATAATATGTACATACTTTTGTACCTATATGTAGTTTGTATTTATTATTTTTCAACAGACTGCGGCCCCCTTTTAAAACAAAATCGACCCCCCGCTTGAGAAACGATGAATTAAACTGAGTTACATTTAAAAATAATCGCATTAAGATCAATCTTACCTTTAAATTAACAGGTCGAGTTTCGAAAAATAAGAACTGAATAATATAATCTCGATAAATTAAACCCGATACAACCAATTCCGAATTTAATTACACAAAATACGCGGGCATTATAATGTTTAATCATCACTTATATGAAGTGCTTACACAAAATTAGTTTCATCATCAAAATTAATTTGTGCCAAGTTATTTTCCGTCAAATGACATTTTTGTTAAGGTTAATTTATAATGCAGCCATTCTAATAGGCTTTTGATTGACATGTGATTTACATAACGTCATTTTTGTAATATATGATGCATGAGCAAATTTTAATTATTATTAATTTTATTATGTATATAAATTTTAGAAGGATTTAAGCCTCATACATAATAGAAAGTTCCAAAAGTACATACATATTTCTAAAAAGATTTATTTGAATAGGGTAAAGATGCATACGCCCTTACCTCATGTTAACGAAGGTGTCATCAGAATTCCACGTGAACGACACTTAATGACAATAAATAAAGGATAATAAAACTACAATATACCAAGAATTCGTTTACGATCAACCATCAAGACTCGCATAAAATTAATGCTACATCGGGCCACGATTTATTTTGAATCGTTGAATGTAAAGTTAAAACGTCCTAGAATGCATTTCAATGAATAATTTGTATACATATTGCACAGTTTTTTGAAGTGAATCTTCTTTAGGCTTCTCTAAGTCTCGGAAATCTAAAGTTTTAGATTTGTATAAACATAAACAAGAGTTAAAAATTAGTTTGCCACAGAAGTTTCACTTCTGACATTTGCACTTTGTACGCACGCACTTTTTTTTTAAAGTAACAGGGGCAAACGGGACGGGGAATAATATATTGGGACAGAAAATGGCTTATGTTATGTACAGTTTATACTACTAGTTATGGCTTGTAAAAATAAATAATAATCCTTCCATGAAATCTAAGTTTATAGGATTTGAATCGAAGATTAAAATAAACAGGAAAAATTATATCAAAACTGCTCTCTCGTGCTAGATACGAGAAAAAGTTACTCTTCTGAAAATAATTTTGTAAATAGGCGCCATACATGGCTACATGATATGCATTCATCAAAATCTTATACCAAATTAGCCACAGTAAAGCTAGCAAAGTTGCCTATAAATACTTGGAAACACAAAGTAAACAACAAAATGTGATCAAAGTGACAAGCGCGAAGCTGGCATGCGCACGATTTATTTCGGTAAACGGGTCGGGTCGATGCCCGGCGTCGCGACGTCTAATAATACGGATGCGTCGCAGGTGCAAGGGTGCTGCTAGGGATGCCCCATGCAAATTTCTGGAGGTTTCCATCGGACTATGGAAGACCTGGTAAAAGAGAGCGATTATTTGAGCAGTGTCACCGTGCTTTTCTTTACCCTACGTGCGCTCGAACCTTGCACTGAACCTTCATTTCTCTGTAACCATTGAAAACTTGCTGAAAGACCAGGTAAGGAGACTGAGAAGGACAAAATAAAATTAAAATAAAATTATATGTTGAGCTCAGAATCAGCCAGCTTCTTGTCTATAAAAAACTACTAATGAAGTAAATGCAGAAATCTGCCATAGTGAGTTGTAGCACCACAGGGTGGATGGATAGAAACTCCTGTATACAAATGTTAATTAAATAATGCATATGTTATATAGATAATATATGCATTTTCCGACTTGATACGGGGCCCATTATCAGCCCCTACTATGTTGCAGCCCTAGCCATGTTAATCTTATAAATCATTTTGGCATCCCTTGTTGCGACTGAAGTTGGGCACAAATAGACAAGTGATGGAAGACGCCGACATTTAATTGGAACTTGGAGGTTTTGGGAACGCTTAGCGTCTTAATTAACCAAAATGTTTCATTATACAGAATTAGAATTTTAATGAAGACAAATATAAAACGTTTATTCATTCGATTTTTTGTAGCTTTAAATCTAATTAGACTTTATTACTATAATTATAAATCATTCTTATATTAAACCCAATTTACTTTTAATTATATAAATACAAGGTTTACTAAAATAAAATATTTAAATTGAATAGAATATTGATAGAACACATTCCTGTGCTCAAAAGTTTGAACTCAAACTCAAATTAACTTTATTCATATAGGTACCAATTACACTTATAAACGTCTACAGATACCAGTTCGCAAGTCAAAAAGCTTACTGCAAGAAGAACTGGCAAAAATCTATCCGCCACTCTGCCTGATAGAGTCAACTAAATGGGACATTATGTACTATTTTTTGCAACAAATATTTACAAATAAATCATATTGCAATGCTTTGTTCTAATTTATTTCATAATCGATACCTTTTCGTTCTATCAGTTCTTATCTTTCAATGTTAGGTAAGCAGTATTAGTGATGTTATCAAAGGCTTCTGTTCAGACAACAAATAGCTCTAGTGTACGTAACAGATCTTTATCAAAAATGATGACGATATTATTTCATAATATCTTAATATATTACGAGGTAAGTTTTGTTGAAATACTTTGATTAAACAGTTTGTTGAAGGCTCGTCTTCTTTCCTTTCACTTGGTCATTTAGTATTTACTGCCAGCCACCACGATACAAATCCATAAAGCCGCAACATTTTCGAAAATACAAAGTATTTTTTATAGATTATAACGGGTTTTATTGATACTCTTAATTTGAACAATTGGAGGCCGTATCTCTCAGGGAAGAACCCCACCGGCAATCGATTCCACAGTTCGCCAGTTCGCAAAAGAAGTGGAAGACTTCCAGCCATCAAGGTGATGCTGATAAAACTTTGAATAATTAATCTTGCCAATAATCTTACTGCCGCCGACTCTTGTCCTTGTCTTGAAATCTTATCTTTAAAACATTATTTTAATTTTAGTGCTACAAGCATTACGATAGAGGTAGAAATGATATAATTTATGCAGCGAATCAGAACTTGAAAGGCTATAAACAAGAAAATGCAATAAAATCTCTATGCCTATAAATTAATAAAACATTAACATGTACTAAAGACCATAATAATCGTAATTATTAATTGAAATATGTTTCAAATAAGCAATCAATTCTGAACTATAACTATCGCAAAAATGATATGGAAATTATCGAACTTAACTCATTTTGTTAGTATTCGTTTATTTGTAATTTTGTTGAGGGTAATGCAAAATTTTTGACACGGCCCATCGCCATGTTTAATTTGACATTCGAGCTTTGTTGTATTGATTGCGTGGTTCGATTTCTATTTGTTTCGATATTTGCCAATTTTATTATTAATTATGCCCTTAGTAATATATTGTTTCGTAAGTGTTTTGTGTGTTCTGTGAAGTTTTACGTAAGATATATGGCTCAACCTTTCCCTTGAAACCCAACCTTTCCCTTGAAATAAGGATATATAGAGGTTTGTACTTGCTTAGTTGTTAATAGAAATTGCGTTTGACCACCGAACTCTTTCTTTATTATATTTTCAATTATTGCATGTTACCAAATAAAATAATATGCCTTTTTAGATTTATATAAAAATAGCATAACGAGATATTTTATTTTAACTACTTAGCTATTTTCTAAACTATATAATGAATATAAAGTCTTGTCCGTTCAATCTCCTTCTTGAAAAAGCCCAAGCCCAGCGTTTTCCAAATCATTCACTGGTGCCACGCGTCTTCTCCAGCGTACATAGAGTCACCACATATCGTTGTGGGAGTCTGCGGCGTTTGACATCTTCAAGGAACCAGTCATATGAGTTTTATAAGTGATCACAATGCATGTGGCCTGTTGGCTAATGTCATGATAAAATATAGTTAAATTACAATATTCATCAGCGATAATCGAATATTTACGTAAAATATTACAAAATGATTTTATATTTTAAGCACGACAGCGGAACCAATACTCAATAACGTTACATTGCTAAAATTGGTATGGAACTATCAAAATTGAATAGCAAGTAGCAAGATCGAAAGTGAACGTAGGCACCTGCGCCGGCGCAGACGTGACCGGTCGCTGCGTTTTTTGCCGGGTCACTGTTACACTGATATACCGTTACAGTTTCAAATTTACAATCAAATCATTCTGGATCAAAAATCTATTCGTCAATTATACTACAAATTCATTAAAGAGAGATAAATAAAAATAGGTATAAGTATTAATATTACAGATATTCTTTTAAATCATTGTTTTCTAGCCTAGCCTGTGCCTCTAGGTTATAAAAAAGGTCTATACTTATATTTGTTATCTATCCATTAATAGTAGAATTGAGTCACAAACTCCCGCGCTTTTCGTTCCAATTTCAAAATCAATGACATGACGGCAGCCATGTGACCATGCGTTCAAAAACGGCGTGGTTAAAAAGCCGAAAACTCGCCGTTATAGCCACAAACATGATTGAGTAATATTACATGAATTATTTACGATGTGGTAACTTCTCGGTCAGCCTTTTTAGGCGTTTCACGGCGCAGTTTGAAAGATATACGGGTTGAAACAGAATATTTACTTTTGAACGGGAATTTTAAAACCTCGCATTTTGGATAAATGTACGTTGTCAAGCCATATTCGATTTCGGAATGCTATAAACAGAGATTCGGTTATTTTTTGATGAGGTTTTTATTTGGCGTAGGGAATACAATAAAAGCAATGGATTTTCACTGTTCGACACATAATAACTTCTTTACAAATTGTAAGATATGAGACCATAGACATAGACTGTTTATGATTATCTCTTGATGAAATGTTAATATGTAGATATAAAAAAAAAAATTACTAGCTACCTCCTTTTTTTCTAAATTTTCTCTTCGTAGAAATCTTCCTCCGTGTTCAAGGAATAAATAAAAAAAGTCCATCTCGAGTTCGAAAAACACTACGATTCGATAACATATTTTGCGATTCATTTTTATTTATTTATTACCTAGCTTTTATGAACATTCCTTTAGGCTCCTACCCGCGATTTAACAAAAACGAAATCGGCATGGTTACTTTGTTCTGCAACAACACTGTAATGAATTCGATTTAGAGAGAAACGCACAAATAGATACTTAGCTTAGCTATTTAAAAAACTGTATTTTAGTTAAGACTATTTTCACAATTTTTTTAATAAAACACTAAGCATTCCTTTACAGTACACGGATATTAATACAATTTGCTATCTGTAATACATTCCATAGTTCATTTCACTTCAGTAGAAATCGACTAACTACATAACAAATGAACAATAAACTTGTTAAATGACATTAATATCAGTAAGCTTACAGTCAACTACTATAAAGTATCATTTCGTGACGGTGTTTCCAATAAAATCCGCGGTTCGCCTCGTAAAACGCTAAACATCTCCATTGGAAGTAATGTCTAGTTAACCAAACGCGGTATACTGACCCACTCTGTGTATTTAATGGTTTATCTGTTCATAGATAACATCTCAATAGAAGGATTTTCTTATGGAACTACTCATAGACGAACTCTAAGCAACACAGCTAATAAACTCTCGTCAATATATGAAATGCGTCAACTTTTTACGTGAGTTCAAATTCAACATATTTAAAAAGGTAATTAGCTAATTCCATTTATTTTAGAAAATTTTCACAAAATTGTCCTCCAAATGTATACGTTCACTTTGCTATTGGACAAACTGTTTTTATAATAATAACTAGTCTTTTAGTAAAAGTCTCTTGCAAAACTAGATTTTGTATAAATATAAGGAATTTTAAGTAAAGGTCTTAAATACCTTAAATTGTTCATTCATATTTTGGACAAGGCCAAGTTTTGGACCAGTTAAAGATCGTACATTAATACGTGTTCCCATAATGACTTTCTATGTATATATATATATTGATATTAATTTAATAAAAAATTTCTTCATTAATAAATTGTTAGGCAATTAAGGCAATATTTATGACAAGAATTGCTAGCAAAGCACCTTGGTGATTTTAGCCATATCGTTTAAAATCTTCCATAAATAAGCGTACTTAAAAAATAATCTACGTTATTTACAACTTTACAGCTGTAAATGTCATTGCGCGTAAAAATACGAGTTTTTAATATTCTATCTTTCGTAAGACCCGATAAAGGAACAATAAAGCAATCATTAAAAGTGTTTTAATATTTATGTATACGATAACGATCAGATCATATACAGCATTTTTATTTATATAATCTGTAGTCTATGCATGTGCAATTTTAGTTTAGCCTGTAAACATTTTTTATTCAAATTTATTATAACGTTGTCCAAATAATGGATCTTTTGAAAAATTTAAGCGTTTAAAATATCGTTCGGAACAAATTAAACTAAAACAATCTAGTGTTTAGCAATTCAAACAATTTAACTTGATAATTAGCGAATCAAAAATTTTAATTTACGATTTAAAATTCAGGCTTCAGAGGGTTCCATTTAACATAGGGCCTGTTTAAGTTCCATAATCCTAAAATAGGGCAATGACACATTTCAGAGAACATTTCTTAAGGAGTATTTCACTTGAAATCGAACCAGAAAGTTTATAGTAGGTGCAATTCCTAAATAACGAAACTAGTAATATTAATTTATTTTATATAACCATAAAAATCATGGTAAGGCTAAATGCCTATCCTAGAAACATATGTTACATTTCATTGAAACTTTTTGCTACATAAAATGCAGTAAAAACCAGCAATTACCAGGCAATTACATTTTTTCAATTCAAGTTCATCTGAGATATCGGAAGAACAAGATTGTTTTTACCTTGATCCGCGGAAGTAATGTAATAAAAAGAATACTAACAACTAATCCGTATATAGCATTTATTATGCATTCCTAACCCATCTAAAGACTTTGATAAAAATGGGTCTTTTAGTAGTGACTGGAGTATTCATCTCTTTTCATCAAACAGTGTTCACGCTGTGATAAAAAGAGTCAATCATAATTTAAAAATTTAATTAAAACTTGAATAAGGAAAAGAGTTTTCGACGTCGAAACCTATTTGGGGTTTTTAGTCGCTTAAATAAAGAAATTAGTCAACTGACAGTAGTTGAAAGATCACATGTATAAATATTTTTTTAGCATATTTCAGATTTCCCGTCTACATCATTTTTATTATCCTGCTCAAAGTAAAAGATAACGGTACATGCATAAAAGGGGTAAAATATTAATTAATCAAATCATACACTTACAGTCGTATTGAATCGATTTTATTGAACCGTAAAACCATAAAGATACGAGTAATTTATTTGACATTTGTGATAATCAACCTCCTTTATGCGGTCAAAAACATTATTCAATTTAAACAATTCGGAAGATATTGAGGTTCAAATTTCAAAATTGTTTATTTAATATAAATGTGGCCTTCTCCAGTACAAATAACTTCCGTAACGTATATGTTAATAAATAAATAAATACATGTATTCTGCGAATGTTATCCTATGTGCGTTTGTGTGTGTGTGTGAATGTGTAATGTTGATATAATTTAATTACATATGAATAACTTAAACACAACATTTTTTTAACCGTATTAATAAAAAAACACTTCAATTGCACTTTTTTTAATTTAAATTCAAGAACTCATTTGTCTTTTATCATCACAGCGACGAAATGGGGTTTTACTTAAAAGAGTTGAGAGATAGAGACTGATTTAGTTTCATATAAAGAACGCCAAAATGTGAATGTCACTATTTCGTGTATATCTATCTTATTAATTACACCATACCTAGTAGTTTAAAAATAGAATTCAATTTAAAAAGCACAGCGAGATAAATCACTAATGAACAAAGATAATAATTAAAACATTGATTACCGCATCCTTTATTTCTTATCAGGTTGAAAATGTATTTAATTTATCCCAGACGAATATTTTAGATAAATTTGACAGTTCACGAGCTATTACAAAAGTCGTTTGTTGTTAACGTTATTTTATTTTAATATTATATATAAAACGGTTTATATGTTACAGGAACATTTTATGTTTTTATTTGCCAAATAAGGTAAATGGCCGGCCATAACTTAGTTCAAACCAGAAAAATAGTCGAGTTGTCGGCATAGTATGTACTGTACAATGTTTAGATCTACTTAACGTTAACACTTAAAAAATATAGGAAATAGATTCTAGGAAGGAAATGTAACGACTAATCAGAAGAATATCTTTATTATTAAGAATATATTTATTCTTACATTTTTAATATGTAACGTCAATAAGATTATAAATTCGTGATATTTGCTTAATTTTTTTTTTATAACTTAATTATAATCTTTGACAATTGACTCATAATTTTATTAATAAAGGTATATACAAAACCAGTGAGTAATGACCTCTTTCAGTGACAAACAAACATAGGCAGTAGGCAGTGGGTGAGTAGTAATTGTTGAATCAGCTGTACGTAATTGGCCGATTATTTATTGTTTTTGTTACAAAATAGCTAATTTCAAGCAATAATACTTAATTTGCCACGTTTTCCTGTCAATTGAAACATACGAATCAGTACTAGGGAGGGTTTTATTATATTAAGTATCATATTTATTCGTGGTTTCATAAAAACTAAATTATTTTTAGATCATTTATTTTATAGTACTATTCCTTGTCTTACTTTCAAAAAGCATTTTACATTTTATATAGCATAATTATATTTTCTATTTTATTATTAATGGGCTAGTGGGGGCCCTTCGTCTCGCCTCTGCTACGCTCTTGTTGCAGTGACTGACACATCTCACTATCATACTACAGAAATCTTCCAGGTGAGACCTGAAGTTTCTTAATATTTCGGGTAAATGCTCGGTTGTTAACTTCATTTTCTCTCCACTACGCAAGATTGAAGCTGAACAAAACTGTGTTGGTAACATAATTAAATAATCTGTTAATAAAACTATGAGAAAACGTCGATAAATGAACGGTACCTTTGTTGCTTTAAATAGACACATATCCTTCATGCCTAAGCTTATTTGTATAAAAATCGTCGTGCTAGCGCAAATATTCAATAATTGTTCAAGCCTTCTGTTGTATCGAGGCGGTAAACAAGTGTGCGATCAACAAAGCACCCACACACAAACATATTATGATGGATGGCTTGCAATGCGTGGGCAAGACAGCCGGCGAGAATGCTAATTTAGACTTAGAGATAACGCCTGCTATGTTATAATGTCTTTTACTGCACAGAGATAATATTTTTCTTAGAATAACAAACGAGATACACGATCCATATAAACAAAAAACCTTTTAACTAAGTATGAAAGTTTGTTACGCAACCTTACCTTCCGAGCGGCTTGTATTTAACTAATTAACACTTAAGTTAGTATAGAATTGAATAAGTTAATTTGGTGTAATTCTACAAAAAAGCTTTAACTTTAAAGCTTTTTAGAGGTAGGTATGTGATATTGTTGGAATTAATTGACTTTATATACGTGTGCTAAATTTCATGTTTGTTTTGACCGCAAATTTCTCTAAATTAAAACAACTATCGAGTTATGAATTTCAGTTTCCGTTTTGAGATAAGTTAACAGGTATTTTAAGTCGATATTTTTATTACCCTTCCGTAATTCTGTGGTACCTTTTGATGATCCGTTGCTGAGTTCCAGCCTTATAATAATTATTCTATTTTTAAATACAACATAAATTTATACTTGATTGTACCCATATAGATTATAAATGTGATTTCTATAGAGAATTAAAACAATACCTTATTGAATGCTCTAAATAAATATTCCATATGTGTTCGCGAAGAATGTAGTCAAGTAGTGTGTCCGCGAAAAAGGGTTTTTAAAAACTTAAAGTTAAAATGAGTACAACCGGTCCGATTTGAGGTCCGTTTAATACTAAATATTACAAGTATTCTATTATATTTATATCCTATTCTTAAAGGCCTACGTGACCGTTGTGCTGACACATTGTTCTCACGCTCTACAAGGAAACGATACTTAGTAAGAACTAAGAGTGGATCGTAAATCATGTAAGAGTGGTTCGTTAATCATGTAACAGCACTTCAGCTATTGAAATATAAAGGATCTTTGTACTATTATGTTGCAATGGTTTTTGTTTATATAAAATATAATCATCTTATAGTGGTGACAGACGGGGTTATATAACTCCTCCCTCCTTAAGAGCGAAATTATCAGGGGATTGCACTTGCAAATTCTGACTATTTCGCCACTGCAACATATTAATAATATTATTTTTTATAAAAAACACAACAATTAGCAAAATACAATAAAAGAGTGCCTAAACTAATGCTTTTCACTTTCACTGAATTGTCCATTTCACTATCACTATCTCTGTTAAGTTGTTACAGCACGTAAGACATGTGTTGCAGGTCACTGAGCTCCATTCCTTGTAAGTTTACTGGATTCTGATTTTCCTTAGAGTTCACTGTTGACTGTAACTCCAGCAGCTTAATGGAAGGGATACGTTCTGATGACATATTTTCTCTTCTATAATTACTGTATTCTGGTCACAGTTGGATGGGTTTTCCTTGAAGGTCATCAGCTCCTCAATGCATGTCGTTTCAGGATACGGTGCCCCTGTTTTCTTGTGTGCAGAGATAATTTTCCTCAGAGACTTGTTTGCAAGGCTGTATAAGCGGTAAGTATGTTACACCTTTCACCAGGATATAGGGATATTTAGGAATGATTATTAAGGTTAGGTTTTTAGGGTCATGAAAGATAGGTAAGGGATACATTTTATTATAACTATAAGTTGAATTGGTTATTAAAGCTACCTCTAATACAAAAGTTATTTTCCTGTCTATCATGTATGATTTAACATTAATCGTATCTTCTAATTTAACTAAATTATCCCAAGTGGGTGGATACATAAGATTTTCTGACTGTGATATATAAATTAAAATCTGTAATAAATGTGTAAAACATTGGTTTTGGTGAAAGCCAAAGCAATTTCTAATTCGCTTATTTTTTATATAAAGCGTTCTAAAATTACTTACAAAAAGATTATATAAACTTATAACATATGTAGAGTATACTGCATTATTTTCTTTAGTACTTATATCTTTTAACATTTTTTGTTTTTACACGTTTTAGTCTTTCGTCCATAATTTTGAGTTATTGTGTAATATTTCTGATGAATTAATGAGTCCATCTAACATTTTGGAAACAACTATTAAACGCTTGTTTGTGAAAATTTTGTTGACTAAGTACCTAATTGATTTATTAACTGTTCATATCGTTGAGCATCTTCCTGATCTAAGTTTCCAGTTATAATTTTAATAATAGAGCCTAGAGGGTTCAATATTCCTCTTCGTACTCGGTGTGAAGGGATTATTTGCCTATTTTTTTTTTTTTTTTTTTTTTTTAGTAGTTATTCTTTGCAAATACTCTACTTGTTCCCTAATTCCTAAAAATTCTTTAAACTAAGACTTATCATCACTTACTATCTTACTAAATTACTAAATTTCCTATTGTTATATTCTAATTCCATTAGTAGGCCATTCAAATCTAATACCTTAAAAATAAGCCAGTTATCCTGTTGGATGAAGGCTGTTCCCTGTCTTACGGATCCCTGAATTGTTTTCAACCTTTTGAAGTTGAAGGCCCAAACTGCGGCTCGTGAGTGTCATCATGATCACTAAGCACCACCTTTGAAGGTCGTTTTATGTTTTTAATTGGTACCTTTTTGTGTTTACCTCTAATTGTAATAGGGATGGTGTTTCTTTCAGGTTTTCCTGTAACTATGGCCTTTTCAAAACAAGGTTTGTCCTTACTTCTGCGAGTGTTTATTAATTTTGTGAAAATGGTTTTCCCTTCTGGTAACGGGACGTCGGATTCGCCACCGCGTTTTTCTCTAGAGTTTTCCTTAAACGTTAACATTTTATCAGATATGTATTTGTATAAAACTTTTATTCTTTTGGCGTGGTCTTTAATTACTTTTTGCAAGTATTGTTTCTCGAAGTCTATATTGAATGGGTTTTCAGAATCTACATGGCCAAACACTACTTCAAACGGTGTTAAAGTTGTTACAGTATGAATCGCATTATTATATGCCATGATAGAGTAGGTCATAATAGATGCGGCGTCGGTACATTGTTGTTCGTATTTTGCCAGTCTGTAAATTTCGATTAAGGTGGAATGAAAACGTTCAACTATTCCCATTGAATTAGGGTTCCTAGGCGTGCCGATATGTATTTCGATTTTATAGAGTGACATCATTTCTTTCAATAGATCGTTGTTGAATTCAGTACCAGGGTCGCAGCTTATTTTCTTAGGTATACCGTAAAATGAAAAGTATTTTATTAGTGCGCGGATAACGTCAGGTGTGCCTTTACTAGGAATTTCAATCGCCTGTCCTAGTTTGCTAAAAGCGTCAACTAAGGTGAGGTATGTTTTTCCTTCAATACTAAATATATCTATAAATAATTCCTGGAATGGGGCATCTTGCGTTTGAGTTAACTGTAAATATGGTTTCAAAGGCTTTCGGTCATATTTCATTTGTTTACAGGCTTCACAAGAATTAATTACTGCTGATATAGTTTCTTTCATGTTATTCCAAAAGAAGTGTCGCCTGATGTGTGTAAAAGTTTCTTGAATACCTCTGTGACAGGTTTTTCCGAGATGAAATTTCAGAATAACGGCTTTCTGTTCATTTTCATCGTCAATAAAAACGATTCTTTCCGTACACTCATAAAATTGAATTGATCCACCTTTAAAAAGCCTAATTACCATGTTGCTGAATTGTTTGCGATGTTCCGTATTTTCGAAATATATAAAATATTTCTTTTTGGGTTTTATGTATTCTTTCAGGAATTGTTTGATTAAATTTTCATTATCTATGGGTAGAAAAACTTCTAAGATTCTTTGTTTTTCACGGGACACGTCACGAACTTGAATGCTGTTTTTATACCATTGGAAAACTAATATTTGGTTAGGCTTCGAATCAATTGCTTCGTTTAAAATAGGAATACCGTGTGACTCAAGGTCTTGTGCTGAATGTATAGTTTCAGATTTACTCGAAAGAGATGGAATCGGGTTTGTAACTTTTTCGAAAGATTCATTGGATTTTTGCGAATCTATGTCTGAAATAGTGATTGTATGTTCAGAGTCAGTAATTGAAATTGTTCTTGAGTCTTGTGAATCGCGACGCAATCGTTTTTGTATCTCCTTATTATCACAGTTTACTTTCATGGATTCTTTATCGGATAATGCGTTAATTTTAATACGAGATAAAGCATCAGCATTACAGTTTTGTTTCCCTTTTTTGTAGACTACTTCGAAGTCGTAATCCAGGAGATTTAACCGCCAACGGGTGAGTTTACTACTGGGTTCCTTAAGAGAATGCAGCCACGCTAAAGGGCGATGATCTGTGTAAATAATGAACTTCTTCCCATAAAGATAGGGGCGGAAATGTTTGATAGCCCACACAATGGCTAGAAGCTCACGTTCAATCGTGCTATATTTAGATTCAGTTTCAGTGAGGGTTCTGCTCGCGTAAGCAACGGGTAAGTCGTTGCCTACTATGCCTTGAGAAAGTACAGCACCTAAGGCTATTTGTGAAGCATCGGTCGTTAGGATAAAGGTTTTTTCTGTATCTGGGTATTGTAGAAGAGGTGCATTTGTTAATAGTTCCTTACACTTTTGAAAGGCGTCAATATATTGTTGATCTATTACAATTTTATTACGTTTTTTTAAGCAATTTGTCAGCGGCTTTGTGATTTTAGCGAAGTCTTTTATGAATCGGCGATAATAACCGATAAGGCCAAGAAAACTCTTGATTTCAGTTGTGGTTTTTGGTAAAGGATATTTCAGGACTGCTTGAATTTTATCATCATTTGGTTGCAAGCCATTTTCTGTAATCTTGTGGCCAAGGTAGAGAACTTCCTTACATAAAAATTCGGTTTTGTCTAATTGTACTTTTAAGTTTGAGTCTCTAAGTCGCTGAAAAACTGTTCTTAATTTATGTATGTGTTCCTGTAAGCTGGCTGAAAATATGATGACGTCATCAAGATACACCATACAATGAATGTTGTGGAGACCTCTGAGAACGTTGTTCATTGCTCGCTGAAAAGTTGCAGGCGCAGTTTTTAAACCAAACGGCATACGCGTAAATTCGTAATGGCCGTTCTGTGTACTGAACGCGGTTTTCTTTCTGTCTCCTTCTAAAACTTCTATTTGATGGTAACCTGAAGCTAAATCAATTGTACTGAAATATATAGCTTTTCCTAGTTTGTCTAATAAATCTGTTATGTTTGGCAGGGGGAATTTGTCATCGATAGTGATCTCGTTTAGGCGGCGATAGTCGATTACCATGCGATACTTTCTCTCACCAGAGGCATCTAACTTCTTGGGAACCAGGTGGACTGGTGCACTCCAGGGAGAGTGTGATTCCTGTATTATGTTATCCTGCAGTAATTTTTCTACTTGTCGATTAATTTCATCGTTTAAAATCGGGGGTAATCTATAGGGTTTTACATATATCGGATCTTCATTTGTCGTACGTATCTCGTGTTTAACTTGGTTTGTAAATGACAACGGTAATTTTTCAGTATAAAATATGTCTCGAAACTCGTAACATAAATGTGATATGGCTTTTCGCTCTTCATCATTCATATGATCAAGGCGGACTTTATTAAGATTTTCTTTTAGGATTTCGTCAACCTGAATGTCGTCTGTAACTGTGTTGGAGTAACACATGATATCGTTTTGTTGAAAGGGCTGGACATTAAATGGTTTTTGAAATGTAATTGTGACAGTTTGGTCAGTTAGATTTTGAATAACTGTTGAAGCTTGATGATCTATGACTTTCACAAGAGCTGAAGGCATGCGGATGCCGTCACCGAATTCTGTATATTCAATTAGGGCTTCACCGTTTTGTAAATTAGTTGGAATTTTAACACGGGTTTCTGAACGTGGTTCAAGTACGATTTGACGAGAGGGGCTATAAATAATAGGTATTACTGTGTTAGGTGTTATTAACAATTGATTTTTCATGTCTACACTTGCCTGTAATTCTGTCAGTAAGTCGGAACCAATTAAGCCGTCATAATTTTTATCTATAGAATATAAATAAAATTTATGTTTGAGCGGACTCTGAAACGTTTTCAGTAAGGGAATGTGTATGACTTCATTATGTTTACTTCGTGAGTGAGTGCTTATCACCTCGAACGGTTCTTCGTACTTAAAATCAGAAAAATAAAAGTTTGCCATATCAGGGCTCATAAATGATCTAGTAGAGCCAGTATCTATCATAAATTTTGCGTCAATTTCGGGGATATAAATATGTGGTAATTTATTTACCTTTTCCGTATTAATTTGAACTATGTCGGGTTTATGGACGAGGCTTCTGTATGAAAATTTTCGGTTTCAGTTTCCTGTGAAGTATCAGGGGTTTCCTCTGTGGGTACATATTCGACCTCGGGGTAATATTCATGGTTCACGGTATCGTCGTAGTTTTCAGGGTAGTATTCTGATTCGGGGAAGTTTACATAATCGTCCTGCAGTTGATTATAAAATAGTTGGTTCATATTAGTGGGTCTTTGAGGAGGAGCTGTCCTCATAGAAACATCAGTTTTTAACGCACTATTTAGTCTATACGGTTGTTGTGTTGGTTGAATGCCAAATTTAAATTGATTTGGTGGATTTTGAAATCGCTGAAAGTTTTGGTTGGGGATTCCATATTTGAATTGATTCTGTTGGAAATTAGGCCTATATCCAGTCGGTTGAAATTGTGGCCTATGCCAACCTGTGGGCTGAAAGTTGGGTTTATATCCTATAGGTTGAAAATTTGGCTTGTATCCTGAGGGTTGAAATGGTGGTCTATAACCAGTGGGCTGAAAGTTAGATTTTAATGCCGTATTTTGGGGAATGCCAAACTTAAAATTACTTTGTGGGGCTTGTTGTATCTGTGGTTTAAATTGAGATGGATTCACAAATGAATTATTTCGTAGATGTTGGTTATTTAATTGCTCTGGGGATGACATCAATATGGATGGTTTTTGTATATTAGACCTTAACATAGTGCTATGGGCTTGGTACTGGTATTTGAAGTTGACCTCTTCTAATACGATGGAGAGGGCAGCTTCAAGGCTATCACATCCTTTTAATCGTACGATTCTAATTAAGTCCTCGGGAAGATTGTATAAGAATACATTCTTCGCAAGGTTTGAGTAGATTGTGATTTTACTCGCTTTTAAATGTTGGTCTGTAAGTAAGTTTACTTTCGCAATTAACGAACTTTTAACGTGTTGAATTCGATTACAGAAATCGATGTAGTCTTCATTGTTTTGTAATCTCATAGTTTCCAATTCAATAGCAATGCATTCCTCCGAGCGAGGATCGCCAAAATGTTGAATCAATAATGCTTTTAATTCTAACCATGTTTTAATGTCCCGTCTCTCACTAACTAACACTGCAGCCTTGCCTACTAACTTGCTAGTTAATAAATGATACAGGTATAATTCCTGCTCCGGGTTGTTAACGCTATTGTAAACGGTAATAACATATTCACATTTGTCGATAAAGGTGTTAAGTAATTTTCCGTCTCCATTAAAGAGCGGAATAACACATGAGAATTCACGTGGCAGTATCTTAATTTCCGTCATTTTAAGTTTTTTTTTTTTCTAAACAATTACACAATTACCCAATAATTATGGTTCACAGAATTTGATGTGAATCTAAACTTATAATTAGGTACACTTACTTTAGGGTTGCAGAATTTCATGCACTAACCTACTTACTTCTATGTTTCTTTAATTTACTTATTACAATTTACTTAAAACTATCGTTAAGATGAGAGATGTCGATCTCAAAATAACAAAAGAAAAGTGGAGAGGGCTGGATTTGAAAGGTGAAAAGGTGACTTACCAGTACATCGCTGCCTCAACACTCGCACAAAACACCCTTAACGCTTTTGGATTTGCGTTCTTGACAAATTTATTTGTTCTTTTGAATAGCCGTTTTTAGCAATCGCGACGTAGTTTCCCCTTTTTAGGTAAGCAGAATTTGATGCTCGAACCGATAATTGAGAAATACGTGCAGCTAGAGCGACTATCCTGTCCTCAGCGCCAGTCAAGTAGTGTGTCCGCGAAAAAGGGTTTTTAAAAACTTAAAGTTAAAATGAGTACAACCGGTCCGATTTGAGGTCCGTTTAATACTAAATATTACAAGTATTCTATTATATTTATATCCTATTCTTAAAGGCCTACGTGACCGTTGTGCTGACACATTGTTCTCACGCTCTACAAGGAAACGATACTTAGTAAGAACTAAGAGTGGATCGTAAATCATGTAAGAGTGGTTCGTTAATCATGTAACAGCACTTCAGCTATTGAAATATAAAGGATCTTTGTACTATTATGTTGCAATGGTTTTTGTTTATATAAAATATAATCATCTTATAGTGGTGACAGACGGGGTTATATAACTATGTATTCATTGTTATTCAGAGCAATCAATGTTTAAAGTTTACATTGACATCTGATTCTCTGTAAACTAAACATAGTTTACTGAAATAACAGTGGAGAAACATGAAGTAGGGATGTAATGAGTACCTAATTCGGTATATTGATTGAAGTACCGTGATACCATAGTTACAATGTTTTCTCATAAAATAATGGTAACCATGGTAACAAATACAAAATTAAGTCCACGATTAAAGTCGTATATGTATGTTACAATTTCAAAAGCCTAAAAGCTTTGGTGAATGAAATTAATGTGTTAGTATGTGAATGGGTGTGTGTGCGTATGTTTTTGAGAGTGTGCGCTGTGTCTGGGTTCATAGATAAAGAGTAATGTAACGCTCAAACAACAATGTTTATAATATAAGAATCTCATGTATGCGAAATACGAAGTAATTCAGTGACAAGTTTGACCACTGTGTACACGCGAGGATGTAAACAATGATGTTATTGGTAAATTCACCAGACAATGGTTGCAGAGGTGTTGAAATACAATTCTGTTTACAATCTGCTCACTGATTGCAGGATGTATTGTGAATTGTGATGTGGAGAAGTTTAAAAATAAATTCCTCTTTAGACGAGAACATTGTTCTGAATGAATATTAATAGTATTTAAAAAGTACATAAAACGAAAGACGTTCCCGTCAAATTGTTTTATTATAAGAATCATATACATGATCTCTTAAGTTTATTGTTTACAGGCCAATTAGTGCGCCCTGATTTAAACAAAAAATCCAAAGTAAAATTTATCATAATTTCAAATATAGAATCTGAAAATTGACCCAAGGCGAGGGAAACAGTGCAACCACTGTTTATATGATTTGATATGTCTAAACATTCTGTATTTTATCACAGGAAAAGTGGAGCAAAAAAGCGTCACAGCCGTACCATTCTTTTCTCGTAGCGTTTAGGCCATTTTCGACCCCCTATAAATTAGTTGTGGATAAAACTAGAAGCCCGAATTTTAGCACTAAACAACCTACTTTTATGCATGCCCAACTCAATTTATTTATTTAAAACAAAATATTTTATATTGATATGGTCACTACAAGATGTTGTTAACATAATTACCTAAAACCTTAAGACAGAAGGTCTCTTAGGACTGAATAAATTAACCGACTTGGTATTACATCGATCTCACAACTTTTTACGGCGAGACTTGATTTTTTACAAGTTATTTTTGTATAATGGCATAACTTGCGTATTCCAAGACAACTTAAAACTAATTAATACGAAAAGTATTAATAACCCATGACAAAAAGTATTTATTTATTAATTAAATTACACCACATAATGCATTTCTAGTCTTACGTTACAATCTTTTCTTTGAACATAAAATTTTAAGTATTAGTACTACTTATAAAAGTTGTCTAACCATAAATACAATAAAGCTGTAAAGTATTCATCAGTAGGTGCACACTGTATTAATCAATCGTATACTATAAAATTTATTCAATTTTATTAAGAATTATTGATCCATCGATTTCCCTTGAAAGGTTCCATTCGATATAACATTTACTAAAGAATTTACATTTAAATTTTAAATGAAATATCGTAATCACGTTATTTATCACTGGTCTTAATAAAAATACCGACGACGCAACGTTATTTTACAACTGCAACTTGAATTGATATAGCATGCGCATACGCAATAAATGTAGATGATAAACTTTGATTAGGTTGGGTTAAAATGTTAGGTTATTTATAAACTAGCTAGACTGTCGTGTTATCGTGTATTTCTTGAAGATAAATGGTTTTGTTGTGTAAATATTTTTATTAATCGATAATTAAAACTATAACATGGTGACACGCATGATTAATACTTTATAATTAAATTTTGTTATAATAAATGTTTAAAGAACTTTATTTCTCTTTACAAAAATGATCTTTTTTTACATGAGAAACTTAAATTTATATAGTACGAACGAGATGCACGTCGCCATCAGTCGGCCGTCCCGATCTTAGTCTACGCTCGAGAGCTCATTCTAATACATATATATGTACATATATTTAAAAGAGGAAACAAACATAGTAACCACGGTTGCCGTGAAGCAGCTGAAGCGTCGGGACAGTTCTAAAATGATTAATTAACCATAACTGATTTCTTTTTTATTAATAAAAAATATTTTAGATTTCTGTAGCTGTTTCATGATAATTTGTCAATCTAATATACGAGTAGATGATCAGCCTTGTTAGCCTGACACACGCCGTGGACTTTTTGGGTCTAAGGCAAGCCGGTTTCCTTACGATGTTTTTCTTCTCCGTTCGAGCGAATGTTAAATGCGCACGTAGACAGAAAGTCCATTGGTGTACAGCCAAGGATAGAACCTACAATCTCAGAGTCGCACGCTGAAACCACTGCACTGAGCAGTATAACTCTCTTAACCTTTTTTATTAATTGTCTGCGTTTTTCAATGGTATTTTTATGATGACTTATCTACTGAAAGCCTCATTTATCGTCACCGTCAGGTGGTCCGCCTTCTATACATTTAAAACGGGTATTTACGTTTGATCTGCAATTTAAATGTAAAATCATTGACAACCCTGTCTCCGTTCAGTCAATACGACCAAGATCAGTGGCGGACCCGCCCCGGGCTCCTATGTTCTAGTTAGCAGTAAATTACTACTTAATTAAATATTCAAGCTCTTCTAAACACGGCGCCAGAGAGGCGATACCTTTATATGTTTCTAATACAAAAATGCCGATTTGCAGTACTTCTTATTAACAGTTATACAGTATTACCGAAACATCAATGTCATTGGTCTCTTGAAGTTTTTTAATTGACAAAAACGATGAGCCCTGAGCATAAAAACTCTGAGATTTCCGGAGATTTGACGAAAAATTAAGATGCGAATTCCAAATAGCAATGTTATATCTAAACGCAAAGCCATTCCATTTAAACCTAATAACCTTTCAGACGGCAAAACCTGCGTCAGCGCAACACGCACAGTAATTTACCCGGTGCATTTATGGTTTCGCATTTTAAATATAGAAACGGTCACGTATTACAAAATGCCTCTAACACCGGTTATCGCATGTATTAACGGTACGCGTTGGTCAGGTCATAGAAATTGGACTGATCGAGATCTTTATCCAACTGTAATACGTTTGACATAAACAGAGCATGTCTTTGTGACGAAAAAACTGATGAATTAAATGCAAATATCGCCTAGTCTATGACTATTAAAGAAGAGACAAAAAGACGCTTTTGCTGCGGTGTTACCGTTAGCTGGATCCAGAGAGTGACGAATGAAAGAGTCCTTCAACGAATCGGGAGATAGTTTATGCAGAATATTAAAAAACGGAAAGACGCATAACTCGGAAACGTTTCGCGTCATCATCGATACGACTTATTGCAGATTATAATCATGGGCAAAATGCAAGAGACGGGTTGGTAGAAGGAAGATGTCGTGGTTGCGGAACGTAGGGGAGTTGA
Source organism: Pieris napi (assembly GCF_905475465.1). Classification (NCBI taxonomy): domain Eukaryota; kingdom Metazoa; phylum Arthropoda; class Insecta; order Lepidoptera; family Pieridae; genus Pieris; species Pieris napi. The sequence continues at coordinate 9,204,760 of NC_062245.1, forward strand.
CTGGCAACATATCCACCGAGGAATTTTTTAGATTAGGGCAACATGCCCACCCAGCAATTCAAGTTGTTAACAGCCAACCTTTAGCAATATAATGTCACCAGAAGAAGTAGAAAAAGACTGTGTCCTTGTCTATGCCTACAACTTAGGTGCCATTTATAGCTCCAAAAAATTACTATTCTACTATGTAAAAGCATAGTTTGTTGTATACATTATCACACGTATAGCTATTGGCAGCTTGCTATATAGCTCATTCCGCAATATAGACACGAGATTATACTATGCCCGTAATTTGCGCTACGCGGAAAGCACTGACGGCCTGATGGGATGAACTTGTTAAATATGTGCTGCCAACTGCCAAGTACCAGCTGTTACAATTTTGTATTTAGAATGGAATTTGTTACTTGCATCGGTATGTTGTAGTACCGGTTACAAAACACGCGGATAGACATTATTCTGTCAATTAATTATTGTTCAGGGGATGTAGAATCTTATATCGATAGGTCTGTAGTAATAACATATTTATATTTGCTTTGAGATTTGACCACCAAGGAATTATGCTATCCTATACTTTAGGTTGAATCTATTGAGTTCTACCTTACATTTCACATACGGTAAAAATCCGCCGTACGCTGACAAGGCGCCTTCATACTTGATATGATTCCCTGTCCAAAGTCCAAAGGAGCTCCTTTGGAATTGGAGGTAGCTTGCGATCTCGATGCCTTTGTAGTCAGTATAATTTCAATATTGGCGCTCAAAACCTCAACACTGAATTCTAGATCACAGGCAGACATTAAAAAAACCTATAAAAGTATAAATTACTATGCACAACCATATATTACACGGAATAAATGTAACGACAGAAAAATAGTCTATAAAAATGCTTTTTAATGTTTTAATTAGCGATCATTTCTATCTCGATCATTATCAAAGCTCACCAGTTCATGAATATGTATACACGCATGACTCAGATGCATACGTGGTTGATAGCATAAGTAAATAAACGCTGGTAATGTCTCCATTGAACAGATAAAGATGTTTACGCATCGACACTAATTGGGACCTGCTGTGACTATTATTAATTATTTGGTAACGGTTTGAAATATGCTTTTAATCTCTCACTGTCAGAACTTTCAAGGGCATCCATTGCTTTCATGGAAATTTATAATGTGTACTTTTTTTAGCCTATTAAAGCGATAGTCGTGACGTAGAAGCTAACAGCTAAATGACTGATGAATCATTTTCCTCTTACTAGGTCTGGTGTGCATGGCGTCTCTCCGCCGGGCCCGGGCGATGGTTACTCTAGAAATATCCTCATGTATGTGCGATTAAATGTATACTTTAGCGGCGAGCCTACTCTGTAAATTGAACTTGATTTCCAATAATTGACTCGTTTATTTGTGACAATTGGCATTCTATAACGATTCCGAATGACCTAACGTATTAACGATACCCGATTGCTATGTAACAGGACTGATATGTTTGTTCGTTAAATATGTTAATTTTGCCAGCAAAAATATACTCTGAAAAACCTCTAGAAATATTTACGAAATAGACGTGTCCTTGCTAGTTAACATAATCCTTGCAACAAATGACGTCTTTCTTATCACAAACTAAACATTTGTAGACTGGATTTAGACCAGCCTAAACTTTAATATTGCGTCATCGCTATGCGGTTTAGCATTACCTTATCTGAAGGACATCGAAAGGTCAAACAGAGCTTACCGTAATTGCCAATATTTTAGCTTGAGATGTTCACTGCATTATAAAATACACTTTCTACGGAGATTTATTAACGGTATACACTTTTGAGTGTCTACTACTAGGTTAATCAACTTTTTCCAAAACTTGAAGGTTATATTTATTTCAGTAAAGGTCATAAAATATATATACCTACCTATTAAACAGAAACTGTACATCCTTTGAAAGGCAAACTCAGATTGCGTGAAATGTGCTTAGAATTAAAGACTACTAAACTATTTTTACGTGTACTTAACTATAACAATATACAAGATTTTTTTTTTCAGTTTAAGAGAAAAAAAACTATTAGTTATTAATGGGTTCATAGTAAAGCTTGTAATATTTTCCTAGAATATTAAACCATCGATTCAGTGCTGGTACTCTGCAACTCCTAATAGCGATCCTAACTTCAATGTTGCGGCATATCGAAATTACATAAAAAAATATCGCTATCGCTATGGCTAATGGAAGCTATTTTAAAGGGATTATCCATTACGCCATTCAATTTCAACCGTGTATAACCAAAGCATTCCAAAAAAATACAGGCATACTTGAAAAGGTTTCTTAGACAAAGCGATTTTCGTAAAACTATACATATATGTATAACATTTATATTCTTATATCTATCCAAACTGTCATGTACACAGCCCATTTAACTTTTGTCTGAGTCACATAAATGTTAAATAGCGATTCTCAAATCTTGAATGACTCACTACCACACTATCGTCAATTTCGCCATTCTTTATATCTTCGGCTCCGGTTTTATTGTTCCAGATTATCGGAACATACTCTTAACGTCATTAATTAAATTAACGTATTGTATTCTTAGTCAACGCGTAACCCAGAACCCCTGGATTTGACTGTCAGAGAAATTGTAGGGCTTGAAGCCTTGAGTATAGCTCAGTTACAGCAATCAGACCATCCGTATCACCTTGACGTCCGTCGTTCCGTTTTGTAAGGGAGTTTTTGCCGCGCACTACCACTATGTGGAACCAGCTGCCCACTGAAGTATTTCCGTATAAATTTGACTTAGGGTCCTTCAAAAACGTACCAATTATTGAAAGGCCGGCTACGCACTTGCGAGCCTTCTGGCATTGTGAGTGTCCATGGGCGGCGGTATTTATATATAAAAAAAGTTACAATATGCTAGTAGTAATTACTATTAATTAAAATTTCCGTTCCCAGTAAAAAAAGGCTACATTATTGCAATGGCTGCATAAGTCTTTATTCAGTTATAATCAGTATCTTTAATCCTATATATAATATAAAAAGACTGCACTAACAATATCACCAGAAACGAAATCCAGGTCCTTCGAGTGCGTGTAGCGCTAAATGTTTTAGGTAATAGCAAAATACATTTCTCGGTGAGCAATAAAACGGATATCACAATTACGATCGCATCGCATTAATCCAATGCTATTTGCAAACAGGGTTGACTTTAATTGTTCGTCTAACCTCTTGTCTCGACCCACATATTATTGTTAGTAACCCATTGTAGTACTAACGGTAAGAACGATATCGCGTAAATACTATAGCGCTTTAATGAACGCCTAAATACTTCACAAAATCTATTCGATAGCACTGATTTAGATTGTATGTATTATATGTATATCTTTTATGTTCAATTTTCCTACATAAAACAATACTTATCAACGAGTTTGTTTTACGACGGAATTATAGAAATTAACAGAATCAATCTTCTTTGGTCTTCTTTACATAAAGACATTTTTGGTATTTTATAACAAAGGCAGATAATCTTGAATAGAGGAAATCTTTACATTTGAAGTGAGTGTGTTCCGGAGTGAAAGCTAACAGACCCTCCACTTACCTAAGAGTGATTTCGACTTGACTAAATAAAATTTAAGGAATAAGATAATTGTACCTAATAAACAATAGTGATGTAATCAGACGGTGATAGAACATAAAATCCGGGGTTCATTTCAGAATCCCGAGGTTGCGATTATACTAAAAAATGTTGCCAGATAAGTAATTGGCGCTAAAATTAAACCAATCCGAGTATGGTGCGCTCACAAAAATGCTCAGGGGGCGTGGCACGGGGCCATTGCACCTGGCGTAGGCGCATTCCTTACGCACTCCTTGTTCTGTGTGCCCCGAACTAATTTCAAATAATTTTGATATATGCATACCTTATGGGGTGTATGGGTTACGTATTGCCAATGACTATGATTCGGAGTACATACCTAATCGTACTGTATAAAAAACAGCGGCGCTACAACCCTAAAAGTCAGGGCCTCAAGATTTCTGATGATTTGTTTTTACTTTTTTCTAATCACCATTCAGTCTCCACACTTCGACCTTTTGGGTCTAAGATACGGTTTCCTCACGATGTTTTCCTTCACCTTTTAGGCAAGTATTAAATGCGCACATAGAATATCCATTGTTAAACAACCGGGGTTCGAATCTACGATCTTAGAGATGAGAATCATGAATTAAAGAAAGAAGTCGCGGTGATTTCTGGTTTCATTCTAATATGTATTGTATATCGTAAACACGTGAGTCAAAGATTTTTTTATTTGACTGCGGTTTTGTGGCGTAAACGTAACACAATCCTTAAATGGTCAAGGTAAATTTGTCTAATCACGACCTTGGCTTGTCAGAAACAATACTTAGGCTTGTATTCTAAAACATCAAGATTGACTATTCCTAAGATGAATGTGTTTTGTATAAAGTCGTGACTGAATAAATACTATGAGACTGACAGAGTATTTTACTTAAAATATTAGTATGAAAACCCTTTCTCAGGATCAGAGTCGAAACTTGAAAAGTGTCATAGCGTTCAAGCGTCACGAAATTTTTGGAGATTATTGACACCTCCCCCCCCCCCCCCATGTAACGCGCCGTAACATTTTTCAGTACCCAAGTATAGTAAAACGTTTCCTGACCACCTAGTAACTCTTTATACCTAAACGTTACCATTATGTGGTGTAAAGTACTGGAAAGTCGAAAATAATATTAAAAATATGTAACGCGTAATTTAATCCCCGCCCCGCATCGTACTGTTTTACAAAAGGACCCCCTCCCCCCCAAAATTAATTACGTAATACTTGAACGCTCCCATACCCGTATTTAAATCAAATACGTTTTTGACACACAAAAGTAGACACAACTCTTAATCTTACAAATTTGTTTAGCGGGTAAACGACGCTATACAATTGTCATACAACGGAGACGTTTCAAACTGTCTTACTTACAGCGGAACAAGTGGCCTAAAAAGTTTTAATATGCCCCATTTAAATTGAGTTATTAAATAACTATCTATTTGTGGTTTGAGAACTAGGTTAACAAGACCTCTTAACAGTTAAGTAGTGTCTTACCATGTTATACAAATGAAAAGTGTGTCAAAGTACTAAATGGAAGTTAGCTTACGCATTAACCGCAAGTGTGGACCGGCGCCATGCCACCGTAACGAAAAATATTTAAAACCTGTTCCGGCAACGATTTAAACAAATACATGTGTGCGACCCACAAACATACGCGAAAGCGGGAAAACTAATTTGACTTTAAACTGCGGTAATGTGGGTCTCAAACGATCAATTCTGAAAATGGTCTCGTGAATTTTCCGTAACATTTATGCCTTTCAAAATAGCGCGGCAAAAGAGTCTATGGCTATAAATGTAAACACGTATCCGACTTTCACATTGCTAGAAGAATTTAACATTCTATTTGATTATCAATCGCCTGCTTGACGCTTCCCATTCGCGTCATCGAATATGGACTATGACAGCTCGCTTCGTTAGCGCAGCATTTGTCAAGATAATTGCCTGGAGTGCGCCATTTGTGTCGTTTCCGCAGCGGTGTATAATTCAAAAACGATCTATTGCGATGGCATAGAGGCTAATATTGTGTGAACTTGCAAAATTTCAAAGCCTTGACTTTGACATCTTGTCACGTGTACAATATCGAGCTGTTTTGTCCTAAATTGTCTTGGTATTCTTGAATTGTCCACTTAAGGTTAGACAGGTAATGTATTCCGATCAGGTAGGTATTTCAAAAGAATGACGAGCTCACTGAAAATCTCCGCATAAATAATGAAAAACATATACATATACATACATATTGTATAATACAAATTGCCACGTTCGGCATATAGCTAACAATAAACCAAAACAATAGAAGCATTTGCTTAATTACATACTAATTAGGAAGGTTATCCAAAACGATAAAAACTAAACGACCTTATGAAATTTTTGTGTCAAGAATTCTAATTCAAATTACTTTAGCATTGATCGTGTTTCCTGTTCTTTCATTTCGATAATACGAGACCATGAATCACCCGACATTTCTCCCACAACTGTATATAGGCGGGATATCTGCGTACTTATAATATTTAAAAGGACTTTTAGATAATGATATGTTATCAAGGTGCGCATATTTATAATTTAAAAGCTAGGTAATAAATAAAAATAAGAGTCTCAATAAAAATTTATATCGTAGACCAATAAAAAAGGTACATTTAAGGTACACAAAAGATGTACATTATAGCAGCGCAAATATTAATACAAATTAATAACCGTGTTAATTCCTTAAGAACACATCCAATTATAAAACATATTCGAATACACAACTTGAGATTTCACACTGTCACAAGGTTTATGCTCAAATACGGTAAATAAATGTAATAAAACTGGACTAGATTTCTAGGTTTGAATACTGAATGAAGCTTATCAGATAACGTCAATAGTAAATGTCCAAACAGACGTAGTATAATTTACGCAGGTGTTTTAAACGTAACCCCATTGAGGCCCGCTACACGGACGACGTGAAAAACATGAGCGAAACATTAATTAATCTGCACTCAGGTCAACTGTGATACTTCGGAGAAATTTAATTGTACTAGGAGCTCATAACCATAAGAAATAGAAGTAACAAGCCAAAGATAGTAGATTAAAATAAACAAACTGAGGTCAACAACTTTATAAATAGTCTACATGCCAAAATTTTAAAAATACCGTCCGAATATATACAACCGGTAACTAGTTTGTTAGGATATGTAAATAGTTTTAATTAATATAAAAAGACTGACAGATGTGCGCGAAGATATATATGTATATAGAACAAAATCGTTTCTTACTTTCATCTCGCTTCCCTGTATATATTTTCTTATTAAACGTGATAACCTAGTGACCTCTGTATCAATAATATTCACACGTTCCCAGTATTTATCAATAATTGTTTGTTTTTATAATTTATAGCCGATTATAAGATGCAAGTAAAGACATTATTGAAAAGTGTTTTTTTATCTTATTTTAGATCTAATATTATAGCATATTTGGTGAAAAAAAAGAAATCTAGTAATAAAAAATATTTTTGCCAATGCAACAAAACTTTAAATAAATATTGCAAAATACGTTTTTTATCGTACAATATGGTTAAGCAATAGGTTCTATTTGATACAAATCGCATTTGTTGACCGAACCTTATTTGGAGCGAGCCATAGATACCAGAGGACCCGACCAGAGATGCGCATCCTGCTCACAACGGGATAGTTTTTGTCGATAGTTTTGTATAAAAAACATCCATTCGATAAAAAGTTGTTTGACTGTTATCGTTACACAATGTTACATATTATATTTTACTAGATACGTGAAACTATATGTTATAGAAAATTAAAGTCAGGTGAGTATAATTTACTTAATATATCGAACTTATACTTCTATATTGGCTCGAATGTATAATTTTAGCTTGGGACGCTGAATATCATATCATGTCATATTCAACAACAAACGAACGAAAGATGTAAAATATAACAACACAAGTATAAGGGATTTTTTTTAATATTAGTTATTTATGAGGAAAAATCCTGATTTAGCGGTTTTATGATTTTAGATCCTGCACTAAAACCATTTTTAAACCAAAAAAACCCCAGTTAACTAAAGTGCCGAAATAGGTATGTTTTTTTTATTACGACTTTCTTTGAATAAAACGTAACGTAAGTATTGTTTTTCTAGTTTTATGTAATTTTATTGAAACTTGTTAATAAAAACAACAGGTATTGATTATACAAACAAATTTTTATGACTTCCAAAACTAATAATATTAGTTACTCATTATTTACTAAAGGTAATGTGTAGCCTTCTAGAAACTGATAAGGGACAAGAACGAATTAGCAAATACAATATTTTGCTTCACCAGATTTTATCTTGGAGCGATAGGCGATACAGCAATCATTATAAATATAAAAAAATTAAATTAGTCATGGGCTCCAGCATAGCTGCGATAATATTAAATAAATACCTCCAATTATTAGGTTTTACTACACAACTCATACTCCGTTAGATCAACACCTGAGAAGTGGTCAGCGTACCCACACAGATAAATCTGTAGCAATTCACAAATACAAGCGCACCTCGATTACGGCGATTGTACTGTAATTTAAGAAACATTGATTGATGTCGGAAATATTAAAAAAGTTGTTTGTACCCGATTAGATTCCAATGCTTCAGCACTATGTTCCTCCTTCTGCCGGAAGCAATTGGTGCATTTACTCTTGTTGAAGATGTTTGGCGCGAATTTTCTACAATCCGATCGCCCAGACATGATTGTCAGAGGTCAGGGCCTATTTCAACGTTCACTATGTCACAGTACACAGCATGGTGCTATAACACACACTAGACGGCCTTTTTAAAACCGAACACGTAGTTTATCACGCGCACCAACCGACGAGTGAACTATCAGCAAAATCACTGCAAGAAGTGAGTGTGACCGTTTAGATAAAACATATACACAACACTATTTTCATAAGTACCCGGGTACCAATGAAGTCAAACAATCGCGTAAACAAAATTTGTTTTCACGTCAAAATAAACATCGATTTAATATAGAACACGCAGAGTTAGTGAGCGCACATGAACGCGACAACTCGACCATTTTACATCTGATAGAAAAGTACGAGCAAGCAGCGAACCGAGTTGTTGTTTTACAACTTCTCTTTTCTTATTACGTGACGTTGCTTACAGGTGCATAAATGTGTGTGTTGTTTCTATGTTTGCGAAATAATATCTACCTCTCGCTCAGATGTAGCGTGATAGGCATAAGAGTATCGCGCTCACTCAATGTAATGCCAAACAAGCCTCTCCCGCCCTCTATTGAGCATGAGCACATCTACCGACAACCTATCAAGCAAACTAACCAGCTTAACGGTTAAGTTTGGTTACGGGTTTCAACATAATCGTACAGATGGCGCTTTGCTGGCAACTAAACAGTTTTTGGCCAATATATTTGACCAGAGCGATTTCAAGCCAGCCAAAATCAATTCGAAGAATTAATAAGAACACAATATTTGGTTTACTATCTAATACTATGAATAGTATAAAACGTACAAACAAAAAAATTAAACCATTTAAGCGTCAACCTTCTGAGTAGATGAGAGATACATGACGTCCGTAAAACCTTATAAGAAGTATACGTATGTTAATATCTATTAATTAGTACAGTCAAAACCGTTTATAACGACATCGTTTACAACGACCTATCGGTTATTACAACCAGATTGTATGGTCCCGTCCGAAACCCTAGTAAACTATTCAGTAAACAAACCGCTTATAACAACATCGGATACAGCGACATATCGCTTATAACGGCGAAAGTTTATCGATATTCATCGGCTATAACGACCAACCGCTTCTTTTCTCAGCAAAACAAAACAATACAAACTATTTTAAATCTTATTTATAAGCATTGAATGAATATTTAGGCATATTATTACCTACGCACTTTCTCCCAACGAACAGTTTCAGTCAACAACGATTTCCGAGGCTCTTAACGCTGTAACGATTTTGCAAAAATTTGTTGTCTTTAACCAACAGTTTGATACTGGTGATACTCATACCTTGAGGAGTATGAAACGTAAAATGAAAAAAATATTTGAGACTGGGCTAAAAAAATCAGACTGACTGATTACTTTTGTACCGAATTATTTCGTAATAAGTATTTTTGTTTCTTTTTTGACTCGTTTACATATTATAATATTAACATACCATATTATAACCCATACCTACCTATTCTAGACCGATAACTATGTACATACATATGTACTGTACTTGTGTATATGACATTGCTTATAACGACTATCGGATATAACGTCGGCAACTATACGGTCCCTTCAATGTCGTTATAACCGGTTTTGACTGTATTTACTTCCTCCAGTAGGTAATAAATGAAAAAAATTGATGTTGTCTGGTAAGAACGCCGACATATTGTGATAGGGATGTTAACAAATAATCGATTTTCTAAAAAATCGATTAAAATCGTTTTTTTTAAAAGTGAAAATCGATTTTTATATTTAAAATAATCGATTAATAATCGATTATTTTTATAATTCAATATCAATCATAGTCGATTTTTCATCTGCCACCTCCCGACAGTATGTCTGGTCTTTTATAACCTGCCCTGCGATTCTGTAACTCACTTTTCGAACCCACACAGCGGTTTTCGCAACGGCGGTCGCTCTCAAATCTGTCGTGAAGCAGTCATTTTATGATTTGGCATTCTGATAAACAATCCGCTGTGTGAGTTACAGAATCGCAGGGCAGGACCTCGAACTAACCGAGAACCGAGGGATATTCGATATACATCGATGTTTACAATGCGATACATTGAATAGATCCGATGCTTTGAAGATGTATTGATGTTTTTTTTATAAAACATCGAAAGCATGATAAAACCAGTTAATTTTACAAAAACTCAAGTTTGAATTGAACACTATAATTTAAAAGTAAAATAAATTTATTCAGCAGCACAAGGTTACATACAATAAAAAAGACAACAAAAATACTGCAATGTACTGAAAAGGCACTCATCTATTAAATTTCACTAAAATCTATCAAAACGAGATTAGGCTAATTTTGAAAAACTTTAATTTGTGTTTATAATAATTTCTATTGTTTCTTTTCAATGAATAAAACCATGATAAATAAAATATTTAAGGTGTTTATGTTTAAATGAATTCAAAAATTAGGAAAAAATCGATTGATAAAAAAATCAATTATTTCACTCATCTATCAAATTTCACCAAAATCTATCAAAACGAGATTAGGTTCATTTCGATTTTGATTATTCTAAAACTTTAATTTGTAAACTTTAATTAAAAGTTAAAACCATGATAAATAAAATATTTACCTAAGGTGTTTATTTTGAAAGGAATTCAAAAATTAGGAAAAAATCGATTAATAAAAAAATCTATTATTAATAAATAATAATCGATTTTTCATGCTAAGAAAACAATTGTACTGTAATTTAAGATTAATAAAAAAAGCGTTTTTTTTATGCAGAATGTCACATCCCTATATTGTGATTTGTGACAAGTTAGCCGTTAAGCCCGATTTACATTATCTTAAGGCCGATTTACATTATCTTAGTGTTTAGGAGAGTGCTTTAGGATAGTACTTTAGTTGAAACATGTAAACGCTACTTGCTTTAGTAAACGCTACTTGCTTTAGTACGGTTCTACTTGACTTTCAAGTTGAATCAAAATAGAATCGCTTTTTATTTTTGTTCCAAGTGATACCCCTCCCGCGCCCGCGCACCTCCGAGATCTTCCCTCGTTGTGTGTAAATGTTAACGTAAAATTGTAAACACCGTTAGATTGTAATCTATCTCGCGAGATTATAAACTGTCGAAAGATTGTGAACCTCAGCTTACTGCTTACAATTTAACATATTATTATTCGGTAGATTGTACTACACTAACTTAGTTATCATTCAAACTTCTTTGGTCAATTACAGATTAATTTTACTTTCCAACAATTTCATATAACTACCGAATAATAATACGTTAAATTGTAAGCAGTTCGTTGAGGTTCACAATCTTTCGACAGTTTATAATCTCGCGAGATAGATTACAATCTAACGGTGTTTACAATTTTACGGTGACATATACACGTAATTTAGTCAAATCTTTAGGAGAGTGCAGAAGTGCCGTGAAACGCGTGCGTGTTTTTTGATTTTTAAAGATGACTAAATGGTCGGAAGATACAACTATCAAATTTGTGTCTGAATATGTTGTTCACCAATGTTTGTGGAACGTTAAAAACAATTTATACAAAAACAAACCGGCTAGGCATTCGGCATACACTGCCTTAAAAGAAGCTATTTTGTTTATTATTTATATTTAGTTTATTTATTTCGAGTAAAATCTCGTCTTCTATTTGTTCCATAACTACAGTTAGTATTTTGCGTAGAATAGAGCGTATTTGCCGACGTCGTTGCACGTTCATTGTGGCGCTGTAATGATACTCTACTGGAAGAAATGTAAACGTTCACTCGCAACGCACTAAAGAACTTGCCTTTCAAGTTGTACTAAAGCACTCTCCTAAACACTAAGATAATGTAAATCGGCCTTTAGTGTTTAGGAGAGTGCTTTAGGAGAGTGCTTTAGGATAGTACTTTAGTTGAAACATGTAAACGCTACTTGCTTTAGTACGGTTCTACTTGACTTTCAAGTTGAATCAAAATAGAATCGCTTTTTATTTTTGTTTCAAGTGATACCCCTGCCGCGCCCGTGCACCCCCCGAGATCTTCCCTCGTTGTGTGTAAACACGTAATTTAGTCAAATCTTTAGGAGAGTGCATAAGTGCCGTGAAACGCGTGCGTGTTTTTTTATTTTTAAATATGGCGAAATGGTCGGAAGATACAACTATCAAATTTGTGTCTGAATATGTTGTTCACGAATGTTTGTGGAACGTTAAAAACAATTTATACAAAAACAAACCGGCTAGGCATTCGGCATACACTGCCATAAAAGAAGCTATTTTGTTTATTATTTATATTTAGTTTATTTATTTCGAATAAAATCTCGTCTTCTATTTGTTCCATAACTACAGTTAGTATTTTGCGTAGAATAGAGCGTATTTGCCGACGTCGTTGCGCGTTCATTGCGGCGCTGTAATGATACTCTACTGGAAGAAATGTAAACGTTCACTAGCAACGCACTAAAGCACTAAAGAACTTGCCTTTCAAGTTGTACTAAAGCACTCTCCTAAACACTAAGATAATGTAAATCGGCCTTTAGGTATCTAATGCAAAATGCTATACCGTAGAATTCTGACATTTCATGAGTGTTGCTACTAAAAAAGTTCTCCACCGAAAAAGGGACAAATTTGACTTATTTGTGGGCAATAAAAAATGCTACGTTTTATTTAATTTTTTTTAATTGCCTTTTAGGGATACATTCACTAACAAATAAATGTATATATAGACTTAGAATATGTTCAGACTCGTATTGTAATTGAAAAATGTGCCCGACCAAAAAGGTTTGCTATCACTAACATGTCAAAAAGTGATAGCTGTCAGAATTCTACGGAATTAAAAATCAGAGTATATATGTATTATATATAGCCAATAGCGCAATTCGCACAGAGTACGAAAAATTTATAATTCATGACATATTTTGACAACTCTCACTTGAGTCATTCATATTACTAATCTATAGGCTTGATTTTGAGCTAAAAAGCTAATACACAAAGTACCACAGTATACACTAACCAAGAGATGTGAAGCAAGATTTCGATTTCAATAGGATTAAGACTAGGGCTCATTATCCCATTTGTCGTTTCAGCTTGTCGGCGTCTAGTGCTGGGTATCGGTCCAACCTCTATTTTTCCAGTACATATGGTGGGGATTATCCAAGAGGGGATAACTTCATCATTATCTAATTCATAATCAAACTTAAAACTAAAAATGTCTATATCTAATAGTTATAGGTCTATCGGAATCTCATGGCATAAAACAAAAATAAAAAATGAGATTTTTATGTTCATATTATCATGTCCATCAAATTAAAGTACGAGATCTGTCAACCGCTGCAGAGATTTTGTGATTATATCTTAATTTTTAAAGCGCGTGGTAGAGATGATCGTTTATTATTATTTATATTTTGTTTATTTATATTTTTCTTCGGTATGTACATAATTATGACTTATAAAGGTTTCCAGTAGTAATATAAGGAGAATACTCCTGGTAAAAAGAGGAGAATGGGACAGAAGCAAATCAACATGGACAGTTTGAGATTTACAGTTGATTGGGAATAAAGCAAAGGAATTCTATACAGTTCTGAAGAAAATTCCAATAGTAATGAAACTGTTACAAATTCTTCAACTAGATATTGAATTCGACGGAGAAAGTATATGTATAAGTAATAATCCCTCTCACTCTCCTTGTAAAATGAGGCCTGTGCCCTGTAGTGGGATGTATATAGACTTATGATGACCATGATGACGAATGACTAAGCTATCGTTTGAGCAACATGTTAAATATTATTATTTTTTACACATTAATACTTAAGGAGATTGGTTTTGAATATGTTAAATACCAATAAAAAAGAACCGTTTTGATGGAAAGAGATGACATAAAACTACAAAGATACAAGTTTCTGAAGAGTAAAGAGGAAAACCGCGAAGCTGAAGAGCATAATAAATTGGATGTAATTTATTTTAGATGAGTAGATGAGACTTACATTCACGGTTCTTGTTCTGTGAATAAGTGCTGACAAAGCAAAGATATTGCAGGTCTTTCAGATTTCAGGTATTGGAGTAAGGTGGATCATTGTAAACGCTAGTGGAGAAAATGGCTTTGTACCAAATTGTTGTCTGGTGTACGGGTCAACAAGTGTATCTGCTGACAGTGAATCTAATTCTGAGTTAAAAAGTATGACCAATCGTATCACTGATATAAAAGAATGGCTCCGTGCAAATGATTTACATTATGATGATTATTGCCGTCTGTGGCCTTATATGAGATAGATGAAGTAATAAAATTGCACATGACCGTGCAATTTTATATATATATTAAGTTTTAAAACTCCCACCTTATCATTGCTCATTGAATCCTATAGAAACCATTTTAATAATGAAGCAAACAGTTGCTGATAAAAACGTAAATAGACCTACAAGTGACATAAAATTATAAACAGAAGAAGCTTGCTCACAAATTGGTGCAGAGGATTAGCGAAAATGTTGTGAACATGTAAGAAAATTGAAAACCTTTTCATCAAGCAAGATATAATAATAAGGTTTTAAGTTATTTGTAAATTTCATAAAGTAATTTTCGATTGATTTATTTTTCATGACATATTTTCCTGTCTTAGGAACCCCATGGATAATAGCATTCTTTATACCAATAACTAATATACTTCATGTTCATTAATACTAAAGACATAAATAGAAATTAAATAGTATCAAGATCATTTAATCCAATTTCCCCAGTATTGCCCACAACAATTTTTTATTTCCCTATTTGCCATAAGATTCCGGTCGACCTATAACAAACCTATTCAACTATTTCCATAAAATTGGGATCACGTGGTACAATCCCTCAATAGTGAGGTCTGCCGGATTGGTAATCGCTATTCAGTATTCACTATTGCTATTGGTAGCTTAAGATAACCGGCAGCGCCGGTTATTATAGAGCGCTTTATCGGTTGTCCAGTATTCTACGGCTACGCTGTGTATGCAGCGGCGCGACTCTACGGTGAAGTTCCTTAAATACGCTTTTATTTCCTCTTAAAATCACTCGTCTAGTGATAACTTAGAGAACCAATTCAATATAAGCTAATAAGGCGTTTCCTCGCCACATTAAACTAGTGACCACTGACCAGTGAGTTGACCAGCAGTGTGACCGTTTTTAGTATATTCAGTACCAAATTGGTATAATTTGGGCTCCGTGTAACTAATTTAGTATTTTTTTGGTATCCTTTTATATTCTGGTATTTTTTGGTACATTTAAACTTTCAACATTTTTAAACACATTTTGATATATTTTTGGGCTGGGCGGGAAACACACACTTCCATTCGTTCGTATTTCGTTCACATGTTTTTGTCTTTGTCTGATGTTTACCGCAAATGTATCATTTTGTCTCTTTCGAACGGTTAATGCTAACAAATTCGCGAATCGTGCTTTAGCTACGTATTACTATCGACGTTACATGCTGTATTTTTATACATGTGGTCCCTTATGGGACCACGGATGTTTTAGTTCTTTATTTATTTATCTCTGTGTGCATGTGTAGTGAAGATAATGAAGCGCAAATACGATCAGAAATATAGATCTGAGTGGGAACAAAATTCTGAATTTTCGTCATGGTTGACAAAAGATAAAAATAATGAGAACGCCTTGTGTAAAACGTGTGGAGCAACATTTTTAAGCAGAATCGCTACAATTAAAAGTCATGCATATTCTGAAAAACATCGATAGAAACTTATACGTTATAGTGGACAATCCAAGGTAAGAAAGCTATGCCCCCATTAACATATTTATAAGATTATTGTGTCCCGTAATTTTTATGGCACATGAATTAATTGTCCTACTTCTACAGGATGTCCAATGAATCTTGGATAGTACATGTACAGTTGTACACACATGTATAATTGATTTAAATTCATCAAATTAATCAAATCCTGTTTATTTTCAAAACGATGATAAATTACTTCAAAGGAAAGAACCCATATCCGAAGAAGTAAGAAAAGCAGAGCTTATATTTTATGCAGCGTTGGCAGAACATAACATACCATCTCGGGCCATGGATCATCTCAGCGATTTATTCAGCAAAATGTTTTATGATTCGGAAATCGCAAAGGGCTTTTCCTGCAAACGCACTAAATCTGCTCAGTTAGCTCAGTGCAGCGAATACTGACTTAGTATTTGTAATAAAACTTATTGTAAATATTTATTATTATTTTAATAAATCTGTATAATGAAGGTGTGTAATTGGTAAAATTAAAAAGTATCTGATAATAAGTGTTTTATTAAAAAAAAATCCTCTTTTTCTTTTAGTATATTTTTAGTATAATTTAGCATGTGTTTTGGTATTATTTAGTACTGGCACCTTGTAGTTTTGGTAGATTGCCATTTTTTAAAACGGTCACACTGTTGACCAGTGACCACTGACCAGTCTACTTATTGGTGACATCGAGGCAGGAAGTGTAGCGTAATAAGTTCTGTTAATAAAATTCTCTTTAAATTCAAGGTAAATTTCTAGAAATATTAATTAACTTTTAAATTTAATAATATATATTATTATAATTAATTTATAATTATTAATGTTAAAATGTAAATTATAATATACCACTTTATAAAAGATAATAATTTAATATTTCTTATACATTTTAGATTGCAATGGAAGATTTAAGTTTCATACCAAACTTGCTAAATGGGCCATTGGATGTTTATAGAGATACTTCATCATTCGACTGGAAACGATTAAAGTTGGCTCTTGAAGGAGATATTCAGTTATTAAGACTTAAGGTAACCATTTATAATTTTATCAAAGCATATAGCAAATGCTTTTAATTTCTAATCTTTTGATATTAGTTATTCTCATTTTGTTTGGAGAATAATAATGGGTTTGAACCTAATTTTTTAATTTTTAAAAAATAGATATATAATAATAACAAATGCATCTAATTTAGCTGAAAGCTGATTATTTGTTTGTTCAAATAATTTAATGATTGGCACTAAGTCAGTAATATTAAAGTTATCTATACTATGATACTATGTCAGTATTTGGCAATACTATTTAAATTACTTAACATGATGTAACATTAGATTTTGGAAGAATTGAACTATAACAACGGGCCTGTTAACCTTGGTGTTCGACTTCACATTGAACTAGTTTATATTTTTTACATATTAAATAAAATAACCTTTTTATCAATTTTTATTATTAAAAAAATGTTTAGAGATCTTAAACTGATAAAAGCTTTAAATTTAGAAGCTAATTTCAGTGCTTTTAGTGCTGTAGTATGTTCCATAATTGTCATATGGAGCATAGAAATATGTCTCAAGCAAATAGTTGATGCTTTTTAACCTAAAACAATCAAATGTTATGTTAAGAGATAAACTCAGGGCTGATTTTGTAATTTTATCTATCTAAGCTGTATTTATTCCATATAGTAATGAATGAACTAATAATTAGAAGAAAACAATATTAACTAGTAGGTAATACGAGATTGTGCATTTCCGATATGAAAATAGTAAATTTATTAAATACATGCACTTTATGACTAATGACACAGGTCCATGTTATATGTATTGATTACAAACCAACATTAGCAATAAACTTTCTTATCCACACAGGCGTGACCATGCATACTTCACCTATTTATTGACATGCAAACCTCCTGTTTTAGTTTATTTACTTATATTTAAATTTTACTAACTAGCATTGTTAAAAGACTTTATTTCTAACATGTAAATCTAATAATAATATAAAAATAATTATTTAGCTTGTGTAGAGATGGTCTCTGTGCTTACAAGTCTAATACATGGTTTTTTTTAACCAACCTTAAGTTTTGATTTTTTGTGTGAACATTATATATCTTTAGATAATTACTATTACACACTCCACATACAAATTAAAGACTTTAATTTAAATAATTATATTTCTATTTTTTCATGTAAACAGTACAAAATATGGCATACATTAGAAAACGATCCTCTATTTGCCCACAACATAGTCACACCACCTGTTGAAGAGCAGAAGAGAATTACACAAATGCAACTGCAGAAGATCAATCAGTACAAGTTCTTAACTGATGAAATATTTAATGCTGGCTACATGAAAAGGGTAAGGTTATTGATACTAAAGATATAGTTGGCATAGGATATGTACTTAAAAATAGTAAAAAAAACGCAATTCTCTGAACTATTTGTACTTTTTAATATTAATAGGATTTTCTTTTCAGACACGGACACTAATGACAATAAATGAGGCTGTACAGTCACTGGCGCCTAGTGTTTCAGTAAAGATGGCAATTGGTATTTATTTGTTCTCAAATGCAATTTTATCCCTCGGTACTGAACGACACAGACAATTTTATGAAGCCACTATAAAGGATAGAAAGGTATTAAATATTAGATACAAAACTATTAATTTTAATAAATAAATTGGAGCCTCAATGTATTTTAGCAGCAACATATTTTTATACCACACTAATCTAATCTATTATAACAAACACAATAAGGATTACAATACTAAAACTATGTGTGACCATTAGAAGTCTCTGGGCAGTAATTAAAGAATATGTATTTTATTACCATACATTTTTATTGGGCAATTTGGATGACAATTCTAGTCCAAACTTCTATTAATTTAACAGTAATCTATATAACAGACCATCAGGTTTATGTCTATAGCCTTGTGTGACAATGAGACTTAATTAAATAAGGACTTTATTATTATACATTTTCACTAGCCCCATTCCAGTCCAATTAGTTATATGTGTTGATAATGACTAGTGCTCAACAATCTTAATATATATAAATTACGTGTCACGCTGTTTGTCCGCTATGGACTGCTAAACTACTTAACCGATTTCAATAAAATTTGCATACCGTGTGCAGTTTGAACTAACTTAAAAGATAGGATAGCTTACATCTTTATTTATACCCGTAATATTATTTTATTGCAAATTATTTGTTTATTATTTGACAGTCACAATTCTAACACATGGCGCTGTTTTGAAAGTACCAACGTTTCACATAAGCTACATTTTAATGGCATAACCACCAAAAAAGCATGGTCCCCATGACTGGTGTTCTCCTACCGTTTCCCTTGAATAGTTTACTACTATGTTATATAACAAAAACTTTAGCCACAGCAAAGCTTGGCCTAGTCTGCTCGTAAAAATATATATAATTTCAAATCATTCCTGTTTGTGTAAATTACCATGGGGCAGACCTATTTTCGTTTCCTTCGTTTCAAACAAAGTAAAACATATTCATGGTACCGAATCTTATGGTATATTGAATATAAGAACCATTATAATAATCCTCTTCTGATAGATGCATTTTAGGAATTTCTCATTACAGCTTATCCTTCATAGGCAAGTCTTTTAGGATCCATAAAATTATGGAATACGCTCCCCGAACCCATACGATTAGTAGTCTGTAACGTCTTTTAAAAGTCTACTATATGATGAACCCCTTCTTCACCATATTCATCTGTTTATTCGTGACTTTTGTAATTATATAATTTTTATTTGTAATTGTAAATATATTAATTTTATGTATTTTTCTAGCATCGTGATTCAGAATTCTTAAGATTAGCTTTTTGTTTCTTTTATTTTATTATGGTTTTGTAATTGTATATTTCTGTAATTTTATTTTTTAAATTTACTTATATACTTTTTGCACTTTATCCTTAGTATTTCTTATTTTATTTTTCCTTACTACGCTTGCCTGGTAGAGATCGCTAGTTAGCGATAAGGAAGCCCGTTGCCTTCTTAATTTATGTTATCTGAATATGTATGTATCAAATATGTAATGCCAAACCTTAGTCATAGCGATTGAGGCAAAAACAACTTGTGGCAAATAGGAATTTCGCAGTAAATCAGTACTTAATTCCTTCCTCCCCAATTTCCTTATTCGATTAACATAGGGTAAAATAGTTGTCCTATTGGATTTTCTGTTCAATTGCATACGTAAGAATACAAAACACCAGGAAAATGCATTTTACTAATATTTGTTTTTGTCGTGCACTATGTCACGTATGCGTGTGTAAAAATAGCTTTGCTGTTCTTCTTTGCACTGAAACAGAATTGAAGTTTAGTAAAGAGAATTTTGATGCAGTGCTTTCCTAGTGGATAAGCGTGACTCTCCTGCTCGAACCTTGGATGAGATGTTTATCGATTTGATCAAAAAGTCGATCTAGTTTAATCAAATAAGGCTCAAAATTATCAAAAAAACAGGCACATGTTAGTGGCCTATGTCCCAGGATTATGTTCCTGTTTGTAATATTTGTAAAAAAATAATAATTATCGGCTGCCAATATATTATAGATAATTAATAGATAATCCTGACAAAAACTTGTATTTAAATACCCTATATATAATAATCTGTGACCTTCACTAGACTTAAGAGGATTATATATATAAATCTAGGAGATATTTATAGAAGTTTATATAAGAATATTAAACAATTAGCATTAACATTAAACGCACAGTTAATTTTTTAGTATGTAGCAAGTTTCGCACTTACGGAGATTGCGCATGGCTCTGACGCTAAACTCATGCGCACCACATCTACTTACGACCCCAAAGCCAAGGAGTTCGTCATACACACACCAGACTTCGAAGCTGCTAAATGCTGGGTTGGTAATCTAGGTAAAATTTTGTGTGACATATTATTTTTCGCTTTATTCTTTCACAGCTTGAAACCTATTTCCGAAGTATTTGCCTTTTTTAACGTCTTTTATATTAGCTTCACCATGTATGTATGTAACCGACTCCTTCGGACTCGATTTTGACCCACTTTTAACGGACAGATTTAATTCAAACTTTGCGCACCTGTCAAAGATCGATGACAATGCAATAATCCGAAAAAAAAATTAACTAAAAAATAAAAATGGGTTGCTCGACAGACTAAAAATATGGCACAGAGCGCCCCACGCTTTTTCACAATGATACCAGTATTTTTTGTTCATTACCATTTTCAGCCTAAATTAGGAATTATTTTTCACTTTTTAGTTTGATGTGCTTTAAAAGCGTGTTTTTTTAGTTTTTTTAAACTATTATTTATTTTCTCTAAGTTCGTACAATGCGCGAAATGTATAAATACTATGTCATGGCCCGATATTTTGGCCAATTATTTTATGAAATTTCAGCTAAACTGGCTAATTTATACACCCATATTAAACTTAATTTTCTTCTCGTCTTTGCTTTTTCATTACAATTAAGGGTTATTTTATATGAATACGACTACTTTGCAATTCTTTAGAATTTTCTAGAAGTTGTAAAATTTATGTACTTTTCGTACAAGTCCAATTTTAGTTAATTTAATTTAAATTTATCGCTTGACGCCAATTCTAAATTGGCTAGACATGACTTCAATAAATCATGTTTTTTTAATATGAAAATTGAAATATAAGAAATGCATGACTTGCATTATTAAATTGCTTCCTATTACTTAAATGCTAAAACTTTTTGGTGATTAATGCAATTTATAATTTTTTATAGATTTATATTTTATCATTAATAACGAAGAATAACTTAAATGTATTGTTCACAAAGGGTAAGATTTCATGTCGAGTTATCGCGAATTTATACTTAGTAGGAATTTTTGTCTTTATATGGGGAATATTTTTAGAATTGCAAACTAGCCTACGGGACGCCCATAAATTGCAAACATCGCAGCCCATGTACATCTATGTCAGTGGATGTGTAGTCGGCCTATGAGTATGCTCTTTTTTAAAAAGAATCGGAAGTCGTATCTCCCAGGGAAGACGAGGAAGGGTGGGGAAACCGGGAGTCGGGTTTGCTAGTTAAAAAGGTTGCTACTACCCCACACAGAAAGTTTGTTCAGGTGGCCAGAATATAATGTGTCGATGGTTCTGTTCTTTGCATAGCAATGGATGTTCGATGTTGTCGATGTTTAACAGGTCTTTCATAAGCAGAACGAACAGGGTGGGCGAGAGGATGTGTTATCCTTGCCGAACGCCTGCATTGACGGGTCTAGGATTGAAGCACGCTCCGATAATACTTTATACTACTTAGCACAAGAAAATAAGCAAGAGCAAGAGCGAAATCATGAAAGCCTCTTCTCGAATAGTCAGTCGTACGAGTATTCAACCACTCAGAATGATGGGCATTGTAATCACCGAGTATAACGAGTTCAGCAGGTGATAGAGACAAAAAGGAATCGATTGCAGTTTGGCCATGATCTATAAGTCGGTGGTCGTCAGTGTTGACGATGTGTGAGTGTATAGGCAGTGGCGTAACCATACCATCTGGACCCCGTGGCAATTCTTTTGATGGGGCCCTATCAGTAAAAATCGTCACGTTATACTCAGTTTAATTTTGATAAAGATTCGAGATTTTTAGCGTACTCAATTACACGTTGAATATGTCCCACTAATGGCCATAGGCCTCCTCTCTTAGGCGAGAGGGGCTGGTCTATAGTCTTCACGCTAGCCCAATGTGTATCGGAGACTTCACATTCATCCATAGAACATAATATCACTTGGGCTGTGTCCTTTGTAAAACGTTACGATGCGGGGCGGGGATTGAATTACGCGTTCTTATTAATATTATTTTCGACTTTCAAGTACACCAGATAATGGTAACTTTTAAGTATAAAGAGTCACTAGGTGGTCACGAAACGTTTTACTATACTTGGGTCAAGAAAAACGTTACGGCGCGTTACATGTGGGGAAGTGCTATTTGATAGTCCGGCACCACACGGCAAAGTCATGCATACATTTTTGACATACAGAAGTATCTAGGGCAAACGTTTCGACTCTGAATCTTATAGATCGCAGTCTATGTTACATGTTGGAAGACCTGGACCGGATAGTTAAATCGTTTTAATGTAGCTAAGGAAATGCATGATGTGCAGTGTTGCCCTAGTGGCTTCAGCGTGCGACTCTCATCCCTGGAGGTCGTAGATTCGATCCCCGGCTGTGCACCGATGGACTTTCTTTCTATGTGCGCATTTAACATTCGCTCGAACGGTGATCCGGCTTGCCATACCCAGAAAGTCGACGCATGTCTAATATATCACTCAAGTACACATTTATTCTTTGACTACTGAGTCATTATCCTAAAATGTTATAATCGAAAGTTTTTGAATAATATCTTATCAGGTTTCGTTGTTGACGTTATCGTTCATCTATTGCTCATTTACTCATTAAAAAGGTATTATTCAACTATTTTCCTGCATTAGATAACCCATACTAGTATAAGAATAAAGGTATAATATTGTGTATGCGTCATCCTTTGTTTGGTTTGATCGTTTTCCGTTCGATGAAAGCTGGAACCGAGTTGTATAGTTACACTTGTATTTAAATGTGGCTTATATTATTATAATAAATCACATTGTTAAAAAAATGGGTTCATTATACTTTTTGGGAATGAAAACACACGCTTTAAACGCGATACTCATGTGCATAACCGCATAGCAATCAGATATTTACCGCAAAATTGATTGTATAAATATAGTAGACAACATGACGTTCACGTACATTAAACAAACACAAATCATAAAGGAAACCTCAATATTGTATCGTATTATAGTTCGTATATGAAACGTATCAGCTATAAGTGTTTTGCCTTTGTCACTTTGTACTAGTTTCACTGAAAATAATGACTTCAGTCTAACTATTTAAGGTTTTTAGTATCATCTTTGTTTTTAATGTCTTTATGTGATTTCATACGTATAACCCAGAATTTCGAGTCGTCGCTTCGCTAAATTAGTTATGTACATAACGAAAAATTATTATTCGGTTAAAAACAATATTAGATCTTATTTTTACGCTTAACCTTGTTATAAAATATCGGCTGAGATAGCAATGTTTTTGTTACCATGGTAACGGTTTAACTGACAGAGTTTCTCTATGTTGCCTATCAGACCTTCAAGAAAACATTATTTTTCAATTTATTGTCAAATATTTTATCTATAGACGTTATGATAAATTGTAGATCTTTAAACATGTTCCTTTAATGCGGTTATTAACGTTTCTGAATGTTGCGTAATCTCTTAAGTCTTATCATTGTCGCGGTCGTTGTGACCTCGCGTTTCGCTTTTGCACATAATATATCGATTTTTTGATAAGAGTGGGCAAACTCCTATTCCATATCCATTCCATTCATATTTGAACTTAAAATCTTATCGACGGATAAGACGCGGAAGCGAACGCTAAACCGACATCTATAAGTCAAAAATTTATTGTATTTTGACTTACACGACTTATCGCGAACTGACTGACTTAAAATGAGTCCCAAATGTCAAATACGTGTTCATATAACAAGAGATTTTAACATAGCTGGATACATGATCATTATAGAGATAATCTGCATTGGGCTGGGACCCTAGTTTACTATGATTTTGATAATGTATAAGAAAACAGGCGACAAATGTGTATTAAAATTTTAGATTGCGCGGATCTTTGCAATACTTTTCTTGCTAACTTATGACGCAAAACTAACGTTACGATACCAAGTCATAACTAATGCGATACCTCTACCACAGTTAAAAAATCCACTAAAAATTAAAAAAAAAATTTAAACTAGGACTAACAATAACTCAAAACTAACTTAACCACATAAGAAAGTACCTACATATTACGTTGAAAGTATTAAAGTAAAATTCTATTTATGAATACAGACTAATTATATAATCATTAAATTATTTGCATTATTAATTTGGTAATACCAATTAACAATGTGTTTATTTCCTTATATGCGTAATACATAAATTTGTTGTTGGTACTATTCTAATAATAGTGTAATGTTTAAGTATATTAGTGGGTAATTTATTGCAATATAAAAATACTGTCAATTTCGTATAGCGGTTATTTCAAAGGACTTGAAGAGATTTTTTGTTCAATATCCGTTGAAGTAATGCTTTGAATTCAATTACGTAAGACAATTATAAAAAACTATCAGAAACGCAATCAATACAGTTATATCGATTTTTATTCATTTGTTCGAGGTAGAAAATTATTTTTAATAATGCCAAAGATGTATAACTTCTTACGCGCGTACATAAGTACACGCACCCTTTTTTTATAGAACCCGGTGTATATTTGTGCAACTTTTTGCTTACTGGAGTTCCTCTTCGCTTTCTTTCTTTGCATTTTTCTTAATTTTTGAGCTACAATGAAACCCAAATGCTTCCAGGTAGAACGTGCACGCACACGCTGCTTTTCGCACAGTTGATAACTCCCGATGGCAAAAATCATGGTCTTCATGGATTTCTTGTACCGATAAGGGATCCTCATACTTTGGAGGTATACCCTGGACTCATTGTCGGAGACATGGGAGAGAAGATCGGTGTTAATGGAATTGATAATGGGTATGTCTAACTGGAATGAATTTCGCCAAATCCAGAAGATTCCTATTCATGGACAACGGAATAGACAAAAACATAGCTGTTAATAATGCCTTTTTTCAGTTTAAAATAATGTACGCTACTGGCATTGTGCATGGTTTCCCGCTTAATCTTGTATAGTTCGGGGTAGCTATTTAGGCATTCCTTTTGAAAATGGATTTCAGATTAAAAAAAATATTATTTACGACTTTAATAAAAAAATAAAATATGTTTACTATGGAACATAAGACACATGTATCACTTATTCCACGTCATTAAATTTGAATTTGTAGGCATGCCTACTCATCGGCAAAGAAGACAGAGGGTGTAGGCCGAGAGAAAAAGCCGGCGTAAAAAACTCTCGGTACTCTTTTAAAATAGCAAATCATCAAACAACACTTATTTTAAAACAATTATCGCAAATTAATTACAAGTAGCCTGTCTAGCACTAGTCCCAGGCCCTTTTATCAACTAGACAATCGTTAACTTTATAGTAAGCCTTTTTACACAACTTTTCTTTAATACATTTCTTAAATTTATTAAAAGGCAGAGATAAAAGAGCCTTTGGGTTTTTATTAAAGAAGAGTATCCCTTTTCCCAAAAAAGAATTACTAACTTTAGATAGCCTTAAAACGAATGCTTACATCGTTTTTCACTTACAGATTCATAATGTTCAACAAGTATCGAATACCTCGCGTAAATCTTCTCAATCGGACTGCTGATGTCACGGAAGAAGGTGTCTATGAGAGTTCATTTTCTGAACCCTCACGGATACTTGGAGCTGCACTGGAGAATCTTTCAGCTGGTAATATATTGTATTATTAGCTGATCCATGAAGGGAAATAATTTTATCGTACAATATCTTTTACAAGTCGCATTTATAAGATTTTGATGACCAGGATTCAATTTAGTGCAAAATTATTATAAATACTTACCACAATATTATAACTAGTATAGTCAAGTCGTAGTCGAGACATGACTCCTGAAGGAGTGGAGTTTGATATGGATTTTGACATACACAAAATTTTTATATATAAAAATGAATTGCTGTTTGTTTGTCTCGCTAAAACTCGAGAATGCCTGGATCGATTTGGCTATTTATGATCTTGAAATATTTGTGGAAGTTCAGGGGAGGATAATATCGTGGGAAACATAAATAATTAGTAGAGAATTTTTCAATATAAACTGACCCTAGCTAGAAATAAAAATTGTCTCTTGGTTATCATATATTTAAATATTCAGAAATTTGTGTTTCATATCTGTAGTATGACATCCGATCTCTTTAGTCTGTTTTAAAAATGTTGTATTAAGTTACACAACACATATAATTATGTAGGTGATACGAAGTACTGGGTCATCTAGTCCTTAGAAAAAATATTAATGCGTAATTAAGTTTACCAAGACAGGTAATATTTATGTTTTGAGGTTAAACATTTATTTTCAGGTCGTATCGGAATAATGCAGGAGAGCTGTCACTCGATATCTAGCTTAGTGGCGATCGCAATACGATACGCCGCGACACGCAAACAGTTTGGCGAACGGCAAAACGAGACAGCCCTAATTGAATATGAGTTACATGTAAGGAAACTTCTAGCTAATAAAATATTAAATGTCCCAGTATGTTATTACTGAATTGGATACAACACACCTGGTCTCATGACATCTTTTTCTTGTTCATGAAACATTGCAGAATCTTTTTTTCTAATCCGAAAACCCAATTATGTATATTTTTGCCTTTCAAAGCTCAAAGATTAATTTAATTTTAGATGCTAGTTTTGTATGTGTATGAGAATATATTATTTAATTTAATTTGGTTATGCCTAGTATATTTTTATTTTTATCTAGAATGACCGGGAAGAGATTTAATTAAATTGAATTCTATTTATAAAGAAGATTTACTTATCCATGAAGGGAAAGAGCTTCTAATTAAATTATGTATTAAATTTATACAATGAAAAATCTTCACATATAATCGAGTACTGAATAATTTGATGGATCGATAGAAACCAGTTAGCTTGGATTATAATCATTTTAACCTAGGCTGTGGTAACTAACAAAGCAAACAATAAACGCTACTATTATCTATTCTATTGTACTATTTATGATTTTTTTTAAATGTATTTATGTAAAAAATAGTTAAAAATGAATAATTATTTATTTCAATATATATGATATATAATACAGTATTTTATTTCAAAAATTTCAGCAATGGCGTCTTTTCGGGTATGTCGCGGCCGCTGTTGTGTTCCGGTTCTACCTGCAGAACTTTGCGAATGTGTATCTTCAGATAGTTGAGAAATCAAACAGTGGTGACGGTGTCGATAACTTGGTAAGTGTACATCAATATGCTCGCGAAGAATAAAAATATCCTTTTTTGGATATTTTAAATCGAATAGATATGATACTTATTGTTATATTCATTAAACAAATTTTATTTAATTGTATAGCAGTGATGAATAAAGACAAAATCCTTTTATGTATTATATGTTTTCTTCTGGGATTACTTATTAACTTTGTATCTGTTACAAACTATTTTAGAGTTAGAATTTAGAAATAAAAAACAGCGTTGAGTTAGGCAAATGATGCGGACCGCTTTAATTCCGAGCACAGACGGGGACGATATATATAACAGGACAGATTACGTTGACAAATGACAATATGTATAATCATAGACTACGTAGGTAATGTTTAAGTTCAGTTTAACAGTACCACTATTTTTTCATCTCTGATAAATTCTATATAGATGGCACTATGATTTATTTCTTCTTTTTCAAAAGTAGTGTACATTGGTAATGGTTTAAACTATTTATTTATTTTTCTTCTAAAACTTAATTGTAGTAGTAATAGTCTCTGGCAAAGATCTAATTTAATGTTTCATTAAATTATTGAAACTTCGCATTTTGTTCAGATATTTGACTTTATCGTAGAACACTTTAGCAAATTTAAACTTTGAACGATTAGAAACACGTGGTTATTATCGATAAATTATCGGACTTGCTCTTGAAATTAAACCCTTTCCGGGTATATCAATAGATTAGATTTATCGTATTTTTACTATGGTGAATCAAAAATTTGATAAGATGTATTTGTTTTAGCATTTAGTTAGATAAAAAAAAGTATTCTTTTACAGTTTTTTCTAATTATATTTGATTAAAGGCATTTTGAACGACAAGACAATATATTTTCTTTGCGATCTAGCAAACTGAGACTCGACTCCCGATGGGTCTCCCGGGGGTCTTGAAATACGACCTCCAATTCTCCTCCCTCCAAAGCCTGCCAATGCACCCACAAAAATGCCATGATTGCCCTATACGGGTTTCCCGTAGGCTTGTTTGCCCCATATAAAAAGAAAAATATATCCACAAAACTTTGAAGTTACGAATATAAATGTTTAAAAACCCCTTTAAAATCCATTCCTTTTTCCTATTTAATATACTTTATTATATTATAGACAGAAGCAGTATCAGAGATTCACGCGATGGTGTCCTGCAGCAAGCCTTTGCTGACCTGGACGGTGCTAGAAGCCGCACAGCAGTGCCGAGAAGCTTGTGGGGGACATGGATACTTGAAGGTATTTAATCTTTTCTATGCTACCTGGGAGAAAGTCTGACTTGTTTCTTTCTCATACAAGTCGTGCATACATACATCTTATCAAATTTTGAAAAAATTTGAACTTTTATATAAACCCAAAACGTTTTTGACTCAGTCATAGTCAGCGCTTAGTCTTAATTATTACTGAAATATAATTAGTCCCTTACCCTATTTCCTATATTTAAAATTAGGTGACACCTTATTTACTTTACACACTTCTCGAATACTGATGATGCTGTTAAACGAATGTTATGGCTTTGTTTGTTTGTCCTTTTTAGTTATTTTGAGCAGTTTGTTACAGTAGGCCCATTGCTACGTGTTTTACTTACGTGAGACTTTTATTGTGTTCTTCAGTAATTTTTTTTGTAATAATAATAATCCTGTCTCAGATTGCAACCGTTTCTTTGATCATTCAGCCTTCTGTCTGGTACAATTATGTGGAGTGCCGGTTTTTTCGCAATGTTTTCCTGTAATGTACGAGCTGGTGTTAGACGGTGGACCTCAGGGATGAGAGACGCTGAAGCCACTATGCTAACACTGCTATCTCTTTATCTCTTGTAAAGTGTCTTATATGTAAGCTTTTTATACTGTTAATATAAAAAACTTTCTCAGGTTGCCAACATAGGTGACATCCGCAGTAACCACGAGCCAACAGTCACATATGAAGGTGACAACAACGTCCTCTCCCAACAAACAGGGAACTGGCTTCTTAAGCAATATGAAGCCGTACTCAATGGACACGATGTGGACTCGCCCTTAGGCACAGTCACTTTCCTGAAAGACATCAAGACTATACTTAATAGCACCTTTACGTGTAAAACCACGGATGAAATGAAGAATCCTAAATGTAAGTAATATAAGTAAGAGTTTTTTTACTTATTATTGCTGAATATATATGAATAAAAGTACAGAAAACAACTAAACTGCTACACTAAACCACAGTACATATTTAAATTCGTTTTTAAACCAAAGAGTATAAAAGAAAAAGAAAAAAAGCGAAACGAAAACATTACAAGAGAGACAAAAATATATTTTTTTTATACCTAAACCTACCTATTGTAACCTACCCCCCCCCCCCCCTTTCATGTAACGTGCCGTAACGTTTTTCTGTACCCACTAGTAAAACGTTTCGTGACCGCCCAGTCACTCTTTATACCTAAAAGTTACCATTATGTGGTGTAAAGTACTGGAAAGTCGAAAATAATATTAACAATAACGCGTAATTCAATCCCCGCCCGCATCGTAACGTTTTACAAAAGGACCCCCCCACCAAATTCGTTACGTAATACTTGAACACTCCCTTATACATAATATTACACCTATCTGTGATTATTTATTATTACTCAAATAATTAATTTATTATTTCTTTGTAATATGTATAGTATCGTACTTATATTTTATGATAAAACATAAATGAGTGTAATTCAGAGTTAATAATTAAATTTAATTATCAATAAGACATATATTGTGATAACTTATTAACCCCTTATAACAATGAGAATTGATAGCCAGTAGCTTAATACCAAATAAATTTTCACTATGTTTTTATCATTCTATTTATCTATATATATCTATTTTTGCATAATTTTTTTTGACATTTACCGATGTATACTTTAACGCTAAAATTATTTTTACCAAAATTGTGGTAATACAAGATACATTTTTCAAATTAAATAAATTAATAAATAAACAAAATAAACTTGCGTGCGAGTTTCTATTTTTACAGGATTTTTACTTGGTTGATTTTTCTTAATAAATATTTTTTTATTCCAGTCATATTGTCAACATACAAATGGCTTCTATGCTGGCTTATAAAGTACACGCACGAGAAGAACGAAGCTGAGTTAGCAAAAGGTCTAACAAAGATGCAGGCGAGGAGTCGAAGTCAAGTATACCGATGGAGAACCCTCACGAAGGTCTACGCCGAGTACCTCGCCCTGGTCTTCTGCCTCGAGAGCATAGAGAAGACCGAAGCACAATTACTTCCGGTTCTGAAACAACTATTTTGTCTTTATGGCTTATGGTCCTTAGATAAACATTTGGTGGAAATGTACCAGGGAGGGTTCTCAAAAGGAGAAGAGTTAGCGCGCCTTTTACGAGCGGCGATCTTGGAAATGTGCGCGGATTTGAAGACCGAAGTTGTCAGCGTTGTGGATGCGCTTGCGCCGACCGATTTTGTACTCAATTCGGTTTTGGGAAAGAGCGATGGAAACGTAAGTAATAATTGTAAATTTGATAAAAAATTGTCAAACAGACACATAACAGGCATTTTTTGAAGTAATAATACTTCTTTAGGAGCGTTATGAAAAATTGATGAGAGTGAAAATTTAAGATGCGCGCGCACCGTGACACTAAATTAACAGAAAAAAGTTGCCCACGGAAGATGCTACGGCATTGGACATCATTTAAAAACAACATTTGAATAATAATAAATATTTATTTATTTAATTTTTCAAATGTAAACTGAACTTTATTGACTATAATGACTCCTTTTCCAGTCTTTGATTATTTAATTGTAATTAATTATTTGCATGCAATCAAAAACTATTTTTAATAATGCCAAAGAAGTATAACTTCTTACGCGCGTACATAAGTACACGCACCCTTTTTATTTTGTATTAAAGTCTTTATTTTGATCGTGAAATTAAACAAAATTAATAACCTAGCATTCTCATAGCATTTCATTTTTTTTTTTTTCAGTTATACCAACACTTGCAAAAGGCCTTCTTCAGCCACCCCGGAGCCTTCGAACGAGCTCCATGGTGGAGAGACGTCGTCAAATCCAAGTTATAAGCCACGGTTCCATGTGCTGGTTGAACATTGGAATATTCCCAGTTATAGGTCTATCGTAGTTCAATGTTGCTTGCGGAAGTCTTGATCATAATCTTGAGGATTAAAATGTTTCAAACAAATTCGATATGTCAACTGTCAAACTCATGTCAACTGTCAAACTCATGTCTACTGTCAAAATCTATTTAAACATAACTCCATGACTTGCCGAACAGTACTTAAAAGTTATGTGAATGATGCATTAAATTTGTTTTGTTTTGAATTAAACTAAACAAACGCGAATTTATTTTTTAAATAGAAATCATTGAAAGTATTTTCTTAGCAATTTTTAAAGTTAAATAGTCAATTGAAACATCAAAATCTAAAAATTGTTTAAATAAACTTAAGTATGACAAGATTTCTCAAGTATTTATGTAAACCAAATCTTAGCTGCATTTATGACAGTGCTTTAGTGTTACTTTAAGTGTTTTATTTTGTCTGTTACAAGTCAATGACTTTTTAGTTTATTATTAATCATCAAGAGATTTTACACTAGCATCTGATGTAATTTATACAAAATAAATTGAATTTAGGGACTCCATATTATAATCTTTAAAAAAAAATTGTACTGAGGAGCTGTCACAAATTATTGGAGTCCTTGATTTTAATGTAACTAAAATTCTATACTCAATGAAGAATGTTAATCTTTTTCTATATTTATATAAAATTTGGACTAAAGAGAATGCGGTTGCCATAGTAACCATGGTAACAAACTCGGTGTCTAGTCCATTTTTATAATAAGCCGTATTCATTTGTTTCACTTCAATTAACGTCATTTGTCTCTTTCTTTATTGTGTTAAGGCTATGATAGAAAGAGCCAGCAGACAGATTGGCGTAGTTAAAATAACTGATCTAGTTTCTACAATGTTATAATTTTAAATTAACACTTATTTTTAACATTTTTCATGGTTCAAATCTATACTGCGACTCAGTCATTACTTTTTGTATCGAGAAATGTGTATGTAGTCTTGCCTCTAATAATATATATTTTTATTAAATATTACAAATACTGCCGGAAATGAATACGCTGGGTATCGAACCCGTGTTTGTTTGAAGGCGTGTTCATTTTGAATTCTTCTTAAATTTGTTGAATGCTTTTAATTTTGAACAAATCGAAAAGTATCTAAGTCAAAATGCGCTCCATAGATTAAAGCCAAAAAAAGATACATACAATTCTTTACATACTAATTGTTATATTTTTGTATTATAAGCGTAGGAAATATGACAACAGTGATTCAATACACCTCACTAGGTTAGAACTTTAATTTCCTATTTATAATTTAGGAATATTTAAATCGTTGCAATTTTTGCTTATTTTCCCCGAAACTACTGGAATGTGTTCTCGAATAATACGAAATTGGTTGTTATTGTTTATGGATTGGTGCAACATATTAGAAGAGCGAGATTGTGTAATTTTTGTGAATATTAAGGACCATATTATTTCAATTCATATTGCTAATCTATTTACTGTTTTAAGGGTTTTTTAATAATCCAAAGTATTTACAATACTTAATACGCAATCAATTTTGTAAGAATTCAAAATACAGCGTAGGATTACAACAAATACGTTTTTGATGTGTAAAATAATATATTTATTTAATATTTTAAATTTCCATATACAGTGTAACCTCTTTATAATGTCGTTCGTTATAACGAAAATCTCTCTCTCGTAAAAATAACTTAAATTTATTTGGTTTAACCCAATACCCACACATTAATTCTTCGAAACCTATCTATAATGAATGCAAATGCTCGGTCCCTTGAAATTCGCTATAAAGAGTTTACACTTTATTTTTAATGTATTTCAGCATCTCAGTGGTAAAATATTTTAGTTTATATGATTTTTACAGTTACAAATATTTTTCATAATATAAAACATTCTCAATCTATTTCAAAATTAAATATCAACCAGGTGCCGTTTTAAGAATCGGAAGTAAGTACAAATGTCAATTGTCATCTCTCACACGACCCGTTAAATATAAAGTTTCTAAGTTCAAGAGTGAATGCGATAAAAACATCGTGTTATTCCTCTCCAATAAGTGTCCATGCGTTCTTTGCAATGCCAAATGTTGGCGTGTTGAAATGTTCAAGTCGTTTGTTTATGGTTTGTATTTCGTGTACCTTAAACTTTTCTATTTCTCGTTGCACCAATCAGTATTCATAAATAATCGAAAATACTTTATTAATAACAACTGAATGTTTGCATTTGTTACAGCATTTTTGTACTTTTGCATTTTATTATTTATATGCAAGCTAAGCTTCAATAGAATTTTATTTTTGTATAACAATTAAGGCCAAGTATTTTATTTTAATTCCATTATTATATTAACTTTTGTTCATACGATATTGTGCGTATTTTGCTTCTAATGCAATGGCAATAAGATTATGTTAGCTTGGTCTTAGTAACTATATTTGAAATATAGTACAGGGTATGAACATATACAGTATTTTAATGAAGTTATAGATAGATAAATGTATTTGTTTTAATATTCCAAAATTCTATATATTTAATGTGATTCAGCATCTCTGTGGTAAAAATATTATTTTTATATGATTTATAATTAGTGAAATTATAATATTTTTAGTGCCTTCCTCAATCTTAATGTAATAAATATTGTAATTATATGTTTGTCTTGTTTATAGACTTAATATTATTGTTCTTTATTCACAGTTCTGTGAAAATTATTAAATGTGTAAAAAATTAATTTGTTTTGTTTAAAATTTGTACTTGATATAGGAAGGACCCTATAAAGAAGAATTGATCCATGGTACTTGTGTATAAAGGATCAAATTAAACAATTGCTTCAAATAGAGTTGTCTTTATTGATAATTAAGTACAGTGAAGTCTTATTCCAAGGAACATAATAGTATTTAGCAGATCGTAATTTGTACCAAAAAATTATAAATATGTCAAAATTTTTGACATACGACACCGACGACATACTATAAGTGGGATTACGACAAAACACTCATCGAGGTTTTGCTTGATAGGAGATTATTATGGGCAAGAAACAAAGCTAGGATAGTATTAATACTATACTGGCTTTGTTGACCCAACTTCTTTTATACAAAACTTATTAAACTAAATAGAGAAATATTCGATTATACGATAAATAAAGTTCTTTAGACGTACAAGATTAAAATCCTATTACATTTTTGTGAAATTCATATCGAAACTAAATTTTAAAATTATTTATGTCGAATTTATAATTATTTACTGTATAAACGCGATGACAGTTATTATAAATTCCACTTAAATAATTCTTATAACCTTCTGATTCAAGTGTGGTAAATAAATATATTTTTTTTACTTTCTTGCATACGCTAAATATATATTATATATTTAGTACATTTTGCTATAACTGCATAGCAGAAATTACCTAAGCCTTCCCTTAATGTAATCGGTGGCCAGCTTTCTAAATGCAATATTATGCGATGTACAGAGTATTCACTTGGCAGTTTATTGCTGAAATAAAAACTACAAAATACTTTTATAAAATTACTAATATCAAAAGAATTGGTTGCATTGATTACATTCATACAACGTAATGCTTACAGTAGGTAAAAGATTGTGTTAATGCTACATTAAATATATACCCTATCTTTAACTAAAATCATAATTACAATTAAAAATATATTTCCTAGTATCCGACGTGTGTGATTCAAAACGTATAGCGCTTTTCATGAAAGAAGTCCCGCGGTGATTTTTGGAACTAAATTTGACAGGTCGGCAATGTTGTCATTCGTCGATGTTATCAAATTCGTTTGTTGTGGTATATTTTTGTGAATTTTGAACTAGCTTAGTGCATTTTAAATATTGATTACAATGCCAAAAGTTGTAAAAAGTTCGGCTCGAGAAATTATATTAAAGGTGAAAGAGTTCTGTGAAGCGGAACATAAGAATCAAGGTGTTTTAATACCACTAAACAATGTTCGGAAGAGAATTGCCGCCATAACAGGTACTTTTTAGAGTTGCCATTTAATATTTTTTTGCTGTATTGATGGGACTTTTATGATATAAATTAGTTTTTGCGACAAAATTGAACAAATACATAACGTGATGAAACTAGGTAACTGAAATTAAAACATATATTACATATTACATAACCATTATAAACTTAAAGTTATTATTATTTTTATATTGTTCATAATTTAATTGCAGGTGTGTCAGAGAAAACTGTAACAAGAATTACAAACGAAGGTATAACAGCGGTGTGTACTTCGAAAAAAATTGTAACCCAACAATTATGCAATTATAATCTCTGAATCCTCTGAATAAAAAATTGTATTGCTTTTCTTTACCCTATTTTCTCATCTTTTCCCTGTAAGTAGGTAGAACACCGCTTATATGTATTAGTAAATAAAAATATACTTTTTACATAACAGAAATATTGTTTCATCGAAGTATGCAGAAAATAATATTACTTGATAAATTACATCTGCTAAATGTAAATAAAATAGGTAAATTTTTTACTCATAAATTACGTCTTGCGATTGCAGCGCCACGTCTGGGGGACTTCTTTCATGAAAAGGACTATAGATTATATTATCATCGTCGTCCATTACTCATTTGCAAATAAAAAATGAGATACCAATTTTACCCTTATGCAAGTGAACTCATCTTTCTATTGTTGTCCTAGCCCACATTAGAACAAATTAAAAATATTGCTTGGTAATTGTTGAACGCATTTAACAATAGCATCTGACATTGGGACTTTGTGTTATTAGAATAAAAAGTTAACAAATCGTGAAAAACATACTAAATCGACCACAACCATTTATTAAAAACAATGCAATTGATAAAACGTGTTTTATATAATATATATCCCTAAGAATTTATTATCTACCAAATATTCCATTCAATAAAATACAACTATGAAAATATATACATATATATTTCAATCATC
This sequence comes from Pieris napi, assembly GCF_905475465.1. Lineage (NCBI taxonomy): Eukaryota > Metazoa > Arthropoda > Insecta > Lepidoptera > Pieridae > Pieris > Pieris napi. The sequence continues at coordinate 9,241,640 of NC_062245.1, forward strand.
CATAGTTTTAATTTAGTGCATTAATCTGTTTATGCACTTCAAAGATAAGACTATCACAAACGACAAATCACGATTGTGAGATTTAATCCCACTATTACAAATACTTGATTACAACCACAATTTTCAAATACGAAGATATAGATTTCAAGAAAACTACCGTCCTATTTGACAAAAAATTTTGGACCTAGATTATTTATTTAAAAATTAACTACAGTGCAGGAGATTAAAATTGTCTCATAATCGAGTATTTAACTATTATCACTATCAGTTACAGTGGAACTGGTCATTCTGATTACTGGATTTTGAGTGGAATCACTGGAGTCGCATTCCACCATCAAAATATCATCAGGACTGTCGTTTCTATCAGAATTGCTCTCAGTGTACGTTCCAGTAGGAGATTTATCTTCGATAACCGCTTTGAGATAAGATTCTCTATCCATTATGGATGCATCACGGGCCAAGGCCAGGACGTCTAAAGACATCATACTTTTAGATTTATCACTGGTAAGAGGGCCAGGATTATCATAAATTGCTTCGCGGCTTCTGGACTTCATTCTTGATAGATTTATTTTTGGTGCATTTGTGCTTGTCGATGGAGCGCTAGCGTTTTTAGGTAAAGTTAACTTTGATTTCTTTTGTTGGTTATTCTCTTTCATCATGAGGAGTTGGTCCAGTTTGTTAATAGTTTCATTTAACTCTTGAGCCCATGCGTCGTCTGTTTCTATGTCTCTGTCTATAGGTTTTGCTGCTAGTTCCCTGACACGCATTCTGAGTTCCTGTAAACTGGTATCTTCGTCTTTATCCATTTCAAGTAAGGTTTCGTCGTTTACTGGGTCTTTTTCTGCTCCGACTCCCGGTTCTCTTGGTCCTACCGGTATAAAATCTTTGCCAGGAGGATAATCACCTCTGCGCTTGTGAATTTCTTCAGATATTTCCTCTAAAGCTTTGAGAGATTTCGAGTAGCGGTATTTGGCGTCCGCAATCATACGTTGAAGCTTCTCAATTTTTTCATTTTGCATCTGCAGTTGTTCGTCACACAGTTTCTTTTCATCGAAGTAAATTCTCGATTTTACAATGTTACGTTTAAGATTATCTTCTAGTTGTGTCACCTTAAAATATATTTAATTTATTAATCCATAGTTAATACTAACCGATATTGTCTAAATGATCAAGTATGCATCATATAAAGTTACCTTTCTTTCTGCGGCTATGTAGGCAGCAGCTTTTTTCTGATGTTCGCGACCACTTTCCGCTTTCCTCTTTTCGGCATCCATGACCTGAAAATTATACGAACTTCTAAGTAATTTTTTCTAATTTATTTAACTTGAATTGATCTATAAATTTGAATACCTTGATGATGGCATGGTTGAGCACTTCCTGCCAGTTGCTATCAAACTGCCACTCGTCTTGTTTGCTTACAAAGCGCTGTTCCGCTAAAGTGACTGTTTCCTTCGCGGCAGCGTGCAATTCTAAAAAATAGAAAATCCAAAATATTAAGAATTATTCTGTAGGGACCTACCCAAAAATATTTTTACAACGTCTAACATGGGAATTTTGTTTGAAGGTTTATTTCAAGTTCAGAGTCCAGATAATATAAATATCACTGATCCGTCATCGCATTGATATTGTACAGACCATTATAGGATGTAGGAATTAAAGAAATATATATTATGAATACAAAATATGCATACATAAATTCCAAATCAAATTCATAAAGTATATTCACACTATCTATATTCTGTTTTAAATACATGTGTTATCACAACGAGTGTTTGTCCGGGCGATATCTGTGTAGCAACAAAATTGTAACATTACAAAAGTCAACCGTCATAATAGATTGGCAACGCCCATTGCGCTAGCCTAGTCGTAATCGTGCTGATCCTGAAGTCCTACGTTCGAGGTCTGTAAATAAAACGGGCGTAACATAGGACACAGGCGTCTTATAAATAAAAATGATCAATTGAGACACAATAATGTCCACCCTACATCACATCGGAAGGCTATGGACACATTAAACTATAATAAAAAAAAAGTGTGTGTACAAAGTAGACATGTCAGAAGTGAAACTTCAGTGGCAAACTAATCTTGAAGTGTTCATATTTATACAAATCTAATATCTCATAAATAATAAATAATGTGACGGTAAATTTTTTTCCAAACCCGATAAAGAAGTTTCACTTCAATAATTAGCCCTTTATACATCCGCATTTTATTGACATACATTATACATAAAAAAATATGTAGAATTTTACTACTCTTAAGATGCGGCCCCTGTCAGGGAGAAAGCCTCCTTCACACATGAAATTAGTATCACGAAAATTACGAACAAAAAGAAATCTAAATCAATTGTAAGGGCAATTGTTCTATCATAGCACTTTCACATTGGTATATTAACCTTATAAATTCCTAGCCTATTAGTATGCAAACAAAGAACTATAGAAACGGGTACTACACCTTTTTATTAAACAAGCCTTTCTTGTTTTCCATGTAAGGATAGGTGTACTTAGTAGTTAATTAAGGTTCGTGGCCAGAAATTTATAAGCAGAAAAAGTGAAGTGTTGACTTCACTTATTCTACCCAATGAAGTAAAGACATTTATCTGTCCATTTCAGTATTATCTTTCGGCAAGTGGTGTTTGCCTTCTGAATTAACGAAGTCGAATGAATCGTTGCTTGGCAGAGATCGCATTTACCACAACTGCTGGAAACAAAGTTCCCCCTTCCTATACGAAACAATAAATATTGTTTCTCTATGTATCGAACACACTTTGCGAGTAGTTATAATACATTTTAATGTATTGCTTTCTTCTTTGTTAATTTATTGTTGACGGGTGTATATAAAACTGAGATGCAACATAAACACGCAATTCTATATAGTTTCTACTATCTCTATATCCATTTTAATAATATACTGATTACGTAACCACGGTGAGAAGTACCGTGTAAATTGATGTTAATTTATAACGCAGACGCTCATATAGATCATGTATCAGTGATGTTATCATTGTAAGTATACAATACTGCTCTCACGTACAGTATTTATCAATCTCTAACAAGTAGATTTTCATATCTATTAAACTATGTAACCAGACAATTTCGTCTATTATTTTGTTTTGATGTCAGTCTTCATATAGGAAGATATAGAAACATTCTTTACATATTTTATTTTTATAGCACTACTGTGCAAGAAATATTTCACGTATTTTGATTTATTTGAGTGCATCATATTGTTCAACTGACAACATAAATAACTATATATTATCTAAATGACCTACGTCTCACATTATAGATATACCTTAGTTCTGTCCTTGTAACATTGTGAAGTACCTCTATGTACTAATTATATTTAAGTAAAATGATAACAAAATTTTTATGCGAGATAATTAATTACGGATTTTTTTGTGTATTCTAACTTAACGAAAACCTACCTATACGAAGCAGCGTGTAAGTACAAAGCATATATAGATTGAAAAGCTTGATAATATATTATTCTAAAGTACTCGACCATACCTTTGTGACATGCATGAGAGCGTAACAGCTGTGCACTAACGCCTGTCCTTATGTCAATTATATCCGTTAAACCGCTACATACACTATATATTGTTTATTTTACTTTATGAATATTATTCCTGATCGTATAAGAAGACGTGTACAGACCAAAGTATTAAACGCTTACCTACGTGAAACGGGGTGAAAAATTACACGCAACAATTATAACAAATATTTGAAGATTTTGTGATATTTTGTGACTTTGTTAATAAGTTGGTTTAAAATATGTAAGATTTAATTCAATGAATGAATTATAGTGTTATTATCTAGTAAAACGTTCGAATCTCAACGCAGACGCCGAGCGTTTGAACCAAATTACTTTATACTATATATGAAGTAAACATTTGCTTGTACGGAAAAACTTGAAATGTATTAGATCTGGCATGTCTTCTAGAAATCACATAGATCCAGTAGGCTGGCTACCTACTTGCTACAAAGAAAAGCAACGCAGAAAACTATCTTATCTGGGTGCTGCAAGACTTTAATTTAACTGGTTAGATTAATTTTGTCATCATACAAATAAACACGAAGATAGTACATATCTTATTGTAACGGTAGAGCGCGTAGCAGAATGATACACACGAATGAATTATGAAAAAGTGTAAATAGCACTATCTAATCTAAGTGCAAATTGTTTGTTTCCTGTGGGGGCCGCGCACTTGACTGATGAAGGACAGCTGGTCAAGGTTACATTCAGGTTGCAAAGGCTCATCTATGTTAACCAAATTCAAACATTTCGTCTTCTATCCTGAACACCCTTTAAAATAAAAAAGTGCGTGCGTACAAAGTACACATGTCAGAAGTGAAACTTCTTTGTAAATTAATTATTACTAAGCTAAAAGCCCCAATAGATGATCATGTACCAGTATATAATAGCTCCATGTATTTGTATACCTATATTTGTGAATATATATATACAAATTGAAAATAAACGAAATTCTATTTTTTAAATTAAAATTTCGTAAAGAGAATTTATGAAATATGTATTTTACGTTCGCCCTTTATCACTCTCTCTCAATCGCTCTACATAGCTCTCTCACTTTTCTTCGACAGACGCTAATATTATTATTATTGCATTTCATCTTCTACTTCAAAAATGAAATGAAGCGTTTCGTTTGATTGTTTAATAATCTCTCCAATCAAGCGACCTGATTCGTCCTTCTGTTAGACCAATCACAAACAAACGAATCGCGCCTTCGTTTCTGACTTTTTATTTTCACCCCATATAAATCTTTGTAACATGTCAATGACGCTACTTACCACTAGCTCGTTGAAATTGCACAGCACCCCGTTGACATTCAGCGCGAGCGTTAGCAGCGGCTGCAACAGCGTCGTAGTAGGGCCGAGATTTGTCCACACAGGTTCCTAGACGTTTTGTTAAAGCTTGTAGACGGCGCGATGTCTCATTTAAAAGCAGGTGAAATGTTTTCACTGATTCCTGAAAATAGGGAGATCATTACGATATATTTTTATATCATAAACAGTTCGAATTCCTTATCAAAATCACATTTATTACATTTGATAGCGCTTACTAGTAAATTTTAACAACTTCAGGTTCTTCAAAATAAATAAATTAAAATCTTCTTTTTAATACTACTCTTACTTCCACTAACAATCTATACTTTGACACAAAATTTATGAACATTAAGTAACTGTATAAATACACAACGTACATTATAGTTTAAAAAAAATTTACCAACTACACACAAATGCAATAACAGCGTACGACGACGGTGGCATTTTTTACTTTTTTAATATAAAAAATATTTTATGTATTATTTCTTTTCTCATGTAAGCGACATGTATGTTTTTAATATGAATATACTTCTTGTGAGCATAAAAAATCAACGTATCTCTGTATGTCTACAGGCATAGTTGTAGCTTTGCAGCTTTGTATTTTACGATATTCTAGTACACAACTCAATATTGTATGTATAGCTAGTACCAGCGCTATGTTCATATTGTATGCTCCCCGTGCTTTCAATCGACGCGGAATTCATGTCAATCATAACGGGTGCAATTGACCCTAACAAACGTGTGTACTGTGCGCAAACACAGTTTCATCATTCAATTCAATCAATTGGCATCTATTAGTCAATAGATTAGGCAAGATAGGAGCTTTGTATTACATTATGACTACAACCCAAGGAAGGAAAAATATAGGAAAGTAATAAATGTGTACAATAATGTAAATAAAAAATAAAAAAATTAATACAGCGTCACGGTACCTACATAGAGACGGACTGAAATTTTTCTGGCTAATGTCAGAGATAGAGTCGTGGTTGAAAACGTTTCACGTTACACTATAATAGATAATTTATTAGTCTATAATAAACTAAGTAACTAGGGACAGAAGCTACATAAATCACGACAATTTCAAAGTTAGGTTAGATATATGATGAAGAAGTACTTATTGAAGAGAGTTTCATAGCCTTGCCGCGGAGAACTGAATAATTGATTTTTAAAAAGCTTACATTATTACTTCGAAAAGTTATATGGTGTAGGTACATCATCAGTATGAATTACGGAATTGCACCTTCTAAAAGAATATATTAGTCACTATAAAAATCTAAATAATCCGAATAAAATTTCAAGATTTCTTTCGAATTCTCTAAGATTATTAGAAATGACCTTTTACACACTCTTTAAAAATGTAATGTCTCTTCTCCTAAAAAAACGATTAAAGGACTGGTTCATGAACACACCTTACGCAGTGTTGGAGATGCTTCTGAGACCTAATATGTACTTAGTTACACATTTCACTCACACGCTCACTCCACTCACTCACTCACACGCCACCCACACACTTACTCATTCACTAACATGCACTCACACACTCACTCATGCACAGGCGTGTTGAAAACAGTTGAAAAAAAACAAAAATAATTTTAAAATATGTAATTAAATTATATATCTTTATGGAATTTTCTATTAAGTTTCTTATGGAGGAGCTGGGAACCCTGACACAGGTATTTCTTTACTTAAAAGGGCTCCAAATCTTACACATTATAATTTGTTGTCAAATGAAAAAACACTTTTTTATTTTATAGTGTATGTATCATGGAAGGTTACACATATATAGGTTATACCATCACGCTACGACCGAATTAATGAGGTTAAAAACGCGGGGAACCGGTAATTGCATATCTAAGGAACGATGCAACTCAACAACAAAGTTCAATTAGACTTATTCTCGACAAATATGTAAGTAGGAATATAAAAGATCTCTTATATTAGAAATCATTTTTATGTTACGCAAAATCTGGCATAGATACGAGCATGTATTAATTAATAAACAGGATCCATTGGTCCACAGCTTGAGTTAGGACACACCGACGACCTCTTATCTAACTAATCCATTATAAATTGTTCCTTCATCCATCTTTTTCATTCACGCTTTCATTTAGGGTTGTTCGTTTCAGTCTTTCATTCATACACACACACAATCACACAGTCATCATCATATACATATTATTTTTCACTACCATCGTTTTAAAACCAATTGTGTTAGTTATTTTGTTAAAACATTGTTAATTAAAGAAGGAGCGAAGCTTCGCTGTCACATGTCTTACTTCCCTAGTAAAGGCCTCAATCAGAGTTCCCTCTTTGTATAATAGATAAATAAATAAAGATTTATTTATCTATCTATTATACCTCAGGGTCGCATGCCGATGTGTGACCATCATACAATACAATAAATACACAACTCATTCCTCTACACATCTCAAATGCATTCATTACAGGTACATAACAGGGATAGCAAACTGGAATAACGTGAAACAGGATTCCTTTCATCTCGTTATGCAACAGTTCACTCAGCGTACGAGTTAATGTAGGTAAACGCTCTTTGCTAACAAATTGATTTGACCTACATTGATAGTCTAAAAAGACAAACATACAATAGTATGGCAACTGGCTTGTGCTGGCCGTTCAAGGGAAAACATCATTGGAGACCTTACTAATATTAATTAAATCCAATTGTTATTCGTGTCCTTTATAGCATTTATTTATAAGTATTAAATGTTATAGTATAAAATAACATTATTTTTTAATAGATGTGCTACAATAAAAATCATACTGTATCTAGGGTTGACTTTATTGTAAATTTTATCGAATTAAACGTGTAGTTTTTCTCGTATAACAACAGATTATTTAAACATATGAGATTAAAATTAAACACAGACAAGCTTCCGAAATCCATAGCATATCCCTTGATCAGAACTATGGGTTCTTATTAATAAGGCAATTAAGAACAATATTGTACAAGTGAAGTAGGGCGACCCACATCTGATATTAATTAAAAGCGAGCTAATCGTATAGCTATAGTTAATTATATCTAGATCAAATTGACAAGACACGCGAGCATTTTCACACATTACTTTTTAATGTTATTACAATGATAACATCAACAACTACTATGATCAAGTATTTATATGAATTATTATGTTTGAAATGAATTGAATTTCTCTTCAGTTTATGTTACGTTCATAATAATTACTTAAAAATAAACTCAACTCTCAAGGACGTTCTGAAAGCGTAAATTATCAGTTTCGAATAGATTTTTTTAAAATTAGAAGCTGGATTATAAATTTATAAAATACGTTATTTAATTAAAATCAGAAAAACCAAAAAAGCAACATCGATTTATTTTAATTGTACCCAATACGAAATCCGGTTTGTTACATAAGTTTACATCAAAATATATCTTTGATAAAACTCGTCACTATGACGTCAAAGAAATAAGTCGTTAAGATGATATACTTTGCTACCGGATGTTCCAACTACCTTGAGGACTTTCATTGCTAGTACTTCCGTATTAAACGTATTGTGTGGAATTTAACTACGTATAACTTTGTATTGACTCAACGAACATGAAGTCTCGACGGTGACCTTTTATCTTCTATATTTAAACCACAAAAGAAACAAACACAAAAATATTGTGCGTAAAATCCCGTTTCAAGTTAGTACTAGCATGAACCAAACAATATTAAAAATATATACAAACGTAACATATACCATGTGTTACCTACTTAGTCGACAAGCTGCCTTGTTTTTCCGTTGAAACATTATACAGTATATTAATTTTTAATCCAATTTCTCATAAACCTTTTATAAGCGAACCCCCGCATTACACTTCACGTTACATAACATGATGCAGCATTTTCATACAACAAAATTCGACGGCGACTCATTTAGAAAAGGCTATACGTAAGCTATTTCATAACACACTGCTATGCGGACAGACAGTATGGCTACTAAGCAACTGTACATGAGATCATATACGTTTACGATTGTATAGCAATTATACATTGATAAATTTAAAAAAAAAATAGATTATTTTGTACCCAATTGATTGATTACTGTTAATCCTATCATGTCCTATCAACAGTTTTGTCTTTATCGTTTTAGTGACATGTGGCAGATATAGAAAGCTGATAAGCTCACATACAATTTTCACTGTAACCTAAATACGCCAAGCATTTCTGCATATGGAAATCAGTTTTTAGTTCGACAGTTAAAATCTAGGGTATTATACGAAACTTTGCAAAGAATCCAAAAAGTAGGCTAGTATTTATACTTGAATACCTGATATATCCAAAGCCAAGGGCTCCGAAGTTAAATCTACACTCACAAAATAACATATTTACAATAGGATATGGAAAATATTTATATTACTTCTTTTTTAATCTCCGATGCAGAGGGGTTCAACGCGATCAGCAAAGTTCTTAGCTAAATTTATGAAGATCTGTGTCGACATTACATTACCTCTTTGTTATCTGTGGCAGAAACCACACACGCATATGAATAACATTTATAATTTTAACATTTGGAACACTCATGTATGGTATTACCACTAAGCTATTCTTACATATATTTTAAAGATAACTTTAGTATAACCAAAAGAAATCCTAATGAAACACGAGTTGTTTATGTTTAAATATTCAACCTACGCGGTAACAATGCTTCATGATCATTCAATTGTTCAAGAAACTCGTGACGTCCACGTAAGTCGGAGCAAGAAACTCCTTATCTAAGATCAGAAGCCTTATGGAATTGCATATCGATTACGTTGAAACGTAACACGTCTACTGCAATCGTACCGTCAAGGAAGGCGATCGTCTTACCTCTAGGGTACCTTTAGGTTGTCTTCGCCCGGAAAACTCAACCATGACGAATAATATATTAAGATATCTCCAATAATAAAAAGGAGTAGTAGACTTGATTTATTATCAAATACAGAGACAATTTTACTGAAACTAAACTATAGAACAGCGTTGGCCTACAGCTCTCCTCCTTGAGTTCGTGCGGCTGTGTACCAATAGACTTTATTTCTATGTGAGCATTTAACATTCGCTCGAACGGTGAAGGAAAACATCGTGAGGAACCGGCTCGCCTTAGACTCAAAGTCGACGGCTTATGTCAGACACAGGAGGCTGATCAGTTACTTGCCTATTAGATTAACAAATTATCTTGAAACAGATGCAGATATCTGAGTCCCAGGGTATAGCGCCACTGGTTTTTTAACTATAGAACACTTTATGGATGGAGCTCGATGTGACGTAGTAGTCTTTGAGAAATTGAAAACTCTCGCACTCTCGTCTCTCTCTTCACTCTCTCCCCTAAACAGTAGCTAGTCTTATAAAATGCAAAGTACATTTGGTGAGCACTAACTAATGAGTATAATCTCCAATTAAAGCTAATCAGTTCTGTTTAAACAATAACTTCCTTCATAAACTAAAAGGTAAACGGTCTCCTTGGATGCCGATCTCATTATGGTTTATCAGGTATGGTTCACAAAAGTACCAACTATGCTAAGCGGTACACAATGTGAATCAATCGGTTGAATTTCCTCTACTGCTGACATAAAGGAAGAAAACTAAGGAAATCAATCACCTTTAACAACGCACGATAATTATTTCCTTCGACGATTTAAAATTAGATGTTTAATTCGATTTATGATTATTTTTAGCGTTAGTGATGTCGATCTGTAACAGTGGCGTAACAATAGGGTGGCAGGGCTGGAAAAATGCCACGGTCCCCCGACCCAAGAGGGCCCCTGCCCAAGAGATATTATGTTATATGGATGAATGTGAAGTCTCCAATACGCCTAAGAGAGGAGATTTTACTGATACCCATCAAAAGAATCTGCCACGGGCCCGAGTGGGCCCACTGATCTGTAGGAAATTATAGACAAAAAGAATTTAATTGCACCTAATGTGCAAACATATCAAGAATATCTCGTGAACTATCTGAATTGAAAAATTATATTTGTATTGGATGGTCTTAATTCCTTGGCTATACGAACAGCTTTATAGGAATACAGCTAGTATAGTCGGTAATTAGGTTAACGATTTAAAGTTAAAGCAGAAACATAGCTAATCACACAATCATGATTATAATATTAAGTTTGAGAACTTGATAAAAAAATTGTTATCTTTTTAAATTTAATTATAATTTCGATTAAAAAGACCTTTCCATATTAAGAAAAATATGAATTAATAAATGTATGAGGTATGTAGGTTAGGTTAATTAGGCGCCATTACTCTTACGATGTGAAAATAACACTTACGTCAAGCTCCAACTCCAATTTGTTTATCTCATCTGTAGCCGCATTTAATTTTTCCAATTCCACCTGAAAATTTTTGAAAAATTTAAGACAATCACATGGTACGCGTACACGATATTCCCAAACGTATGGCAACAGCAAAGAACAAGTAGAGACGGGAAACATACGAGACATTGTAATGGCTCTACAATCTTATCAACTATTATCTCGGGAGATAAACATACTTTTATCTATATGATGTATGTACATTTAACTATTTGTACCTTATAGATTGTTTCCTGTCCCTACAAAAGCTAACTTCAACAAATTTATACTTACATAAATGAACTCTTGTCTAGATTTTGACGCAATTAAAAGAAAAGTACTTCTTAGATTTATTTTATTTTCGATTACATTACATATTACAATTACATACCATAAATTTAACAATACAAAAATAGCATCGCCAAATTCAGTTTCTTGCAATCAAACACTTATTCTAACAAATAGAAAATTATGCGAGCTCAGTACTAATCATTAATTTTGAATGTGAAAGACAATATTACTTTATAAAGAAAATAATTATTAATGGAATGGATCAATGTATTATTAAAAAGAAATTAGTTAACATTATATTTTAACACGCCACTTTTGGAGTGAATTTATTATAATATTCCTAGGCCGTGCTACAAATGAATAAGAATTAATATAAAAATAACAAAATGAGATTACACTCGAGTAAAAAAATTAATTTCTAATGCACTAAAGTCAGTTTATAAAATAAATGAAAGAAAAAAATAAATTCCTCAATAATACCTCGATATTAGAGATTCAGTGAAATCAATTATATTGATTTGAATCTTAATAATTCATGTTATTACAATAAAATATTTTGCCAGCAGAACATATTTAACACAGCGGTCTCTACTAAAAATAAATGACTAAATTATAATAATCATTCTTTAATCTAAAAATACAAAATCACACAAAAAAATATGATTGATATTGACATAATTTAAATTGTAACTGACCAATGAATTATGGAAAACCAAAATATTGCACATACTGATATTTTTTTCTAACTACAATAAAAATCCAGATACAATATATACATAAGTGGTATATATCGACTATATTGACCCCAAGAGGTAGATAGCAATGTTTAAATATAAAGTATTAAAAACATTTACTTTATAATTTTCCTGATACATAGTTTAATCAACTCACTTTCTTAAAGCTTATTTTTCTTGGTGCATTAACTTATTTTACTAATGTACCTAAAATGTGATGGTTTTCTTTATATATGGATGTTTAATGCAATATTATACAGAGTAAGAATAATGGCACATTACTAATTTGAGAAAATAAGTTAGTTCAGCGAATATACTTTAAATATAAAATGCTGTTAATAATTACATTGAAGTAACTAAAACTATAGTTATTATAGAAATTGACAACTAACATTTAAGAAACAAATCTTTTGTGGACAGGAAACAGTCCTATAAGGTACAAAACTTAAATATTCTCCAAAACTTTCCTCATATACCTACAGCATTTTAATTAAAATGTACAAAATATATCAATGCATGTCACTATCACATATGTATTTGCCAGATACAAAGCGACGTTTTACAAGTGAGAGGCGGTAACCACTTCCGATGAGCTCAAATTCAATTCCAGATAAAGTTGCGCCCTCACAATTAAATTGAGCAGAGATTGTAGCCTTGTTAGATGGACCTTTGTCTAATTCAAACCTAGCCTTCAGAGAACCTACACCACGATCCTCAGAATGTTGGGAAAGCTCAGTGAATCGCCAGAAAGCTTGTTCCATTTCACCATTCCAAATTGTCTTTGGCATGGCTATTACATTGCGGACTGATCCAGTCATTGGCACACAAACTGATACATTTAGCAAAGGAGAAGGTGGACTCATAGCATGCAAGTTGTACTTGTAATCCATTTTAAGATCAGTATGATCTTGCTCACATTTCCAATAGGACACCATTTGTAATGGACATGAAGCTGCTCCAGTTTTTGGGCGAATCTGATATTTCAAAATATCAACATTGAAGTATTGAGCTGTTGGATTTTTTTCAGATTGTCGTTTCAGTAAAGATGTCAATGATGGCATGTTAAATTCCAGTACAGTGCTATCCCTGGTCGACATCATGGTGTTAATACTTATTAGTTGTTTATTTGGCAGTACATTGTCCAATCTGTGAATATTTTTAAGTCTGAAACAAAGCTTTGCTGGATTTGGATTATTAGCCAGCACTCCAACTATGCCAGTAGGAAAAGACAACATCATGTCCCCAGACATCTTCACTTGGCACTTCGATTCTTCTGTTCCTTTAAAATATGAATGGATGATTTCATGAAATGCAACAGCTAGTGGAATAGTATCTGCCATTCCTATAGTTAATGGGGAAGGACCCCTGGACCCTGATGAACCCGCAGTACGAAAATCTCCCTCTGAGCGCCTTGAAGGGGGGCGGGGAAGTGAAATGGTAGATAATGTAGGTGTTGAAGTTCTGAAATTAGATTGAGTCACATCACCAACTTCTGTGAACAAATCACTAACATCATTTGTAGATGTAACTGGAGTTGGGCTTTCTAAGAAATGGGACTGATTTCCTTGAAGAGGTGCATATGGATTGGACAGATTAGCATGTGGTGATGTCGGGTTACTAACAGCGGGACTTGGAAACAAGTTCAAATCAACCAAGTCTGTACTAGCTTTACTAGCGTTTGCATTGGAGCCACGTCTAGTAGTACCTATTTTGTAAAGAGAAATGTTTTCAACAGTAGCTCTCAATTCATCAACACTTGCAGACATAGGTGGATTTCCATTGCTAATTGGTTTAATTTCAACATGAATTTTCTGCTCCCTTTCTTCGTCTGAATCCGAGTCTGTTGAAGAATACACACTACCTTTATCATCTTTAGGTCTAATACAGTAACCTTCTTCATCAACTTCTGGTGAATTTATAGCATCCTCCTTTATGTTAGTTTCTTCTTCTTTCTCTTCTAAATCAGATTTCTCACCAGCATTAGAGTTTTCTGATATTTCATCTTTTTTCTTTTTTGATTTTTTTAATTTTGTCTTAGTTCTACGGAACCATTTTGACTCTCGCAATGTGGACCTGTTCATATTTTCATCCTTTTCTGTTGTCACTGGTGTAGCTGGAGTCCCACTAGGACTAGAAGGTGCTGAGCAGGGTGCTGCACCCTCTGGGTTAACACTTGGCTCATCCTTGCTTTGAAAATTTGGAGTAAACAAATTTAACAGAGATGTAGTCCTTCTTGAGGTTTTTGTAGCAAATGATGGTTCCTTTTTAGGAGCCTTTGTGACTTGAGGTTTATGTGAACCATTAGATACAGAGGAGATTTGGTCTGTTTCTGAAATTGAGTTATTTGCTGAACTTGGTTTAGGTAATGTAGGAGGTAGTTCAACAAGATTACCTTTTTCGATGGCAGAGTACTTTTCCATTAAAAACTGCTCTAATAATTTTTCAACAGTTAATTCTAAGCACTGATGTTTAAAATCCCTATGTACTTGACCCATGAGGTCATGATTGTTTTGTATGAGGTCAGCATATGAATTAAAGAACTGTTTCATTTGTTTTAAATGAGCTTCTTCCACATCTTGAAAGTGCTTACAAGTTTGAGTCATCTTCTTTTCAAAATCTTGTTTTACAAAGCTATATTTCTCAGCCAACTGTCTATAATCTTCATGAAGCTTTTTCAATTTTACCTCTGCTTTCTCTATATCTTTAGCAGAAGCATTATCTTTGCGAAGTTTCTCAAGTTCTCCAGATTTTGCAGTATATACATCTTTAGCTTTCTGTAGAGCTTGTTTGGTGTTTTGAATCAGTAAAACAACTTCAAGAGTACTTGATTCAGAGTCTTTAACAGCTTTATGTTTCTTGTGTAGTTCATCAGCATAACGGGCAACATCTTTAACCAATTCACTGACTTTTTGAAACATGTGCTGGTGTAAGTTTGATAACTTCTCAGCAGAACACTTGAGAACGCCCCAGAACGGAGCGAAAGTGCCTTGAGCACAGTTGCTATTAGCCTGTTTTGCAAGTTTTGCTAAAAGTTTCGAATTTGATTCTTCTATGTTAGATCTCTCTCTGAAATACTCTGAGAGTTCTTTACTAGCTATGAGTCCGTATTTCATGTTTTGATATAGAATATCATATCCATTGTGTTCGTTGGCAAAATAATCTACAAAGTTGACACTCATCTTTGCTGTTGCACTGGCAGCGTTATAATTTTTACTCAATACATGATATTATCACTGACTGACCTGTATTCTAGGATCGAGCTCAGTATCACCGTTGTCTTCAGCTGGAATAGTAAATGACGATTCTTCCATTGTAACGCCTAGAACTAGGAAGCCACCCAATCTAAATTACATCACCGACACAATAGAGTTAAGCGTCACCTTCACTACACTTTTGCTACAATCTAAATAGAAATAACATACAGCGTCTATAAATTGAATTTTGTTTCTGACTCTGTTTAATCAATGTAAAATCACATTTTATATATTACAATATATTTAAAATAATAATATATTTTTCGTAAATTGAGATGACGTCCACCTCTT
This sequence comes from Pieris napi, assembly GCF_905475465.1. Classification (NCBI taxonomy): domain Eukaryota; kingdom Metazoa; phylum Arthropoda; class Insecta; order Lepidoptera; family Pieridae; genus Pieris; species Pieris napi. The sequence goes on from NC_062245.1 coordinate 9,257,349, forward strand.
TTCTTGTCTTATACTTGACAGCGCCATTTGACAGTAAAAAAGAGTGCTTTGGTCGTGGAGTATTGACAAATTAGAACTATAGACAAATCCTATTAACATTTTCACAGACTGACAAATTATACTCAAAGATTTACCTCCTTATTCATGAAAATTAAATCGATTTTTATAGATGTTATTTTTAAATAAAATGCTCTTACGCTGAGGCAAACGAGTAATTTAGTTCTGAGTTTTTGAAGTGATTCTTAATTCTTATGGGTGGATACGTAACGCGTTATGGCGCCAGTATGTTTAGCTTAATTATAAAAAGAATGTGATTATAAAAAAATATGATGAATGAAGCAGATGATTATCCTCGGAACATTACAGAATTAAATAGTTCAACTTAAATTAGTTTAAGTTATCACTTCTGCCGGGCGTCCCGAGATGCACGAATGATTTTTATTAGAGCCCACCATAATAAGTTTTATGGGTACAGAAAGTTGTACGAAATAAATTTTGTTCGAAATCCTATTGAACAGTAAATTGCATATTAGCATTAAGCTAAAAATTATAATATTATAGTAAGTGGTTGACAGATGCCAATCAAGAGAAGACAAAATACAAAATCAAGACAAGATTACTTCTGCAAATTAATATGATTATAAATCAATTATTAAAAGCTTTCTTTTACTTTCTTGTTTTCTTGGAAGAGGCATATAAGTAAAAGATTCTTTGTGTGTACAGAACTTTATAGTTTTCAATGTGCCTTTTCCGATTACAGAGCATTATGCGACTCAGTGCCGCACAATGCCGCATAATGCTGAAGCTTAATTGGAACGTGAATTAGTTTTCAAATGCATCAGCAGAGTGCGCTAAGTCAGTGTTGAAAAAAAAATGTTCTGAATACAGTTAGCAACCCCATTAATGTATAAATAATGTGGTTAACAATAATAATTGGTTGAAAACTTTTTACGCTTATTTTAATAATCAAATTATTTCATTAACATTTTTTTTACTGAAATAAGAGAAAACCTTTAAAGAATATAAGGTTTTAACAAGCTAAATTAACAAGTATATAGTTTCATATAAGAAGTTTACATCATTTACGTTTTAAGCAATTTTTTTTAAATAATTTCTAAAAAAATTATATACTTTTCCAAAACCATTGCAATGTTTACAAGAGTATAATCCTGTAAAATAAATTTGTTTACTGATCCGAATTTTAAAATAAAATTGTAATCATATTTTAAATGTGGAATATAAAAAAAGTAACTATTTATACCTTCATCCATACTTATATTTATTTTTTTAGCAGTTTGAAATAACTTTAATTATTTTCAAAATTTACGACGAAACAAATTTTTCAACAATAAATAATATTTACTAACCAAAATTTCGATAAATGCCAACTTAAAGAAAAACACTGGTCAATTTTCTGTCACTGTGTTGGTATTTATTACGAGAAGCACGCGAGAGCATTCGTTTTGGGAGTGCTCAATTGTGCGAAGCGTTGCTGTAGTTGGAACATTCAACGTAGAGCATTATGCCGCAAAATGCGCTCTAGTGCTGTAATTGGAAAACGCACAATGTAAATCTCTTTCGTAAGTCTTTTGATTATCTACATCTGTGGCGCAGATGTGCTTAAAATCTTAGGCTGACAAATATGTCAATTGTCAGATTTCAAAGTAACAGTGACAGTATAAATGCTATAATGAATAATCGTATAGAGTTTGAGAGGAATTCTTATCCGTAGTTTCAATACTTTCTAAAATCCAAGATATTAGAATTCTTTGATCGTTCTATGTGTAACAATAGTTACTTGTAGGATTGTTTCTTTTACTAGTTCTAATACACTTCAATTTAATTGTATGTCTGCAGTTTACAAACAGTACGACGCAGTCCATCTGTATGCAACTGTTACGCATCGCCTCGACTATGTCTTTCCAAGGATCACCTTATTCGGGCCCTGGGGATGAATACGACTTTGAAGACGATGGGTACGACGATATCGATGAGTATAGAGACCCAGCTGATGCATTACTGCCTTCTCTGGTAGACGACAGCGACGAAGGTATTTCTTGTCACTTGTTTGTATCTGGTCTATTTAAGTATCATAATCATCCTATTTTATCGCTTCTTACATTGTCGTGTCTGGTGTGTTGAATATAAATTTTGTAGTAGTCAATAAAGAATTTAATTCTTACAGATACAGAGGAAGCAAGTGAAGCAGAGCTGCCTAACAATGATGAACCTCAAGAACTCAAAGAACAGTAAGTGTAAAAGAAAAGTAACGATACTTTTTAAGCAGTCTTTTTGTAAGATAAAGAAAAGATCATATTAAAACATGGCATTGCTGAAAACAAAGTATTAAGGCATCATATATATATATATATATACCTCATATTAAGTACCTTTTTGGGACTTACCCCATATTGGATTATTATTTGATAAGCATTAAATATATATATATATTTTAATTTAGGATGTACCAAGATAAGTTGATGAGTCTTAAAAAGCAATTACAACAATTAGAAGAAAATATTTATCCAGAGTTCACAAGACGAGTGAAGCGCCTGGAACATCAACTACACGAGCGGTTACGCCTCAATAAAATCTATAAGTAAGTTATAAACATTTTGCAATTATTCACCTTTATAACACAAAGAAGTTATTTAATTAAAGACTTAAGATTTAGATAATACAATAGTAAATAAATATTTGTATCTTTACACCGAATTCGGTCAATTTTAAAATGTGCTCACAACTCTTCTTAATGGCTCTTCATACTCAGGTATCTGTCAGGTATCTTCTCTATATTTTTGTAATTTATAGTTCTTGAATTCCCAGGGGCTGATTCAGTATATTTCTAAATCAGTTCCATTGTGGTCTTAATTATTATTTTGTGTTCATGTTCAGAGTATCAGATTGATAGATAGTTTGTATATATTTATCTATAAACTCAAACTCAAAATATCTTTATTCATTTAGGTAAACAATTTGTAGTAACCGGGTTGAGAATGGCTATTTGCAATTAGTAAAATTCTGCATAGTTATGCATTGCACTGTTAGACTTAAGAACCTTTTCAAATGTTCTACGGATACTAGTCTCAATTTTCTTTTCTTCGTTTTGACCAAAATTTTACCATTTGCAGAGAACACATGTATGAAGTTGTTGAAAGGGAATACATTGCAGAGAAGAAAGCTGCGGCTAAAGAATTTGAAGATAAGAAAATTGAGCTAAAGGAAAACCTGCTTAAAGACTTGGAAGTGAAACGAAATGCAATTGAGACTGAGAGAAATAACATGGAACTGAATGGTGACTCTATAGAGGTATATTAATGCTATAGAATATTAACTGTTTTATATTGGTTTGTAACAGTTTTTTTACTATATTATCTCTAATATTGGTTAAAAATATTCTTATATATATGTATTCTCTTATAAATTTGTTTTTTCTTATAAAATTTGGTACATCAAACATTTAAGAATAGCATCAGAACTTTAATTGCATATAACCAATGTATGTATTACTTGTATATGCCAAAAAGTATTGGCGTTCCACTAATAAGAAATTACTTTATTAATTTGTATTGCATTTTAACTTTATTTAGCATGTGATACTAACTTACAAAATTTGAATTTAAACATTACAATAGATAAATATAATAACTAACATACATTGTTACTTTAATTTTAGGTGAAGCCCCCAATGAAGCGAATATTGAGAAGGCGCGCTAATGAACCTGCGCCCGCGCCTGAAAAGCGACGTAAACCGCTCGCCACTACACTTACATTCCAACTTGATGACAGAGACATAGACGCTGACCTTAGGGCCATTTCTAGGAGTTCACCACCCAGACACCACACACATAATTCGACACAACCCAGGAAACATCTCAACTCAAATTGTAAGTAGCTTTTTTATTAACAATTATAAATATTACATAAAATAATATATTAGGGAGCGTATAACGTAACGAATTTTGGTGGGAGGGGGTCCTTTTGTAAAACGTTACGATACGGGGCGGGGATTGAATTACGCGTTATTGTTAATATTATTTTCGACTTTTCAGTAGTTTACACCACATAATGGTAACCTTTAGGTATAAAGAGTCACTAGGTGGTCACGAAACGTTTTACTATACTTGTGTACAGAAAAGAGAAAGAAAAGTTCTTATCTTCAAATTCAACAGAAAAACGTTACGGCGCGTTACATGGGAGGGGGGGTCCAATAATCTCCAAAAAAATCGTAACGTAATACTTGAACGCTCCCTTACATGTTCTTTCAGTTTTCATTTTTTTCTGCTTTTTTGTTATTGCCTTGCAAATATTGTTTTTTCTGGTGGTGATCAAGGTCTTGGTTCACAGTTATACAAAACACATTCAGTGGCTTTTTGGCCTATTATTTCTGTATATGTGTGATACCGTTTAACCGTGCTATGAGCGTGGGACTCCTATCACTGAGGTGATAGGTTCGATCACCGGCTGTGCACCAAAAGACTTTCTGTCTTTGTGCGCATTTAACACTCACTCGTACGGTGAGGGAAATATGGCGAGAAAGCCGGCATGGCCTTAGACCCTAAAAGTCGGCGGCGTGTGTCAGGCACAGATGACTGATCATCTACTTTACCTATTAGAAAAAGAGGACATGAAATAGATACAGAGACCCGAGTTTCAGACCTACAGGTCTGGTTGCGTCTCTGGTTTCTGTTTAACCATCAGTCTAGTATAACTCACACTATCGTTGTATATCAAATAAAATTTTTACTTTTTCAGGTGAGTCTCCAGTCCGAGAATCGCCCCCAGAACGCGAAACGGCAGATACTCGAGTTGAAGATGGGAAGCTATTGTACGAGCGCCGGTGGTTCCATCGTGGACAGAGTGTTTACGTTGAGGGAAGAGACATGCCGCGATTCCCAGCGCATATACACGCCATTACCGATGAAGCGGTCAGTAAGATAATTGACTAAAACCACTCAATCGTCTGGGCCTCGGATCTAGTTCGTGATCATTTGTTTTTTTTTTAATAAGTGGGTGATTAGCATAGGCATGCCGGTGTCCTCATGATCTTGTTCTTAACCGTATGAGCGAATGTTTATAATACATATATATAAAACTAGCTGACCCGGCAAACGTCGTTTTGCCATGTATAATATTATCTCTAGGAAACATTTATTTAGTTCAATAAAAATAACTATATAATATAACACAAAATAGGGGTTGATCGTAGAGGGGTGAAAATTAGGGGTTGTATGTATTTTTGTATGCTGTCATAAAAAAATAAAAACAAAAAATATTTTGGGGTGGACACCCCTTATCACTTAGGGGTATGAAAAATTCATTCCGATTCAAAAGAAAGAAAAATTACGATTCTCAGACCTACTGAATATGCATATAAAATTTGATAAAAATCGGTCAAGCCGTTTTGGAGGAGTATGGTTACTAACAATGTGACACAAGAATTTTATATATAAGACTAGCGGACTAGTTGTCGTCCATGATATTTCAAGCGATTAGGTATTAAACAAAGTATGAATGTACCGACTGCAGTGCCATCTGGTGGGCTGATTTATGAATCTAAAACCATCAAGGGCTCTACCCAAATGCATAAAAAAAATCAAATCGGTTAAAAGCCGTTTAGGAGGAGTTCAGTGACATACACACTTACAGTAGAAGTATATAATATATTATATATGTAAGCAAATTTGATTGAAATCGGTTAAGTAGTTTAGGAGTCACAGACAAACAATGTGACGCGTAATTTATATATATTAAGATAATAGGACGAACTGAAACTAACGGCAGGCTACAACTGGAGAAGAGTCGCAAAAGATAGAGAACAGTGGAAAGGGTTAGAGGAGGCCTTTGCCAAGAGGCAAACCGAACTCCGAGATATACTGGAGTGAAAATATATTAAAGTTCAGATATATAAAATTACAGAGTTTCGGAATTTAAAGGCTATATTATTATTATTATTAAGATAATAGTCGCCATGGCGGTACCAACCTTTTATGTACGGTCTAAAATAATTATTAAGTCCCATATTTCCCGGCGTACATCACACTCCTTAAACTACAATACTCTTTCGTCTCCTTCTGTTAAATTGCGTTTACGCTGTGATGAGAAGGGACAGATAAGTATTTTAATTATGAGGTACAATTCGAATGTGTTAAATTATTTGTTTTTTTTTCAGGTGTGCGTTAAGAAGACGAATTCGGAACGTGTACGAATCTTCGTATCACAACTCGCCAGAGGCAAAGTGACGTTAAAAAGACGCGCTTCATAATTTTAAGGATTGTGTATAGTTGTATATATTATAGTAAAGAATCCTTAGCACGAACACTACCTAAAATTGTCAATATAATAGAATAAAACTCTTTGGTGTTACGTGACCATATTTGGAACTCAACTGTAGCCGTCTTTACAAATACTAAAGGTATAAAAATGTTTTGCATTAGAATATTGAGCCGAGCTCTCTGCGGGCGTTTTTGGAACTATACGGTAGCACTTGTGCACCTAATGTAATGTTGTCGTAATACGAACATTTATATTTTGCATTAAATTTTTTTTTTTTTTTATATGAGGTGAAAATGCGCTTACGCAGGCCCGCATCAAGGATGTCGAGCTTGACGCGGGGACTGTGGGGCTGGGTCTACACTCAAATCCCTCTGCTATTCAGAGGGGTAGCGAGACCCCACCCACTAAAAACATCTCAGCCCTTCACACGCCCTTAATATGGGCCCTCGGAGTTCGCTAGGCATTCTACCTAATTAATTAAAATTATGGGCAGCTCTCCGTAGATGAATTTTTTTTGTAGAAGTAAGTAGAACGTTCGCTCGCATTTATAACAAATATATGCAATAGCTGTAACAACATTATTCTTTGTATGAATTTTAAGTGTTCTCTATGGTCGTATTTGGAATTAGACTGTAGCTCTTTATACTAAAATAGACTATAGAATATCTTTCGTATTGTCAATTGGCTTTATATAGGAATATATGATAAGTTTGTGCTAAGGGTACTACTAGATTTGCGTTTGGCCAATATTTGGTCAATATGTTTTATTTTTGTAAAAGACTCTTTAATTGTAATTTTACGCACTTTTATTTAAATTACAAGTTGTATGGCTCCAATTCTAAAATGAACTTATTGAAAAAATTCTATGACAGATTGTTTTGGAGCATTTCCGTTTTAGAGTACGGGTTTATTAGTCTAATAAGAGAACTGATCAAATTGAAAATTTGTGTCTCAGCATTTTTGGTAAGTATTTTGAATAAAGGACCTGTTTGTAAGTCCCTACTCTAAGCCGAATTCGTTCGTATATTTATTAAAAAAGTGATGGCCTAATGGCTTCAGCGTGCGACTCTCATCCCTGAGGTCGTAGGTTCGATCCCCGGCTGTGCACCCATGGACTTTCTTTGTATGTGCGCATTTAACATTTGCTCGTATGGTGAAGGAAAACATCGTGATGAAACCGACATGCCAATCCAAAACGTCGACGGCGTGTTTCAGATACTGGAAGTAGTTGATCACCTACTTGCCTATTTGATTGAAAAATTATCGTGAAACAGATTCAGAATATTTTTTTTATTTAATAAAAAAACTAAAATAATTATATAGAACTAAACAATTATTGTTTTAAAATCTTTGATTTCCAGTTAGATACTAACCCCCTTATCCATAAACACTGAATCAATTCTAATTGCACAATTCTAATTGCACAATTCTAAATTAGTTCTCTGTCGTCTGTTTCTGCCAAATTGTGTCAGCGCTGTGATGTAAAGGCAGATGAGCTTAATTTAAAAAATTTCATCAGACTGATTTAGTTCTGAATAAGGGAGCGTTCAAGTATTACGTAACGAATTTTGGGGGAGTGGGTCCTTTTGTAAAACTGTTGATATTATTTTCGACTTTCCAGTATTTTACACCACATAATGGTAACTTTTAGGTATAAAGAGTCACTACGTGGTCACGAAGCGTTTTACTATACTTGGGTACAGAAAAACCGTTACGGCGCGTTACATGGGGGGGGGGGGTTTAGGTTAGGTTACTTGAACGCTCCCTAAGGGGGTATAATCGATGAATAGCGGAAACTTGAATATATATGTGTCAAATATTGTATAAGCTTATAGTTCGTTTATGACTTACGTATGGTACGTTTTAACGTAAATTAACGTACCGTAAAATATTTAAGGCAAAGACATTTAGATGAGATCGCGAAAACAGTTGTATGTTTAATAAAGTTGTTTTATATAACTAAAGAAATATATGATCTCACGTGTTGTATTTAAAAATCAACTAAAAGAAGTTATTTTTGACAGTTTTTTGATAGTAAATTGTAAATATTAATAACTATGAGATGAATCTTTTACAATATATCAGAACAAAGATCTTTATTAAATGATATAATAAAAGGGTTTTGTTTTATTCTTAAGCTTATACACTGGGAGAAACGGACGTTCTCTCTCGCTCTCTTCTTCGCTTAGCAATGCGTAAGAGAGAGAGAGCGAAGCGCGACTGCCACGCCATGGCCAGGTCGCAGAAAGATGGTATTCAGAGCGCTTATATGAACTGTGCTTCTATCCTACGTCTGAATTCGTGTCCATGGAGGTCTAAAAATGTACATAAGACATATGGTCCGAGAGCTGGCACCAATTTTTGGGCAGGTATTTGAGGCAAGCTGAAAACTTGTCACATACCTCTCCTATTATATTCCAACACGGAATTGCAGACCTGGCTGGTGAGTAGCGGGGCTAAATCAACCCCTACATTTTTAAAAATATTAATTTTTTTTCCCCAAAAATATATTTGAGGCAATACGCAATTTATATATGTTGCAGTGTAATACTTAATAAATACGAAAAAAAATAAGCCAGACAATTTAATCGGGGCTTTGACATTGCCAGACGCGTGCAAACATTTTTTGCAAAAAATTATAAAAAATGTTTTTGAGGCAGCTTGAAATTTTAATGGAATGTTATTTATAACTATAAAATTAGATTCCCAAAAAGACAGATCATTTCGGTAGGGCTTTCTACCTGCCAGGTGATCAAACAAATAATGGATGAGTACGGGCCTGTACTACTATAGACAAGCTGTAGTGTGAGAGAGAGCGCATATCGACAGCTGTCTTCGTTCTTGCTTGCCGCGTTACTATTGGCCACGTGACTTACAAAGCCGACACTGAAAATGAACCTTTCAGAAAAAAATTAAAAAATTGTGATCCCTCTACTTTACCTCCATGCAAATCTGAATTAAAACAACATCTTTTAAGAACGCAATATATAACAAGCATTTGGAGAAATGCATATTTCCGATTCCCCAGTTCTTTGACACCTAATAGAAACGGATGGACACTTAATGAGGATACGCTAGATTTTCACTGGTTTGACGGAGAGTGTATGCCGCAATTAGTATTCGACGCTGTTGTTCACGAGGAAAATAAAAATAACTATGATGAAAATCATACTACAGGTGAGAATAAATGGTTTATTTTTAATAACTGCTGCATTCAAATTTCTGTGATTAATTAAAAAAAAAATATCTATTTCTTTTCGCAGATGATGAAGAGGTTGAAGAATCTGATACAGATGAATCCGAAGATTCAACTAGTTCTGATGAAGAATCCACAGACGAAGAATGATAATTTATATCTGACGTGAAATGAATTTAATTTATTTCTAATTTTTTTATACTTAAATAATTGTAACACTGAAGAAATATTATATTATTATAAATGTAGTTTTGCGATTTTATATTTTAATCATTGGTTTTTTATACGTAACCCTTGTTAATTTTAAGATGAAAAAGGTTTTAAATTTCCGTATAAATTTTGACTTGGAATAATGTCAGAGAAACAATTTTTAGTTTTGAATGTAGGGGCAACAGTATGAATTCTGTGCAAAAATTTTTGGAACAAAAATTGTTGAAAAATATTTTTTTTTTTACATTCTTTTCAAAAAATAAATATTTTTACGGAAATATCAAATATTTAAACAATTCATTACGTTTAAATTAGCATTAAAATTGGTAAAATAACTATTTTTTTAAGATAAAAAAGAAATCACAAAATTATGTCCCTTCAACGTCCATAAATCAATACAATCACTTTTATGCAAAATGTATTTAGTACAAATTCTGAATTTTTTGTATTTTTTACTCCGAAATTCTAACTAGAAACCTCATGGGTTATTGTAAGTCACGTGGCCTCGCTAGAGCCAATAGTAACGCGGCAAGCAAGAACGAAGACAGCTGTCGATATGCGCTCTCTCTCACACTACAGCTTGTCTATAGTAGTACAGGCCCGTACTCATCCATTATTTGTTTGATCACCTGGCAGGTAGAAAGCCCTACCGAAATGATCTGTCTTTTTGGGAATCTAATTTTATAGTTATAAATAACATTCCATTAAAATTTCAAGCTGCCTCAAAAACATTTTTTATAATTTTTTGCAAAAAATGTTTGCACGCGTCTGGCAATGTCAAAGCCCCGATTAAATTGTCTGGCTTATTTTTTTTCGTATTTATTAAGTATTACACTGCAACATATATAAATTGCGTATTGCCTCAAATATATTTTTGGGGAAAAAAATTTAATATTTTAAAAAATGTAGGGGTTGATTTAGCCCCGCTACTCACCAGCCAGGTCTGCAATTCCGTGTTGGAATATAATAGGAGAGGTATGTGACAAGTTTTCAGCTTGCCTCAAATACCTGCCCAAAAATTGGTGCCAGCTCTCCTACTAATACTGAAGCCTCGATGCCGAGTAGGTAATTTAAATTTTTTGACATACCTAACAAAGAGTAATTTTTTTTTATTGAGAAAAAGCTTGCCAACGCTCGGCACACTGACACATTGGTAGAAACAAACACAAAATATAATTTTTAATGTGACAAGCACTTAAAGGCAAACATGACATACATATAGAGATCATAACCTATTATTAAACAAAACAAACATTACAAAAAAAATTCAAATTACAAAAAACTAAACAAATTTTTGGATCTGATAAGTACATTATTATGTATTGCTTTAAATAATCTCTTTGGTATTGAAATTTAAATACGTGAAGTTTTCGGCAAACTTGAATAATTGTAATTAGAAATATGTAATGTTAATAATTGATGACTTTTCCCACACTGCCAGATGCAATCTTTTAATAAATCTCACTTTTAAGTAATAGGCAGAGACCACCGAAGTCATCGTACTGTACGTACCTGACAATATTATATATAAGAAATATTTAAAAAATTCGTCTCATTTATTTTTATAAAAAAGTTACTTCGTAAAATGGCGTTGTATTATCTAGATCAGTGTTCCCAACCTCTTTGTACCATGCCCCACCTTAGCCTTACTAAAATTATTATGCCAACTATTCAACTAACATAACTTTTAACTAAAAAAAAAATTATCGTTATATTAAAGAAACAAATGATACCTATGATATTTTTCCTTTTTAGGAAGAAATTACTAGGAACTTGTTAACGATACACCGTAAGTAAAACATCTAACATAAGCCCACCCAACAATGAAATTGCCCCCCTTGTGGGGTGGGGCCCCACGGCCCAACACTGATCTAGATGATCTAAACTTACGCAATTTATATCAACCCAGTCACAATTTTATGCAAGATGTCTCCAGTAGTATATTTTTTGTCGTCCTCATAATTTATGATGGTCCATAGGATATGCGGCTCGAATTTTTATGCGTCCTTAATTACGCGTAAAACATTCTTTCATACAGTTAATTAAGTAGTAATTAACTCGGAAAGTTAATATTGTTTATGGAGTGGCAAAAAGTAGCCATGGAGGTCTAAAAATATACATAAGACATTGTTTAAAACATACTGAAATATCGATGTCGTGTGTGTCACATTTATTTATTTTGAAACAACCAAAGCCTAGTAATTTAACGGCTATTTTAGTATAATCGATGGAATAGGTACTTTAAATGTTTTTTCGGATACAAATTTAAAAACGCGTAATGTCCGATAAACTTGAACTGTACAAAACGCTTTTTAAGAAGCGAAAGAGTCTTATATATTAGTTATATGGCTGCGTTACGAAACTAAACGTCGATTATACTCTAAAGAGTAACGGCAAACGAATAACTTTATTAATAAAGTTACTTAATGCAAAGGTAACGTTAGGGGTTAAAAATGTTATAACTTATCCATTGCATATATTAATGTCGTAGAGATTGTAAAATTTGTGTCTTGATAGCGAAAAAATAGTTACATGATTAAAGAATTTAGAGTTAATAAAATAAAAATTAATAGAACTTAGGTCTAGGAACTAGGACGCTTAGGTCACGTGACATTAAACTATGTCCATTTGTCTTTTTTATGGAGATATTGGTTATACCTGGAAATTGATCATAATACAGCTTGTAAGTTTCGGGTAACTAGACAAAAAATGTGACTAGTTTTAATCATTACAATTACGAATTGATTCGACAAAAAACGAAATATCCAAAAGTGATGGTTGGTAACCTTTTTGTCGGTATCAGAACGTGTTATGTCAATAACTAGATTTCTGTAATGCAATTAAATACGTAAATTATTTCGATTAAACCTGTCAGTATCTACATCCTTTATAATAAGCGAAATATACTCTATGTACTTAGTTTAAAGGAAAATCACTTTACTGGATTAAAGCTCGTGTAGGTATAGCCCGCATATTCATAAAAAACGTCACTTCACTCTCCCGACGTCTTACGCGCTTTACAGCAAGTTTGGTCAGTCAACTCATGACCAAGGTTCTTTAAAAAGTTATGTTTGTGAACTTTTTAGAAGTAACCAGTTTATTTGGGAAAACCGACTCACCCCGTAAAACATAACTAAGTCCTTACAAACTTACGTTCCTAGTTCAATAGAGGTTCCTAGAATAGTATAATAATAATAATAAAGCCCGTTTTATTTCCAATCATGACAAAAACAAATTATAATATACAGCTTAGATTATTTTACTTTTTTTTTTCTTTTGCTTGAAGGTCGCTATCGGTACTGAAGGAAGCTAGGATATAGTTATCCTATATCCTAGCTTCCTTCAGTACCGATCGGAACCCCTTCACGGGTAATGGCCTCCTCCAGCTTTTTCCAACTGACTCTGTCTATGGCTCTCTTTCTCCATTCGTTTCCTGCTACCGCTTCTATTTCTTCTATCCACCTTTTTTGGGCGACCTCTTCTTCTTCCTCTTGGGGTCCTTTCCATACAGTTGTCTTTAAGGTCCACCTATTATCTGTGTATCTTGCTATATGCCCCGCCCCCCTAGAATAGTGTGGCAGTCATCAATGCGTTATTGAAACCCGAAACAAAGTCATTTATCATTGTTGTAAGAAACTGTCGCCCATAACGAGTAAAAACTACTAATTGTACGCGAACAGCTGTTAAAGGTAATGTCGAGGCGTCAATCCGAATACAAAAGACACTTTATATTTATAGCTCTTCAAAAATCGTAATGAGATCCGATCGCGTTTGGATCACCGCGTAATAAATACATTAAAGCGAAAGGTATTTTGTCGGGATTGTTTAAAGGTTAAGAATGCATGCTTTATTATTGTAAGTCTTATGGGATAGCAAACGTATACCAAGAATCTAATTTAATCAGGCATCTGCAATAGGACACGTAAAGTTTAGGTACATATACAAAAAATGCGCTAAAAGCTTTTACAAGTAACATCTCATACTTCTAAAATATTAATAATGTTAGAACATCTTATTGTTATTTTAAAAACAAGTTAGGAGTGAATGGAATATGTATGATATTAATAAATAAAATATATAAGACGTGCTAAGGCGGTTGTGTTACCTCACTGTGTCGCCTCTGCCATATTGAAAAATCTATATTCAAAATAAATTTTATTTGATTTGTCAATTTAGTTTTCAAATATTTTCTGTTTATTGACAATAAATTCCCTCTTTAATGGAGGGGTTTGAACTTGAATGGATGGTTTCATTCACATGGTTGAGATGATTATGGCCACACAGAGTCGTTACAGTTAGCCACAAGAGTTAACAGTTAAGCCATTTAAAGATTCATCCTAGATCCAATTGCAGCTTAAGTTTTCACCGCTCTATATTAAAATAGTTAACTTAACGACACTGAAAGTCGTATATGAGTTGTTTTTTACGCGTATAATTAGTTAATCTATCGTTAGAAACGGAATGGCTAGTGGTGGCTCTAGAGTTTTCTAAAAGACAAATACAGGAGCTACTATATGGTTATAAAATAGTAAAACATTTTATCTACAAGAAACAATTTGCAAAACATCTTTATAACACATTTAATTTTTTACTCGCTTACTCCTACACAACGATAAACATTCAAATTGATTAGCTCGTGACATTTTAAGATACCCTTGCATTATGTTGCCGAATAGCGATATAATCAAACACCTTACTGGCTTGTTTTGTGCGGAACTACACACCTGATTAATTTATTGATAAAATAACGTGCATTTAAAGATTTTTAGTCGACTGAGTTTTATGGTAATAATTTCTATATACACGAATTAAAATGAGCTTAAGTCAGGTCAGCACTGGAAAAGCGTAAAAGGAATTTAAACTAGTAGATATAACAAGGGTTATCCAGTATTTACGATGTTCAGATGCTGGATTGTACTTACAACGATTAAAACAAATATTTTCGATAAAGGCTACAATAAAATATTTGGTTTAAAACCTATTTAAATAAGATTGTATATATATTTCGCCTATTATATAATCTCTTAAGACTGGGGAGATAACTGATATTTTATAAGTATGAATTAACAATAATTTACAGGAATTTAAAGATTTTTTCATTATTATTAATTGAATATTATAATATCTACTATTTAATTGTCATTGTTAAATAGTTTATGTTGAACTTTTAGTAAAGTATATTATTGGCTTTCGGTAAAAGCTTCCATACTTAAAGATATTTAATTATAAGTTATAAAGGTCGCGTCGTTTTGGTATCTCCCACGAGCATATTGCTGGGGTAAAAACAAAAATTTAATATGTAGAGTAATTTTTCATGAATAATTTGTCCTCAATTGTACGTTAGTTTTAGTGATTTTAGTATTTAGTATGTGTCGTGCTCCGGGATCATGTTCCACACGTTTTGTTACACTGAAAAAGTACTAAATATTTTTTTCAAGACTAGTGTTAGTGCATTGGCTAACATGACTAACCTAGTTGCGCGACTCTGAAACCCTGTGGTCGTGCGTTCGAACGCTGCCTGCACAATAAACAAAAATTAAAAACCAAGGGTTGTAGAGTACACTTTTCTTAATTATACGATGAAGTCTATAATTGTTGTTATGACGGAAAATGTGTATTATATGCGATTCAAATTTGAAATCTACAACTTATAATTTCCAGTATTGAACTACTAAAAAATAAAAAAACTACTAAGAAAATAATCTTTGATAATGTGTCTACAAATATGCATCAATTAAGGACACGGCTATGCTTTTTATTTGCGCATACTTTGTTCTAAACGTATCGCTTTATTACACAATTTATGGCCTCTTCGTATTGATGTTAAGTTTTTCACTCGGCAATTTATATTTGTTACTATTTTATTACTTATCAATTAATCTTTATGATCTAAAGCCGTTTATCGTGAATTAAAATTGACCTTTTTTAGTTATTAAAATTAGATTGCTTGTCGATGCTTCTGATCCTTAATTCGTGACTATGTATTTTGTATAAAAAGGAAGGTGTGGGATATTATTACAATTGTTATTTGGTTTCGCATAGGTATGTAGTATACAAATAATTAAAGACAGACACAAATGAATATTAAAAAATTCTTACTAATGCGACAATTATTATAGTAAAGAGGATCTAGGGCAAATTCTTTCAATTACCTAGTAAAAGTGCTTAAATAAAGTAAAAATATAAAAGAAAATGCAAATATCAATGTGTTTAAAATCTACAGTGTTGTACATTACAAAACATTGGTATTATAGAGGTACTGAGAAATATAGAGATATGTACCGATAATGATTAAATAGAAATCCTTACAAAAGTTAGTAGATTTGAGCCTTTTCTATTTTAAAGACAACTTAGGTACACTTTAGCTAATTATACAGTCAAAAGTTTAAAATCTTGTAACTTGTCTCTTACGAAAGTGTGCATAATTGTATAATGAAATTTGTTGGCGAGTGTTTTGGGACAAATTTTTCACACTGTGGACACAAAATACGAAATTATGTATGCCGATAAATAATATATTCCATAGAAAACAAGGACAGGTATATCTTGAATAGATTTTAGCTAATCGTGTAAAATTTTACGATTAGAAGGCGCAGTATTTATTAATTGTTATATGTATTTGCAACGATTAAGTTTTTAATATATTCTTAGTTACTAATTAACTTGACTAACTGACCGACTCTAAAATGCACTAATTAGTATTAAATAACAATATTTCTCATTTCTATTGATTGGTCTTGTATTACTGAGATAATTAAATGTATAGACGATAAGATCATATAGATTAATAGTCAAGTATGTTCTCATTGATTTCGTTAGACGATCCTTGTGGCATGGTAATTAGTTACTATGTTCAAAATATGACGATTGTAGTTATTATATTAAATTAAATTAGTTAGTTATATTAAATTTTATTGAACTTTGGCATCATTAAAATACAATAGATGTGAAAGGTTTATTTAAAAGCGTTTATCACATTAACATTTTGATTGTATTTCGTCATTTTCATTTACTTATTGTCCTTAAGGTTATTGTCTTCCTTTAAACACATATGTGAATTTAATTAAAATTCGCTTAACTATGACGAATTCTGCCTACGTAATCTATTCACACGTTGTCAATAACACATCAAGAATGTCTAAAAAACCAGGTTAATGAACACATCAATTCGATCATGTTCGGCTCAATCGGTACATCACCGAAGATACAGTTAGTCGTATTGTTGTGGACAAAGTTTTATAAAGTCGATGTCCTGGGTCTTCGCCTATCAGTCTCGGATGTACCGCGGCGCTGTATAAACCGCCTGCTCCAAAAATCCTGAATACATTTCAATTTTGCTATTAGCATTCGCTACGCGCGACTCGCCCTAGGCCGTACGACGCACGCCACTGACACATTTCTGCGGTTACGTGCGTTTATTGAATTTAGAACAGTTTTGGTTTTTTTAATCGGTGCAATAAACACTCTGTGACTCACGTGCTCTAGGATCTTTGGTGTTTCACGGAAGAGGTTTACTTGGAATGATGAAGGTAAGTTTTTCAGGCGCTTTCAGTTAACGTGTTGATAAGAAAAACATCTTTTAAATCATTATATAATATATACTTTATTGCCAGTTCTTCTCTTCAGTTCTACGCGCTTGATTTGAGAACTGGCAGTAAATGTAAAATTAAAAGCATTTAATGTATAATATAATTCTTTTTTGACGTTATAAGTGTACATTGTGTTACCTATATGAAAAAATGATTTTTGACTCGACTTGACTTGACTATAATGATTCTAAAAAATCAACATGTCGATAATCGATTGTGCCTGTTTCATTCGTTGAAAGTTCGTTATGTGCAGTTCTACACATTTTGAATATTTATTCAAAAAGTATTTACATTCTATTTAATATTCAAAGTGGTCAACCAAGTGCCATTCTCCAATTTCGAGAACCTTACGGCCAATCAACTCAAATCTTTTCAATAATATTGTCCAATTTTTATTTGATTTATTTATAATCGAGCTATCTTCAAAACTAGTTCCAGCTAATGAAAAAACCTTAATTATTCCTACGCTTTTTAAATTCCATACAAATGTTTACCTAAACACAAAGATCAAGTTCAAGGCTATCCGATAAACTCATTTAAGTTCGAATAATATTGAATACTAAAAATCTTTTAAGACAAAGTACCGGCTTTGTAAATAAGTGATAATTGCTTAACAAACTTGACTCATTCGCTAAACTAAGGCTTATAGAGATTTCTGAGACTGTAAAAATAATAAGCTCGCATATTTGTTGAAGCTAATGAACTAAAAAAACAATGTTTTAAACCAAAACCGGTAGAACTATATCTGCTGACATTTCCAATTAAAAAAAGACGTTATGATCTTGGTTGGCGCGATGAGCGCAACGACAGGTGGACTATGCATTAATACTTATTATAAAAACATGATCAATGATATATAAAGCAATCCTGAAGGTAATAAGCTTTTGATAAGAAATCTTTTTGCTATGTCATTTAATATATTACTTAATTATTACGACTTCGCCAGAGGAGTATGAATAACAGCTTTTTGCCTTCTCATTTAGGCTTATGTGTACGACGTACGTATATATGTCACCGTGAAATTGTAACACTGTTAGATTGTAATCTATCTCGCGAGATTGTAAACTGTCGAATGATTGTGAACTCAACGTACTGCTTACAATTTAACGTATTATTATTCGGTAGATTGTAATCTATCCATAGTGAAACCAACAGTTCGTTGAGGTTCACAATCTTTCGACAGTTTACAATCTCGCGAGATTGATTACTATCTAACGGTGTTTACAATTTTACGGTGACATATACTTAATATCTATGTTTTTCACGTATATTATATAAAATAAAAATAAAATAAAACCTTATAATGAAATTCGCCAGCAGAGAGCTCATAAAGATGCTCAACGGAATAAATTTATAATAATAAAAATCTGTTTTTATAAATTGCTTAAACGTAGTTTAATTATCGACTCCAATAATGTTTGCGTGAACATTTACTTACAAAAAGCGACACAGTGTCTTTAACATTTAAATGAAAATCATAAAATCAAGTTTTATTTAATATGTATACATTATAGGTACTTTATTGATAAGAGATGATTGCCTGGTTCATATTACTCTTTAAAGTTAGTTACTTTTTCGCTTTATAAGATTTATTAGCGATATTGTTAATTGAATAGTTCGTTTATTATTATTTATTAATGGCTTCTGTATTTTAGAAGCCGCTGATATTAATACATTTTATTCGTACAACTTAATTTATACATATTATTAACAGTCTTAAAAGTTTTGTTATAAAGTTAACTTATTAAGACTACTTAAAATATTTATGGCTTCACTTGGATACTTTCCAAGAGAGGACATTTCAAAACGACTTGTTTCTTAGACTTGCAACGAAAACAAACAACTGGTAGCTAGTACTGTGATTTATATGTCCATCACTATATGTACACACGCCATGACATATCTATCTATAAATTAAGTCGTTGACACAACTTGGGCCTAATAAACCTCCGGAGGATTTATAACGAAAACGATGGAAGACGATCTATTTCCGTATAACTAAACATGGCTGTGTATTGCAATGCAAATGGGTATTTATAAGGTAAAAAAACACCCTTTGTCGCTACCCCTCTTTTCGAAGACACTCTCCTTAAAGCCACAGCCGAGCGGCTTGATCCTTTGGCGTTGCGTAGAGATGTGGAGTCACTCTGCATCTTCTACCGCATTTACCATGGAGAGTGTTCAGAGGAGTTGTTCGGATTATTACCTGCAGCTCAGTTTCATCATCGGACGTCGAGGCAGAATACGAAATTCCACCCGTATCGCCTCGACGTCCGCCGTTCCACAACTGAGCGTTTTTCAAGGCAGTTTTTGCCGCGCACCACCACTTTGTGGAAGCAGCTGCCAACTTGAACCAATTCGACTTAGGGTCCTTCAAGAAAAGAGCGTACCAATTCTTAAAAGGCCGGCAACGCACTCGCGAGCCCTCTGGCATTGAGAGTGTCCATGGGCGGCAGTATCACTTAACATCAGGTGAGCCTGCTGCCCGTGTGTCTATAAAAAAAAGGTAAAACCAACCCAAACGTTTTTCAATAAATCAAAATAAATGTGGATTTTTGACCGCGTCGACTGAGCATGTTTATAAACTGTAGATCAGAAATGAATAGCGATAATATGTAGCCATTCTATTTAAATCGTTGATTAAATATGCAAATACACGAAAGAGTATTTTTCATTGTCATTAAAGGGCAGATTCAATATACAACCTACTCTATGGCATGCCTTTAGGCTGATCACATAGACAAGTTTATAAATGCGTTTTTTGTCTCTCATTCAATGATGATATACCATTTTGTAGGTGTAGGGTTCCCACTATATAAACGTGACAAAATTTGGTGTATAAAACGTGTAAACACATTACGTCATAGAAACTTCGATATGTAAATAATGTAATAATTTCACGTTTGACATATTGTATCAAAAACCAAGGACAATATTAATAATAACTTTATATTTGTGTGTTCACGAGTGTGTGTAGCGTGTTCTTTTTTACAGGTATTTTGTGTAATTAAGTGAAAAAAGGGGCAATTAAGTGACAAAGACTTACATAGTAATGATACCTTTAAAACCCTTTAGTGGTCTCAGCCAAAGATTTTTGTATCTTTTCACGTGCTTTCTAAATTAATAAGTATTAAAATTACTTTCATAACTTATTTTGGAGCCATTCGGTCTGGTCAAAAGATATAAAAAAGACAAGTAAGAAACATATAAAGTAGCGCATTTTAAAGATTGTGTGTAAGCGTATTTAAAGAGCATGTTGTAATTTATCTGACATGTAATAAAAATTCATACCAGCACCTTCTGATAGACGACACAAACGTATATCGAGAACCAACGGCTAGTAATAATAGGTTTTATTTTGTAGCTTTTTTAATGTATTTCTATTTACTTAAAACTTATAAAAATATAAATAAATTTACACGGATTCTGCAAAACAATCTTTTAGCTTAAAGCATAAAACAGCTCTGAAAATACTTGCGAAATTTCTCCCTATTTCAGAGCACATAAACTCATCCACAATGATAATAAGATAAGATGTTTTGAGTGAAATTCTTTGGAGATGGTATCACCGTTCAACTTACGAGACAGGGCGGCAACAATGACTGGGAATTCTTGCTTTCTGAGAATTGTAATAAATATCTATCGAGCAATTTTAGAGTCAAAATACGTTTACGATTACTGAGTATTATACCTTTCCTAGATTTATTTACACGAAACGGATGTAAAGTTTGTAACCCTGAAAATTATTTCAATAGAAAGCTAGATTATTCTAGTAGACAGACTACAACTAGTGATACAATTGCTTGTTTCCCGTTTCGAATGAGGTCGCGTGGGTAAAATGTTCCAAAAATGCTTCTCTGTTTTCTGATAGAGACAGATTTATTCAGGACACTTTTGTATTAACATGAAATAACTTGAGACTAAAAAACCCCTAACAAGAAAAAGGAAATAGGTCGATAGCCCCTTTTCGAAGCTTCATTATTAATGTATTTTATTTAGGTTTAAGGCGGCAATAGAATTTTTGTTCTCGTTTTGATTGTTATATCAATTCGTGGGTAAAGGTTAAACAATATATTTTATATGTATTAATTAATATTTTAAAGAATATTATTTTTTGGAATAATAAATTTACTGCTGTAATCACTCCATATATCTACTTCTTGTAATAAATTTACTAAACGTGTAAATTGTGTATACACCTGTAACTTTGAGAAAAATGATAAAGCCATTCTATTGGAGAATATTGTAGTTTTTTACATTCCTGAGTCTATACTTATAATTTAAAGAGGAAAGATTTGTATGTAAGTATGTTTCTAACGAATTGGCTCAAAAAGAACTGGACCGATTTTAAAAATTCTTTCACGATTCGAATGCAACATTATCACTGATTAATATGTTTTATTGCAATAAAAATAAGGACCGCATTAAAACTACAATAATGTTACCAAAAGTGTAAAAAAAATGTCTATAAATCATCTTTCATTGCATGCGCTGCGAATACTATTGATGATAGAACAAAAAAATGTTCCACAATATTAAAGAACATACCAATATCTACAAAAAAAAATGATCCCCGAGCGAAACCAGGATGGGCCGCTAGTAGGTAATATAGGTTTACAAATCTCCACTATATTAGTATTACCATCCTTTATAAATATTACTGCTGAACTCATATTTATTTTAAACGTGGGGAAATGCGTAACGCATACCCTCCCGCGGCACGGTTGCCTCGTGGTGAAAGGTTATGTTGGAATCGCTGCTAGTTGGTATTTACCCACTAAAACCCCACGGCGCCACCAGCAATCGCCACCGGAGGACACAATAACAGCGTAGCCTTGTCCGCAACCCACCACGCGATCAGCCTCAATGGCCACGAATGATGTGGAAAGGACCTTGGCACAGCAAAGGGTCATTTCGCCCTGATTTGTAAAGATTAGGGTGGTCGGATACAATTCTTGCAGGAAGTAATCTTTTATAGAATGTCTGTTAATGATAAAAACAGATTTGCATCAAAAAACTTGATGATTAATAATTAAATGTGAAAGGATTGATCGGGATGTAGATTGTAGACCTGTATTATATTATAATTACATCTCAATTTCATCTTCCTTTAACCTTTCTCTAGGCTTTTTCAGATTTAACTCGTTTTATGTTAGTGCCGCACCTATATTATATAGTATCCCGAATATAAAATATATACCACGTGGACGACTTGAGAGACCGCTTACAACTTAATTATAAGTTAATTAAAATGTACTTAAAAGTAATATGACCCCAGTTACGTCTTGCGTTACATATACCATTTTTAAATGGGTCTTGTACCATGCAATTTTGTTGCTTTTCTTATATCACCAGAGAAGTTGTCATAATAAATGTCCAATAAATATAATTTATTCTTATTTAATTGTTTTGATCTTTATGATTTTATTTATTAGAGTACTTAGTGAGGTAAGCGATAATTACATATACTTAAAATCGTTTAAACTGTTTAAAGCACCTACTCATGAGCATTAAAATTATAACCTTTTTCGTGTGGCTTTTGTCTGCACCGCAAAAATCTTAATCGATATTTTAATTACCAAAACGTAAGACAAAAAACGTTAATTACCACACTCACTTGACAACTTTATGTGTCGACTTTATACGTTTAAATACTTACAAATTAGAGGGAAAGGTGTGACATGAAATACCACCGCATTGCTGTCATTTCGAACAAATCAGTGGCTTCAATTGTTTTCAATTAAACATGGAATCGTTTCAACGTAAAAGAATTAACGTATTGATATCTAACCATAAATGTGAGTGGGAAAAGCATTTTGTGCATTGTAGACGCGGGTGTCAATATTGCAAACATTTTATTTAAGTGAATGCTATCTTTATGATATGAAAATCTATTAAGTGTTCATGGTGTTAATGCTAGTAGTTTGTGTGGTTTCACGTCACGTCACAAAATTCTTATTATTTTTACTAATTGAAGTTATACTTCTTAAGGCGCGTTATGAAAAATTGATGAGAGTGAAATTTTACGATGCGAGCGCACCGTGACACAAAATTAACAGAATGAAGTTGCCCACGGAAGATGCTACGGCTTTGGACATAATTTAAAAACAACATTCGAATAATAATAGGATTAACTGTAAGAGAATAATAATAAATATTTATTTATTAAATTTTTCAAATGTAAACTGAACTTTATTGACTATAATGACTCCTTTTCCAGTGTTTGATTATTTAATTTAATTGCATGCAATCAAAAACAATTTTAAATAACGCTAAAGAAGTATAACTTCTTACGCGCCTACATAAGTACACGCACCCTTTTTTTTATTTATATTTTGGAATTAATTTGAGATTATAAAGTGGTTGCATGTGATAAATGGAAATACTACTTCTATAAGAAATTCATGTTATTGGACACTCAATTATACTAGATTAAAACGTATTTAATAGAATTTATTGAAACAAAACATTTCGACCCGTGATCAGGTCAATTAAAACTTTAAAATTTAGGTATATGTATGGTGTATGCAAATAGGTGTATGAGCATACCCCACATACACACCTTCGCGTAGGTACTTACCCTACTTTTGCACCATCACACAACACAGCCAAATTAAGTATCACTTAGTGAAATGTTTTGAATAATTTTTATTGTTGACCCTTGTTGTAGGTAAATATTATGTATTCCATCTCTGGCTATATTTTTAGTTGTTATATATTGTTTTGATCTCAGCTATAATATTTCGTATAATAAATAAATAAGTATTATTAATCACAGTATTAGACGACTAAACGAATTTCTTTTAGTGAATAAAATAATAATAGATCATTTTAATATTGTATCAACTTTACAGAAGTACGCCATGAATCATTTTAAAACTTGCAAGCTTGGATGCGAAATTGTTAATAAAGATCGTAATTTGAAGTCACTGTTTTGGATATTTTAATCATTCTTTTACCGAGAAAGTGTCTTTGGTTCCGTATTATTCTATTATAATGAATATTTATATATTTAAAATAGACTTGATTGACTCCGATGAACGTTTTGATAAAAAAAGGTTTTAATTTAATAAGCTCTAATTGACATCTCATTATAGTATTTCTTTGTCAGATTCTGTAGCGAACCGTTTAGGTTTTAGGTCTGCTAAAATATTTGAAATATATACGCAATACATACAATCGATTTATAAACATAATTTAATAAATCGTTATTATTATTTAGGTGTATAAATTATTATTTGACATTAAACAGTCAATAACTAAAAATGTTTAGAGAACGCTCTGTTGGTTGGTGTTTCCTATAATTTTATGCCGAGAACTTATTTGGTATAAATATTTTATTTAGATACGTATTCGATAACTTAGTACCTACTATAGTAAAGTTTGCACTTAAAGTTACTGAAACTTATTTTGTCGTGGAACCCAGAAAACTTAAAAAGCCCCTTTTGGCGAATGTAATTGTGCTTTGATTGATAGTTATGCGTTGACAGCTTGATGGAAACAACGTGTTATTAAGGTTTGGCATTTCCCAAGTTTATCTTCGGCTTATTTTCCTTATACTTATTACAGAACTACAAAGATCAATGATTGTATATTAATATGTATAATTATCTGGATATTGTGGGGTCTTTGCATCATAAAGACATCAAATTGGTGGAAATATATATAGACATTATTATTTTCCATCTTTTTATTCAAATTCAAAATAATTTATTCATTTTGGTAACACAATGTACACTTATCAACGTCAATCAAGAAATACATATTAAATGCTTCTAATTTTACATTTACTGCCAGTTCTCAAATCAAGGGCGTAGAACAGACGAGAAGAACTGGCAATGACTTCCCGCCACTCTTTTTAATCCCCAAGTTCTTTGTTCTAAAAAATGTTTGGAAGGAGCTTCAACCATTACACCATGTTCCACATGACAACTGTAGTTAACAATTAATAATAAAAATTAAGCTCTTGAAAGCTTTTGGAAGACGACATAAATTGGTGAACATGAAGTCACAAAATCTCGCTTACGTGTTCCCGTATGTAATTATTAAATCTAATTATGACATTACATTTAGTCAATGATAAGTGCCAAATGAAATACCAGTAGGGACCAGTTAGAGCGCGATGGCCGTGACATTTTCATTTAGCTTTTACGAACACTCTTATCGCTCGAGCTATTTCGGCACCTGCCCAGTACCCTTTACTTCCTGTTCGTTACATTTCTTTTTTATTGTTTTTCGTTTTCAGCTAAGAAATATATATGAACTCTTTCAGAGGTGTGTAAAAAGCAAAAGATATTTTTTTTTTCTTAAGTTATAGTTCTTTTGGCGCGTTAGGGAAAAATTATGTGAGTAACTTTTTACGATGCGCGCGCACACTGTCCTAAAAAACCGACACCGTGATGTTAGTTATAGCATTGAAGTTATACTTCTTTTGGTGCGCTAGGGAAAAATGGTAAGAGTAAATTTTTTCTATTGCTAGTGTCGTTTTTTCTACAAACTTAGAATAAGGCGAAAGTTAAAATTTTCGAAAAGATTTTTTCTTGTTACGCCAAAGAAGTATAACATTTACCGCATCTTGTATTTAAGTGCACACACGTTTTTTGTAACTATGGGGCGGTAAAGATAAAAATGAATCGGTGATCTCTGATCATAGTATACCTACAGCACAGCAATTAATATCTCAAATTGAATAAAACTTAGCTAAAATTTAAAGGAAAATATATTTTGCGGAACCTACGAAACCATGGTAATGATTTTATTGTCAAAGCGAATGGAAATCGAAGCTATGATGTTCTATTGCCAACCAAACTTGAATAGAAGAAGAAGACCAAACCTAGACAGGATGTTAACCTACTTGCTCCTTTAGATAAGTACCTATAAGGAAAGTTGTTATGTTTAAAGGCTCATAAGTTAAGCAAATATTTAAACTGTCCTGTTTACTCTATAATTTGCCAAAATCTTTAAAGTCCAATGTTTGATTCTTTGTACATCCTCGTATATAGTTTTAATTTAAAAGTGCAGATTAAGATTAATTTACCAATTTTAGTGCCCTGACCATATTTACGCTTGCGTATTAATTCTCCAAAAATCCTATCTGTTAAAGTTAATTTAAAGTGTGAAGAGATTAATTCAAAAGATACAGCGAACAATTTAAAATTATCCGTACATAAACGTTCCATTTATATTTTATTAATTATACGAGTTGCGACTTAAAAGGTTCACTGTCCAAGCATGAAAGTGGAAATACCCCTCATGTTGCGTTTTTATGAAAAATAGTTTGAGGTTTAAATGTTACTAGAAAAAAAGTTTTGCCATATGTCCCAGCACTTTTTAGGTTCGCAGTGATATTTCCTGTGGAGTCCGCGCCATATACGCAACTATCTCCGTACGTTTACAGCTCCAAAACTTCGAGAGTACCCTCAAGCAGAATACATGTGGACTGTGAGCGTGTAGAGCTTTCCGTCTACAGACCTCATATGGTCTGTGGACAGTGAACCTGAGTTTATTACACAGATAAAACAATATTATTTTTAATAAATTGATTCTGATATTTTAGGAAATCGAGGGTAACTTAGCGGCTACTGGAGGCAGGACTCACTAATACAATCCAAATACACACCGTAAAAACTAACACAGTAGGCAAAAACAATTAAACAAGAAATGTAAATTGAAAAAAGAACAACATTTATTTCCTGTTAATTATATGCTGAAACGTTAAGTTCTCTGTCGACAGGCGTGAAACCAAGGTATAGTTAGTAGACCAAATAGTCATTTTCTCCTTTTTAAAATGCTAGCTATGTTACAAATTCCTTATATCGATTAGGCCGTACAAAGACATGGAAACACACACTGCATTACAAGTTAAAGATGAACCAGCGGGTCTTTGATATGATAATGTGGCGCCGACAAGAACCTATTTCCAATTGAAAATTCTTTTATAAACTCTCAATATTTAAGAATATAATTTTTTAGTTATCATATTTTTATACCCAGGAAACCTAATAGAGTGACTTCTTAAAATCTACAACAAAATTTTACGTGCGTTGAACTCTTTTGTACCGCAAATAAGAAAAAAGATACTGTACCTCATTTTTATCAATTTTCTAGTAAACTAAATAACACTGCATTTTTGTAAATTTGTTACAAAAACAGTGTGTACCTTTTAAATACTTCAAAATTAGTTGGTATACAATTGCTTGGACGATGAGTTATATACACACCTTTAAATTATATTTCCTCAATGACCTGTGCTTAATACAGTAAATACTTAAGAATAAAGAGTAATGCGGTGTTTTAAAAAGACATCAGTGATATCTCAAACATAAACACTTAAAGTTCAAGAGTCGGACCTTTTCGTTAAAAACGTCCGTATATCAATGGATATCTTCGCGGAGGTCTCCATCACATTCATAAAACGATCGTTATATTTTGTTTCGGTACTAAATAATTATTGAGAGATTATAAAGTTGCATAATATTGTAAACATTGTGTTTAGTTAGTTCGTATTATTGTTTTATGTAAACATATTTTCAATGATATATAAAAACAATAAAGTAATTAAAAAATAGAACGTTTATTTCGTTAATAGACGACTCCTTTTAAAAACTGGAGTCATAAATTGCTAATTAAAATATTATTTTAATGTACCGGATATGGGCGTATACTTCGTTTTCTTTGGCTTTTCTTTTCATCTCATGGCTTAGAATCGCTTGAACAAACAAAAGTGTCTTATTTTTAGTCTCGTATTTTTTTGCTATTTTACGCTGCTTTACATGTTTTTGTACCCTATGTTTTTTTTAAATTAGATAAAGAGAAATGTTTTATTAGATTATGTCAAAGGTACTATTGTAAACAAAATATATGTACTTAAAACTCATGAATTTTCAACATATTAGCTTGTGCGACTTTGGAGTTCCAAGCATTGAGCAGTTTACGAAAATTATTGATATTACCAAGACCCTTTTAAATTGATACACCGAAGTTTACACGGAAATCTTTATAGCTACATATAATTTAAAGGTGTTCAATTTTAAAAAGATAAGTGATACACAATTTACTATAAAGGGATTTTTAATAACAAGTTCGGAGTGAAACCGAATGGTTTTGAATTTCATGTGTAATTTAATATGTGGGTTCGTTTAATATCTAATAATATTTATCGGCAACAACTGTTTTTCATAAAACATATATTCCAGTTCTCGCGTGTAGAACATGAAGAGAAAAATGTATTTCAGGAGACTGATCATTTAGAAATTATAACCATTTCAATAGAAAATTAAAACAAATTTTAAAAGTTTGGTCCCTGGGGTCACCGGTTCTATCTACCAGGCCTCAACTTAAATCTTAATCTTATCATTCACTATTCTACTACTATAATCAAATGAAACGCCATATTTTCATGTTTTGTGTTGAATTCAGGTATCTGATCTAAATTTTAATTAACGTTTCAAGTGATATATAGTGAGATGTTTAATATATTTCGTGGACTATCTCTCTTCATTCCCCTAGTGATACGTTTTTCATACGTTTCGTTTAACATACATTTTCCAAATTGCATTTAGTTCCATAAATCTTTCGATTTGTATACTTGCATTCGTTAAATTATTTTAGCATTTTAGTATTTTATAGACGTCATAAAGTTATATGGCTTATCCAATTGAAAAGTGATGCATGTCATTCAATTATATACCAAATATCAGTAGCTTATTGCTGTCATTAGTAACGTAATAAAAATGGGTCACGATTTTCGTGGCATTTGAAAATAATTACAACTAATGAGCTTGTTATTTATTATTGAATAGTATCTGTCTAAGTCTACATTTGATGATAGAGATATATTTCTTATATTGTTAGTTACGGCACTGGTTAAAAAGGCAAACCATCCCAAGATCGTATTCATAAAAATGGCAAATTATGTTTAAAGGAGTTCTTGGCATCAATTGTTGTCGAAATAATAAGGTTTTACCTTTTAGATATCATGAAACAAACGAAAAATATGCGATAGAATGATTACATTTAAGTGAAATTACTATTAAGGAACAGGCGGAAAAAAAGGCAAATTTATTAAAAATAAGTTTTAAAATCATAATTTCTGTACTTGTTTCTGATGTACATGCACTTGTTAAATGGCTATTGAATAAAAAGACAATTTACAAAAAGATTTATGACTTTACCGATTCCAAGACGATACCAGACATTCCAAACCGATAACTACTTACAAACGATACCCGGTTTTGTTCGATCGCGTCAAAAACTACTTATTTGCAAAAATTGAATCTTATCTGCGTCAACGGAAGATTTACCGCTTCATCCACGCTTGTTATTTATTATAATTTAACCTTTGTTTTATATATGTTAAGGTCCATTGTTGTATATGTTTATTTCGCGTACAATTTATACGTGGTGTGGCTACTTTTTGCTGCCTGATCGCTTGTAAGGGATTAATTCAATCCGGTGGGTTTGATATTTAAAGAAAGGTCTGAGAAACAATGATGTGTAATAAATTTTAATTGTACCTATTTTTTATTTATTGCCCTTTGTATGAAAGTTTAAGGCTTATCGTGATCTTGTATTGATTTATTGAGTGTAAGTTACTAATTACGTAAGCCTACGCTTCAATGTTGCTGTCGATACTTATAAAAATAAATCAGTGGCGCTACAACCTTTTTAGTTCTGGGCCTCAGATTTCTGAATCTGTTTCATGATCATTTTGTCAATTTAATAGGCAAGTATGTGATCAGCCTCCTGTGACTGACACAAGCCGTCGACCGTTAACCGTTCACACATATAAAGAAAGTCCATTGGTGCATAGCCGGGGCTCGAACCTACGACCTCAGGGATGAGAGTCACTGAAGCCACTAGGCTAACACTGCTCTGTCGATACTTATTGGTATATAATTAATAAAACACGTCGTTATAGGTATACATTGAAAATTTTGCTAATTATTTTAAGTTCATTCAAAAAGTTTTTTCGTAGTAGTTTACGTATCAAGTATCATATGTACACGAACTCGATGTAATAAACCAACATTAGTACCAACATCTTAAAACTATACGAATACTATTCGAAAATGAATGTCATTTGAGCTGTAACATACAAAGTTTTTTACACTTTTGCAATAAAAATCAAATTCTAACTTCAAAGCTTATTGATACGAATATAGCCACCATATATTTCGACAGCTTAAAATATTTAACTTTAGTATTAATTCTTGCAAAGCCTTAAGTATGTGTGTAATAAATGTCATAAAGATTTTTCTTTTGTATCTCTGCGGGATATCTTATCTTCTCATAAGCTTCATGTTGCATTAATCTTTTTAAAATTAAATCCTTGATTTTAAAACCCTTGTATTACAGAGTGCTACTCATATTAAATCATACGAACTCTGTTATTAAAGAATTTTCTATTTGGTGGAAGTAATTTAAAGGAAATTACGTTTTATTTAATTTCACTAACGTAATTGAAATATGTTTAGTTACAAATATGTACAACACTAGTTGATAATAACCAAATCTTTGTGGAATTTTGTCGCGTTTCCGTGTTGACAGATAAGTGAAGGCCAGCTTTTAAATAAGTTGGTATACAGTTGGTTTATTATATGAATTAATACTAAAATGCTATCTCTTACCTAATCCATATCATTATGCCTTAAATTACTACTTCAGCCAACTTCAAAAATCTATATGCGTTCTGTGTAGAGAAAAATCTGTCAAAACATTGAAAGAAGAACTTTTAGGGACACGAGCTTTAGCAATGAAAGGACTTGCAAAAGATGAGGTGCATTCACATTAACAGTATAATCCGCAGACTGTACCAGTTCTATAGTTATATAATTTAATCGATTATTTTGTTTACAAATACATTAATTATTAAATGCCCTTTATGTCATAAAAGAAAAGTATTCACCCACTTGTTAAGTGATTCATTTGAACAAGTCACGATGTATTTTGTCACCGTCACCTTGTAGTGAACGTGTGTGATTTACATATTAAACTTGGCGATTGTCTGACAGTCCATGTGGAACCACAAAAAGTGGCCATGTGAATCAATGCCTCCCCAACCCGGACTGTAAATATTGAGTAATTTTATGAAATTTCTCTTATATTCACGATTTGTACATTATTTAAAAACGGGTTGTTACAAACAAACCATCAATTAGAAATGTGTCCCTTTATTTTTTTGAAGATTTTAAACAATAATGAGCTAAACGTATCATTTGTTTTAAACCAGCTTCAACACTTTACAGGTCTATAGATTGTCTGCGTTTCTTTGATCATTATTATTTATAAAGATATAGTCACCAATAATTAAACACTTCTTTAACCATTTAATCACGCTACATACGTATAATTTGTATGTATTAACTATTTTCTTAACCTACAAGGTAATAAAAAAGATATAATTGTAATCAGCTTTCCTTGCCTGGCATATTTTTAGATTTAAGGCGTCCACAGCCGTGATTCAAACACACGACCTTAGGGATGTTACACACTGAAGCCAACACTGCTATCACATTATATTGTGATCACTTTTGTATTATTATATATATTTCTTTATTTTTTTTTCAGTACACAAGGAAATCTATATCGTTTAAATGTTAGTTGTTTCTTTAACACTTTTATGATTGTTCTATGTTGGTTAAGAATATTGTAAATACTGTATATTTGTGTGTTAATAAAATACTATTTTCCTTTTTGAAATATATGAGAAATGCAATGTGAAACCGTAACTTAAGTAAGAAATATATTTTATATTAGAAGAGAATTTGCAGTCAAATAAAGTTATTTGTATGTTTTTTTATTACCAGTTTTATAAATGGATAGGTCGATAAAAAATTTATTGTTATTAATTTCAATTATTGTTTATTCGTTTCAACTAAATTTATATTTTATATTATTGCACTAAAATATGACTTAATATTTTCTTTTAATGGAACGCTATAATGTATCAATCAACGTAATCAACGAATAACAATGTATTAAATAAAAGAACTGTCATTATTATAATTTAAATAAAAAGTAAATAAACATTGAAAAGCATGAATTTACAGAACAATTTATTTTAAAATAGAGTTGAGCGCTGACTTAAATTGTTTAATTATGCTAAGAAGACCCCACTTTAGACGCGTTTTTTTCATGTCAATGACTTGTGACATTAAAACCTTGTTAGGGTATTTTAGGAAATTTCTTAGTATTAAAGGACGAATTTTCAATTCTAATATTTCTCAACATTTATTTTTGAAGAAATAAACCTTCAGTATCTACATACTCTATCCTCTGTGTACTGAATTTGCAAAGGTGAATTTCGGAGAATTATTGAGACGACCTTCATTAATTGGAGAGACACAAAAGGAATCTGTTTTTTTTTATAGAACAGAAGGCAAACGGGCAGGAGGCTCACCTGATGTTAAGTGACACCGCCCATGGACACTCTCAATGCCAGATGGCTCGTGAGTGCGTTGCCGGCCTTTTAATAATTGACGTTACAATTAAAGCTTATCTAGGAGCACACAAAAATAACAATAAAAACTGATTGTACATCCTTTAACAGGCAAACACAACATGCCTTTATTAACTATTGCTAACTAACATAATTGTAACAAAAAAGTGTCTACTTTAAATATGTGATCTAAAAGAGAGATATAAATGATGGTCATTGCAAAACTTTGAAAAAGTTATCTCTGTGAGGCTGTCAGTATACCAGATAAACCGATTTAAGGATTGTAATTTATTTAAAAGGAATGTTAGTTTGGTACCGCAACAAACTGTTGATTATTAAAATTTGTATTAAAGAGGGCCAATCGCATCACTCAAGGAATGACTTTAAAACACTGATCCATTTCACTGATCTTCCTTTTGAAATTATTTAAGTTTTAAAAGATATATGAAGTACTACCCACCAAACAACTATTTCAATCGTTAGCCAAAATTATAATCGATACTTTATCGGCCAAAATTAATAATGTATCCTCAATCTATGATTATAACCAATCTTGGACTGATTCATATCTAAAGACCGATCTCCAATCTGCATGCCAATAAACATTTCTGCTATCCGATTGTTTATTTGACAAAAGATTGACAGCGATCTTTTGCGTGATCCTTGCCTCTCGACCGCATTTCGTTCAATGCAATATGTTGTGTTCAAGCATACCAAAAGTTTGCTGTTTT
The DNA here is from genome assembly GCF_905475465.1 of Pieris napi. Taxonomy (NCBI): domain Eukaryota; kingdom Metazoa; phylum Arthropoda; class Insecta; order Lepidoptera; family Pieridae; genus Pieris; species Pieris napi. The sequence goes on from NC_062245.1 coordinate 9,290,790, forward strand.
TGGAACGAAATAAAATAAGTAAGACTAATAGGGTCTGTTTCACAATGTATGGATAAAGTAGCAAATAGCTATGCAACGTTTTGTTTGTTTTTTTGTTACGAACAAATAAAGTTACAAAATTCTATAGAAAAACATAGGACCTTAACCTTTTTGTTGGTCATTTAATATTACTTGTAACGAAACGGGCTGTCATTTTCATATGGTATTTTTGTTTGTTAGGTTATTGAGTATTTTAGTACATATTATTACAAATATAAATTTTCTCTGAGTAGTTTGTGTATCTTGTTTTTGTGATTCGAGGTTGGTTTTTTAACTTAAAAAAATGTCTACGCAAAAACGTGAAAGAAGCGTCAATTTCAGCCGGGAAGAAGTTGACCTTCTAACTTCGCTTGTTGCTGACCATAAAAATATATTAGAAAATAAAAAGAGTGACTCAGTCACCTGGCAGGAGAAAGAGCAGTGCTGGAAGACGCTGGAGGCGCTGTTTAATAGCACAAGTGGGGTAAACTTTCGCAGTGCTAAAGCTTAAAGAGGGATACAAGAAAAAAGTCTGCCTTGAAACATGCTGAAACATATCGTACAGGAGGTGGCCCTAGTGCTGCTACTACTATCGAGGAAAAAGTCAAAGACATGATATTGTTGTCTGTCGAAGGAAATGAAAGTCATTTGAAAGGAAGAGCTTCTAAATAAGAGAAAGCAATGAGCATTTGAAGAGGAAGAAAGAGAGCATAAAAGAGAATTATGGGCCATAGAAAAAAATATATTGTTAAATAAATTAGGAAAATATTAGATTTTGTGCCTGGAGCGAGGATGTATTGTATTAAAAATTTCATATGAACTTCATATGAATTTCGCATTCATATGAACTGCAAAAGGTTATTCTTTACAGTATATAGACGAGTTGAACAATGATGATGAAGATAATAAACATGTATTTTTATTTAAATAAAAGCATTAAATTTTTATTTAATTTATCTCAAAAATGTTGTAATTTATAAAATATTATAGTAATAAAGCAAAATAATCACTTATAAGATTACTTCGTACACTTGCATTTCCCACGTTGTCAATTGCGCTTTGATCAATATCATCAGCTTGTTCATCTACTTGTTGCAGTAGTTCAAAATGTTCATCTCGCATATCAATAGCAATATTGTGCAACACTGCACATGCCACTATCACGGCTTGTACACGAGATACTTGAAGCAAAACCTTTTTTGACAAACCGATTTTTTCCAAACACCATATTATGTCCTTTCCACCACATTTCTGCTTCGTATTTGAGATTCGTTATAAAGATGTTCTGCTGGAGTCTTGAGGTTTTGAAGTGGAGTTAGTAGGTAGTATCTATAGTAACAAATATTTTTGGTTGTAGCTAATATTTAAATTTTTTTTACAAAAGTTGATGAAAAGATGAAACCTGCAAGAAGTCATATATGATAGACATCACTTTGTGTAAAAGTGTCTCCAAAGCTTCTTTTGTTAAATGTGAATTCGGCGTCATTCAGGCCCTGGATATAATAAATTCTTGTCTTCTTATGTCTTCGCACAGAAGTACGTTGTCTTCTTCCAGCTTCAGAATTACTATCCCAATCGGATAATTGCATTTAAACTTCCAAATCACTATCACTAGAACTGGAAGATGACGAAGATGAATAAATTTTCCCAATGAATATTAAGTTAGGTCGCAATCCCAAACCCAAATCATACGAGTTTCACCGATAGCAATCCGAGATTGATTTGGCCAATCGAAGCACTGTCAAAATGGACAGATAGGTTGTTGGCATGAGTAAACATTCATTTTCATACAGAGGGCAATCTTCAATCTCTTATCCGCCCTCTGAACGATTGGTTGAATAATTAGATTGGTATCTCAGTCCATGTATTGAATATTGGCATGCTTTTCTTTAGAAATGGATTGAATTGTCAGTCTATGACAGCTAAAATTGGATTGAGATTGCATATTGGTTTTGGCCGTTAATCGATGTATCTGACATTTGACTGTCCATGAAAAATGAAATATGGTTGCATAAAGGTTACTACAATTTAAAGCGTCAACAATACAATATATATAAAAACTATTAGAAATTTATGTGTTATTTAGCGTTGGAATCTACTTTTGATATCAGTATATTAGTTTATATTGAATTTTAGCTTTAGGAGCTTTACTTTGAATCGTAATGTCACCTATATTGTTATAAATTACCAAATATTTACCAATATAGTAGAGTGTATGCTGTAACAGTCATGGCAAGTTCTGTGCATTGTAATGACATAACGTCCAATTTGGTGGTTAGGGAATTAACGTTTGATTAAGATTTTAATTACAAAGCCGGTTATAACATATTACATAATATTTCCTGCGTAACTGATATCGTTATTAATATTTTTTTTAAGTAATTTATTTCACATTGCCTCTAAGGATAGTGTGTGTGTTTTATGAATAACTAGCAGACCTGGCTAACTTCGTTCCGCCCTACAACCTTATAATATCGTTGTTACTTTAATTTAACTTATTTTAGGATTTCATTAATGTTAAGTATTACATTAATACAACTTTTTTGCAAATACAGAAATGTTTTATTGCTTGCCATTGCGAAAGAAGAATGGCAGTTTTACACATTAGGCATCTTCTCTCTAGCGTCAATATGGCGATACTGCATGTTAAGCACTTTCTGATATCCAACATCTTTTGATCAGGATCAAAGCATGGTTATGCATCTGCTCATTCACCTCGAAGATCGGAATTTCTTGAACTGACACGAATTCGACGTAAAATGATGCGTAGTTTTGTCAACAGATGGCACCATATGGTTTTTGCATTCGTAAAATTAATTAATTTATTTATTGTTATTCGTTAACTTATCCGATATTTTATTGCTTATTCTGCTATTCGGGACGGAAACAAATCCAACAAATCAAAAACCATGGCAATCGGTCCAGCCGTTCTCGAGTTATAAGTGTTGTAACAAACACGACTTTCTTTTATATATATAGATTAAATCAATAAAAGTTTAATATACAAAAATATTCGCTTTGAATATTGTGAACGTTACAGAAACAAGAACCACGAGCAATTTAAATGATTATAATAGTGCTCCTTTGTACAACAAGGAATAATTTATTGTTCTCTCATCTGTCTCTGTAAAAAAACCTATTTACACAAGTTTATCTTCCGCAAAATAAATGTGGGCTTTGAACTCTGAAGTGTTGTTATAATATATTCTCATGAAGATGTTTTAGATCTATTATTTACTTTAGTAAAGGCATACAAATTAATTTTACCTATGAGGTGGCCAATAACTGTATTTTGTTTTTAATGGGCACATCGAATAGATTTTAATGACTTAGCCAGATGAACGTGAAATTAAAAAAAATAACACTATAATAATAATAATAGTATTAGTAGTAGGTATCTAGTATTTGATTCACTGTCATGTGACATGTCCTAGAATTAAAATTCGTGCAATTGGAATCCACCTAAAAATATAAGCTTTACTGCAATCGTTTAAGGTAACTGCATAAATAAAAATATCAGGATGGAGATAGAACGGGTATATCAGCAGAGTTTTCCGGAGGTATATAACGTGCCCCGTCATTAAAAAAACCATACATACAATAGACTAGCCAATCGTGACCTAGGTAGAGTAACAAAATTTGACCCAACGCCATTACCTTAAATATCTTTTTTGAAGTGTTCCTTACACCCTATGCCAGTCAAAAAAGGAATTCTTATAAGTAAAAGTTGTCGTTGTGGTGTTTATAATTACAGCAGCTAAAAGAATTCAACTTATCTTTAATTATATGTGTCCAAAAAATTTAAAGGGGCACTTTATCAAGGCACCTGTCTTTTTCCTTTTTATCTGAAAGTGTTCATTGTCGGCAATAATCATACGAATCATTTTGACAATATAATATACCCGAGGTATCGTAACGTGAACTGGTGTCAATCAATTTGAGTCATTAAACTAATTGAAATTGCCTATCTTAAGTTTAATTAATGATATGACCTTTGATAGTCAAGAAATATTGAGAAACATGATGTTTTTGTTAAGTGTTATACATATTTTTTCATTAATTGGTCTACTTTTTATGGACCCAGACCATGAATTCTGAATTTGTCAGAAATGTTGATTGTACTTTAAGAGGTAATATAACTTTATATTTTCCACTAATTCTCTATTTGGCTTTTTAATGTTATTCCCGTTATTTGTTTAAATTTACAATACATATAATTTCATAAATAAAGCTAATTTCAAGAAATTCTGAAAGTTTCATACATCGTCGGTTACATAGATCACTAAGGATTAACCACCCTTGTTTGCCTTGCTGAAACACTTATTGATTGGTTGGGACTATAGGCAAGCCGGTGAAATTTCTGAACCACGCTTAGAAAATACCATCGATGCACAACCAGATTTTGCAATCATGGATATTCGATAGTTTGTTATAAAATAGTTAGTCTTCGGTCACTATAAATATTTAAGGCTATTGATAATTAAATATGTTTTTTTTATGTTTAATCACATATAATTAATGTACGGTCACAGTTTACAGGTGCGAGAAATATAATATTCGGTCGTTAAATGATTTGGCATAGATTTTGGATTTTTACGATCTAATTATCAAAAGATCTATAGATTTTTATCTGGCCTTGACATACTCAAATGTAATAGAAATAAAAGGTTAGATTTGTCTTTGGAGATCAATGCTTAGTCATTGATGTATTAATTGTCAGTTAACGAAATGAACGAAACATAAATTGGTCGAATATGCAAAAATATCCTACAGTAATAAAATTAAAGAAATACCACACACAGAAATCACATGTTATTGCAATTATCATGTACCTACCAATTTTTGTGTCTCATATGATTGTAAACAGTGCTGTTTTTTTAAGATTGTACTGTATCCCCCGGGTAAACATTTTTAATGACATACAATTATGCAATTATATTATAAACATGAAAGCACAAAAACAAGCCATTTTATTATCTGCTATTAACTACTTTGTAAATATAATAAAACAATGGAAATAACTGATATACACCAATTTATGTGCATTTTGCTTATTCGACCTTTAAGAGGTTTATTATCACTATAACAAAATGCAAATAATTTATTTTACTAGCAATAAAATAATTGGTTGCTATTTTGACAATGCTACCATTTGTTGAAACTGCGCTTTTATGTTAATTTTCTAAGTAGTATTATTTATGTCTGTTGGTTTTAGTTGTAACAACAATAAAATTTTCAAAAAAGTCAGAAATAAAATATTAAAACGTTTCTGAAAAATCTGTACCTATGTTTTCGCTGTCCAGCGAGACGGCTCTCAAGTAAAGAACTCAAAAACCTTACTTCTAAATTAATTAATATATTTCAAATATTTAAAGAAACATAAATAATTCCTATCTTATTCGAATTAATGGTGGCGATTAGTACCAAGATTAATAATGGCCTTGATACTCACTTAATAAACGCGGCCAGTTCAGCCATTTCAAAACGCACGACAACCCATGTGTTATCAAATTACACGAATCATTTGAAGTCTTCGTAACTCTAATCAACTTGGCAAGTTTTGAGGTGAATATATCCTTTCAGACGTAATTTGAAGCTTCAATTTTGATACGAGTCGAGTTGAATATGTATACAAGCAAAATATTATATCCAAAGACGTACTCTAAAATCCGGAAACAATGTCCTTTGTATATGTTATTTAATAGTAAAAACATATAAGAAAGTGACTGCTAAATCCTTATAAATTTATCAAAATAAATATGAGGGTGAATGGTAGTAATGTTACATTTACTATGCATACGGGTAATGGACCCTTATAACCAGTTTTCAGTGTTTACATTGCTATGTTGATCCAGTTAACATTTGCTGTAGCATTTATTATTACTTTATTTAGTCGTTTTTAAATATTTCTGATACGTGTTGAAATGTGAAGGTACTGTTCGTTTGAAGTCCCTTTTGCGTAACCCGCATTGAAACATTGAGTTGCTTACTATTTTATACTTAATTCAAAAGCTTCTATACTTTAATAGTAAAGTATAAGAGATGATTCAGCGGAATATTACATGAACCAACTTTCCGGAAACAGCTGGCAACATTTCAATAAACTCAAATCATAATATCACATAATCTGTCAACTATGTGACACTCTCTTAAAAATAAATAACAAAATATAGCCTATATTTGAATACTATATATAATAAGGATGACGTTAAGTTTATGTTATTATATTTAATATTACTAGAAGACCTCAGACGGAGTGAAGACCTCCTCCAAATTATTCCAATTGTCTCTCATCTTCGCTACTATTTTCCCGCTATCTCTTTTATTTCATCTTCCCTTCTAATTCTCTTTTTTCTTCCCTTCTAATGAATTAGAGAAATTCTATGAACAAGTACCGAGCTAGCTACGAAGCACTGCTATATGACATTCTCTTACTGAGCACGAATTCAAAAGCACTTGAAGCGTCCAGTTATTTAAATAATTTAAACTCCCGTTAATATTCGTTAAAAAGTTATTCAGTTCAACATATACATTTAAATTCTTTTTTGGTTATTATATATCATGAGGAATCACGCTATGTCAAATTTTATTGATCAAAATTAGTGATATATCAAAATATTTCGAATAAATTAGCCATTAGCTAGGCCAAACTAATTTTATTGCTTAGCTAACGACATTAAATATTCAAAATTAGCTATCATTGTAACGGGATTACTGTGCGGGTTTATTGATACGCGTTTTGAATACATCACTTCGCTTATTAATATATCCATCATAATATAGGCATCCATTGGAAACTAAAATTCTGGTAAAAATCTATTTTACCAGAATTTAACAGTCTACTGTTATAATGTTCTATAAGAAATTTGATAAAAAGATTTAAGCGACTGATACAATATTTTATAAAATACTTAACGGTAGTAAGTATAAATAATTTAACTTAACTTTAACGAGAAGTAACGTGGAGTTAAAAGTAAAACTTCACAAAATATGGCCATCATAGCGACGGAACGATCTAAATAGCGATATTGTTTTTAATAAAGTACTTGATTTAATTTTGATTAGATTTAAGAACTGCCCTGCGATTCTGTAACTCACTTCACGAACTCACACAGCGGTTTTCGCATCGGCGGTCGCTCTCAAATCAGTCGTGAAGCAGTCATTTTATGATTTGGCATTCTGAAAGGTGGGAGCTTGTAGTTTATTGTTTATCAGAATGCCAAATCATAAAATGACTGCTTCACGACTGATTTGAGAGCGACCGCCGATGCGAAAACCGCTGTGTGAGTTCGTGAAGTGAGTTACAGAATCGCAGGGCAGTACAGGCACATCAAATGATGTTGATATAACTTATTTTATAGTTAGCATTTATAATAAGTGTTGACATGAATGTAAGATGTCATTTTTTTTTATTCATAAAAGAAAAAAAAAATGTTTTTAGTGTTTCAGTTTTGAAACAAAACGTTACGCCTAATTCGGCTCGCGTTCCTTGGAGTGTATTGTTAGTTTAAAGATGTGTAATTAGTCCTAAGTTATAGTTAAATAAAATGTTTTAAACACTGGTTTCATAACATTTTCAATGTGACGAGCCCCCATTTGCAATGCCGTCCGAATGCCAAGGACATGCGCCTGCGCACAAACACAGCTAATTATATCACTTGCTGTACTAGATCATGATCTACTTCCTAGATGCATTCCACATAGGGTCAGCGGCGCCTTATTCTTTAAAAATAAATAAATAAATAATATATATATATATATTATTGTTGGTACTATGAACGCGTGTCTTAACCGAACATGAAGTTGTCTTTATATAATTACATATTTTTATTTATTTTTTATCAATAAGGAAACATTACAAATACAAGATATGTAATAAAATATATACAAGTTATAATAATTATAGAAGTGTCCTTAAATTGTTTCACAGATAAGTATCTGTAAATAAAATTATGAGTAACACAACTAAAAATAAAAAGAAAACAATAATAGGCACGAAAATGTAACATAATTAAATATAATACATAACAAAACAATTACAACATCAAATTTAAAAGGCCCTTGAAATATTAGTGGAGCACGAAAACATAATCGTTAGAGGAATTACACGTTTTATGTATATGTATAAAAGAAACTTACGAATTATTACTGCAATTAAAATAGTCCGTAAGTTACGTTTCTGAACCTTAACCTCAGTGTTAATTATGACTCCCGTAATAATTATTAAATCTGTCATCGCGGAGCGTGACCAAACAGTAATAAACCTGCACGGTATACAGTAGCTAAATCATGAGTACCCCGTGCTGAGACCAAGTCAAGTATTGAGGCACCCATCCCACTGTAATTATTTTTATTCTAATAACTTTCGTCATTAGCGCAATTGTTGTAAACTGTAATATCCCATCACTCATTGTAGTGTGTATAATATATAAATTAAATGTTTCTTATTTGTTGGTACTACTTCAAATAGCTCGACTTATTATTACGAAAGATGTTCTTATTATATGACTTAATGAAAATTAATGTGACATTTGCATGCCTATTTTTGTGTAGCTGATTGTGCGGTTTTTTTTATAATTGATCGATATAAATGTACCACTTTCTTGCTAATAAATGATTTATTATTATTATTAAAGATTAATGCTTACGTATATTACTATACTATTTTAAGTCTTATATACTCGTCGTTAGATGAAGTCTGGGTTTATTAGGAGAAGTCAAGCCAATATGGAGCTGCAAGAGTAACGAGGCTGGTCAAATCGTAGACCATGGGACCATGGACCTCCAATGACTGGAGGATTCGAATGCGTTGCCTTTTAAAAGTAAAGTTCCTTAAGTACCTAATAATGCATTACCACAAGTTTGTCAAAAAACGTTTACAATAATTATTATGCTTAAAATAAGATTAATTGCAACCAGTATTTTTTTACATTGATCAGGTACGTTCATGATAAAAGGATTCGAATACCTATCTTAGTTGGACGATAGCTGTGATACTTTACGAGTTGGCAGTCCTTCCTCGACCTTTATCGAAAGATCTTTTATTTTTCGCATTTATAATCAGCTTTATATTATGAACGTACACATATGTACACATATATACCATATAAACACCAAGAAAATATCGAAAATAAGGAAACCGTACTTTGTTATTACTAAATGCTTATATTTAAGTAAACAATAATAATGTGTATAGAAGTAATCGTTCGAATCAAAAGAGGTACCTACTAAACTTAGTTGATGTTCAAACGTCTCAACAACCCGAAAATGATCTCACTTATAAAAACTTTTTTTTTCTATAACGAACCATCAATGGCTGTACTGCTCGAAAAGCATTTTTTGCCATTGCAATCTATCAAGGACTCCTTGGGTGAAACTTCGAATACCTATTATTTCAAGATCCACCAACGCAACCTCTACCAGGTGTTCTCTTGTCACCAGGTTCATTGAGGATCTTATCGTCTGCCATTCCGTGCACAATGCACATGTCTATTTGTTTTCTGAATTGGACGATGCTATAAAGTTCATTGAAGCAAATACGCCAATCATCGACGTCATAAACAAAGATGATCTTTGTGCCTTCAAAGTGATACAATTTAGCAAATATTATGGCTAAAAATAATATTATTTTAACTTAAACTGTGATTAATATCCATTAACAGTCTAGTGTTTTATTGTTTTGTAACTCTGTCCCGGAACCCGGAATCTGTCTCGGAATCTGTCCAGATAACCTTTTATTTAATTACTTGAACTTATATAAACTAAATTATTTTTATTTCATTTTATTCTTTTTATCATAGTCGTATTGCAGACTTTACGCACCGGTACTATCTACCAGGCGCCAACTTAATTCTTTAATAAGCTCCTGTGCACTTGTTCCTCAAGGCCCAAGAGAACTCCAAAGGGAACTAAATCAAAGTTGGGGAAAAGACTCTTATATTTGAGCCGTTTATTATTTTCCACCTGCTCTGCGGCCGCCCAAGCTTACACATCCATTCCGGCCCCTTGTCATCGTCTCTAGCGATAGCGATTTTATAGTTAAAGTTAATTAGGAGCTACATGTTTATCAAAACAGTACGGATTTAAAAATAACATTCCCAATAAAAAAAGTAGATCGGAATGTCGGCTAAATATAATTAATGTCTACTTTCAATGAGCATAAAAACGTGTCTGGTTTTAAAGAACAGTAGCCAGGAGATAATTAGTATGAAAATAAATTTATATTGAATATGGAAAATTGCAATTCAATTAAGTGTCGGCTGATTGATGTTTCATTCATATGCAAATGTATTTTTACATATTAAATATTTAAATTGAATTGCGTTTATAAAATTACGCTAGACTTTTTACATAGGTGTTAATTAATAATAGCTTTTTATTAACAGTCAAAGTTAAAATTATCATTGCGTCGAATCAAAGATTTTCATGTCATCTTTCCTCATGCTTCCTCTACATAAAGCTTTAAAAACTTTTTTTTTTGAGGCAAAAACCGAATTGAAAGAAAATTAGAACCGTGATTAGAACGTACGACCTTAAGAATGAAGACCTCAACACTGGTCCTAACAATCAATCCCAGTTCTTTATAATGCTGTATCAACGAAAAATAATAATTAATTCTATTCTTACAGTAATGTATATAACTTATACAACTCTCTCATTCGTAACATATTTTATATTGCTGAATGTACTACTTATAAGTTATAACCAACCAACTTTAATTTTGTTCCCTTTGGAGTAGATACTCTTGGGCCGTTGGGTTCAAGTGCACAGGCGCTTATTAAAGATTTAAGTTGGCATCTGGTACATAGTACCGGTGACCCCAGAGCTGGTTCTTAACTGGCTCAACGAATAAGTATCGCAATACAGCGAGGAAATGCTGCCAGCGTCAAAGGTACACTGCTACAGGGACCAAACTTTATAAATTTGTTTTATTTTTCTTTTTATTATTTTTATTATTACTTTGTAGATTAAGAATATTGTAAATACTGTATACTTGAATGTTATACTTATAAAACATTAAGCGATCATTGTGTTATCTGACACGCAGGTCATTGTCTCTTCTATGCTACCGAATTCCATGAAATAATTCCAGAGAAAAATAAAATTACGCGTTTTATGTTACAAAATCACGTGGTATGGGGATGCTGGAGCTTAATTCCTGTTGGAAACAGTTTTGCCACAGACCAGTTATTACGTCATTGTTTGTAAATATACTAGTATGCCTGAAATTAAAAAGAATAACATAGTCGTTTACGGAAAAAATATAAATATTGATTATTGCTATTAATTTGTCCTATAATTATAATTAATTTTAAAACTTTGATATATTTATTTATACAGCTTTGGTTTGTGAATGATTTATGTATATTCGTTTGGGATTTTTGAGTTACATTCCTTTCTTTTTAAACGTATTTGTGAATTAAAATTATATATGACCTGTCCAAATGCAAGTGAAAACCAGTAAATAATACAAAAAATTATTTATGAGTCTCACAGTGTATATTCATTTATCATTAATTCTCAGTAGCCCATAAAATTGTCATTAAATGGTACGTTACTCTATCAGTGTAAGTTATCGTTATTTTATAAGGTCTTTTGCCCAAATATGGATGGTATGGTATTTAAAGTGTACCAGTAATGTGAAGATACAGCTATTAACTTTTGATAAATTGATGCAGATTAGGATCAGCCGCGGACAAGTAATTCGGAATGACCATTAATTAGTGGGTGTATAAGTTTTGCATATTATCTTTTGTATTTTGCTCTGGGGTCACCGGTACTATCTGCCAGGCGCCAACTTAAATCTTCTATTAGCTTCTGTGCCCTTGAACCCCACGGCCTAAGAGTCTCTACTCCAAAGGGAACAAAATCCAAGTTGGAGGAAAGACTCAAAGTAAAAACGTGTGGCACTCAGGGACTGCCGCGGTAAAGCTATTGCATAGCATTTTTTATCAACTTATGCAATTCCGATCTCGTCAGAGAGATGTGAATACGCAGTAAGCGTTCTGTCCCACTCTAACGCACCTGCGCTACGTCACCGATCACGCCAGACCGATGTGAGATGCAGTATGCGTTCTGTCCCGCTCTAACGCGTATTGGCCGCACTTTATTACGTCATCGTGGTGTTTATTTTCATTACGGAATCAAGAAATTCGATAAAATCTATGAAAATTGCAATAGCTTAAAAAACGCTTATACTATAGTATAATCACGTGTTAATAACGCAGATCTGGTCCACTATTAACAATAACCCCACCCCATATAGCAATATATTTTAAAAATGTAACAATACATGTATGTAAATATAATAGTAATGTAAGTATTCGAGTTTCATGATCATATAACCTTACAATTTCTTACTCTGTCAGAACAAAAGACCAAAATCATTAATTATTAATCAGCTGTTATTATTAATTTAAACAGATAAGTGAGTACGTAAAGTTGTTTTTATGTTGTTGTCGACTTTTCATTCTTTACGTATAAAATTTTGACAGATTTTAAGTGTTTTCGTTTAAAAATTTTGCTGCTTACGTATTAAAGGTATCTTATTACATTATTAAACTCTTCATTATCAACCACAGACGTAAATACACACTTACGTCAAATTTATTGGCATCCACTCAGTAAATTGAACTTCATTCTCAAAGGACATTTAGAATACAATTAAAAAAACAGCTTCCTTTAAAACTAGTTGTTTACTGAATTATGAGTAAATATAGAAGCGGCTTCATCGATTTATTCAAAGGAAACAAATAAACCAAACATGCTAATTAAATAATGTTGCAAATATGGAAACACGCAAATTATTCAAGTCTGAATTTAAAAAAACATTTAGTGATTTTAATGTGTAAAATTCATGTCCTACAAGATAAAAAATAATATTTAAAATAGCTGCGTTAAATAGGAATTGGGTTAATATAACAAAATACTGTATTTTTAAGCATGTAACATTTTATAAAAAAATTGTTTCGGGAACCGTTTAAGGTCATTCACCCTTTACAGGTTAAGAAATTCTAACTTGACCCGTCAGCTGACTCAGCTATATAAATTCGTAATTATGGTTATTTTATAGAAGAGTAGCAAAAGTCAATTGTGTTTCAAGTTCTGTAACAGGTCAAAGACACCTTTCTTTGTTCTTTACATTATTTTTTGTAATTATATTTTAAACGGGAAAGGATTACAAAAAGGACACAAAATAAATATATTTTGTATTTATTTTATAGCATTATGTAATAATCTTTAAGTTACAAATTAAACTTTAACTTATTTTAAATAAGATATGTATAATGTAATAACTTTGTAAAATCATTTTGAAAGAAATATTGACAATTAAAGATTGAAATACATCTCGTCTCGTATGCTAGAAATAAATATACTTCAGGCAAACATGAATTATTTATTTATTTAATAAACATAGTTTTAAGACTATGTTAACATTCGTCATAGGCTTATTACGGGTCATTGACTGACCTGCGATCGATTACTTAATTGGAGGTCAAAGCTCTAACCATGATCGTGACTTCATTATAGAAATAGTTAAGGACAATTACAGAATTGATTTAAAGACAGTACATTTATACCAAGAAATACATACATATATTAAAAGAATAACGTCATTATTAAAAGTAAAATGTTTGAAATTAAAAGTCTCTTTTATTTTGTTAGAGCTGCTGGTGAGCTTTTGCACGTTTGGCAACTGGTACTGGAGATATCTTAAAAATTTACAATTTAAAGGTACTAATAGTTAGTTTTAATTTGCAAAAAAGTGCTGGCCGCTTCTCGAGACATTCCCCACGATATCATACGCCGGTCCCTTGCTACCGTCAACATGCCAAGTTTACTTGACCCGACTGGTATTGCATGAGACGATGGCAAGAGACGGGACGGTATGAGTTTGACTCCATGGAAAATGGGCCGGGTGCTGGTATGGGATGCAACCGGAAACGCTGGCCCCTTCCCATCTAGATGGAGCCAACAACGGCTTGTGAAGCGGCTGAAAAAGCTAAAGCATGCAAATGCAGGGGTCTAGGCTCTGAATATGATTTTGTTCCATTCGGTGTCGAGACCCTTGGTCCGTGGGGTCCTAGCGCTATAAGGCTTTTAAGGAAATAGCAAAAAGGTTAGTCGACATCACAGGAGACCGAAGAGCTGGCACCTACCTCGGACAAAGATTTAGTCTAACTATTCAAATGGGGAACGCTGCCAGTATTTTCGGAATCTTGCCTAAAGTGCTTTGCAAATTAGTTTTGAATTAAGAGATATTTCAATCATTTGGTAATAGAGACTCTAGAGAGAGAGATTTCTATTACCAAAACAGCCAACAAAAGCTGGTACTTATTTTTTAATGTAGGTAGAAGTTTAAATTAATTTTCAACACATGCACTTAAAACAGAAGATGTTAAGAAATTGGTGTTAAAACAGCGAACATAAATTTCCCTTAAATGCGGCAACTGGTTGAATTAATCGAGATTAAGTTGACTTTAATACTTTTAAAAACGATTCAACGGGATTTATATACAAGAAACAAAGTTCTTCAACTTTAAAAGCTTCCTTCCATAAATGTATAGGAAAGTCTATAATTTACAGTTTATTGTGAAAATATATTTCTTTTATCTGGTATTTTAAGGAAGCTTTGCGTCTGATTATTAATTTATGAAAAAATACTGATAAAAATACCTATAAAGAAATAAACAATATACAATGTTTTGAGACTAATAGTACAGCAACTGAAGTTAATTATATCTTTTCGACGTTTCGTTACGAATCCAAAAGATAAATAATTTATATTCTCGAGCGCTATAAATAATTTATAATAAACAGTTGTGAAATTTATAATTATTTACGCTTACAGTCTACTTACAGTGATTTAATTATTACGAAGATCCGATCATTATTAAAGTTAAATGCTCATAAAGAAACATTAAATATTTCACGCTTTTCCTTAACTGTCACTGCCGAGTAGTTTTTTATTTATCAACGTTTACGTGGATTTATTTTATATATTGAACAAATTATTGTAAAATGTATCATTATGTTTCTGTCTTTACAGATGCTTATTAAAAGGCGCAGTGATCCGTCGTTCCTTACCGTATGGATATTTTTATTACAAGTGAGTACATTTTTTCTATTGACAATCCGTATTTTTTGTCTATCGCTTCTTCTATATTCGTCAGCGCAGTTATGATGCGGATAATTATTAAAAGAATAGTCAACATAAAATAACTGTTATTTAATTAGCCTTTAATTCCTAATTACCTGAAATCGACCCCACGACATCCAGGCACGCGTCCTTCAATATCTAAGCCACATGCTAGGCTGAGGCTAACAATTTTTTATTTTAATATTAAATACATGTACGTGTATTGCAGATGTTGGGCGGTGGTCATCGTGGCGCTGAAGGCCACGGGAGGCTGATGGACCCACCCGCAAGAAATTCCATGTGGCGATTCGGTTTCCCTAATCCTGTCAACTATAACGACAACGAATTATTCTGCGGAGGATATGCAGGTCAGTTTTGTTACATTATTACGAAGGTTTTTAATATTAATCCAATGGCACTACTATTAATTATTAATGATTTTTAAACACTGATTAGTTTTTATTATAAGTAGATTAGTCTTCTCTACCACACCACGTTTTCACGACTCCACAGTTTCCTCTCGCTGATTTCCATTCCATTATTAAAGAAAATTACATTGGTGCAAAACAGGGCTCACGTCGTACGACCTTAGGGCTAAGTAAGGCACGCTTTATGACGCTTAATGCTGGAATTATGAGTTACTAAGCGAGAATAAATTCCCAAGATCTTCGGGTAATGTTCGGTGTAGCGCTAAATATGACTTTCTAAGTATGTTTCAAAAACGTGTTTGATTCTGGTATGCGTATATATTGTTCACGATGTGCCGATGAATATTAAGCCAAAAATGCTTATACACATTTTAATCAGACTATATGTTAGATAATATGTTTTTAGAAAAGTTACGTGATTGCTCTTTATCAAGGTCAAAGCAAACTTGTTAAGTTTTTACAAATCACTTCTGATTTGTGAATACGTAAAGCGGCCAACTACTGATAAATCACTTTATAATTATAATGATCTTTAACTTTTCGGCGTCTGTTTGTGTCTTTATATAAGTATCATACAGATATATGGATGAAATTAATACGAATTAACCGAAATATTCTTAAAAAAAATGTTTTGTGTTTTCACACAAATTTCAAAACGTTTTTGCGAGAACATTCGCTTAGTTACTAATCATTAAAACTGTTTGCTGCCTATTAAATCTTATGTACATACTTATACGGTCGTTCACAACTCGTCAGGTTTTTCTTATGACAAACATTCTAAGAATACTTACGTCACTTTATTTGATGAAATTCAATAGGATCTTGCATACAATGAATGGGTATTAAATTTTTTGCCACTTGAAAGGCTTTTGGAATGTTAAAATTTTAAATCATAAATATTTCAAACACTTCAAAGTATTGAAGGTGTTATTTTCCAGATATTATTTACTATTCTACAAATTATCTTATTGAAAACAGATTTAAAAATCAATGGCATTACAACCTTTTTAGGTCAGGGCCTCAGAATTCTGTATTTGTTTCATGATCATTTGTTTATATAATAGGTAAGTTGGTGATCAGCCTTCTGTGCCTGACGCACGCCCTCAACTTTTTTGGGTCTAAGGCAAGCCGGTTTCCTCACGATGTTTTCCTTCACCGTTCGAGCGAATGTTAAATGCGCACATAGATAGAAAGTCCATTGGTGCACAGCCGGGGATCGAACCTACAACCTCAGGGATGACAGTCGCACGCTGAAGCCACCAGGTCAACACTGCTCTGCTCTTGAAAACGGATTTAGTTGTATAAATTGTCCTATGTTGTACCTCTCGTACAACATAGACCTAACAATGTGGTTGTTGGCTGATGTAGCGTATGTTCAGTCCAGTGGGAACAGAACCAGGGGAGATGCGGCGTGTGCGGCGACGCGGACCACATCACAGAGCCGCGACCGCACGAGGCTGGCGGGATGTATGGCAAGGGGATTATTACACGACACTATAGCGTTGGACAGGTGAATTATTTTACATTAGTAGATAAATAACTGCTCTATGTACTTGAAATATTTCAATGTCTATCGTCACCATATAGTAGCGCGTCCGTGCCATTTAAATTAGGTTTAAAGACATAACAGACAATAGTCACTTACATGAGAACTTATATACCAAAGATACAATTTATCACGTTGTGGATCATTGAAGAGCTTCAAGGATGAATTAGGGAAGTAGAATTTGGGTGGACTATCGTTTATGTAGAGAACTAGGATCACTCAAGAGATGCTCTTTTAGTCTTAATTTAAATATTACAGGATACCTGTTTTGCCAAAGACAAAAAATTTACTGTAAAAAGTTACTCGAAAGATTTAATAGTTGGTGTGATGATAATATGAGGAAGGTATATTTACTATTCATTATGATTTTATGTAAATTTACTGAAATAAAACGAAATTTTTTAAAGATTTCGCAAAATATCTTGCCAAAATACCTCCATTCCACGCTGGCAAAATTGCAGACTGAAGCTGGTTACGCAACGAAATTCTGTGAAAACGGTAGTGTAATAAAAATAAAAAAAATATGACGTTTTTCAGGAAATTGAAGTGGAAATCGAGCTGACAGCAAATCATCTTGGCACGTTTGTTATGAAATTGTGCCCCAATAACAACCCCAAGCAAGAAGCTACTCAGGAATGCTTTGACAGGTATTTGAGTGATGAAATTAATTCCAAATAAATTTTTAAAGTTTTATTATCATGTGCTAATTTAAGCTTAAATTTTGCCGAAGACAGGAGCATGTTACAAACTTGTATCAATTACAGGTATCCTCTGTTCGTGTCAGGCACACGCGAAGATAGGTTCCTCATTCCTCTGGATACAGCAAAGAAAGAGGTGTTCAGATATAGAGTTCGGTTACCAGCTTACATTACGTGTACACAATGCGTGCTTCAATGGACATACTATACAGGTAAATTTTTACGGTTATAATTAGGTTCATCTACATCTTAAAATGGTCCAGATGGAACCCTAGAAGTCCACGGGAGTCGAACGTCGGCGTGTCAAAAAAAATCACAATACACAAAACATTCATTATTATATTCATATCAATACACAAACATTTTGATTCACAATTTTTACGAAAATTCGAGGTTGAAACTCAGCCGCAACGCAAATTGCTATTGATAGATCTAGTTTTAAATTTTTTGACTGGGATATGGTAGACATGTTGCAAGAGGTCCGCTGGAACCAGCAAAATATTGAAAGTGGTCTATAAGAAAAAACAATCGGGAACATCCGGGCCATAAATAACCTTACGTCATTTAGATAACAAAACGAATTGTTCTTATTATATTTCCAGGGAATATGTGGGGTATATGTCCGAACGGTACAGAAGCGGTAGGATGTGGTCGTTCTGAAACATTCAGGAACTGTGCTGATATCAGCGTTATTACCAGCACGGGTGGTCTACCACCAGCATTCGCCGGAGACCTGCGACGAGACAATCCATACTTATTGTACTACAGGGATTACAGTATGCCACAGAACATCTATCCTCTTGTCGTCAGGTGAGATTTTAGTTCTTTATTAGTGCTAAAATACAGCTAAATAAAGTATACTAAGAAATGTACATATGTATTTGTATACAAATGACTAATAAAATACGATTTGCAGTTCTATTTAAACTTTGAATCTCGCTTACAAGCGATAAATTTGTTCATGTAAAATTTTCACTAATATCGTTATTAGTAAATAAGGTTAGACTTAAATTACTTTTTAGTCTTAAGTTAGACTAGATCGAAATGTTCCATGATGTCTCAGTATTTAAAAAAAATATTTTCACTACACATTTATGTCATGCACTCGTATTTATAATTCACTGCTATTGTATATTTAATTACTATGCTTAATATTTCAGCCAATACAAAAATTTGTACAAGGAAAAATTGCAAGACGTTAGGTAACATGTTTCAGCAATATTTTATTTATTTATTATATGACATTGCACTACATTATGTATTTTTCTTACAGCAATGATATTTCTGACCTAGAAGGAGATCTAGGTCCACCTATAATAATTAGGTATTTACGGTCACTATTGGGAGTTGTTTTGTTTTGTGTACTGTAAATAATTTATTTGTGTAGTTTGAGTGTGACTAACTTTGTGTGTGTGTAACATTAATATATATATAATCTTTACTCTCTTGTTAACTACTTTAGGACGTAATTAACTTTAATAGAAAAGGTTGCCACATTATAATTAAGTACAGATAGTTTTCTGGGATATGAAGGAAAGTTAGGATATATTTTTCGTGTATTTCGTCTTCGATCTTTATCTAATAATAACACTATTGAATATTGAATAATTTATTATCTATACATACAACCATGGACACTCACACTGCCAGAAGGCTTGTGCGTTTCCTTTGAGTAAAATATAATCACAAATAAAATTATAAATGACTACTATACTCTGCGGTTCCATAATCCATTTCATAGAACATTTTTTTACATTTTATTCATATAATATTTATATACAACGCCAGATACAACGTTAACTTATGTAATTTTTTTAATTATAATTTTTGTATTTAGAATAGTAAACTAAAGGGTACAAAGTGTGTTTCATACGCAAGCAATGAGCAATTAAATTCACAAATACTATGTTCCAAAATTTCAGAGACCAAGTGTGCCTGCCTTCGGATGGTTTCCGTATGCTGCCAGGAATGCAGAATTGGTGTCAAACCAATTGCCTTCGATACCCGCCAAACTGCCCCGAAGCTTTGTGTCATTGCCCGTAAGTAGTACTTCTAGACATTCTATTGTAGCTGGTTTTTTAAAAATCAGCTCGACAACCCAAGATTTTGAATTTAGATTTGTCTATCTGTTGCCGTTGTTCTTTATATGGAAGTAGGTGATCAGGCTTCTGAGCCTGACAGTGATTTTTGGGTCATTTTTGTATGAAAAAGCTCCAAATGAATATGCCTTTTACGTTATAATAATAACTTTTGTAAACTGCAAGAGCTGAGTTAGGCGAAGTACGAATGGAGAGGAGTTATTAAAAGGACAACGGATCTCCTGAGAGACACAGTCCTGTATGATGAGAATATAAAAAATAGACGAAATGATGGCATGTTTATTTTTTTATGATTGTATCTATTAAAAGACAGACATGTGTCAGGACTTTTCAGGACCCTTTCTAGGACATTCTTGTATTATTTGTTCTTTATTCCAAATATTTTATAATTGTTTACAGACAAGTTTGCGAATCCATCGGCGAATGGGAAGGGAGAGACGGGGCTGATGTGTACTGCATGGACTTATGTATCGTGTACCCACCCCGTTGTCCAAGGGACAAGTGCCTTTGTTACTAGATCCATTATGAGCATCAAAGGTGATAACAACACAACAACTGCTATCTTATCTCTTAACTTATACAATATACAAAAAATGTTTATTACTTCTTTAAATAGCAATAATAGTCTTCCAATGCAACGAATAATGTAAATATTCTAAATATAACCTTTGATGTGACCTTTTTAACGTAAATATCGATTTATAAAATCTGCCATAAGCTGAAATTAATAAGGAACTACTAAAAAACTACAAAAATACTTAGACTTCGGGTAAGTTACAGAGCTGAATCCCAGCATGAAATATAACATATTTTTAACATATAAGAGCTTAGATTAAGGCCCACAAGGACTAAATTCTAAACCTTAAATTACACAGAGCAATATCTGACCTATGTTTGGCGTCACCATAGAGAGCCATAGAGCAAAGTCTAACTTTTATAAACAGTCACCATAAGTAGTTTCGTCAAAACTCTTTGGTAAAACCTTTTTACTTCAACTATTTATATATTTCATAGAAAATCTTAAGTAGATGGAGTAGATAAGAAACTAAGGTGAATTCATTATATCATAATATTGATATGTAGGTATAAAATGCATTTTGCTGTAATAATTAAAATATTTTTGTACAGTTGTATATATATGAATACTTTCATGAAATTGCTGCCAGAATTAACGTTATTATTAAAATTTACGTTTTAAGATGATTGTAAATTAAATGATTTAAATATTAAATAGTATTTTATTTCTACAAAAACGTTGAATATATTAAACCTACGTATTTAATATATTCAAATTTTCATATTTGAACTACATAGTGAGCCTATTTATTATACATAAATCCTATTATATATCTTATACATAATTCTACAGCAGGGCATTCAATATGTTGTCCTTGACACTTTTAGAGTTATTGCTCGTTCAGACACGGCGGGAACCGCGCGATTTCAGAATCGCATGGAAATCGCGCGGGTCTTATTTGTATGAGTTATTAAGTAATCGTTCAGACATACCCGCGCGGTTAATCAAACCGCGCGGTTTCCGCAACCCAACCGCCAGAAAATAGAATCGCGATACTCCCGCGCGGTTCTATTACTATGAAGATCTTACTCAGCGTTCATTAGCATTGCGGGCACCGCGCGATTAACACGTCATAACAAGAGCACCGTGAGTTATTTATTGATGAAGTGGAGAGTTTTTCTTCTGGTAACACGCTTGCCCTCATATGTGTTTCAGAGCTTGAAATATCTTACCTGATGAGTTCAATGAGTTCATCAAAAGATTTTATTGACATTCTCAAATAGTCAAAAAATTTTCGCTCAAACATTCTTAAATTGGGATATAGTGTTACTATCCTCTTAAGATCCTCTCTGAATCTGCCTTTTCTTTATTTTCTGTATCAACCACTGACACGTTAGTTACTCTTCGACTTCCATCTTGAAACTGATCGCTAACTAACCGCCACTGTCTGAACAGTCGCCATTTTTGCGGTTCAAACCGCACGATCTGACAATCGCGCGGTTCCCGCTGTGTCTGAACGAGCACTTAATCTATTATTTTAATTTTAATGTTTATTTTTAAAAAGAGAACATAAGTTTTTGAAATAATTTCTTCGTTAACTACCTAATTAACTAAAATACTAGTTGTTATAGTTTTTTTAAAAAGCTTAGTGTATAGCTTTAAGTTATTCTGTGATTTTTCATTTCGTAGAATTCTGACATTTCATAAGTGTTGCTACTAAAAAGTTTCTCCACCGAAAAAGGGACAATTTAACCAATTAGAGGGCAGTAAAAAATAAAATGCTACGTATTTTTTATGTTTAACCTACAAAAAGGTAAATCTCAATATTTACTTACTCAAGTAATATAATATAAAAATAACAAATATTTCAATATCATGAACAATATATCAAATTAACTTTAATTACTTTATTTTATTCTTTAGCTGGCATCACTGCCTACTAATTCCAGGTTTAGTAAACCTTTTTAAAAAAATTTTTATCTTAACTTGTGCGTTATATATAGAGTACATAATTATAATATATAGAACGGCGATGGAACGAATAATGGGATGCATGATTTCAATTTTCCTGTTTACTAACAAAACGTTATGGTTAATAATTTACATTTTACCTACTTGTTTCATTGCTACTTACTGAATTTGGATTATTGTATATAGAATAAAACGCTGTATAATTTTTGACTATATAAGTATGCCTTTGAAAATATACTCATATATATTATACTCATTTATTTTACATATAATGTAATTTACATTTGTATACTGCAAACTTACAATATGTTTAATAACGAATTATACATTTATTATTATTTTTATAAAATACTATCTATAGCAATATTCGCTAGAGTCTACCGAAATATATCGTGCGTCATTTAGGGCTTGAGACAGAATCGCGACAAGGGTTACCCACTACCGCCAAAGAATATTGGTCACGTAACAAAGTGTGAGCTAATGTCATTCTCCGCTAAATTTCGTCACTACTGTCGAAGTGATGAGAAAAGTGATTTTGTCTCAAGCCCCTGATATATAATAGCAATCATAATTCCATGGAGTTGCTTAGTTTTGTGCTCGTATAAAAAAATGAATTTTGACCTATACTACAACACCAACTTTTTCGATAAGTACATTCTTTTACGTAAAAAAACGTATTCGATTTTTTTTATTATTACTGCCAACATATGACTTCCTTGCACCGTACACTGTGAGTATGTTAAACTCGTTCGAACTACTCACAGTAATATTTCAGAAGGCGTAAAAAAATTATATCTTTCATTATGTTAATACGTAATCAATCTCCATTCACCGTTACATACTTATTGTTGACAACTGTTTATCATTATCCTTATACGTGATGTTGAGGTTTAGTCGAGTTTAACAATATTAATTAATTAACTAGTTTACTTAATTTTACTAGTTTAAGTTAATCATAATAAATAAGGTAAAAGTGAGTTTCAATTGATTATGTTCATACTTTGAGTTTTAAGTGCAGCAAATAACTGCTTTTCTGATTTATGGCGGTTTACTATTTGTGCCTAAACCTACTTTTCAGGGTTAAGATTAAGTGTATTATTCATAAACACACTTTGTTATCAATTAAAATTTTCTCGTATTTCAATAATTAAGAATCATCGATGATGATGATATTAATTTATCCCTAATGGGAAAGGCTGAGAATCATCGAACTTGCCTTGACAGTTGACACTTGACACTTAATTTACAACGACAGCGGATAACTTCGAAAGTTCGAACTTCGAACATGACATTAATGTAAATTGTAAATGGATTCATATCAGTTCTAGCAAACATTGTTTTGGTTTCAATACTTGATTAAAAGGCGATTTAATATAAAATGAGTGATTTAATGGAGGATGGTATGGAATTCCGTGGAGGTACACTACAGTTATCAACAGAAAATAACGGGGAGAACTCTGAAAGCAGAGTCCGAGGTGCGACTCAAAGTCATAATAAAATCAAAACACCGATAAGTGTTAATCCATCGGTGTTATCGGGCGCTGATTCTCTATCATCATCTGCATCCTCTTTTGCAGGTAATTAATATTATAAGATCTTATGCTATCAAGCTTTGAGCAGTTTATTCCTAAGTTCACTATTCAATCAACATTATTGATTTTTAGTTTTCTATGTATTTCGGTGTAATTTAATGTCCTGTATATCAGATAAAACTTTAAACAATATTTAGAATTGTTTCTTAATTAATTATCTCTTTCTATTCTTATATAAGTCACAAATACACACTGAAACATATTCACTTTACAAATAAAATTTCTTGTTAAAGATGCTCGTCAGAGTACATCAAACAATGATAATGCTGAGCAACCACAGACAGTATATCCGCGTTATGATGTACCATTTGATAAAGAGAATATCAAAGACTTTTTTACATTCCGAAAGGGTGTTGTTGAAAATGCTATTCAAGAATGTATCACTGCTCTCTTATTTCCTGAAGATGGTGAATATTTGGGATCATGGCTCTTAACTGAGTAAGATATTTCACATGTATACTAATAATGTTTAGGAAGTTACATGTTCTAGACTTCAGGAACCATATTTTGTTATGACACTATAATTTGTAATACATGTTTAAATGAAATTCAACTTATTCTGAACTCCAAAACAAATTAAGATGTCAAATTTATTGTAAGTAACCATCATATGTACAAATGAAATCAACTTAAGAATTTGCTAGACGTAATATATTTACAGAATAACACTCTGGGATAATGAAAAAGAAAGAATTGTGCTAATAACATCACGGCTTGTAATGATAATCAAATATGATTTTATTGCTATGAAACAAATGGACTTTAGGAAAACATATCTTGACGATTTGGATACTGTGGTAATAGGAGAACTGGTGTATCCACCCTCAAGTCTTGTTCCGTAAGTTAATCTTTACTATTCAATAATTGAAAACAAACCTTGCCATATGTAAGTGCACAGCCAATAAGCATTTTTAATTTAGGAAAAATTATTACTTCATTACTTAATTTATCTAAACAAACAGTTCTTGGACCAGTGTAGCAAGTATTCACATAACAATAACCTAGCCAAAATGCTACATTAAAGATCGGCAGCAATTGCTGAGATGAGGGCAGAGATTAAATTGTACAGTGTAGGCTGCTAAATGTTGATAAAACATAAGACCACTCAACCCACTTACTAGCAATATACTATTAATTGATCTACCTATCAAGGTTTAATAACTTATTGAATCTATAAAATTTAAAATAAAATGGTTAAAGAATTAATATTTTTTTCTTAATATTAACCTTCTAACAACTTGTAGTCGACTAAATGGTATTGCGACTGGTGTAACAACGGTTGTTAAAGACTGCGTGATAGATCGACTTTGCCGCCGACCAACCTCAACAGATGATGAAACTAAACCGTTTGATCCCAAATACTTTGAACCTAGGTACTTTAAGTTGCTGTAGATGCGCTATTTATTTACAAGCTTAACCGTACCTAAAACCATTACTAAAATGTATTAGAAACTGTACATGCACTAATTATTAATTATCTTTTGACTTCCATATTTAAATTAATATTACTCTAGATAGACAACAAGCTTGTGTGGTTTTTGTTAAATTTATTTTAATTTGTTGTTGTTAAAATGAATCATTAATAGCATTAATCATACTTTGTCACAAGCTACATAGTGCTTTTTGTGCCTTTTAAACTTTTAAAATTTTCTTCTTTGTATTAATAATGTAATATTAAAAGAGAATACCATTTTCTATTCTTATTTCTTGATTTGTCAAGCTTGGCTATGTTTTAATCTAATTGCATGCTGTACATGAAAATGTAGTTAAATTGATATATGTATTGTTCATATATCAATCATGATAAAATACTCTATAAAAGTTATTAATTTAATACATAACATTTGATAAGTGAAAATTATGAAAACATGCATTTTGGGAAATCTACTATGTACTAAAATAGTGGATCTAGTATAATAATCTCATGTATTTTTAAATTGTGTTTTCAGAGAAAGAAACCTTCGCGGTGTTCGAATGATGTGGAACAAAGGAGAACCTTTGCCACTGAAGACATTATGGAATCCTTTTAGTCAAGAAGTGCCATTCATAACCTTTGCGTCGCATCCTATCTATTGGCACAGAGGTACAGTGTCATAAACCTTGTATCACCTAGTAGATTCTATCCCCTAATGGCCATCTTATCTAGAACCATTATAAACAGCTAATGTATATTAATATAAAACAAAGTTTATTATTTTAATTAGTTACTTCTTTATTTAGAATCATACAATATAATTTAATTATTATTAGCAATGGTTACATTTTTTGTCTTATTAATTGCTCCATGCACAATAAAGACTAATGTTTTGGGAATCATATTTGCCAGAATCTTGTAAAATGCAGGTACAGTATGTTTGTTAATATGGTTAAATTATAAATAAATAAGTCTTACATTTGCTGTTTCATAACTCTTAATCTAAATTTTTCAATCAGAACAATTAAAAAAAACTTCTATTATAGGTTCCAATTAATAATAGTCATTTAAATGTGCCGTTTTTATCTTTATTTTCAGAAGGCAATGTAGAAGAGAGATCCACGTTTGACATGGAGACATTTGCTCAAAAACTTCAATGGGCCATTGAAAATATGCCCAGCAGCGCTTGCTGTATACATCATTCACCTATTGTGATACAATCGTACCTTGGAATAGCCTCTCTTCTCCATAATAAGACAAGCATGGGTTTCTTCAAAGTGAGAGGAAAGTTCAGCTTTTAGTTCATTGGAGTCTTGATTGTTAAATTGGTACGCCTATATAATTAGAAATTGGTTTAGTCATTGAAAAGTATTCTTTATTAGTCTTACAATGGTACAATATACATCAGTATTGAACTTTCTTAGTACAAGTGGTCACCATAAGAGTACCTAGTATATTTGGTACGAAACATGTTTTTACTTGTTTCTGGAGTGCGCATTAATATCATAGAAAATGCGTGTTTGTTAAAAGTACTTCCTGTTTTAGCATTTTTATAATATATATATGTCGCAGATAGTTAGATACGAGCATGCGCATTTGGCCTAGCTCACTCCTGGCGCTAGTTAAATTTACTTTTATTACGCATATTTAATGCGCGTAATTTTGAAGGGACATAGTAATTTATTAAAAAAAATTTTAAACACGCAATGCAAATTTGTACCTAACAAATATAAATTCATCTGTAAAGAACAATATAATATCGCAAGCGTAGTAGCGCATGGGTTAGTGAGTAAATGGCACGAAATTACGTTGAGTTACTTATTCCTAGAGTTAATAATAATAATGAGAAAATAATATGTAATAATTAAGATATGTTATCTAATGGAGATTTGAAAATTTATATATTTTGCTTAAATGCATTTAACTTACGACTTGTTGTAGCTTGTTTGTTGATTGTTATTCTAGATGTAGCATTTATATCTTTGCTTTTAGAATATATTTAGCAAAAAATGTGTCATAATACTTTTTTCTGTAGTTATTTAGATATCTATTTTAAAAAAGTGCGTGCGTACAAAGTACACATGTCAGAAGTGAAACTTCTTTGCCAAACTAATTTTTAAGTCTTGTTCATACAAATCTAAAACTTTAGAGATCCGAAACTTAGAGGGAGGGAAAAGGGAAGATATGTTATGAATTTAATGAATTTATTTGTCATTAAAAGTGTCGAAAACTAATACAAATTATAAATTTAACTTTTTAAATTTATTTCTTCGATAATAAAAACACTTGGCATTTTAATTTACAATTCGTTATTTGAGATCTCAATAAATTATTTTGCATAAAATATAAATTCTCTTTACCAAATTTTAATTTTAAAATAGTATTTCTATAAGGTATTTCGCCCTTTTCACTCTCTCTCAATCGGTCTCAATCGCTCTCTCCCTTCGACAAAAACGATGCACATCTTCGTGACGCTAATATTATTATTGCGTTCCGTAAAAAATTTACCCTCATGCGCCTAAAGAAGTTTCACTTCAAAAAGCATATCGCAAAAATTAATGATACTATTATGATATTGTTCATATATATATCTACTTAAAAAAACGGGTATCTTTATCCTTGCACATTTAATCATACTAGCAGGATTATTAATCTCGTAACAGTCTGAACTCTGAAGGGTGTAGAAAAAAAATCTATTGTGACATCATATTGTCAAAGACAATATGCGTCGCGAACGTCTATTCCGTGTGGTTTGTATGTTACAGATAGACTATTACAAAATTCCACCCTGCTTTAATGGCACGTTTTAATAATTTCTTCCTTTACTTGGCCGCTCATTTTAAACGACTTGTCAAACGTGAGATATTAGTTACAGCATACAAATATGTATTATATTAAAGACTATCTGTTATTAATTGGAAATAACTGTTATTAACTGATTGTATATAAGATATAAACTCTTCCATATGTAATATAGTAAACAAAATCACTAACACAATATTTAAGATATAAAAGGGAAACATTTTTCTCTTACCAGCCAAGCTTATTCTTCGAAGAGAAACAATATCTACATCGAGTAATTGTGTCATCCAGCGCGAGATATCTAGATGTTTCAATTGTAAAGCAAGCTTTACGTTTTAGTTTATACCTATATTTACTGGAAGAAACTGCTTTTAGCAGTAAGACCGCCATGACCATTTATTTTATTTTTCCCCTATTTTCTGTTATTGTGATGTAACTGTAGTATTATTATTATGTATGAGATTTTGAGGTATTACAAGATTAAATGTACCTATTGACATTAATATTAATAATGCATTTTGAATTAATACCCAGTAGATGTTGGTTTGGGCTCCATGGAAATTTTCTTCTCTTAAATATTATATCTTAAACAAATATATAAATACAATGAAATTAATTATGAAAGTGAGAAAATTTGTAAACCTCATAATATGAAAATTATAGATATGCTAGATTGAATTATTATTCATTTAACTTTAACCAATTAAGGTAGCTTTCATAACTCAGAGGATATTTCAATTATTATAATACACACAATATATTATTATTGTTTAAAGTCAAATTATTTTATGTATGTTCATGTTATTTACAATAAGTACGTTATATTTTTTATGTAAAATTGTTTATGCAAAATGAGTACATAGCGGTTCTAGACCTAGATAAAGTTCTATGAAATTATAATCAGTGTATTTCCTTTACGTTACCAAGTACTAATATGGGAAAACACGTTTAATAATCGGCTGTGTGATGTTTAATCATAAGTTCTAGTAATTAGTTTTTAATGGCCTACATAAGGTTATTTTATTTCGTAAATCTATTATCATAAAAAAAATTCTTTCATCTCGGTATTGTCTATGAAATAAAGTTTTAAATCACTGGTCTGAGTTTTATTTGAAAAGTTTTAATATTAAAAATATGAAAATAATCAGTCAATAGAAAAGTCACTTTCGTCCCAATCTTGAGGTAGTTGAAAATTATCCCAAATTTTTCCTAAATTCGATAACTTAGGATCGAACTCATCATCTTCAACGACTCTAACGTATTTCATATTGTCCATCCAAGACAAATTATTGGCGTTTTTTCTCCGCTTTTTAGGTAAATGATGGCTTTGTTCAAGTTTGGTATTTTGTTTATCTAAAGATATATCGACATTAAGTTGTTTGTCGTTAGTATCATCTTGAGACGGTAAACTGATTGTTTCTGATGTATTATCGATAGTTTTTATATCATCGGAACGTGTCTGTGTATTCACTATGGCGCCTGAGAGGTCAATTGTAGGAGAATTTGTTGCTCCAAAGGTATTTGACGTGTCAACTAATCGGGTATTATTTAGATTAAAAGTAGGGGAACCTGACACGCTGGTATTTATATGGATGTCTACAGATTTTTTAGCTTCATCTTTTCCATCTGTACTTGTTGCAACAGAAATGTGTTTGTCTTTATCATTTCTTCGCTTTTTAGGTAAATGATGGCTTTGTTCAAGTTTGGTATTTTGTTTAACTAGAGATATATCGACATCAAGTTGTTTGACGTTAGTATCATCTTGAGACGGTAAACTGATTGTTTCTGATGTATTATCGATAGTTTTTATATCATCGGAACGTGTCTGTGTATTTACTATGGCGCCTGAGAGGTCAATTGTGGGAGAATTTGTTGCTCCAAAGGTATTTGACGTGTCAACTAATCGGGTATTATTTAGATTAAAAGTATGGGAACCTGACACGCTAGTATTTATATGGATGTCTACAGATCTTTTAGGTTCATCTTTTCCATCTGTACTTGTTGCAACAGAAATGTGTTTGTCTTTATCATTTCTTCGCTTTTTAGGTAAATGATGGCTTTGTTCAAGTTTGGTATTTTGTTTATCTAAAGATATAACGACATCAAGTTGTTTGATGTTAGTATCATCTTGAGACGGTAAACTGATTGTTTCTGATGTATTATCGATAGTTTTTATATCATCGGAACGTGTCTGTGTATTCACTATGGCGCCTGAGAGGTCAATTGTAGGAGAATATCTTGCTCTCAAGTTATTTGACGTGTCAACTAATCGGGTATTATTTAGATTAAAAGAAGGGGAACCTGACACGCTGGTATTTATATGGATGTCTACAGATCTTTTAGGTTCAACTTTTCCATCTGTACTTGTTGCAACAGAAATGAGTTTGTCTTTATCATTTGCTATTTCGATCGCTTTTAATATATTTTCTTCCTCTCTGATAATTCCTTGTAAGAGACGAGTTTGTTTCTCAATAATCTAGAAGGGATCTTTTGTAAGTACTATTGTCTAATATTTCCTTAAGCCAATAGAGCTATTTAGAGGCCCTTCAAGTATTACGTAAGCAGACTTATTATTCATGATTAAAAATAATAGTACATTAACGTTTTAATTTTTTGTAGGAATCCTCGAAAATGCTTTTCGTTTACAAGCATAATCAATGTGTGGGTTACCTATATGTGTAAAAAAGTATTTACTTTTTTACACATATAGGTATTATTTAATTACTGTTGATGAAAGCACGAAATAAGAAAATCAAAGACCCCCCCAACAGTGCTTACGTAATTCTTGAACGACCCCTTAGCTATTTTTTTTTGTGAACTCCAAATCACTTTCGCCTGCCATTAGCTGCAGCCCTGTATTAAGTGAATGCTACGCAGTGCGAGTTCACCAGTGTATTCTGCAATCGGGATTCCCTTCTAAACTAACTCCACCCAGCACAGCGATTTTTTGCCTCGTTTTTGACTTTGACAGCGGTAAAGTAAGTTGGAATCGATGTTTATTAAGTTTAATTATTACAGCATAACGAAATGCCAAAATATAGTAATAATATTAAAATTTACATTACCTTAAACTACTCTCAAATTTAATAACTATTTACAAATTCACCATATTCTTAAGAAAAAACATAAACCAAAAAGAGGTCCGAATAAATTTTATCGGCGTTTACCTGTAAAGTGCGAACATCTTTCTTCGTAAGTCTTTTATAGGTGCTAAGCTCATCTTTCATTTGCTTTGCTTCCCTTATGGTTATAGGTTCGTTATTATATATATAATTTTCAGTTCTTATGCTTATCTTTAATAAATTGTCATTTATTTGCCTAGCCTAAATAAAAACAATCATTAGTGGCCTTATAATTATTTCATTACACTTCCATCGTTACAAATTATTTTAATTATCCATGGTTATGTAACATCAAAAAGGTAAATTAATCAAAAACATTTTCTTTTTAATTGTCTATAAAATAAACATATTCCTAAAATTAGATTCCATTTACGGTAATTATTCATATAAACAGGGTAGTAATTCATGACTAGAAATATCATACAAAACTTACAACTTTAAGATTGCTCAATTTATTTTTCTTTGTTCGTCCTACCATCACAATACTTTATGTATGATTGATAAGGAATTAAAAAACAAAATTGTAGTAACGTAGCCGTTGCCGTTGTAATAGCAATTAAGGAAAGTCGAGAATGCCATTGTCAACTGTCATTTACGTTCCCGCCAACTTTCTTTTCCTTTTTTTATATAGTTTATAGAAAAAAGTGGTACGCTAAAACTCAAGTTTATAGTGCACCATTTTAAAATACATACCTATATAAATTATCAATCATAAAATTCTGCTGGGACATAGAAAATATATAATGGAGAACCCGCAACGGATAAATATAGAACCCTATTTAGTATATTGTTTATCAAAAGGATTCAGTTGTATGAATTTCCTGATTTATAAAACGAATGATAACACTTTTGGACAAATCAGTACAGCTTGAAATTCTCAAGCTGGTAATTGTATTTAGTATTTTAATAATAAATGGCATCAATTAAATAATAACAAGATGTTTTTAATCCTTCATGGATTTATTTTTTTATGTAGTCTATGGATATCAGATGCTGGCTATGGAATCTATTCTAGTGAACAAAATCCGTAAGTTTCAATATTTAATAAGATTTTAATTACCTATATTAATGACTATGTGTATTTTCTACTGCTATATGTATGTTAAAAAAATACGCCGATTTAAAAATTATATTTTAGGGACCTAGAAGAAAGTATTGGCGGGAAATGGGAAGCTTGTGTAGTGGACACACTTTAACGATCTGTTTCTTAAAATGATAATGTATAAAAAAAAATAATACTGACTGTACCTGCTTATATCCATTGTTACAATTTTCCTTTTACAACTTTTCGTACTTTCGCAGCCAATCCGACGTACAGGCACCTGCATACGTACCTGCGTATCTGAAAAATCAGCAATTCTCGAAAACCGCGTATACTCGGAGGTACACTGGAACGAAAACAGTCCCTAGGAAGACTTATAGTGGCACTAAGACCGCTGGTACAAAAACTGCGTATGGCGAGAGGAGGTCGTGGCAGAGTTCAGGAATGGCGTAAGTTTTATTATTTTGAATCTTATATTTAAATACAAGTAATTGTGTGCGACAATATCTATATTCTAATTGTAGAGTTCATATGTATTGCCTTGCCTTAATAAATAGGCACTTATGTAATAATGTATTTT
Source organism: Pieris napi (assembly GCF_905475465.1). NCBI lineage: Eukaryota > Metazoa > Arthropoda > Insecta > Lepidoptera > Pieridae > Pieris > Pieris napi. The sequence continues at coordinate 9,323,758 of NC_062245.1, forward strand.
TAGTTTTATGTTATATGATAAGCCGAAATTAAAGTAAGTAATATTATAAAATATTTCAGGCCAAATTACAAGGAATTCTACGGCAATGCCAACTCTGCTTACACAGGTAAGAAGCTATAAAAAAGCCTCCTTAATCCTAACCGCGAGTGAGACAGATATTTTTTATGTCAACATCATTAATACATTTCTTTACTGGCAAGATGATTGATCTCTCTTTATGCAAGACAAATGCATCAATCAAGCGCTAGACTTACTGAAGCACGTTGTTTGGGTAGGCTTTGGGTGGACAGGCGTATATACGTATACATAAAGTCTAATACTGTTACGTTTTATGAACAAAGGGTAACTGTTAGCTCGAATAATGTGATTCACATTTAATATTTTTAATTCATCGATTTTAAATTATATTACATAAATCCGAGTATCAGGTGTAAAATAAACATAAAAATATCCTGAATTTGGGTTGAACTGTAACTAACTGTAGCCCTGCGTTCAAATCCCGGCACCTATGTACTTTTCCCTCTATGTGAACAGGCAAGACTTCCTTGCTCAAACCCAAAAAGGTATAAAAGGGTGATGACCTGCAGATTCAATCTAATGATATTACCTAAAACAAAAAAATGTATAGTAGTGTGGATTATATAACATTTGCAAAGTTCTGAATACATCGGAAGCCCTCTGCGGATATTACGTTATAAGTGATAATCTGTGGATTGTAGTATAACATTAGTAAAGTTATGAATACGTCGGAAGCCCTCTGCGATAGTCCCTAAGTGATAATCTGTAAATTCCAAGGTTATATGAGCTCGGTATGAGCACCCGTTTGTAAATGATAGTTAAGAGTCTTGTGGTGATCTATATTTGGTTGAGAATGGACCTCACCACCACATCTCCAATGACACTATCGTTTCCCGGCTTGTAGTAAATTAGAATCATAAAAATACAAATTCAATTTAAGAAAAAAGGGTGCGTGTACTTATGTACGCGCGTAAGTAGTTATACTTCTTTGGCATTTTTAAAAATAGTTTTTGATTGCATGCAAATAATTAATTACAATTAAATAATCAAAGACTGGAAAAGCAGTCATTATAGTCAATAAAGTTCAGTTTACATTTGAAAAATTAAATAAATAAATATTTATTATTATTCTCTTACATTAAGTGTAACATAAATTCTATTATTATTCGAATGTTGTTTTTAAATTATGTCCAATATGCCGTAGCATCTACCGTGGTCAACTTCATTCTGTTAATTTTGTGTCACGGTGCGCGCGCATCGTAAAATTTCACTCTCTTCAATTTTTCATAACGCGCCTAAAGAAGTATAACTTCAAAAAGATCTTGATGAAATGCAATATTTATTAATCTAGCAATGTTTATTCTAATGGCTTCAGGAACGTTAATTGGTCATTAGCGTAATTTAAATTATAGGTTTGAGGAAGAAATTACTAGGAAATTGTTAACGAAACACAGTAAGTAAATTTTCAAAACATAATGAAAAACTGAAATAAATTTCAAGTAATTTTAATAAGTTTTCGAATGACAATCAAATTGCCCCCTATGGGGCGAGGGTCCCACTATGGGAAACACTGCTCTAAACCTTAGTAAAATAAACTTTTTGTAACTTTTTTACTTGTTCCAGTGAAAAATGTATATTGTCACAGGCATTTGCAAATCTTTTGCAATCTTTCTTTTATATTTATTATTTTTATATCATTTAACGCTTATCATTAAAAGCTTATTTGATTAATTGAAATTGCTTCTGGCAAAAATGTAGCAAGAAAATGAATAATCTATGTAATGCTTTACTTTAGTGAGTTAGTATCAAAATAAAAATAAAAACAATTTTTCACAATATATGTAGTAAATATTTAATGTTAAAGCCGTTAACTTGAAATATGTACTACATAATGATAATGAAAATAGAGATAAAAATGATCAGCAACAATAATTGTATGTAAAGTAATAATATATGATTATTATAAAATCATTTTCAGCCAAAAATATCAGTCACATATCACGACCTTTACATTTTAGTGCACAAATAAACCCTAAATTAAACATTTAGTGCTTACTATCGGTGCGTGGGTGGGTATCAACGGATGTTTGAGCTAATATCGGCCGGTTGTCGCGACGCTTTTAATTTTGCGACCTAAATAGGCCTCAATGTCATAGATAAAATGCATTTGTGCATCTTGCAAGTGTGTCATGGGTCTTTTTTATAGAATCTGTATATATATGCATTGCTACGGATAAGCGATCTGTTTGGGTTGGGTTCCCTTTTATCGCTTAAGGTCGTTGTGATGCTATAAATTCGGTATTTTAACGTATGATTACTGTGGAGTACCATTATCATTTAAATTACCCTAACACCTCGTTTCCCTTAAACGTTCTATTATAATAAGAAAATGAAAATGAGGTTGATCGTGAAATTTTCAAGATTCTTGACTAAAAAAAACGTGTGGCACTCGGGGACTGCCGCGGTAAAGCTATTGCATAGCATTTTTTATTAACTTATGCTATTATAATTATTTATTTTTTATTCATGCAGTATTTACTTTGATATTAATTCAATCTACCACTCTACCAGACTCAGACTAACACGCCTATATATTCTGTCTCACTCTAACGCGTACCGGCTGCATATTTTATCTCAAATATATCAGGAAATCATACAATGCTTCATAAATTATGATTTTTTTAATCTGTTATATGAAATGTGGTACATTGCATCACATTATTTATTAGTTTTCAGATTTGAATAATATATTCTGCCCATATCCACTACGCGTGGGTGGATCATACAGGATTTTCCCTGTAGATATTATTTAATTCGGATAGGCGAGATTTGATTATACTGTGAAATTATTATTTGACTACATTTTTATTGATTATTATTTGATTACATTTTTATATATTATTTGTCCAGGGCGCGTAAAGTTGTAGTTATATTTTTTTCTAGAGCCCTGCCAAATATGATACTGAGTATCTTCCAATGTTTTATCTATGGTATTTTATCCTGCTTCATCAGAATATTTTTTAGTAACTTAAATAAGGTACTTTGATATTATGACGAAAAAACAGAAAATAGTGCGATTAAACTTGATCCTGGCGGTCAAGCAATGTCAATAATATGTAGTAGTATTTGACGCTTTACTTTAGTGAGTTAATTTTACCATTGAAAAACGATTTTGACGTTATACTTCTTTTGGCGCGTTAGGGAAAAATGATAAGAGTACATTTTTTTCTATTGTTAGTGTCGTTTTTTCTATCAACGTAGGCGAAAATAAAATTTTTGAAAAGATTTTTATATTGTTACGCCAAAGAAGTATAACTTCTAACGCGTGAACACACACGGTTTTTTTTACAATATATGTATATCTAATCAAAGGTTAATAATAATTTGATTTTGACCATGCTTAAATTTTAAGTTTTCTCTTTTAGCAAAATGCGATGTAGAATGCAAGAACAACGGCATTTGTATCGATACAAACACATGTCTTTGTCCGCCGAACTTCGACGGCAAGTTTTGTGAGTTTGAAAAGAAGCCGTGCCTGGTCTACCCACCAACTCCGCAAAACGCAATCAAAAAATGTTCAGCTGAGTAAGTATCGCTTGAGCTTTATTGTTACTTATAGCTTTTCTGTGCCGGAACTCTGTAACTCCCAAAATATTAAACAATCCCAATATTGTAATATTTTTATTTATTTATTTATTTTTCTCACAAAAACCTAAACTTAGAACATAAGCAAGTGACAGTTATATTCTCACTTCTGTTAATGGAAAAAGCAAGTCTGTGAGACTGATGCCTGATAAAGGTAAGAGTACCTGAATATTGTAATAGAAGCGCTACGAATATTGTGGTCCAAGGAACGCTGTTCTGCAGACCTACGGTATAGTAGCAAACCCTATAATAATGCTAGGTTTTCTATTTCATCTCCCGACGGTAGGGATTCACTATTCCTATTAGGGATTCATTTGGGCGTGCAGAAGTCGAAAAGTATTGTCGAAGCAACAAATTTGACTCTGAAAACGTGATCGCAGATTGTCTGCCTTTAAGATAAAACGAAACTACAGTTCCACGATATCAAAATCGTGTACTGCCTTGCGACTGTAACTCACTTCACGACTGATTTGAGCGCGACCGCCGCTGCGGAAACCGCCGTGAGAGTTCGAAAAGTGAGTTACAGAATCGCAAGGCTATAATCGTTCCAGCGCTGATGCCAAGATAAATTTTGTATAAAACAATACAAAATACATATAATTTTTTTAACTTATTCATACATATTGTTGTTTCTCAGAATGTGTACAATTCAATGCGTCAAAGGTCACAAGTTCATCGATGGGACAGCGGTGGCTAATTTGCGTTGTGAGAATGGCCACTGGCAGCCAACACGTGCGGATATAACTTCGATTCCCGACTGTGCACCTGAATGTGACCCACCGTGTGTTAATGGAGGGGTGTGTCTCGCTGTTAATACTTGTCAATGCCCCTCAGAATACAGAGGACCGCAGTGTCAATATGGTAAGAGAATATAAAATATACTTATTAACTACACTCTTAATGTCTCCCTTAAGGTTCTGATCCTATATTATCTATTATAATGAGATGACTTAATGCATGTGCCATTTGCACTTTTAATAACCAAGAATCCCGCGAATTATTTTCAACAGATACGTTCAAATAAAAAAGTGGTGCGACGGCCTTTAACGCCACAGATTTTTGTATCTGTTTAGTGATCATTTGTTTTTTAGGTATGTAGTAGCTTTATGTGCCTGATACATACAGACGACTCTGTGGGTCTAAGGTATGCCGGTTTCCTTACGATGTTTTCCATTACCGAATGAGCGACTGTTAAAGTGCACATGACAGAAAGTCTATTGGTTTAGCACCACTGGGATAAGAGTCTAACGCTGTTTATAATGTACCAAATTTTGATGAATGTAGTGGAGGTTTCGGTTAGTAATTGTTAAAACTAAAAATTACTGAAGGAAACTCGATTTTTCGGTCCAAGCGAAAACTAGCGAATAGACCATGAATTAAAAAGTCTATATATACAGGATAGAAAAATACCAAGAGTTCAAAAGACCACTCTATATTGCCTATATTGCCTTTATCGATTACCAAAAAGCGTTTGACTCTCTGTTCCATTCATCAATTTGGGATACGCTACTCTCTCAAGAAGTACCACTAGACTACATAAAAGTTATAAAAAATATCTATGATAACAGTACTAGCAGAGTCAAGCTAGAGACTACAGGACCACCCATACAAATAAGCAGAGGTGTACGGCAGGGAGACCCACTCTCGCCAACTATCTTCATAGCGGTGCTACAGGCCATCATTGGTAAACTAGTTTGGGAAAAAGTTGGCATAAATATAAAAGGACGTTACTTGAGTCATTTAAGATTTGCTGACGATATAGTCCTGCTCTCAGAAAATACAAACCAACTACAAGGAATGATTAACGCTCTACACGAAGAAAGTCGTAAAGTGGGCTTGGAAATCAACCTAACAAAAACTAACGTCATGACGAACCATACTGAAAGACCAATATACCTGGAAAACTCACCCCTAACATATGTAAACGCCTACATTTACCTGGGAAAGCAAATTTCATTTAGCCAAAAAAATAACGAACAAGAAGTAGAGAGAAGAATCAACATCACATGGAAAAAGTTCTGGAGCTTCAAAGAAATACTCAAAAGTAAAATGACTATACGAATGAAAACGAAAGTTATGAACACCTGCCTACTGCCCTCATTAACATACGCCTGCCAAACTTGGAAATTTACTAGAAAAGTAAAAAATAAAATTATATCCAGCCAAAGGAGTATGGAGAGGAGCATTCTGAAAATAAGGAAAATCCAAAAGATCCGCCACACTCATATAAGACAGAAAACTCAAGCCATTGACGCCCTCAACTACTCACAAAAGCTCAAATGGCGATGGGCGGGTCACGTAGCGAGGCTAAGCGATAATAGATGGACAAGAGAGACAACACAATGGACAGGCCCACTAGGACAAAGAAAGAGAGGAAGACCAAATGCACGCTGGGTAGACGACATCACAAAAGTGGCAGGCACTCATTGGTTACGAGCGGCAGAAAACAGAGAATACTGGTCTTCTCTGGAGGAGGCCTTTACCTTTCATGGAGAGGGTTCTTGCAAAAAAAAAACATTAAATTAAGTATTGTTATGAAATTGTAATACTTATAGTAAGCAAGAAATAAAAGGCTTTTTATTTTATTTTTATTTTTTATTTTATTTTATTTATTTATTTATATACAGGTTTTTGCTTATTGATATATTTATAATAAAAACGTCTTCTATAAGACACATACAGATTATTTATAATCATCTTAATCAAGTGGTTTTGATATATTTATATATGGTGATTGTTGCTGTTGTCTATTAATTTTTATAACTTCGCCTTATGATCTAAATTCTTTCTTTCATTACATTCGATATTATGTGTGTCTTGCTTTTTGTGTTATATTTTTCATGTAGTATGCATGTTGTTTTGGGACTTTTAAATATGACATTATACAAATATAATATTGTAGTCATTAACACTACATATCTCGTGGTAACAATATTAAATTTTGAGTTTTTATTTCAGACCAGGACTTTTTGTACGTTATTAAGAATTCCAGATTTTATATTTCAAAATCTTTTCAGCTGCAACCGTTTGTGACATCCGTAAGTTGGCGTTCAATGGTGGCTACAGCTGTTTTGGAGATATGGAGAAATTCTCTTGCAAACTCACTTGCCCTACTGGCGCGTCCTTCAGCTCTCCCGCTTCTGAATTATACACCTGCCTATATAGTACTGGAATATTTGAACCACAGCCTATACCACATTGTGTTTTTGGTAAGATAATTAAATTTTCATTGATTAAATCAATAACAATTCTATATGCAAAACACTCGTAACTGCTACTAATCCTACGTGAATCGTACGTATCGTGGAAGGGCATTAGGTCTTAGGCTCATATTTGAATTTGTATCTGAAGTCACAATCTCGTCTAGACCAAATATGTTTGAAAGCTCTTGAAATTAGGTTTAAATTTTATTGACTTTATAGAATACGGGCAAAGTAATAGCAATTACGCCGCCATGTATGGAACGTTAAATTATGGTATCGCATTTCTTTTGTTTTCAGACGAAGTCGTCATTATAACACCAAGCAACCATCACTATACTGATGTAAGTCGGGTTATTTATATATTATAACATCAATAAACTAAATAAAATTGGTTCGTTTTTTGTAAGTCTAAGCACGATACCAATACTAAAATTCAATTTTATAATCATTGGCAGTTCATAAAAGTTTACTTTAAATGTAAGATAATATTTTATATCTACTTGCGACGTTTTTTTCTGAAATTATTAAATATGTATTAGTAATAATCGCTCGGCAAGCATTTTATTTACGGCATGCTTTCTGTATTACCCTACTTTTTAACCCTAAAGTTTGTTTTTTATAAAGTAATATATTTTTCTGTAGACGTACTATTCAATATACACTCCAAATGCTACTGAGGTGACAACCCCGCATTCTGTGGAAGGCCACCCAATAATCGTGGTACAAGATTTGACTCCCAAAGGTGGAAGCTGTTTGACCTGGGCCGGAACTCATTATAAGACCTTTGATGGCAAGATTTACAGGTAGGTCCAGATGTCATCATAAATAAAGAGATACATACTATACTTTAGGTATATTGTAAATATACTACATAACACATTATTTCTTTAAAATTGGATTTTGTGATACCTGAACTAGTAGTTTATATGAGAAAGTCTACTTAACAGTTATACATAAGCTTACTAGAAGACGCTAGATGTGGTTAATTTTTGGCGGAAAAATTATTAATTTTTTAATGTCGAATTTCCTTATTGTACTAAGCGAGTACTACACTTTTAAATTATATTTCTTTATATATACGCTGTATATATATACTATATTATTTACATAGCTCGACGTTTCGATTATGTTTCGGCACGTTTTCAAAAATCGTGCGAGTGACACTCTTGCTATATATTAACTTCCTTTCATTCAAAATACAACAGCAAAATGCGCCCACAGTACCAATTGATATAATAGTACGACATGTAAATAAATTCTAACATTTTTAGTTTTGAATCTCCCTGCCAACACATCCTAGTACGCGATTCTTTAGACCACAAGTACACTGTAGCTATCCGACAACCGGAGTGCAAGAGAAGAGGATATTGCCCCTCTGAGATCACCATATATTTAGAAGATAAGATGTACGCGCTTAGTATTGGAGGTCAGTTACATTTTGAATTATAAATTGAATTTATCAGAAATTCTGTAAAATTCTTCAGGTAGTCTGTAAACAAGAACAAAAACTCTTGCTATAATTTTTTAAAAATTTCTAGCTCAAGCAACTCAAAGATTTGATTATGAACCCTAGGTTGGGTTAGGTTAGTTTGATCTCGTTTTCAAGTTTCAAGTTTTTTTAGTTCTTTATTTGGTAGTTTCTTTGGAAACGTTGACAAGGAATTTCTTCGGAAACGTTGACAAAGCAATTCTTCTGTTACCGTATAAGGAATTTCTTCGGAAACGTTGACAAGGAAATTCTTCTTTTAACGTACAAGGATTTTTTCGGATACGTTGACAAGGAAATTATTCTTTTAACGTACAAGGATTTTTTTCGGATACGTTGACAAGGAAATTCTTCTTTTAACGTACAAGGATTTTTTTCGGATACGTTGACAAGGAAATGATTCTGTTAACGTACAAGGAATTTCTTCGGAAACGTTGACAAGGAAATTCTTCTTTTAACGTACAAGGATTTTTTTCGGATACGTTGACAAGGAAATTATTCTTTTAACGTACAAGGATTTTTTTCGGATACGTTGACAAGGAAATTCTTCTTTTAACGTACAAGGATTTTTTTCGGATACGTTGACAAGGAAATTCTTCTTTTAACGTACAAGGATTTTTTTCGGATACGTTGACAAGGAAATGATTCTGTTAACGTACAAGGAATTTCTTCGGAAACGTTGACAAGGAAATTCTTCTTTTAACGTACAAGGATTTTTTTCGGATACGTTGACAAGGAAATTATTCTTTTAACGTACAAGGATTTTTTTCGGATACGTTGACAAGGAAATTCTTCTTTTAACGTACAAGGATTTTTTTCGGATACGTTGACAAGGAAATGATTCTGTTAACTTACAAGGAATTTCTTCGGAAACGTTGACAAGGAAATTCTTCTTTTAACGTACAAGGATTTTTTTCGGATACGTTGACAAGGAAATTCTTCTTTTAACGTACAAGGATTTTTTTCGGATACGTTGACAAGGAAATGATTCTGTTAACGTACAAGGAATTTCTTCGGAAACGTTGACAAGGAAATTCTTCTTTTAACGTACAAGGATTTTTTTCGGATACGTTGACAAGGAAATTATTCTTTTAACGTACAAGGATTTTTTTCGGATACGTTGACAAGGAAATTCTTCTTTTAACGTACAAGGATTTTTTTCGGATACGTTGACAAGGAAATGATTCTGTTAACGTACAAGGAATTTCTTCGGAAACGTTGACAAGGAAATTCTTCTTTTAACGTACAAGGATTTTTTTCGGATACGTTGACAAGGAAATTCTTCTTTTAACGTACAAGGATTTTTTTCGGATACGTTGACAAGGAAATTCTTCTTTTAACGTACAAGGATTTTTTTCGGATACGTTGACAAGGAAATGATTCTGTTAACGTACAAGGAATTTCTTCGGAAACGTTGACAAGGAAATTCTTCTTTTAACGTACAAGGATTTTTTTCGGATACGTTGACAAGGAAATTCTTCTTTTAACGTACAAGGATTTTTTTCGGATACGTTGACAAGGAAATTATTCTTTTAACGTACAAGGATTTTTTTCGAATACGTTGACAAGGAAATTCTTTTAACGTACAAGGATTTTTTTCGGATACGTTGACAAGGAAATGATTCTGTTAACGTACAAGGAATTTCTTCGGAAACGTTGACAAGGAAATTCTTCTGTAAACGTACAAGGAATTTCTTCGGAAACGTTGACAAGGAAATTCTTCTTTTAACGTACAAGGATTTTTTTCGGATACGTTGACAAGGAAATTATTCTGTTAACGTACAAGGAATTCCTTCGGAAACGTTGACAGATTTCTTTTGTTAACGTACAAGGAATTCCTTCGGAAACGTTGACAAGGAAATTCTTCTGCCAACGAATGTTAATCGTTTATCTTATTACTCAAAAACTGATAATTTTTACTGGTCTTTCTTTCTTTAGTGTTACTTGAACTGAGACATGATGACTAGTATTTACCAATATTTGGACTCGTTAAATAAAACAGCCGTGCACAGCACACACACATGCACAGTGCTAGATGCAAGTCCAAAGCCAACCTTGTACAATTTTGCTTATCAAATCATTGCTGACCGTTATAGAGTAATTCTACAACGTAACCAAGCCAGAACTTTTGCATAAAGACAAGTGACCCAATTTCTCAAAAAGATCCTTTAATGTTTCAGAGGATAACGCAGTGATTTTCCGCAATACAAAACGTCTGATTCCGATACCTGCCTCTCTACCTGGAATAAGAGTGGACATGCCGACGGACTTGATTATTGTTAACTTGGACATGCTAGGAGTGACTATCAAATGGGATCTCAATGTAAGACATTTTTAATTATTTATGGAATCATAATTATATTTTTTGTGATATGAAATTCAGAAAATTAAATATGTTAAGATTTACCAGCAGCGCTACTCTGTTAATCCGATTTTCACTTATTAATTGAAATTAAGAAGTGAATCAAATTAAGTAAAATAATTTCCGCGGATCTTAGGTTTAAAGACATTTATTCTCATAATGTCTGAATGAATGATTTACGGATAGTAGTATAAGCGCTTATAATAAGAAGTGCTATTGGTTACAGAATAAACCTGCTACTCACTTATTATCATTCTGTTTCACTATTCCGATAGATTCAAATGAAAAGTGCAAATTAGATTCCAACTTAACATACATTGGAAATAATTTATATTATATTACAAGATTTATTTGTATTGCAATGGATTTGTTTACGATAGGTTTGGCTGAGTAATGAATGTATGAATAACTATTTATTGTAAATATAGGCAATATAATTTCCACGGTCCGCTTCACTTTTGCGAACTGGCGAACGACCTCCAACTGTTTAATAAATTATATATACTCCTCTCTCAAATACCGGCAACGCACGGGCACCCACTAAAATGGGTGTCCATGGGCTGTGATTACAGACCTTTTTAGCAAACCGTAGGCTTGTGTTCCCTCTTATTAAAAATAAATAAACTGTTAGTAGTTTAAGGTAGTGTGAAAATTATTATTTTTGCTGCAAATAAATTATATTCCCAAATTGTTCATGCTAACATTGGTGTTAATAATTTGTTCTTATTCCAGAATTTGATAATAGTAGAAGGGACAGTAGCCCTTTGGAATAAGACAGAAGGTCTATGTGGAACGCTGGACAGCAATCCCGAGAATGACATGACAACGAAAGAAGGGCACATCGCTAAAACAAAGTCCGTTATGATCGCTTCCTGGCAGCTCAATAAAATTGGTGGTATGTCTTACAAATTTATAATAACCGTGGTGCTGAGTTCGATTCCCGAAATTTCAGCACAAAATTATATAAGTTTTTTTCATTTTACTATATACAAAAAATTGTGTAATAAATTTAAGGTATCTTATAAATCATGTGTGACAAATGATCCTTATGACTAGACGGATGAGTTATATTCAGTCATCCTAAGAGAAAGAGAAATTGCCAATAATTTACTCACACTCACTCCTCTGGCTCTAACCCAAAAAATGTCTTAACTCCGAATCGGCAAATTTCCAGCGCTCTCTATTCTGTGCCACCTACCACCACATTCTGGCATTAAGCTGCAGCAGGTCCAATAAATTAGAATTCAATTTTATCGCAATTTTTAATAGATATTTTTTTCGGGTTTAAAAACTTTTATAACAAACGTAAAATGTTACAGTGATGCTTGTATGATTGTTTTTACCATACATTAAATTGGTAAAAAATAAGATAATTTATTTAACTAGTTGCGTAAACACGTATACAGACTTATATACTTAATGTAATTAAAGCATCAAAAAATATCGTAAAGTGCAGGTAAGAAAATACAGAGACAATAATTTAATAAAAGACGAGAAACTTATAGAATGCGCACGCGCAACAATAAAATCCGGAGCATAATGAATAAGGTTATATAATCTTGTCCCTTTAATATGCGCATAATAAATGTTTTCTTTTGGTTTCTTAATGTCTAGAGTGTATAATTTTGCCTTTTCAGACATATGTGACGGTGTAACAAAGGAAATGAGCGCGTGTTTAGAGGAGACGGACGTAGCTGTCAAGAAGGCGGTACAGTTCTGCGCGAGTATCTTCAGCAAAGACAAGTTTAGGAAATGCTCTAAGGTATTGTTGACTTTTGCTCAAAATTTCGGATTAGCTACAATTAAGGAGGCAATAAAATGTTATCATTAAAATGTTTAATTTTGAATATTTTTTTTGGAAAATGTTGGATATTTTTTGTTAAACAAATTGAGTTAATAATGGATTGTCTTAAAGGTATAATATGCTACATGACCCGTAACTTTGTAAATAGTTTCGGTTCCTGATGAAACAATAAAACAATTGTTTAGTAAAACTAAATATATATATATATATATATATATATAGCTGGGAACCCTAACACAGGTATTTTTTTAACTTAAAAGGGTTCCCAAATCTTACACATTATAATAAATTGTCGTCAAATGAATAAACACATTTTTATTTTATTTATTAAAACAGTTATAATATCTCTAGCCTACGGGAATCTTATAACAATATTGATGAAACTTTTCGTCTAGGTAATGGATGTAAGTCAGCTGCTAGAAGCATGCCAGTGGGACTATTGCGCCTGTACTGAAAGCTTAAGTAAGTTTTTTTTAATATAACGGGTTGGACGCTCTCCTGATCGCTCGCGAGTGCGTTGCCGCCTTTAAAAAAAAATTATAATAAGTATTTCTATTACTTGTTTTCATAATTGGTAATAAAAGTAAAACCATTTGTATGATAATTTCTCCGATGTACTTAGTTTATTGACGTTAAATCTTACTATATTAGATGTAGACATCAACATTTTTATAATTTTTTTGTATTTATACGGTTCCTGGGTTATCGGGATGCTTTAAATGATAGAGGATTTTATTTTTACTCTATGTTAAACCTCTCGCGTGCAACAATAGAATATCAGCGAAATAATGAAATATTAATTGATATTGTAACGAATGAATGCAATGTAACAGTTGAGGAGTCTGACTATATTTTTTCCAAAAAAAGGAAAAAAAAAATTTTTTTTACTATAGTTTAATGTCACTACTTCAACGACGAAACATCGTGACATAGGAAAGGTGACGCTAAACTTTGTGAATTTATTAAAATATGGGTCATTGATAGTACTAGTCTAAGTACTATATTGTTCTTTAATTATAAATAATTAACTTTAGGTGCAGAAGAATGCGCATGCCGAACAGTGGCAGTATATGCTAAGGAATGCTTGAGACATGGAGTTGAGGAGATGGGGGCCTGGAGGGACTCCGAGACTTGTCGTAAGTTTTATCGGCTTATATATAAATTTCTAAGAATTCAAATTAAATTAAAAAAAATATTGTTAAAAAAATGGTTAAGTTTACATACGTATTCATTTTAATGGCACTATTTCTTTACAAATCGAATGATCATTTGACATTTAACACTTTACCACAGAGTTTGTTTGCACCTAAATAGTCTATGAAAGATAGCGTAAGAGCCAAGAAATCCGCAAATAATGACAAAACTATTTTATTATAGCAATGCAATGTCCCGCTGGTAAAATCTACCGTTCATGTGGACCTGATACCCAACCCAGCTGTGCTTTCCCATACGCTGCGCCTCTGAACGATTCTTCGTGCGTGGAAGGCTGCTTCTGTCCTGAAGGTTTCCTTCTGGAAGGAGGAAAGTGTGTGCAAAAGAGCGAGTGCCCCTGTAGAGCTAGGAAACAGATCTTTCCACCTGGAGCTGTAGTTCCTAAGAGCTGTAATACTTGGTAAGTTTTTTTGGATTATTACTGTCTATTCTCTAGTAATTATTTATGGGTAACGAAATAATCGGAACAGTTACACTATTGTAGTATTATTGTAATTAGCTAATATGATTAAAAAAGTTAAATAGAGAAACTTATAATGTTTAACAAGGTCTACCTTATTTGAAAATAAATAACTTTATGTAGGTATATAATAAATATATTGTTGATAATTTTTCTTTATATAATTATGATATTTCACTGCTCAAAGGCAGGGCTTTATATGCAAATTGCTTTGGAAGTCACAAAGCATGACCACTGGCTTATATCTAATATATAAAAAAATTCTCGTGTCGCGGTGTTTGTGGTTAAACTCCTCCGAAATTTTGTGTGCATATTGGGTATGTCTGAGAATCGGACAACATCTATTTTTCATCCCCCTAAATGTTAAGGGTAGTCCACCCCTAATTTTTTTTTTAGATATTTTTTTCTGTTTTTATTTTTTTATGATACAGCATTAAAAATACATACAACCCCTAACTTTCACCCCTCTACGATCAACCCCTATTTTCTTATTATAAATGATATACATGGCTAAACTGTCAGCTAGTATTATATAATATGGCGTACCATATACGACGCAATGACACTTTAAATACAAAAAAAAAATTAATTTTACTTAATAAAGTAAGAAAATTTTCGAATTAAATAATGAATTATTCTACAAAAATAATTTTATTCTTCTCCTTCAAGTACGTGCCAGGCAGGCGAATGGATTTGTACTCAAACTCCGTGTGGTGCACGTTGCGGTGCCGTTGGAGATCCCCATTACACAACGTTTGACGGACTCAGATACGACTTCATGGGCCATTGCACCTATACCCTGCTCAAAGCTGACAATTTGACCATTGAAGTTGAAAATGTCGCCTGTCTAGGGTCTATTACTGAGGTAATGTTTTTATATATGCTGAATTTATGGCGATTTTATAATAAAATTTAAATTCGTTTTTTAATTTCTATATTCTAATTAATTCAAAACTACGACATTGATCAAACTATAAAAAAGTATTCGTAATATTATATTCTTTGTTTGTTTCTTTTATTTTATATTTACCTACTTGTACAAACATAAGATCAACTTTAACCTGTACCTCGACACTTGGCACGGGCATCAATCACAGGATCCTACTGTCTCACTTTGTACCTATCGCCTTAACATTGTAAACCAATAATTATAATTTGATTGAAATGAATTTCGACACTTCGGTGCACGAAAACATTGTCATCTATTTATGTTCCACTGTCACACAATTTTTTGTAGTATTTTTCTGTAAAATAAATAAATAATGAGATATAGCTTTCAAGTATGTATTTAAATCGCTAAAGCCTGAAAGCAAAATTAAAAATAGTTTAGGTTGGAACTAAGGGTTTGCCAGATACATTATTTCATATTTTTTTTGTGGATTGTAAATAAACGTTAACACTTCGATAAACTCAGGAGAAATAAAAATAATAATGAAACAATATTATTAAGTACGAGTTACCTCTTGAAAAATATATTTTTAATTTTTAGGCTATGAATCTAGCTCCATACAAAGGTGAAGGCAAGCCATCATGTACGAAAGCTGTAAGCCTTGCTTATAAGGGAGCGAATATCCATATGAAACAAGGCGGGTTTATTCTGGTCAATGGGAAGGAAATATCGTCACTCCCTGTCACAGTCGGAGATATAAGGATACGGGCTGCCTCATCTTTGTTTATCATAAGTGAGATATATTTTTGCTATAGTTTATTAAATATAAATAAAAAAATATTTATTTATTTATTTATTTATGCTTTATTACCTTATTAACATACACATAACAAAAGTACAAAAAAACATGTTACAAAAAGTTATAAGGCAACGGGCGGCCTTATCGCTAACAAGCGATTTCTTCCAGGCAACCCTAATGTAGAATAATGAAAAAGAAACACCGACAGAGGGTAGAGAGTACAAGAATTACAAAAATTATTAACAAAAAAAAAAAAAAACTCAAAATAACCCGTTACATACATATAGATGATACTATATGTATGTAACGTAAAAATACACTTCTTACTTAAACACACATACTTAGTATGTATTTTATTATATATATAGATGATACTTTTAAACATGGGGCCGTTTTTTAGACTGGGAATTCCATTATGGAGAATGGAACTTGGGGATGAGAATGTACAAGGTTTCGTTCGGTTGTGACGTCATATTATGACGTATCAAATTACGTGTCATTTACGTGTCGTATTGCACTAGAGATGCTATTGACCAATCAAATACTCTAATTATTTCGCGCTTTACATTCTCTCATCCCCAGGCAGTTGTGCTACCAGCTAATTAGTATTTATGTTGGGCTGATAAGCCGTCTTTTATGAGCCAGTGCCTACATGTTTGATTGATATATTGGAGCTTATAAGGTGCTTTAGAATTCTTAGTAGTAGTTGAAGAGCAAATACTAGGTTTTAGTACTGATATTACGCAATGTTAGCTTTTATTATAGCAATTATGACTTGTTTTAGTTCAACTCCCGATCAAGGTGGACCTATGGTGGGATGGCAATACAAGAGTATTCGTGGATGTTCCTCCCGCATTTACTGAAAAAACAGCTGTAAGTGAATATTTAAAATTCACATAACCTAGTATCCAAATAGTTTATTTTTGAAGTTATACTTCTTTAGGCGCGTTATGAAAAAATTATGAGAGTGAAATTTTACGATGCGCGCTCACCCGTGACACAAAATTATCAGTGTGATTATAGCCGGGCGCCGAGCGTGCGCGAGCGAGATGGGAAAAAGACAATCTACAAGTAAAAAGAAATAGAATATGCGTGAAGTTAGCAGCTATGCCAAGAATTTTGAATGACCATAATGACCTTTGTCGTACTTTTTAAACAAATAAAGGAGTTTTAATTATTTTTTCAAAGGAATTTAGCAATGCTTTTTCACAAAGACCTATTGTTACTTAGTTAAAAGGTTATGTAACATACCTAGTTATTAAATTGAATGAATAATATAATAAAATAATTATTATTAATATTAATTAATAATTAAATAATATACTAAATATTATTAAATTATTAACGTTAAATATTTATTATTAATTATTTCATATTTAAAAAAAATAAAGAAAGCCAAAGAAGTATAACTTCTTACGCGCGTACATAAGTACACGCACCTTTTTTTTTTGGTCTCCGAAATTGCCGAATCTGTGTTTTAAATGAAGACATGTTTCAGGGTCTATGTGGAACGTTTAACCTGAACCAGAAAGACGATTTTCTCACTCCCGAGGGTGATATAGAACAAACGGCTCTAGCATTTGCAAACAAATGGAAGACTCGCGAGTTCTGCGATGATACTGCGATAGTCGAGCCAGAGCATCCATGTAAAGCTAATGTTGAGAATAAGGCCGCCGCTGAACAGTACTGTACGAAGCTCAAGACGAAGCTCTTTGAATGTAAGTTGGTTAATAGTAATTATTTTCTATGATGTGTTTATCACTTTGTTATATGTAGTTTTAAACGATTTAAAGACAGCCTTTCCGAAATCTGAAAGTCTAGTAGTACCGTCTACGACCTGTCTTAAAATGTATTAAATATGGAGTAATTTCTTTTTAAATTAAAAAATATTCTTCGTAATCTCTTATAAAATTTGCAACTTTGCCCATATAGAATTATTAATAATGAGAAAGTATACATTACTCAATAGTATACAAAGCTTAAATAATTTAAATAAGCAATATAAGAGATGGAAAAAAGTCCCTCGACACAATGGCATATTGTGGATCGAGAAAAAAAAATAGTAATATAAATATGTTTTGTAAGAAATTAAGCCTTATAAACATTTTATTTATTAATTTTTAAGTTTATTTAATTAAATTTATCTAAATTAACAGCGTGCCACTGGTACGTGGACGTTGAGCCGTACTACGACGCGTGCGTGTACGATATGTGCGCGTGCGACGGAGATGTATCGCGCTGCCTTTGCCCCATATTGGGAGACTATGCTATGGCTTGCGCCAAAGCCGGCGTCATGATACAGTGGAGATATAATGTTAAGGAATGTGGTAAGTTATTAATATTAAGATTTAATTTTTTTTTTCATATAAATTATTATTTTTATTTTGTAATATAAATTAGGTTTCGCTATCTTTCACTTCTTATCAATCCTTTTTATTATTGTTTTCTTTAGTCACTATTGCCTAGAAGAGATCGCTTGGTTATCCCTACCAAGCGATCTCTTCTAGGATTCCTTTTTTTTAAGTTTATTGTTATTTTTATTTAATTATTTTGTAAAACAAGTGTAAATAAGTAAGATTTTTTACAGATAACTATCTACTTGTCTGTTAACAAAATCAATCAGTTAATTGAAGAAATATTATACTGTTAAAATATATTTAAGCATTTGTAGTTTTGTTACTATTATTTATATATAGAAAAATCTTTCATATAATTGTATTGTGTAGGAACTTTTCTCTAGCTTCTGCACCCTCCTAGTCGTAACGTCTAAGTGCTGTACTGTTTAAATAAAATATATTCGTCTCTTTCTCTCAAATTGTGTTTACGCTACGATTAAAAGGGACAAATTTATGGACGTTAATTGTCAGGTATAAGTAAGTCTATGGTTTTTTCTATAGAACTGCAATGTACGGGTGGGCAGGAGTACACAGTTTGCGCGGATAGTTGTCTACGTACCTGCTCCGATTTGGCGCTTTCAGCTACGTCACAATGCAAGCCATGCTGTGTTGAGGGATGCGCTTGCCCACCGGGACAGGTGACTTAGAAAAATATATTATAAAAAACATATATGTATAATAGCAATTAACAAATATAATGACTAAAAAAACCATTATTACACGAAATTAACTACACTAATTTTTAAACAACAGATAAACACTATTTGAACTATTAGTCTGATATATCTAAGATATTAATTATAACTTTTAGTCTTTGATTTAAATTTCTGTATCTGTTTCGTGATCATTTGTTGTTTTTAATAAGTAGGTGATCAGCTTTCTATGTCTGATACACGCTGGTTAGGCAGGTTTATCCTTCACCGTTTGAGTGAGCTTATAGAAACTAAAGTCCATTGGCCTATCCGGAGTTCGAACCCACGACCTCAGGGTTGAGAATCGCACTCTGTAGCTTCAAGCTCAACTCATGAGTTGTCTGGTTTTAATTGTTGGTATAGTTTAATACAAAAATTGCTACAATATATGTATACATTTTTTCATTTGTCTGATAAATTGTCTATACTTTTATATTTGATAGCAGTTTGGTATAATTATTTACCAGGAGAACAAACCATTATTAAAATTAATACATTACATTTATTTCTCGGGCATAACCTTATGAAGGATTAATTTTAGTAGCGTGTATGAACATTTCTTTATTCTTTCCTTAGGTTTTGGATAATAATAACGAATGTGTACCAACTGGCCTATGTCCGTGTTACCACAAGGGAATGGAGTTCAAATCTGGGTATAAAGAAGTTCGCGCTGGAAGACGAGAGCGTGAATTATGGTAAATATGACTTGCAATTGAACTGTAGGATTAAGATACAAGTTAGCATACTCCTTTTTTAAACACTTGCAATGAAATAATAACCGATTTATAAAATAAATAATAGTTAAAAAAAAACTAAAAAACACGCTTTTAAAGCACATCAAACTAAAAAGTGAAAAATAATTCCTAATTTAGGCTGAAAATGGTAATGAACAAAAAATACTGGTATTATTGTGAAAAAGCGTGGGGCGCTCTGTGCAATATTTTTCGTCTATCGAACAACCTGATGTGCTTTAAAAGCGTATTTTTTAGTTTTTTTAAACTATTATTTATTTTTTAGTTATTTTTTTTTAATTTTTTTTGGATTATTGCATTGTCATCGATCTTTGACAGGTGCGCAAAGTTTGAATTAAAACTGTCCGTTAAAAGTTGGTCAAAATCGAGTCCGAAGGAGTCGGTTACATACATACATACATACAGGTGAAGCTAATATAAAGCGTGTAAAAAATTCTCCTAAATTTCCGTTTACGTCAATATTCATCCAATCAGATTCCAGGATAAAGGCACTCTTTCAGTTAGAATATGCCATGTAATTGATAAAATAAATTAATTAGCACGTGCGTGGGTGCGAAATGGGAATGTGTGCCAGCGACACCCGCGGACATACAAACGTACCCGCCCGCTGAGGACCTTCGCAGTAACTGTAGTTCTGCAAACAATATGGACTTCACCACTTGCCTTGTTGGACAACCACTTACATGCAAGGTATGTTATTTTCATTACTATAGGCAAGTATTTTTTATCTATATATTTAGTTCTAAAACAACGTGTATGGTATCTAAAAAAACGTGTAGTCTCCATGTCTTCAGGCGTAAGATGCTGCAGCCAATGTTGATCCGTGACCAATAGTGATAATTGCAAAGTTGAAAATTATTGTTTTTTTTTTATATGTATTTGTAAATTGCATGTTTGTATTTTTTTTTAATCTAGTTTGTTTTTTACTTTTAATGTTGAAGTTATTTTCTCTTCATCATTGTAATGTTTCCCTATAAATGTTGTGCACACTTGTTATTGATGCACATGCATGTATCTTGTTTTCTATGTTATGTGTTCTCTGTAAGTGTTTGTATGTGTTTCGTTAGTGTGCCTTTTAAAATAAAATAAAAATAAATATTACGTTACAAATTTTACAAAGATATACGTTAATTATATTAGACTATAGGAATTACAAACAAGACAGCAAAAAGTAAAAATAAAACGCAAATTTAATCTTTTCTAAATAGAAAGTTATATATATATACCTAATATTTTTAAAAGAGCACATTGTTTAAAAACGACTAGAATTTTGTTTGCACCGTAGTGGTAAAATTGAGAAAAGGTTGTGTTTTTCCTTTCTTCTTTTGTTCTTGTTACTTTATAAAGAATATTCTTTCTTTCTTTATCAATATTTTTTATAGCAGAATAAAAACAAAATTTGTTATTAACAATAGACATCTTTGATGTACTGCGTATCAATACTATTTATTCAAACAGCTTGACAACGTTTGACGTCTAATACATTGATAACATAAAATTAAATATAGGTTTCTTCTTTTAGCTTAATTAAATAAATATAACAGAAAACAATAAAAATTCGAACCGGTTGACCTTCTGATGACAGTTTCAAGTTCTGATTCAATTGAGTTCGATTCGACGAACACTTAATTAATAATTGAATCTTGATCTCTGATACAGCGCCTGATCGTGTCTTGCTTCGAATAGAAATTAAGTGAAATCAGTGACATAACAGTGATATGCTTAATAAGTAAACCGATTAAATACGTCAAAATTTAATCAATTTAGTCAGATGAATATTCAGTATAATACCATGTAGGTTGTACCACGTGACGTCGAATGGTGCAATTCTATTGGCCGATATTTGGGTCGGAAAAATAATCAATTATATTTTTAATTGTAAATAAATAAATAAAAACTAGTAATTGTGTATTTGAAAAAAAAATAATGATTTTTTAATGTATTTTAAAACTTTATTGTTAATAATATTGATATTTAATGCAAAACCTTCAAAATTTTTTTTTTTTAAAACCCATTTGCACGATTCTTATTTAAAGTCCGATTTAGAAGTAGGATTTTCTAAGACAAATCTAGAACGGCGCCGTTACCTAATATTTGTTTAACTAACTCCCGGGGCAAGAAGACTAAGAAGAGTTTTTTTATTGGTTAGCTATATGTAGGTGTTAAATATTTCCCTCAGTAAACAATTCGTATTGATAATTAATTATGTTTTAATAGATAGGTTATTTGCCTAATATTGCGGGATAATTTCGATTAAATTTTATTTGGAAGAATTGAACACTGCCATGGTCTTATCGTTCTTTGTTTAATCCCGAACGATAAATATATTATTTAACATTATCAGCGTAAATAATCTGTATTGCAATAAAATATGGTTTAATATATTAATAGTAACAACTTGCTTGGAGATATCTCATCGGCGATGACCTGTATGAATTTTTTACACAATATAATTTACAGAACATGCATCTACCCCAATCGGTAACAACAAAAGAATGTCGTCCGGGTTGCCAGTGCAAAAAGGGTTATGTACTCGAGAGCACAACGAAGAAGTGTGTGTTGCCAGAAAGTTGTCCATGCCATCATGGTGGCAGAAGTTACCCCGATGGGCACACAATGCAGGAGGAGTGTAACACTTGGTATTTATTTTAAATAATATTTTTGTTAAATTATATCTGCGTTATTATAAATATCGTAGTCATTACTAGGTATTTTTTTTTGGAATTACTTATGTTTTTAAGAATCTAGCTTTTAGTTAAAATACATACTAAATACAACCTGTGCAAATATCAAACCAGAGTATTAAAAAAATATTTCAATTACTGTTGTATAAAGCATGAAAAAAAATTTAAACAAAATATGATATCTCTAAAAAGTTTGGAGGCGCCGGGTATCGATCCCGGTACCTCTCACATGCTAAGCGAGCGCTCTACCATCTGAGCTACGCCCCCGATATTTATATCACCAAAAATATATATGATAATATAATTTACTAAATACCAACAGTCGGCATACTCGCAAAACACCTTTCACTTGCGTCAACAGACTGGTTATAACTGATTCATTAGTCGCCATTCATAAAGATATTTATTGAGGTTTTAACTAATGTTTATAGTTTACTAGCTGATCCGGCAAACGTCGTTTTGCCATGTATATTATTTATAATAAAAAAATAGGGGTGGATCGTAGAGGGGTGAAAATTAGGGGTTGATCGTAGAGGGGTGAAAATTAGGGGTTGTATGTATTTTTTAATGTTGTATCATAAAAAAATAAAAATTTAAAATTTTGTCTAAAAAATAAAAAACAAAATTTAGGGGTGGACTACCCCTAACATTTGGGGGGATGAAAAATAGATGTTGGCCGATTCTTATAGATATCGGATAAGCACAAAAAATTTCATCAAAATCGGTCAAGCCGTTTCGGAGGAGTATGGCAACGAAAACTGTGACACGAGAATTTTATATATTAGATGACTATACTAACGTACCTACATATTCCCGTCCCAAATGGTGCATACAACAGATTATATATTGCATTTAACAGAATCAGCCGTTAGAGTCTACTACCCGAACGAAATATTCTTCCGCCGGAGTTGAATCTATACCTACATTCTACAGCTACAATATCTGTTATGACTTACCCTGAAAAGCGCTAACGAAGTTATTTTGTCTGCTAAATATATATACGACTTCTCGATGTTAGCCACTCAGTCTTCGGGCCTTCAGGCCGGTCAGTCGGTGGTAAGACTGAGAGGACCCGACCTTTAGGTTGGAGGTAATGCAGCGCCTTCTAACCTTCACTAATCATAGATTTGTACGACACGATGATGACGGAGATCATATAACGTTCATAGAATACATCTATAGCTACAAATGGAGTGGCCTTAGATAAAAAAACGTTCATTAGTTTAGATTTTATTTTATTTAGGAATATTAATAGTTGTCAGGATAAATAGGGATACAGTGCTTACATACTCACGTACACGACATATCAATTAAATACCTCATGTCCTATTGGAGTTCTACGGGACTTCTATAAATTCGTTTAAGAACAGAATTTATTCCTAAAAGGTCGGCAACCCACTCGCGAGGCCCTCTGGCACTGTCCATGAGCCGCTCACTTAACATCAGATAAGCCTCCTTTTGCCCACTGTTCTATTCTTCTTCTTATAGTGCCATCTCCTTGCGAAGGTTGGCGATCATCATGGCTAGTTTAATTTTGGATGCCGCGCTTCTAAACAATGACTTGGTGCTTTGACCAAACCATTGTCTTAGGTTTTTCAACCAAGAGGTGCGCCTGCGGCCAGGCCTCTTTCTACCTGCCACTTTGCCTTGTATGATTAGGTGAAGGAGCTCGTATTTCTTGGACTGTTCTATTAAAATAACAAAATATTGTTTACACGAACTGTAAAATAATTTAAAATGCGATTACTAAGAAGGTATTTCTTGCAGCACCTGTGAGAGTGGGAAGTGGGCGTGTACCAAGCAGCAATGCTCAGGAGTTTGTACAGCCTGGGGAGACTCACATATGATCACATTTGATGGATCAGAATTCGACTTTGAAGGCGTGTGCACGTATCTACTGGCTAAGGGTGTATTGGACGGACAAGATGGCTTCAGCGTAGAAATACAGGTATGATGAATGTTCACCTACTTTACTCTCATAACGAAGATACTGTATCATTCTCTGAAAAATTGTGTTAACTTAAAAGAATGAAATGACACTGATTTTTTCCAAATAGGTTTTACTTTTTATCGATTTGAAATATTCTTTGTTCAAATAATGTTTTAGGTTTTTTTCCTCCAATGTTTTTATGCTGTGCATGATTTATGGGCCGGTTCTCATTTATATTTATTTCAATTATTTACATAAAATGAGGTCGCAGTTATAACGTTATTAATAATTTTGCTGACATATGAATTCAGAATTGAAAGTAAGCTGTTCCAAAATGTACGCAAACAATATTGCGATTAATATTTAAGTAACTAAGCAAAAACAACTGATTGTAACTGAAATATAACTTTAGGATACTTTTGTAAATAAATAGTATTTAATTAAAATAGCTATTTAAGCTTCAGAATACTCATATCAATATTTATGTTACCTACAGAATTTTTTGATAATTTAATGATTAGAAAAAGGTAGCTTCAGAATATGATTCTAAATAAACCTATATCAAGTATAATTTTAAACATCACTAAAACAGTAATATAACAATGTACTTTAGTAATCACGAAACAAAATAAAAAATATATTTGGAGGCGCCGGGTATCGATCCCGGTACCTCTCACATGCTAAGCGAGCGCTCTACCATCTGAGCTACGCCCCCGGTGAGAAACAAGTTGAAAGATTGCAAGACATTGAAAGTGATACATAATGCATTGCGTACAAAATGCGCGTACGTGTTTTCGATTATGTAAGATCCAAGTTTCATGACGTGATAATATTATGATTGTTTCATAACTATATTAATAATAAAATAATGCTAACGCAAATTATTTGCGTTTAATTATTTGCTTAAGTTCGCCCTCAAATAAAGCTTCTTAATGAGTGTGAACAAACACTACTATTTAAGGCAAAGTATTAGTTACTATATTATCCTCCTCATTATTCCCTACTACTAGTACTAATTTTATTCTTACGACTGACATTTGTATGTACTTAGGGCTTATTATTTTAAGATAAAATTGTGTAACTCGGCCACTAAACCGTTCTTTGTCGTGCACTTACATTTAAATAAATCTAAATTTTATTTAAGAGAACCTTGTGGAAAAAGTTTACGCGTGTACCTATTACACATTTAAATAAAATATCGTGTCCTCGTGTTGCATACATTAAAAAGTATATAAAGATCCTCTTTATGTGCTCTAATGCAGATTGCTAAATAAAAAGTGTTGTTTTTATAAATGTATCTTTCATACCAAGGCTCAATCTATTCGAGAAAATATCAAGACGTTGCGTTACAAAACTTGTGTGTGATCTATTTTGAGTGAACTATTTTTACACGAGTTTAGTATTGACTCATTCCGCAGCTATTGTTTCCTTGGCTAAGTGGTTAACGTATATAACTAAGGTCTTGGGATCGATTATAGGCGAAAAAGTGTGTACAGTGAAAGACATTGCAGAAATCTGTCTGTTCAGATAGATTATTGGATCAAGATATCGCATTTACAGCGTGTAAGATATGTTAGATAAGATAATTTAATTGGTAATAAAATAAATAACACTTTAAATGATACTGTATAGGCGATTTTCATTGTCCAGCGATTTTATTATAAAACTCGGTGTTACAAGTCGTATTCATAATGCGCCATAAGAAAGAGATAATGTTATAAATTCGTGTTTATACTTATCTGAATTATTAAAATTTTAGTTAAATGTGAATTTAAATCTAAATAAGATTCATCTATATTTCAATATAGTTTTTAGTTTAGTATTAGTATTATTAGTAGTTTAGTTTTGTAGGCTAAGAAGGTACTTTAAGGCAGAATGTACCTAATATTAAAATTACAATACAGCTTTGAAAGAGTTTTGCGAAAAAATTAAACTTATACGTTTCGTTATACAGAATGTTCCTTGCGGTACAACTGGAGCGACATGTTCCAAGGCACTTACGCTTAAAGTTGGAGGTGGTGGCGCGTCTGAAGAAGTCGTCACACTTGCGAAGAACACACCTCTACCTGATGGCAAGAACTTGAAGAGGTTTGTATTTCATTAATAAAACAAAAATACATTTACTAGTTCCTCAGATATAATTTTATATACTTAGAGGTTATTAAAAAAAAATTGTGTATGTGTGTGTGTGTTTTAGTTACTTATATTTCTAATTTGACCTATGTCGAACGAAACAATATTTATATATGAAATTTTTTTAGGAACTTTATTCTTCGTCTACTAAATAATCACAATATTGGTTTTAGTGTACATTTGATTCACATTTATAACCCCAACACATTTACTAAATTAAATGCAAAGGACTTATTAGCGAAAGTGTTTAAAATAAAATCACAAAAATGTATTATCTCTTATATATTACAGAATTAAGAATCGCACAGCGGGTGCGTATACGTTCCTGGACGTACCATCTGCGGGCGTGAGCGTGCAATGGGACCGCGGTCTTCGTGCCTATGTGAAACTAGATTCTATGTGGCGTAATAGGGTAAAGTAATTTGTTAATAAGATGTTACTGCAACATAGTTAACAACAGGAATAGTTACCAGATTACAAGTAAATTACAGTTTGACAGTTAAATTTTTCAAGTAAATTATTGAAAATTAACGTGTTTTTAAAGTTAAGTTAATTTAAATATGAATGGCCGTTTTTTTTATTACTCGTATAGTATACAATATGCATTAAAAAAAAACTATTATGTGCGATAAATACTTCTCTGCATTGGTTTCATTGTTCTTTTTGCTTTATTGGACACATTCAGGGCTCGAATACATGATCTCTCATTTAAGATTCGCAGACTTAGGACTAATACTGCTATTGTACTTCAGGTCTAAATAGATTTTCAATCGAGTCAAGATGTTGCAAATCAAATGTGTTTTTAATATTATTAGTATTACTAATAGATGCCAACTAATGTTCCAGGTGAAAGGTCTCTGTGGAAATTACAATGGCGATACTCGAGATGACTTCCAGACGCCATCTGGCGGTGGTCTTGCAGAAACATCTCCACTTCTCTTCGCTGATTCCTGGAAACTGAAAGCAACTTGTCCAAAACCCAATGAAGTTACTGTAAGTAATATTTTTATCAATTTTATCAATAAAAATGTACAATCAATTGTTTACACGTATTTTTATAAATTATACCATTGTTTGACTGTTTTACATATTTGGATGTTCAGATACAAAATTCACTACAAAACTTGAAATCAACGTGAATTCAATAGATCGTCTTTTGTTTTCGAATATGAAATTTGAATAAAAATATGTTACTGAAATAAAAATGAAAAATCCAAAAATGAAGAAGAAAACTTGAATTACTACTTTTATTAATATTACTATAAAACATTAAATGAAATCCATAGGACCATTGCAAAGATCGACCCCATCGCAAAGAATGGGCATCGTCAACTTGTGGGGTACTAAAAAAGTATCCATTCACAATGTGTCACAGTGAGGTACCTGTTAGTGGGTTCGTATCGCGTTGTGAAGCGGACGCGTGCGCGTGCGACTCGGGTGGAGATTGCGAGTGTGCGTGCGCGGCGATCGCTACGTACGCGCACGCTTGCAATGCTAGGGGCGTGCACGTTAAGTGGCGCCATCAGGAGTTGTGTCGTGAGTAATTATTTTTACAAATTCACGAAAGAAAATGATGATTTAACAAAAATGCTCAAAATTTAAGACGGAAAAGTTTAAAGTTTGATCATCTAAATATATAATAAAGCACAGTAACATTCCCAGTAACTGTATTTCGATACTTGCATAATAAATATGTCACGAAAGAAGATTTATTATTTTTATTATTCTTATAAAGTAATTATTAAGAATAAATTAACCTAAATTAATAAATTTAACAAAAGTATTATCTTGTAATTTAAAAAAGAATCAATAGTTTTAAATTTTATTTCTATTACATATCGAACTTTGTATAGGTTTTTTAATGGAATATGTTGTAAAAAATAAGTTTCATAGTTCAACCCAAAACTATGTGATTCCAGAATTGAATTCCATCCATTTGTGTTACTTCTAACTTCTAATTTAAACTTTCTTGACATTTTGGTGTAATGTTTAGCTATGCAATGTGACGAAGAGTGCTCCAACTACAACGAATGTATATCTGCGTGTCCACCAGAGACGTGTGACAACACACTTGACTACGCTGAAATTAAGGCAGTTTGCGAACAAGAAACTTGCGTTGAAGGTATAAAAAATTTCAAATATTTAGTTTAATTTACTTTTTCCACGCTTGTATTTTGATGTGATGTGCCCAGTACAGTGTGTTTTTAACATTTTATTAAAAACCAAGCCATAATTAAAACCGTTCTAGCTGCCGTATTTTTTTTAATAACAAATGTTATATGCAGGGTTCAGACGGTCAATGAGATCTCGTGAATCTTTATTGATGTGTAAACGCGGCAGAAATAAATAATGACATAAATTCTACATTTTTTTGTGATCCATCAATATCTGTCGATATTTATTGATTGTTTGTACGTGTTGATTTGGATGAGTACTCATAGTAAGATGTTGGATCACTGTTTTTACAAAATTAAAGTAGGTACGTAACTGAGTACGCAAATATATTGTTTTAATGCACTTACCTTAATATAGCATTAAAGTAAGTTAAAGTTTGGCCTGTATTATGGGAATACAGGTCTTACTTTTATCGTCCATTATTAAGGAACACTTGACGTGTTTCGTCCGCAGAATGATCTTCTGACTACTGGCGATATTGAAGTCAATATCTATTGAATGTGTTGAACGACCAGTTGATTCACTATATATTGAGATAGGGATCGCGATATTTATTGAGCTTCTGACCCCTGCCATATAGTAGGTATTCTCTCTAAAAAAATATTTGTAAGTAAAAAGCGTAATATGAAAGCATACTGCATCATTTAGCATTTTTAATATCTACTAGCTGATCCGGCAAACGTCGTTTTGCCATGTATATCATTTATAATAAAAAATAGGGGTTGATCGTAGAGGGGTGAAAATTAGGGCTTGTGTGTATTTTTTAATGCTGTATCATAAACAAATAAAGAATAAAATTTAAATCTAAAATTAAAAAAAATATTTAGGGGTGGACTACCCTTAACATTTAGGGGGATGAAAAATAGATGTTGTCCGATTCTCAGACATACCCAATATGCACACAAAATTTCATGAGAATCGGTCGAGCCGTTTCGGAGGAGTTTAACCACAAACACCGCGACACAAGAATTTTATATATTAGATTAATTTCAGGTTGCAAAGCAAACAAAACGTGTCCAGAAGGTACAGTTTACTCAAATAGCACCTTAAAGG
Organism: Pieris napi; assembly: GCF_905475465.1. Classification (NCBI taxonomy): domain Eukaryota; kingdom Metazoa; phylum Arthropoda; class Insecta; order Lepidoptera; family Pieridae; genus Pieris; species Pieris napi. Next base: position 9,353,451 of record NC_062245.1, read on the forward strand.
AATGTGTTCCTCGGGCAAAGTGTAAACCACTTTGCATGACCCTTCCCGACGGCACTGAGATATTGGAGGGAGAGGTCATTGAACAGGACGCCTGTCACACTTGTAGATGTTCTAAGAAAGTTCGTGTTTGTACTGGACTGCCGTGTTCTACTGAAGCGGTAAGACTTTTTAAACAACAATTTGGTCCATTAGTAAGGCCTAATAGACCAAACATACCTATCAGGTGCTTAATGACGTATGCTTTATTTTTGCATTAGGTTAAAATTAGACTTTTTAGAATTCCACAATTCCTTTACCAATACCATTCTTAATATAAATTAAAATGGTTTCCTGAAAAGTAAATTTACGCTTGGTTGTAATGACTTATGTGACTTATTGTCCTATTACCCTTAGATGGGACAGAGACTCCACGCGTCCGATATTGAGCCTATTTCACCCCGCTCCAAGTCTTTCCGGTTCCCTTTGCCTCATCTGCAAACTGTACGACGCCTTGGGACATCCACGCTTCCACTTTCCTTACGGGTTCCAATCAAGAGCCTGCTTGGGGATATAATTGATACCTCTTCAGTGTTGTGGCTATCCATTTCCACTTGCGTCGCTTGATCTGCTGGCTAATGTTGTTCGTTAGAGATATTCTCGAGCCAGTAGATACCCAGAATATGGCGAAGACAGCGGTTGACGAAAACTTGGAGCCGGTGCGAGATGTGTTTAGTGACCTTAGATGTTTGTCATAGATAATAATAAAGTTATATTACTATAATTTTTCTTATAGTAATAATATACGATTAATTGGAGACTTTGGAATTAGAACAAAAACTTTACAACCAGAATTGAAACATAATACAGATCCAAAAATTACATAATTTCAGACAAGCCCAGAACCAACATCGCCACCAGAAACAACGCCTCACGATGAAGCTTTCAGATGCAGCGATGGGTGGAGTGAATGGATTAATCGTGGCCCATCCGAGATCGGTCCCACAGGCGAATCTAAGGATGTTGAGCCATTGCCTTTACCTAAAGAATTTGTAAGTATTGTTGCCAGTGTTGAAACATTTACTAAATCTTATGTTCTATTTTAAGTGAATACTTTTATTAAATCAATTAAAATTCCTAGTCTATCTCATTCATTAGAAGTACTTTAGTGATCTAGTAGTAACAACATGATTTCGTCATCCAATTCAATAATCGTTGTATGCGTAATTAAATCAAAATTTCACCGTTGTATGGCAATAAACCATAACTTGTATCTTGTTAGTCCTACATATTTTGGTCCTTCGAACCAGAACCTTTTACCCACCGGACATCCAGGAGCACGGTTTCGTTCCATCCTTATCTGGTTGACGTTTTGAGATCTCGCACAATCCGTTGGCTTCGTTGTTTCTTGTTCGCACAGCTTAGGATTGGAACTCCCTCCCTGCGTCTGTTTTTCTATAAAATTATAGCAAATATAGCATGGCATCAAGAAAAGAGCAAATAGGCATATTTAAGGGTGACTTAGGAACTTAGCCTAGTATCATTTCATTCATTCCTTCCATTAAATAAGATGCAAGCAAATACCTGTCTTTTTGTTTTAAAAAATCTCTAAACGAAATAATGTTTCCAGTTAAGTGGTACGCCAATGTGCAAGCGAGACAACATGACAAAGATTGAATGTCGCACTGTGGGTGACCACAAAAGCCCGAAGGAGACTGGCTTAAACGTGGAATGTAGCTTAGAGAAGGGTCTTGTCTGCAGTGAACGGGAGAAGACTTGTCCGGACTTTGAGATACGCGTCTTCTGTCAATGTGAAGGTATGTTATCATTTATTTCAAAGTTTTTATTTTAGTTTTACTTTGAATTCTCGTAAACTGTTAAATATAAAGTTATTAAGTTGTAATACCTTCTAATCTTATTGGCCACATGAGGTTGTATAAGAATGTACTCAAAAAGTTCCCAGTGAGAGCATATCGACAGTTTTATTCTTTTTAAGTGTATTTTTCAGTAAGAACAGCTGAAGCGATTGGGTGGACTAGTAATAAACACTAAATAAAATAGTAATCATAGTTTTTGTTATTGCTAACTTTACAATACAATTTTTAAATATATTTTGTCACATTAACAAACTTGCAGAAATATTCCAATGCTTGGACTCGACTCATCCGAACCACCCACATCCCACGGACTGCAGCAAATTCTACGAATGTACTCCAAACCCTGGAATGCCTCATCCTCACGCTGTGCTGAAGGACTGTCCTCCGGGTCTCATGTACCACTCTACCTTAATGGTGTGTGACTGGCCGGCGGCTGTCATTGCCGATAGACCTGAATGCGGAGAAGAGACTACCGGTGAGTTTTTTGAACTGCAATTCTAAAATATAACTGTACTGCTATACCACTATTCCGGTTTGGTAAAACTTTGCGTTAGAGTAATTTGATAAGTGTAACTTTTTTTTAAATATATTTATTTTACAGAACAATACAATCCAAATCATGGTATATTTGAAACCACTGTGGTTTCTATTAAAGTAACAATAGCAGTCTGGTCGGCAGCGCGACAAATCCATATAAAAATAGATTTTCAACTTGTTTTTTTATGTTACATTAAGCTATCTAATAACTGACATTTATTAGCCGCGGTAATAAATACTTCAATGTTCTCTCACCATAGACATTGTTTGCTCTCGTACAGAGCCGAACTTGCGTTACAGCAAGTCAGTCAAGCAAACGTAATCTAACTTATTGACTAGCTTGTTGATCAGTATCAATCATCTTCCAATATCTAATGAAGGTTTTATTTACAGTACCTTCAACAAAGACAACCACAGAACCAACTACAGGTATACGTTCATCTAATTTCTTTGTCATGTCTTTAATCAGTCTGGTAATATTTATAAGTAGTTATTTGTATTTGGTATATGTGATATTTTCAGTAAGAACAACTCAAGCGACGACAAGCACAGAATCAACCACAAGTATATGTCCGTCGGGTCAAGTGTTCAAAGAGTGCGCGTACCCTTGCGACAAACTTTGTGATCACTTCAAACGTGCTCTGCAGGATAAAGGACAATGCTTTATTGGAGAGGTAAGGTTTTTGTAAAAAATATATTATTTATTTATGTTTTTTAATATTTAGTCTTGATTTTATGTTTATATGTAGTATATTGTTAATTATTTTAAATGTTTTTTACAAATCTACGAGTAGGATGTTTAGAAGAAACTGCTCTTAGAAGTGTCATTCCAATTCCAATTCCATTTACATCTCTTGTCTACTTTTTATTTTCTGTTTTGTAATGTTAATAAGTATTTTGTCGTATATTTCTTATAGTCTTATCCTTTATAAATATAAGGGTCCTTAGAGGATAGGTTTAATTATTTTTATAGTTTGCAAAACTAATAAAATGGACTCCGATAGCTAGTAAATTCAAAGTATAAAGTCCTTCGTATAAATTACCTTTATTTTTCAGAAATGTATCAGCGGCTGCGTAGACCATTCAGTCGATAATATGAAGTGTGAATTTGGATCCCTCTGGAGAGATGAGAAGACCTGTGTTCCTGTCAAAGATTGTACCTGTCAGTACGAGGGTAAAATTATAAAGGTATGATTATATTGGCATATTTAAATATTTCCGCCAAAAAATGATTGCCCTTGTAAAATGTTCCCAATAGTTTCTAAGCAGTTTCTTACTTTTGTGATAATCTCTATATACCACTTTGTTAAATTGAGTGCTAATTTAAATTTAGGGTTATCTCTTGATACTTCTTATACCGTAATATTAGAAAAATATAAACAGTAGCAATTGAAAAACGCCCCAGTCACGTCTTTCGTCTACAGGCCTAATACTATTCTTTTTAATATTAACATAATATTTTCCAGCCGGGTGGTGTCGTAGTAGTTGATGACTGTACTAAATGCCAATGTCTGGACAACGAACTTCACTGTGACTCCAGTGACTGCGTGTCTATCATTGTTCCTATCAAGGGTTCCACTCATTCACCAATGATCTTCCCTGAATCTCACAAATCGCCTTCTACGACTACAACATCCACAACAACCACTACTTCCACCACTACTCCTGCCACGACCCCTACAGCACCTAGTACATCAACTAAAGCTCCTGATACGACACCAGTTCCTTCTACCACGGAAACGACAACTGTTTTCATAAGATCTACAGTAACACCGCCACCGAAATGTAATCCAGATCAGTAAGTTCTTTATTATTTTAACGTATGTTGTAATCTATACTTTTACATTTGTTTTTTTTTTAAATTTAATTGCATGAATCTCGGGAATTCAGGAATTACTTTTGTGTTTTGGATAGACCCTGTATCTGGAAATGAGATTGTAATTTGGGATAGCTTTAATACACTTTACTAATCTCCCTGCGCTTGATTTACCGTATGCAAGCTTTGGAAATTTGACTTTTAATAATAAGCAATTCTTTTAGCTTTAAAAAACTACTATGGGAGGGCACTCCGCTACCCGCTAGTGCCTTTACGGCAAGTTCCGCTGCTAGTCCTATGTTCGAACCCTACTTCACTAGACTTGATGGACGACCTTCTGAAAATTCTGGTATGTACTATAAAAAATAGTTTTTTTAATGGAAATCTTCAAAATTAAAAAAAGAACTCCTCATTCTATGCTTCTCTGACGATATTTAAAAATTTATTTTACTTTAGCCGGAAGCTGGAACCCATATCCAATAGACGACAAGCAATATGTACAAGTGGAACTACCTGAAAAGACCCCAGTTTACGGTGTGGTGATGCAGGGTAGCCCACTTTTCAACCAATACGTTACTAGCTACGAAGTCATGTATGGAGATGATGGGAATGTATTCTCTTACGTTGACAGCCCAAGCGGCAAGCCACAGGTCAGAAAATCTGCGATAATCGTTTATAATTTTTTTTTATTTTGTCTTGTTTAGTTGATAACTCCATTTTCCATAGAAGACATTAGTTTTTGCTTTTACATTTAAATTAAACGTGTTCCTCCAAGTTCTAAATAATGTCATGAAATTTATCATTAATCAGCCATGACCTGGATATTGTCTTTAAAAAAAATGATTATTTCAGGTATTCCGTGGTCCCGTAGATCATACGTCACCACTAAAGCAGATGTTTGAAAAGCCATTTGAGGCTAAATTCGTTCGTATTCACCCGCTCACCTGGCATGAAGAAATTGCCGTACGCTTTGAACTTATAGGATGCGAGGAATTTACTGCAACTGTCACAACTCCTACCACAGTTACTACTACTCCCACTACCGTTCCTTCCACAGTAAGCACTCCTGTCACTCCCACTCCTACTACACCTACTACCCCTACCATCCCTACTACCCAAACTACCCCCACTACCCCTACTACGCCTACTACGCCTACCACAATCATTCTGACAACGCTGGCGCCAACTACCGTAAGTTATTTTTGATTGAATTTTCTATTTAAATTAAAAGTAAAAGTTCCGTTATCCAATCCTCCGTTTTTTTAATATATCTTTGAGTACTAACGCGTCAAAAGTCTTAGTAAGATTTTTTAAATCAAGCAATTCTAGTAAAAACGCATTCAAATGCACGAAGGCCACATTACTTTTTAATTTGAGTTAAAAATTCTAAATAGCCCGAACCACTGCAATGTACGGAGCCTTTGGGATTGGCAGCTGATTTACCGATAGACATGATTGAAGTGAGCTCTAACAATGATGGTAGACCCAACTTTAAGCTGGACGGCACCAAGGGCTGGAAACCAACATACAGTACTCCTGGAGAATGGATTATGGTGAGCATTTGAATTTAGTTAATCTCTCGTAAATGTTACTTTGTTGATACTAAAGATTTATTAACTAAAAGATTATGTTTATAAGTTGTTTTACAAATACCTTAAAACTGCATGATGCACACATTTTGTGTGTGGTTTTGGATGTGTTTAATGTGTGTATTGTTACTTTTATTACTACTTGCTCTCTCAACTTGTTGGTCGGTTACCTTCTATATTACTGTTATCCGTCACTATGTGGCAAGCAACTTCATTTATATTATTAATTTTCAGTTTAACTTCACATCTCCTCGCAACATTACTGGCATCAAAACTAAAGGTGGTCCTAGTGGTTGGGTCTCATCATACAATATCATGTACACCTGCGATCTTTCCACTTTTAACCCAGTGGTTGATGAAAACGGGAAATATAAACTGTTCCCTGGCAATTTTGATGCGGATTCAATCGTTATGAACGAGTTCAGACCATCTCTACGTGCGCAGTACTTGAAGGTCCTACCGCTTAAGTGGAATGAGGCTATTGAGATGAGAGTAGAGCCCATTGGATGCTTCGAACCATATCGTAAGTCGTACTAAGTTATCTTAATGTGTCATCTGGTATGTCTTTTGTATGAAAAAACTTGCTATGTTTGAGATAATATTTTTTTGGCGTGCTTCCTGTTTTCTACACTCTTATTTACCAAATAATATTTCTTTAATTTCATTTATAGTCGAACCTGGATAAGCGAGAGTTCAAGGGATCACAATCTCATTCTCGCTTATAGAGGTTTCTCACTAATACGAGTTTCTCGCTAATGCAGGTACATGGCGTTTCTCTCTTATAGAGGTACCCAGCAATAACAAGTCACATAGTCACATAATATACTTTATTTAGAACTTATTTACACTTTTAAAAAATCCGTCAATTTCGTTTGGGTTTCTGTTTTAGTATTTTGAATGGTTTTCTGTAACTCATAAACTATGGTAGGAAGTTCCACGAAAGTTATGAATGAGTCATAAAATAGCAGATGTTAAATTTGTTTAGTCATTTCTTACTGTATGTGTGTATCTTTTATGTATGTATTTTTATAGTAGCTATAGTTCCTAAATAATATAAATAAATAAAGCTCGACTGTCGCTTATAGAGGTATAGATAAGTAGTAGTCTCACTCACGGAGGTCCATGAGGGAAAAACGACTCTCTCTTACAGAGGTTTCTGACTACTAATAGAGGTTTTGGGAGCCTAAAATGACGGGTCCCGGCTATTACTCTCACTTATAGAGTTTTCTCACTAACCCAGGTTTGACTGGTTAATTTTTTGGCACCCCAAATCTAGATAAAAAAAATCTTGTTCTCGATTTTAAAGCATTACGTGAAGAACCGAGGGACGAGCGGGTTCCCTTACCCAAACCGCCGTGCGAATTGTGCCCGGACGTACCTGTATCGTCTTTAAGTCATAAGTGTGCTTGCACACCACCGTATTACTTCGATGGCGAAAACTGTGTTCCTAGGGATGAGTGTCCTTGCATGGTTGGATTTATGTCGTAAGTAATTTATTAGCTTTTTAATTAAAACAGATTTTATTATTCATTTATTGATGAGATAAAACAATGAATTCTCTTAAACAAAGTTATGTGCGCAGATTTCTGCATATTTTTCTGGATCTGTTAAAGCAAGAATTAAGTAACTGGAAATTTGTTTCACCGATCAATCATCTCAAGAAATACTCCATGTGCCTTAGAGCCGGTACATATACTTTTAATATTTCAGATATCCAGTAGGATCTGCTTTCCGTGGCGACAAGTGTGATGATTGTATGTGTAAGTTGGGCGGAATCACTGATTGTCGGCCAGCCGCGGACTGCATATGTGCACCGGTGAGTAACTTGTAAGGCCAACTTAAACATAAGGTAGATTAAGAAGTAGGACTAAGGAGAACACAGCGTAGCTATTCCACCGTGCAACAATTGTGCGAAAAATTGTATAATCCTGGGCACACAGACGCTTCAGCGGGGTAACAGGAGTTCATGAAAAAGAACTGACGAATCCAGCCATGATTTCAACGACTGATCCGACGTGGGGTTTTAGCGGGTATGCACAGCAGTGAGTCCGACATAACCCTCCATCACAAGGTAGTCGTGCCGTGGGAGGGTATCCCACAAAAAAAACTAAGAAAAAGCTTACTCTTCCACGCCATTCCTTCTTGCAGGTATTGTGTCTTCTTATATGAATATGGTTTATCACTATGTCAAAGCCCTTCTTTCACAACGCAGAGACACTTCCCTGTTTCTCTCTCGCCTCACTCTACAGTGAGCGTGATAGATCATTGTACATATATAATATACAACTATTCCAATGCTGGATGCTTTTTATGTCTTAAAACAAAATCGGGATCCTTCTTCTGATCGTTTTGGATATTATTTACGATACTTTGTTTTTCAAAATTATCAGTTTCTTTGTTATTGAATTCACGTTCACAATTTGAGGCAAGAGTGAATAAATTCAACACATCTTATATATTGGTTCACGACAAAATGTGTTTAATATGTTGGTGATATCTGGTAATCATTGGATCATCACTATTCTGTGTGAGTTGTGTTATATTCGAAAGAATTTTCCATTATTCCAGGGTTTTGTGCTAATTGAAAAATATCTAATGTATTATTTTTTTACGCTTTTTATAGGACCTTGTGCCTCAATTATCACCTTCATGCGAGTGTCTTTGCGAGCCGTGTGCGAATGGTACAAAAATATGTCCGACGAGCAAGTTATGTCTTCCGTTGGAGAAGTGGTGCGATGGTCTACAAGACTGTCCGGATGATGAACGCGACTGTACCACACGTGCTCCTGTCACAGAAACTGTCATCACGACTGTACTGCATACTGAAGCAAACACTCCACCTACGGTCACTACTCCTGCAACTACCATTGCTACTACTGAAAAACGTGAGTACATATCAAAATTGACACATATTATGCCTAATAATCGTAATAAATCTATATATCTATCTTATGGCCTAAGATTTCTGTATCTATTTCGTGATCATTTGTTTTAATAATAGGCAAGAAGGTGATCAGCCATGACATATAGATTATATAGGCTGTGCCTGACACACGCCGTTTACTTTTTTGGGTCTATGGCATGCCGGTTTCCTCAAGATTTTCCTTCACCGTGCGAGCGAGTAAATGCTCACACATAAAAAAGTCTATTGTATCTGGTAATCGAACTTGTCCTACTTTCGATCCTCAGGGCCAAAAGTCGCTGGCTGAAGCCACTAGGCCGACAATATTTACTATTTAAAGGACGCAGTGTAATTCTATTTAGCTCCAAATATGTTACGGTACTCGAGTTTTTTCAAATATATATTAAATGACTATTAACTGATGTACGTTTTATTAAAACATTGTGTGTGGTTTGTTGCATTCCTAATTTTCCTGTAAAAATCGATTCGTGTTGACGACTAAAACACTGCTTAAATCGCATGTTTTATAACAGTTTATTGGACTTTAAAACAATAGTTTTATGTGTAAAAGTATATTTGAAATCGAAATCCATATAATATAACATTTTTTTGTACGTTTTCAGCGAAAGAATGCCCGAAAGTAGAATGCCCACCTGGCTACACTGTCATGTATACCTCGAACACCCGTTCGAGCCACTCTCGTAGTACTTCTGACCTTCCACCGCCAAGACCCAGATACTCCTACCAGCGTTACTACCGGGGTGGTTTCGCTAAAGGAGGCTTCTCAAAAGGTGGTTTCGCGAAGACTGGTTACTCTAAAGGAGGTTTCTCGAAAGGCGGTTACGGTACGTCTATTTAATTAAAAAAAATATTTTTATTGTATTACCAGTTTTCGAAATATTTGATATTGTTTTTTTTTAAATATAATTATTCACAGGATTACATTATCTCCTTTCGTGTTAAAGGTCCACCCGCACCTCCGCGTCAGAACCAAGCGTTCTCACTGGACAAGCCATCACCAACGAACAACACGAACAAACAGGAGTGTGCGCAATTCAAGTGTATCCCCGCTCTCCCCCCGCCGTTCAAACCCGGATCGACACCCGCTCCAGTCGTCTGCTCCACACCAGCTTGTCCTCCTCATTACACCCTCAAACTTGAGAGCGTGCCCACTGAGATCAACAGATGTCCACAGTAAGTAGTCATATTAGACCTATCCCCACTTTCCCCTACGTATCAATGCTTAGCTCTCCAAGTTCAGTCAAGTTATATTAATATCAAAATGCACCGGTATGCTTGGTAACTCTTTATTAGAATATCGTCAGTTTTCCTACATAATTCATGGCTATTATTTACCTGTGAATTTCCGCATTTGTGACTAAATTCTAAGCCGCAATAAAGTTTGCAAAGGAGAAAAATCTGATAGGGAGATATTTTTGGGTTGATGAGAAATGGACGAAAGACTTCATAGTATGGTATCCCAGAGATGGGAGACGGAAAGGGGTTCATCAAATAAATAGATGGGAAGACGATCTGCCGGAAGGATGGAGAAGATCAGCTCGCGAAAGAGACGAGTGAAAACAATAAGGAGATGGCTATGTCGGAAGATAACTTGCCCAACTGGTTGCTGATAGCTAGTGTGATACTCTGTTTACTATATAAAAATTGTTTATATATAATAAATGTTATCGCTTAGGTTAAAATATATAAATGTATGTATTTGGTTAGTGAATAATGGCTTTTATTATTATTACTTAAAAGGATTTATTGTATTCATCACTCTTTTTTTAAGATACGTGTGTGTACCACCCCCGGAGAGACCGGTGTTCTGCAATGTTACGGGACGCACGTTCAATACATTCGACGGTATGGAGTACAAATTCGATGTGTGCTTCCACATACTCGCTAGGGAGAACCGATTTGATGCTTGGACAGTGCTCGGTATGTTCCTTATATTTATATTATTAAATTTTATAGCATGTTTTTTTTATCTGAAAGTATTATTTATTCGTTAGTAACATAAGCTTTGTTTAATAGAAGTTAAATATAGTGATATTTCATCTATAACAATTCCTTTACAATTTCTCTTAATATTTATTATTATTAAATAGTTATAACTATGAGATCGAGACCTTTCTACTAAATGAAAAGGTCGGTTAAGGCCTACTACACTTTTACAAAACACAATATTGGTTATTCAATATTATGGGGAATCTAACGGGCCCGAGTGACGTTGTCCTTTACACAAACAATAAAAAATTGTAAATTTACACCATTCCTTAATCCACTTGAGCACTCACAAAACATTCAAAATCACATCAAAATCGGTCGGCCGTTCAAGAAGGAGTTTAATTACAAACCCACGCCCAGAAGATTTATATATATAAAGGGTAACATGAGATAAGCGTACATAATTAACTAGGCGTTATGTATTTCACCGTAACTTTACAGCCCGCAAGAAGTGCTCAGTAGACCAAGGCTGTTCCAACGAGTTGTTGGTCCTGCAAGATGACCAACTGATTCTGGTGAAGCCAAATCTAATGATAGAGTATGACAACTACGAGTACACCGTCGAGCAGACCAGCAAAATCTGCTTCCAGAAGAACAGCTTTGACGTCTTCCGTCTTGGAAATGGACTCGCAATACAGTCAAGGAAATATAACTTTACAGTTCTGTACTCTACGGATGGTGACGTTAAGATTGGGGTAAGTTGGTGGTGGTAACTTCATTATTCTAACACAAAAATATTTTAATGTAAGTTAGTATAAAGAAAATCATTTTTTCTGATTCTTTTATTCTTATTTTAAAATCGGGTTGTATATTTCGTAAATAAAATCTTATAGTAAAACTAAAATACATGTATTACCTTAAAAGACCCTGTAATGTAATTCTTCTTTATTTTGAGGTAGTGAGAAATAAAGCAGTGACGTGTGCTTGACGAATATTCTAAAGGATGGTATAAAACTTCTTTATCATCAGGTATCCAAAAAATACATGGGCCACGTAGACGGGTTATGCGGCGCATACGACGGTGACATCTCGAACGACCGACGACTACCAAACGGTCGTCTCGCTCAAACTATATCAGAATTTGGAACAGCTTGGGCCAAACCAGGGCTGCCACGAGATGCTTGCAAGACCAAAGTGATTTCACCACAGAAACAGAAACGTGTGTGGGATCTGTGCAACGTTATAACGTTAGTGTTCTTAAACTAATAAAAACTGTCATAGTAAAGGCTATAGCCACTATGGAAATATATTTGATAAGAATTTTAAAGTTACTACAAAACTTACAAAACAAACCTTTAGGATAATAAATAATTTAAAATTATTGTACGAGCCAAGGCTGTACATTTTGCTCTTTTGCCTGGGGGAGTATGTACGAGCCAAGGCTGTACATTTTACTCGCTCAGGCTTCCTTAGTTTTATAAGCTTAATTATTCCCTATGTAAGTACGTGCCACGGCTCGTACATTCCGATCATCTACAAGCCTGATGTTTGTCTTATGTAAGTACGTGTCCTGGCTGTACAGTTTGATCATTTATAAGCATGACGATTTCCTACATCGTCGGAGTCACTCCCCGAGAGTATAGCCCGACGCAGGCACTCTCTTCGACTGTTACTATGCAGTCATTCGTAATTAACTAAATCGTTGGAGTTTCACCCCGGGAGCATAGCCAGACGTAGGCACTCTCTCTGTTTGTTAGATTGCACTTATTGTATAGCAATTAACATAATAGTTATTATTTCGCTCATATTCTATTGTATAACGCGAGTGATAAATATAGAGTAAGTTCAAATTATTCTATTATTTCGAACCCCTGATGATCCAGGAACCGTACAATTATTGTATTACGAGAATACGAAATGACTATGGTAGAAGTAAAATAATGAAACTATAACATTAAATCAACAATCTTTATCAAAGATACTGCTAGGAACAATTAATTTTGAACGTAACATACCTTACAGCCAGGAGCCATTATCGGAATGCGCGAAAGTTCTTCCATTGGACAAATGGCGTAGTATCTGTCTAGAAAAGATATGCGAGTGCGCAGAAATGGTTATCAACGGAACAAAGCGTACTGAGGAACAGTGCCGATGCCTTCTCCTAGAACAAATGGTGGCCGAATGTCTCGCAGCTGATAAGAATATTAATGTGGATACTTGGAGAATACAAAACGATTGCCGTAAGAATTAAAATTTGTTTTTATTGAAAATTACTTTCAAAACTGCAAGAAATTAAGGCCCAGCATTGACCCTTGCGGTATCCATATTTAGAGATATTATGAGATTACAATATATTTGAAGCCAGTCTTGCGATTCTAGTTTTACTACTAAATTGGACAAAAAGTCCATGTTATGTATATTTGTCTAAAACATTATTAGGTATATAAAATATCAACAACTGAAAAAGATAAAATTTATATTAAAAATCTCGAGAGATGTGTGGATATTTTAAAATCGATATAATAACTGTCACATTTTCTGGGATTAATTACAGCTGCCGATTGTCCCCCGCCCTTAATCCACTACGACTGCTACCGCAAACGTTGCGAGCCCTCCTGCGGTCCTCTTTCTGCGGTGTCTGACTGTTCTGCTGAAGACGGACAATGCTTCCCCGGATGCTACTGCCCTCCAGGAAAATTGAGAAAGGCTGACCAATGTGTGGCACCTCATGATTGTCTTGACTGTGAGTAATAGAATATAATACGGATGAATATAAAATTACATATAGGTATGTTAACTAAAGCTGGCGGCTTCAACACATTTACACTTTGTGCTTGTGTAGTGTCTGTGAATAAGCGCGAGACGTTATGTTAAACTGAAATACAATCATAAATACATCATGAATAGACCGTCTGTCGTGTATGAGTGGACTAAAATGTATAGCATGGCAAAAAAATCATATTTTGAAACATACTGTATGTGAAATTGCATTAGTGTGAGTACTGTGAACCCGCCAGCTTTCGATAACCGAACTATACATACATACATACATTTAATGTAAAAAAACAAAGTGATGAATTTACATAATTCATCAAATTCAATTCAACTAGAAGTATAATTTAACATTGGGTCTTATTAATAAATAATATTTTTCAAGTTTATGTATATAGTGACAAAAGGGTGATTTATCACTAAGGATCTAGTCTTATTCAATCTCCAGTCCAGACTTAGCCCTAAGTACGCTGCCGTATGTCCAAAACGTATTAGAATTTGACATACGGCAAGTAGTGGACTCTAAGTTTCGTCCCTTTCGTCGTTATCTAACCCTTGTTTATGATTCAAGAGGCAATTCTTTCTTTTTCTAAAATTCCTGTAATTGTCTCCTTCAGGTGTATGTACGGGCGTGGGTACGCCAGCCAAGTACGTGACATTCGAAGGTGATGACTTACCATTCCTTGGTAATTGTACTTACCTCGCCTCCAGGGACCGCAATGAGACCGGACAACATAAGTATGAGGTATATGCATCGAATTGTATATCGCCTCCCTCGTTTATGAAGTTGTGTAACATTGTCAAAGTTTAAATATATATGTCTTCATAAAAGTATTGTACACTTATGATAGTGAAAAGCTATCTTTGGCTAGTTCTTAAAACAAAGGATGATTAGAATTGACAAACTCTCTTTTGTTTTATAAGAAGCTTTTTAGGTGCTGTACCATTACACCTTTCTTCAGATATCAAGGAATTAATTATGACTCAATAAAAAAAACTAATAATTAGTCGCTTACAACAATGAACATGTCAAAATAACTCCAGTTAATCTATTTCCTTCTAAGAAATACTCGTAGAGATATGTCTGCCCCTGGGAGGACTACTAATGCCACAGAGTTTGCATTTACAAACAATTCTAAAATATTTTAGGTTTACGCTACAAATGGACCCTGCGAAGAAAACAGCGGTGTAGTTTGCACAAAGGCGGTTCATCTTATATACGAAAAACATGTTATACATATAACCAAGGACCCAGATAGCAAAAAGGTAACTTGATCATGAGTATTAAAAATATTTCCTAATGTTAGCAATTTCTATACTGCCAGTAAATCAGTCTTTGTTGTTAATTTCATCGAAATTTCGTAACTAAACTACCGTGAAGGAAACTGACATTCTTACTGCCGCGTTGCATTACTATATAAATTCAGGTGACTTAAATTATTAGAAAGACTGGAAATGGAAATGGGGGTTATCGCTAACAAACTACCTCTTCAAAGCAATCCTAATCGTAAGGCATAAGAAATACTAAGAGTAAAGTGCAAGAAGTGCATAACTATATTAACGAAAATTAAATTTCAAGTAGCAAAATGAAAAAAAGTAAACTTAAGGCTAAAATGTATGTACGTGAACAAAAAATATATTTGTATTACAAAAGTCACGATGGATATGGTCAAGAGGTGTTTATGTCAAAGACTTAAAAGTCGTTAAAAGAGATAGTAAATCGCATGGGTACGGGGGCTTATTCCACTGAATGGTACGAAAGTTACGTACAATGCAACTTTTTATATACATATACCTTATGTGCTAGTGTTTGTAATTAAATTCCAACTAACCGGCTGGACAGAATTTGATATAACGAGGATGGTTAAGATTTTTTGTCATTTGGCCGTAGGTTATAGATCTAATTACCTTTAATCTACGGCTACAAATTACTGCGAAACGCGCTAACGAAGTTATTCCAGCCGCAAAGGATGTATATAAATTCTCGACCTTAGCCACTGGGATCCTCACTTTTGGTTGGAGAAACAGTAAACCCTCCTTCCACCACAAGATGATGTTTTTTTTCCACGTGTCCATAGGATTGTCTGTCCGCTAGTAATTTATGTGTATTACAATATTTCAATAAAATTTATTATAACTTACTTGCAAAGTTTTAGCATATGCAATATATTATATTATATTACTTTTAATTCATATTTCTTTGTTTACTTTTATTTTTGAATTTACTGCATGTACGGCTATATTTTATTGTGATTATTTTAAGAACGACTACAATGTTATGTTAAACTAGAGTATTATTCTCATGTAAGTGAAATTTTTTGTCTTTTTGAGAAATAAAGTCTTTAAACTTAATATATAGTACAACAATTTCTTACACTTACAGCTAGTAACATCAGTGAACGGCCAGCAAGTGTTCCGCTACCCGCTCGACAACGAATGGGCTGAGATTTCTCTCGTGTACGGACAAGACGTCAGTGTTGTCATCTCTGACTTACATCTTGAGGTAATTTTTAACTATTGTAGATATTTTTATGCTATTTTAACTTTTTCTTTTGTTAAGCTGTTAAGAATGACAGTTCTGGTTTAATAGTCGTAATTGCTGATATGTCCCTAAATATTTTATTGACTACTTGGGTTTTCTGTCAGCTGTCAAGTTTGTACAATAGGTTTTACCAGCATTTACATATATAATTAGCTATAGATTGGCGCGCAATTCGTAATTCAAATAAATTTTATTCGAAAGCCGTTAATTTCATTTCAAATTCAGTCATTTGTTTTTAGATAGATTTTTTGTTTGAATTGAATCAAATGTGGTAGTTTTTGGCGCCATAGTTAAACTTAAATTCGTATAATTTTTTAATTACCACTAGTCCCGTTCGGTCTTCCACATTAAAGGGATAAACAAACTGACATGAAAATGCCAAAATTTTATAGATAATTTGGGCCAGACCTTTGTATTAATTTTTTATGCTAATCTTCAATTTCAAAGGTAAAGACTTTAATGTACTTTGTTTTGCTGTGCAACTATTGTAGGTTACATTTAATACTCTAACTTAGTATTTTATTTGCCTTTTTCCTGTTTCTATAACAGTGTAAAAAAGCGTAATATTACAGATTCTAAAGATTTTAAGTATTTACATTACTAACATACACACACTTTTATTTGAAATATAAAATTTACAGTTGCAAGTGAAACAGAACAAAATGGAGTTCACCGTACAAGTACCGTCATATGTATACGCAAACAAAACGGAAGGTCTTTGCGGCGTATGCGCAGGTTATCAGGAACATCTTCTAACAAGCAATGGAACTGTCACAGATAATTTCGATACGGTTTGTATTTTTTGGTTTTTACAGAACGGGGGGCAAATGGGCAGGACTTTTGATGATAAATGATACCGCTGCTCATGGACACTTTC
Source organism: Pieris napi (assembly GCF_905475465.1). Classification (NCBI taxonomy): domain Eukaryota; kingdom Metazoa; phylum Arthropoda; class Insecta; order Lepidoptera; family Pieridae; genus Pieris; species Pieris napi. Next base: position 9,370,289 of record NC_062245.1, read on the forward strand.
AATGCTAGAGGGCTCGCGAGTGCGTTGCCGGTCTTTACGAACATTATAATTTATAATTTATCAATATTATTGAAATTGTATTTGATAAAGCTTTCAGAAAAAAATGATGTCCGCAAACATAGTTGTATATTTCTCAAAATGAGGGTCAGACTAAAACTGGCCCACAACCGGACAATACGCCTACATGTGGTTTTACATTAGTATAAATTAATGTTTAATTTATTATTAATTAAAATGTCTCGTAAACAATACCGCGGTTATTAAGAGCTATTATATAGATTTTGAAACTTTATTCAGATTTGTACACAGTATAGACTTGTTTATGTTTTTAATAAATATAGTAAAGGATTATGAAAATATTAAATAGATTTTACATTTGTAGAGTAAAATAAGTTACGTGTTTACAAGCATGGTACGTCACAGGGACAGGTGCGACACCATCTTAATTAAAGAAAGAGTTTTGGTGTTTTGTAAATTACAATTCGTATATGTTCTTCACTTATAAAAAATCTCCAATAGTTTCCTAATATCCTATTATAATATAATACCACAATAATAGTAATACCTCGTAATACATTTAAATTAAACCAAAATCAATATCCCAGTACGGCAAGAGTTGGCAAGCTGTACCCGATGTTCTGAAAACGCTGGAGATCCCTCCACAAGAGCAATGCGGGGAATTACCTCCCACACCCGAATGTGTCTCTCCTCCACCTGAATCTAACCCCTGCTACAACATACATAACGTGGACAAGTTTGGAGCTGTAAGTATCTTTAGTTGTTAAAATTTAATCAAATATTCCAGAACTGTTCATCCTTAAGCGCGTAATCGACTGGGTCCATTTTTTTTTATTTTTTTTTATTAGTTATTAAGCTTACGACATCACACACAGTACTTAATCTACTAATTATTTTACAAAATCTTACATCTAAAATGTGTCACAATTAACGTAAAAATAAGTTTCACAAAAAAATTGAAATTTAAAATTTAAAAAATACAAGAAAAAAATTATAGAAATTTGTTGACACTTAAAGCAGAAAAAAAAGAAAAATCATCAGCAAAACAGCGAATTAGGTTCGAGATAGGCACCCCACAATGCTTTCTCTAAAACCGATCAGCCCATTAACAGATCATTTTTATAATAATTAATACATTAACGCAAACATAGACCCAAAATTGAATACCAAACATTGAAGGTTCATCACATATAAATGTATGTTGCATAGGACTTCGTAAAACTGTACTTACTTCGGGTAAGATTCTGAAACGAGACTTATCAAGTGTCTCGCTTCTATGACAAAAAAGTATTGGTTTTTGACAAATGGGAGTCATAGTTCGCTCTCGTTTCTGAATCACCCTTAATATATAACGATGCAGTGGTGGCCTATTCGCTTCTGCGTGCGACTTTTATGAGGTCGTAGGTTCGATCCCAGGCCATGCCAACTGACTTTGTGCTATATGCGCATCTACCACTCGCTCCGTGAAAGAAAATATCGTGAGGAAACCGGCAAGTCTCAAATCCAAAAATCAACACATGTTAAACAGAAGGCTGTGTTACTTGTCTATGAAATAAAAATGATCAAAGAACATCCGTTTCTTCAATCTGAGGCCAAGACAAAATTTAGAGTTGTAGCACCACTGGTTTATTATTATTAATTTAACAGGAACATTATCAATATGATTCATACAAACATAATCTTTATATAAACTACGCTTAAAAAACTTTTTTTTCATTATTTTGTCCGATAAAAATTTATTCAGATTGAATTTTTGATTTTCGCAAATGAAATTCATAATAAATAAATTTTGTTCAGTGTCACGCGTTAGTAGACCCGCAGTCGTACATACAGAGCTGCGAAGCCGAGCTTTGTGACTTGAACACTACGGACGCGTGTCCAACATTGGAGCGATACGCGGCTGAATGCCGTAAACAGGGTGTGTGTTTAGACTGGAGGACGGATCTTTGCCCGTATACATGGTAAGTAGATTTTTTAATAAAAGAAATCGAGCCATAAGGGTCTTCCCAGCTCAACTCGGGTTGTAAATCGAGCATAGCTCAGTGATGTTATATACAAAGTATAGGAAAAAATTCAATATAAAAAAAAGGGTGCGTGTACTTATATACGCGCGTAAGAAGTTAAGTTATACTTCTTTGGCTTTCTTTTTTTTTTTAAATATAATTAATTAATAATTAATATTTAACGTAAACAATTTAATAATATTTAATATTTAGTATATTATTCAATTATTAATTAATATTAATAACAATTATTCTTATTATTTATTATTTTATTATATTATTCGTTCAATTTAATAACTTGGTATGTTTCATAACCTTTTAACTAATTAACAATAGGTCTTTGTGAAAAAGCATTGCTAAATTTCTTTGAAAAAATAATTAAAACTCCTTTATTTGTTTAAAAGGTAAATGTCATTATGGTCATTCAAAATTCTTGGAATAGCTGCTAACTTCACGCATAGAAGAAATAGAATATTTCTTTTTACTTGTAGATTGTCTCGCTCGCGCACGCTATAATCACACTGACAACTTTGTGTCTCAGGTGCGCGCGCATCGTAAAATTTCACTAAAAAAGTATAACTTCAAAAAAAATTGTATATACAAAAATTGTGTATGTATTTGTACCCCCGATGTGAACCAAGTTTCTTTTTATTATTGTATCAAGAAAAAAAATATGGTATAAGAAGAAAAACCTATATATTATACTACAGAGCAACCCATTAACAATCTATAAGTATTTTGAGTTTGAGTTTTGAGTTTGAATGTAAAGCTCATGAAATGTCAGCACAGTTTTTTAATTTAAAATTTAAATTATTTATTTCTTCTAAAGCTTTTTAACGCATAAAATATTGAAGTCTTTATCAAATTATATGAATGTCATATGAAAACATATTGTATCTAAAATCTTTGGTTGCAAGTACAATGACATATTGTAGAGAACTCAAAAAGTTTTGAGTGATGAGCTGACACCCTAAAACGCGCTAACGAAGTTATCCTTACCTCATATACCTTCGGGTTAGTCAGTGATTGGAGTGGTCGAGGACCCTCCCATTAGATAGGAGGAGGAAGAATCATGTACTGTACCTGTCCTGTCCTTCCTCCACAAATCCATTTAAGAACAGTGACGATCAATATTTGTAATTATTAAAATACATACCTTTGTTCTTCTTCTTATAGTGCCACCAGTGCGAAGGTTGGCGATCATCATGGCTATTTTAATTTTGGATGCCGCGCTTCTAAACAATGACTTGGTGCTTTGACCAAACCATTGTCTCAAGCTTTTCAACCATAACGTGCGTCTGCGGCCAGGTCTCCTTCTACCTGCCACTTTGCCTTGTATGATTAGTTGAAGGAGCTCATATTTTTTGGAGTTGCGTAAAACGTGTCCGAAATACTCAAGTTTCCTTTTCTTAACCGTCCTAAGCACTTCTTTGTTCTTCTGCATTCTGTCCAGCACGGTTGTATTTCGTATGCGGTCTGTCCAAGATATTTTAAGCATACATCGATAAACCCAGATCTCAAACGCTTGCAGTTTTTTGGACATAGTCTCTGTCAGCGTCCAAGATTCTACGCCGTAGAGCAGCACAGATAATACGTAACATCGCGCAATGCGAGTTCTAAGCTGTAAATTTAGGCGCTTGTCACAAAGTACTTTTTTAGTTTTGAAAAGGCGTTCCGAGCTTGTTCAATTCTGTATTCAAAATATAAGTAATGTGGATATAAATTGCAGAACTGATTTACATACACGTGACTTTGCAGTGAGAATCCTCTCGTATACCGAGCGTGCGTCGATTGTGAACGTACTTGCGAAAACCACGATGAGCTCGAGAAGAATCCTAAGAAGTGCGATCAAGCACCTGTTGAGGGCTGCTTCTGTCCTGAAGGAAAAGTAAGTATTGAGTATAATTTATTACAAATTAAATATTTACAATTAATATTCCTTTTAATTCAATTCTAATATAATGAAAGTGAAAAGAGATTGTTAGATTGTTAGAAGCCCGACGAAAATAGAGGGTTGTTTGTTTGAAGTGTCTGTCATTGTATGTCTTAAACAAATACACCGATTATGATGCAGTTTTAATAAAGAAATGTGTACGAAATGATTCTTATGTATGAAGATGAGATGTTTCAAGGCCATTTTCTCCTTTTGTCACAATTGACACAACTTTTGATACTGAACTGAAATCTTCTTAAACGGATGAACCAATTTGAATGATTTATTTGTATGCGTTTGGGTGGCGCCCTGGATGGTTTAGATTCACAAATCAGCCCGGCAGATGGCGCTGCAGTCGGTACTTTCATACTTCGTTTAATATCCTAATCGCTTCAAATATCATGCAGGACAACATCTGTCGGGTCCGCTAGTTTAATATAATTTATCAATTTTAGGGTTTACAAGGGTCGAAATAATTTTGAGAGCTATAAAATCTATTTCATGTAGCCGTAAAAACCATTTATCTAGAAACAAACACCTAGGCGTTATGTATTTAAACCAAAATATATATTTATATTCTTAATACGTTTAGGTCCGAGTAAACAGCACCTGTATCGAGCCATCAAAGTGTTTCCCTTGTGATTCTAACAGCGAACATTATGCGGGAGATGAATGGCAGGTGAGTGCCTTTAGTTATATCTTAATTATTTTCCCTAATATAAAGGAAAAAAACATGATTTGAGAGGCATTACCCCTCCAAAATAGAAGTATACGTTTATTTTAAATACCATAGATAAAAAATATACATTTGAATCTCGAATATATTGATTATTTTAATAACGTGTAGGAGGACGCATGCACAAAATGCACGTGCAGCAAAGTATCGGGCAAGAACATGGCGCACGTAGCGTGCACGACGCAGACGTGCACTGTGCCCGTTTGCAGCGAACAGGACGACCTCGTCAAGATGGCTACTAAGATTGGAGCGTGTTGTCCCGAATATATGTGTGGTAAGATCTTAGGGTTTTTATTAATTTGAGATTGATGATAACGGCTCTGCAATTCAATAAAATTAGCGAAAAACTGTGTGGTAATCTTTTGATTCTATTTCTCTACCTTTACAATATCTGAACTTTGTTGAAAATATAGATTGGCAATTACACTTGTAGTCCGGTCAATATAGACATTTAAAATAACAAAAATTCCCGGGGAACCGAAGAGACACAGAGAGAGAGAGAATTAGTGGAGAGCTGGGATTTACCATTACAAATAGATTTTTATAAATACCCATCGATCCTATGTGTGCTACCAAAGTTATTCGGGGTCAAAGGTAAAAGTTTCCATCCCTGAGATATCGCGATTCTAAGAGTCACATTATACTTGATATTATGCACAAATTTCCACGCCATCTGTAGTATATGTACTCGGCGCGTGTTTTTTTACCGTAGTTTGCCTTGTTTTTTTTTTTTTTTTTTTTTTGTTGTATCTGCTTCATGGCAATCTGCTATCCAGCAATAAGCCACTTGTTTGTTTGATTTTTACTCAGAATTATGTTATCCTCAAGAGCCATACTCGACATAGAGCCACGACTCTCTTGATGTTAAGAGGTAAATCTTTTATATAGGCTCGGTACGTCCCTTCTTTTTAGCCGCTTATGCTGAAGACCGCCTTCTCCGCTCAGAGCGTGTGCCAGGTTATTTACATGGGAGGTCAGCTTCTCCTGGTATTTCAGGCTGTTTTGAGCTATTTCCTGTCGAACTGTTTTTAGGCCGAGGTCGAGGTATATGTACCTATTGCTTATACAATGTGGGATGCCAAACATTGTTCTCAGAGCTTTGGTCTGGAATCTCTCCAAGATATCTATGTTACTGTTGCTGGCCGTTCCCCACAGTTGTATCCCGTAAGTCCAGATTGGTTTTAAGGTAGTTTTATACATTAGCATCTTGCTGTTAGGATTTAGTTGTGATTTGCATCCCAGTAACCAGTTCAGTGTCCGCAGCCTTCCATCCAGTTGTTTGCGCTTTGTCCAAATATGTTTTTGCCATGTAAGTTTCCTGTCTAGGTGCATGCCCAAGTATTTTGCGTTATTTTCTTGAGGGATAACTTTGCCGTTTAGCGGTACCGGAGGACATGTTTCTCTCCTAAGAGTAAACGTTACATGTACCGATTTGCTCTCGTTGGCTTTAATTCTCCAATGCTTCAACCACCTCTCAACTTTTATCAGGTGGTTTTGCAACTGTGATGATGCCGTTACTGGGTTGCTATGAGCCGACAGAAGCGCCGTATCATCAGCGTATGTCGCAGTCGTGGTGTAGTTAGTTGTTGGGATGTCTGCTGTAAAAATGAGGTATAGTATAGGGCCCAATAGACTGCCCTGAGGGACACCTGATTTTAATTCGTGTACTTCTGAGAGATCATCACCGTACTTCACTTGGTAGCATCTTTTCTCTAAGTAGGATTTCAATATTAGGAATAGACAATGTGGAAGATGCTTCTTTAGCTTGAACAGGAGGCCGTCATGCCATACCTTATCAAACGCTTGGCTGATATCCAGAAAGACTGCAGAGCAATATAATTTGTTTTCAAGGCACCTGCTAATGGTGTCAACTATACGGTGTACCTGTTCAATTGTCCCGTGTTTTTCCCGGAATCCAAATTGATGGTTCGGTAATACTGTACTTAGATGTTCTTTCATCCTGTTAAGCAATATCCTCTCAAACAGTTTGCCAATAACTAGAAGCAGGCTGATAGGTCTGTATGAAGTAGCCTCGTGTAGGGGTTTACCGGGTTTCGGCACCATGACTATATGTGCAATTTTCCATTGCCCAGGGAAATGTTCAAGTCTTAAGCTAGCATTAAAGATGTTAACTAATTTCATGATACCTTTATGAGGCAAGTTTTTAAGTAATGTGGCATCAATCAGGTCATAGCCGGGTGCTTTACCATCCTTGAGGTTCCTAATTTCTTTCAGAATTTCTTTTGGGCTGGTACTTTTTAGTGGTAAACACATTTGATCCGCCGACCCGAGGCACTCTTCGACTACCATGGCATGTACGGGACTGCTTTCTGGGAGTGGCCGGAAAACCGCCCTCAGATGCTCCGCAAAGATTGTTGCCTTTTCTTTATCTGATCTAGCCCATCCTCCTTTTTCATCCTTGATAGGTGGTATATGGTTTTTCGGGCGCTTTAGATTCTTGGTAGCCTTCCATAGTGAGTAGTTTGTGTCTCTCGTTGGATCTAGATTTGAGAGATAGTGTTGAATATTATCATTTTCTAGGGTGCTGATATGAGCTTTGAGTTCATTTGAGTATCTATTGAATGCAGTTTTATCACTTGGATATCCCGTAGTATGCCAGATTTTTCTCAAACGTCGGCGCTCGTGTATTTTCTCTTTAATATCTTTTGGATATGAGTTATGTTTCAGAGGTTGTCCATTACCTGTCCTTTTTGGAGTTGCAGAATTGGCAGCAATGTGAATATTCATATTAAGTTGTTCCAGTTGTCTTTCAAGTTCTTCTATTGTATTAATTTTGGTCTTTAGTTCTGTCTCTGTTGTAATTATATTTTTATAGATTGTCCAGTCTGTAGTGTTCGAGTTGTATATCCTTAGGGGCGGTGCTACCAGATTAACTGTTGTAGCAACATTCAATATAACTGGTGTGTGGTCAGATGTGAGATCTATTCGAGGTTCTATGTTTAAGTAGTTACTATCTATGTTTTTAACAATAAAAAAGTCCAATAAGTCAGGAATTCTATTTCTGTCGGTAGGCCAATAGGTAGGTTCTCTGCCGGAGTGACATTCTAATTTCATCTCTATTGTGGCTTTACATAGTTGCCTTCCTCTAGTATTGTTCAGCCTAGATCCCCAATTTAAATGTTTAGAATTCCAGTCGCCAGCACATATAAATCTGTTACCCAGTGTAGAAAAATATTTCGCGAAGTCGTTAGAAGATATAGTATGTTTTGGAGGACAATACACAGCGGAGAATGTAGTTTCTAGTTTGCTGTCTACAAGTTTAATAGATGTAGCTTGTATTTTTTCTGTTCGGTATTACTCTATTGGGTAGTGTTTAATATTGTTTTTAATAATTACTGCTGTTCCTCCATGGCTATTCCCAGATGGATGATTGGTTGTGTATACTGTATAATTATTAAAGTTTATGTGTGTTTTCGGTGTGAATCTTGTTTCAGAGATTAGTGCTATGTCAATCATTTCTGTTCTGAGAAAAGTTTCTAATTCTTGACGTCTTTCAGTCAAGCCGTTGGCGTTCCAAGTTACTACTTGGAGGTTTCGGGTCATTTTTTCACCAGGCTGCTGACTAGCTGGACCATGCGGTCCATCATTTTGTCCATGAGTTTTTCCATCATTGTAACCATTGAATGTTGTAGTTTTTCAAACATCATGTCCATTAAATCAGAAAAGTCGCCCATGTCGTTTTTTGTGTCTTGTTCTTTGGTTTTTGTTGCTTCTGAATAAGTTTTGGTTAAGCTTTGATTGTCTGTGCGGTTAGTCTTAGTACCCAGGCGGGGATCCGGGGTTTTGGTCTCTTTATTGTTAGGCATTGGTTTTTCTTTTGACTTAGGATCTAATTTAAGAATTCTTTCTCTATACCGTTTGTACACTTTGCATCCTTTGTAGCTAGCGGGGTGTTTTTCATCACAGTTCGCGCAAGTAGCCTCAGTGTCTGGTTTTTTTGTACATGTTGTTGTGGGGTGAGCGCTACCGCATTTAACACAGCGATAGGGCCTAAAACATTGGTTCTTGGAATGCCCAAATCTCTGACATCTCTTGCACTGAATGATTTCCTTTTTCTTATATGGGGCTTCAAAAGTAACCTTCATGTTATTCAAGTATTTCACATCGAAAATGGCTTTGTTGTTTGGCTTTGGTTCTAAATCGACATAAAATACAGGCAACGGTTCCTTTGTAACACGATGTCTGATATTGACTATTTGTCTCACTTCATGTCCAATTTCATACAATTCTTTTGAAATTTCTGTGGTATTTTCTGATGCAATTTAGTTTGCCTTGTAGTGGAGTACAACTATCACACAATTTAAGGATAATTTACAACAATACCCGTCAAGTTCTAGATATTACCTTATTATTGATATTGATTATTATTATAACTTTTTTTTTTTATGTTTTCCAGATAATTCCCCGACTATGTAGTCGTCGGAGGTATTAAAAAGCTTACGTAAATGGTATTGATAACCCGAATATTTACTTTCTATTACTATATTACTATTTCTACTACTACCTATTTCTTTTGACAACTTTTTGCATGACCCTTATAGCAAATCCCGAAAAGATGCCCATTAACCTAACATTGAACATTATTCCCTTCAAACTCGTCTCCGTTACTTTTATGCCCATAGCTTGCTCAGTGTTATACCTGTCGTATCCATACATTGGACAGTCGGTCAGAACATGCAACACTGTCTCTTCAGCTGCATTGCCACAAGGACAGGCAGCACTTTGTCTAACCCTGAACCTGTAAAGATATTACTATAACTTTAGATGATCTAAGTAATATATAAATATAAATATATGACAATGCTTCGGGAATATCGTTATTAACATTCTTGAACATTCTACCCGGTGGTAGTATAATCGAAATATCTTCACGAACAATTGCTTCCGTAGCTTTCAAAGTTTTTAACCGCATGTCTTTTCATTCATTCTTCTTTTACTTCATCTAAGTGTTTCTTATGTTTCTTAAGGGTCTCATATTTTTAATATCTATTTAAATTTCCCAGACTTCATTAACGATAGTATTTAAACTTTCTAATACGGTTTTCCTTACAGTGCCAAAACCTAAGAAACCAGAAATCAAGTGCGAAGAGCCAAAGAAGATGGATTGTGGATTTGGCCAAGTTCTTAAACAGAAGACAAACTCGGACGGATGTCAGGAATTTGCTTGCGGTATGTATATGGTCTATGAGTGATAATGAACTTTTTCTTGAAGGAAACTATCTTGAACCCAAAAATCAACATAGAGAGAGGTGTTATTTCTTGTCTATTGTCTATCATAAAAAATGTATCTATCCCATACCTCATTACTTATTAACTAAGAAAATGGCATGGTGAGTCGTTGTCCATTAAATTTTTTTTTGTATTTTTACCTGTGCAAGATAATTTCGCCTAGTTTCTATAACCAGGCAACCACTCGTAATTTGTACGAGTTCATTTTTGTAGTTATAGCTAATATATTCCCTATTACTAATACTTTTGTCGTTATTAAACTCGATCATATTATGTCTTGCAACCTTTACATGTCTTTTTTTCTATTTAACTATCTTATAAAATATTTTAAATTATTTAAATTTTAAATTCAATTATATTTTTATTTATTCAGAATGCAAACCTGCCAGCGAATGTGAGAAAATACCCGGAGAGAACGAAGTGGAAATGCTCGAACCGGGCATCGAACGTGTGGTCGACAACACCGGATGTTGCCCCAAAGCGCAACTCGTGTGTCGTCCCAATAATTGCCCTAAAGCTCCTGATTGTCCCAAGTTCCATACTCTAGAAACAACAAACGCCACTGGCCAGTGTTGCCCGGAATATAAATGCGGTGAGTTATCAATTTATATATTTATTTAATACTCGTTGCAATTATAATAACGCAAGGGGCTGCCTTATCACTTTCCAGCAATGTCTTCTAGGCAACGTAGGAATGTAAAAGTGTAGGAATGTAAAAATGTAAAAGTAAAGGAATATAAAAGAAAACATATGCGTACATAGAAATACAGTACATAGTGCGATTCAAGAGCTTACCAATTCTTAAAAGGCCGGCAACGCACTTGCGAGCCTTCTGGCAATATGAGTGCCCATGAGCGGCTGTATATAACATCAGATGAGCCTTCTGTCCGTTTGCCTTCTATTACATTAAAAAAAATGATCTGTTGTAAAGCGATTTTTGTTAGAATTTATGACCGATCGATAGATTTGTATATTGGTTACGAATAGACTGAAAAAACTACTAAAGACTGGATTTTTTTATTATTATAAAGCTGAAATATCCCTGATTAGCTAAATTACTAATTACATAAACTACTACTAAACCTAAACTACTTAAAAATAAACAGACTGTTAGTCAACTTTATTACAGTAACAGCAAGCTATAATATATACCAATCAGGTAATTTTGTATGAAGTCATCATCGGAATATGCATGAGTTGAATTTTATGGGTATTTTGATAATATAGCGACTCATTATTCTAGAATTGCCAAAGGATAAATGCTTGGTAAACTTGGAATGGGAGGCAGCTTCGCGAGGGGGAGAGAAACCCAGAACCACACCACAGGTCATGCTTAAAGAGGTACGGCACTTTTATATTTATGTATATTTTGAACATTATAAAATATGTGCTAATATTAATGAAATAAAATATTTTGGTAGATTTGGAAGTGTAACCTAATAATTTAATAATTTTTGAATTGAAAGGTGGATTTTTGTATGTCTTTAACCCAAGACAATTATAGTTGCGTCGGAAATTAAAATCAGGATTTCAGATTTATACTACCTTATGAAACTTTAAACACTTTTTTTCTTGTTTTTAATTTAACATTCGGGTCAAACACAAAGTGAATCCCAAACTTCTAAATTTGATTAATTTAAAGCTAGATCATGAAAGCAGTATCAGCATGCGATGCTAAGGCAGTGCGTTTAAACGAACGCCAATAGACTTTTATTTTATTTGTGGACTTTATTTCCTACTCAATAAATAAATTATTAGTAGCATAAAATTACAGCAAATTAATATTGCTTATAATATAACAGATAGACGCAGCCTGGCTAGACGGACCGTGTCGATCATGTCGTTGCGTACAATCGGGTACTGCGCACGCGCAATGCAGTGTCACAGAATGTCCTGCTATCGTCTCGAGTGAACAGTTCGTGGTTGAGGCCCGACCGGTGCCGTTTGCCTGCTGTCCAAGGCCTGTGCAAACTGCCTGTAGACAGGGAGATGTTATATATAAGGTTTGAAGCTAATTTAGACATATAATTACATACATATATATTTTTTTATGATATTAAAATATAGGCATGTAACGGCATATTAGAGATTATATATTCTATAACTCATCGCCAACAGATTTTCGATACTCATTTTTTTGATCTCACAAAACTATTGGAGTATCGAAACGTATTAAAAAAAAATATCTGACACTTTGTTAAAAAAATTGCTGGCAAACTAATATTGTCAATAAAATAATAGTAGATTAGGCCATCATCATGAAACTAAATTAACTCGAATTTTTTTTACTATATACCATATTGATTTTTGATGTTTTTTGAGTATCCCAATAAGGTATATGTTTGCATTTATATTCAACTGTACATGAAAAAAATACATTAATGTATTTTTTGTCTATGTAATGTACATGAACAATAAAAATAAATAAAATAATGTTCCAGGTCGGCGAGAGTTGGAAGTCGCCAAACAACGCTTGCGAGTCATACCAATGCAAAGAAGTAGCTGACGGGAAGTTGGAAATCGTCACCACCGTACAGAACTGTGATAGCACTTGTCAGCTTGTAAGTGAACATTTCTATATATTGTAATTAAATAAATTAATAATACATAGTATACGATCAGTCAACAAAATAGGCTTTTCTCCATAAAACATCTATGCAGGTATCCAATCTAGGCAGATTTCACAGTCCATAGTTTCGTCCACAAGTACTTTTTAGTTAATCACTGGCTGAATTTACAAATGTTAAAAGGCTAATAATTCTGTCAAGAATTTAATTAACAATAATTATCTAAAACCAGAATTGCAGTATAATACATAAATTACCAGACACTGTGGAATCAGTCACTATCATTTGTCAAAATGGTTCTTAAAATTAATATCTGCATTCATTTCATATGTAGTGTATAAAACTGTAACAAAATGTATGTTTTATTTGTTGTCATAAGGGATTGGACGTAATAAATAAAAGATAACGTATGTTTGGATGATTCCAAAATATTTAAATCATGTACGTATACGTAGGGCTGGGAATACGTAGCAGCGAGCGTAGACAGTGGCGAATGTTGCGGACACTGCAAGCCTGCTGCTTGTGTCGTCCGAGGGGAGATACACAATGTGTCTGACACCTGGACTTCTCCTGACTTCTGCTCTAACTTCACATGTGCTCTCGTCGACAATACTGTGAGTATACGTGATTTAATGGCATATACTCTTTGCTAACTTCATTCGCTAAGTGACATTTGGCGGCAAAATAAAAATCGGAATATATAATAAATACTCAGAAATAACTCACTTCTAAATATAAGGTAGAAAAGATTATATTTTTTGTTTTTTCACAATTTCCTTATGAAAAAAAAAAACAAATGTTCTACTGTAAGTTGTATATTAAATATTAAGATATTCATATAAATAATTCATCTATTATGAAAAGTACATTTTGCAGCTTCAAGTTCTATCAGAGAATGAGCAGTGTCCCGAAATACCAGAAGCGATGTTGAAACAGTATGTGTTGAGTGATGAAAAGGTTCCCGGAAAATGCTGCCCCAAACGCGAGCCTACCGCTTGTCGAGTCGGAAACGAGATTTACCAGGTATTGATTCTATAATCTATACCTTTATTAAATTAAAACGTATGTATTTATCAAAATTATTAATTATATATTAATCGTATCTCGATGATGTCAACTCTTGTTAAATGACATACAAATACCGGCAAACATCTTGAACAAATGTCCTTGCCTGTGCAGAAGCGATTTTTAGGTATCACTTCTGCGGGCGGTGGTGCGCGGCGGCGGGAGTGACGTGTCGATCGCGTGATTGGTAAATCAGTTGACGTTTGTGTCCCGCGCGGCGCAAACTTCCCCCTACTCCCAATGTTCAAGATGTTTGCCGGTTTCTGTATCTACTTTATTAGTAAACAAAACTTGCTGAGTTTCTTGCCCGTTCTTCTCAGAACAAGACCTCCTGGTAGTTTTGCGAACGGATGGCGTAGTCCTGCTCTTTCGTGAATTTTGTAAATGTTGTTGACATTCATAAGCATGCTCTAAGAAGCATCTAAATTGGATAAACGTATTTTGATTTGATTTGATTTGAGTAGTGAGAAAGTTTTTATAAACTGTTTTTGACGTAAACGGATAAACTAGTTCTCTAAACGTCCGCTACGTTATCTGTACCTATCTAGGTAAGTAAAAATATACCATTGACTTTTTCTTATTCTCAATAAAAATATTAAAAATATTGTGGAGAACAAACAACCTTCTTTGATTTTTTCGTACATGTTTTGCTTGAGAAAAACATTACTACATCACATTACCACCCTCTGTCTTTCATCAACAGGAAGGCCAAACATGGCCAACATCTGACCCGTGTAAGAACGTGACCTGCAGTCGTGATGTCTCTGGAAAACTAACCCAAACAGAGGAAGTACAGAGTTGTGATACACAGTGCAAGCGAGGTTGGGCGTACAAGACCCCGCCTAAGGATAAATGCTGTGGGCACTGTGCCCAAGAACAGTGTGTAGTCGCCGGGGAATTGGAGGAACCTGGTGAATGTTTTATTAATTAAAAAGATTTTCAACATTTGTATATTTAATCAGTGACATTATAGATAATTATTATTGTCCCAGGTTCAACATGGAAATCATTGGATAACTGTACAACGTACACGTGCGAGAAGTTAGAAGAGGAGGTGTTCGTGACGTCATCGCGCGTGCAATGTCCGGACTTGTCTGCGTGTGCGCCTGACGATATCGTTACAGAGGACTGCTGTCAAGTTTGTAGGGAAAAGCCGAAATCACAAAGTGAATATTTTTTTATTGTTAGGATTACTTTTAATTTACCAAACGCAAACAGTCCAATCTAAACATAACATAATCATAACATAATTGTAATTTTTTATGGAGTAAAGCTTAAAACGAACTTTAAAACAGCGCTCACGCAGTATTTTAAATATTGTATACCTACGCGTTTATATTCGTTTTTCACTTTCTTATATGCCAATGGCTTATATGCCATTTAATGGGGGAAAATCTTACTAAAGTATTAGCTATTTATGGGCAAAAATTTTAATTTTAGGCAAGTGTATCCCCGTGGAAGTGAATGCCCAAGATTCAGTGGGTCTGATCCGAAAATCCAGTGGGTCACAAGGTTTGTGTGTCAATAAGGAACCATTGGCTGGCTTCCGAGAATGCCGCGGCTCCTGCGATTCGGGAACGCTGTATAACAACCGTAAGTAAAGATACTTGGCTCTAATGCGGCGCCCAGGCCGATTTCAAGTATGAACACGTGCAGCGTAATATTTGTTTTGAAATAGTCATATAATAACGAAAGAGAGTTTGAGTCCTAAAATTCGGAGAAGGATCAGTTTACCTTGAATTCGATTTTGGCGTCTTGAATGATGAAGTTACATTGATATCCGGCAAATTATGCCGCGCAACAAAGGAATCCTGCCCTGCGATTCTGTAACTCTCTTTTCGAACTCACACAGCGGTTTTCGCATCGGCGGTCGCTCTCAAATCAGTCGTGAAGCAGTCATTTTATGATTTGGCATTCTTTTGATTGATTTGGCGTTCGAAAAGAGAGTTACAGAATCGCAGGGCTGGAGACAGACAGTGATGAAAGAGGTATGCGGCGAAAAATAAGAATTATATATTATACAGTGAAGTTGAAGAAGAGATTTATTTATTTAAGAAAATAAGCTACGATTACACATTACTCCAATGCGGTCATTATTTACATATACATTACATACAAAACAATATATACAAATAGAAAAAACAACACAACATAAACAGTAATAGATTAAAATATTTACAAAAAGACTAGCTATTTCTTACAGTATTGGAATTGACGTGACAGTCAGTCAACTGTCAGTTCAAGTTTACTGTGAATCTGTGGAAAGCAAACAGTTCAACGTAGGTTTGCTTTCCACAGATTCACAGTTCAACGTAGGTAAATTAAGAGTTGACCTAAAGGTTGTAAATGCCAGGTCATAAAATCCAAAAAAAAAAAAAAAATTCAACGTAGGTACTTTTTAAAGAAAATAATGTTTCCCTAATTTGGCCAAAATCGTCTGGAGTTGGCGGTTTAGGGAAGCGAACAAGGCCTCGAGTGCAAAGGGTTAAAAGTATAAAGTTCTATACTAAAATGGGGCCTTAGTCAAGATGACTTAACAGTAGTGTATATAGAAAGTCGAAAACTAAATTTGTATGAAAATGACACGAACTGTCATTTATAAATTTACCTAAATAATGTGTTCTCACAGAAACGGGTTCCCACGACTCTCGTTGCGAATGCTGTACGGCCAGCAGATACGCTCCGATGTTGGTCCATCTCTCTTGTGACGATGGGTCCACGATTCCTCATCGCGTGGCTTCTCCGGCAGAGTGCGTGTGTCGTCAGTGCGGGGAGACCATAGGCGATTGGCCCTTACATGCAAGTACGTGTAAACTGAACTCGTAACTCCATTTATATGTATACTATATGTAATTACATTTTTTTATTAATAGGTTTTGGGCCAAAATGTTTGATATATAATTTCACATAATCAAACGAACGAAAAATATATTTGTTCCTGTGCTTTAGTTTAAAATTTATAAAGAAAAATTTGTTATTCAAATCTATTTTTTTTACTTATAGAATGAGAGTTTTCAGAGTGGAAACTTCTTTTTCTTCGTTTCGGAGTTGAAATTTGTCCTTATTTTTATTTGCAGACAAAATAGTCAACTTTTTTAAATTTATGCTTTAACTATTCGACTATTTCCAATTAATTTTACCATTCCTTTCATATAACTACCAAAAAACTTACCTTTCAGGTCCCCGACCCCACTACATAAGCACAAACAAGGGCAGAGGTGGGAAGCAAGTTGTACCAGATTTGTACAAACGTTTCGGAGGAGTAGAAGAGTACTAAATATCCAGAAACTTATACAATATATACTCAATTGAAAATAAAAATTAATATTTAAGCTGATTTTTATTTATTAAATCGAACATATGTATGTATGTATGTCATTAATCACAACAGTAGTTTCTAAACGATATAAATATGTCAGTGGCCTCAGGTTGCATATTCCTTTGATCGGCTTACGTACAAAATAAAACAGCTCGTGTAGGTAGGTACATGATCAGCCATCTGTGCCTGATAGTCTAAGATCCGGTTTTTGTATTAATAACTAGTTACTTTCTTTTCTTATTATATATAATAATTCGAATTATTAATTCAATAATAAACATTAGTCAATCAGAGCAATGAAACATAAAACTTTCGCTCGCGTTATAATAAATATAAACGTTTACACCTGGCAACTCTCATAACGTTGTGGATGACAGAGCTGGTAACCGCTTTTTCTTAAATTCTTTACATTTCCTTTAAAATGACGTAAAATTGATTAAAGATACACGATTGCAATATATCAGCAAATTAATTATAAAATAATTTAAACATTTAACGTGTATTGTAATTGCGGATAATATTTACTCCCTCAACATTCATTAAAAATTCATTTCATCAAATAAACTACCTGTACTATGATGATTTACTTACGTTTGCTTCTCCGCCAGTGTTAATTGCGCACGAAAAGTCATTTGGACTGCCAGGATTTACGCCCGAACCAGAGAGATAGATAGACCATCTAAGGTAGAAATCTTAATCCAAATGTTGTAACAAGTGCGCCAATAACCAATCGACGGATTGTAATAGCCATCTGTCGATACAAGCTATCCATGGGAGGTCGGATCGGTGTCTGTGGATAGACCTTTGTATGAAAATGACAGTTGACGAAAGCTCGATTCCAACAGTTAATTATTTTAACAGATTTTAACTTACACCAGTTTTTTAAATAATTAAAAAAACTGTTGGTTATGTTTTAAACATAGACATGTACATTTTAATGTTATTTGTACGGTTTTATTTACTTTATTTGGTTTACATTGATTATCAAATATGAGTGAAAACTCGGTAAAATGGAATGACAAAGAGCATTTTATCCGTCGCTAAAAATGGATTGTCTTCGTAGGGTTTGGTTATTGGGATGCAGATAGGAGGTCGATCGACTGTCACGGTCTGATCTCAGATTATTTTCAATCTGAGATTGTGGATTAATTATTGGGTTCGGGCGTTAAACGGCTCCTCTCATGGTTGAGAGTATATATGCCACTGGTGTATTTTTTAGCTTTATGTTAGATTTAAATAAAATATTTATAGTTTTAACAATCGTTTATATCGTCATAATGTACAAAAATTACATAGATTTACAATATATCTATAGAACCTAACAAACCTCAGAATTATTCCATATTACAATTTTGTGGAGCAAATTTTAGTAGCGCCATCTCGGAAAAGCTAAAGTAAGAACAATATTTAAATACGACTAAACGTACGTACGTATTATAAAAAAATCACAACTCAAAATGCAAATTAAATGCAAAATCTGATTTAATAATTACTAATTAATTATTACTTTTTGATTATTAGTTTATAATTTGGTTTATAAATTACTTTGTAGAGGAGCAACCAAACCGTTTTATTCTATACAAAATTAAGTTTTTCTATATATCTACGACATCGTAGCAATCACCAATTTTTTTATATATCTTCATGGAAATCTTGGATTTATTTTATTAACCGGCGTGAAGTTTTATTTAAAATTGATAGAAAATTAAATTTAATATGAAATTGTGTGAGAAATCGCAATATTATTTTCCAAGGAATTTCGATTAGAATAATTCTTAACATCGCATCACAATAGAGGTTCATCTTCTTGAGGTATGGCTTTATCTGAAGAATCTGTGGGACTGAAACCATCATCTCCATTCTGTTCTTCTTCCTCTTTTTGTTTCTGCTTTTTGAGCATGTCCGATAAATATTTACACCGCTGCATACACTCTTCCTGAAAGAAAATTACCATTATTATTGTTTGACTATTTTTTATTACAGCCTTTTCTAGTTTTGTAAATTGAATTTATTGTTTCTATGGATGCCAATTTGGACATGCACTAATTGTATGCACGGGATAATAAATTATAAACAAATAGATCCATATTTTCTTATAACAGTATTAGTCTAGATCCAGATCTTATATAGAATAGAAATAGAAAAATATCTGTAATCAATAAATCAATAACTTAAATAAAAGTAACGGACAGATTAACTTTTGTCAAGTTCAATTTTATTTGCAGTTTTACTAAATATTAACCCAACATTTGCGTACGGTTATGCAAAGATATAAGACTGCACTACGTATTAATCGTATTGCATATTAAATAGAAAAACAATTTACGTAGCATGCGCAAACGCATCGAGAAAAAAGGCACTCTGATATTGGTACTACTGACCTAAAAAGCCACTTACTGTGAACTTACTTTCGCTATTGCATTACCTTACGTGACAAATTTACAATAAATTTTGTGATTTCGTGAATTCATGAGTCCAATGACCCAATCCATGAATTGGCAACATTTAACAATATATTTGTTCTAAATTTGAGCGATAAGACCTTTATATTTTTCTTATATTTACTTCGGGAAAATTTTTCCCATTCATTCAAAACTAATTAATAAAAAAAAACTTAAGAGGTGTCAAGGGACACCCGGATGGAACAAAGTTCCTTTCGATTAATTGGTATCTGTTATGATACCAATTAAATTATAAATTAATCGATATGATAGATATGATAGCTTTTTTACGACACCAATATTATATTTCATCGTCAATTAAAGTTCTAAGAGACCAGGAATTTTTCCACGGCGTTCACCCATCCAAGTACTGACCTCGTCCGACGTTGCTTAACTTCGGTGATCGGACGAGAACCGGTGTATTACAATAGCAAATAGTAAAAAAGTGTCGTTACAACTTTTCGTCTTACTTTTTCCGTCTAGCCCCCTTTCGCAACGCGCGATAAGGAACTTCGTTCCAATACGTAAAAAATATTCTTACTTTAGTCTTCCCTGGAACATTATTAGCGATTTTCTGCCATCGGTCCCCTGCCCCACCTTTGGGGTATTTGGCTAACGAAACTTCCAACGCTTTTTGTTGGGTTTGGGACCAATTGCTTAATGAACTGGCTGACACGTCGTCCGTCTTACGGGTTTTCACCTTAAAAAAATATATATTTTTTAAATCGATTATTTTTTTATTTAACATATTTATGACACAATACATTCCTTATATTATCTCATGTTAGTTGTGTTACATTTAAAAACACACTTTCCCATGACTAAAACCAATTTAGTAGTTCGAACTTAATCCATTCCGTTCGAATAATTCCTTTGAGGCTACCGAGTCATTTTTATAAGTTTATCATAACTATTTTAATTTATCTTGTGCATTAACAAATATTAAATCTTGATAAAGGTACATACATATATTATAATATAAAGACTCATTTATATTGGATACAGATCTTAGACAAAACATACATCAAATGCTAGAATTCCTACCTTTTTAGGTGGTTCCGGTGGCACTTCCGGTGTATCCTGAGCAGGCAGCTTATAACAATTTTCTTTTAATTTAGCGGCCATATGGGTAACTTCCGGCACAGATCGGCCCATACTATCGGCTATCCGTTCCCAACGCTCTGGTGCCCCAGGCGGATATTTCTTTACAAGTCTGACTAACTCTACCAGATCATCGTCTGTCCATAACCCGCCTGTGATAACTGGCGGCGCTGGCTTTTGAAATTAACAGATAAATTTTATTTAAAACATGCAATATAGTTTATCAACACAAAAAAGGTTTATTTAGAAAGTTACCAACAACAGTAAATATATTTAGACATTGTTCTACCAATGAGTTGTCTCGTAACAAAATAGTCTGGTCTGCTACATTCAAAATGCTTCCACTACCAGCCCATTTATATTTAAGGAGGCAAGTTATATGTTACTTGTACCTTAAGTGTTATTTATTTTTTATACATTTATTTATTAAACATATACTTAAAATGATACTGATATTGACATAGAAGTACCATTTCATATTAATTAAAAAGTCAAAAACTACAAACTGAAACTATTTTTGGAAAACCAACCTCTTTTATTGGTTTCACAGTTTCAAATTCATTTTCCGGTTCATCCACGGGATCTAGAACACATTCTCTTTCCCGGGGAACAAAACCGCGTCGTCGCCTTGGCCCGCTAGCGGCTCGAGTCTCCGCTAACGCTGCTTCACGTTCTTCACGGGCTTTGTCTTCCTCCTCTCTGAGTAAATATTATTATTAAATAAATTTGTTACCAAGACTCATCTGGCGTATGCACTTCCTGCGAGAACTGTTTTATAAAAAAACTAATAATTTAAAAAGCATTGCTCAGAAATTCAATTAATGTGTAAAACAAATTTCAATTAATGTTAAAACCAATTCTTAACATAATCAAATATTAAACGTAAACTAGATTATGGCCTCACTTCTTTTTTCTCCTCTTTTCTTCTTCAAGCTCCTGCTTTTTCCTCTCCTTATAAGCTGCTATTACCGATGGCACAGCAGTAATAGACCACCATACTGCCCTTGGTATTTGGAATGGTAATGTGTCCTTTACACTTGGCTTTGGTAATTGATCTAATATTTCAGCTATGCCTGTCTCAAAGCCTGATCTTTTTTGTTTTCTACCTCTTGAGTTTAATATTTGTTCCTATAAAATTAATTAAAGATAATTAAAAAACTATATTATTTAACTGAATAAAAACCAAATCTATATATACCAAATACATTAATTATCTTAAGGATTGTATTAAATAAAAAATTTAATAGAAGATATTCTGTCTTTGTTTACAACACTTTTGTTGTAATAATTTTATGGGTGGTGTATATATTATGTGCACTTCAGTTATTGAGGCTAACCATATCAAGGTTTAAATACAAACAATTGTTTTAGATTTCCTCTTATAATCATTACATTTTAATAATATAATTTATATAGAAGAATATACTCACTGCAGTGTATTTTTTCTCTATATAAGCAGCCCAACCCACCAAATACTGACCAAATGTGATGATAATAAATAATATAAAGGATCCTTCAGCCAGACCCATTTTTCTGACATGCCGGTAATAGTATATGGCTGATCTCCAGTTAGGAAGACCATTTTTGAGTACCTCATTATACCTAAAAAATTTCAATAATAAGAGTTACATGGAAAAAAGGATAATGTAATGCTAAAGTTTTTTTGAGTGTTTAAGTTATTATTCAATCAAGAGTTTATAAACTTACTTTTCTCTCTTTACCTGATCTTTTAGCACATTATGAACCGAGACCAAGTTTCTAAATTGAACATCAGCATCAGGGGCATCATTCTTATCTGGATGTAATTTTAATGTTAATTTTTTAAATGCACTTTTGATTTCTTGCGCTGATGCTTCCTAAAAATAAATAAACAAGTTACTAGCAAATTTTATAATAGTGAATTACTTGTTACATTGCAAAAGAAAAGTACCGAAAGGGTTAGAGTTTAAATTATATAAAATGAGTAATTTTACCGGAGAAACTCCCATTAATTCATAGAAATTTTGATTAACTTCTTCCACCACGTCGAAAACTTCCAAATCGTCCTCGTCCCATGCTTTTACGCTTAGCGAAAGACAAACTAATAAAATCAAACACCGCATCGTAACTACATTTGAGACAATATGTACTATTTACTTTAGTCTAATATTAAGTTACGTTGGCTCGTATACAAATTACAAACTGATAAATTATCCAATTCGAAATATCCACATACTTCAAGCAGCTGCTGTTGACAAATTGACAACCTAAATCTGTGTTGACAACTTTCATTCGGATTTTCCAACTCTTAATTTTTCATGAAACTGTCACACTGATAGCTGACAGTTGTCACTGGGTTGGCACACTTTTGGAGTTTATGGCCTGGTATCTAGACCTTAAGGCCAAACGGTTGGCACTCTTGCATTACACCAAATTAAACAATTTATAATTTTTTTTAAACACTTAAATTGATGTCATAGAAATTAAGGGACTAGAATTAACTAGTCAAAGTTTATTTTTCTTTTAGTTAAGATTTACCAAAACCATATAATTTAAACAAAAAATGGCTACTTAGGGTTGTCATGCCATGAAATTTCTTAAAACATGTACACGTATATTATGATTAATTCTTTCATATCTAATAATACCTTTTTTATTTAGAGTTATACACTTGTTGTACGCGACCGGCGACGCCCACCAGTCTATCGAGCACCTTCGTTTATCTACTCGACGGTTTATAAATTGGCGTAATATAGCAAATTTAATTTTATCTACTTAGGTACATATTCTACTAGAAGGCAAGCTACTAGAGTCTATATGCCTTTAGCGACGAAAGCCCCTAACCATATTTCCTCATAACTTTATTCCTCGTGGCATATTTGCACTTAAAATAAGCATTAAGAATTTTTAATATTGATAGAAGACCGAGTGGATAGAGTTATCGTACTAAGCTCGGTAGTTTAAATGGCAGATACCTAAAGTTTTGAGATTTTTTAGACTTAAGTAGCATCAACTAAATATGTTTGTTTATTTCATAAAATGTAATCGGGCTGACAAGGGCTTAGGATTTATTTACGTAAAATTTACTCTAATTATTTTATTAAATTAAAATAAAATGAAAAAATAATAAATTTGTCACGTTATGACTTTTATATAGATACTCTCTATATTCTTACGACGAAAATAATAATTACTATTATTAAGTTAAACGTAACCATCATAATGAGAGCTATACTCATCTTTATGTTTCACCGCAGACGTAGAGGACGTGATATTTAGGAGGGAGGGCGGTGGGTCAAGGTGGCTAGTTATACATACAGGGTGCCAACCGGCGGGTGGATTATGTGGGTGGACAAGAAAATTCAGTACCGTGCAGCCCCTATCTGGGGTTAAACGTGACGCAGGGATGAAACTCACAAAATAAAATAACGTTATTTCATTGTTAAGTACACTAGCACTAGTTTTCTAAATGTAACAAAATAACATTTTGTGCTCCATGCATTGCAAAAATCCACTTGGATTCGCAATGTTTTTCTTTATTCTTGGTGCAATTTTTCTTGGAATCATGTCAATTGAATCCTTCGTAAGTACTTTAGGTTGTAACTCTGAATCTTACATTGATAGGTATAATAATGATATATCTAGTTGTATTTTTTTTTTAAATATTTTTTTGTGTTTTATTAGCATTACAACAAATTAAACAAACCATAATCTGTTGTCATTATATCATGTCTGTTATATTACAATAAATAAACCTAGTAAATATTGTAGCACAATATTAAATGAAATATTCGAAAAAAGGATGTAAATATACTGAAATCTACATTGACAGAACAATCGATCGAAGGGAAAACATGCGCGTTACGTTTTCAGTTTCCCGCGTAAACACAATATGATTTACTCTGTACAATTATTTAACGAGCATAATAATATGTATTTAAAGTTACACAATATAATTCAGTCTGATTTATGATTTTTATAACATTTATATTCATTTACACTTACTTTAATTTCCTTTATTTCTTGTACCAGGTTTACAGTTCTCTTGGGTCTATTCCTGCGTGATCTAACGAAGAAAATGGTACAATATACATTATTGATTTAACTAAGCTTTATACCAGCTTTATTATTTAAGAATTTAAATAAGCTTAAATATAAAATTGCTTAAGTTATTGTTACAACATACATACTTACATATATTTTATATATTTTGTCACAAAGTTATTAGCGACAAAAGGGGAATATTTAAATACTTTTATTCATAAATTTTATGAAGAGCCCTAGACGAGAGGAGAATATTATAGAATTATAAAAGCTTCTATTGGTAAGGCCTAAAATTAAGCATTTAAAATCAAATTCATGTTCAATAACAATACATTGACAGGAAAGAAACTTTACCTTGCTTTAACCTATATATGAATACATTATTATATTATAAATATAAGGGTTTAGCAATTTTCAGCGTAGCAACTAATCTTGGTGTTAAGAAAAAAAATATCGTATATAAATTCTTAAAATGATTATAGATAGATATTATTATTCAATCAAATTGCTAAAATAACATATTAGTCTTTACTTATTATATATAATTATAAGTATATAGGCTATTTAGTCTATGTTCTGGTCTAGCTTACACAATATTTCACAGTGTGCAGCTCAAACACCTTGTTCCGACGGCAAGCACTGCCCACCACACTGGTTGTGCTGCAAGGAAGGATGCTGTTCACCAGCCACTGTGATACCTAGGCATACACCAAGTACATATTATGACGACCAGTGGTATTTATGGTAAGAGTATAAGAGCTTGGCTAACCCACTTTTGTTGATATAAAATATATTCGAGTTATAATCAGAGTAAGATTGTCAAATTAAGTTTAGCATGTTTGTTATTTATTAGTAATCTTACAGCTAACATACATATTATAAAACAAAACACTTAGACAATATAAAAAGCCACAACAGATAACATAGATAAACAATATATATGAAACAGAAAAAATAAGTAAGAACAAATAGACAAAAATATTGTTAAAAAATTATAGAAAACTGAAATTTAACATTAAATAAACAACAATAAATACTTAATATTTCAAGAAAAAAAACTAGATTGTTACTGCTTAAACAAAGTCCTTTCGCCTCTTCAAATATTTCCTAACATCCTCTTTGGTAAGGTGGAAAATAGCAATATCCTCATAATTAGTGTCATAGTTAGATAACACTCGAAACCTGGGCGAATTATGCAGGTAATTCGAGTTCGTACGAGGTACATGGAACTTTTGTGAGTATCATGTCGCATACGGCCTTACATTTCTCTTTAATATTAGAAATATAACAATCCAAAGTTAATTTTCTGATGTTATTTTTTCAGGCAAATACTATCTCTATTAGCAACAATAGTTGGCTTATTAACCATCTTTCTATGGTACCTGATGTGGAAACGGAATGGTGGAATCTACATGTGCTCTTTGTCTTGCTGCTTCCACCGAAATGCTTCAGAGAGAGATTCCGCGGGCTCAGTATATCCGCCGCCAAGATATAGTCGGTGTAGCTCTTTCCATCAGGCGCCGCCGCCGTATTCCGAAGTATGATTTATTTATTTATTAACTAGCTGACCCGGCAAACGTTGTTTTGCCATGTACCTATATTATTTCTAGGAAACATTTTTTAGTTCAATAAAAATAACTATCTACTATAATAAAAAATAGGGGTTAATGTATGTATGTAAAAAAATTAAAAATTCGTCCAAAAAATAAAAATAAAATGTTAGGGGTGGACAACCCTTATCACTTAGGGGTATGAAAAATAGATAATAGCCGATTCTCAGACCAGAGACTGAATATTCATTTGCTCTTAGGTTTTTGCTCTGTGTTTCGTAATTTGAGGTCTTTTTTGTGATCCTATAATAATGTTTGTCTGTTTAGAAATAGCCAGTCAACATTGACATGTTATAAGCGTTATGTATGTACCTATCATTGAGGTCACACATTGGTTGCAAAAGTTCCTGCTTTTGTTTTGTGTGGCCTTTTTGGCGCGGCTTTTATTAAATAAAACAAAACGGTTATAAAGTATATAAATATTGCAATGCGCAATATCCATGAATATCTTTTAAGTAGATACTTTTACTTTAACTGTAGCGGACTTTGACGCCAGTTGATCTCGATTTTTCCGTCCTAATTAAAAAAAAACATTGTATGCTAATTGTAATTGATAATAGAATCTGTTTTACACTGAAATAATTTACAGTCATAACTTCCAACATTTGTCTATAGACACCACATTGTTTGTTTCAGTCGACGGTGTGCGTCAGGCACTGGCTGATCGCCTACTTTTTTTTATATAACAGGGGGCAAACGGGCAGGAGGGTCACTGGTGTTAAGTGATACCGCCGCCCATGAACACTCAATGCCAGAGGGCTCGCGAGTGCGTAGCCGGCCTTAAGTCGAATTGGTTCGGAAATACTTGTCTATTAAAATAAATTAATGATCGTAAAACGGATATAGACAGTATCTGTATCTCTTATAAAAGGTCAGCGCCACAATTTCTTTTAATTCTTATTTACTACGCCTTTATAATAAATACATATGTTGTTCTAGGTAACATCAAAGCCAGATCTATATCCCCTCGTAATAACGTGTAATGAAGGGGAGGGGAAGCCTGGTGGTAACTACCTTATGGTTCACTACTTCAAGAACTACGTTATTCGAGCACCCGGTAAAATTATTTATATTAAGGGAATTTTATTAGCTGTAGTCATGTTCTAGGATAGATCCTAAGAAGACGCGGGGTAAATAAGCGAAGATATGCCAAGCGTAATGGTGGCTGTACACACTCGTCGAGACACCCCGAGACAGGCCGAATGCGAGAGTGTACAGTAGAGCTCTCGTCTCGCCTCGCTTCCTCGCAGTTGGTCTCGCCTCTCTCGGTCGCCTGTCGGTTTTTTGCGCACGAGTCAAAGGGTCTCGCGAGTAAAACGAGAGCGACCTGTACACACTCGTTCAATCATTAAATTTTGGATAATATTAAAACTTTATGATCCTAATTACCAATTTCTGTTGCGGTGTATAGTGACCATCTTCTTCTTCGCCATGGCTTCGTATTTTTTTTAATGGTTAACGTGAAGAAAATTATAATAACTCATTGCAGAAAGACAAACAGCAGCAGCGGTTGCCACGTCCATTATTAACGGTGTTTTAAATACAATTAACGTAACGAGTGTGTACAGGCTGCGCTCTTCTCTCGGTCCTCTCGGTCGAGACTCCCGGCGGGAAGCTCTCGCCGAGTGTGTACAGCCACCATAACATGCCGGTGAGTTCCCGGTAGAATGCGAAAGCGACCCCGGAGCCTATGTAACGCGGCGTTGTAGGAACTACTCGAGGTGGATAAAGTGGGTATTGCCCACTCTCTGAATAGCAGAGATGCTGGTGTGGGTCGTATCCCCCAATACCCCTGCAGCTTTCGATGGATGTCCACCTCGGATATAAAAAAGTCGTGTTCTAAAGAAAAATCTAAAAATCTTTAGCATGAACTGCCCTTTTTGCGAATTGGAAAGCTCCAAATCTCAATGCCCTGTAGACTAAATCACGATAAATTATTGAAAAAAGTAAAATTAAAATAATTGAAGGTGTTTTAATACAATAGACAATATTTTGCATACTCCATATTAACTTCATGTGTTTTCGCGTGATTGCAATCTAGATGTTTTTTCTGATGTTAAGTGATGGACTTACATTGCCAGAAGGCTCCAAAGTGTGTTGCCGGCCTTTTAAGATTAAAAATAGATGTTTTTACCTGAGACATTATTTTCATATATTTTAAGAGCGCATAATTTTAATTGAATAACTAATATATTCTACAATAAAATGGCCGTAAGCTGTTATGAATGGCACTTGAAATGGGAAATCATGCCCTATCTTTTCCAGGCTCTCTGTCCGCGACTAGCACAGCCGAGTCACTCAACTCAAGTTATATTTGCAACGCTGTTAACGAGGTAAGCGACTTCAAAGTGGACCCATCGCACATTTTATGATCATATTAAACATATATTCCTAACTTTTCTTAGCGCATTTGAACTTGAAACACGGCGAGTCTAGACAAGTGCCTATCACATGCCCAAAATTAAAAATAAAATGGAAAACGATTGAATTTTAAACTTTAAAACGAATTAAGCAAATTATTTGATATAAATTAGTGTCCGATACATTATACTGTACGGAATGAATGTTTTAAATGTTGTTGGTTTGCAAGCCAAGCTAGCTGTGCTAGTATTCGCAGCAGTGAATTACCTTTTTTGTTGTTGACAACACTGTTACGTATTTAGTTCGACCGTATGCATTATGATAATATGAAAAATTAAAGGTATATAATTTTTGTGGATACATGAAATTACGGGTAACAACTTATTAATTCTAATTGTAAGAGCTCGCATAACTAAATAAAATGAGTTGGGTATATACTACTCATCGTTCTAGGCTAACACAATGGTCCCTCCGCCGTACTCGTGTGCGAGTAGTTACAACGAGTGTAGTATGGGCTGCGGTCGAACAGTGTTGCGGTCGTTGACCTCGCTTGCTGAACCAAGGCGGAGGGATTCCAACAACGCTACCTTTAGGGATAACCTTATCAACTCTCCAGTTCAGCCAATGGTAAGCTTATAGTATTTTCATGTGGTAAGGGTATAATGAACAGTGTTGGCCTAGTGGCTTCAGCGTGCGACTCCCATCCCTGAGATCGTAGGTTCGATCCCCGGCTGTGCACCAATGGACTTTCTTTCTATGTGCGCATTTAACATTTGCTCGAACGGTGAAGGAAAACATCGTGAGAAAACTGACATGTCTTAGACCTAAAAAGTCGACGGCGTGTGTCAGGCACTGGAGGCTGATAACCTACTTGCCTATTAGATTTAAAAATGATCATGAAACAGATTCAGAAATCTGAGGCCAAAACCTAAAGAGCTTGTAGCGCCACTGATTTATTTTTTTTGTTTTTAAGGGTATAATTAGCTTAATCTCTTATATATCTAGAAGAGTGCTTAAACTGGACTGATCTGATTGACCAAAATTCACTAATATTTTAGTCGTCAAAACGTAATAGAGACTCTTTCATATATTGTAACGGCTGAAAAAGCTAAAGCATGCAAAAACAGGGTTCTAGGCTCCGAATATGATTTTGTCCCATTCGGTGTCAAGACCCTTGGTCCGTGGGGTCCTAACGCTATAAGGATTTTTAAGAAATAACAAACAGGATAGTCGACATCACAGGAGATCGAAGAGCCGGCAGCTACCTCGGACAAAGAATTAGTCTAGCGATTCAAAGGGAGAAAGCTGCCATTATCTTCGGAACCTTGCCTAAAGGGACTCCTTTTAATAATATATTTTAGTTATTATATTATATTTTTAAGGTTTTTAGGTTTTAGGTATATATAAAATTATTTTTCTCTTTAAATATCGATAAATTGACCATTTAAACTTTAAGAATTCTGTTTTCAAATTCGGCTACTCAATTTTTAAAACCTTTATTTTTCTTTTAAATTAAAAGGCTACATAGATAATTTATCTTTAATGAGCTATTAATTTTTTACTTTTATATTACAGGATCCATCGTACGATCTAGACTTAGAGCTCATTGACTGTGAAATGTACTGCGACGGAGGCTGCAAGCCGCGTCTAGGTGCATCTCCTCCCTTACGCCATTCGCACTCCAACTCCGAAGACACCATCTTCGACCACGAAGCGTACGGCATTCGACATCTGTTCCCTTCACCTGAAGCTGGCACCTGTGAATCTCCACCTCAGCCTACAAGTCCTACGCAAACCTCACGAGACTCCACTTTACGACGACTAAGCGAGGACCGACGCCTCAGACGACTGGACATAGGAAAGAAATCGTCTAGAACACGAAAATCGAGCTTATACATGCCCCTATCGGCCGGCTACACCGGAAGGACTTCGAGAATTTCGCCGGGGACCAGAATCTCTTCGCGATCGGCCCCGGCCACGCCCTGCGGGGCTCTAGTCCCCAATTTGTTGAACCTCACCCAGAGGGTTTCTGCTTCAAGACTGAGCTCGCGATCTTCGAGACTGGAGGAAGAAAACGATCCGTTATTGGCTACTGATACGGAAAATCAAATCTCTGAACACAAGTTTTAACACAGTAAGAAAGATTGAAAAGTATAGCTGTCTGTTCATTTAGTATTACGTAGACAGATATCTAGAGCACATTTTGATAAAATGAATATTAAATGGACTGAGCATATTGCAACAAACTCTGCGCGAACTCACTGATAGAAGAGTATTTATAAATGGGATTTCCAGAAGTTACTATGACAGAACCTTACACTAGTCTCTTCACGTCCGGTCTATTCTAAAGCATTATTCTTATGTCCCAAAATAACATAAATCTTTTTACACTGTTTTAACTAAATAGTTGACCTTTGTATGCTGTAACGTAACGATTTTCGAATTCACTTGCAAACTTTGCAGCGCAGCGTTTCGTCGATTTATCGGCCAAAAAGTTAGGCGAAGTGAGTTAGATGTAATTCGAACACAGTTAATCGTCCTTCAATCGTTAAGAGTGTGCATACAGATTTAAATATTACTCAGAGTATCAGATTACGTAAAATAATATGGGAAATAAAAGTTCCTTAAAATATGGCCGCATGTCAAATAAACTAAAACATGGCGCCATTTATATAGAATATTCCAGATGTGTACTTTTTAACACTACAACAATTTATATTTACTACAATTAATTTTTCGTTTTTGTGTACTGACCGCTCTATTACTAAATCTAACCAAAACATATACATATATGAACGGGCAGCTAACGAATGGATGGATCAACTAAGTAATTAAGAATTATTTATTCCATATATGGGTCATTGAATTATTTGAGATTGCCTTCAAGATAAGACGAGATCAATTTGATGTTGTGATTGTATTTGTAGGATATGCTCATACGTTTACACTTCCATGTATGCTGATTGGTACTTAACAGGAAATTTGTCGTGTATAAAAATTTCCTTCTCAGATTTTATGTGAATTTTTCCAAATGAAACGGCGCTACAATTTCTTAGTTTTTTTTTTATATTTGAATTATTTTACGACGCTATATGTATGAATTCCAATCTATTGTGTTTTCGTAAATGGCAATTACGAAACATTATTTTGTTGTATATTTAACTCAGCCTAACATCTAAAAACGGGTCTGTATGCAATTTAGATATTATACATAATTCATCAATATCCGCTGACGTCGCAATCGTAACGCCCGTCAAGATTCAATGTTATTTTAAGTTACTGAATGCTGTCCAATTCTGTGCCCGTTTAAACTATGCACACATAATTTTGGACGTCGAGCTTGTTACTAGGCCAGGGTTTAAAGTGACGGAAGGTTCACGCATTGTATTCTGTACTTAGTATTTAATAACACGGACCAAATTATTTGCAGGCCTACTCTTAAAGCTTGCTTCCAAATTTTGTTTCACACGACAAATTAAGAATGGCCTAATTAAATGTATTGGGAGAACTTAAATAAGTGTTATGTTTTGTACCGACCAGCTTTAGTGTTTACCAGCGACCTAGGTAGGTAGATAAATGTTAATTAAATATTTTATTTAAGTTATAAATTAAGGAATCGAGCTTGTTGGACCATTGTTCACTTGCGATAAAATTATGTAATAAAATACTTCAGCCTAAGCGTTCTATTTCTTCCCCTATATATAAGCGAAGTATAAATGTTTACATAAATTATTATTAAATAATTATAATTTTTCAACTAACTTTACTATTATAGCAATATAAATAGAGCAAGATCCCAGGGCCGCCAGACGTCACGTATTTTCTGACGGATGAAATGTGGACGATTGGGTAGTGTTAGTATGTACTATGATCGTATGCCTACCTGCTAGCTTGGTCAAACGGCCAATTTCCAGGTATCAGGTAATCAAGGTACACAAAAACATTACTTACTTCACGTAAATTCTCATGGCTGATTTTTATATATGTTTTCGAGTGTATAGTTAAAAATAAATTGTCAATACTCCCAGACACTTTCCGTCGGCCATATTGCTTAACAGACGCTTTAAGGGTCTCAAAATAATTAGTCAACTTCACGTAAATTCTGACGCTCCATTTTTATATATGTTCATCCGACAACTATTTAAAAAGCTTTGACCAGAAGACAGACCGATCCAAGGGGCCAATCATCCCCTAAACTAAATTTTAATATCTCTATGAGTGAGAGAGCATTATCTACGCGCATGAGACTGAGTGAGACCGACTGCGCTGTTAAAGCCATGAAAATTACTTGAACAGATATTTTATAATTTTTAGAACTTTTGTTGACAAGTAAATTATAGCAACAAAAATAAGAAAAAAATTGACACATAATAAATAATACTAAAGTTAGCCGACATTTTTTTTTTTTCAATTTATTAATTAGAACTAAAAAATATTTTTTAAAAATACCACTTATATTTAAATAGCAGCAATTTTTTTAATTAATTATTTATTGGAAATTTGGAAACAAAGTGGAAAAATATTAATTCTTCAATATTTCTTAACAGTGGCTTTTAATCTTCATTATCATCATCATCAAATATCAATCTTGAAATTGAATATCTAAATCGTGATCGTCATCATCAGCATTATCCTTATTTTCTTCCTCTGTAAAAAACAAGTTAAACAATGAAGGTCTGAAAAAACTAAAAAGATACAAATAATATGAGAAACGAAAATAATTTACCTGATTGTTCTTCCAGCGACTCACTGACAAAACCCGGTAATTGATCTCCATCGAACCAATGAAAATCATATTTACCATCTTGTAGTGTCCAGCCATTGTTTTCGGGGTTGAAAATATTTATCATCTTCATACTTGCATTGTTCCAAAGCTAGCCCGTCGAAACTGTTGCCAAAGCTCACTTTTACAAGGTGGTAAGTTACTGGCATCGAAGTTTCTTAAATTATTTCGATTGAATTCTTCATTTATATCAGATACCATGTATGTAAATGATAAACAACTGTAGTCTGGCAGCATCTACATATTCCAGGAAAATTGTAAACATCACAGATAAATTTTTGTATTATGTTGAATACACGTTCTTCTTCATCTACATCACCAACAAAATCCAACGTACCAAAACGGTGAAATGCTTTGTTGGTACTCTTCATTTTTCTTCAAAATATTAAACGGCTTTTGCTTGCCCTTTTTGAATAATAATAATTTTTCAAGTAATTTTCATGGCTTTAACAGCGCAGTCGGTCTCACTCAGTCTCATGCGCGTAGATAATGCTCTCTCACTCATAGAGATATTAAAATTTAGTTTAGGGGATGATTGGCCCCTTGGATCGGTCTGTCTTCTTGTCAAAGCTTTTAAAATAGTTGTCGGATGAACATATATAAAAATGGAGCGTCAGAATTTACGTGAAGTTGACTAATTATTTTGAGACCCTTAAAGCGTCTGTTAAGCAATATGGCCGACGGAAAGTGTCTGGGAGTATTGACAATTTATTTTTAACTATACACTCGAAAACATATATAAAAATCAGCCATGAGAATTTACGTGAAGTAAGTAATGTTTTTGTGTACCTTAATTACCTGATACCTGGAAATTGGCCGTTTGACCAAGCTAGCAGGTAGGCATACGATCATAGTACATACTTACACTACCCAATCGTCCACATTTCATCCGTCAGAAAATACGTGATGTCTGGCGGCCCTGGGATCTTGGACCAAAAATAATGATCTTAATAATTCGAATAATTTGATTTGCAATGTCACCTTCATGAAGTTTGAATCCATAAAACTTCGCCTTTTTTCTTAATGTCACTTGCAAAAAATACAATTCACACCTGTCAATGTTATAAACATTTTATCTCTTTGCATTTTTAAATTTCAGTAAAGTTTAATATAAAAATAGAAAAAGAATAAAAATGGCAGTGTCGACGGCAATGTTTTTATTCGAAGTTGTTGTTGAAAACGTCAAAAGTTTGGTTGAGAGCCGTCAGATGATGATAAAAAGCGAATTTGCTGATATATTTTCTCTTGAGTTAAAAGACCCTAAACAGATGCATATTGTAATGCCAGAGCCACCACCACTACCACCGGAGCCACCAGGAAAGAAAAAGGGTAAAGCGAAACCGAAACCTAAAAAAGGCAAGAAAGGCAAAGAGGAGGCACCACCACCCGAGCCTGTAATACAATCAGGACAGTCAGTGTTATTTACAAGTAGTGCAGAATTTTTAATACAAACCATGAAAAAATTTCCCTTGGAGCTATCTTTATGGAGCAAAGAAGATAACTTTTCGTATATTGGAACAACCTACGTTCCATGGGATCAAATGTTCTACACTTATTTAGATAAGATATGTAATGCTCAAGAAGCAACTCCCGTTACCTTAAACGAAGAATACAATATATTCGAAGAGGATACTGCGAAATTGATGACTAAAATATCTATACAAGTCAAACTAACCTATCTTACAGATAAAGTCACTACCTCCTTTCGGACACTTTCGGAAGATTCAACGATCAAGAAAGTTCTTTATACCGGACTTAATTCAAAAACAACCTCATATATGTGCACAATGAAAACCACTGATGAAGATTTCGAAGAAAATTGCAATAAAGTTGAAAATAATTACATAGTAGATAAACCAAAGCCCAACAAAATCGTTTATGCAGATTACAAAAACGCCCCAGGAGCGAATCTTACATTTTTCAACGATGGTGATTATTGTTGCATGAGCCATGCAGACAAACCTCCTGAATCTATATATAAGGCACCAGAAACTTGTCCCGACATCAATTTCATCATCGACTATGTAAGAAAAATTATAGTATCATGTAATGACAACATGCGCATGCTGACACCGCGTCCTGCGATCAAACCAAGAATTAAAGCAACTGACATCGATAGACTTTGCTACTGTAAAGAAACTAGTTGGCCTGGAGGTCAATTCGCTGAAAGGTTCAGAAAACAAGCACAGTCTGAACCATGCCCGGTATGTATAAACGCTGGGAAAAAACCAGAAGGATCTAGAGCTGCAACCTTTGATATTGCCAACATAAGAGGCCCTTGTGGTAGACCTGATTGTAGAATCGCTAGAGACTTAAGAGCTTACATTGAAAAACTTGTCGAAGAAGACAATGAAGAGATCAATATTGACGATATTATAGGACCGTGTGGAAGCAGCAAGTGTACAATCGCTGAAAAAATTCAACAAATCTTAAGGCATGAAGGAGATTTTAGTCAGGGTAGTAATTTGGAGGGTTTATCAACACAATGTGCATGTATCAAACAAATGCAAGATGCATTGAACAAAAAAGAAGAAGTTTGCGATGAAGTTTGTAGCAAGGAATGCGATGATAGCGATAGTGAAGCTAGTCGGTGTGATGGAAAGGCATGTCCTTTTAACAAAACTCAAAAAGTTTATGATGTATATTATTTCACCGTCGAGCATGACTTTTCTAATGGATCCGGTACCAGTTCACCTGACACAGAGAAATCTTCCAAATACAAATATTGCTCTGCAGATTGTCCAAGTGCAAAAGCTTCAGAGAATGTATCTTGCTCTAAAACTACGTGTTCTTCTCTCAACAAAAAAAATGAAGAGCAAGTTATGGCCGAAGAAGATAAATGTACAGATCTTGTGTGCCCAATCAAAGGTGTATTTCCACCTAGTCCGGCTGATAGTGACATAGAAATAGATTTTAATGATATACACAACCCTTGCTGCGTTAAATCATGTGATGTGGCAGAGAAGGTGAAAGACTTTATAGTGGATGGAGTTTTGAGCAAGAAAAAGAAAACCACCCAAGAAGACGACCCATGCTATTGCGACTGTGTATGTACTTTTAAGTTTTCTAAGAATACTACTTATTGTGCGGTCTGTGGTGGTTACGAATGCTTAGGTGAAGATGTAAAAGAAATGCCTGAATATGCTAAACCTCATCCATGTCCTGTTTACCATAAACTATACGATAAAAAATACATTAAAACGCCAAACCCATGGCCAGAAGAAGATTCAGCATTAAAACAGCCAGATACAATGAGTAATAAAAGTTCAAGAACTACTGGATCAAAATTAACAACAGCCGAAAAAAGATTAACTGTTTCTAGATCAATGAAATCAATCGGTGACCGTAAATCTGATAAGAAAGAAAAAAGTACCGAAAAGGTAAAAAAAACCAAAGAAGAGAAAAAGAAAGTTGGTAAATTTACCGCAAATGTACCCGAACCTGGTAGGTATTTATATAATTGCTACATCAAACTATGTTATGACAAACGCAAATAACAATCAAAATTAATAGTGTTCGATTAATTTCTATATCTTTTCGAGTTACGTCAAGGCATTTTAATATTTTTTAAAATTAATATCCCTGGTTAGCTAGATATCGAAAGACATAATTACAGTATGGTTTTACTTCCTGCAGCGGCTGCACAAATAGTACCTGTTGAAAAGAAACCCGAGCCTAAGTATCCTTACCCACCCGTTCCTAAGCACATGGGCTGGAATTGGACAGCAGAAGATATTCCGGGTTTGAAGGTAGAAATGGATATTAAACTTTACCAGTGGTTTTAACCTAAGACTTGTCTCCTTAAAAATATCATAGTTGACCTATCACGGTATGATACAGATTTAGATTACTTTTAAGCGCCAACCCTAACAGCGACTAGCATGCCTTTTTTTATATAATTAGAACTTTTTGTGAAAGATTCAATTTATATTAAAATTATTTAAAAATAAAGAAAATATTAAAGGTATAACTCACTGAAACAAAAATTGTTTTCAGCCTCGACCAATGTGGAGGCCTGGTGCAGCAAACAAAATTTTAGTGAGACGGTACAGAGCTTTACTCGAAGGAGTCGATGTTGTAGCTAAAAAGAAACGCGCTATGATGCAACGAAAAAAGAAAGTAGAAATGAAACCTACTATAATAGTGAAAAAACAGGACGGTGAATATACTGTTCACATGGAAGTGTTAAAGAAGTATTCTAAAGAACGATTATTGTTCCAAAACCCATATGATGATAAACCACCCCTGATATATACAATAGGAAAAACCGAGGAGGAAAAAAATAAAATTAGAAGACAGCGTGAAAGGAGAGAACGTCGAGAAACAAGACGCAAGAGTCGGTTACTGCAATCGACATTTAGAGATAAGTGTCAGGAGATCTGTTTAAAGGCATACAATCAAGCGATTGGTTTACTGCCGCTACCTAATCCTAACAGTCCTGATTGTCCCTGTCACACAGACGCTGCACAAAATGTTAGTCCACCGATAGATTCCTGTTCATGCTCTGATGAAGGCTCTATATCCAGTAGCGACACAGATGGCGATGAGTGGGAGATTCAGTTCTCACCTCCCGCAGCTCGGTGGGATGTTAAAGCAAAGCATCCACCATCAGTTATGGATAATGAAAGTCAATATACTTATCTAGATTATAAAGTTAAATTGCTTGATAAAAGTGGGAATCCTGTTCCACGATTCTTTAAAGGCCCTGACGGAAAGCAAGAGTGTAGTGATCTAGGCGGTTTTTGGGGACCAGGTCACGTCTGGGTAGAAATAAACAAAGATGGATACATAGGGCCAGATGTTAGGTGGGTACCCATGAACTTTACTGGGCCAGATGGAATGTATTATTCGGCTGAGGAAGGTTTCTTTACTGAAAGTACTGGTAAAACCCTCAAAATTGGAATAGATGGTTATATAGATAAAGATGGTAAGTGGGCGTGGTATTCAAAACGAAGATCTCGAAGTCCCAGATCAACTATTACAGCAACAACCGCTGAATCAAAGAAGTCGGCTAGACCAGTAACCCACTCTAAAGCGACTGAAGACGCAAAACCAAAAGGTAACGTTCGATCTCAAGGAAAAGAAAGTCCAAAACCAGCTTTAGCAAAAGGGCCATCGGATAAAACAAAGAAAGCTGTTTCGTATTCATCAAAGGCAAAGAGTCCAGTTGTAATGAGTTTAGCAGTTAACTACGATAAAAATAGATCACCACAATCTGACTACCCCAAACATAAATGTATAGAGCCTAAAACACTAGCAAAGTATAAAGAAATAATGAGAGATCTCTCAATGTATGATGATTTAATGTTTGATACAAAACCTCCCATTAAAACGAGCCGAGCTTCAAACACACCAAAAAAACGATTAGGATCATCGTGGAATAATAGAGGTAGAAATACGGCGCCCAAAGTCCCTGTTGTTATTTCCTCAGATGGAACTCACGCTTATAATGTCCAGGATGAATATATGAATGTTTTCTGCTCAAAATGTGCTTAAAAATAGTATTAAATAATGTTGTGAAACCGCTTAACTTCTTGTTGTGATAACGCTTCATCAAACTACAGCTAGTGATATTCAGCATTAAAATTGTTATTAAATAAATAAATAGTGTCTTAAGGATCTACAGTTATTTGAAAATCTTTCCATTATCGACATTTGTAAAAACATGATGGTTATAAGCGTGCGATGACTCGGCGAACCACGACCGTACTTGCGAAATGAAACTCGTTCCGTGTTCGTCAAACGTAGTCGTAATCAGTTATAAAATTTGCAAGACGAAGCTTATGATAAGTTCCGTCCGAAACGGCTGCGTAAATATATATGCTTGTATTATTTTTTTTTAATAATTTTTAGAGGAATAAGGCCTAAAAGTACATGGTGGTAACGCCGACCGTTTCCCGTCGACAACATTCGACAACTATATTAGGTACTTCTACACCAGACCATAATATAACATAAAAACATAACGCAACGTAACGTAATATAACAAAACTTTAGATTTTAAATAAATTTTATTAACACTTAATATTTTGACAAACAATTTTGAAGTAACTTTTGAAAAGGATAAATTATTGTTCGATTGGATTATTAATAAGATTTTACAACATTTATCTCTCAATCGATACAAGAGCCAAGTTTATCAACATATTTTTTTCCGAATTCCGAATTGAAGAATTAAATTCAGAATTTTTATATATTTAAGAATTATAGGAGTGCCATGTATGTATTGGATGTCAAGATCTTTTGCAATGATGACCACTTAATTAATAATGAAAAGTAATTTTTATAAGATTATTAAAAAATATAAATTTAAATGATAGATATTTATATATGTATTTATAAAAAACAACATGCATGCTTAAAAAATACAAGGCAATATCACGTATCAATTTTCAATTAAAAAATTACAAACAAGCAAGGAAAAAAATCATAAACGCAAAGAACAAAAATGTAGGCAAACACCAAAAATAAGAAACTCAAATTGAATCTAAAACTAAAAGAGACTTAAATATACGAAACACGTTAAATCAGATAGACAGAGAAACAGAATAATTGTAATATTGAGATATATGAACTTTAAACGAAAAATTGACACCTCACCATTGATATACAAAAAACCCAAGATGCACAGTCTCGAATAAAAGTAACGCTCGAAAGTGTCCCGAAACACTATTTCTGTCCCTTTCTATAACAGTATGTCTATAACAGTATATGTTAAAAGCATATATTATTGCAAAATCAACCTTACGCGAATTGCTTAAAGTTGTTATTACAACGCAGTGTATACGTACTTAAAGTAATAAAATTATACGACCGACCGTGGTCGGTATGACGAGTGGAGTCGAATATGACTTTTTTATTTACAACTATTTAACATAATTTTAAATTTATCCGACTTTTCGCGTGCTTTACAGCGTGCGTGGTCACGGTGACTGAAGACAAAAGGTGTTGGATGTTAAGTAGTTGTAAATTTATTATAATACAAATCTTTAATATGGTTAAAAAGTTTTTTCTTTAAATTAAAAAAAAATGTAAAATTGGCTACCTCCTGACCTACACTTTACATAGCGTAAATATATTTGTCAAAAACTACACACAAAGAAGTTCAAAAGTACATAATTTTATTTATAAAAAAAACACAAATAAATAATATCGACTCCACTTATTAGACGCGAGACTATTTGAAATGAGCGCACAATTTAGAATGTTGCGCTCATTTTTTGAGGACGTTTTTTAGACGTTGACTGTGCATCTTGGGTTTTTTGTATATCAATGCACCTCACTATTGTTTCCTAATAATCCACAGATAAGGAAACTTATTATTCGGGGGCCTATTTTTCTTGTGTTTTCTATTTTAGATATACATAGAAGTTATGCTCTCTTGTTAGTGGCATAGTGCATATGTTTCAGAGAATAAAAATATTAAACCTTGAACTAAAAGTATAAACAACCTTTTTAGGAAAAATATGAAATATTACGAAATATGAAAGCTTGACATTCATTCATTCATTTATTTTCGGCAATGTAAATTACAAGTAAAATTAAAATTTTAATAAATTATTTTAAATTATATCTTGTAGAACTATAGATAGTAAGGAGTTTTTATGATTCATGTTAAGGTAGAATTGTAACTTTAATATGGCTTCTTCGGATTCAATGTTTTTATTTGAGTTCATAGTTGAAAAATTTAGGAGCGGCTTAGATTCTGAAACCATTTATTTCAAGGCCAACTTCAAAGACGTGTTTGATATATCCTTGGGCAACCAACATGAAATCAAATCTAAGGTAAACAGGAAGAAAACTAAAATTAGAAGTATTAAATCGAAAGAAGAGACGCGGAAAGTATCATTAACTAAAATTAAAACAGGAGGGTCAATATTAATAAGCATGATACCGCAACAACTTATAAATACTATGTTTAACAATGAATTGGAAGTATCTCTGTGGAATAAAAATTTAAATAGAAAGCTCGGTTCAGTGATGATTCCTTGGGCACAGTCATATTTAAACTATATATCAACTTTAGAATACCATCAAAATAAGCTACCCGTGTATGTGAGAAAAGTATATACCATATGCAATAACTTCAATAAAAAAATTGCTTTAGTAAAATTGAAAGTGAAGCTTTCATACTTCGAAGCACAAAGAAATAACGAACTAATACCAAGGACTCTTTCTTATGATGTAACAAAGTCATCAAAGCTATCTGTAATAAATAAAATTGAACAAACATTAGATAAACAGCATGGCGTTATCAAAACAACATACAGCGGGAATAAAATTATGAAAAGCACAAAAACAAATAAAGATTACAAATCAAAACTTAAGCCAATTTTTGATAGTCAAAGTACAAAAAATGTTAAGAATAAGGAAAAGGCTATAGAAGAAAATATAACTTCTGAGGAACAAGCAAAAGATTATGCGAAATCGGAGAAGATAAGAAATACAAGAGTTTTGAGCAAGTCAAAATCTTTGACAAAGATTGAAAACATGCGTTATAAGCCCTTGCATTACATATTTGGAGACCCAAAGGGGCAATTTGGAGGTAAGACATACTGTGTGAACTATTGTACTGTGGAAAAAGATTTATCAAACCAAACATCTAAAACTTCTATAACTGACAAATCTCCATCGAATAAATCAATCCCATCCAATAAATCAATCCATCAATCCAAAGCCAAGTTTAAATTTAAGCCGTGTGATAGCGAATGTCAAGTTATGAAAAACAGATCGGGTTCTTGTCCAGCAAGTACGTGTACGTTAGACCTTCCTGAGGAAGCCGCTCCTCTAATTAGTATAGCGAAATGTAAACAGGTAGTTTGTGATAACAAACAGCACAGAGTACTTCCACCACCAGCGGATGATCGGATTCTATTAGATCTATCAAGTATGGAAAGAGATTGTTGTGATCAAACTGATATGACCAAAATGGTTGAAGAGGTAATTGGTGGTGTGACAGCCAAGATGAAAGTTGGTAAAGACCCTTGCTATTGTTCGTGTGAATGCAGATTCGGTTTCATGAAGAAAACGACATACTGCGGAGTATGTGGTGGTTACGAAATGATTGGAGAAGAATTAGCAGGAAAACAGATAAAAGAAGTATTTCCATGTCCATATTATCATAAACTTATTGATAAGAATAAGTTAAAAACATTGAGCACTACTGGAAGTGACAGTAAGAAGAAAGGTGACGATGTAAGTGTAAAAGCGATGAAAGTCAGTTCAAGCCAGAAAGCAACAGCATCTGAAAAACGCACCCCATCAGCTGTTACTGAAAAGAAAAGCGTTGAATCCGAAAAAGATAGCAAAAAAAGTAAAAAGAAAAAGAAAGATGATCGATTTAAATTCAATTACGGCTATAAAGGTATACGTACGTATTGTACATTGGTATATTTCATTTAATTAATGTTTATAATTTTAAAATATGGCTTTGAGTAATATAACATAATTTTAGCTCCTCAAATTGGGCACAGTAGATGTGCATTTCCTTGTACTGGTACATTGAATAATGTGCCGAAAAAGATGGGTTGGCTCTGGACTGCTGAAGATGTACCAGGAATGAAGGTAAATACATAGTAGATTAAAACTTAAAAAAAAATGTTTCTGCATTTATTTATTATTACTTATCTTTTTTTTTAATTTTCTTTTATTTTTTTAGTTTCGCCCAGGCTGGAAACCTGGTGCCACTAATAAACACGTGGTTAGATTACTTAGAATGGCAAGAAATCCGGGTGAAGTTTTGCTGCCTAAAAAGAAAAGACGAGAAGCGTCAAAGAAGAAACCTTTATTACGCCCTCTTCTTATAGTTCACAAGAAAGAGGGTGAATTTACCGTAACAATGGAAACTATGAAGACTTACTCTAAGCCCAGGGCTATTAATCAATGTCCTTATGAAGATAAACCTGTACTCACATATACAATAGGAAGAACTGAAGAAGAGAATAAAGAAAGAAAGAAGAAAAAAGAGCGGGAACAAAGGCGACTTGAAAGAGCACAACGACAGTTTATTCAAAGCGCATTTAAAGATATGTGCCGTGAAATTTGCTTGAAAACTTACCAACAGGCATTGGGTATCTTACCCGACGCGGAGGACCCCGAATGTACTTGCTACCCGGCTTTACCGTCAGCAGACAGAACTAATTTAGATCTTTCATGTTCTTGCTCTCAGGATGAATCTTCTATTGGATCTGATACAGATTCCGATGAATGGATAGTAGAGTTTACACCTCCATGTGCTAAGTTCAAACCTACTTCGAAAACCAAAAAAGTAACTAAGTCAGATAACAGCACCCAGTACACTTACTTGGATTACAGAGTAAAATTACTAGATCGATTTGGTAACCCTGTTCCTAGGTACTTTAAAGGACCAGATGGTAAACAACAATGTAGTGACTTGGGTGGTTTTTGGGGACCAGATAAAAAATGGCTTACTATTAATATTGATGGTTATATAGCGCCTGATGGACGTTGGGCGCCTAATTACTTTATTGGGCCAAATGGAGAGAATGTTGAAGGTGCAGCTGGAAAATTTCAATCCGCTAATAATAACTGGTTAGTGGTTGGTGTAGATGGGTTCGTAGACTGTCAAGGTAGATGGAGATTCTATCCAAAACCTAGAGGAATGCTGCCCGATAAAAAACGTCAAGATTCCAAGAAAACAGGTGCTCGTACTGGTGCTGCCGACAAAAAGAAAAAAGAAGACACGGCTGCTCCCAAATCTGATGCGAGCTGGAGTTGCTTTGGCGGTGCTTCTGCTACAGAACTATCAAAATTAGGCATCATTGGTCATGGTCACGACAAAAAGTTACTTTTGACAGCCTTAAAGGAATTGCTGGCCCAAGGAGAAAATGTTAAGATACCTCAACCATCGACAGTTTACCGTCTACCACCTTCCAAGAAGCGTCGAAGGATGCCAACTAAACAGTCTCGTACTCACTATGAAGAACGGTCAAGATGCATGCATTCTTTGCCATCGGACAAGGGTATAGTAGCAGTAGATGATCAGGGGAACAAAACTTATTTCCGCTTAAAAGGAGGTAAAAACGTAAGGCCTAAACAAAGGCTGAAGGAACTAACAAGGCGTGGTATAAGTTTGAGCTCTTTCCACGTTCCGTGTTTACACTCATTTATAGGTACAGAGATGATGAAAAAACAGCAGAGGGCACGCTTAATAGCCCTGTCGACTAAGAACGCTGGCACTCAAAAGTATTAAGGGAGTCGCATATTTATTGTGTCCAACATATTGTTTTAATGTAAGATTATGTGTGGCGATGTGGAATATTATTTTGTATTTGGTATTGTACTAAGTTAAATTTTGTAACGTTTATATAAGATTAAGTGTCATTATGTTAGTAAATTATATCCGTTCTATTTTTCTTTTTATTTAGGCATAGGTAAACAATATTCGAAAACGTACAATAATTGAAAGTAAGCATTTTTTTTTTAATTTCATTACCATTTTCGTAAATCACAGTAATAATAACATTTTCAATGTTTAGGTGAAATATGGGTGGAAA
Source organism: Pieris napi (assembly GCF_905475465.1). Classification (NCBI taxonomy): domain Eukaryota; kingdom Metazoa; phylum Arthropoda; class Insecta; order Lepidoptera; family Pieridae; genus Pieris; species Pieris napi. Next base: position 9,415,015 of record NC_062245.1, read on the forward strand.
CCTGGCGCGATTTCCAAACGCCTCTTGAAAATGCTTAATAAAGCGAAATTACGAAAATCTGTCGTTACTGAAGTTAAACAAGTTAAACGACAAAAGAAACACACAGAACCCAAACCTCTTATAACAGTTGACAAAACAAACGGGAAATACCATATTGAAATGCAAGTTTCTGAAAACGACGAACACACACCGTTAATATACGACATTGAAAGTGTGAATAACAAAGCCAAATTGAGAAAGAGAGAGAAATTACAGAAATATCTAACTTCCCATGCTGTAAAAAAGGTGTGGACGGATCCATTTCACCCACAAAATTGTGAAAATATTTGTCTTAAATCGTTTTACGAAGCTATGGGAATGACAGCTCCAGAGACAGTTCCAGAAAACATTGAAGAAACTAGTTGCACCTGTGAAGATGAAGAGGTATCATCAAGTTGCGATTCTTCAGAAGTCGATTGGGTGATACATTTTACACCGCCAATATCTAATTATCTCCGTTCACAATTATCTAATGTTGAAGAAATAAACTTAAACCAACTGTTGTAATGAATTGCGTTCGGATTTGTGAAGTAAATAAAACATTGATCTATTATTATCTCTTTTTTTCAAAAGTTACATTTAACATGTCCCATATAACGAGTGATAATGTTGTATGTGGAGCTATTCTTAAATAAAGAGGTCCAAATCCTTTATAAAGTCCATACACGCCTTCTGTCTTCAATATTTTCTTAAGGCAATCGAAAACACCTTTGTACAACTGATCACCTTTTGACGCGGCACCTGTAATAAAAACAATTGTATGACTACATTCTTAAACATTTCATATGTTCATACATATACAGAGCAATTTTAAAAATAAAATGGAAGGCGTCTTAAAATTTAAGCGTATCCCTCAGTAATAAATGACAGATGAGTTACCCATCGGGTACCAGAGTCTAGCTTATTGCTTAATATAAAAAGAAGTGTGTTAAAGAGTGGCGGAGAGTTTATTGCCAGTTCTTCTCCTCCGTTCTACGCCCTTGATTTGAGAACTGGCAGTAAATGTAAAATTAGAAGCATTTCATTTTTTTTTGACGTTCATAACTGTACATTGTGTTATCTATACGAATAAAAAAGGGTGCGTGTACTTATGTACGCGCATAAGAAGTTATACTTCTTTGGCATTATTAAAAATAGTTTTTGATTGCATGCAAATAATTAATTACAATTAAATAATCAAAGACTGGAAAAGGAGTCATTATAGTCAATAAAGTTCTGTTTACATTTGAAAAATTTAATAAATAAATATTATTATTCTCTTACATTAAGTGTAACATAAATTCCATTATTATTCGAATTTTGTTTTTTAAATTATTATGTCCAATGCCGTAGCATCTTCTGTGGGCACCTGAATTCATTCTGTTAATTTTGTGTTACGGTGCGCGCGCATCGTAAAATTTCAGTCTCATCAATTTTTCATAACACGCCTAAAGAAGTATAACTTCAATAAATGCTTTTGACTTTAACTTTGACTATATTCTGCGGTGTAACTCTTGAGAAACAAGAAATGTAATGCAGTGCAGGGAAAAGAAAGATGATAAATAATGGTATCTTGTTGATTACACAAATGTGACGAAGAAATAAAGATGACCCCCAAATGGGCTGCAAAGATAAATAATACCAAGAAAACACAATAAGTGAAAGAGTTTTGGCAGTTGGACATTACCCTGATTAAATATACGTGTAGTGACAACGTCCAGTGGGGTTTCCAATAGGACACTCAAGATGCCACATGCTAAGCTGGCGACACAGGCTAGAAGAGCTGGTGAATTCTGACAGAAGCCATTCGCGAGAAGTTGCTCTTTCAGTCTGCAAATCAAATCTAGTTTCTTAACACATATCGAATGCGATTTACTGATAATTAGTAACGAGGCGAACAAAATGAAATATTAGTAGATATAGGCTATGAAGTCTAGGGTGATAATTACCCTGATTATACAGTCGTACGCTGACGACGTCAAATGGACATATGACTGCAGAAACCACGGCTCCGCTAAGAGCACTAGCCAGGAACGCTAAGCATAGCCTTGAGTTTGTACTTATTCCGTGACTCAGCAAGGTTTCTTTAGCACTGCAGACAAATTCTGTGTTAACTGAATAATCTCTCTTATTATAGGTACATATAAATATTATCTGATATATATGTCACCGTAAAATTGTAAACACCGTTAGATTGTAATCTATCTCGCGAGATTATAAACTGTCGACAGATTGTGAACCTCAACGAACTGCTTACAATTTAACGTATTATTATTCGGTAGTTATATGAAATAGTTGAAAAGTAAAATTAATCTGTAATTGACCAAAGAAGTTTGAATGATAACTAAGTTAGTGTAGTACAATCTACCGAATAATAATACGTTAAATTGTAAGCAGTAAGCTGAGGTTCACAATCTTTCGACAGTTTATAATCTCGCGAGATATATTACAATCTAACGGTGTTTACAATTTTACGTTAACATATACATATATGTGGGCAGTGTTGGCCTAGTGGCTTCAGCGTGCGACTCTGAGGTGGTAGGTTAGATCCCCAGCTGTGCACCAATGGACTTTCTATGTTCGCATTGAACATTCGCTCGAACGGTGAAGGAAAACATCGTGAGGAAACCGGCTTGCCTTAGACCCAAAAAGTCGAGGGCGTGCGTCAGGCACAGAAGGCGGATCATCTACTTGCCTATTAGATAAAAAATGATCATGAAACATACAGAAATCTGAAGCCCTAAAAAAGGTTGTAGCGCCATTGAATTATTTTTTTATATTTTTTAAAACATAGATATAATAACTAGTATACTGATATTCATGCATTACCATAGGTAAAAGCTCTCTTGTATTAACCTAACTACTACTAACTAATATCGGAGCAATAAAATTTATCGATTGAAACTAGTCTAAAGGCGGCCACTGACGATACGTCCATTAATCCGAATGGAGTAGTCGTCGTCCAAAATTGTCCCATGAATGGTGAAAAAGTATTCCATTTGGATGGACGTTAGCCAGCTCTGGATTTCCAATAAATTATAAAAAAAATTTCATTATGTCTTTGTCCGCGCGTGAGTTTGTGTTGGAAGTAATAGAAAAATATAAAAGTATTTCTATTTTTAAATAAATAAAAGTATTTCTTTGTTTCAACCAATCCTTCATCAACCTTCTCTTAGGTTTTTTTTGTCTTTTTAATGAAATACACACAACTGCTGCCACCAGTAAAGTATTGTTATCCATAGTATTATTTATTTCCGTTCCGTACGATTGCAAAGTTCGAAGTGACGCCATGCGCCCAAATGGAAGTATTGTGAATGGTACCGTATCTCGATAAATTTCTATTTGGAGTGCATCCAAAAGAAAGTCTACTAAATGGACGTATCGTCAGTGGCCGTCTTTAGAATCGTTCCATGAAATTGATATAATTATGTAATATCCGTTAATTTTTCTTGTCAAGGTCAAGGTTGTTGTACAATTGTACATTATATACATAACAAAATGTTATATCAGTATCTATAATTTATTATATAATATTATAACTTACATTGAAAATGTAGTTAGCTGTGCGGAACTACCAATTGCTAATCTAATACAAGATGCGTGGACGCCTGCGAAGAAACCGCGAAAGCCCTCGGTTTTGTAAATCTTCATTAAAGCGTCTATTGTGCCTGGAATTATTTATACACGTCGAATGTTGGCTAATGTTTTTCATTCAAATATGGCTCTCTACTGTATTTAATGGATAGATATATTAAGAAGTAAATCGCTATTAGTAGTGAATTTTGAAATTAAATCTTTAGACTATCGTTATAGATGTACTATTTTTTATAAAGAAAATTAAAAAAGAAGTTCTCTCCGGCGGGGAATCGAACCCCGGTCTCCCGCGTGACAGGCGGGGATACTTACCACTATACTACCGAAGATATATATGCCGCTTGCGAATTTATTAAACTTTATCTAAATACCTTTTTAAAAGATTTATTATAAACACAATTCTAATCAAATGAGATAAATCGCTTGCTCCGGGGAAGAAAGTCTTAAAAGCAACACTTTTTTTAAGGAAATATAAAAGAAGGTATTGCTATTATTACTAGAATTCTAGTAGGTACATTATATTAACAAATATATATGTATATGTCAAATGCTATTTTGTTTCATATTCGGCGATATGAACATTGTTGTTTAGTCTTCAGTGTAAATAGTTAAAAAATAACTAAATATACCTTACAGTAATTTATCTAATTACATTGAAGAGCAAAAGGATTTTACTATTGTTTCACTGTTTAAACATACAGACGACACAATAACCGTACATTACGACGGTAATTTAGACGAATGTCTAGAACGTAATAATTTATGACCACTCTTTTCGTGCAAATATATAACATTATTTGTTTGAATGATTATTTGGTAGAATTACAATCTAAACTAAAACTATCATCATGGTTGTTGCTATATATTTCAGGAAAAAATCTTTAGATAAACGAGTATTAACATACACAAAATATTTTCCGTGGAATAAAGACATTCTCGTGTTCTTTTTATAATACAATGTTTTACTAAAATTTTGAAAAGAATGACAGTTATCCCAAGAAAGTAAAAAATGAAATAAAACAGTCGTAAGGCTGCTGCCTCGAATTTCGCGGGCAGCGGGGCGGCGGCGGCCGCGGCGCGGGAGCGGCAGGATATTATGCGTACAATCAAATGGACCGGTTCTCGAAAACAGCGGCGCGGCAGCGGCGCGGGCGCGGGTAACGAGCGGCGCAATCCAGTCAAGCGGTGACCGCCCGCGTTGCGCGTATGCATTGTAGTATAGTGCTGTACATATTTTTTGTGACGTATCAAAATGACCTCGGACGTGCAAGAGCAAATTATTTCAGAAATCTTTGAAAGGAGACCCATATGGAACTATATTTTTGCATATAACATATTTTTGCCCACAATAAATCGAGCGTTAGGAATAAATTTGAATCAAAAAGATGTTGTCGCCGTTTTTTAGACATTTCGTTCGCGAATAAAAACAAATATCTCGACTACACAACCACGAACACAACACTACACCGCTATAGTGCCGCGCGATCTGCCCGCTGGTTTCGAGAACAGGTATGCGTTGGCCGCCTCGCTCCCGCGCCGCAGCCGCTGCCGCCCCGCTGCCCGCGAAATTCGAGGCCGCAGCCTAATAGTGCTGTATGAATTTGTTCCCCGGGGCAAGCGAAATATCCTTTTAACTAACATATATAATTTAAATTACATTAAATATACTATAAAATATATATACTAATTCATAATAATTGGTCCTTATTAAAAAGAAATATATGTATGTGTAATGTATAATATTTATAATGGATAAAACGAAAACCGAACGTCATTTGATATGTCAACGCCCAGTGTGCTAGCTGAGGCTTTAAGGAGTGTCTTTTCGAAGAGAGGAGAAGCGACAAAGGGTGTTTTATTTATGAATAGAGCAATATTACAATTATCAGTTTATCGTTAAACAAACAGGTTAAGTTTTAAGTTAATGTTAAATATGTGACTACCATTAAACTTAACTTAATTTTCGGTAAAAGGTTCAAGTGCACCGGCGCTTATTAAAGATTTAATTTGGCGCCTGGTAGATAGTACCAGTGACCCCAGAGCTGATGCTTTCCTGGCTCAATGAATAAGTAGCGTAATACAGCGAGGAAATGCTGCCAGCGTTAAAGGTACACATCCACAGGGACCAAACTTTTTAAATATGTTTTCATTTTCTTTTTAATAATTTTTATTATTACTTTAAACTTACTTGATTGTAACCAATAATATATTCACCATTATACATATGCTGTCGCCCAACCGCTACACTAGGATGCGCCGCGGCTTGCAATCTGGTTTTCACAACTGACATAGGGTTCGCGGCCAAACCGCTCATAAAACCGCTAGCGCCCGCCCAAAACGCTGATTTCTGAACATTTACGGAACCATTTGATTGTGTCCAACCTTGAACTTCGGCTACGTGATACGTGCCAAGTCTGGAATGATTATAAGACTTAGACGTGCGTCCCAAACTGTCACATTTGTGGCTGATTTTATCAGAAACATCTTACATTACTTGTAAAAACTACTGAAATGAATTAGAGCATAGTCGTGAATCTATCTGTTTTCATCTCGGCGTTAATATATAAATAGAAAGAGACAAATGTAATTAATAATTCTGATTTTGTTTTTATGACAATCATCAGTTTGTCATATAAGCAGTTGCCTTATTCCGTTACTTGTAAAGTGATTTTCAAATTTGGTTTCCTTGTTAGATGACTTCATAATTATTGGAATCTTGTTTAGTTCCAGTTCAATAGTTAAGGTTTTCGTAAGAATTTCGTAACGTAAATGTCTGCTAGATAATGAAACATTTAATTTATAACCGCAATGCTAATTAATAACAAATAAAAAACGTATGTGTACTTATATACACGCGTTGGAAGTTATACTTCTTTGACGTAACAAGATATAAATCTTTTCAAAAAATTTATTCTACGTTTGTAGAAAAAACCGACACTAACAATAGAAAATCTAAAATGTTGACTATAGCTAACTTCAGGGTGTCGGTTTTTTGTGACGGCATGCGCGCGCATCGTAAAATTTTACTCTCATAATTTTTCCCTAACGCGCCAAAAGAAGTATAACTTCAAAAATGTAGCGACAAATGCGTTACCTAACAGAGTTCATACAAAATCCGAACACCACGGCTGGCGTAAGGCCTTTCTGCAGTGCCAGCACCCCATCTGCCTTCGCGATCACGTAGAGCCCATGGAAGAGGCCCCTATATTGTCTCGGCTGCTCCTTTCTAGATCGCAACTCGCCTTGCAGCTGAAGTCTGGTTTTGACGACATCCATCGGGTTCGTGAAAATAGTGGCACCCGCGCCGGCTAGACCTCCGATTATGAAGTCCATTGCTGACTGGAAACATAATATTGCATACTCAAAAATGAAACATGCGGTACGGAGAAAACTTTTTTACACTTACTAGAGTAAGTTGTAACTTTGAAAATGGAACGTTTCAGACTTGAAGATGTGATTGAGAAGTATGTTATAAGAAAAAGTTCATCAATAAGTTCCCCTATTTTGCAATAGAGGATTTATTAATTGGATTGCGTGTAAAATTAAAAAAAACTTGAGATTTTCACCGAGTTGTCACGTTTAACACACGTATGATATAACAATGAGAGATTACGTATATGCAAGGCCGTTAACTAAGCCTAGAGCATAAAAAGATTTTACTGTTTAAATTTATATAACAATTATCTTGCAAATAAAATATTTAAGTTTAGTTTCTACTTACTTAATTTTTTACCTATTGCGTGTACAATTTGTATAAATTAATTGAGGTACAAAGAAGATACCTCGTTTCAAGTTACTTAATACGAGTAATCTTTAGTTGTTGATTGCTGTTTTTAGAAGGGTCTTGTAGGCACCGCAAGCACGCAACATACATAAAGCGTGATTAAACTACTACATTTTCTAAATGAAATTGTGATAGTACCTACTGGTTCCTCAATTCCGTAGAAAATTCGATAATTCAAGCAAAATTGTTGTCGAACATTTTATTCTTGAACATTATATACATCAAATCGAATCGAAATATGAACATCAAAAAGAAATACATATTAAATGCTAAATGTTTATAATTTTACATTTACTGCCAGTTCAGAACTGGCAATAAACTCTCCGCCACTCTTTTTAATCGCTATAAAAAAAATTTGTTTTACACAATGTTTGTGAGGAGCTGCAATCATTACACCATGTTCCACATGACATCTGAAGTACCTAATTAATAGTTATATAGTAATTAATAATAAAAAAAACAAAGATTTGTCCTCCATCAGCAATAGGCATGGTGAAATAGGAGAACGCACTTACATTCTCGTGGGAACAACACGCAAATACCCAAAGGTAAGGTTAAGGTTTGCTAAAATTATATCATACAAGCCATATTATTCCACTAAATTTTAAATACAAAATGTAATAATACGTATGGGATATACACTAGTAGAACTGAGGAATACTTGATGATGGAGAAGGGACTTCACAAATCAAATTCTTTAATCTAGGCCACTGTACTTTATATTGACGAGTGGCTCTATTTATTGTCTAAAATTTTGTATGGTCATAAAAGTAAACAACTCTTGGTATTTATTAACAATTAAATTAAAAGACAATTTACTCACCATTAACAGCAGATGAAAGACTGATCATTTATAACATCAAAATCTTACAATCCAAATTATTTCCTTCACTTCACTTAAACTATTTCAATTATATAACAATTGTACATTGTTTTTTGATTAAAAAACACAAAAAACACGTGCCTTACGGAAATTAATCAACTGATACTATTTCGTTACGTATTCGATGACGATACATCGCGTGGCATTGACATGAAACTTTGGCCGTGGACGAGATTAAACAACACTTGTCCTTAGTCAATGATAAATAAACCGAACTATTTTTGTTTATTAGTGATTAGTCGATATTATTTGACAGTCATATAAATTATTTATTCATTTTTAATTTAAAAAATATTGTTAATACACAATATTGTGTAGTTAAATTTGTTTTTATACTCAGTACTCTTTCCAATTTTACCCAATTCTATATATATATATATATTATATATATGTCGCAGCCAACTAGCTAAATTAGCCGTTCAATTCAGCCAGTTGATCAAACAGCTAGGCAAATGACTTGGACCGATGACGTTTAATTTCTTGCCTATATACTAGATAATATAATATAATAGATAATATACTATGGGTTCTGTAGTAATAGTCTTAAATATACAAATGAATGTAGTATATAAATTTTCTTATGACGTATTTATAACGTACAAAAGTTACACATTTATTGTTACCGGTTGGTGGTAGTAATAACAATACCGTTTTATAATTATTATTGGTTCCTTTTCGAATGAAACCATAATGACGTCATGTAGTTTGGCAAGGAGAGCGGGCGTAGGAAAATGGCATGAATGAGTATTGATTTACAAGAAACAATGAATAATTGATAAGAATTTTGAACCTTAAACCAAAAGAACAAGAACGCTATTTGAACAATCATCGGTTTCATACAGATATCTCAGATTACTTTCAGAAGAAAGTGAAGTTTTAAACATCACTTTTTCCTTGAAATTTATGATAAAGGACATCAGTTAATTGCAACGCATTATTTATTTATATCTTCGATGCATTTACCAATTCAACTTATCCTTCAAGAGATGAGCGATTACTTAATCAGTGAGATCAGATGAGCCTGCAGCCTATTTGCCCCGTTTTATAAAAAAAAACAAACAAACATGACAATCATAACATTTCAATATCTCGGTAAAAACCTTATCGCTTTCAAATAATCTCTTCTAGGCAACCGCTGTAAGTTGCATAGTAAGTATACATATTTTACATGTATTCTAATATATAAAATTCTCGTATCACAATGTTCGTTCCCATACTCCTCCTCCTCTATTAATAATAAAAAAATAAAAAAACGGTTCGACCGAAGCGGCTACTCACCCCCCTAATCTTCATCTTTCAAACCCCTAAGTGATAAGAGGTGACAACATTTTTTGTTTTTATTTTATTATGATACAACATACTAAAATACGTACAACCCCTTTTTTTATTTGTTAGTTAAGAACTTATAACTTGAACTCTGAGGCTTATATAGAGAAAAATTACAGAAAAACCTAATGGGGCATCCACACGCTGGCTGTTTGTCACAAACACCGCAAAAAGCAAACGAAGTCATAAGCCCCATCCACACGCTTGACAAACAATGGCAAACAGCCAACAGCAAACAGCAAACACGGACGTGTGGATGGGTGTTTGTCGTTGTTTGCCTGTTTGTGTTTGTGTTGGGCAGTGTTCGGCATCGGTGTCGGTTTTTCTTGGCAGATCAAAGGATGTTTGGCAAACAGTTTGCTACGTATCCACACGTTTGGCTGCGATCAGTATGCGCGCGAGCTTGCGGGAGGCGGACGTATTTACTTGATACACTTTTTCGTTGGCGCGCAAAGCGTAAAAAATGTCTGATTGTTCAGCACCTACGATTTTGACATTTTGGAGGCTTATCAAAATGAGCTCATTAAATTTTTCTTCTATAAATTGTCTGAAACGAATAAAAACTTTTAAGTAAAATTAAAATAGGTCTAAAGCAGTACCTTGTACGATTTCTATGTATTTTAATCATCAACCATCGTCTTTACTTTCTTCTTGCTTTAATTTATAATAAAAATATGTCAACCCGAAAATAGAGCTGCCACAAGCTCGTCGTACGCCATGTTTGCCGATTCGGAATGTTATGACCGTTCGCCAAGCATGTGGATGGCTGTTTGTGTTGGGTGATTGTGGTTGGTGTTTGGTACTTCGTTTGCTGTTTGCGGTGTTTGTGACAAACAGCCAGCGTGTGGATGCCCCACAAACACCAACCACAATCACCCAACACAAACAGCCATCCATGATCCACATGCTTGACGAACGTTCATAACATTCCGAATCGGCAAACATGGCGGACGACGAGCTTGTGGCAGCTATTACTTTCGGGTTGACATATTTTTATTGTAAATTAAAGCAAGAGAAAGAAAAAAGGAAAAAAAGAAGAAAGCAAAGACGATGGTGGATGATTAAAATACATAGAAAGCGTACAAGGCTTTAGACCTATTATTTGGGCTTTAATTTGCCGTGTTTTTTTAATTTTCCTTAAAAGTTACTTAAAAATGTCAGAATCGTAGGTGCTCCAATCAGACATTTTTTACGCTTTGCGCGCCAACGAAAGTGTAGCAAGTAAATACGTCCGCCTCCCACAAGCTCGCGCGCATACTGATCGCTGCCAAACGTGTGGAATGTGGATACGTAGCAAACTGTTTGCCAAACATCCTTTGATCTGGCAAGATAAACCGACACCGATGCCGAACACTGCCCAACACGAACACAAACAGGCAAACAACGACAAACACCCATCCACACGTCCGTATTTGCTGTTTGCTGTTGGCTGTTTGCCATTGTTTGTCAAGCGTGTGGATGGGGCTTAAAAAGTTGTCATTCAGGAAAACCGAATAGTCTCTGAGGTTCTCTCTCAAGCAAAATGTTCCATGTTGGTATGTACCTACTAAAAAGGTAGCTAGTTTTATTAAATGTTTTGAAGGTGACCTAAAGGTGACGTTGTTTGTAAAAACATAAAACACTTTGTATGTTTTTCCTTTAAACATCGTGTTTCGCGGCAACTACTGCGTCATCAACTTCAAATTTGTGGCTCCTGAGATGATTCTCTAACTTTAGGTAAAACACTAAGAGCCAGATCCAATAAATATGGAGGATTTTCCAACAATCAGAGGCCTCTTGAATGGCAGCCATCGCAATCTCTAAACTCGAATCAAATCTCTGAACTTGTGGGAACTTATCTTAGTGAAATAAAACATTTTTCGCCAGTTTGCGCCGCGCGCCGTTGCTAGCGTATTTCCTGAAGCAACCTTGTTAGTTGTCCTGCGTATAGTCCCCGTAATAGTGGCTCCCGTAGCTGTCCTAGAAAAAACAGCTGTTCTTATAAGCAAATAGAATCGCCTTAAATTTCTTCGGAGTTGGAGATAGCGGTCTCTTCCAAGTGATGGACTGTCAGAAAACATTTTCGTACCCCAATGGTTGTGGACATTATGGGAAGAGAGAATTGATTTCTTTTTTATATAGGTATGCCTGCCAGTATTTTGTTCCTTCCAAGGAGAATTTACCGCATTATCAATTAATTCCAGTCGAACACCCGTCGTATAGTAAAATCTTCTTAAGAAAGAAGATCTTCCTTGTATCTTTTCTATGATCGTAACTTTATGCAGCTATGATAAAAGGATATGCACATACTTACTCCATAGAACATTAAAATAACGAGGTAGATATGTGACTAATAAAGAAATAAATCATTATCTAAACCCAACAATAAAGTTGAAGGTCAGGACCAAATTCGATCGATGAATAATGACGGTCATTATACCTTTGGACAATCTATCATGGCCTTATGGAAAGTAATCATATATTATTTATACCACTTGCTCATAGTGCTTAATCGGCTTACCAAAAGTGGTTATCAATCTTTATGTGGGCAAAGGCTGAATTTTTCAGTGGACATTCGTGTAGATTAAGATTTTCCCCAAAAACTACGTTGAACAATATAGTTTAATTAGATTGATTACTTTTGGTCTAAAATACTAAAGGAATTGCTTGCAAATAATAAATATTTTTTTTATATTTAAAAGCAAAGGTGTACATCGATGGGTTACAAATATAATCAACATAAAAATGCTGGCCATTAATCAAACTTACAATGTCATGTTAACGTCAAATGCACTAAAAGTTAAAGCAATATTAAAATTAAATATGCCATTGGTGTCCTTTGAAGCACTGTATCAGGTGTCGTCAATCGTTTGGATGCCGTCATTGCTGCGTGTTGTGTCCGGCGGCTTAGGGCAGTGAATTTAATAGCTGTCCCCACGGCGCCCAAGGTCAGAGGTGGGCGGAAGGCGGCAAACATGTTGCCCGGACCACTCGCGCCCATCGACGCGAACAAAACACGCGCCCTCACAACGATCTACGCTCCGAGGAAACTTAAAACACGGAAGCATAAAACCGCGCAAACTAGGATGCTGGAAAACGACATCCCTATCAAACCCAGTCTCTCACCCTTCCACCCTCTCCCAGCTATCGGCCAGAAAGCGGAAAAGACTAAAGTAATTCTCTTCGATTTAGACAAACCGATCACGTTTCACGAAGTGATGCAACCATTAACGCCTCTCAGGATACATAGCTTACGGAAGAATACTTTTAAAAATTTCAACGCGAAACCACATTTAATCCGTGAAAATACGTACGATGTGATCAATCCTATGTATATTAACGCGCCAACGATCGACAAAAAGGATTGCTCAAGGAAAACATTTTCGCAACCAACCAAGGAAGTAAAAATGTCAGCGAAAACGAGATTTAAAAACGCCGCTCTGCAGGTTGCCAAGTTATCGTCAATGTCTAAAGGTAAACTTCTATGCTTAAGGGAAAGTGAAACATTCACCTTATGCAAAAGTAATGACGACTCTTGCAGACTGCAGAGGATACCGAAGAGTCCGGCGCAAAAATTAAATAAGCTTTCTGAAATATTTCAAAGTCTGGAGCTGCAGGGCCGGCAACGAGATAGGTTGCAGAAGGAAAACAGCTGGTTCTGATTAGTGTAAGTGTTAAACTGAATGAAAACTAAGTGATAAAGTGTGGTAAAATTATTTTTGTTTTTCGCAAGAGCGCTTCTATGTTTTTGGTCTACGCTAACCCGAAAACGCGTAATCTTTACGTCAATATGTTTAATTAAAGTGTTAATTTTCTAAATAAGGTTTTTTGTAGAATACTCCTTATATTGTCCCTTATAGAATACTCCTAATACGTCTTCCTTGGTAAGTCGTAGATTCAAATATTAAAATTTTGTTTGTTTGAAATGAAAATAAGAATTGATCCAGTCATAACTAATATTGTTTTTACTTAACGAGGGCACTGCTTTAGAGAACTCGAATAATTTAAAGTTACGATATTAGCAATATAATAAACTCTTGTTTTATCAAGAGAACTTATTATAAATAGCGACATGAATCTCGAAAATTCGTTATTAAGTCAATATTTCGGACGCAAGCAAAAATGTATATATTCAACGTTTAAAGTTAAATGTGATTCATTTACCTCTGTTATTAATGATGTGAATAAACCCTGACTAATATTTGAAAAGCCTTAAGACTTTTCCAAAACTTTTGACTTCTTAGTCATTGCACTGATTGTTTCCTGTTGAAAATTGTATTACATTGTTGTAAGGAGGTCGAATATTGAATGAGGACAGTTCAATTCTATAATGAATCCTTGAAGGCGTAGTTGTATTATGCTATTTCTTTAAAGCATGACACAGAATTATCTATAATTCTAAAAACTAGCAGTACCTTTAATATCTATCAATTTACGCTTTATTTTATAATAGGGATATTAAGTAAAATAACATTAAATGAAAAATTTGCAACTGAAGTAGCCAGTTTGAGATAAATAGGGGTTTAAACTTTAAACCCTTTTCATGATTCTTTTAGCAACGAAAATCTTTAGTTCCATATAATACGTCGTTACTTATAATGCACTATAGATCATGTTAAACTTTCTTATAATATTAGGAATTGTGATACCAAATGTTTAATGTACGATATTGTCTTTTGTCGTACATATTCTGAGTATTTCGATACAGCCTTTGATATCTATCCGTTGTGTGCTCGACAAACAGTAGGCGAAGTAAAATTTTCCTCAATTTTGCAGATACGTATGCAAATCAATATAATTTAATCATAGTATATCGTTTCAGTATCAATTTCTCTTTAAAAACCGAGGGAGTTTAACTTAATAATTATAACATATAATGTAAGTATGAAAATAAAGTTAATTTACCATTGCAGTAGGAGTGGGGCGTATCCCCACACAAATTAGATTCGGGGTGTTTCGATTATTGTTCCATGTAAAAGAGAACGAACAAAGCTTTTGTTATTCTTTGCTATTCATGGTAAACAATATTTTGAAAAGTTTGTACTTAAATTTTAATTTCTAGTTTGATGACGTTTCACGCCCGACGGTGCATGGAGCAGGCACAGTTCCTTCGATTTCTCCGTCGTTCCCTCGATTATTGCTGCTCTTGCTGTCATCGTACATGCAAGTCTTGAGTACTCAGGGAAAGAAGTTTCCTTTATTTCTATGGTCGAAAATAATACGCTAATTCACTAAGCTCACACTGCTTACTAAATTTAAGGTAAAGAAAACAGATAGGGCCGTCAATACAGGCCTGATAAATAACGTAAGTAGACATGAATTATTGAATACAAAAGTCATAAACACATGGCGATACCACTGAAGTTTAAATGTAAACATATCTTTGTGTCAATTTTGATGAAAGAACATCTCGACAATTTTCTTAATGATGAAAAAGTATAAAGTACATAACGTCTGTAATGTATGAGAATAAAAATAATATATAATAAATAACTAAATAGAAAAAATATTAAAAATATTATTTAATGTTTTTATATAAACGTTTTATATATTTTCCTCAGCTACTTCGAGAGGTTATTCAGATAGACGAAAAACATTACGAAAGTAAAGGGTTCAACGCTATTTTCATAGTTTTTATTGTTCGTGAAATATATTAAATATTATATTAACCGATTGCCTTGATTCAGTTGCATTTAGGTCATGCATATTGCACGCTTGCGCTTGTCTGTTTTGATCGCGTGACGTATCAATAGAGCAATCAAAAAAAGTGTATTGGTTTTCATAAAAAAAATATTCCGATTGTATCTAACCTCTTGTCTTTAATTACTGTATCAAATAAATAATATTTTAGTTGTTATGTAAAAATGTAAAAATCCTCAAATTTGAGACTGTATTGAAATGCATAGCTTGAATTTGATTGATGCAAAAGTTGGATTTATAGGTAAAATAAAACTTCTTTAAAAATCTTAAGTCTATTTGAAAATTGTAAAAAGTCAGTTTTTAAAAATAACACTATTTAAAATTAATTAAATATCAATAATACTTGAAGTATATAATCAAATCAAATAACTGATAGGAGATTGGATCCGGGGTTATTTTGTAATTTTGCTATTTCATCTTTGAATTTTGTTATTGTGTCTTTTGCCAGTTGCAGTTTATCTTTCAACTCTGAAATTTCACTTCTCACTTTTGTTTGTACAGCAATAATTTTTTCCAGCGTCTTTTCCTTTTTATCCTCAACTGAAAGAAAATCATAATTAAATTAAACTTTTTTTACCATCTCAAATCAGACTGACACAAGATTACTTAAAATTTTTAATAAAATACACAACAACACACAACAATAAAACTCAATAAAGACAACATGGAAGTTGTAATATGTCATAAAAATCCATATTGATAATTATCGTCCAAACATCACAATGTCGTAGATTAATTGAATCAAAAAGTGATTCTATATATTGTCATAGTCGTAGAATAGTGATGGATCTGACTAATAGTAAACTTTACGGGGCAGCCATTTCCAAATAATATAATCATGTTAGTTTTTGTCATAACTAATTTATTACATTTTCTGTTATTATGAAATTTGGCATTCAAGCAAACAAAAGGGTTGGTTTTGAAACAAAATAAAAATAATAACATTAAATTACACAGTTTTCTAGAAAAATCACATGTTTCTATCAAATCTGTCAGTTTACCGACTGATTAATTTGAAATTTAAAACACATGGATTTTTTTATTTAATGTAGCCGTAATATTTAGTCAATGTAGTATACAAATATGATAAAAAGTGTATTTTTGTATTTTTTCAAATCCGACATTGTTCTACGATCATGACGATATAGGTATTAAAAATTAGCAGCTAGCAAGCCTAAAACTAGCAGATAAGAAATATTAACATTTTACACTTTTAATTTCAAGTCACTGTAAATGGTTATTTTGTTCCTACTGTGTAATCAGTCTTTTAAATTTGTGAGTAATTAAGACAACATTATTATTCAAATTTTTCTGTCTAGAATTTATTTTAAATATAATTGTTTTTCAATCTATATGTCACTTTTTATTTGAAAAAATATTACAATGGTGTATGTCAAAAACAAACATTTTTTCATAATTCGGTTAATATTCCAAGTAGTTTTAAAGTAGTAAAGTATATTTCATGACATAAAAACTTACAGTTTGTATCATGACACCAAGGACCATTAGTTATTGGTTTAACATTATTCAAGAGATGCTGCATTAACTGTGTAGGTTCTTGGAAGACAATTTCTTCATATGATTCACTAACCAGGGCTCGTCCAACTTGAGGCATTCCCTCACTTACTGGTGATTGGAAAAGTTTCAAAATATGGTACAATGTCACCTGAAATTGAAGTCTAGTATAATAATAAAAATTTGAAGAAAATAATTTTAAAACAGCTATAAGCTCACTGTATAGCACCACACCAATTTATTAGCTTACTGGAAATTTAATCCTTTACCAGCAACTAAATTTTATTTAGTAGCCATTTAGAAGCTTGTAGGATACAGAAGTCACTTATTATTTAAGAAGCATATTTAGAAAATATACTTACTGGTCTTTCATTAGGATCGTGAAAGTAAATCTTTATTACAATTTCAAACTCTCCCCAGCCAGTTTCCGTTAGTTCGTAGGGCGGTTTTGTGATTATTCGGTTAGGGTTAGCATAACTTTCGTGCAATTTAAAATGAATCTTTTTAATATACGCTGACATATCCTCATTTGCGTAAGGTTTTACATACACCGTCCACTGATGTGTATGGCCATCTTCTTCACGTTTCTTCCCGAAATACCGAGCGACATTCCCGTATACTATAGGTTTTACTATAACTAATCCCTGTAAGTATTAGATTAATAAATGCATCCTTAAGTTATAATAAATAATATAAATTCTGGATTAATGTGTTTAAGACATTATTGTTAGTACCTTTACTCTACCGCCTGAATCAGGGCCAAAGTCGGTCGGTAAACTCATTTCAGCACTGTAATTAATATTAGTGTTTGAATCCACGGTGGTTGTTTTGAAGTACCTTTGTCACCAAGTTAAATCACTTTGGTATTAAATGCGAATAACGTAACTAAATCTTTTAATTTGTTCAATAAATAGTCACAAAAGTAATGTTTACATTTTTTTAATGAAAATTTATAACACACTACACAGCCTAGAACATTAACAGAAAATGATAATTTACGTCGTAAAGATTCTATCGTCTGTATTAGACAGACTAATAATAATTTTAAAAGTATAAAAATAAATCTTTTAGAAAAGATAAACGAGCAACATAAATTAAAAACAATGTTGTGTATTTAGATTTGTTGCAATTTATAAAATAAATATAACAATTCAAGACATTTTATTTTATATATAAATAGATTATAAAGAATCATAGCTGAAAAGGTCGCAAGCCATTAGCCATGGCTTCCAGCACTCCTATATATCACAATTCACAACTTCATTGTATTCTGGTATAAAGACCCTGTTTGCTAATTTCTAAAATTTGTCCTTTCTTATTACAGCTTTTACAGTATTTAACATTAAACATTACGCTTAGGCACTTTGATAAGCTTTAACGTTGTGGGTTGTTCATTTTGATTCTTTGCCTCGAATTTTTCGAAAATATTTATTATATTATATATGTATATAAATTATAATAAAATTACTTTTTACGAAAATACAAATATTATGCTTTCTACATTTACAAAAGTAATAAATTATTCCACAATCCACTTTATCTAAAGTTGTAAATGTCAATTTCAATTTTGAACGTTTTGTTTAATTGTCAATTCTCATAATTTGAATTTGAAAATTAATTTAAAATTTTGGTGGCAGAGTCGTAAACTTGTTACGAAACCTTATATGTATGTGCATTTGTTTACATTTTTCCTGTTGAAATTTTCCGGTTGGCTTTTTATTTTCTTAATATAAAACTAAAATGTATATTTATAAAGCCTGATTCAGGTTTTTATAAAATGTAATTTATATCTTCAAGAGTGGCTAAAATAACCTAAGATAAAATAGTATAAAGCTTTTAATTAACTTTAAAAATTACCTTTGCAGAATGTCAGTTTGCATAAAAAATCAAAGTAAACAATCTTTCTTTAAGTACTATGGACTTTCTCATTGGTGGGCTTGCTGGTGTTGGTGCTGGTTTCTTTAGCAACCCTTTTGATGTGGTAAAAACTCGCATGCAGTTACAAGGAGAACTACAAGCAAAAGGTCAACATGCTGTTTATTATAAAAATATACCGCATGCCATTTACACCATTGTAAAACATGATGGCATAAGTGCTCTACAGAAAGGCCTCGCTCCAGCACTTTGGTTTCAATTAGTAGTAAATGGGGTAAGGTATGTTACCATTTTATTGGAGGCTAAAAAAGAACTAGGATCCTACTTGATTTGACACAAATATATGTTTTAGTGTATTTGGCATTAACTTAAAGTAGACCTGTAAAGGTTTCTGTTACTGATGACAATTATGTCAACATATTTTGAATTAAACAAAGGTTTAACACCATTCCTAATGAAATTGAAGTTCTTACAGTTATATTAAAAATAAATAATTTTCAGATTGGGAATATACCAACAAGCTGACAACTATGGGCTTCTAAGAGATGAGAAGAATAACACTAAATTTGTTAATAGTGTATTTTTTGGTTCTGTTTCTGGCATGTGTGGTGGTTTCATGGGCAGTCCTTTACAACTCGTTAAGACCCAACTAATGTCACACTCGGCTAAGCAAATAGCTGTAGGCACACAACATGCCCATCCAGGAATGTTGAATGCCTTATCAAAGACATATAGGAAAAATGGTCTTGTGGGACTATGGAGAGGTGCCCATGGCATGATGTTAAGAAACTCTACTGGTTCTGCTTCACAAATTGTTTCATATGCAATGTAAGTTTCTAGCTTGTTTTGTCTAGTTTGTTTTAAACAATGTTTAAACCAAAGTAAAACTGTGCATACTATAAGAAATCTTTAAATAGAATTATTAAAAATAAATATATATTATATAAACATATATTTTTTTAATATATTATATGTTTTTATGAATGTTGGATGAAAGTGTTTACAGAATTAATGTTTTATAATATATCCTCTGATGATGAGTTATATTTCAACATTTAGATAAAAAGTAAGCAATACAAGATTTTATGTGTCCTAAGATAGCCCAAATAATTTAAATTATGTTTATCACTATTAATATTGACTTTCTGATGTAATATTTGTGTACCAACTGTTTCACTGATAGCAATAATTTTAATGTCAATAATAAGATCAAAAGTTCACTTAATTTTTTTTATGATCTATATTCTATATCAATAAAATGTTCTTTTTTTAATACATGAACTTTGTCCTGTTTTTTTATCACTCTAATAACTTACTTTGATTAAGGACTGTAAAGGAACTTCTATTAAGTTTAGGAATAGTGCATGAAGAAAATCATGAACTTTTTTTTATATACTGATGATATATTATTGTACCTTTATGGGCTTATTACTTTCTCTGATTGTAAAACAAAAATGTGTTGGCTTTTCTCAATGTATATGTCACCGTAAAATTGTAAAAACCGTTAGATTGTAATCTATCTCGCGAGATTATAAACTGTCGAAAGATTGTGAACCTCAACGAACTGCTTACAAATTAACGTATTATTATTCGGTAGTTATATGAAATTGTTGGGAAGTAAAATTAATCTGTAATTGACCAAAGAAGTTTGAATGATAACTAAGTTAGTGTAGTACAATCTACCGAATTGTGAGTGGTGAGTATATGTTAACGTAAATTTTACGTTAACATATACTCACCTACATATAATGCTTTATATAACTTTGACAGCATTCAATAACAAATTTAATATTATAGGTGTAAAGAATGGATGGACAACAATAACATGTTCCAGCAATCAAAATATCTGCCTGCTTTTTTAGCAAGTAACATTGGTGCTATTGTTAAGACCATCACACTAACACCAATGGATGTCATTATGACGCGACTCTATAACCAAGGTATAAAATTTAACTACATCTATTACTATTTATACTAAACCTGAATTTGTGTTTATAGAACAATCTCGAATTATCTTAGGTAATAAGCTTATAATTAAACACTAACATGCAAAATGACTGACTGACTGAATGACAGCATATGCATAAACTGAGTTTTTCAGTTATAAACCCAAACCACCAGGGAACTGATAGACATTTCATACTCAGTAATACTTTGATTTCAGGGGTTGATGCACAAGGTCGTGGTCTGCTTTACTCGGGACTGGCAGATTGTGCAATGAAAATTACTAAAACGGAAGGTGTTTTAGCTTTTTATAAGGGAATCGGACCCTCTTATTTCCGTCAAGCGCCTCATTCGGTACTTTTACTTGTATTTTGGGATATGTTAAAAGATTTACAAAAAAGTTATCAACCGCTTTCAGTATAAATCAATTCTATTGAATATTCTCCTTAATTGCAAATGTAGTACCCATAGTATTATATAATAAATAGGATAGTAAATGCTGTGATTCTATAGATACATAAAATCAATATATAGGTTATTATTACATTACTTTAAGTAGGTATCAGAAGTTCTTAAATGTAAGGATATAAATGATAATTGTCTAAACAAAAAAACTAAACAAAATGATTAAAAGGCCATTTATAAGTGCTATGAATTGAACCATACATCTTTTGAAAAAGAGTCCAATTTACGCCAGATTTACATTAAAAATGCAAATTTTAATTTGTATTAGGTCTGCCTATAATGACAGATGTTAAAGAATGGACAATGTTAGCTATATTTGGTTTTATATTATATAAAATTTTTGTTTTTCAAAGTTTTGGTTTGTTAAATAGAAGCAAGTCATACATCTGTATTTATAAGTTATTGTTATATATTTGTATAAAATACCTAGATAATATAAAACATTGTGTATAAGTAAATATCTATGAACCAAATAGAGATTTTATCAACATTTTTGTTTAATGTGTGACACAGTATTAAATTTATATTACTTATTTAAAGATCTTTGAGACCAAAGAATTAAAATGTTTTAAATGTTTAATAAAATGTTAAATTATAAATCGTTTTTTTTTATGGCCTGACAAAGACATTTTTGCAAGTGATACAGCGTTTGTTTCTGACGATTGAAGATTTTTTGTAGTTTTCTTTAGTAGTCCGAAACTAATGACGTACTAAAAGAAAATTACGTCTCGAATTTTAGATATTTTAAATTTGCCGGGTTATTTCACGTCTATGTTAAAACTAGAGAAGTGTCAAAATCATATGGTATACAATCATTCATTTACATTTTTATTATCATATCAATAAAGAAAATAAACAACCAACAAGGGTTATTCTTGAATTTATTATGAAAACTACTTAATATTAACAATTCATGTCGGTGGTGTCCTTAAGTAAGTAGTAATTGTACTAACTAGAAGTGAGTATTTGGATTAAGATTGTAGGACAAAATGACAACACATAAAGATGGAGTTAAGCGAGATATCACAGACATGGCTATGGGTGGATTGGCAGCGATGTGTGCAACTATATTTACAAACCCAATAGAAGTTGTCAAGACTCGGCTTCAATTGCAAGGGGAGCTTGTATCCAAGGGCAAGCATGCTGTGTATTATAAGAATGTACCACACGGATTATATGTCATAGCAAGAACAGAAGGAGTTATAGCTTTACAAAGTGGACTACCAGCCATGTTGGGATTTCAATTCTTTTTGAATACATTTAGGTGAGGTGAGGTTATAAACTAGAAATTTAATTAGTCTGTGTCATATAATAGAGCTTTTCTTTATACTTTATAGATTGTTGCCACTTGATTCTTAAAATTTATTGGAAGTTGCTACATACTTTGTTTTGACATAAAGTCTGTATAGAGAGATAATTCTATTTCATAAACATTTTCTTGAAGGTTAGGAGTATACCGTATATGTGAGAGGAGAGGTCTAATAACAAATTCAGATGGTCACACATCATTAGTTTGTGGGGCACTTGCAGCAGGCTTCGGAGGTGGCATGGGGTCTATTGCTGGAACTCCTTTCTTTCTAGTAAAAACCAGATTACAGGCACAAGCTTCTAAGACCATTGCTGTTGGACATCAACATCAGCACAGTGGCACTTGGAATGCATTGACACATATATTCCACCGAGAAGGGGTAAAAGGTATAAAGAAATTAATTTAAATTATTACTATTTACTGAAGTATAGTTGTTAATTTTATTTTAATATACTTTTTGTCATGTAAAAAGTTTAACATCAAACCTAGATTTGACCCCTGAATTTCATAAGGGTATAATTCTCATTAATTTATTATTTAAAGGTCTATTTCGCGGCGTGGGACCCCAAATTCCCCGTGGTGCAGTGGGTAGTAGCTCACAAATGGTCAGCTTTGCATACGCAAAAGAATGGTTAAAGGATCATAACTTATGCAAGTCACCACTACTTCTATCATTTATGGGTGCCAATCTAGGTGGCATTGTGATGACGCTTTGTTTAAACCCTTTTGACGTCATGGCCACTAGACTTTCTAATCAACGTAAGTTTTTACACTAGGGAAATCATTACTACAATATAATGTATTTTACAATTATTTGTTGTACTTTCTAGCGGTGGATGCCCAAAACCGTGGTACATTATATAAAGGTATGGGAGATTGCTTCATTAAAATACTTAAATCTGAAGGGGCTGGAGCGTTCTACAAGGGCATTGAAGCAAATTATATGAGACTAGGCCCACACACAGTGCTTTTATTAGTTTGTTGGGACCAACTTAAAATATTAGAAGAATACATAAGATGATATTGGATGAAGATAATGTTTATTTTGTTAACTAATTTTAAGATTGACTATACTTTCCAAGTTATATAGTTTTTAAAATACTTGATTATAAGTACATAATATTTCAAAGGCAAGAGACCATTAAAATGGCATGTTGTATTTTGACTTTTTTATAATTATTTAAATTGTGTTAAAACACTCAAATTATTTTTAAAGTTTTTATTGTTATGCGAAGAATATGGTAATATTTTATAACTATTTTTTATGTTTTAATAGACAGAGATTTTTATACATTTGTATTATATTAATTTAAGAAAAAATCTAAATACGGGTCCAAATACATAGATACAATAGAAAATAAAATTTGTTTATATACAAATGTTTTTATTACAACCAAAACCATGTTTTACTTTTATTATAATGCCTTAAAATGGAAATACATAATATAATCATTTAACAAATTTAAAAAAAAAATATTTTCAAATTTAAATCTTTCACTTTTAAATTTTGCTTTAACTCTAAAGAATATAATTACTAACATAAATACTTATTTTAATTTGGACGAAATTCAATTGAGATTTTAGTATTATGTGTTACAATTAAAATACAGAATGACAAATAAGGCCCTACTCCTAAGTAAATCCGAAATCACATTTATATGGATTGGCAAGGTCAGAAATTCTATTATAAAAATGTCAATGAAGATAATATGCACCTATAAAATACACTTATATCTAAAGAGTTTAGTATAAAAGATGGCAGTTTTCCCAATTTATTAAAGTTATTATGATAAATTAAAATGTGATTCAGATACAGTGATCTCTTCTATAACGCGTTTTCCGCCCCCCATATAACGCATTATACATTTCTCTAGTTGAAATTTATAATGATGTGTAAAGTCCATAATTAGTTTTGCGTACCTTTACCTGTTTCAATTGTGTTGTTATAAAATTAAACTAAATAACTTTATAAAATTCGTTCTAGTGTTTGAATTGTTCACAAAAATGGTTTTACGAGATTACTCATACAACGCGATTTCCTATAACGCGGTCCGGGTCTAACGCGTTATAGGGGGGATTTACTGTATATGGGAAGTTTCCTAACACATTACACAGAATTTAGTACATTTTTACATCAAAATCATTTTAGTGATCCCAACAGAGACAAAAACCTTTGCTCGAACAAAACGTTAGATTTTACGTTATATAGCTATCTAATTATTCCTATCTCCCAATAATAATTATTACGAGTATATATCAAAACCAGCCTTTTGTATTAACACCTTCATTTGAACATTTCATTTTTGAGGACATTTCAATTGAAATAACAATTAAGGTTTTTGTTTAATTTATTGATCTGCGTTTTTCAGTTTAGTTAATTAGATTAAAATAAAATAGTCGAGATTACAAGTCAGTGAAGGTTTTTTAAACGATTTTTGCCTCCAATGTTTAATATAAACATTTTAAACTTTGCAGTTACATCGTAACTATATACAAAATTTCTTATCTTATAGCACTAAAAGCATTCATTATAAGTCACTCGCATTGCTGACGTCAGACGTTCCGATTGGTTACCGCTAGAGGTCGCGAGCGGAGTCCGTTACTGCAGAGTTCTGTCACTTGAGTCGGAGTTTTCCCTCGGGTTTCTGGGAAGTACAATCTGGAAAACATAAGATTAAGTAAAATTAGCAGACAAGAACCGAGGGACCTGCAAGCTCCTAGATAAGAGACCTCGGCAGAACAAAAGACCGCACGGTCGTCACTTGACTTCAAAAAATATCTATTCAAACAGCAATGCAATAATAAATAATTTAATTATAGGCCTACATATTCTAAGTTTTTGACAAGACAAAACAGACTTGACAATAAATATAGACTCTGTGTGTAAATCTAAACATTCAAAACCACTTGAACAGGCACAAATAATTTCATCAAAATCGGTCTAGCCGTTTCGGTTTCATTACATACACACGAATAAATAGTAATCCAAGTTTTCGAAACATACTTATGGAAGACAGTTAAAGCAGCCGTCAACGCTGAGAACACCAGGAAGGAATAGGCACCGATATAATCCCGCATGGTTTGGAAAAACTGCCCCACCAGGAAATTGCCCCCCCAATTGGCCAACGACCCCCATGCCATACCAGCACCGCGGGGGGCTATTTCGAATATCTCTGAAAAATATTAAAAAACAATGCTTAAATCTGGAACAAGGCAGAGACATCTTTTAGGCCGTTGATATAAGATGTTCCAGAAGATCCTAGAAAACTCTCCCCGCTTGCTCTCGCAGCTTAATAGTTTCCTCGAACTTTCCACCATTTGTGAAGCGTGTATAATATATTACTATTTAAAAACATACTTAGAAAAAATTATGTAGAGAAAAAGGTTGTATTTGTATAATTTTTCTTAATAGCGCAGTTTTTGTGTCTACATTCACTCTGCATTTCCGAATGATATTATCTTCTTACAAAAAATAATTACACTCAAATATACACATAATACACCATGGTACCCCCTATCATGTCATTAAATATTAATTAAAAAGCTGTTAAACACTTAATTCGGATTTTCCAAAAAAAAATAGATAAAATAAGAATAACATTATAAAGTGAAACTTAGACTAGAAAAGATTGCTAACTTATTTCTCTGTATATAAGAAATTAGTTGAGTCAAAACATGTGGTATGGTGTTGGAATACTGGTCGATATTAATAAGTACCTATATAAAATTAGCTACTGACCTGAAGCAATAAAATAGGGTATGGGCCCAAGACCGAATCCGTACACGAGCACGTACGAAAGTACGGCTATCATCGCAGCGTACGGCATCCATGACACTGCGTCCTGATATAAAAAAAAAAATTTTTACCCAGATCAAAGAAAATTAACTTAGGCCCGGGTTATGTATGTATTCAGTGGCGGGACACAATTTTAGGTCTGGGCCTCAGATTTCTGTAT
Organism: Pieris napi; assembly: GCF_905475465.1. Lineage (NCBI taxonomy): Eukaryota > Metazoa > Arthropoda > Insecta > Lepidoptera > Pieridae > Pieris > Pieris napi. The sequence goes on from NC_062245.1 coordinate 9,441,363, forward strand.
CTGTTTCATGATCATTTGTCAATCTAATGGGCAAGTAGGTGATCAGCCTCCTGTGCTTGACACACGCCGTCGACTATTTGGGTCGGTTAAGGTAAGCTGGTTTCCTCACGATGTTTTCCTTCACCGTTTGAGCTAAAGTTAAATGAGCAAATAGACAGAAAGTCCATTTATGCACAACGGGGAAGCGAACCGTCAACCTCAGGGATGAGAGTCGCACGCTGAACCCACTAGGCCAACACTGCTCTGGCCGGGTTATGTACAAATTTAAAATACGCATCGTAAGTGCGACGCAATGCCTAGTACTTAAGCTCTTTTAAAAAATCATCAAAATAAGTACAGTGTATTAATTTTTAATTATTAATGTAAGTGAAACAAAAATCAACTTACAATAAACCTCATTGCAGCAGCTAACAAAGCCAAAATAATCGTCGCTCCAAACATAGATCCAAGTAACAAAGGCCGCCTGCCCATCCGCGGTAGTAGGTAGACCATTATCACAGCCGTGCATACATTTATAGCCCCGCAACCGATTGTCGCGAATTGCCCGTTCTCCTGTGACAGACCCGCTTGTCTGAATATCGTTTGTGAGTAGTAGAACACCTAAAAGCCATTGTTCATAAAAAGTAAGTGTTACACTGTTTTCACTAAAGTATTGGCTCTTCTTGTAATTCTGTTTATTTGTTGATGAGAAAAAACTAGATAAGTTTCACTTTAAAGTCACAAATTATTTTTGTAACGGAAATACAATTTTGTTTTATAAGTATTTTTTATATTTCCCTCGTTGTGATAAAAAAACTATTTAGTATTCACCATTTATTAAATTGTATTATCTGAAAAATCATATTTATAATAAAAAAATAATGTGGTCTTGTGTTTGAGAGGGTAGTTGATAAAACAAGGAGTCGGACGGTAATTGTCGTGTCTCAAACACGGTTCTGTAATACAAATTATTTTATTTATCGATACCACGGATCTTCACTTCGGTCCTGATATACCTCTCGCTTCATTCACTTTCATGATATTCATCATGCATGCGGTTATGGGTTATTATTATTATTATTGGTAATTTGTCCCTTCTGGATTTGGTCCAGTAGTCCAGATGTCAAGGAGTACTCAAGCCGATTCCACCATCCACATTGCTATGTATATCCTACATGGCAAAACCTATACTCTAGATTTTTCATTCCGTAGAATTCTGACAGCTATCATTTTTTGCCATCACTGGCAAACCTTTTTGCCCAGGCACATTTTTCAATTTCAATACGAGTCTGAACATCTGAGTCTATACATAAATTTTTTTGTTAGTTAATGTACCCATTTTATTAAGTGTAGTGCTCCAAATTAAAAGTGACTTAACGGCGAGTGGTAATTACATCACAAACAGTAAAAAACGCACAAGTTAAGAAAACATTTTATTTTTTCTTTTTTAAAAGGTTTACTAAACCTGGAATTAGTAGGCAGTGATGTCAGCTAAATTATAAAATAAAGTAATTAAAGTTAATTCGATATGTTGTTTGTGATATTGAAATATTTGTCATATTTGTATTAGGTCATTTGATAAAGTAAATATTTAGATTTACCTTTTTGTAGGTGAAACATAAAAAATACGAACATTTTTATTGCCCTCAAATAAGTCAAATTTGTCCCTTTTTCGGTGGAGAACTTTTTGTAGTAGCAACACTTATGAAATGTCAGAATTATACGGAATTAATTATCACAGTACAACTATTTTTGTGACATATTATTATTATTTACTTAACACACTGGCAGCTTTTAATAAGCTGATGCGTGTGTATTAAGGGATTTGGAGAAACTTATCCAGTCTATTTTTAAAGGTGTTTACAGATGGTGCACTGATCACACTTTCCGGAAGCCTATTCCAGTCGGCCACTACACGGTTTGGGAGAAAGTTCTTTAGGGAATTTGTGTTGTGTTGTGTTGAGTGGTCTTAAGTTTTAAAGAACTACCCCTCAAATGCGTATTTTCACTTAAAATAAAGAGCTTCTCAATTCCTGGAACATTATAGTGGCCAGTGAGGATTTTATAGGTTTCAATGAGATTTCCTCGTAATCTCCTACTTCCTAAATCAGTAAGGTCAAGTGCTTTCAGACGCTCATTATAAGATTTCTTCCTGAATGACCTTATCATTTTCGTGGCTTTTCTTTGAATCCTTGGAAACATATGTTCCCATTTCTATCACCTTACCGCATTAATCCCGCTAGTCTGCTGTCCAGCCTGTGAGGTACACACTAACAACAATGGCAGTAACAATCTGCGATCCTTAAGCGCCGCCCACATTGTGTAACGATCGGTATCATTGTTGCTACGTACTTCCTCTCGTAATTCATCTAATTCCTCTGTTAATAAACTCGGTGATACTCCACGGACGCGGCTTAGTTCTATAAAAATTATAAAAAAGAATTATGCAGCAGAACGAAACATTTGTTAATTTTGTTGTAGTATGAAAATTAGTTGCCTCATTTGGCAAATCTTAATATATATAAATTACGTGTCACGTTGTTTGTCCGCTATGGACTCCTAAACTACCGAACCGATATCAATCAAATTTTCACACCGTGTGCAGTTTGATCTAACTTAAAAGATAGGATAGCTTACATCTCAATTTATACCCGCAATAATATTTTATTGCAAATATTTGTTTATGTTGATACAATTCTAACAGATGGCGCTGTGTTAAAAGTACCAACGTTTCACATAAGCTATCTACCTATCACGTAAGTTCTCCTACCGTTTCCCTTGAATAGTTTGCTACTATGTAATATAACAAAACCCTTAGCCACGCTACGCTTGGCCGGTCTGCTAGTTATAAAAAGTAATCAATCATGAAATTTCAAAGATTATTAATTGAGTTATTTTGAATCGTCAACGGCCAGTCACATTCCGAGCGGCTTGATCCCTTAGCATTGCGTAGAGATGTGAAGTCTCTGCATCTATCATCGAGAGAAGCAGATTAATAGCAGCTGAATTTCATCATCGGACGTCGAGGTAGAATACGAAACCACTTGTATGACCTCGATGTCGGTCGTTGTACAGCGCGTTTCTTCAGGCGGTTTTTGCCGTGCACCAGCAATATGTGGAACCAGCTGCCCACCGATGAATTTCCGAAACAATGCGACTTAGGTTCCTTCAAAGGAGTGTGCCAATTCTTAAAAGACCGGCAACGCACTTGCGAGCCTTCTGGCAATGTGAGTGTCTATGGGCGGTGGTATCACTTAACATCAGATTCGAATTACCGTTTTTATTGAAACCGCTAATCAATTCGTTGTTTATATATTAGTTACTCACCTCTTAAAGACTCCGCCTCATTTTTCTTAACTACATAGAGGTATTTTGGACTCTCTGGTAATATAAATAACACTGGTAAACATATTATGACTAGTAAAGCGTACACAGACAAGAGGTAGGGCCAGTCGTTGGGTTTGCCTGAAATAATAAAATGTATCAAACTATACACTCAGTAGTGTACAGCAATAAAGATAACCAAATTATATTTTAAAACATTACACAAAAAATAAATAAATTAATTCTATTAAACCATTAGTTCGTGAACGGGGTCTAATTTAAATATTTATATAGATTAAAATAATTTCTCGAATCTCAAGTATGCGCGTAGCTTAGCGAATATGAACATTATGGTAATAACACAAGTCTCAATTTTCATTGGCGCCTTTTAGCAACATTCATCTACTTTAACTTAAATTTAGAAGAATTTTTTCTTGTCTTTCTTGATGTGACCTATCTCGTTAAAGCTTGTCCATACAAAATGTACACAAAATGTTTATATAATTTCAGTCTGTAATGAACGATTCACAAGTGAAATTTAAGAAAAAAATATAAATACCTAATAAATATTTTAATCCCATAACCTGACCCACTAAAACGCCAACATTGACCCCCATAGGACAGGCAACACCCATGGCCCCTGTAAGACTGGGCGGGGCTAACTCTGTGAGGTACATTGGTACTATACTAGTTGTAAGGCCTGAAACAAACAGAAATACAATGCAACTTTTTTTTTTTATTAAACCTAGTCGACAGCCGGCACCTTTCGAGTGCCGGCTGTCAAATTAACGACATACCGATAAGAAATTTACTTTAGAATTGATTGTGCGAATAAATGATAATAGAATAACAATACATTTGTTAAATATAAATACATATTTATAATTTACTATACTTTACACACAACAAATTAATACAAACAGCTGTAATTAAAATTTTCTTAATTTTCATGACAAAGTAATGAAAAATATGTACTATATATCTTATCTTTACGGGACACACGTATAAATAAATAAAGCATCTTTAATGAATTAAAACGAGATTTTATATTTTATACAAAACTCGAATTGATGACAGCTGTCATCAAGTTGACAGATTATGGTATCAACGCCATCTTTAGCCACGAAGATGGCATTTGTTTGCCAACTTTGCGACAAGTTTTGTCTTACATTTATTATAACAAAGTAAATAATTTGTTATGCCTTAATGATTAATATCATTTTATAAATTTTGGATTCCAAAATTTTATATTTAACTTACCACCAGATAAACCGACGAGCAGTCTACCTAATATAAGCATTTCGACGGAATTCGCAGTCCGACATAACACAAACATTAGAGCACCTGCCAATGACAGTATACTGGTCACGATTGTTGCATTCTTCCTAAAAATAAACAACAAATACGATGTGATAGGAGTTTCACAACTTCGTTATTGACATCCACCGCACAATTTGAATAATATTTTTAAACAGCGAAATAGAGAAACCTCCTTGCCTTCTTCAACCTACCCCAGGAAGTATAACATGTGCTCTCCAATGGACTGCATCTCACTTTTAATCAGCGACCAATCGTCGGTCGTTTTGAGCTTAAAACGATACGATATTTTCCATATCGCGCTTCCGATCAGATATATTATTATATTAGATATAGATATATTTTTTAGAATCCTTTTCTTAATTAACAGTAAAACTAACTTCACTAATTCATCAATAAAGTAAAGTTTTATATTGAAACGAAGTTCAAACGAAGTGATCGCATTTCATATAATATTAAATATATAAAAAAATATTGATATAATATTATCTATTGTATTATATATATAGATAGTTATTTCATTAAATAAACTATTTTTTATAAATATATAACAATTACTACGTATGCATGGTATTCGCGTTGCAATAAAAGAACTAGATATTTCTCCTGAACTCATTTTAACTTTTTGAGTTGTTACACACTATTCAATCGGAGATGTTATATGTATCACACAAACTTGTAGACTGACACATTTACATGCGTAATTCTTGGTAAGTTTACATCAAGAGTTGTTTTTGTAATAAGGCATTAAAATAATAATATGAATATTCTATTCGGTTTTGATATATCTTAGCTTTTAATCTGTTCTAATCTGTACTTTGTCATAGCAAAACACACAAAACTAACTCAAATTGTGTTATCGTTTATGGTAACACAGTTAAAATTGAAAAGCTACTTTAAAATAATATCGAAAAGCTATATTAAAATAAAGCTACTTTAATGGCCACCACAAATAAAACAAAAATATTCCTTAATAAAATGATGTACTGAATAATAACAATAGTTTAACAGTATAAATCATAATCTTTGACTTGAATGTTGAACATTGAATAAAAACATACAAAAGCCATTACCTTCCAAGTTTATCAGCCAGCACTGAACCGAGAATGGAACCTGTACATCCTCCTACTATAAATATGGAGACAATCGAAGACCAGAGTATGTTCATCCATGTCTTATCTAAATCGATGTTAAACCTCTCGCGTAGACTTTCATAACAAAACTGTTGTATTAACTGTAATGATAAAATTTAGTATAGTTACTTCAACACCCTTAAAGATGTTTATTACTTGTGCCTATAAATTTAGAATAATTTCTACGTCAATGACTTAACGAGTAGATGACAAATTAAAACTCGTTTTATTTTAGTTTTTTCGCGATTCTGAATAATGTCACTATTTCACATTTAGTCTAACTAAATTCTGAAAATACTCTCTTATTGGTAAAACACAGCACGTAAACCTCACAAGTCCGGTTCGATCTTCGGTAAATCTTAAAAAACAATCTCTGTTACTTCCATTAGAAGAAGAATATCTTCATTCAATTGAATTACGGTTAATTTCTAGTATTAATTTGGCAAGATTATGTCGAGCTGTGGGAAAATTCGCCATCAAATCTTGCTAACTTACGTGTTGAGAACTGAATATAATCTTACCTCAGCCGGCGTATTAACTACACCTATATTGAACCCAACCGGCAGCGAAGAGCCAAGGGTTGTAACCACTCCAGCTAACACCAAGTAGAACGACCATCCTGCTTTATAATCGTGCGTTTGTGTCAAGTGCTGGTGCTCATTGGTTACCTGTAACAATATGACATTTTTTTTTATCATTTCGTCAAAGATAACACAAAACCATGCGCAGGTGCTGGTGAGGTGTTGAAAACCAAGCGCGTGCCAACGTGCATATTGGGTCAAAACGCGTGAATTTAATAGTTTAATTTAATTTATAGAATTTATTTCATGTATAATAAATTCGAAGAATCCGTTATGATATTGTATACATATTTATAAAAACGTAAATATAAATTTTAAAGACATTATTATTCGTAAAAGATTTCTCATGTTCACGTTGTGGTTGCTTGTATACTTGTATAGTATCAGCTATGTATAAACAGTGAATGAATCTTAGGTTTAGAAGACGCGGAGTTAATAGAAGAAGATATCTCCTATGTAGTGCGTACTGCAGCGGAGGTTTTGAGTGTAACAAGTATGCCGTTGAGGCCCCGGTAGAATGCGAGTGAACCCGGAGCCTCTCAAAGGTGGTTTTAGTGGGTATTGCTCACCCAGTCTCTAAATAGCAGAGTGGTGTGGGATGACTACCACATACCCCAATAATATTCGGCGACAGGACTTCCAACTCAGATATAAACGGGGTAAAACGGTGATTAGAAAAGTTAAGCGTATATTAAAACTAGTGATTAGTGTTACACTATATTTACTATTAAAAGTATGTTAACATAACTTACGTGACAGTAAAAATCTTCTTTAAGTCTAAACCTAAACGAAATTTAATGGAAGTGCGGAAAAACACAAGAAGTGGCTTAACTTAAGAAATAATAGTGAGAATTGTGGATCACCACTTGGACGAGCATAGAACTACCACTGCTGTACCGAGATCAATACAAGAGGGAATAACAGAACAGAAAAAGAAGATTGGCCAGAACCAGTCGCAGAGCCAACCATCTAGCACAAAGTAGGTTAGGGTGATTGAAGCGAACCCATGTCCGGCGATAGCTGATAATTCTGGTGTAAGGAATATCATCGTTTTTTTTTTTTTTTTTTTTATAAAACAGGGGGCAAACGGGCAGGAGGCTCACCTGATGTTAAGTGATACCGCCGCCCATGGACACTCTCAAAGCCAGAGGGCTCGCGAGTGCGTTGCCGGCCTTTCAGGAATCGGTACGCTCTTTTCTTGAAGGACCCTAAGTCGAATTGGTTCGGAAATACCTCACTGGGCAGCTGGTTCCACAAAGTGGTGGTGCGCGGCAAAAACTGCCTTGAAAAACGCTCAGTTGTGGAACGGCGGACGTCGAGGTGATACGGGTGGAATTTCGTACTCTGCCTCGACGTCCGATGACGAAACTCAGCTGCAGGTATTAATCCGAACAACTCCTCTGAACACTCTCCATGGTAAATGCGGTAGAAGATGCAGAGAGACCCCACATCTCTACGCAACGCCAAAGGATCAAGCCGCTCGGAAAGGGATTGGTCATCGACGATTCGAACCGCTCTGCGTTGAATACGGTCAAGTGGAAGGAGCTGGTACTGGGGAGCCCCCGCCCAGAGGTGAGAGCAGTACTCCATGTGGGGCCGAATTTGCGCTTTATATAGTTGCATGCGGTGGCCCGGAGTGAAGTACCGTCTCGCCTTGCTGAGCACACCAAGCTTTTTGGAGGCTAATTTAGCCTTTCCCTCCAAGTGACCGCGAAACTGAACGTCGTTCGATATGTCAACGCCAAGTATTCCAATGCTGGCTGTGGACTGTTTTAAGACCGGCACTTGGACACACTCTGACAGAATGAGTCTCCATGGGCGGCGACATCATAGAACATTGTTTATTGAAAAAAATATACATATTTTGGTCTATATGCCCACAACAAGTCGTCTGGGAAGACTCACGATTTAAGGTTAGTACCTTCAGTATATAGAAGTAAACGAAGATAACCTCCTTGAATTAGTGTCGCATCTTATACATTTGCGGCGTTGTCTCACTTGCATGCTGTAGTCGCTATTTAAAGATTGGCAACCTCGCCTAGGCATCAGGGCGGAGGAAGGATTTTTAAAGCGATATCTCGCGACGGTTTCCTAAGCATTTCGAATTTCCTATTTTGATACAGCTTTTGACATTGATCGTCAAATTGTATAATTACCACGAGAGTTACGGCTTTTCCTTAGCAATGATTTGTAATTACTTTAATTGTGTTTGCTAATACTAAGCACGTGTTTAAAACAATTCACAAAGCAAACAATTTAATATTGGTATTAAACCATAATCTTTAGGCACACCGAGATCAATTGATATGAAAAGCTTTCTTTGTTCAGATTTAACTATATTTGCACTATTTAATTGTGTATGTTTAGAGAATGTTACTACTTCCTACTACAATTAAAAGTTGAAATGAAATAGAATATTTGTTAATGCATATTATGTAGACTTGTAATCGATTAATTTAGGAACATATTATATTTTTTGTATTACTTTAGATTAAGGATTCTGCACTTCTCGCACGCATCATTTTTCTTTTTTTTTAGAGTTTCTCTTAACTAGGGTTGCCTGGAAGAGATCGCTTATTAGCGATAAGACCGCCCGTTGCATCCCTTATAACTTTTATGTATTGTGTTTCTTTTATTTGCAACGAAGTGTAAATAAATAAACATATATATGGTAATATTGAGACGTTTTCAATTCAATGAATTCATTCTCGTGTTTGACCTAAATAAGAATGAACTGAAGCGATAGCCACTGAATTGACTTGACCAAAGATGACTGTTAAGTCTATTTACACATTCATTAGTAGGACACATAATAATGAGGCATTATTCTTTTATTTATTTCTACTTAATTACACTTTGAGCTGATTAATGACAAAGAAACTAGTTGTGTACGGTATACCATTTTATTAGGCATTGTTAAACAGAAAATACATTACAGGACAAACGTGTTAATATAAGAATCTGTTATAAATCTTAGAACAGATTCTTAGAACAGACGGAAACAAAACACAATATTGAATCGATAAAACAAAATGGAATCAAAAAAATATTGTTTATCAATGAATGTTGAGCACTATTTGCATAGAAAGCGCTGGGACCATAATCGTTAATGACAGAATCCCTTTTCTTTTCTACGTTCATTTGAGGCGTCCTTCATAGATAATAGAATATTTTATTCAAAGAATAGAGTGGAATTAAAAAGTATACCCCATCCTGCATTTTATCTAGCATCATGCATTTTATATATTTAGATCAGGAAACAATAGTTACGTAGCTTTTCTAGGTCCTTGTATCTAAACCTATATCATGCTGAAATGACGGGTACAATTACGTTTGTTACAAAATTATTCTGAAAATTCAAGTCTTATTAGCAAAACATTTCACTGAAATTTATTTAAGCAAATTCTAATCTTTTTTAAACAATGATGTAGTCAAAATATGTTTATGATGATAAATATTGACAATAACATATTTTAAACACCATTGTTCATTAAAACGTATGAAGCTTAATGCGATCCTATTGGGAGTTAAAATCTTTGATTTTCTTATTTGGTTATTACGTAATTATTTACGTTTTTACATACATTACCCACACATTGTCTATGCTTGAAAACGAAATGCATTTTCGAGGATTCCTACAAAAAATTAATACGTTTATGTACTATTATTTTTCTTTTTTCTTACTTTTGCTGAGAATAGGGGGGGGGGGGGGGGGGTAAAATGGTAGTAAATCTGCTTACGTAATACTTGAACGGCCCCCCAAGTGGAGAAACTATGATTATGAAAACACATTATTTTACGAAACTCATAACAATTCACCGAACAATTGGTGCACTAACCATACACGAAATTTATCCTAATAAAAGCGTCTACACACGGCCCTAAAATCAGAGGCAATATCGGGGAAATGGTGGGGAGCACCCTAGATCGCCTCATGTGTAAGATAATCGTACCCTAATAATTCACGTGTGTAGAGTATGCTACTGCCGATTCGAACTACGAGCCGATTTCATCCCTACCACCACTGTCCCGATATCGCCACTGATTTTCGGGCTGTGTGTAGACCCATTAAACCTAAATAGCTCATCATAATGAATTATCCAATTTCAATATAACGTGCATATGCATATCATTTATGAAACTTACAATCTTTTAAGGTCGTTTAAAACCTAATACCAGTTACTATAATTTAAATTTTAAATGCAAACTACACTATTACTATCTGTTTAAAAGGATACATGTCAATGATACGGACGGAGAGAACATTGTTAATCCAAAGAGAAATGTTAAAAACTCAATCACAATTAGGACAAGTGACGCGGCGAGTCCCGCAACCAATCTGAAACCATCGAGTTAATGAAAGCCTTAGTGCCTGCAAAATATTATATACAGCATAACTAAAAAACGTGTGTGTATTTATGTAATATGCGTTAGAAATTATACTTCTTTGGCGTAATAATTTTCTTCGAGCACTTTGGAGTTCAGAGGGACTTTTGTCCATTTTAATGGTCACTTCCAATAGAAACGATATAATATGTACTAATCATGACATTTTACAGTAAACACTATGTTATCACATTCACACGACTCTGAAAAACACTACGCCATGACAGACAATGCAACTCTATAAAAAAGAGCAAGCGGCAACTAGCGGCCCAGACTGTTTTACCGACGTTTGAACAGATATTCCGGGTGTTGGTTTTTGGGATGTTGTGCGGGTGTCGGTTTTTTGTGACGGAGTGCGCGCGCATCGTAAAAAATTTCTCTCATCATTTTCCCTAACGCGCCAAAAGAAGTATAACTTCAATAAGCAGCGTTGGCCTAGTGGTTTCAACGATCGACATTCCTGGGGTCGTTATTTTGATCCCCATGCACCAGTGGACTTTCTGGCATTTAACACACGCACGTACGGTGTAGAAAAACATGAGGAAATGGCATGCCGTAGACCCAAAAAGTCGACGTGTGTCAGACACAGGTTGATCACCTACATGCCTATTATATATGATCACGGAACAGATAGAAATCTGAGGCCCAGACCTAAAAGGTTATAGCGCCATTATCATATTTATTGTTATCGTTTTCATATTAATTAACGCATAGTTGTCACAAAATCTGTGTATTTTTTTATTAATAAAATTGCAAATGTTATTTGAAACTGTCTTCACAAGTAAACTACATATCTTGGAACAAAGGTAGGGTCTTGCCCGTCTCGAGTTCGTACTGCCAAAATAAATATAGCTGTATAAATGAATTAGCAAATGATGTTTCGTTTAATTGTTTATTATAAAAGCTAATAGTATAAGATCCCGCTATACAACGACCTTCACCGAGATGCTTATTTAATGAAACTTATTTTATATTTAATTTAATATGTCAATAAATATAATCCATATGGGTTGCCTAGCAAATTTCAGTCCAGAGTATGTTTAATTAATATTAAAAAAAAAAATTTTTTTTTATAATTTGCATGTAGTAAATTTTTTGAACTTTTTTCAATCAATATTTTTAATCAGGGTAGTATTATATATGTATCACTAAAACCTTCTTTTATACTAAAGATGTATATATACTTTAGTGTCACATAAAAAATAAACACATAAATAATTAATTGATTAAAAACAACCTAACTTTTGCATATTCTATGGGCTTCATACTTTCGATTGGTATAGAATTTATCTAATAACCATACCGGTGAAATGTTTAAAAAAAATTTTTTTTTTTTAATTAATTAAAAATACTCTGGACTGAAATTTGCTAGGCAACCCATATGGATTATATTTATTGACATATTAAATTATATATAAAATAAGTTTCATTAAATAAGCATCTCGGTGAAGGTCGTTGTATAGCGGGATCTTAGACCATAATTAAACAACTACAAAATTATACTATAAAGGTCAAGTATTTGTTTGGTTTTTATTCTCAGGAACTATTGGTTTCAATTTAAAAAAAAGGGGTTATCTAGAGACGGCTTTGGGCCATAGCCTATGGCTATATAACATGAGATAACAAGGGTCAACACTAAATTTGATATTTTAAGTCTTAATTAGACGAAAAATAAATTATACAAAATGTTTGCATTTGAAAGGAGACCGATTAATCGATATTTTTCAAAATCTGTGCTTTTAATTTCAATGAAAGATGAAACCAATATGTGAACATATATACTGATCGCGCGGTATTTTTTAATGTAACTATACTAAAATATTTTTTTTAATTATCAAAAATGAGTATTATACCTACTACCTATCGCAAAATCAAACTATATAAAAATTTGTATTTTCTTTCAGTTTTTGTGCATAATTTACCGTAACATCATAAAATAAACTTCAGGACACAGAACGAAACTATTTTAGTAGAGTCGTGTAGTCGTGAATAATAATGTACGTTATTCATTGTTTTGTGATTAATTACGAAGAAGGAAAACTTTAATAGAAGTAATAATGCATTTATACATCGTTCTTGAATCGCAATAAGCTTACTTTTTAAATATACAAATACAGCTTATCCGACATAATTATATGTATATAATCTCAATAATCTCAATAATTTTCATGTATATCTCGTATTTATGTTTTGATTAACCATCGTTGATAATTTTTTCATGACTCTACGGTCTTTTATAAACAAGCTAGAGTTAACATACTAGCGGATTCACCAGACGTTGTCCTGTACAGTTGTACACGTCTTAAATACAAAAAAATCATTAACCATTCTCGAATTATACACTCATAAAAAATCGGTCCAGCCGTTTAGGAGTTAATTACAAGCACACACACACACGCACAGTACATATATTATATATATATATATATGTATAAAGATTTTAATAGTCGTTATCAATGCTTCAATAGCATATTATACACTTATGTGATTTCACACACAATTTTTTTTGTAGTGTGAATTCGGGTTTTATCTAAATTTTCTAATTAAAAAGTCTGAAGAGAACTTTGAGTAACAACTGAACCAAAGCTTATGTAATCCGTGCATTAATTCAATTAATGTATACAATAGACAATAGAAGAGATCTATGTTGATATACAAATCAAACGATGCTTTCAGATAAAACCGTAAAAAATATTTATTTTACTTTTTTAACTAAACAAGTTATTTATTTAAATAAAGTGTTATTATTTATTTAAAGACCGCATCCACTTTATAAGATCAATTATAAAACGAGAGAAATTAGTGGTTTAGTTAAAAGGGAAATTAAACTGATTTCATTTTTACGAATATTGGAAAAAGTATTTGAATTACTAATGAGCGTTAACATACTTTTTGAATCATTGTTATTGACCTCCCAAAAGCCCAGTTCTTAAAAAAAAAAATGATTCCACATCTGTGCTCCGAGGCCAACTTGTTATTAACTAAACTAAGAAAACACTATTCTTATAAGTATACTTAATTGTAAACAACTTATATACTATACAAGGAAATTAGCAAATTTTAATAAAAATACATTGAATTATATTCTATCATATAATTTCGATTTAACATGTCAAGCAATATTTTCCGATATCATAATCTTCTAATGAAAATTAACGTGCTTCAAAAAATTAAGTAAACACGTTCATTGATAATAACAAAATTTCATAACCTCCAATTCGACACACTGCAAATACATCTTAAAAAAATACATTTCATATATGAATAATAAATAAATAAAATAAATATTTTCATATTCGAATATATTTTTGCTATAATTCAACCTTTGTTCATGTATAATTATAAAAAACAGACCTTGCTTTTCTCAACAACCATAATAACGACGCACGCGCACAGTCACTCTAACTTCGATTGTGAATGACGAGTCATTCGCGTTACTACAGCTCATATAGGTAAATTATGTTAATGCAACGTTTGCCGCGTCTTGATTATATCCAGTCAGTATATAAAGGCCGATTTACATTATCTTAGTGTTTAGGAGAGTGCTTTAGTACAACTTGAAAGGCAAGTTCTTTAGCGTAGCGTTTACTAAAGCAAGTAGCGTTTACATGTTTCAACTAAAGTACTATCCTAAAGCACTCTCCTAAACACTAAGATAATGTAAATCGGCCATAAGAGATTTGAGTGTTAGATCACACCTCAATACTACTTAACTGATTTAACTACTAACATTTTTCATTTATATGCTATATAATAGAACTTTGGCAAGGTAATTTAAAAAATTACCCTTACGAAACTTATTGTAAAGCCTTCCAAAATATGTATTTGAAATATTAACTGTTTAAGTTAGGTCACAATAATCCTTTATATTAATTTGTTACAACACAATGTACGCTCTATATAGTGATGCAGATAGCTATGCGCATTTTCAGTCTATAGATAGTTGACTATTGATAGTCATGAAAATACTTGATGTTTTCTCATTGTATTAGATGCTAGATTCACTAGATAATACGATTTTATTACGCCATTGATTTTGTGATAGAACTAGTGTGATGATTTCATTCAGAGAAATTCTAGTACCTGTGATCAGGTGACAGCGGTTAAATGTTGAGAAAATTTAATTGTTACAAAATAACACTAGAATATAAATTTGCCTATGATGAAAAAACTGAAAAGACACAGTACCGTTATCAAAATGTTATTATTTATAAAGGTGCTTCGTGTTTATTATATTATTTTCTTTTTTATTTAAAACTGTATTTGTAATTAAATCAAGGTAAAGATCTTGTCTTAAATTAGAAATGTTTGTGTTGATTTGCTCATTATATAAATTTTCGTATACAAAGATATTCATTGGTATCGTCCTATACCGTTGTATATCTGTAGTGATTTATTAAAAAGTAATGTTTGTTGACAGCACAAAGTGAATATTATTCAGTAAACAGTTTTCAATATATTTATAAGCATCACGTATTAAATACATAGATTTCGCTTTCACATAAAAAACACTTGTGTGGAGGGCGATGACCCCAAGAAGACTAATTGAGATTTTTCAAATTAATGTTCATGAATGTCTTAAAATCAATTAAACACGTGAGGCGCTCACGTTTTAGACATTGGCAAACCGAGGGGAATACGAAACCACACTACTATTGTATCCACTGATCCATGCATTAATACCGCATGTTTTGTAAACACCTGAATGTGAATATTACTGCAATTAACTGGTCATAGGGGTGACGATAAGGTGGTAGTGTTTGGTACTTTACAAATATCTATATATATATGATAAATGCTATCCTACATCCTAAGTACTACTAAAAATAAGCACTCTCCAAACGTAAATATAAAAAAAAATATTTTAGAATAACATTAATATTCTTTCTTGTCTATTGTGTGCTTTCGGCTGAGTCTACTATTTTTAAATACCTTACCCCAACAGGGTTACAATTATTATTGAATGTGAAAATTAATCTTTTAATGTCGCTTATTAGATGTAATTTTATGATACTATAAAGATTAATTATCTTAATAAGCTCTATAAATACAATAAATATACTTTGCTATACTAATTAAATGATAATAATTGTCTCACAATCTTCTATTAGGACTTAATTTATTGATGATGAATGGATGCAGTTATTAGAAATTATGTTATAAAGTATTAAATGAATATCAAGAGAAGCATCCCTGTGTATTTTAGTTAGTTTTGCTACATATCCTTTACAATATTAACCAAAAAAATAATTTTTAAACAATTCATGCTGAATCAAACTACAGTTAAACATAAACATTATTTTTATTTTTTTACAAATAGAAAATTATTTGTACACTATATTAAATGTCAGTTTTATAGTAATTACATATACTTAAATTTCTGGAACGCTTTGTAGAATTTATTTTTAAAAACACTACTAATAACATTGACAAATATTTAAAGTTGGTGTCACTAAACTTTAAAACTAAATAAATTTATTGAAGCGAACAAGACTTATTATTTATATTTTTAATATAACAATTTCAGTTATATTGATTGATAAACCAATAACTTTTTGTGTTGTTATTTAATATAAAACTGTCGCGTCGAGTTCGTTAGAAAGTACATTTAGTATTTTAGCTTACCGGCTGTGATATATCGGCAAGAATGTCCCGTGATATTGGCTCGGCAAACAGTGACGAACGCTCTGTTTGCTCTCCCATAATAGAGTCACCAGCACGCACAAGTGTCCCAGGAGAGTGAGAAACCGTGCTGGAATCAATGTTTCGGATCCTCTCATGCCGCTTTCAAGTTGTTTAAATTATTGCACGTACCATAATTCACTGAACCCTGACGATTAACAATACGCGAAAGTAAAATAGAATTTGGTACACAACCTTATTAATTAGGTAAGGACTATTACTAATTTTCTGTTAAAAAAATATAATGTTTAATGAGGTACTAAGAATACACTAATAAATCCAAATTAAAATTAATACAATATGACTAATTTTAACGTTACTTAATTTATATTCCTAAATCATAAGCTAAAGGAAAACTTATTAGTTATAGGCCAACCTAAAAGTTAAAAGTATCAACAAATATCTGTCAATGTCAATGTCACCGTAACGCAAAGGCTGTTTGTCGTTACTCAATCGTTCTTCGTAAGAAGGAAAACTTTAATAGAAGTAATAATGCATTTATACATCGTTCTTGAATCGCAATAAGCTTACTTTTTAAATATACAAATACAGCTTATCCGACATAATTATATGTATACAATCTCAATAATCTCAATAATTTTCATGTATATCTCGTATTTATGTTTTGATTAACCATCGTTGATAATTTTTTCATGACTCTACGGTCTTTTATAAACAAGCTAGAGTTAACATACTAGCGGATTCACCAGACGTTGTCCTGTACAGTTGTACACGTCTTAAATACAAAAAAATCATTAACCATTCTCGAATTATACACTCATAAAAAATCGGTCCAGCCGTTTAGGAGTTAATTACAAGCACACACACACACGCACAGTACATATATTATATATATATATATATGTATAAAGATTTTAATAGTCGTTATCAATGCTTCAATAGCATATTATACACTTATGTGATTTCACACACAATTTTTTTTGTAGTGTGAATTCGGGTTTTATCTAAATTTTCTAATTAAAAAGTCTGAAGAGAACTTTGAGTAACAACTGAACCAAAGCTTATGTAATCCGTGCATTAATTCAATTAATGTATACAATAGACAATAGAAGAGATCTATGTTGATATACAAATCAAACGATGCTTTCAGATAAAACCGTAAAAAATATTTATTTTACTTTTTTAACTAAACAAGTTATTTATTTAAATAAAGTGTTATTATTTATTTAAAGACCGCATCCACTTTATAAGATCAATTATAAAACGAGAGAAATTAGTGGTTTAGTTAAAAGGGAAATTAAACTGATTTCATTTTTACGAATATTGGAAAAAGTATTTGAATTACTAATGAGCGTTAACATACTTTTTGAATCATTGTTATTGACCTCCCAAAAGCCCAGTTCTTAAAAAAAAAAATGATTCCACATCTGTGCTCCGAGGCCAACTTGTTATTAACTAAACTAAGAAAACACTATTCTTATAAGTATACTTAATTGTAAACAACTTATATACTATACAAGGAAATTAGCAAATTTTAATAAAAATACATTGAATTATATTCTATCATATAATTTCGATTTAACATGTCAAGCAATATTTTCCGATATCATAATCTTCTAATGAAAATTAACGTGCTTCAAAAAATTAAGTAAACACGTTCATTGATAATAACAAAATTTCATAACCTCCAATTCGACACACTGCAAATACATCTTAAAAAAATACATTTCATATATGAATAATAAATAAATAAAATAAATATTTTCATATTCGAATATATTTTTGCTATAATTCAACCTTTGTTCATGTATAATTATAAAAAACAGACCTTGCTTTTCTCAACAACCATAATAACGACGCACGCGCACAGTCACTCTAACTTCGATTGTGAATGACGAGTCATTCGCGTTACTACAGCTCATATAGGTAAATTATGTTAATGCAACGTTTGCCGCGTCTTGATTATATCCAGTCAGTATATAAAGGCCGATTTACATTATCTTAGTGTTTAGGAGAGTGCTTTAGTACAACTTGAAAGGCAAGTTCTTTAGCGTAGCGTTTACTAAAGCAAGTAGCGTTTACATGTTTCAACTAAAGTACTATCCTAAAGCACTCTCCTAAACACTAAGATAATGTAAATCGGCCATAAGAGATTTGAGTGTTAGATCACACCTCAATACTACTTAACTGATTTAACTACTAACATTTTTCATTTATATGCTATATAATAGAACTTTGGCAAGGTAATTTAAAAAATTACCCTTACGAAACTTATTGTAAAGCCTTCCAAAATATGTATTTGAAATATTAACTGTTTAAGTTAGGTCACAATAATCCTTTATATTAATTTGTTACAACACAATGTACGCTCTATATAGTGATGCAGATAGCTATGCGCATTTTCAGTCTATAGATAGTTGACTATTGATAGTCATGAAAATACTTGATGTTTTCTCATTGTATTAGATGCTAGATTCACTAGATAATACGATTTTATTACGCCATTGATTTTGTGATAGAACTAGTGTGATGATTTCATTCAGAGAAATTCTAGTACCTGTGATCAGGTGACAGCGGTTAAATGTTGAGAAAATTTAATTGTTACAAAATAACACTAGAATATAAATTTGCCTATGATGAAAAAACTGAAAAGACACAGTACCGTTATCAAAATGTTATTATTTATAAAGGTGCTTCGTGTTTATTATATTATTTTCTTTTTTATTTAAAACTGTATTTGTAATTAAATCAAGGTAAAGATCTTGTCTTAAATTAGAAATGTTTGTGTTGATTTGCTCATTATATAAATTTTCGTATACAAAGATATTCATTGGTATCGTCCTATACCGTTGTATATCTGTAGTGATTTATTAAAAAGTAATGTTTGTTGACAGCACAAAGTGAATATTATTCAGTAAACAGTTTTCAATATATTTATAAGCATCACGTATTAAATACATAGATTTCGCTTTCACATAAAAAACACTTGTGTGGAGGGCGATGACCCCAAGAAGACTAATTGAGATTTTTCAAATTAATGTTCATGAATGTCTTAAAATCAATTAAACACGTGAGGCGCTCACGTTTTAGACATTGGCAAACCGAGGGGAATACGAAACCACACTACTATTGTATCCACTGATCCATGCATTAATACCGCATGTTTTGTAAACACCTGAATGTGAATATTACTGCAATTAACTGGTCATAGGGGTGACGATAAGGTGGTAGTGTTTGGTACTTTACAAATATCTATATATATATGATAAATGCTATCCTACATCCTAAGTACTACTAAAAATAAGCACTCTCCAAACGTAAATATAAAAAAAAATATTTTAGAATAACATTAATATTCTTTCTTGTCTATTGTGTGCTTTCGGCTGAGTCTACTATTTTTAAATACCTTACCCCAACAGGGTTACAATTATTATTGAATGTGAAAATTAATCTTTTAATGTCGCTTATTAGATGTAATTTTATGATACTATAAAGATTAATTATCTTAATAAGCTCTATAAATACAATAAATATACTTTGCTATACTAATTAAATGATAATAATTGTCTCACAATCTTCTATTAGGACTTAATTTATTGATGATGAATGGATGCAGTTATTAGAAATTATGTTATAAAGTATTAAATGAATATCAAGAGAAGCATCCCTGTGTATTTTAGTTAGTTTTGCTACATATCCTTTACAATATTAACCAAAAAAATAATTTTTAAACAATTCATGCTGAATCAAACTACAGTTAAACATAAACATTATTTTTATTTTTTTACAAATAGAAAATTATTTGTACACTATATTAAATGTCAGTTTTATAGTAATTACATATACTTAAATTTCTGGAACGCTTTGTAGAATTTATTTTTAAAAACACTACTAATAACATTGACAAATATTTAAAGTTGGTGTCACTAAACTTTAAAACTAAATAAATTTATTGAAGCGAACAAGACTTATTATTTATATTTTTAATATAACAATTTCAGTTATATTGATTGATAAACCAATAACTTTTTGTGTTGTTATTTAATATAAAACTGTCGCGTCGAGTTCGTTAGAAAGTACATTTAGTATTTTAGCTTACCGGCTGTGATATATCGGCAAGAATGTCCCGTGATATTGGCTCGGCAAACAGTGACGAACGCTCTGTTTGCTCTCCCATAATAGAGTCACCAGCACGCACAAGTGTCCCAGGAGAGTGAGAAACCGTGCTGGAATCAATGTTTCGGATCCTCTCATGCCGCTTTCAAGTTGTTTAAATTATTGCACGTACCATAATTCACTGAACCCTGACGATTAACAATACGCGAAAGTAAAATAGAATTTGGTACACAACCTTATTAATTAGGTAAGGACTATTACTAATTTTCTGTTAAAAAAATATAATGTTTAATGAGGTACTAAGAATACACTAATAAATCCAAATTAAAATTAATACAATATGACTAATTTTAACGTTACTTAATTTATATTCCTAAATCATAAGCTAAAGGAAAACTTATTAGTTATAGGCCAACCTAAAAGTTAAAAGTATCAACAAATATCTGTCAATGTCAATGTCACCGTAACGCAAAGGCTGTTTGTCGTTACTCAATAGTGAACTGAAAATAATTGTCAATGATATTTCTAATGTTGAATTGTTGATCATGATGTAGAGGGCCACCAGCTGATTAGCGATTATGAGTACGGCTTTCGTCGTTGTTGTTCGGCTTTTGACCTTCATGTATTCCTTGCATATGCCTTGGCAGAGGAAATTGAGTCCATCGGGTGTGGCCCAGAGCACTGCTCTCGAAGCTTCCAGCCTACGGGCTTCCCGAGAAATTATGCGACTGAATCTCCAGCTTTCTAGCTGATCGGAGCATCAGGATCGTCATCCACGGTGCATGTTTCGGTGCACCTTAAACAAGGCTGTCATATCCTCGACCCTGTTTATTCTGCATATCAATGATATGTTGCGACTTAGCAACATTTATTGCTACGCGGACGACAGCACTGGGGATACTTTTTAAACTGGCCGGGCAGGTATTTCTCGGGCTGTTGTTGATGAGTACCGGAACAAAATTGTGAAGAAGTCGAAACTCTTCTACGTGGAGTCTCGGACTGCGATAGATTAAGTCGTTTACATTAATCGTAGCATTTTCCGCTAAAATAAACTCCCTTCGTTGTTACTCCTCTCTTTGAAGACACTCTCCTTATAGCCTCAGCTAGCATCGCAATACTGGGCATTGACATATCGAATGACGTTCAGTTTTGCGGTAATTTGGAAGGGAAGGCTTCACTCCGGGCCACTACTTGCAACTCAATTAAGTGCAAATTCAGTAATACTGTTCTTACCTCTAGGCGGGAGATCCCCAGTGTCAATTCCTTCCGCTTAACCATATTCAACCAAGAGCGATTTGAATCGTCGACGGACAGTCACCTAACGTGCGGATTGATCCCTTGGCGTTGCGCAGCGATGTGGGGTCTCTCTGCATCATCTACCGCATTAACCATGAAGAGTGTTCAGAGGAGTTGTTCGGTCTAATACCAAGTAAAAATACAAGATCCAAGGCAAAATAAAAGATTCCATACGTATCACCTCGACGTCCGTTGTTCCACAACTGAGCGTTCTCCAAGGCAGTTTTTGCCGCGCACCACCGCTATGTGGAACCAGCTGTCCACTGAAGTATTTCCGAACCAATTTGACTTAGTGTCCTTTAAGAAAAGAGCATACCGATTCTTAAAGGGCAGGCAACGCACTTGCGAGCCTTTTGGCAATGTGAGTGTCCATGGGCTGCGGTATCACTTACCGTTTGTCTCCTATTACATAAAAAAAAAAAAAAGTTTTCAGTGTCAGCTGTCATTCGTTAAATGTGTATCTGTGTCGTGAATTCTTAGGCGATTCGCACTGTTTAGTGTTTACCTGAGAATTTGCGGCATTAATCTAGAACTTGATATATATAATATTAACCACCTTACTATAAAAATAAAACATATTTCAATGAAGCTTTTGAAACCTATTTGGGTCAATCATGATGGTACGAATTTTACACATTATTTATTTTATTAGAATTAATAACGTGTATATCGTCTTCTAAGTTTAGTGAACATTTTCTCGAATAAAAACTTATATTTTTAACATAAATTTCAGACAAACCAATATTTTCTGTGGATATTCATCCAGCGGGGAAGCGATTTGCCACAGGGGGTCAGGGTCTTGATTCAGGCCGGGTTGTCGTGTGGAACTTGAATTCAGTGTTGTTTGAAGAAGTAGAAGTGGATCCTAATGTTCCTAAAATGCTTTGTCAAATGGATAATCATTTAGGTTGGTTTCTAGAAAAGTATATAAGTATACCTTAAGAAAAAAGTTATGCAGAGATAAATCACTACCATATTCATGGTTTATTAGCTGATGATGATGAATGAAATGTAGATCCCAGAGAACTCAAATTCCTTTGGATTATATAGTCCAGACTTGTCATCTAATTGAACACTTTAATAAAATAGATGTTAATATGGTCTGATCTAAACTCCTCAGTGTATCATTTGATATGTGCAATAAATTATATGAAATTTTTTTCAGCTTGTGTTAACTGTGTACGATGGAGTAATGGCGGTAGATACTTAGCATCAGGTGGAGATGATAGACTTATCATGGTATGGGGACTCAGTGTTGCTGTAGGAGCTGGAAAGCATAAAGCAGAGACTTGGAGATGTTTAGCAACATTGAGAGGGCATGCAGGTGTGAAAATACAAATATTACAAACTACCTGAAACATTATTTTATGATATATATATATATTGTTACTATGCTATTTTTATAATTGTAAAACTCTATCCCAACTAGAATGTCATGAAACATTTTTGATGCTATGTCTATTGCTACAATACTTTGGACATTACAGTCATAATCTGTTAAAACTACATTGAAGGGACAACTCATACTGGAAGTTAAAAACTGATAGTCGTAACAGCTGATGACATAATTATTAAGTACCTAATACATAGACTTCAGCCGGGACCTTTGATTTTGGTCAATATAACCAATATGTTGTTCTAAACTATGTTGTCGTATATTGTCTGTATTTCTATATCCCAATTTCTTGTAAGACTTATTTATTTAAAGTGATACAATATATTATACATATATATTTCAGGTGATGTATTAGATCTGGCATGGTCACCATTAGACAAATGGCTTGCTAGTTGCAGTGTTGATAACACTATAATCATATGGAATGCTGAAAAATTTCCAGAAATGGTCTGTGTTCTAACTGGTCACACTGGACTTGTGAAAGGAGTTGCCTGGGACCCGGTAAGTTAAGAAATAAAATTCCTACATATTGTAAGACAAGCTGTTTATTAATATATTAACTTTAGGGTTTTATAAAAATCAAATATGTACTTTTATCTTACATTAGTGCAATTTTTTATTTTTTTACATGATTATTAAAGAATTATGGTTAGGTGAAAATGTATGCGATAACAAAATGCCTAAAATTGTTACGTATTATCATCCAAGAAATTGAGATAGTTTAAAGGGGAATTATTTTTAAATCTATTGCTGCTTAATTAGTTAATTTCTTACTTAATAATATACAAAATTATGAGCTATAGATTAGTCATAGTTTCTAGATTATATATTACTAAATGACACTTTTTGAGCAGGTGGGAAAATATTTGGCATCACAGTCAGATGACAAATCTCTGCGTGTTTGGAAAACAGTTGATTGGTCTCAAGAAACTTTAATTACAGAACCATTTGATGAGTGTGGAGGTAACTATTAAATAATTAGTTTTTTTATAACTATTTACATATGAACTTATTCATTGAAAAACACGAAAGAAATTCATTTTAGTAGTGTAATTTTGCTATTGCATATGTGTAAAAAAGCAGAAGGCTCACTTGTTGTTTTGTAAACTATTACAAAGAAGATTACAAAGAATTAGATATATTGAGATATAGATGGATTATAAGGCACAGATTTAAAAAATTAAAGGTTTCTAGAATATCATTTGTAATCTATTATTTCTCAATAGTTATTTCCGGGCTTTCTACACACTTATCAGGTTGAAGCACTTTTACAAACTGGGTGCTCCCACTACGTAAATTATGCAAAAGCTCATATGATTTACAGGTACAACTCATGTGCTTCGGCTATCATGGTCACCAGATGGTCAGTATGTGTTATCAGCACACGCTATGAATGGAGGTGGACCGACTGCTCAAGTGGTTGAGAGAGAGGGCTGGCGATGTGATAAGGACTTTGTTGGACACCGGAAAGCTGTTACATGTGCTGTAAGTTATTTTGTCTACTATTCAATACTATTCTATTAATATTAACACACATAAACACAATATTTTATAGTTAATGTACTGAAAAGAAAATATAATTACTTATACATACTATACAAGTCACCTTGTGAAATTCGTGGATGTCAGATAATAAACCGTTTTTTACTTTAACTTTTACTTTTCCTTTAACTTTAACTTTTCCTTAACCAGCTGCCTGATTTAAATCAAGAAGCATCATGTCGATATTACTTTTAGTATCTAAAAAATTGGTGGACTAACGAATACTAAGTGCATTTTTGCGAAATTTAGCTCATGCTTGAAAGCCTCGAGAAAGAAAGATTAACATACTCAAATATCCAATTTCAATTTCACAGCTGGTCAATCTGATAACCTCCTTTTTAAATTCGTTAAAATCAAAGTAAAATGGGCGGTCTTAATGCTAAACTAAACTTTGATCTTAGTTAGTGTTGGCCTAGCAACTTGAGTGCGCCTCTATCTGCGATCGAATCACATCCTTTCTCCTTTTCATGTGCATATTAACATCGTGAGGAAATCACTGTCATAGATCAAAAAATTGTAGAAGTAGGAAAATAAATTTTTCACGAAACAGTTAAAGATTTCGATTAAGAACTAGAGATTGAAGGTATTTTTTTTGTTCTTTTTAGCGTTTTAACAGCAATATATTCGTGAAAGAGGGCAAGAAGTGCTGTTGTGCGGCGGTGGGGTCACGTGATAGGGCTTTGTCAATTTGGCTCACGTCTCTAAAGCGGCCATTGGTCGTTGTTCACGATCTATTCACGGACAGTGTGCTCGATCTTTCCTGGAGTTCTGATGGTAAGTAATTAGTTCCGACTTCGAAGTAGCCTTTGCATTTGAAGAGGCTAATCAAATGCTAATCTTTTGCATTAAATCGATATTTGTAGTGCAATAAGAGCGATCTGTGGGTTGTCCCCACGGGAGTCGGTCCGAAGGAAGTTTTAGGATTATTCATATTGTGCCTTATTTTTCGTCTATCGAGCAACCCGCGCTTTTTCACAATAAAACCAGTATTTTTTGTTCATTACCATTTTCCGCCTAAATTAGGAATTATTTTTCACTTTTTAGTTTGATGTGCTTTAAAAGCGTGTTTTATAGTTTCTTTAAACTATATTTATTACCTATGGCTGATTGGTTTTTTAATTTGGAAAAGTTTTTATTGAATCACGAAACAATTACAATTACATTGGTTTCTTTGTAGACTATTTCTCTATAGAAAGTAATAAAGAAATATTTTTTAGGTTTAAATTTGCTGGCCTGCAGTTCCGATGGTACTGTCGCGTGCATACAGTTTACAAATAAGGAAATTGGTACCCCACTAACACTTGAAGAAAAGGTTTGTATGGGAAATATTTTACTAAATAATTATAATGATTAGAATAGTTATTTAAAATAAACGGACTTCTAATATATGAAACCTATTAGGAATTTTGATGAAACTTGGATTATTCCCTAAGTCTTTTTCTTTCTTTTTTGTTAACTGTTTTTATACATGCATCTTTGCCTATATATGTATAAATAATATAAATATGCATTTTGTATAATTGGTAGCTTTTATCACAATTCAATAAAATAAAAAAAAATAAAACAATGAGATTCATTAAATAATAGTTTAAAAATAAACTGTTTTTTAAATTAGTAAATAGCTGTAATTATGTTCAAATAAATATGAATTGATTATTTTGTAGTAAAAGAAAAACTAATATTTCAGAATTCCCTATATGAGAAAATCTACGGAAAATGCCCAGCGAATGAGTCTGGAGGTGACCTGTCTTCCAATCTTTTGGTTGAGTGTCCAGAAATTCTACTCGCTCGGGAGAAGCAAGAGGCCAAAAAGGAAACGCCTAAAGAGGAAACTACTCCTAAGAATGATAAATCACAGGTACAGGTAGAATTAAATTAACAAGAGATTTTAATGAAAATGTCAATGTTTTGACCCTCTATATGATTAATAGTATAATATAGTACTTTCTAAATTTACTTTTAGCGGGCCGTTCAAGTATTACGTAAGCAGATTAACTGCAATTTAACCCCCTCTTCCTCTTTTCAGCAAAAGTAAACAAAGCTCTCTTTTTCTTTTGTAAAACGTTACAGTGATAACTTTTAGGTATAAAGAGTCACTAGGTGGTTACGAAACGTTTTACTATACTTGGGTACAGAAAAACGTTACGGCGCGTACATGGGGGGGGGGTAATCACCAAAAATTGCGTGACGTAATACTTGAACGCTTCCTAATCACCAAATAAGAAAATCAAAGACCCCCCTGGTATAGGTGCGCGTGAGGCGAGCACTATATTAAAAATTTCTACACTAGGCAGTAGGAAGGAAAATAAACTTCTTAAGTCTTTAACACTTTTATTTGAAGTGAAACACACACACACACAACACAGCTTCCACGTTAATTTTGTTGTTTGTTATTATAGTTAATTTAATTAAAATAATGATAGTTAATTTCGCACTGACCGTTGGTTGCGTTGCGCGTGCCTGCAGGCTCCACCCACCGCGCCCGTGTCGTCACACATAGCGGTAAAATCACCGACACGGTGGAAAAAGGGAGTGGTATTATTCGCCACATATGTGCCTCGTTGTGTTTTTGGAGTAGATTATCTTCGTCTGTGCCCATCCGGTAATAATAATTGTGTGGTTTAATCTGTTTTAGCAAAAACCAATATACACGCCTTCTCCGATGTCCACCCAATCGAGTCCGGCGCCTCTACGTCCAATGGACCGGCAGATAGAGACGCGCACATCGGATGGCAAAAGACGCATCACACCTGTCTTCATCCCCCTCACACACGCGGACGCCAAGTGAGTTAGAGCGAGATAGATTTATATGATTATATTTTATACAGTATTCTTGATAACGATAACTAAAAAGTAAATTAATTGTTTATTATAATAATAATAATGAAGCTTTTTATCTCTGTATAATAGAGTATTTACAATGTTAGGTCTTAGTATGAAATTATATTTAGCACCCCCACTTTAGGTTCCCCCACTCTTCTCCATTCGCTTTCATTGCGCGTTATGGTCGTACTTTATTACGCATTTCGTAACGTGGACAGCATTCTCTTTCTCTTATAATTTGCCCAGTCCACTTGCATTACAGCTTTTTAATAGTTGATTCTCTTCTTAATTGTTAACCGACTTAAAAAAGCCGGAGTGGGTGGTTATCAATTCTACGTGTAATTTTTGAATTTGCTTTTGACAAACTTTTTATAGCTGTCAAATTTACATGTAACCACGTAACGTATTTGGCCGTATAGTTTGTAAGAATGCTACGATTGATTAAGGTAGTCCACCTTATTAAAATAACCAAATTTAATTCCTATTTTGCACATTCCAGTGAGTCACTTGGTTCAATACCTGGTGGAAATGAAAACTGCTTCAGTACATCGTCGCAAAGCAAGTCACGCATCATAGTAGAGAGAAGAGATGACATCATCATACATCCAAATGTCAGTAACCACGCACTCAGCAGAAGTAATGATAAGTATGTATTGATTTTTTGAAGTTATGCTTCATTTGGCGCGTTAGAGACTAATGATGCGCGCGCACACCGTCACAAAAAACCGACACCCTGAAGTTAGCTATAGTCAACATTGTAGTGTTTTTGAAGTTATACTTCTTTTGGCGCGTTAGGGACTAATGATGCGCGCGCACACCGTCACAAAAAACCGACACCCTGAAGTTAGCTATAGTCAACATTGTAGTGTTTTTGAAGTTATACTTCTTTTGGCGCGTTAGGGACTAATGATGCGCGCGTACACCGTCACAAAAAAACCGACACCCTGAAGTTAGCTATAGTCAACATTTTAGTGTTTTTGAAGTTATACTTCTTTTGGCGCGTTAGGGACTAATAATGAGAGATAAAAATAAAAATGTGAGTTCTATACATATACCAATGGCGCAACAACCTACAATCTGCAATTTGGTCTGGCCTCAGACTTATCTGTTACCTATTATTTCATAGGCAAGTAGGTGATCAACCTTCCGTGCCTGACACACGCCTTTGAATTGTGGGTCTACGTTTCTTTACGATGTTTTCTTTACCGTACGAGAATTTAAATGCGCATAGAGAGTAAGTCCATTGGTGCCCAGCCGGAGATCGAAGGTGCGACCCCATAGATGAGAATTGAAACGTCTAAGCCAACACTGCTCTGTAGGAGTTCTATAGGCACTAATAGATAATCTGCAATAGTTAATTTTGTATCCTTAGTTTATTTATAATATTAAAAACAAGTTAGCTACGCTTGAACTTTCAATATTCGAATGCTTTCTAGCGGATTAGACCAACGTCTCCGAAAGCGTACAACATCGACCCTCCCAGGACCCAAAGCTGAAGATCTCCAAGCCAAGAGATCGTGCACATCTCCAACGGAGCAGGTTTCGTCCCGCGGGGTATACTTGGGACCGTCCCTGCCCGTCCCAGCTTTGGGGACGGCTGGGCCAATTGTGAGAGCCGCTGGGTTGTTGAGATTACAAGTAAGTTATTTATATCATAGGTATTAGAGACATATAGTATGAAATATACTATATGCATATATTTTTTCTAATGTTTTGGTATTTTATACATATTTGCTTTGTATTGAATGTTATGCGTATTCTAATATAGTTCTAATGTGTATTAATGGGCTTCAAAAAATATTATCACTATATATATAAAGAAAAGATGCATTAATAGTAATATATTCAAATTTCGGTAAACACAGTTTTTATTTATGAAAGTAATCAGGGAATAATTTGATTTATTTATTGACACTTCGTTACCTAAACATAAACATAAAAAAGCAGGTCCCATAAGTTTTTACGCAATAGGCGGCCTTATCGCGTACAAACGATTACTTCCAGGCAACCTTAGTATGGAAAAAAGGGTAACTACTGAGGGTTAAGACCCTTTCTTACATGAAGTCCATAGATAATAATTAAAAATTATATGTAACACTACAATATACAAACTTAAATCTAAAAAATAATAATAAAAAGCTAATCTTAGGTTTTATCACAATTAATATAATATATAAGTAGCTAATTATGAGGCAGTATTTTTGTGTATGGATATGTATATATGTATTAGGAAATTTCTTAATGTATGTATATGTTTGTACAAAATATATGTATAAAATAAGGTCCCGCACCACAAGAGACGAGGGGGATATTGGGAAATTTATATAAAAAAATAAAAATAAAATGTACGAGGCAGAATAGATGATGATCACATGCTCAAAAAGAAGATTTAGTATTAAGACTTGAAAAACCTGTTGTTTTTGATTAGCTATGTTTTGTATCTGTAGTTTCTACTCTATGGCAGAGATACAGATTTGTCAAAAAACGTTTTAAGAAACGCTTAAAACATAAATGAACGACTAATTACTATTTGATTACAGGTGGTGAATAAAGCATACAACACTCCGTATGGCAAATTGTCTCGGCTTGAGTTGATACCAAACAATACTGCATCAAATGATCCGGTTTGGGATGCTTGTTTAGGTAAGGCATTTTTTTCATAAAATTGGCGTTATAATCTAAATGAATTTCAAATTGCACCCATTTCTTATTAAGTAAAACAGTCTTGCGACCCCATCCATCACTGTAAAATTATAACTTATTTTTATAACATTACATTAATAGTCATTTCAATTAAATACTTAAATTGAGTATTCATTAATGATATAAAATAATTTCTCGTTTAGAAGTAACATTTTTTGTTTAGAAATAAATTTTTCGAACGAATATCTTTCTTAATTGAATAATATATGTATGTAATTATTTTGAATTATCCAGTATATTTCTCTGTCAAAAGGAAAGTGTATAAATTATATATACAATAAAACATTAGTAAGTCATACTTTAAACACATACACATACACACCACTATTAAGATTATATTTCAATATTTAAGCAAAGCATTTCTTTTTTAAATTTTATTTAGAATTGTATTTTTATGTTAGATGTTGGCTATATTTTATATTATGATAAAAATAAGGAAGTAATAATATCCTGACTCCTGTTTTTTTTATATTACAGGTTCACCCGTATCGTGTATATCGTGCGACGCCCGTTGGCTGTGCGTATCTTGTACGGATGGATCGTTACACGTGTGGCGAAACGCCAAACCGAAGCCCTACAGGGCTTTGCCCCCACTCGGTAAATACTATTATTAAGCTTTATGTACTACATGTACTATGGACTTTTAGTTTCATTTTAATGGGGAAACAAACACTAAATATTGAAATAATAGATTTTCCATACAATTTTTACTGTTTAGGTATTTAGTTCCAAATTCGCCCTCAGGCCAAGTTTTAAAACCAAAAATGTGTTGTTACTATTATGACAGATATGGTTTTCTGTTCGTTTATCCAAGTGTTGTTTCCATAGTAATTTTTTTGCAACAATATCACTAGGGTTCTCTGCTATTTTGAATATTGTTCCAGCTTTACCATCACCGGCGCACAAATTGTCCCTAAACGGGGATACCCTATCAGTGGTGACGTCATCAGCGGAATTGACCATGTGGGACCTTAATAATGCAACCTGTTCTCTTCGGTCGCTGTCTTTCAGGAATTTACTTTCAAATAACGGTATGGATTTTATTATAATTAACGAATTTAAAAGTATTATTAAAGTTTCCTAAATACTAAAAATGTCTTAAGCGAAGTTGTTTGGTGTATACATACATACATATATAAGCAATATATGTATATGGAATATAATTTATTGGTTAATGCATGACTACACTAAAAAATACCAAGTTAGCGCCGGTAGATGGCGTTAATATGAGTAATCATAACATTTGTTATTTGACATGTCTGAAATAGCGTTGAATATTAGTAATGTATGTGTGTCACGCTGCTGTGGTGAAGGTCCCTCCCGAACCCGTTGCGGCACGTTACAGCACTGCTTTCATCTCTGATCTTCAGCTTAGTGAATGGCGTCAAGTGTTGCGATACCTTATCTATCTGTAGGTCGCGACTCCTCTATTTTCCTGGTTATTATAAGCTTTTCAAGGCATGAGGTTTCCAATGCTGCCGAAATATTGCATTACGAAATGCTTAAAAGACTCTCGGTGACATGCAGTTCCTTGAAAATTGAGATATTGCTTTTATGCTGTCCAAGGAATATGCAGCATACCACACCACATTTCGAAAGCGATCTATCATATTTATGGTACATGATTCGTCGTCGTGACATCGTCAAGACAAGTGTTTTATGATTGTAATTCTCATTTCACAAACGTACATTTGATTATTTTCCAGCTACCGTCACAAATTGTACGTTGGTGGACGGAAATCCCATGATATCATTGAATACTGGCAAAAGTTATATTTACTGCAAGAAATTGTGGGCGTGGTGAGTAGACTTTTCAGTTTGCTTTTTTATTTGAATGATTATAACCATAACTGTTAAATTTTTGCAATTATTTATGATTTTCATTGCAGCTCTAATGTAACTAGTTTAAGTAAATAAATCTTTTATTTGCGACGAAAGTGGTAGATTCAGATTCATTGTTATAAAAAAGCCACAAATCTAATATATATAAAATTCTCAATGTTCGTTCCCATACTCCTCCGAAACGGCTCCACCGATTCTTATGAATTTTTTATGCATATTTAGTAAGTCTGAGAATCGGACAACATCTATTTTTATTTTTTAGATATTTTCTTTTGTTTTTATTTTTTATGACACAGCACACAAAAATACACACAACCCGTAATTGTCACCCCTCTACCACCAACCCCTATTTTTTATTAAAGCAGATAGTTATTTTTATTGAACTAAAATTTTTTTCCTAGAAATTATATATACAAACATCGTTTTGCCGGATCAGCGAGTAGAAATATAAAAATAGGCATCCCAATTTGATGTTAATAAGAACAGTTAAGATATTTATAATTGTTATCAGAACTTATGATCTAAAAACTCTCTCATAAAGGCACCTTTCTTTTAAAACTCGAATCACGTTCCTTTTGAAAGCATTACACGGCAGTGTTGTATATTTTCTGAAAAAGAGATTAAATTGTTTGATTGTGTATACATATATGTATATATTACATCGTGGTGCCACATTTTCTATTAATGTTTAAATAAAACCGTCAAAATAATTCCCAATGATTTCTCTTCTGATTTAAATTACTTTGTTACGGATTATAATTTGTGACGTTCAAATGAGTTAATTGTAATAAAATATTTCCAGGGTGTTATGGACAGATGGGGGTGATCCGGTGAGACGTGCGGGAGGTGGAGCCGGAAGTAGCAGAAGACCACGAGTTTCCTCTCAATTGCAACATTCTGCAACACAAGGGTAAGTATAAAAAGCAAAATCGCGTATATAAAAAAAAAAATTGGTTGTTTGTAAAGTAGGTTTACGATCGAGATGTTTATGTGATAACGTCTTATTGGTGATATAAGTTTTTGGGAAGTAAGGAATTAATGAACAATTTTTTCAAATTTTAAATTACATCTATCGTTTTATTCACACTTTTGATGATAAATTTCGGGTGTAAAATGACAAGTTTACTTATTCGACTATGATATACATTTTTCTTCATACATTCACGGAATGACTGGCAGCGCTCGAGATGAGACGGGAGATCGGTCCGTCTCTCTCTCGTTATACCTGCGATCGCGCTCATGAGGTTTTGGTGTGACACAAGTTTCTGAACATGTCACCCGACTAAAACGATTTTAAAGACGTTATCACGTCAAAATGAAATACTACTTTCAATAACAATCACTGTTGTTATATATTTATGTGATGGTCTGAGTTAAATTAAACCATACTAGTTTAATTTATATACAATATATCATAAACACACAATATGTTTTTATTTGTTTTTTACCTGATTTCGTAAGACAACTGTAAGAATAGGCTAGTATTAATAATATAATTATAATTCCCGTTTTAAACAGATTACTCTTAATAATAATTTATTTTTATATCGTAAATTAGATTATTTAGTTTTAGTTGTAAGATTTCAGTACTAAACTAAAATCGTCTAAAACGTATTAGATTTAGGTAAACTTCAAGATATTTTCTTTCTGCCATTTGAGGGGAGAAAGATAATGATTTTATTTTATTTTACGGTGATACTTAATATACGTTTAAGTCATAAAATAGTAATCACGATTTGTTTCAGCAAATACAACGCGTGCGCTGCTCGTAGCTGGTTAGAGTCACAGGTGTCTGTGTGTTTGCATCTTCGTTTGGCGAGGGACTATCGCCATTGGATCAACGCACTGTTTACGCATCTCATAGCTCATGGTAAACTATTTTCTAGAATGTTCTATATCCTTCGCTGTAATGGCAATACCGGATAGAATTGAAGAATTGTTATAATATTTCGTTTTTGTTTTTATGCCGCAAGTTTTACGTAGATAAATATTAATTATGGATTTAAAATCTTTTCATTCTTATTTACGAAACATTAAATAAAATCAATAATATTACAAAAACATACTTTGTTGATCACTTCCAATAAGTTTTACAAATTTTTAAATTTATAGCATTGAACCAAATTATATAAAATTACAAATGGCGTCTTCTTAGTTACGTAAAGTACGTACTATGAGGACGTACTGTACGTACCTAACTTTTATAGAGTTACGTATGAGACACACTATGATGTTTCAGGCACTGAAGATCAACTTAGAACCATTTTAGATGATCTTTTGGGACCTAGTCATTGTATTTCGCAGCCTTCCAAGTGGGAATCTAATATATTGGTTTGTATCCAATTATAATTTTTAGTGTTATCTATCTATCTATCTATAACTACATAGTTGATCGTTTTTTGAGTTTTTGTAACTGTAATAAATAAATAGTACTTGTTTAATTCATAACTCGACGCATTTCTGTTACGATTTGATAGGGGTCTATTTGGAGATAATTTTAATCCACATATTATACAGTTTGCATAAGTTCTTTTATCTTTTTTTAAGAATAAATGTAAAATAAATAAATAATTTTTTTTAAATTAATTTTAAAAAAGTATTTAAATCTCATTTTAACGTCAAATCAAAGTCAAGTATAATTTTACGAAGTTTTTGAAAGCAATGACAACATATTAAGTTTTTTATCACTTTTTCAGGGAATCAAAAAGCATGAGTTATTAGAAGAATTATTAGCACTTCTCGTGAGGCAACTGCGCTGGCAGAGGCTGTACACGGAATACGCGGATCAGTTGAACGAACTCAAACACAAAACACCTTTACTCAATGGACACACGTAACATTGAGGGTAGACTGAAAAAAAAATAGCAATTAAAAAATCCCGTATTCCAAATTCACACTTCAAGGTGTATTTGTTGGTTCGTATCCTTAAAACTAAAGTTAACTTTTATGACGGGAATAAGTTTTTGAAAATACCTTCAATTTTTCATTTTCCATACGGTTGTGAATGAACTCCAGCGCTGCTTTGTTTAAATGAATTTTATGTGTGTTAGTTATGAATTACAGTGGTATTCAATGTCGTCTTACTATATCTAAGAACGTCGCAACTAAGCCACAACTTAATGGTAGAGTATAACTTTTAATGCATGACTTAATAGAACCCAATGTGCTGAAGCAAATGGTCCATTTTTTTTCTGGTTAATGAAGCTTCAACAATTTTGGGGGTTCAATACAATAATAAACTGTATTATCCAAAACAGTTATTACGTTCGAAATGGTAGTCATAATGCATATAAATTATATATTAAATTTAGATTACTTTTGAAATTTCTATCTTTGCTGTGATTTTAAATAAGAATATTTTAAGGCGTTTTATAAAAAGTTTCGATCTAATATTGAGGTTAAGTATTAGAGATTCGATTTCCTACTATTCATGCGAAAACAGAATCATTTTGTTAGATAAAGCATGCTTGAATGACGTGTAACTGAATAATTATATTGTAAGTCTCGGTACATAAAATGACTCCCGAGTAGAGGAAAAACGTATTTCTCAGTATCAAACGACTGTGGTCAATTTATTTGCTGGATATATACTATATCAGTTGCAATTGATGTTTTTTTTTGTGAAAATATATCGAATTTTCTTTATCGTTTACGATAAAAACGACTAGCATTATATAGAAACAGGTCGTAAGATAAACTAGTTTATAAATAAGTCGTGATGCCCCAATTAGGTTGTTCTTATTATTTGAAAGGTTGTGAAGTGTAAAATTGTTGTGTCATTCATAGAAATCGACGAAATTGTCTCGTAAATAATGTATTTTTTTTATTATTACAGATTCATTTACGTGCATATTAGATAAATCAATTAACTGGCATTTTTTTCTATGTAATAATTATCATCTTATTCAATGTTTTACACAATTATTGTTTATATAGTAATTTAAGTTAGAATTCGAAAATTTTTGTGGATTTGTTGAATATTGTAATCTCCAATAAATAATTTTATGGAGTATAAGTACTCTGTACAAAAGACTGTAAATACAATGATTTTTTTAGATATTTCTTTGTTTTATTTTTTCTAAACTTCATTTAACACAATGATTTAACACAAATGTAATAAAATAGGATCTCACTTACTTTTTGACGTGATAACGTCTTTAAAATCGTTTTAGTCGGGTGACATGTTCAGAAACTTGTGTCACACCAAAACCTCACGAGCGCGATCGCAGGTATAACGAGAGAGAGACGGACCGATCTCCCGTCTCATCTCGAGCGCTGCCAGTCATTCCGTGAAACTTGTCAAGCGGAATCCTCACGAGCGGAGGCTGGCATAGCGTTCGAGTGAGTGGAACGATCTTCCGTCTCGTTATCACGTAAACATCTCGATCGTAAACCTACTTTACAAACAACCAATATTTTTTTATAAGTAAATTTATTTACAATCGGTTCAGTATTTTAGTTTGCCCACTCTCTCCGGCTAAATTGAATATGTACGTAGAAGTAAAAAGAAAGACTTTAGGCTTTTGATTTACACAAATTGAAGATTAAAATTCCTTGCACTATAACTTTTGATAGTCTAGTTTTAATAATCTTGTATTTCATCGAGCGACTGGATTTAGCATAAATGAGTCGCGGATATTTTTGTAGGTTATATTGTCTTATGTGTGGTTAAAAATAATATATTTGACTGACCTTACAGTGTTTACATGTTTGGTTACAGGAAAAAAAGGAAACCACATTTTTATATCACAATAATTTATTTTTACAAATGATTTATGGATCACAACAGCTCTAAAGGCAAAAATTAGTTAAGTTGGACAAAAATATTAAAACGATAAGAAATCTTGTAAACAAAATAGAAAATTAACACAGGCAAAAAATGAAAAGATAAGAAAGGAATCAACTCGGCGGCGCGAAGGCACTATAGTTCCATTAAGCTAACACGTTTCACAAACTAAACCTTACGATTTGAGCTCATAATAATCCATCTTAACAATTCCCTATCTATAACAACCCGAACGGTCACTCACAGTGATAAAATTTTATAATTACAAACTTCACCGATATGGAATATGCGACTACACGAAAAATTTTGGTCCCATTTTTGGGTCAACGAGCACGTAACTAGATTCGTCCTACAAACACTTACCCTACAGTAAACGGCTATCGTTAAGTATAACAATATTATCTAAGTAAGTATTAGCGCCGAGACGTCGCACCTTTATTAAATAAATTAATACCGCAATATTCGATTATGTACAACTCGGCGGTTGGCGCTCTCGGCCCGCTTAAGTGAGAACACATTTTTACAAGCTCCGTACTTTGCTGACGTATAATTATGCATTTTGTACCGTCGATGTAGGAACGCGATTACTTCACGAACTCGAAACTTCTAAAGCCCTCAAACGGCACGTTTAAAACTTTCATAGACTAAGCGACGCAATCGCAAATGTTGGAGAAACATATTCGTATCGCCGCTTCGAGTTCGCGTAATCGGGTCCCTACTAAAATATACACAAATTGACTTATTCTAAAATATCTACACGGCCGATGGCTTGTAAACAAGTAATACGTTTCAACAACACGACGTTTCACACTCGCGATCTCACAATACAACGACGATTCATTTAAATATTTGTTTCAAAACGGGATAACTTTTAAAAAATTATAATTTTATCTTGTGATATAACATGTACGTGATCCATAAACAGTAAAAAATTCTAAAAAGTTATAAATGAATCGCCGCTGTTATATGTGCCCGAAGAATCATTTCACGAAAATACGGTGTCATTCGTTGTTTTTTTTATATAAATATTTCGACCTGTGTTCT
Source organism: Pieris napi (assembly GCF_905475465.1). Taxonomy (NCBI): domain Eukaryota; kingdom Metazoa; phylum Arthropoda; class Insecta; order Lepidoptera; family Pieridae; genus Pieris; species Pieris napi. Next base: position 9,479,274 of record NC_062245.1, read on the forward strand.
CGTGAAATGAACTTAAGAGTTAAAAAATAATGTGATGTAATATAGATCTGCACCAGTTTTGGTTATTTTTATATCTTGGCACTTCTCAAGAGGCAAAGCGTAAATCCGTCTAAATTGTACTTATAAAGGCACATCACTACATTAATTAATGTATACTTCACAAATGTATAAGAGATTTATGAAATCTGTTTAATAAAGACAAAATCTCGGACCTCAAAAGGTATCCTCATAAACTAACCTAACTGGTTGGTATTAGCCTAAACCTTCAGCAAACTTCACTTTCCGCTAATACAATTGTTAGTACACCTAAGCTAAATTTCGGATATACGAGGTTTTAATAAACCCAATAAAGGAGAGTGCCCAAATCAGTTGTTAAAAACATTATTTACAAAGTTGATTATTTAAAAAAAAACGCAATTTTACATACAAATTTGGTGAAATTGGACGATATAGGCAGTCTCCTTTATTAACAATTTTCTTTACCGAAATGCTTAAGGGGGTTAGCTTGAAGGTTCGCGAGTGCGTCAAAGTCGTTATTGCCGCCAAAGGCAGCAAAGCGCTCGCTAGCAAAGTACAGCTCTGTCCTGTGCTGTGCGCAGACGCAGGCAGGGTGCCGGACAACCGCAAAGCTCGCCCCGGGCGTGACATAACTTTGCCGGTTTCTCATAATCCGGCTGGAATTTCTTGCAGAGCGCGAGTACGGACGGCGGCGAAGAATGGGATTTGCGCGACACCTGTAAGTAGACCTGCATATGAGTTCGAATTTTCTGTACTCGAGTGGTTTTATTAGCGGCTGAAAAACTATACAGTAAAACATTGTAAATGAAAACATAGGTTTGCAATTTTGTACAAAAACTAAATCAGTTTAATCGCACTTTTGTAACTAAAGTACTCTTTCGTATTTTTATGTCATACTGTTTACGCTGTAATAAAAAAAGACGGATGATTTAAAATTGTACAATTCAACTTGTTTATGAATAAAATGGATATATTTTGAGCTTTATACGATATTTTTAATTACATAATTTGTTATTTTCAGTATAGCTATCAACCTGATTTGGTTTTGCAATTGTAACTATCAAAATACTACATTCCTTAAATAATGTACTATTTATTGCAGCGAGAGCTTTTAAAATACAATAATCATCTGAAGTATTATTGATATATAAAGCGCAGCGATCGTTCATACAAATTATGTCATATCATACCAAGTCTATAATTACAATAATAAAATAACATATCACAAACCAACCACCACAATAAATCCTTCTAAGTATCAATTATCACATAATTATATTTTACAATACATTCAATACTTTACGCATTTCTGTCCATGTACCATCAACGTGCGTATACGTGAGCGCGTACGTTGTGTACGTACCTTGGGCGTGGAAGGCGCGTCAGGGAAGGGCGGTGAAGGTGAGTCGTCTCTCGCGTGTTTGACCGCTGCAGCTCGTTCTTCCTCTTCACGTGGAGTCGGCGATCCACGGGGATCTGGCTCTGAAACCAAATATATTCTTTTTATTTAACCATAAACAAACCAAAACTACTTTATTCCGATATTTTATGGGAAAGTATTGAAAGTAGATTGATAGAAGTTTAAATTTAATTCAACTTCATTAATGTAGGATTAAATTATTTATCAGCTCTTAGACATTCACAGCAGGAATGTTTAACTCTTCGTGATTAAATTACATTTTCAGTTTATAAGTGTCAAGTTTATATCCAACTATGGCTAAGAATCTTATAATCTACATGATTTCTAATATTTTTTATTTATATTTGTAAATAAATGGTATTTCTTTATTTCCTTTAGTATAGTTTCTGTATATGCCAACTGTGGAAGCTAAGGTTGACATATGACGATTTTCCACGGGGGATTATTGGCGTTTAATTAATTGAAAGAATTATGTTGAATAAATAAGGGAAGTAAGCATTAGTTTTAAGAATTTTTCTTTATAACTTCTAAACCTAGCCTCATTTAATAAATCGGATTTTTCAGATTTCTTTCTATTATTTCCTTTTAATTGAATCGCTATATATATATTAAAACAACATTTAATTTATTTTCCATCATTAATATAATTGCGTGTGTATGTGGATTTAATTGACGGCAAAAGCTCACCTTTATCTTCATGTGTTCCATTTGTCGTACCATTACATTTGCTAACACCGTTATGCCCGTTGACTCCGTTGACGCCATTAACGCCGTTAACTCCTTTTCCATCGCCGTTAACTGTCTCGTCGTCGCCGTTATCTGTGCCGTCATCGTCTGCTTCAGAGCCTACTTCGGAGTCGGCGTCGAAGCCTACCCCGACTATGACTCGTGGGATGTCCGCATCGTCTTTCAACCAGGGGTGCTCCAGGCACTCTTCCACTGTAAGACGGCCCCTGAAATGTTCAAAATGTTGAGGTTAATTTCTCATATTAGCATTAATTATATTAACAGCCTATTACACTGTTTGAAGCTAAACACAGACTTTTATATAAATACTAGCTGACCGGGCAAACGTCGTTTTTCCATGTATATCTTTTATAATAAAAAAAAGGGTTGATCGTAGAGGGGTGAAAATTTGGGGTTGTATGTATTTTTTAATGCTGTATCATAAAAAAATAAAAACAAAAAAAAATATCTAAAAAATAAAAAATAAAATTTAGGGGTGGACTACCCCTAACATTTAGGGGGACGAAAAATAGATGTTGGCCGATTCTCATAGATACCGGATAAGCACAAAAAATTTCATCAAAATCAGTCAAGCCGTTTCGGAGGAGTATGGCAACGAAAACTGTGACACGAGAATTTTATATATTAGATTAATACGATTTTTTATGGATTGTTTTGATTTGAATGTAAATAATATTTGTATAAATATAGATACATTTCACCACATTGAAACTTACATAGGATCAACTACTAGCGTCTCTTTGATGAACTGCATGGCGCGTTGAGACACGCCCCAGAAGAGGTCCTTGGGGAAAGACAACTGGCACTGTGCGATGTTGAGGTAGGTCTCCTGCTTGGTGTCGCCCGCGAAAGGGGAATACCCGCTTAAAAGCACGTAGGCTAACACTCCCACCGACCAGATGTCTGCTGCTAGAGACAACGGCTCGTATGACAGGATCTCTGGCGCTGAAATAATATAAGCTGTTCTAAGAATTTTTGATATTATTTTTCTTTTTCCTATATTTATTATATATTATTGTTACACTAATTAGACCTACCCAGGTAACAACGAATTAACGGTTATTAATGCAATTATTTGATACCACTGATCAGCAGATTATGTTACTGTAAAATATATTGGTGACGAAAGTATGTACGGACTTGTCAACTAGAGATTTTACTTATTTGTTCTACACTTACCAACATAGTCCCTCGTGCCTAGTATCTCCCTGACATGCGCGGCGGGTTGTATCGCACGACTGATACCAAAGTCGCAGATGACCAGCTCCTCGCCGCCGGCGGTGAGTAACAGGTTCTGCGGCTTCAGGTCCAGGTGTGCGACGCGGCGGGCGTGGAGGTGTGCCAGCCCTTCCAGCACGTGGCGGAGGGCTCTTCTGGTAGCACCTTCTGTGAGGCGCTCCTCTTCATCCAGTAGACGTTGAAGTTCACCACCCGCACATAACTCCAAAACTATGGCTACTTCTGTACGTGTTTCATATACCTAGAATATTAACAAATTGTCATAAGACTTGTTATTTTTCTTTTCTATTTTTCTAAGCAGTTATCTATAAAAGTTAATATAGGTGGAACAACATTAGGAAGTATAGGACTGAGAATAAATTATAGATTTGTGTGTTTTTTATTAAATTACTTCTATTTATTATTCATTGTTGTTGTTTGTTTGAATTCTTCTTTTCTGCGTTGTGTAACTGTTACAAATTTGTTTCTTGCCTGCTGTTGTTCTATCTTTTAATATTGTAATAAACAATTAATTGATAAGCGTAATGTATTATTGTATGAGAAAATATCTTAAACAGTAAACTCTTTGCATTCTTAAATTTTAATGTACAATCGAATTAGTGGGAATGTTATTGATTTAGCTTACGCCTGTACGTGTTTGCGGTTGGTATCAGTAATTAAATACGGGTGGGTGTTATGTCGCATTCTTGTCCTATTTATATCATAACATTACCAGACACGTGTCTAAACACGTGCTAAATTACAATGGGATTATGTGATAAGTGGACAGTTAATTTTATTTCGTATGTACTATGTAGTATACATTTGGTACGTCACATAAAGAAACCTACATTCATTAAATTCATTCATTTAAGAGCCTCCGTTAATTATGCCATTTTGTTATAAACAGTTCTTACTCGAAAATTCATCTGCAATTGTTAATAATATTTCCGACTGTGTGTGTATTATTACACCAAAAACCCATAAAAAATATTCAAAGCTCTCAGATATTATTCTCTGATATTATTTTTCAAATTTAACCATGCTTTTGTCGGAAAATTTATTATCGCTATGAAACAAAAACACGAATGAATAAAGGCATATAACGCTTCTGTGCTTATGTTATTTATTCTTTCCTCGTTGTGAGATGGTAAAACCAGTCTTCATTCGATTTCTGTAGGGCGTAGGCCCGTTTTTCAAAACATTGCCCCTTACCTCGTGTAAGCGTACAACGCGTGTGCTGTCCGAGCAGAGGGCTAGCACGGCGACCTCGTGCTGTATCTCGCGTGTGGTGTCGGCGGCGCGCCGTCTTTTGCGGATAAATTTGGCGGCGTACTCCACACCGGACACCAGGTGGCGGATCTTTCGGACTGACGCAAATTTGCCCCTGAAAATAAACATAACTGTCAGAAAATATTATCCCTAAGTTTAGACACGGGAAGGAATAATATAAACGCCTATATCTAGCGATCATTAGTAGGAATAAAATATATATTATCTTACGCAGTGCATAGTGTACATAGTGTACGAGCCAAGGTTGTACATTTTGCTCACTCAGGCTTTCTTAGTTTTATAAGCGTGATGATTTTCTATGTACGTGCCATGGCTTAACATTTTGGTCACTTATAAGCGTGACGATTTCCTAAATCGTCGGAGTCACGCCCCGAGAGTATAGCCAGCAGGCACTCTCTTCGACTGTTATTTTGCAGTCATTCGTTTCATAGCAATTAACTAAATCATGGGAGTTACACCCCGAGAGTATAGCCAGATGGAGGCACTTTCTTTGACTGTTTCTTTGAATGAAAATTGCATTCATTCGTTACACAGCAATTAACATTTCATTATTTCACTCATATTCTATTGTTATACGCGAGTGGTTAGTATAAAGTAAAACAAAAATCTTCTATTATTTAAAGCACCCAATGACCCAGGAACCGTATATTTTGGTCCTTCGAGCCGGATATGTGTGAAAATCGGTACCCAAACGACCAAGTAATTATTAATGTATCTAACATTACAGAGAAAATATACTAAATATTGACTACCGTGAAGGCAGTTAAAATGAGCCTTATATAGCCTGAATCGCGATACAAAAATAACGTGGAAGAGACATCAATCTCTATATTATATCCACATTAATTCCGAAACATATTAATCTCCCACAGTAATACCGCATAATTTTATGATCAACCGGCGCTTGCGTCGTAAAATAAACGCTTTGCCAAATGGGAAATCGCATAAACAAGAGCACATCATCACCTTAATGAACAATAATTTCAACGCATAATTTACTTTTATTATGCACCTCTGCTATTTCAGTTCGCTAGGATTTTACATGTGAACATGAATCAAGGAGAAACTCGCAAACAAGGCAATTAAGCTTTTGCACTCTAGGTACAAGAAGAGAGAGAAGACCGGATATCTAGAAGGCCCGATAGTATGTAAAATCTATCATCAGAGCATATGAATGGATGAGCCGAAAACACCTAGTCATTTTAATAAATAAGTATTATTTTAATAGGGGGGCAAACGAGCGTACGGTACAGCCATAAAAGACAGCAACCGCAGCCCATGGGCACCCATATTAGGGACTTTCGTGCCGGTCTTTTATGGAGGAGTATGCTCTTTTTTTAAAGGTATGGTTCATCTCTCTAAGTAAGCAAAAGAAAATAGTGAAAGTCAAGTTTAACCTGGTGTAAAATCGATAAAATTAACAGACAGTTCTTTAATATATTTCTGTAATGAATAAATGTTGTGTTGTGTGGTTTTTATTATTATTATTTATGGGCATCGATAACACACTTTACATATCCCAACGACTTAAAAACAAAGCTACTACGAAGCAATGAGACGAAAGAGAAGGAATCATAAAGACTGGAATGTATAGCCATGGGTCAATTTCGTAATTTCGACAAACATTCGATAAACATCTCATAACAGCGCAAACATTTATCACAATAATTGCTCGCTTCTTGACGTGTTTGCACTAAATTGTGGATAGGAATCATCAGCTTGTCCAAGAAATAGCTCCAAGTGAATTATTTTAGTATGAGCGCATTCCATCTAAATTTACGGTCCCTATACACGTATCTAAAGTAACGATAGTTTTGGTACAAAAATGTCAACTGTTAACTGTTTGATAATTTTAAAATTAGATTCTATATTTGTTATAATTTTACTTATACTTTATCTCGCCTTGGAGGAGGCTTTTACAGTTTACTCGTGGGGGTCCATATACATAGTACAACATTTTTTTATTACTTATGCGTTAATGTCTTGTGTCGTATATGTGTTTGTTTGTTGTATTATATTATTGTTTATTTTCAAAATAACATTAGACTGATAATATAAGATTAGAAAAATCAGTCAAATAAATTAATCAAATCGTTCTTGAATCGTTCGTGGTATGGACTCGAAAGATCTCTTAAAAATAAAATTTAGATATTAATTCGGGTTATTCGATTGTGAGGAAGTTGCATGGATCTGGTTAGCGCTGCGCCTTCTGAAGTTCTCATGTCATTTTCACACGGGTATATCCTTATTCTAACAAATTTGCATAGGTATTTGATTGTCCTCATTTCAACATGTGTGATTTTTGAGAGCATAAAATTAAAAAACAAATGAGTACCTACTTCAAATAAAAATACAGATATGTACTAATATTACACCACTTGTAGGTAACTACTTATGTCGATTTGTTCCGCCTAAGGTCATATAACAAGATGCGAGAAAATCTAGATTCTAAAGTCTAGACTAACTAAATGTTTCCAGTTATTAACAGTGTTCAACAAGGCATTCGTTTCGTTACGGTCTGGAACGAATAGTTAGCTCCAAGTACAGAATATGCACTTTCGTCGCAATTAACCGGCGTCTGCGCAGGCGCCGCGCCGCTTCTTCTAAGCACGCTGTCAGCGTACAAGTATGGTATTTAGATAAACAAGTGATGTATGGAACGAATTGTATTCTCATATTCAAGTGAAGGATTTAAAAGCACTGGTGCTCATGAATTAAGTTTTAAATTTGTTTTAAATCTGCTCTGTGAATTAATATTTTGTTTAAACCGCTTAGAATTGTATAAGAAAAATTATATACAAATTACATCATCTATTTTAATTGTCACATATACCAAAAATAAAGGTAGTCTAAATTATATATTTTTGAAGGAATATAATGAAGATTTATTGTTTAACATTTTTAGTATTAACAATATCGTAATGTGCTTTATAGCAGTAATTATGTAATATGATTTTATTTAAAATTAAGTCTTGAAAGTTATACATTTCTCAGTCACGCTTTAAAACGGCGTTACAGAGTTTAATAAATTTAAATGTAATTGTACGCAAAGTAGCGGTCATGTATAGGTATAGCTGTAGGTAAGTAGTATACACAGATTACCTAAGAAATACCAACTTGTTGATGAGCATCAATATCAAAACTATTTAGAACACGTCACTCAACACCTACATAGAGACCGTACATTTATCATCTTAATAACCAAAGTATGCGTGTATGTGTATGAATTTTTCTTTACTGTAGCTGAGATTAACGCGTAAATAAATGAATTCTTCAGCTTTAGTTGGTTATTTTATATCTCAAGCAAAATCTTATCTCATATTGATTCGACTTAATTGCACGCACTGCTCAAATTTTATTTGTACTAAGATGGCGAATCACTACGAATGTATTTTAATTTAATCTAATATATATACATCAGTATTAGCGGCGATAAACTAATACTTAAAAAGTTTATATGCAGTTAAACCATAATTTATACATTTAAACGCAAATTACATTACATTGTATGGACCTCCGTTTACGCGTTACTATTTTGCTCTCGTTATAGAAACATATAATCAATTACTGATAAATTTTCACGTCATTAGAAGTTACAGGCGATAGGTATACAGGGTTGTCATCAATAAATTAATAATCTTATACTTCTCCAGAGACACTCCAGACTTTTTATCATAGATTCTTTATAATTGGGTCACCGGAGGTCGAGTGTAACAATTGTTAAGATTAGCAATAAGCATGGTAAGGTTTTAGACTTTAGAGGATTACTGCCTTCAGTCAGGAGAGGCACCACATGTTATGAATAAAACACAACTTTTTTACGTGGAACAATTTTTGACTATAGATTGACAAGAATGCATAATCATGAGAAACTTGACACACGAAATAAACTTGTTGACTAAGGTAATACAGCAAATCATATGTTCCCCTTTTTAGAAGGGCCCAACTGTGGCTGTGGGGAGCTAGGACTACCGATCAGACGCATTGAAGCTGTAGTACTGCTGACCGGCTGTCCTTGCCATGTAACAATTTTATTAGGTACATCACAAGCGCGAATTCTCGGCGTAGTTACTCTAACTGTTGTGGCTCACAGAAGAAATAAGATCGGATACATGAGTAGGTAAAAAGGGTACACACGTGTAATTATTTACTATCAGTCAGAAAAAACATGTTAAAACGGACAATGTCGTATAGGTATAAGGTAAGAATAATTTTGCGTTTTAATTAGCGATAAAAATTATAATTATTATTTAATTAAGTATAATTAAGATTACAAAAACGCACAAGCAACTGCTGTACTGATAAGTATATTTATTACTTAGATTAAGCTTAATAAAAGCTTCCTAAAATATTTAACAATTTATTTTTGACAACCCTCGCGGTTCACGCATCGAGCAGGCATCCCGCTCTATTAAGAAATTAATATAATAATTTCTCTGATCGGTCGTAAAAGAGCGCGCATCTCGAATGGATCGATAATATTGATAACGATCGTAATCGAGTTATCGGGTTTAAATTGTCGACGCTCAATGGCGCAAGTTCATGGTGTATGCTATTACGTAACGACATCTAAGATGACTTTACATTTCCTACGAGCTGTACTAGAAACATCTTATTGACAAGTCGACAGCCGCTATGTTCTGTTATAATTATATCAAAAACTACTACAGTTTTCTAAGTTAAAATATTTACAAGAGATATCGGGTTCAATTAGTTAATATTAAATGGTAAAACGCGATCAGATATGCTCAACTATCACACAGATTAAGCTTTTAATACTGATAAAAAGTGCTTTCCTCTTTCCAAATCACTTTGTAAATAATGTGACAAAATATTGCTGAACAAACCTTTTTGGTACGCAATTAATAACAAAATATATCTAAAAAGTAGGAAACCTATACGATTTATAAATTAAAGAACTAATACTAAATGCCACTAACAAATAGTTTAAAAAATTCATAGCAACAGATTACTATTATAGAAACTCTAGCGCCTTTGCGACTTAGTGGTAAAGTGTACAGTACTGTAGCTTGAATGGCGCACATAACTCCATTGCGCTGGGTTCTATTCCCATTTTATAAGAATTAGGTTTCTATACCTGCCCAATGCTCCAAAAGTAACGACACGACATGACAATTTAAATACATACATAAAATATCTTAAAATACTACAATAAGGACGGTCCAGACGATTAAATATCCAATGTAGACATTACTGACGCCTAGCAATGACGTTTTATATGGAAAAATGAGCATTTTATAAGTCGCTCGCATATTCATCGCGACTCGCAGCTCGTAAATACTTGTTGGTGGTAGGTCAATTGATGGTAATGGCAATGTATTGTGACAATGTACCAGACACCAATGCACCCGCGACATTACTGCTTCCATTCCTCAATAACTGCTCTTTTTGTGTCATTTTATTCAAATTAATGCTAGAATTCTTCTATATCGAAGCATAAAGCCCATTAGACTAAAATTGGGCTAGCTGATGGCGACGTGTATCTCGTTCGTATATACTTAATATAAAATTTCTCATGTAAATAAAAAATAATTTTTGTAATGAGAAATAAAGTTCTTTAAACATTAAACATTATATTGAAGATTTAATTCTTGAACTTCCTATTATTTTAAATTTAACAATTAGAGAGAACTAACATTACTTAACTTTATAATTAAGAAATTAACATGTAAAAAAATAAATGTGTACAAAAAAAACGTTTAAGTGAAGATAACATACTAAAATGTCATCAATACAATGTAATTCATGCTTTATTCCGTGACCAAGCATTTCTGCCTTTCATCTTAAAGATTACAACTCCGACGTCTTATTCAAAACGTAACAATGAAACGATCGCTTCGTTCACCAGCTGCCGCGGCAGGTGCTCTTCGCCGAATATCGGTTTTGCCGCCCGCACATCTGCGCCTACTGATACACAATCAGGAACAGAACAAGTAATGAGTATCTTTGCATATTTATAAAGACCTAATCGACAGGTGTTCGTTAAGAGTTAAGCCGTAAATAATTGCACCATAGGTCTCATGGGATACACATTGATTCCTTAAATTTATCTCATCCGGTATATATCTCATAGTATACAAGAATAGTGTATTCTCCTTAATAGAGACTGTAAGTAGTGTTATTGGAAATTTTCTTATATTAAATATCCTTTTTAGTAAATTAGGTTAGACTTAAATCACTCAGTAGTCTTAAGTTAGGCTAGATCGTAATGTTAACTAAAAAAAGGGCATAAAAGTGCCTGACACGTGCCGTCAACTTTTTGGGTCTAAGGCAAGTCGGTTTCCTCACGTTGTTTTCCTTCACCGTTTGAGCAAATGTTAAATGCGCACATAGAAAGAAAGTCCATTGGTGCACCCGGGATCGATCCTTCGACATCAGGGATGAGAGTCGCACGCTGAAGCCACTAGTGGCCTGCTAAAAACTTTATAAATTGGGTTTTCTTATAAAGTCGACGATCATTTATTAGGGCAGAGCCTGCAAGAAATTCTCTTAAAATGAGAAAGAACATCCTTTATAGGTTAACGGATCGATTATACGCGAGATGGCGGGCAGTAGGTAACCGTCGGCAAGGTCGCAAACGAGTTTGACCCACTTACCTGCCATAAGGGCGGGGATCTTTTGTATCGATTTTGACTCATGACACACTATACCGTTCAGTTATATCAGCACTGAGTGCAATACGCAATCCAAAAGTATGGCTGAAACATTGAAATGAACATTTATCGTTGTGAACCAAAATAATTACTATGTATAAAGAACTAGCGTAAGCCTTATTAAAAGAAGTATGTTATAAAATACAAGCTGACCCGGCAAACGTCGTTTTGCCATGTATATTATTTCTAAAAAACATTTTTTTAGTTCATTAAAATAACTATCTACTATATTAAGAAATAGGGGTTGATAGTAGAGGGGTGACAGTTAAGTGTTGTATGTATTTTTGTATGCTGTATCATAAAAAAACAAAAACAAAAAGTTTTGCCTAAAAAAATAAAAGTTTAGAGGTGGATCCACCCTTAGCATTTAGGGGTTTGAAAGATAGATAGTAGCGATTAATTCATAAGAATCGGTCGAGCCGTTTCGTAGGAGTAAGGACACGAGAATTTTATATATGTACGTATATATAGAGATATACATTTAATTGATCATGATCCCAAAACCTTATTAAAGCACATTGATACGCAAAGTAAATCACATGCATTTTTACCGTCCCTTATTGTAAATTAATTTTTCATAAAAAAATTCCTTACACAAATAACTTATACCAGTTCGGTGACTTAGAATCGGTGTACATCAGACATCATAAGTCCCACTTCTCGTTCAAAACAGAGATAAAAATCCCACTCATTCGAGGCCATAACTTCAATTTCCCGCGACACTTGACCCCTGATTGTTATTCACAGCTTTATAGCCTTTGCTTGTGTGTGCAGTTAATATTCAGTCTAGAAATTGACTTTGAAATGCATACTTCACTATACAGAGTAATTTATTCGTTAAGTATATATTACGTATATAAAATGGTTACATATAAATAATCAATACCTTTATAGTTAGATATTTTATTGACCGCAGTGTAGAGAGGTAATTGGGTGAAAAATAGATTGAATTCATATAAAGAGACTTGATTTTAATACCCTGGGGCGATAATCGCCTCTATCATGTTCGGTCAACTGTTCATCGCCAGGTTCGTTTGGGATGACCACAATTTCCGTTTCCTTGTAGGTTCGAATCACATATAAAAGGTTTCTATCTAAAATGTTGCCTTATTATTACATTCCCGTACCATTATTAAAAAAAGAACCAATGGCGATACAACCTTCTAGGTTACCTAATGGGCCTCTGACTTCAGTATCTATTTCGTCATCATTTGTTTCTTCTAATAGTAGGTAAGCAGCCGACTTTTTGGACACATAAAATGTCCATTAGTGTACCTGGGGATCGATCCTACGACCTCATGGATATAAGTCGCACACTGAAGCCACTAGGACAACACTGCTTCTTACATACCATTCATAATTATCTTCTATTAAAGTGACTAAGATTTCTTTCGGTCTAAGACTTTAATATAAACAATTCATTGTTAAGCTACTATGCTCAAGAATACTAGTTTACATACAATAATGATTAAATATATTGGTCACGGTTAATTGGAATATAATACCACATATTAACTTACGACTAAACATCGCAAACCTCGCAGTTATATGCATTTGTATCTTTTATTGATTATTATAATAAAGCATTAACAAAGTAAACTTATCGAAGTTCAAAAGTGAACAATTTATTTATATACGACAATTTATTAAATCTGTTTATTTTAACTGACTTTAAAAAGGTTATCAGCTTGGCCTGTATGTATTACAACTTTATTGGATATTTGAATATCTTGGGATCTTGAGGAGCTTACTTAAAAGAACGTGTGACAAATTCTACAAATTTCTCGTAAACTAACAGATATCGAGATGATTTCAACTTAACGTTGTTTCATCAAATACACTGATATTCAATCTAATCTAGGCGAGTACCTACTTACTTAGATTATATCGTTAACAGGATTTTAGTTGGCAAATATTTGAAGTCGGTATAACTTTTTAAAAATACTTGATGAAATACTTGACGAAGTAATATGTATACGCTCTGTAAACTTCGTACACTGTGATCGACGGACAATAGACAGCGGAGGGTTGAACCGCACGCAATCAAGTTTAAAATTGGAAATACCAACCACTCCACGACCCCTGAGACTTATTAATAACATTTTTAATTGCCGCGTCAAATACAACAATTTCAAATTTGTTTGAAATGTAATTTCATTGTATAAGTAAACTGTTTACATAGAAATTCTTACTGCTTTTCATCTATTCAGTTAGCTCACCAACCGATATACACCGACCTTATTATAAAACGTTACGACGGTAACAAACACTGACTTAGTTCAAGTTAGAAAACGAGGCCGGCACAATCTTACTAAGTATTGTAAAGTGAGAAATGATTAATTGTATTGCAAAATTGTGTATATATGCATGTTATAGAATTCGGATATATATATTATATATATCAAGCTTATGGCTATTATGACTATTCTTAGTAGATGAACAGGCGTTTTATCACGCATTCCATAAGTGACAAATACTACAAGAGTCGGACTTAGGGCGAAAATCCCGAAGGTGAAAAAATCTTGTCCTAAATCATAGCTTTTTTAATGTATTAGGAGGCAAACGGGCAAAAGGCTAATCTGATATTACGTGATACGGCCGCCCATGGACACTCACATTGCCAGAAGGCTCGCAATGCGTTGCCGGCCTTTATAAATGAAGAAGTCGAATTGGTTAGAAAATACTTCAGTGGACAGCTAAGTTATGGAACAACGGACGTAGAGGTGTGATACAGATGGTATTTTGCTTTGACGTCCGATAATGAAACTCAGCCGCAGGTATTAGTCCAAACAACTCCTCTGAACACTCTCCATGGTAAATTCGGTAGAAGATGCAGAGAGACCCCACATCGCTATATCAAACATTATCAGCCTTATCATGAAAGTGGATAAAAGTACCGCGTTTGTTGCTATGGTTACGATGTTATTTGAGGTTACGAGGGTAACAACTAATTTTAATCTACGCTTTAAATTAAAACGCTATATGGTTTTATACACTGTATACACCGAGTTTAAAAAAACAATACTAATGATTAATTATAAGTTAAAGCTAACGATCCTTGTCGCCGCCCGCGCATTGTGCTGACAAGCTGCGCGCGCGTCTAACAACGGCTAATCGATACAAACAATGGAAGATGCGCACTACCGACATCCTTAGTCATCATTGATACGATATTTGTATTTTGTGTTTACACTTGTTTACCAACCCACATTTTTATTTAAATCTATCATTAATTATATTTTTTTATTTTATCTATACGTTTAAATAAATGAAGATCAGGAAAGAGACCAGCGTTTCAGTAGTCATTAATATAAATAAGTATTTTTAAGATAAAATGATTTCCTTTAAGCACTGGGACTACAAAACAGTAAGGCATTTAAATGTAGATACAATAATATTTGTTTTGTGACACAATATGTTATATTTTAAGTGATATTTAATCTTATTTGCACCAGATTTATAATTAACATGTACGTTTTGAACGTTACATGAAAATCGAAGAAACTAGAATCGTAAATATTTAAAATCATATCAAATAAGTAAAACATGGTAATTTCAGAACAATTCTTTTAATTTACAGAACGCTTGTTTTAGATATTTACGCCTTTTAATGAACATCATTTATCAATAGACAACAATAGGGGTTCCTTGTTTGATAAGGAAAACCAGTAGGTACACATTACAAATAACATAGAAAATAATTTTAACCTGGTTTATTTTAAAATACAGATTTATACCTAATCGAAATATTCCAGTCGTGGGCCTAACAAAGGCTGCAGCTGTATCGTTAATTAGGCGAGCGCTAATTAAGAAAATTCTTAGATGAAAGAAAGCTCCTTTACAACTTGCCTCTTTGTATGAAATGCTTTTTCACTACAACCCTTCGTCCTGGCTTTATCGTTGTCTATTCCGTGATCATTTTTTTCTAATAAAAGGTGATCAGTATTCTGTCTCAGATTCTAATACATGTCTTACGATATTTTCCTTCACAGCACGACCGACTGTTATATGGGGACATAGAAAGTATACCCAGCCGGGGTTTAAACCTTCGAAGCGACTTCATCAATAGGTTTAAACCCCGGCTTATTTCAATAGGCTAACACTGGTATGTCCTCATTATTAGAAACTTACTTAATATATAATTAATACTTACCTATTCCTCTCTCTTATACTAAATTAGTAGTACATTGTCTTATCTTAAGTACTTACGATACTATCAAACTGTGTACTCTGTGAAGATATGAGAATCGCTTTATGACGAATTTTAAAAAGAAATTCTATTTTTTGGCATGGAAATATAAGAATTTCTCAATTTAAAGATATATAGAGAGCTAGAGGAATATTTTTAGAACTATTTATTTATTTACACCCAAACAATGGCAAAGACTAAACCTTACTTCAGCAGTCGATTAATTTCAATACAAAAGCAATTCAAACATTAAATCATGTAATAAATCCCCGTTTGTATCCGTAAATAAGGCTGTGAAGATAAAAAAATAGGTTTCTGTGTACATTGTTTATACGGCTTTCTCCTATGTATGTCTGTTTATCTATTAGTTTGCGAGTGGTCAAAGAGCAACAACAATGGACGTCGTGTCGCCGTGATTTGCTCCCACGACGGCTATCCGCATCGATACACTTTAGTGATGTATTTTGTACTCAACAATATTATCGACATCGATAATCTTGACTTAGTATCCAGAATGTTTATCTGAATCTAATCTCAAACGTCTAGAAGGTTTTCGTTTATCGCTAGTTTAGAATGTAATTTATTGATCCACTTTATTTTTCTTCTAGTAATACTTATTATTATGTGTAACTTTTCGTGTTTTAACTAACTCATACTGAACTAATCGACTGCGAATTAAGAAAGTAAAAACGATCGCACTTTCTATAAATAAATAATATCATATTTAACTAGAAAATGGATTAAGACTTACAATTAATTATATAATTATTTAACTAATGTATACAAAATATTGTAAACCTATTTTAAAAGAGTAAGTTTTTTTGCCCATACTTCTCCACACGAAACTACCTTATGGAAGGGGCAACTAGACTCTAGAATCTTTATATTTCATTCCACGTTCAAAAATGCCATTTAAGGTGGTCTAATTGAAATAAATGATCTGATATGACTTGAATTCATTTTCTACTTAACGGAAACACTATTACAATTCTGATTACTGACGCCAAGGGCATCGACAAGTCATCACATCACCATACACCACGAGAACTGACCCACAAAGATGCGGAACTTTCTTTAACCTTTCCGGGACGATCTGCTCTGACCTAAGGGCCTCATGTTGTTATGGAACTATCTAGCTCACTTCACAAACTTTTTATATAAAGCTTAGCTTAACTACACTTAAAATGATTATAGTACATTTTTCTATAACGAACGAAGGTGTTATTACGACTGTATCTATCTAGAAATAGTAATAAAATACTTTGTAATATGATGAATATTGATTTGTTAGTTGTATATTAAATAAGAAACCTTTTTAATACGGTTATCATTTATACATTATTATTAATTCTAATTTAAGTGTTGTAGTGAACTTTAAAAATTAAAAAAAAATCTTCAATAACATCGGCAAGCACAAAAGTTAACAACTAGAAAAATATTATATTTATTCATACAAGAGACGAGACAAAACCCGTAGCATTCTTTAATAATTAAGTTAAAACAACTTTTAATGAAATCATAAAGTTTAATATCAACAGTTTTAACAAATAAAAATATATTTTAATCAATCAATTCCATTATAATAAAATAGCGGAATATCTTACATCGAAATATCAAATCAGTAACGGTGTGCCCGTTAATATGTTACAATATCATACAACTGATATGAAATTTCACAATTAATAAGAGCAATGACAAACACTTTCGCTAACATTCAATCATCGCGAAACCGCATTTGTTCATTAGACTACTGTGCAACACCGATCGAAGGACACAGCCTTATTGTAATAAAATGTAGAGCAATTTTAAGTCATCTGAAATAAATCCACGCAATCCGAATTGTCAACAGTCATTACGCTATGGGCGGTCACCGAGACCCCGCCAATAATGACCCATAGCCCTCATTAAGGCAAAAATGACAGAGCGATTAAGCCAAGGTCACAAATAATAATTGCATCGCGACAGGCGACCGATGATTGATGCGAACCGTTAATTGGCTATCTCAATAATTGAGAAGTCCGTTCTCCGCTTTATCTAATGGTGAGATAATGATACAATAAATCATATATGAGAGGCCGCCGCGCCTGAAGGGAAGCGTGAATGATAGCAGCGGAAATGGATATTATGATAACGATGCCCGCGCATCAACTCGCCAGATTTAGCGAGCCATTTGCAATCGAGCTAGTTGAATCTGATTGCTCGTATACATCAAGGCGTACTTATATTTTATTCATCCGTTCTTGTAATTTGAATTTTACAGTTGGTAATGTGCGAATTTATTACGAGAAGTAAGATAGGGACATAGGCGAGTAACTGTTTTGTAATTCGACGGGCGAGGTCCAAGCGACCCATATAGGTGCAACAACGGTTAATTCGCCGTTTTCGTATTGTCCTTTTTAGATGCTTGGAGTGCAGCAAATGCCCTTTGTATAACCGCTAACTGTAAACGATAGACAGCAAACCCGTGACGTTAGTATTCAGAGCGTGGAACGCGGTGTTGCCGTCGCCTCAAAGACATGCCTGCCATTAAGTTCTTATCTCACGGACACAGAAGGTCCGCTGTATGCCCATTGCCCATATAATGAATGAGCTATTAGTAGTCGATCCCCGTCCATGACCTGCCTCAATATATAGGTCACTGCCAACGTCCGCGCGGATTTTACGATAATCGCGCCATGCGAAACTTACACATTGGCAAAATTTCAAAATTCCCAGCGTCTGTAGTAAGTCTAACAATGATGAGAACGAGCGTGAATCATAAAGCGGCCGAAGATCCGCACAATATGAAGACCTCCCAGAATTCTTTCTCCAACTTGAGGTAAGGAACAACGACTTAGAGCCGTATGCCGTATAGTCGCATTTCGACTATACCAACTCTATGATATGTGGCCGTAAATTTAGAATAACGGAAAGCGTTCGTGGCGGCTGCGTGTGCGTTTTATTTCCCCGGCCTTCGCATGAATGAGATGCCAAGCGGTCAACGCTCAGAGCACTAATTCGAGGCGCGGACACCCAATAATAACGAATGGATTTATGGCTCATTAAGCTGTGAAAACAGGAGTGCATTCCGGACCGGTGCTACGATAAACACGGTGTCGTCGACCTTTGCCGTGAACTAAAAGAAAAGTGAAAGCGCCGGTGACAAATCCGCCGGCACGTGGCTACTCCGTCACAGTAGACATAGATTCAGCAGTATCCCAGTTGGGCATAGCAATCCTTTGTCCACTCAAACTGAATATTGTATGTAAAAACACGCGCCAGTACAGATGATGGCAGTCTGAATTAAAGTTCAGAGAAGGTTTCTTTCAAGAAGGCACTGGTAAATGGTAATGATTCTAAAATGATAAAGTTCGCAACAATAGTACAGACAGGACAATAACTGAGGCGGTTTTAATCAGTTTGTTTCACCTCATTCACACTGTTACGCATCTACTGTATAGTCGAGGTATTTGTCGTCAGTGGAGTTAGAAAATAGATGGAGCGCTTTATTATATCTGAAGCGCGCTCAGACGGGCGTCATGTTAATAATAGTGGTGGACGTGCCATGCTGTCACTTCTCACGTGGTAATCAGACTTATAGGGATTTTTATCACTTACATTTTTCTGTTTAAGATTAAAATCGGTACGAGTATGAACATTTAGCTTTACTATGAAGATAAATAAACTAAACATATTAATAGTCTCTGCGTTGTAATATAAAAAGCTAGTAAAATATAGAATTTTTTAAACTTTTTACTAGTAATTCACATATGTTATAACATTATCTTTAGTACAAATTCTATGGAACTAATATTCATTATGACACTGTAAACCAATGTGAGTTGGCTTTAAGACCAAATACATTACTAATTTATATTAGACTATACTGTAAATTTATTTTTTGTTATAGTCAAAATACTTTTGCCCAGCAGCGTCACCACCGGTCTGCATCGAACATCGAATATAATAGTCTTGACTAAATCGATTCGTTTAATGCGAACCCATTAGAGCTGCTATGGAATGCGTGCAAGTTTATCATAATGGCGGCTTAATGATATTTCAATGCACTTTGGCTGCGAGAAAGTTAAAAGTAAACCTTATGATGCACTTACGAAATTAACATAAGCCGCATAATATATTTTGAATACCATCGAGTATGGCAGCATTCCTAACAACATATTTGATTTTATTGAGAGCAAATTATCTATAACGGCTTTAAATAACGATTTAAACATTTGAAGTGGACAAAAAGAGACTGCATTCGCTTATCATACAAAATATAGAAATGTTAGGCACATAGACGAGACCTCAACTCCCGTACGTAAAAATCTAATGTGTACTGGAGGTCTACTTGGAGCTATGACTATGAATATTACAAGTCTGGGGCCATTCAAGTATTATGTAAGCAGATTTACTGCAATTCATCCCCCCCCCCCCTCCTCTTTTCAGCAAAAGTAAGCAAAGCTCTAGTATTATTTTTATGTACATTTAGCAAGCATAGACAATGTGTGGGTAATATGTGTACTCTAAAGGTACTTCAAGTGCGAGAACACCCAGCACTGTAATTTAATAGAATAGTAATAACAAATGTTGTATAAACTATTGTTGTTCTTGTATGAAGAAGCATTTTGTGGGTGTATTGGGAACATGGAAGCACGACCAAATAATGTTAATATTTGCGAAATACCTAATTGATTAGAAGCTGCGCCGTTCGTGCTATCAGAAACTAAGATAGTATTCAAAATTGTTGACTAATATGTCAAGGCTTATAACTTGTTTTCGAATATACAGGTACGACTTTAATTAAGCTTTGTATGATACCTTCCAGACGTGGCTTTATCAATACATAACCATCCACGCCCCGTTTAGTCTCCTGAGTTTGTACTGTATGAAGTGATAGAAGGCAGCTCGACATGGTGAGAACACTTCAAGCACGTCTACCTTTGATGAAGCACGTAATAAGGAGTGACAAAAATTACAAGCCCCAATTAGTAGTTCTTTCATCCAATCAGGTAAATTCGTACGCAATTTCTAATAGGAAGTGAGGGAATTGATTAAAAGAGAAACCGCAGTGGAATACATCACTATCAACAATCGTATCTAAATCGGTCCCGTCGGCGATAACTCGTGTCCAACTCCCGCAGACTCCGGCGTACAATAAAGTGCTAATTAGAAGTACAACGGCCATTGATTACGTTACAATGTTGGATAAGGGCGACCGGGGACGAGAAAGTCTATTTTTACTCACTGATTATTAATAGTAAACAATACATTTCTATTGATTGGCGCCTAAGATATGTTACACAGAATGTGTACTGTATATATTATTTTATCATAAAGCGCGACGCGTAGTAATAATTTGGATACTAGAGATGTCCATACTATTTTGTATATACAAAAAAATAACAATAAATACTATATTTCAAATCAAATAATTAGTTGAAATTACTAATAATTATTTAACTATTAAATAAATCAGAAACTCATATTACGCCCATATTGCCGTAAAGAATATGTTACTAAATTCGTTTATATCTGACAATAATCAAGTTCCATAGTAATCGTAGTCTTCATTTAAGAAATTACTTTAGAAATTTCATTTGCAATACTTTCATAATAACTGAGCTGGTATCATCGAAAACTATTCCATAGCTATTAAAAACGCAGTAAACAATAGCATACAATTCTTATACTAGACAGTTAAACAGATTAATATAGGAAATATTTAAATATGCAAACCTTTAAGCAGAATTAACCAACTATACCGTAGCAGATTCAGCATCCGCATGACTCACCTGTAACAAAAAAAAACAAAAAATTAGATTACCGTGTACAGAAAATTGCTAATACATTTATGTATGCAAATTACACGAAATAAATCAACGATGTGTGTAGGTAGAATACACTGCCTATAAATCGGATTAATTGTGTGCAATAACATACATTTGGGCAGTATCATTTTGCAATTTGTTTCATCCATTCGAGAGACATCTTCGACGATGAATAGTTTAAAATACTTATATTAAATATTGTGTTTATAGGTACTTTTAACATTTCGTTCAATTAATCATTGTGCTTTAAATGCCCATCAACTTCATAACTTAAGAATGCAATGAAAAAAAGCTGCTGCTTCGTGAATAAAATCTATTAGTTAAAACAGTTAAATGGGTATTGTAGATAAGGGTAAATATAGACTACAGAAAACATACAAAATACAGGCGATAAAAAAAAATTGGTTGAATTTATTAATTTCGTTACTTTTATCCAATCGCCTACATGAGAAATACAATTCTCTAACTTATAAATTAATTTAAATAGTCTTAAGCGCATTAAATCGTAAGTATAAGATCGTCAGTGAAGTGCAAAGTCAACATCTAACACCTAACTGGCAGTGGGCGGCGGTCACTAACCGCACCCACGTGCTCCTTCACACTTTTCGTAATGTTTTGATATAAAAAAGGTTATTGTGGGACGAATTTAATTACATTTGCAATATAATGTTTGTACATTCGTTTCAAAACAATATAAAAAATAAACAATATAATAAAGACACACTATATAAAATTCTGCTATTATATATTAAAAAGCCGGCAACGCACTCGCGAGCCTCTGGCATTGAGTGTCTATGGGCGGCGGTATCACTTAAAATCAGGTGAGCCATTTGCATTTGCACCACGATTATAATTCATAAATAATAAATTTGCCTTTACTATTGAACATGTATTTTAATAATATGGTCATTAAGAAAAAAAATTAGTTTGGCAGGAAGTAATCTAATATTGTGGGTTACCTTTAGCTTTTATTACAGTTTACACTGATAACTCAAACTCAAAATAACTTTATTGATATAGGTAAACAAGTACACTTATGAACATCAACAGAAAAGATGTTAAATTAATTCTTAATTTACATATACTACCAGTTCGCAAGTCAAGGGCGTAAAGCGGGTAAGAAGAATTGGCAAGAAACTCCGCCACTCTTTTTAATCGCCAAGTTTTGAGCAACATACAAATTGTTTGAACTGGAGAAAATCAATCCCAAGGATTAGGATCTTTTAAATATTTGTCAAATTTATAAAAAGCTTTATTGATTAATGAACGTTTAACGAGAGCTGTGAATTTATTTAGTGATAATTCTCTAATTTCGCTTGAGAGTTTGTTGTAAAAACGAATACAATTTCCATAAAAAGAGTGGTTTATCTTCTGGAGCTTGGTTGGTCGTACGCTACAATTAGTTCTGTCTCGAGTATTATATTGGTGAAAGTCACCATTTGTTTTAAAATAGTTTTTTTTTTTATAAAAGAAGTAAATATGTTATATCAATACACATAAATAAATATACTTTATATTCAGACAAGGTCCCATTAATTTATTCGTGGCATTGCATTTGAAATATTTTTTTCTATTTGCAATTGATCAATAGATTAGGCAACATGTATTTATCATGTATGATTATGACATGGCAATTATTTCAATAGCACATTTTAATGATATTCAAATTACGCTTAAAAGCATTGGTAGGTACTTAAAATGCTTAATGGATTAAATTAGACGCTAACCGTTTATTTTTTATTTATTGCATCTATATAATACAACAGCTAGCGAAACCGACAGACGTTGTTATGAATGATATTTCAAATAATTAGGATATTATACAGAGTATGAAAGTACCGACTGCAGCGCCATCGGCCGGGCTGATTTGGGAATCTAAACCATCCAGGGCGCCACCCAAACTCATACAAAATCATTCAAATCAGTCCAGCAGTTTAAGAGGAGTTCAGTGACATATATCATTATATATATAAAGAAAAGATCCACAGATACGAGTATATTTCACTATTAGAGCGTTGTTGGTCTGTTGGCTTGAGCAACTTTCATCCCTAAGGCTGTGCAGAACCGGAATTTTCAGTTTATTTATTTATTTCGTAATCCTACAGCTAACATAAATTATATATGACAAAAAATATACTAGAGATGCACCCAAAGATGGAACACATAATATATATGTCACCGTAAAATTGTAAACACCGTTAGATTGTAATCTATCTCGCGAGATTATAAACTGTCGAAAGATTGTGAACCTCAACGAACTGCTTACAATTTAACGTATTATTATTCGGTATTTTATATGAAATTGTTGGAAAGTAAAATTAATCTGTAATTGACCAAAGAAGTTTGAATGATAACTAAGTTAGTGTAGTACAATCTACCGAATAATAACACGTTAAATTGTAAGCAGTAAGCTGAGGTTCACAATCTTTCGACAGTTTATAATCTCGCGAGATAGATTACAATCTAACGGTGTTTACAATTTTACGTTAACATATACATAATAAAGGTTCTATGTGCGCATTAAACACTCGCTTGTAGAGTCAGGGAAAAGATCGTGAGGAAACCGGCATGCCTTAGACCCAAAAGTCGGCGTGTGTCAGACACAGAAGGCTGATCTACTTGCCCGTTATAAAAAAAATATCACGAAATAGATACAGAAATCTGAGGCAGAGACCAAGGGCTGTAGCGGCACTGGTTTTTTTACTATTCGTTATTGAATTCTGCGGCTATTTGATTAATTTTCATTTGTTTGCATTAAGCTAAATCTTTCAGGAACTAAAAGGTATGCCATGCCAATATCAGATTTTCAAAAACAATTCAATAAACAAATTCAACCCAAAAACTCCAAAACTTACCCCTTTCTCTGTTTGTATTGTAATAAATAATCCATCGAATAATAACACAAAATTTATCAGAAATTCTAACGAATTCGTCGCTCATTTCACCGCTATTCATGTTTCAATCAACACACGCAATGACCTTATATAACTTCGCCGTCTAAATGCGGGCGGTCCCTGTATTTATTTACACAATTCCGTTCCGGAACGAATAAGGAATCTATCCGGATGTCGGACAGCGACAGCCAGTTAGTGCGGCCTCATATAAATGTCCGTTTCATTTAGACGTACGTTGGTTTAGTCTTGTTGCGTTAAGTCTAGACGCTGGTAAGGAATTTGTATAGCTTAGAGACTAATTTGTCACCGATTATTAGATGTTCTCTGAATATTAAGAGATTTTTATTAGACTTTGTATGACACCGTTTTTGACTTTTACATTATTTATAGAAAATGTATTTATTTAGAAAAGCTTGCCAACGCTCAGCACACTGATACATTGGTAGGTACTTAAGAAAAATAAGGTACAAGATTTGAGGCAAACATAAAAAACACAAAGAGTATAAAAAAGTACATCGATTCATAAATTATAAAAATTAAAGGAAAATATGTAATGATTTCATAATGTGAGGGGAGCATCTATCCAGACCTAACGCGTTTATCAGAATGCTCAATCTGGATATTGCTGAGTTTTACCCAAAACGCATTCTTCTGAAAGGAGGGACATATGAGATGATCGGGTATCCAAAATACAGGGGTACACGAAATTTGAATTTAGTTAAAAGGTTGGGGCAATCAACAATATTCTTAA
Organism: Pieris napi; assembly: GCF_905475465.1. NCBI lineage: Eukaryota > Metazoa > Arthropoda > Insecta > Lepidoptera > Pieridae > Pieris > Pieris napi. The sequence goes on from NC_062245.1 coordinate 9,504,288, forward strand.
ATATCTTAAACGCAAAAGATATATCACTTAATTTTCTATGATTCTCCAATGACTACATCAGAAATTGCTTTAAGAAAAGATATATTGCTTCTCATACGTTGTTAAGTCTAGGCGCTAACTAAACTAAAATGTAAAAGAAAGTAATAATTATAAATAGCTAATTACGAGGCTGAAGAAAAATGTTAGTTACTTTAGTTATTTAACTAATATTAATTAATTTCTAAAACGTAACAATAGAATTATAACACTATATACGATATTATTCTTCCTAGACCGGCAAAAAAGTATTTAAAATTGCTTCATTGCTACTGAAAGTGAGAATCACTCATAATCATTTATAAAAGGTGTGCGCACGCATCGTTACGTATTCATTTGTTAATTAAGTTATCGTATATGGCAAAAAACACACGTTATGAATCAGAATCAATCAAATGTATGACTTACTCTTATATATGTAAGTTTTATTGAACTGAAAGAATTCATAAATAAAATCAATAAAAATACAAAAATTTTAGCAACAAAAACATAAAAGTAACCATCATTTTATATCGTTTAATTATATAATATAAATAGATCAATTTCTACCCATGAACTTTTCACCTCAAACCTATTTTTTTTATTAAATTTTGTATGTCGAGCAGTGGTGGCCTAATGGTTTCATACCTGAGGTTTTAGGTTCGATGCCCGGCTGTGCACCAATGGACTTTCTATGTGCCCATTTAATAATCGCTGAACCGGTGAAGGAAATCATCGTGATGAAACCGGCTTACATTAGACCCAAAAAGTCGACGGCGTGTATCAGGCAGAGGAGGCTGATTACCTACTTGCCTATTAGATTGACAAATGATCATAAAATAGAAATATAAATCTGAGGCACAGACCCAATAAGGGTGTAGCATCACTGATTTTTTTTATTGTATTTTGGTTAAAGAATATGCATCAGCCTCCTTTTAATAATTTCATTTTTGGTCATTGACATGATTATTTTTTTTTTCAAAGTATGAGTCCGGACAAGTCTATTCTTTAATATATAATTTGAATCGCTGTGAAAAGCTGTGTGCAGAATGTAAGATTTGAGAACTGGCAGTAAATGTAAAATTAGAAGCATTTAATATGTATTTCTTTTTTGATGTCTATAAGTGTACATTGTGTTACCTGTATGAATAAATGGTTTTGATTTGATTTGACAAGTTAGGTATTTACTATATTCACTGTCAATGTGTGGTGGCCATGTTGGAACAACCTGAAGTGGTTTTTGTGGGTAGTAGAGTTCCTGGAGTAAGAGATACACCCACGTCGTTAAAAAAAATTATACTAATATATCTAGTAGGTACAGAAGAATTTCTTTACTTGGAAAAATACTTAGGTTTTATGTGTATGGTGATTGAATCACACCGCTTGTACCAATTAAGTGTCCTGATAGAGTATAAGCCCGTATTTGGTAACGAATCATCAGGAATCTCATCCAAACCCTATTATGGTAAAATGGTTAGGGTTGCCAATAATGTTAACATTGTACTAAAATGTTATTAAGAAAAAAATTATAGGCATAGCGATTAAACGAATGGTATTTCAAAAAACAATGAAAATTTATTTTGTTAATTATTGTATTCCTACTTGTACATGTCATAAGGAAATCTATATATTATGTTAATTATGTGCACAACAATTCTTTTAACTAATATGACAGGATACCTGGATCAACAGAACCCGCACAGAAATACTAGAAAGTCTTCGGCTTTTTCAATACATATATTGAGATCTGTTTTCCAAAGGAAATTGGTATTTTACATTCCTAGTGTATTTTTACACAAAATTTGTCACTTAAGTTGAAATATTTTTAACGAGTTTATTATTATTATTTTTAATAAATTAAATTAAAAATTTAAATTTGTTATACTTGCGTAAGTAAAAGCAATATAATCGTGTATGCAATATAATTGATCAGAAGTGTATAGGTGAACTAACCAATAGATTATATAAAAATATTAAATCTTGTAGACAACCCTACGATAAAGGCGTTAAAATTGCCATCATTGTGAATTAAGCGACGTATTTAAATCATATTATTCACAGCGTTTAATTAAGTTATATCTTTTAAAGTCACACCCATAAATCGTTAAAATTGAGCCCCATCGATTATATCTCAATAAAAGTGCAATGATCTCGACGGCTATGATTTAAGGACACTTGCAAGGCAATTTACATATTGTCTTGATTTCGTTGATATATTGTTTCGATCTTTTACTTAATTGCAATGTTGCTGATTTAAGTTGTAATAATTGACATCTTGACCAATTACATAAAAATAATCAGTCAAGCGTTTTCTCTTGTAGAAACTTCATTGTGTAATTTCCGATTAAAGTCCTTTCAATATGTGAAAGTTAGGATAAGGTTTCAAAGTCAAAGTCAAAAGTCATTCAATCAACACAATGTACACTTATGATTGTCAAAAAAAGAAAAGTATATGAAATGCTTCTAGCTTTACATTTAGTGCCAGTTCTCAAATCAAGGGCGTAGAACGGAAGAGAAGAGCTGGCAATAAACTCTCCGCCACTATTTTTAATCGCCATGTTTTTTTTACACAACGTTTGTAAGGAGCTTCAACCATTACACCATGTTCCACATGACATCTTAAGTAATTAAATCTGCTCCCAGTCTAGAGCAGTATGAGCCTAGTGGCTGTCCTCATGTGTACGGTGGGGAAAAATATTGTAACAAAACCGTTATGCCTACATGTCATTTTTTTTTCAACTCTTTGACACCGTGGGCCTAGTGAGAACACTAAAAAGGACAAAACCATTTGAACTAGTGAATTAGTGTTATAGTGCACGTTAGTATTAAGTGCTACACAGTAAGTGAAAAAAAAACCACAAGAGCAGAGTGTCTTCCCTTTAATAGAGACTGTAATTAGTGTTATTGGACACTTTCTTATGTTAAATATCCTTTGTAATAAATTAGGTTAGACTTAAATTACTTATTAGTCTTAAGTTAGGCTAGATTGTAATGTTCCATAATGTCTTAGTAAAGACACATGTATTTAAAAAAAAGGGTGCGTGTAACTTATGTACGCGCTTAAGAAGTTATACTTCTTTGGCATTATTAAAAATAGTTTTTGATTGCAAGCAATTAATTAATTACAATTAAATAATCAAAGACTGGAAAAGGAGTCATTATAGTCAATAAAGTTCAGTTTACATTTGAAAAATTAAATAAATATTTATTATTATTCGAATGTTGTTTTTAAATTATGTCCAATGCCGTAGCATCTTCCGTGGGCAACTTCATTCTGTTAATTTTGTGTCACGGTTCGCGCGCATCGTAAAATTTCACTCTCATCAATTTTTCATAACGCGCCTAAAGAAGTATAACTTAAAAAACCTACATGTCTATAAACCTAATTATCATGAAACATACAAAAACAGTTTTTTATTACTAAGTCTATTGATTTCGTATACATTTGAGACATGGGTCTATTGTACGAGTTTGTTTAAATTGTCTATTATTCCCACTCGTACATCGTCGTGTTTGACTAATAAATGTCGTCTTACAGCATACAGATGACTCAATGACATTACTATTTAAAGCCCCGTTCATTCATAAGATTATGAAGAAAGTCATTCATGATTCCATTCGGGCCACGATCAGCCTTTGAGTTTTGACCTGTTCATTCTGTAGTGATGAATGCACTGTTCAAATCTGAATAGCTTCAATGTTGTTAATAAACTAAAGATATTATTAAATAACAAATAAGTACGATAAATATGCTTGTGTGTTTGGACAAATTTCTTTGACGATAATTCGTTTTGATAATGCCATTAGGGTTTACAATTTTACTCCACTGATTAGTTTTATTATGGCTTAACTAAATCACAGTTTTTTTCTATTATCTCAGGAGATATCTTGAAATAAAATATTCTTTATTCATTTGTTGGAGTAATTCATTGTTTTACAGGATGTACTACTCCAAATTTCAAAACAAAAACTGTCAAATATAGTTAACAATAAAATCTATTTCCAATAAGTGGAATTATTGTCATTTGAAATACTTATATATCAAAATTCAAAATCATTTACACATATTATATAGGTAACATAATGTACACATATGAAAGTAATTTTACATTTACTACCAGTTCTCAAATCAAGGGCGTAGAACGGAAGAGAAGAACTGGTAATTAACTCTCCGCCACTCTTTTAATCGCCTTTTTATGACTGTAATCAATCAAAATAAATATTTCAATATATAACCAAAACTTCAATTTCATTACTACATTTTGTCAATTCCAATACTTGTCCTCATGGCCCGACGGTCAAGCAAAATAGTCACCCAATAATATAATTTGGATAATATCAGAGAGAATTCTTAAATAATTTCCTCAATCACACCGAATTATCCATACTCAAATCACACGGCCTGACCGAGGAAATCGTTCCCTTCAAACTAGCTCGTGGGAAAATGAATGCGGATCTCTCAAACAAAGACTAAATCAGCGATAAACGTTTTACGAGCTTTATCATATGTTTATTACGTTGCGGGGTAATTATCTTACATAATTTGCTTTACATAACAATTAACATATTTACATTCAACAATACCTGCTCTTACGATACGTATTATTACTAGATGAAGCGCAGGAGGATTAGTTTGACTTTAAGATTCTTCATACAATATTTTTACTGAGCATTTTTTAAGGCAGTTTTGCCCCGCACCACCATGTGGAACCAGCTGTCCACTAAAGTATTTCCGAACCAATTCTACTTAGGGCCCTTCAAGAAAAGAGCGTACCAATTCTTGAAAGGCCGGCAACGCACTTGCGAGCCTTCTAGCAATGTGAGTGTTCATCACTTAACATCAGGTAAGCCTCCTGCCTGTATGCCTCCTATTACATACAAAAAATTGCACACAAAATTCGGCCCGGTACATTTTCTTATTCCTACTTGCGCTAATATCTTTATATTAATGATGTCTCTATCAAAATTCTTCATATAGAAATAGTATACGTAAGCAAATACTCTTTCCTCTCATATGATATTGATGCAATTTAAACCATCTATTCGTTTGTTAACCTTTTTATATCCGAGGTGGAGATGCATTTGCGCGCTTGCCCCCGAAAGTTGCAGGGTTATGTGGGACTCGACCCACACCAGAATCTCTGCTTTTATCTATATCTTTATAAGAGACTGAGTGAGCAATATACACTAAAACCACCTCGAGTAGTTCCTACAAAGCCGCGTTCCGGGGTCGGTCTCGCATTCTACAGGCGCCATTACGAGATAGCCTACCAAACACTTCAGTACTGTTACACTCTGTATAAATATTCTTTGTTTAAAATAAGTCTATACATGCCTCTGAAGTCGCGGACATTTTAGCTCTCCGCATCATAGAACCAATTGAATACAAAACTATAACTTCAATAAGAAACGAATGGTCCGATAGCATTCAGCCGTCCGGCGAGGTCTATTCACTGTACGCGTCTATTGCTCGATAATGTCGAATAGACCGAAACATCATTTACTATTGCCTTAAGATTTATGGTAACAAGATCATAAGGAGGGTTATACACCAGTTAAACTATTGCTTTTGAAGTTTAGTTAGGTGTAGTTTTTTTTAACACGTGTCTTTACTAAGACATCATGGAAAATCACGATCTAGCCTTATCTATGATATCCCTAGATGTAATCTAGACTAATAAGTAATTTAAATCTAACTTAGTTTACTTATAAGGATTTTTAACATAATAAAGTGTTCACTACTTACAGACTCTAATAAATGGAATACACAAAGTTCTTGTGTCTTTTTCTTCACTTACCACTATTTTGCATTTAAGACTAACGTGCACTAACACTAATTCGGTGTAGTGATTTTTAAATTCTTAAAGGGGTTAATAGATATAAAGACATTAACCCAAGGTGAATGTGGTCGCAAAATATATAGAGAGACGAGATATGGATGCAAACATGTTCATTATGATACGACCATGTGGCTGCATGATCAGTTGTTAAAAATATACATCCCTATTTATCTCATGCTATTCATATACCTATATATACGCTTAGATAAAGATAAAGTATCAAACTAAACATTCTTTCCCGTAAATGCTGATAAAGATTTTTAGAACTATTCCTTGAAAAATCTAAAATACAATACGTAGTCATTAATTACTAAAACTTCAACATTGTTGCGAACTTAGCAAAAAATACATTCAGTGTAAACCAGCCTTATAGGCCATTTATTGTACGAAGCACTCTCTATAAAATTTGCTCCTGTCTGTTTACGCGATACGCAATGAAAGTTAAACGGTAGGAAGAGGCCTCGATAATGCAGACACTTCTGGCCAGTATTTATGTCCTCCATTTATGACTTGGAAATCATCTCTGCATGGGAAACTTGACAGTACACTTAGAACGAATGGCTAGCGTATTTAAAGTGTTATTAAACACTCGCAAATAATTATGTAAGAATGCAAATATTTCCTTAAAACTACTTATTTATTAAAGTTCACAACATCATATATTATGCTATATCTACAGAATATTGTTACAAGCTATTTTTTCTAGAAAACATTACAACTATGGTAAACATCAATGTTACATGAAATAAAAATACAATAAAAATATTACACTTCCAATTTTAGATTTTCAAAAAATACTAGTAAAACAGCGGGGTAGGTATCAGATAGGCATTTCACACTGTTTTTTTTTAATTGATCGGCCCACTACCGAATATGTGAAGCTCTGTATTAGTGTTTATTTTGTTATCGAATGAGTCGCGCCTGAGCTCCTATGTTGGTTTTTGCAGGAAACAAGAGTAACCATCAAAGTTACCAGGGCATGACAAAGAGAGAGAGGAATTCTTGCGTTGTGTATTCTTGGTCCTCGGCAAACTCGCTGAAATCCCAATGAAAATCGAAAGTATATTTATATGAAATTGCATGTCATTTGACCAATTAATTAAAGTTAAAACCCGTTTAGATGTTTGCATTGTCATCGCATCATTCTCTCGCCTCCATTCGGCACGTCTGCAGTCGAGGCGCCTGCCAAGGTCACTAAAGGTCACAGACATTCATCTAGATGGACAGCAATATAAAAGGACACGCTTTGTTTGTGTATTAACAAAGGGAAGTGTGAAAAAAAATAACTTTATGCCTTGAACTTTAAGAACATTTAGTTAGTTATATTTGAAATCTCATAACCCTACAATGCTGTATGTAGCAGGTGGTTCGGTTTCATTTATATTTTTAAGGTAATTGAATCCAGGACCACCGGGTTATCGCCTTGTACGTTGTAATAAAGACCTGTTAATGTACGCGCATTATATGATTATAATACATAGATTCATATGTGGTATGGTATATTTATAAGAAATTACACTACCTACTACACTTAGTGAAAGAAATATATTTTTTATTATTAATTGACCCATTACCATAGTGCTTCTATAGTCCCTTTATAACTCCAGCCATATATATTATGTAAACTTGTGAGGCAAATAAACTTAATTATTACAATGTGTATAACCCACTCTAGAATAGCGGTGACGATTAATTACTATAGTATATGTACGAATTAGAAAGACGCAACTCAACCCTAACGAGTAGATCTTATGTCTTTAACTTGAGGGCTCTTGTAGTTTCAACGTATCGAGTACCCTTAAGTTGACACCGGAGTCGAGTGTTGGGCTTTTTTACTCAAAGGCTTAGGAAAATAATAAGGGTATATCAAACATTTATTTATAGAAACTAATGTGCGTTTTGAAAATTGTTCAGTATTAAATAAAATTAATTGAATATTCAAAAACTGATACTTCGTTTCGTTATAGAAATAAAAAGTTTTATTCAAGAACAAGTTACATTTACAGATATTGGAGCTTCTGAACTAAGTCTAGGGAGACCTGTACATCAGGGTACTCCGCTCTTCCAATGGTTTAATGAAAAAGTAACTTAACAATAATTGAAACCAAAATACTATATTATAAAGAAAAACAGAAAGCTAAGACTTATTACTAAACTAAAGATACAGGTTTACATGCTTGAGACATTTGTACACATCAGAATGATAATCTTAGATAGAGATAGAGATGGATTAGATGTGGAGAGTGGTAGTGTAAAATAGTGTAAGTGCATTGTGGAAATCAAGAATAACATCAAACAACAAAACATATATTTTTGCCATCTGTCGTATCACTCCTCAATACCATAACCGTTTTTTCGCTAAGCTTAATATTAAGTAACACAGAAATAGTGATTTGTGTGGATTACCATGGTAACAGCGATTAATAAAAAATAATTTTCTTAAGTACCTAAGTAAGTCTAAGTACTCAACTTTGCATTCCGAATTGCTTGTACTATTGTGTAAGCTTGATCCCGGTTCAAACGGTGTTAACCCCTCGAAGCGGATACAAGCGTCTTGTTAGCATAAAACGAGGATTATTGCAGGTTATATGATGTGGTCGTTTCGACCCGGAGGCGATCGCAATGCACCATAGATACTAGGGTCAATAGTAGGGTTACAAGACCTTTCTCACGTTTCGTTTACATTGTATTTTTAATCAGGAACTGTTTTTTTAATAAATGTTTTATTGTAGATGTTACTTTAAAGTTATTGAAAAGATCGGTGACTGAGGTGTCTTTACTTGGCAACTTTATCGTATTACTTGTAGTAGAGTTAAAATTTAGTAAAGTTGCTAAATATTTAACGCGTTATCGCTTAATACATCTTTAATAGAAAAACTGTTGAGTACAAATAAAATATGTTTATTATGGAATATAAGATACAGGTATCACTTATTCCACGTCATTAAATTTGTGTCGACTGTCGGTACATCCCAACTTATCGGAAAAGAAGACAGAGGGTGTGGGCCGAGAGAAGAAGCCGGCGTAAATAAACTCTCGGTAGTCTTTTAAAATATCAAATCATCATACAAAATGACTATGGCAAACATAGATAGAAGAAGTAATTTCGGTGGCTTCTTTAATACGCCTTATCTTCCATAATATTTAAAAAATCTACTACTAACGACTCAGTTACGTATGTGTTCCGAACTATAAATTTCAAAAAGGAACTAAATTTGTTTGGGGGCGTGGGAAAGTGGTTGTAACTTAAGTCGCGACACTTGTTGACCCCGCGGCTGTAGTGGCAAGAACTTAGACCCTAGAGCGTTCCTTAACCGCTGCAGGCATGTTTGTTCGTAGTACGCTTTGTATACAACTATATTCTTTAGTAAGGTCTATACTTGAAATAGTCTTTTCTAAGACAAATGTATGTTTGAGGTGCAATTAAATAGCGTAATATTTCTAAAAACTCTAACGTATAAAAACACGTTGTGTTCTGTATTAATCTACATATTTGTAATTATAATAAAAGAAATTAATCTTGGTTAAAAATCTATTAATTAACTTCTTTAGGTTAAGTCAATATTAAACAACTGAAAACTCGTACGAATATTCCTAACCACAAAAATGATAGATAAATTCGTTACGTTAACCCGTTACTGATACAGAGCGACCACAAATTATCAGGACTCCGGATGTACCCCTAGTATACACCAAGTTCACAAATTAAGAAAAAAAAAAACAAAACAGAGAGTGTTTAAAAAAAAAAGAAACTGTTTTGTAAACAAACAATTATTTATGTTACATCTTGTCAACAGCCATCATAAACCTACGCGCTACAAAAATGGCGTTGGTAATTCTAATCCGCATGCCGACACAATTAAGAGATTGCCATACATCGATTATTATAAGATCTGTCAGTGTGGCCACAAGATAATGATAGGGTTGTTACACATTTAATAGCCTAACAATAAAAACAAGTTAAAGATTTTTTAAATGCATTTGTCGCGACAATACTGCTATTGTTTCATTAATACAAATCACAGATTTTTTTTAATGTAATACCATGATTTAGGTTGTTGTATTATTCTTTTAAAAACTAAAAAAAGAGTTTATTTTTATACAAACACAGAAAATAAGGACTTTTGTAAAATGAGCAAAGCAAATTTTGGTAAATCTATTACATGTACGAGAGTGATTGTATCTTCAAGCTTTTTATAGGCTGTATATGTTTCTGATAGTTTTATCAGCAATGCTCATACTATTTTAATCGTTTAGTATATATTTATTTTAGCTTTAAAATAAATTGAATTAAAAACACCGACCGAGATTGACAAACAATTCTAATGCCAGTACTTCTAAAGTGGGTTAAGTTACGGTACAGTTGTCATCCCTTAGAACTCATGATGCGTCGCAGTTAATACACAACCGCTAGAGAATGCATAATTCATTACCATTATAGGCGTCGCCTGTATATATTTGCACACTTATATAATAATCGCCAGCTTCTTTGTCCCGAGTTATGCAAGAAAATAGGCCAAGCCGGCTATAATAAATATCTTTTTTAGTATAAAAACTGAATTTTGAATTAAAATCATTGCTATCTTGATTTATTTAATTTTTTGAATTCTGAATGTCTTATTTAATGTTATGTAATAGTATGTTCTGAATTCAAACGTTTGTATAAATGTTTGAATTTAGAATAGTCTTTCACACTTTTTATGTTGTCTGTTGTTCACCGAATTTACTAATAATATAAAAGCAAAAGTTGTTTTGTGTAGCGATAGATTTGACCTTGGAAGAATACCTTTTATTGCGAAAAAAGGTGTTGAAATGTAATTGTATATAAATTTGTCATTCTCAAGTAAGTATAAAAAAATATTACATGCCACTCAAACTATTCAATGCGGACAAAATCATGGGCATAAATAAACTAGAAAGGTACACTCACGTACACTATTTTCCAGTTGGTTCGCGGATATCTTGTCGAAATTTTACGTAGAAGTTAGCTCTTTCCGTAACCATTTCAAACTGTTTTTATTAATTTGAAACTTCGTAAATAGTATTAGCAATGATTTCCAAAACTGTACAACCGTTTATTGGCAAGTGTTTTCTGTCAATGTCAAATTTCGATCCAGAAATACTAAAGTCAGTAATATAGATAGACAAAGTAAAACAGTCACATCTGTCTTTATTTACCAACAATTCACTCTAGACTAGTTAAAATTCCTTCCTCGTCGCGAGAGCCAACTGTAAATAGTACAACGAATTTTGTATCAATTAAAGTCAGATTTTTCCAATAATTGCGACGATACATCAGCCGATGACAATTGTACATGCGTGAACTTTAAAAATTGGCTCCCGTTTCTCCTATTTTGGCGTCACAAGTCAGGGCGTCGTTGACGGGTTAATAAATCGTGGCGACGCGCGCGCCGTTCGATGTATGAAAATGTCTTAATGATACATGGAGATACCTTGTGATATATGCGCACGCATGTCGATCGTAAATCTGCTTTATCTTATTAATTGTAGAGGAAAGAGATAGTTGTGACGATTTCTTTTGCTTCCCAATTTACGACGAGGAAAACAAGTGTAAATAAGTGTCATTGCAATTTCTTTTTGAAACTGTACTTTGTACTGTAGAATTATTATTTCTAGTAGTATTATTTCTGCTATCTCAATGTTTTTCAATAGATTTTCTTTGTTTTATAATATTACGTTCTACTGAAGTATATGTTAATTTACATTTTTGAATGATGTTCCGATTTGTCAGTTTTTATAACCACTGTTTGATTTTTTGCAGTGACGCGCTCGTCGCGCCGGCGCCCGCGCACCTCATACAATATTAATGATCGACTGACGCCGATTAGCGAACGACCAATTAAACACGAATCGCACAAAAAGACAGTATTAGACAAACTGCATTGATTGATCTTAATCGTTTCGCTGAAATCATTGGCTATGCGTGCGCGCATGTAGCTTGCATATAAATGAATCACACGTATCTACAAAAACTTTCAATGTTTATTCCAAATTAGTCCAATCAATCTCATGTGTATTTATTTTTCTCTGATAGCTTATGAAGTTGTATTACGAGACACCTAAATTTATTATCAATGGTGGCTTAAAAAAATAAACGATATTTTTTTTTTCTAATATATGTACAGAATTGACTAAATTGAGGATCTTACAGTTTTCCGTCGACCAATCGTTGTAGGGTAAAATTTTTAAGAATTCATTTACTATTCAAAACCAGTACAATGAGAACACATAAATAAACAACTGGCGACTTATCGCATTGAAACGATAACTTCCAAGCAAATAATATATCCAATTTTTGTACATATGTTTTTATCCAGTACAGACTAGGCTAACTATTACTACCAACTGTGAAATAATCATTGTTAATAACTGGCTACCCCGCGAACTTTTTTATGAAGTCTTTTTTTCAACTTAGCTTTCTCTTCATAAAAACCTTCAGAGTTTGAGGAATCAATAAAAAAAAACTCGAATTGGTCCCGCCGTCTTCGAGTTTTGAGCCACAATTTTGCGAGTCATTTATAGCTACTCCATCATTCACGAGAACAAATGATAGTTAAAAATAATTAATAAAACCTTTCCCATAAATAGACTTATAAAAACGAAAATAAAACATTGTTGCGAGAATTTTGCAAAGCACTTTGCAAAACTTTTCCTACATCAAAGAACAGGTTACTAATACCCAAGTCATGCCCATAGCAAACTTTTGACAATCTAAACAAAAAATAAATAAATAAATCAGTGGCGCTACAACTTTTAGGTCAGTTTCATGATCATTTGTCAATTTAATGAGCAAGTAGTTGATCAGCCTGTGCCTTACACACGCTGTTTTTGAGTCTAAGGCAAGCCGGTTTCCTCACGATGTTTTCCTTCACCATTCGAGCGAACGTTAAATGCGCACATAGAAAGAAAGTCCATTGGTGCACAGCCGGGAATCGAACCTACGACCTCAGAGATGAGAGTCGCACCCTGAAGCCACGAGGCCAACGGTCATGTATTACAAACTAAACACCAACTCACAAACCCAGCGTTAGTACTTACTGGAAAACAATTATGACACTATCATCTCTACACTTAATTACCGTTAAGTGACGATTTGTTTGTGACGGGAACAAAAAGTTGTCTATGTCTAGTAGGGCAGGGGCTAATGCTTGTCTAATGAGGACATATGAAGGAGCATTGCACGAATATCATAACTAAGATGGCTTGGTGACCTGACGGGGCTCCGTGTTGGTATTTTAATATCTGTGTATCTAGGTGTGGGATGCTCATGTTTTTATGGGGCTATCTCATCTTAGTGAGCAAAGTACTATATAGACTTTAGAGCTACGAATAACAAGTCAAAAACGACGGCATCGTTTAGAACAACATACCGGTTATATTGACCAAAATCAAAGGTCCCGGCTGAATTCTATTGTATTAGGTACTTAATGACAACGTCATCGGCTGTTAAGAGTATCGGTTTTTATGACCTTGTGTATTCTTAGATTAATCAAAATAGCACTAAATTATTAATTAGTTTCTTGTCTCCATCCATTTTATTCTATTTTCATCATAGTAGTAGTAGTAGTAGTAATCATACACTTATAAACTATGTAAAAGATATAATGAAATAAATAAATAGACCTTTTTAGGTCTAGGCCTCAAATTTCTGTATCTGTTTCATGATTATTTGTCAATGTATTAGGTAAGAAGGTGATTAGCCTCCTATGCATGACACACGCAGACTTTTTATTTATTACAGAAATACATACGTTATCCTATCCATTTTGGGTCTAAGGCAAGGCAGTTTCCTCACGATGTTTTTCTTCACCGTTCGAGGGAATTTTAAATGCGTACATAGAAATAAAGTCCATTGGTGCACGCCGGGGATCGAACCTTCGACCCCAGGAACGAGAGTCGCACGCTGAAGCCACTAGGCGAACTCAGCTTAGACATGTAAAAGATTTGCACGTGAGAAAACGACATCAGACCATGCTTCCTCGTAACATTGACGTAAATCTCATATCCTCATAGCATATCCATCAAGAGTTATTCTCCAACGCTTAAAATTATGACTTAAAAACCAACATTGTTGGGAAACGTCTAAATAACTCTTCGTAGAAGCAACAGGAAACAAATAAGTATTCGTGCGAACAAACCGATCAAAACCGCTACGCTCTTGCATTTCAATAATATTTCCGATCAATTTATGGCAACAATCGATTCGTATCGAGTTATCGAATAAGGGCGGCGAGTGAAATCGAGCCACTATTTCTATGGACGTCAAAACACCGTGTAAATTGTTTTAATCGAATATAAACGTCAGCCTGTATCGATTCCGGCGTATTCAACTCTTTTATCTACTTTACTGTTTCGATTTTATAGGCGACAAGCGATATTGACTTTATGCCCTTGATTGAATACACAATTTTAAGCTTGGTTAGTAACAGACTTCAAAATTCTAGTTATAACTGCTTCTTTATGTGAAAAAATACAAGTAGTTTTGATAAAGAATTTAAATGGTGTATACATTACGACACATGCGTAGTGTCGTAGCACCAGCGGCGTTATAATTAATTAGGTTTAGGTTTAAAAAGTCTTTCTCAAAAAAGACAAAAAATGTAACATACATGAGAATAATACTTTAGATTAACATAACATTGTAGTCGTTCTTAAAATAATCACAAAAAAAGATAGCCGTACATGCTTATTGCATGTGCCTGCCTTAAAAGTAAAAGTAACCAAAGAAATATGAATTAAAAGTAATTATAAGAAATTAATTTGTCTAACATATTCACTTAAAAACGATTTAAATGAATTGAAAGAAGTAATGTTTTTTATATTTGTGGGTAGTTATATTTTTTTCAGGTTAAATATCCCGTAGTCCAATGTTCAAGTAAATTAATATCTGTTCTTTTAACAGATTTTTCAGTGTACTTCAATCCTAACGGAACACCATCGTTGAAACTCATCAAAAGCGCCGCTTTGCATCTGGCGGTTTTTTGCGTGAAATTATCCGGAACGGTCACGAACCCGCGACTAGGGGGTCAATGCACCCGCGAAAGAAATATCAACTTCATAGTATCGCATCGGCCCGGGAAATGATACAGAGCGTGATACAATCATCATAGCGACAGAATACAACGCAGCGTAACGTAGCAAAATCTTAAGAGTAGCAGGCTGAACAAACAACAGCATATCCTTAGATAACCGACCTACGTCGTCTCTTGGTTTGGATATCTCGATGATCAGCTGGTCCCACATAAAGGTGATGAAACCGCCTTAACAAACGCTCATTTGAGTAAAACGGACTTCTACGTGATAGGGTTAGAATTTACTATTCTGCCTCAACATCCGATGATAACATTTATGCCAACCGTGTTTGTCATGCAACCCATTTTTAAGAAGAATCCAAGATGGGACTCCACACTAAGAAAAATCATATATTCACTAAGTATAAAGTAATTTCTTCTATTTAATTACATACAATATTTCCCAATTTAAATTTTTATAGTAATGCTTTGTAATGTAAATTTTGTATTAGACATTTCTGGGAAGTTTAAAAAGTGCATGCATCGTGTGTGTTTCGCGGATCTCATCAAAGTCAGACCGACAGACTCCACGCGTTTGGAGTTCGCGTGAGTGCGTGCGAGATTGCAAGATATGCCGAAATTGGGTGGCCGATTGTTAGGGATGTGGTACACAATACGAAAATCCAACAAACAATTAAAGTTGCTAAAGATTTCTCACAAAATATATCATCCCTGAAAAGAAAAAAATACACTTGACGTTTAAAATGCCTCTTGAGGTATATCTTAAACAAGTATACTGGGTTTCTACGCCTAGGTATGAGCTATTGCACTTTGTCCTACTTAATATATCTGTGATTTATAAAACATTAGTGAGAGAATTCAACATAAAACAATAATCTATAAAATTACTATGCCATACGAGTCCAGACGTACCGCTAAATCCCAATTCTGAATTCTGCGTCCTTAATAACAATACTAGTTAGAATGAATTGCTTAAGTATATCCTTTCCTTAATAAAATTAAACAACAATAACCAAAGGTAACATAATCCGTGTGAGAGCCTTTGTAATACCAACGCGGCGGTCTCTTTGATATTTCTCCCAAAAACTATGTTACATTATGTACACGTTTGAAACTTATTATATTGATCTAACGCTGGTATATGTATTTATTCTATAATTTCGATTGTTCATTAAATTAAATCAATTAAATATATAATTTTTAAATTATTTCAATGTAAAAAAAATAGCAGTTTTTCATATGTTGCATTGA
Source organism: Pieris napi (assembly GCF_905475465.1). Taxonomy (NCBI): domain Eukaryota; kingdom Metazoa; phylum Arthropoda; class Insecta; order Lepidoptera; family Pieridae; genus Pieris; species Pieris napi. The sequence goes on from NC_062245.1 coordinate 9,520,447, forward strand.
TATTCACACGTTAGTCTTGAACTTGGCAGTCAGTCACATTTGACTATCACAATAGGTGTAAAAAAATTGGTCAAAGAGCAAACCACTAATTAAATCTTCAGTTCAATAAAACAAGAAAACAACCTCTAACAATCATCATCATCATCATCAACTCAATCCTTTTTGATGCATTGATTCCATCTCTTCCTGGCCCTGTCTCTTGGCGTTTTCTACTAAGGCGACGTCCACTGAGTCATGGTCTTTGGTACCCTTGTCTCCGGCGTTTACATCCAAGTGGCCTGCCCATCTCAGTCTCTGAATTCATGGTTTACACGTTCATTTATTTCATTGTTCATGAAATGTCCATATTTCCCATCGATTTACCTTCTTACTCCTGATAATTAACTATTCGGGTCAATAAGATGTACTTAGCCGCAGAAGTATGTCCCCATACGATAACACTTTACGCCTACGAACTAATAAAATACAAGACAGATAAAACCCATTCAAGACAGGCGACCGCCCGCGGTTTCTGATAATTTTATAGAAAATTTCTTTTCATAACAAATAGGTGCCTTGATGTGGGTTGGACACGGAATCGTTTGTGTGGGTCTATTTCCTGTTAAATCGCTATAATAAATTATTGAAATTAAAGCTAATTTTGAGTTATTATGATACCGTTGTAAATGAAATTGGACCAAAAGGACGGCTAGCAATTTAATATCTATTTCAGAATAAACATGCACACATGCAACATACCTTTATCATTTTGATAATATTACTGATTTCTATTTCAACAAAATATGTTTATATTTATCTTCTACTTTTCTACTTTAAGTTCAAGTAAATAGTTGTTTTTTTTTAAACATGTGTATTTACTATGACATCATAAAAAATTACGATCTAGCCTAACATAAGATTAATAAGTCATTTAAGTCTAACCCAATTTAGTAAAAGGGATATTTAACATAAGAAAGTGTCCAATAACACTACTTACAGTCTCTAAAATGGAAAACACCCTATGCCTGTTTTATTTATATTTAAAAAAAAACATTGAAATATGACAGAGTTAATAAAAATGGGTTTATAATAACTAAAATTACAAAATTCTATATTGCTTCTCTGTTTTATTCACTTCAAAATATTCATTTGAGTGCATAGAAACACCTCCAGAGCTTCAATAGGGCAAGGATAAATCAATCTAGAAAGCGGTAACGTGATCCTCCGCGTAGGTTTAACTTGACATGGATACGGGATATAAGCTTTAAAAATCTAAGACATTTATATTTTCATAACAATTCATTCTATATATAACAATATTTTACAGTGAATATACTATATATAAAAATCTATTAAAAATTGTGACTAGATTCTTTTTTATGGGACAGGAGGCAAAAGAGCAGGCGAGTCACTTTGAATAAAGTGATAACCGCCGCCCAGGGATACCTGCAACTCCGGGGTCTAGCGGGTGTGTTGCCAGCCTTTCAGGGAATATTGCGCTCTTCTCTGTTGCATTCTAACGTTCGATTCTTAATCCAATATCGTTTTTATTTAATTAGCCGATTCGATGTATTTGGATGTTTGGTTTATGGAATTTTAAAGGAAACTTACAACAATATATCAGAATATAGATACCACACATTATATAAATAAAATAAGCCTTTATTCCTGCACCAATCGCCAACGCCTCAACACACACTATAACACTATAACTAATTTTTAAAGTATGTTTTTGTGTATGAAGCCAACAAACTGCAAAGGTATCAAACATTAACAAATACATCAAAATCTAAGGTTTCATAAACTTAAAATCAAATAAGTTCACCTACCTCTATTTTTATGGTTTCTGAAAATTAATTAAGGATTAAAGATTTTGTTACTGTTTTGAAAAGTGACATGTAAGTCTAATACTTCTAATATTGTCTTTGTTTTATACATATAAAACACACAAACATACAAACATATTTAATGAAGGTCGTGGTCTCTTGACGATTGGCATTGATAGTCGGAAAAAAGTATCAAATTCGCGTTTATTAGATAAAGTTTAAAAACTAATCTAATGTAATATTACAACGTCTAATAAAGATATTGTATAATATAAATTGATTACATATATATTACCTTGTTGCCTTTATAACAGCTGCTAAACCACAATATCTGTTCTCATATATCATGAGTTCAGGTAGCCGTGTCTTCACTGACGTTACACAAACTGCAGCAACTGGCTAGCCTTTAAGGCTTTCTATACTCTATGTCAAAAATATCTATGTTTGCAACCATTTTATTTCTTTATACAAAAGGAGGCAAATGACACCCATTTTAGTATGTTGCCGGCTCTTAAGGGAGGTACGCTATTTTTTTTTAATACTTGGAGGTCGTATTTATTCTTCAATATTAATAATCTCATGTTAGTATGTATTCTGTTAAATGAAAATTCATAATTTCTGTTTACTTTAAACAAAAATATCGGTGAACTTTAAAAGGACTCATAAGGCTGGTTTAGATTTAACCTTCAAGTTAATATAAGTAATAAGTAGAGCAATTTATACAATTACACCTTTACCATATAACGCGTTTAATTATCACAATTTTACCGTTATTAGACCGTTTATACAGAAATTTTTTAAACAATTGAATTGTAATGAATAAAACGCTATTCTAAAAGTAAACAAAAGACAAACAAAACAAACTGAATCATACAAAAATCCATTGTATGAACGCCTAAATATAAATTAATGACTCGAATAGTTGTTTACTAGAAATTCGCAAACTTACACACAATCTCACTTACCGCGCAAGGCTACTTGTTAGCGTATTTCTGTTTAACTTCCGACACGGAAATGTATATTATTGAATTTAAATTACGATTTGCTGTATACAATGTTTAATGTCAAAGCTTAATGCACTAGTAGTCTAGTCGACAAGTTGAAAATGGAACAAAATAGAGATACTACTCTTAAAATTATGTGCGATAGCTCATTGGATCCGGAATGACGTCTAGAAAAATGTGCTAAAAGCGTGTATTAGCACATAAAAAATTGCAAAAGTTATAGACCATTAAAGATGAAAAAATAATGGCATTGAAAGAATGGTATAGAAAATTTTTTTTTGTAAATTTTTTGATTATCATGAATATTACTTTTATTTAAAATTAAAATATTTTTTTTCTATACTTTGTTATATATGGTTGTTTTTGTTAATTTTAGAAGTTTTAGAAAAAAAATAAACAAAAGTTGAATATTTGTTTATAACAAATTGGTAAGTTAATAAACAATAGAATTGTTGATTAAAAAAAAATTTTTTTCTGTTACTTTATAGAAGACTGTCAATTATGATTTTTAGGAAAAAAAAAATTCTTAACTAATTATTTAAACAATAGAAAATTAAAAAAAAACGATCATAAACAATTAAAAATTGTTATTAAGGACAAAATTTTTTTTTTAAAAATCATAAAATTTTTAATGTAATAAAGTTGTGTTAAATTTTTTTTTAAAAATATTGATTTAATCAATTTGTTTAAAAAAAATTTATCAACAAATGGCGGGAATTTTTTCTTTTGCAAATCAATAAATTTTCTGTATGAATAAGAAAACGATTATATGATGATTTAGAAAAAAAAAATTTTTTTTAACATCATTACATGGATTTTTAAGTTTTTGTTTAAGTAAAAAAATTGTTATAAACAAAGTATAAATATTTTTTTAACTTTTATGGCACGATCTTGTTAAGTATGTATGTAAGAAAGGCTCTACGAAGCGAAATATTTTTACGACCATTATTTAAACATTTTTTTTCACTTACAATTAAGACGGTCGTTCGAGAAAATTTCGTTAGTTTACAATTATTTAACTTGTTGAAAAATTAACTTTAAGTAAAATTTTCAACGGGAATAAATTAATTATAGTGTTCAAAACACACCATAATTTTTTCAAATTTAAAAAAAAATATTCAATACCTTAAATAAATTAATTAATGTGCCGTAGTCGCTTTTGACGCCACGCGCGAATCCTAAAAATGTCAACCGCAGACCTATTTTCAGCGTTAAATTAACATTATAAATAATGGAGATAGAGTTCTGGGAGTCAGGAGTGTTTTATTAGAAATTTCCTCCTCTTTCAGAATATTTATTTGAAATTTCTTAAATATTAATAGTTTATTAAATATTGGCAAAAAACTAAATGCCATTATTTTTTCATCTTTAATGGTCTATAACTTTTGCAATTTTTTATGTGCTAATACACGCTTTTAGCACATTTTTCTAGACGTCATTCCGGATCCAATGAGCTATCGCACATAATTTTAAGAGTAGTATCTCTATTTTGTTCCATTTTCAACTTGTCGACTAGACTATAGGCTCGTTAGACAGCCTTTTAAAACAAAAAGGCATTTTGACTAAGAAAAATATAATTTATAAGTTGTATCAGCTTTCTTTAGGGAGAAAGATTCTCGTATCGGAGAAGAAAAATGTACACAAACTTTGTAAAGGTTCTTTCACTGTAGCATCTGGATTTGTATTTTGTTAACTCTGGTTTATAATTCGCGCTCATTTTCATTTAATTTTACGTCATCGAAATAACCTGAGATAAACACGTAGTACATAATTAAATGAGCATTAACGACTATTGTCCCTAATACACCGAATACCACAAGTGAAACTTCACAGGTCAATTATCGCCTTTACAACTCACTAAATAATGTACAAAATTGCATCAATAAATACCGTTGCTTAACTTGAAATATTCGTGAGGTTATTTAAATATAAAATCTATGTTAACGGAAAAAGGTTGATACTTGAGTGACATGTTTTGCTGAAACCACCGTTCAAACGATGGAGGCTCTTTGGCACCTCATAAGAATTAATGTTTATTGTATCGGAAGGGATTAAACGGTTCGAAAGTGGTTTTGACACGATAAATGCATTAAGAACACAATAGAATACTACAGCGCACTGTTATGGTGACAAAATATTTTATTGAAATTATGTTTTGTCAAAGGAGTGACCATTTCCTTTCGCTTTTCACTTTGATAATGCATAAGGCGATGTGGATGACTAACGATCACTATTACGTAATATTAAATCACTAGTCAAATCTCTAGATATTTCTAATATCTGTGATACGAACAATAAAATTAAGACATCGAAGATTTTCTTTGTAGGTAAGTGAAAATGTTCAGAATGCGTTTCGATAACTAAGCGTCTTTAAAATTTGAGTTTGATAAATAAAATTTAATTGAAATAAAAATAATCTTAATTATGGAATTAAGATACAATGTTGTTTACTATTATTTATGATTCGATGTACTTGCGTACTTTAAAAATTTAATTATGACAGTACGCAAGCTCTAAAGTTGCCAACAATAAAATCGGCCAGATCAGTTTCTAGTTGATAGTTTGATAACAGGCTATAAAATTTGTATTGGATTCGTAGCGGTGCACCAAAGTATTAGAAGAAGTAAGTTACTTTATTTATAACAAAGATACAAGGTCGTATTATATGGTAGTGATTTCTATCTCTTCCTCATAAAAACTTAAAATTATTAAGGAAAGGAAAACGTATGATCTAAGCTAAGTTTTATTACAAGAACATGAGATTTATAGATGTAACAATGATGATGAACAATGATTAAGGAATTCATAATGTGTGTCTTTCTAATAAATACGTTTATACGTTTTATTCCAGCAACACAGCCTTCGTTGAATTAACTTAAAACGGCGATCACGCAACATCTGAATAAATGTCTCGTTATATATAACTTATACTGTTAAGAGCGTACTACAAATTAGTTATTTATTTAAACTAACATTTTCTTATTAAAACATTAAATATTCGAACAGTGTTCTTTGGACTTCAATTTCCATACTATTTGCTGTTAAATAATCTCTCAAAGTACAAACTGTATTTCAGAGACAAATTAACCTACGAATTTCGTGTTTATTCTAAAGAAAAACATACAGAAGTATACTTCTGTATCTATAGATTACCGAACGCCAATCATATTTGAATAGACAAGTACACACAACAGGCATGGAAAATTTTGTCATAGTTTTCCCAGCTACCTCCGCCAGGACTCAGGCGGTTTAACAAAAGGCAGTGTTAAGCTGCATAATGCTTAACAGTAAAAATGCCTTCGTAACACATCATCGCATGACAAACAGAACTCCGTTACTTGTTTGTCAATGGATTCCATAGCACTGAGCCATGCTGGCGACCAAACAAACCGATACACAAGCCATTCTCGTCTTTATTACCAGGCCGTACGGTCGAGTGTAAAAAGATAAGAATCTAGACAAACAGACGCTGAGCTTTTTCGATGCATCACATAAGCCAATTCTCCGTAATTATTACGCGGCTCGCATAAAATAGGTTGTAATTAATTTCGATGTATTGCAGGTGTAGATCAGTGTGCTGTTCAGTATTCTACATACATCTCTTGACTACATTTGAAAATTACGAAATTAATTGATAATTTGCCTACGGTAGCAGTAAAGCAAATTTTTGCCACGGTGTTTTTCTCTGACCCCAAATGACGGTAAATTTGGACTGAGTAATTGATATACCTTATTTGAGATGTTCCAGGAGGTTTTCTTTTCTTACCTGTAAAAGAAAACAACATGTTAGAATGATCATCGAAGTTAAAATTAACAAAATTAATACAATACACAATACCATACGAACTGCCTTTATTATGGCAGACGCCAGAAATTTCATGATAAATGCTTGTCTGCAAAGTTACCAGTATCATGAAATGTACCAAAGATGGTGAATGTTGCCAAATGTAAGCGGATAAGAGTTTAAGTACACTTTGGCAATAAGCCAGAACAGGCGAATACCAAAATTTTAAAATGTCGTATATTATGGCTTACAAAGCTATAAAAAGCTTAGCCAATAAAGTTTATCCATTTACTAACATTTGTATATGGTAAAAAAATATGTTTCTTCTAAGTAATTCATTAAATTTTACTTAGTAAACAAACATTTGCATAAAATTATGTAACCTGTCTTACTGCAATTAAATAAAAATGAATTTGCATATTAGACATACATGGCATAATTCCATACAAACGAAGGCTTCATGCAACATATTATTAAAATATTTAAATCATCTTGTAATGTCTTTATCCAGAGCTAGCACTCCTTTTTTAATCCATCCATATTTAAGCTATAATTTATTCTCACATATGTATATTATACATATAGAATTAATTATCGTAATTCAAACTTTTTTATTATATATAAATGCGTAAAGATTCGTCCTAAAATGTTAAAAGTTTGAGAAATACTCTAAAAATATATGTATTTCAAGGATTCCGGGAAAGGTCTGGAACACAACATTAACCGCAACAATAAAATTACCATATAAAAATTTATTTTATTCATAATAAGCGGAACCGAACTGACTGTCTCTGCTTAGTCAACTTGGCAACGTTATTGCATGTAACATTTTATGTAGTGTAACTGCCAACTGGACTTGAGAAAAAGACTACGTATATGCTTTGTTGTGGTTAATTATAGTACTGTATACGAGTACAACACAATTAGAAGAAAATACAAATTAAATCGTGATTACGGTAATAAGTGTGATGTCTTATCACATAAGGTTTTTATTTGATTAATATTTGTATAATAAAATGTTCTAGTTATATCTTCTATAATATACCTATAGGAACTTTTTCGTAAACACTTGCTGCTATACCAAAATATCTTTCGTAAGCTCAAAAATAATTCACGTTATAACTTCTACTTTTGCAATAATTGGCTCAGAGTAATAAAACCCAATCGGTGAAGCAATATACGATTTTTTATTATTCCCGAGATTTACAACGCATGCCAATCCAAGGATATTGGATTAATACGAATGTAAATTCAATTTATAGGTACACTTTTGAGTATAAAAGGAGCTAGGGATGGTAAAATGGCTAGTTAAACGTAGACCAGTTTAAAGTACATGATCGAAATACACACAAAATATAGTTATATTTATTTCCAACTCACAAATATACAGTATTTACAATATTCTTAACCTTAAACTACCTATTCAAACTTTGATTTTGTTCCTTTTGGAGACAAGCGCTAATTAAAGAATTAAGTGGGCGCCTAGTAGTTAGGACCGGTGACCCCAGAGCTGGTGCTATCTTAGCTGAACGACTTAGTATCGCAATACATCGAGGAAATGCTGCCAGCATTAAATATACACTGCCACAGGGTCAACACATCATAATTTTTTTTTTTTATTCATTAATTTTTAAATATAATACTATGTTGGTTAAGAATATTGTACAAACAAAACAAAAATAAAGACAATTTGAACATTGCCTATATCTGACATGCACATTTGCGTAGCTTCCATATTCACATTTATGGGGTAGCAGCAGTGATGTGTCATATTCGATCTACTACCGAAAAGATCCTGGTGAGATAAAAATCTGCATTTTACCAATACGCAAAGTAGAAGACTGGTCATCGCTTTTGGGTCTTATGTAATCAAAATCAACCTGGGAGGTGCTTTATTGATCATTATCCGAGGATTAAAATATGCCCACTGAGAATAACACCACCGTTTTGCCTATAAATGACCGTATATTGTAGTATTACGTAAAATTCAATCGAAATTATTCCGTTAAGGTAATTCCACAGTTGACACAATTTACCGAAAATAAATTTGCATTATCTATATATATTGTATGCGTTTTTATATGCAAGCTTACGCATAAGTTTAGCTTAAACGGCGAAGCATTGTATACGAGTGAATAAACGGTAGATAAATCATTATTACAAGTCGATGCTCTCCGGCCATCGGCTATTCAAAATATTCAATATTCATATGCATTGATTGTCATTTACTAAGAGACTATCTAGTCTGAGAGCTGTTTTATCCTATGTACACCTGGTTATAGTAAATAAAAATACCTATGGCATAAATATTATATAGGAATTGCTGTACTTTGTCTTCCTTCTTTTATTACATTAATTATTATTATTACAAGGAATTATATTGTTTCTCGACAAGAGCCTCTTCCTAATGTCACCACTTTGATATGTGAGTAATAATAAAATAACAGTAATTATCTGACAAATTAATGTAATAACTAATAACGTTATTAATTCAAAATATTTAATTTAAAAAAATACGAAATTCTACTTTTATTTAAATTGGCGAGTATTCTGGAGGTTACATTTTATATGTATACCAAACAATAATCTCGGCAGTTTATTATAAAAATTATATTAAACAGAGTTTAAACGTTTCATAGATCATAAGTCACATAAGATCACAATACAGATAAATCGTTAAATATATCATTGTTTGTTATAACTCTGTCTTTATATACCAGGAATGCAATTTAAGGTGAGCTAATAATAACATTACAAATTAGATGTCGGACACAACAATTAATTAATTGTGGTCTCCGAGACTATGCGCACACGCATTTGGAAGGTATTATCTCTGGCATTAAGTTCCGGAAGAGAACGTTATGCGAAGCTATCGATCATGCTTTGTTTGTGGATAGTGCATGACCCTAATGAAGTATTTGACGTCACAAAGTGCTTTTGACATTATAATTAAGATAGGCATGTCTTTAATATATACGGTTGTTTTTTTAATAATCAAAGGTAATTTTCCATATAACTCGGTAAACGCAGCACCTCTAAACGTAGTGCCTTATATGCACAGTGGTTCCTGGAACCCTGGACACCACCAGGCCAGAAATATGTTCGGGGCTCAGACCCGCAGGTCTTGATTGATGTTTATGTTGGATATAAGCCCGGGTCACTTTGGTTAAATGGCTTGGCGAACCCCGAGGGCTCATCTTAAGAGCGTGATGTGTGTGGAGGGCTGAGATGTTTTAAGTGGGTTCCCTTCTGAATAGAGCCTTTGAGTGTAGACCCAGCGCCACGGTCCCCGCGTCAAATACGACATCCATGGCTCGAGCGTGCCTAAGCGCATTCACCTCATTAAAAAAAAAGTTCCCACTCCTATAGACACATTTCCTTCACATTGAAATTTTAGTTACACTCAACATTTTTAATAAGGTTAAAATCTCGTGGATGAAGCAATACCTAAAATCTTAATCATTGACATAGTTTAAACATAATATTTTTTATACATTTTACAATAATTTATGACCCTTCTGTATGGCGCCAGATAAATGGATCATTAAAAAAGCAAAAGTAAGTCACGGACTTAAGAATGACCTGTCAAAAGTGACATAGGTTTAAAATAAGATCGTGCAATGTTGCTGAGCGAATGATTTGACAAGATCATAAGAGCCATGGAATGTGAAAACACATATGCATATATATGTTTTTAATCATACCTATTGGGTCACAGAATATCTATATAAATAAAAATTAATTGCAAAATTTGTTGGACCGAGTAGTTGTTCGAGTATTTTGTCAAATTCCTTGAACTCTGAGGAAGGTTTTTATGGAGAGAAAAATTGGAAAATTTATTAAAGCGGAACGTACTCCGCAGAGGCAGCTAGAATATAATTTATAAAAATACAGTGTAAACTCTTTATAACGTCATTCGTTATAAGGAAGAACTGTCTATAACGTAAAAATCATGGTTTTACCCAATACCCATACATTAATTCTTCATTCCCTATTGTTACTATTATATATTGGTTACTTGAAATTCGTTATATAGAGTTTACACTGTATTATCAAAAGACAAATTCTTTTTTTTTATATTAGCTAAACTATAAAATCTTACCGACGAGAAATATAAATAGAAATAAAAGAGACGAAAGTCCGTCTCCAATGAGATATATATCTGTCTTAATCTTAATCTAAATATATTTTGTAGACGAGATCATGATCCTGCGGCCTTTTGTGCAATGACCACGAAAACATGTCGCCAGAAATAGAATTTAGGACCTCCGAATTTAAAGAAATAATAAACTTAGTAACGGTAGTAACGGAGGTCATATTTTATGTTTTGTATTTCTAACTATTGAGAATACTCTAAAATTAATTTCAACGCTCAATATTCTGGCGTCTACTCTATACAAAAAGATTTCAGAACTACTTAATTAATATACTGTACTATACATTTTCCTCAGACATCAAATGAATCTAATTATTATTTTAATGTCATGTGTACTTAAATAAAATGTGTGCATTATGTATATTACTCGGGCCATCATAATAGCAGGATACGACTTGTACGCTGAGTAATAAAAATAAATGACACATATCTCGTCTGTCAACATTAAGTATTTTTTACCCGATATAGATTATATACAGCAACACAATCCTTCTTTTGTTTCGATACAAAATACTTTACAATAGCGTAGTATTTGGGTCGAATATGGGCTGAGATTAATTTTGAAAATGGAACGAGGAACTGCGCATAGGATATAAATTCTATTTTTAAAAACCGATTCCTTTTGTCCAAAAAGATAGGTTTTGTTAAAAAGAAACTCATTTTTCTCTTGAGTACAATCGCTATCTCGTCGAATTCGCTAGTATTAAGGATAGGTACTTCATTTATCACTTAGATAAAAAATTCAATTCTATAGACAGCATATTATGCACACGCGTAAATTTGTGACATATATATAGAAGTACGTGTTGATATCTAAATGTTGTTTTAAAGCAATGGCATTCTGTACTTTCGTAACTTTTGTCCAACTAAGGTTAGGTTAGTTATACGCATAGATGCGAAAACAATTCACGTTAAACAATCAAAAAATTCTTTAAACACACCTTAATAGAACGTTAATTAAACAATAACAATTGTATTCTCAATCAACTGAATAAACGCATAGCTTCATAAATCAAGCTTCATTAGCCCACTTTAAACTTTTCCATAGAAACCTCATTTTCATTTAGCGCCTACAATTTCGAAGTGAAATTGAAATTGAATGAATGAATTTGAATTAAATCATTGATGTGATTTAGCAAACCAGATTCAAAACTAGTTATAGCAAAGTCGTTTGTAAAAAATTAGAACGAGGTTGCGATCAACGATTTAAGTGAATTCCCATAACATTTTTACTTACTTTTAACTACTGAGGTGGTAAAAATTATTTTATTTCGAACTAGCTGGCCTGGCGAACATCGTACCGCCTTATTTACCGCCGTATTTTTTTAAAATACTTATTCTGCTATTCGGGACACCGGTCTAGCTAAGATAAAAAAAAGAAAGTTGATAAGACAACAAATACATTATGTCAAAAAATAAAAATTTACCTTCCCGGAACCCCTCCACTAACACTTGAACTTTATGATATGGTATTAAAGTTCAAATTGACTTTTAAGTATCTTTACGAATATTATGTATGGGAATATAGAAAAGTATTGTTTTTAGACTTTTTCACTCAATTTTTTAAATTTTTCTCTCCGTAAGAACCATCATCGTACTTCAAAGAATATTATAAAAAAAGAATTGGCCAAATCGTTCAAGCCGTTTTCATGTTATGTCGTGACAACGAAAAACGGGATTCATTTTTATATATATAGATAGGCAAGTAACTATCTGCCTTACCAGTTTCCTCATGATGTTTTCCTTCACAGTACGAGAGGGTGTTCAATGCGCACTATTCAATGATAGGTGGTAAAATTAAGACCAAAATGGTGAATGGGTGGGCTCTTCTTAGCGTACACTATGCGAACACATTAGAGCGAAGTTTCGACTCTTTTTCATATTCCGTCCCAAATATGTCATTTTAAATGTAAAAAAATATTCAAAAGTCTAAATAGATTAAAACTACATTTGCAATCTATGTATGTCATTTTTAGACGATATTTAACTAATCATAAAAACTATATAACAAATTATTGTGATACGTTTTATATGAAATAAAAAAAAACCTGTATTCGAGTACATTAAGTTAATGTTATTATTTAATATTAGTACACGACCTCAGACGAAAGACCTCCAAATTCTTCCATTTGTCTCTCATCTTCACTACTATTTATTTTTTTATGCTCACTGGGGCATTCCAAGTAAGGGTCTTTTTGACCCATCTATCATCACAATCGCGAGCAATGAGACCGCCCACTAACTTTTTTGAGTGTGTTATTTTAATTATGTGTTTATTTTAAATAATATATTTTCAAGTCTAAAAATATTTTAAATTCTATAGAAATGAGAACAAAAATTAAATTTCCATTTTAAATAGCAACATTATGCCTAGATGTTAATTTACCGTAGCCCCGCAAGCTCCGTAATAACTTCCCTGTTGTGCTTAATGAGAACATCGCTAAACAACTCCGCAATTTTCATCTCCGATACAGTTACCATCACTTCCCAGAGGTCAGCTTTTTATTGTTCGTATTAAGTAGGTATGCGTATTAAACTCCTTAAGATTTTCTATAGAATTAATTTATTTTATAACTTTATAACGGCAAAAAAATAAATTTGAGATTGCAGAAAGAATCTTAAAAAATACTCTTTTGACATATTAAATGTAAGCTATTTATTATAATCACTCGCAAATCTTTATTTAATGTAAACACTATAAACTTGTCATTAATTATCACTAATTCCACGATTTCGAAGCCTACAAAATCGCACTTAAACTATTAAACCCGAGAGATTAGAAGATTTTTGCAAAGTTATAAAACCATCATTAATATTTGTCAACATTCGAAAGCGTTTAAATTCACTTAACCTAAAACAAAGAATCCATTAACTAAATAGAGATTAAATTCTACTTAAGAAATGAGAATTAATACTTGTCAAAAACAAAAGACTCGTGATGGATGCGCGTGCGAATAATTTATCGTTAAGCACAATGACAGTATTATCAATAAACATATTTTAAACCGAGATTACAGATGTTAAGTAACATGTCTTGAATAATAAGACACGCAAGTAATAAGTATAAGCCTGTGTTTATATTGGAATAACAAGAGGATATACATTGATACTTTTTTATCAGAAACTAGCTGTACCTTAAAAAAAACTGGTACTTATGTATTAACGTCACCGCGGCAAAAATTCTGGTACGGTTTGGTTAGGTATACCTATTAATATATAAATATTTTATTTAAATAACTGTTAGAATAATAACCCCTAACCACTTTCACGCACCGGAAACAGTTATTATTTAAATAAAATATTAATACTACCTTAATTAAATAAAAATTATTAAATAAAATATTAATTTTTTCAGCGGTGACATTAATACGTAAGTACCAAAAAACAGATCGTGACTGGCAGATAAAGGGCACCAGACCTCGAGGCCAATCCTTTACTCGCTGGACCGATCAAGTAAAGGCCATTACGGGTCTTACCATAACCCAGGCGCAGAGGCTTACTGAAGACAGGGGAGAGTGGAGGAAGTTGTACGGCGGCCACTAAAACGTCCTTCAGAAATGAAGAGTGCGACTGAATAAAAAGCTGTACCCGTATTAATTCGGTCGTGACACAAGGACTTTCTCAATGAATACGTTATCTAGTATTTTTACATATTTGTCCTGACCATAACGAGTACGAGAAAAATATTATTATGCAACTTGGTGTTACTGCACTAAGTTGCCAATCATAATTTTAATTTCATAATGTGACTCTGATGTGCCTTTGTAATGTAGATACAACTGCATAAATCTCGTATATTAAAAAGAATTACAAAGAGATATATCGATATATTAATTCTACGATTCCAGGTCGCCGGTCCACATAACAATATTTATCCACTAAGCTTGTGAATAGAAACCCTACCCCACGATCGTTGACACATCAACCGCAAATGAGCATAGAAAATGTAATCTCCTGATTTCCTACATTCAATGTTATTATAAACAAAGAAATATATTTACATAATATTATCATAAGACTTAAGAATCTGTGAAAACAATTTATTATCGTAATATGTATTGTAGTAATTTTCCTTTCCCATTACAATTTTTCCGCCATCATGTGGAATCAGCTACCCGCTGTATTTGCGAACAACTTCGACTTAGGGTCCTTCAAGAAAAGAGGGTAACAATTCTTATGAGGCCGGCAACGCACTTGCGAGCCTTCTGGCAATGTGAGTGTCCATGGCCAGGGGTATCACTTAACATCAGGTAAGCCTCCTACCCCTTTGCCCACTTTATATATTTATATATAAAAAAACAAATAATCGCTTCGCTAAAGCAAACCTTGTAACAACCCAAGTGAGAAAAATTTCATTTTTGTAAAACTTATTGAATACTTAATATAAAATGGATATTATATGGTCTATTATATAAATAGAAAAACCTTATAAAACCTTTCAACCAATTCTTCTTCTTGAAAAACATCCCCAGATTCATTACGATGTCGTGTCGAAGTCGAAAGGGCAACAATTTACATCGGATTAACTTTTAAAAGGTTGCCAAAGGTACCATCGCCTACAATATGACCAACGTATGAGCGATTTCGCATCTTTAGCATGACAAAGCGATGCTCATTTGCATATTTTATTTTAAATATTTGCACAAACAAACCAATTTGAGGGAAATATAATAAGTGCTCAATCTGATATTATTAACGTGTTTTTTACAAGAGAGCTTTGAATATGATAGACCCAATTTAGACTACTGAGAGAACGAGACCAACCATCAAAACCAATATTTTCGACTCTATAGAGCGACTTGGGGCTGTTGACAAACCAATAAAAACTATTAACGTCTTCCATTCTAGAATATCTACAGTCCGTGATGATAAGCGAAGAGCGAAAGTAGGCATATCAGACATAACAGAAGAGTGTACTCACTGAGAATCTTATAACTTAGAACCTTCAATGATAAATGCGCTTTTTGTTTATTTAATTTACGCAAGATTTCACACCATCTTATAATTACTTGAACAACGATGAATATCTTTTACATTAGACAAGAATGATTTATTCGATCACTCTATAACGGAATTGATTCAAGCAATCTTCGTATCAGCGATCGAGAGCACGCAATGTAATCGATTCTTAATGATATTCGAAAAAATCGTATATCGAAAGTGGGACGACGCACGCATGGTTAGGGCGAGACTTTCACCTTGATTGGCCAGCAATTTCCTTTTCAGTTCTGACAGTTCCAAAAAATACACGAATAATCAGAAACATGTAAAAATTTACATTTTTATTTATTCCATGAAACAATTAAATCAAGAAGAGTTTATTCTGCTTCAACTCAACATTTAAATTGTCAGCAATACATATGCCCATATATCACCGTGCTTATATGTTTCTCTTCACAAAGGAATTGCTCATACTCTTGTAATCAAATAAAGCAGTGATATTAACCAAACAATCTCATTTAACGTGAATAAGCCATTTAATACGCGGTTACCGTTAAATTTCCTCTTAATGTCGTCCATATAAAGGTATACCGTATAAACGAAATTGTTTTAAGATGATTGTCGTACCTTATATTTTTTTTAATACCATTATACCCTATATTAATTATTTTACGGTATGTATATTATTGTACGAGATTCTTAAGATCTTAAGCTTACCAAGTAACATCAATAACTATATAGATATTGCATTTTCGAACATATTTCATTGAGTTTCATATCGTCTTATTTATTTATCGAGTCTTCAAAGAGACTTAAGTGGTAACCCAGCATGTGATGTCAATCTAATATCCTGTTATTCGTCATTTAGGAAAACCAACTCAAAATCTATTCATATATGTTACAGTAAACTTAACATTGAGGGTCCATTATATACATATATTGAAAAAGAAAACTTGTCAAAAAAATTATGTTTCACATCCATTCAGTATCATGCTATAAAAGCTATACTTACGAAAATTCAATCATTAAAAGTGACCCAATGCAATAAACTATGAAGCCAAAAAAGCCCATTAATATAAGACAACTTATAAACAAGAACTCGATCGTAAATAAAATTATAATTATTTCATAGCACCATACTAAATTTCAATTCTGCATAACGAAACAATAAAATATACGTTTAATTGTAATACGCCTTTACGTCTAATTGCACGTCAAAGTGCGGCCGAAGTGCTAACTCGAGATCTTGGTTGAGTATAGGCATTTCATTCGCGAACATTTAAATAAATACGACTATTTAAAAGCGCCGTATTATACTTTAGGGAATTTGTTTACTTACATATTCAATCATATCAAAGATCATGGACATTTTTACAATGGTAACAATTACAGTTATAATAATATAGTAATGTTCATCAAATAACCATCCTAGCTTAGTGCTATGATTTAATATTTCTGAAGATCATCTTTTCGGACTTTCTTTCGACAGAGAAGAAAGCTTTCAATACAAGTTACTCCTAATAATTAGTAGTATAAACACTGCCCCGTCAAGTTAAAAGTGAATATTAAGAAGTATTTTTTAAGTCCCGTAACACTTTGGACCAGACACATCTCTGTATCTGCATCATAATCAATTTTAAAGTACTACGTAGGTGTTCAAGCATGCCTATTTGTTTCCCCAGGATCTAAACTATCAGGATCAAGTGCCACTAAGCCCAGAAAGATTCCGAAGGACAGTCCAGGAAGATTTAAAAAAGAACAGAGTAGATAATTTGACTAACTTTGATAATTGTAATTCATCCAACTATTAGAAATTTATATTTATATAAGAAAAATTATAAGCATTTAATGTTTTTTTTGACGTTCATAATTGTATATTGTGTTACCTATATGAATAAATGATTTTGATTTGATTTAAATAGAAGAAAATAATTGGCACACACAACAATGTTCAATTAATATCTACATCTTATTCGGTTTTGTTTATTTCCTAGTCGAGTTACTGGGCTGGCCTAAACGCGTCATAACATTGGTACATTTATGTTCAGACATGACGTTTAGCAGGTAATATCCAACGGGCTTGAATAACTAATTGCAGTAATTACCGGCCCCGTGCTGAGTGGCTGTCGCGACCATTATGATTCTAGATAAGTACACTTCATACGAGCCATGCTTTTGTTGAAAAAAATCTACTAATTAAGTAATACCAGTAGGATTCAATACAGACGGGAGTGTAATAACATATTCGTAAGTACATTAAAACGTATGTACGACCAAAAACCTTTGTTTGCAGCTATTTCTGCATCTACGCCACTGCACGTGTTATTATTTTCTTTATAACTGGTGATTCATAGTCTTCCAGACGAAAACAGTCATTATAGGGAATCAAACCAAATGTGCTATGCGCATTCAAGTTACCTATAATAAATCAGTAGCGCTGCAACTTTTTTAGGGGTGGGCCTCTGTATCTATTTCATGATAATTTGTCAATTTAATAGGCAGGTGTATCATGTGCCTGACACACACCGTCGACTTTTTGGTTCCGAGGCAAGCCGGTTTCCTCACGATGTTGTTCCGTTCGAGCGAAAGTTAAATGCGCACAAAGAAAGTCCATTGCTGCACAGCCGGGGATCGAACCTACAACCTCAGTGATGAGAGTCGCACGCTGAATCCACTAGGCCAACAATGCTCAATTAACCCATACTTTTAACTAAATATATGACATCAAAAAAACCCATACATCGAGTAAAATATTTCGTGGAAACCTCAAGCGCCGTAAAAGAATCGCTTTCCAAACCCAAAATTATACGTTTTGTAGCCGCGAACATATATAGAACGTGTATAGGTATTAATTTGCGATGAATATGATTTTATATGACATTTAATCTTGACCATATTTGGTTATTTTTATGACTTTATTTACGCGGTCAGTCCATCTCGAAGGTAATTTAATTGGTGCTCTATATTTATCGAATACGATTTGTATGAAACTGAACATCATTGCACATAAATGGTGTAATTTCTTAAAGGTCCTCTTGAAACATCGATGTATTTTATAGTCATAATAAAAATAACAGCAATTTCACATTTATTGTGTTTACAGGTATTGAAGATAGTTTAGTCGGTCAAGTTTGACGCGATATTCATTGCCCAGAAAAAGGAAATATTTTGAGAGAAAGACAAAAGTAGAGAGAACTTTAGTAACACTACGGCAGTATTTTGTATGAGTCACTACTGTCTGTCCCAGCGTGACACTACCGAACACAATCCCAACAAATTGTTCCTAAATTTAAATTCACAACACTAAAAGCATCAAACAAATTTATTTTATATACGAATGTAATAAGAGTCATTTTGGTGTACAATAAAAATTGTGTTCAAAAGGTACATGTTTATTAAATCCCATTGTGTGGCCGACATTAGGGGCTATTGTTTCACGAGAAATGATGGGAGGCAGGTGCACAGCGGGGGTCAAGGATGACCAGCTTATACCGGGGTATATTATTACAATTGCACCACAAGAGTTATGGAACTAAAACTGACAAGACAGTGTTATTCACACGAGTAATACAATGTAAGGTCTGATCGGGTCTCTGGCTTAAGTTACATATATTACGACACTACGAAGTGTAGCCTTACACTTTGCTGTTTTATTATTGTTAACAAACTTACTGCCTCGTCTATATTTATTTATTCGCCTATAGGTAGGTATATAAAAACGGACGGTTCTGGCTTCGATCTTGGCAAAACAATCAGTCGTATGACAGATCAAGAAATGTATTGGCTAACTGAATCAATCAAAATAAATGAATAGAAATCCAAAAACGTCCCAACTTATCTAATACAAGATTAAAAACATACCGGTCGGCTATCGTGAGATAAAAGACGCGTAAAATGTCACTAAAATAGTTGTAAAGTTGTCAATTTATCGACACTTATGAACAACGGCATCGTGTGTGGCAAAACGTACCTGGAACAAGAAAAAGAGGTTATTAGGTCGTGTTCACAATGGATTAACATAGATGAGATAGAAACCAATGATATTGGACAAAAATACGATAAACAATAATTTCATAAACATTAGCTAATCGACTCAATGGCTGCTGTCTTTAAAGCTGAACAACTCTTATTACTTAAACAAATCGAAACGTTTACATATAATAGAATTTGACCCGTAATAATTAAAGTCTAAAATAATATTCACAATTACATTTAAAAATATTTAAACTGACGCATTAACCTGCAGGCGCCACATGGCGGAAGTAATCTTTCAATATTTACAAACGATTGTTGCACAAAATTGCTTTTCCACGAAACGCAATACGATTAAATACAATTCAAAATACATACTAAAATTACAGCCCAAACAAAGTGTTGCAATCGTCAACATCTATAAGTATCATTATGTTATAGTATATTGCTATTTGCCACCTAAAATCCTCAGTCGTACCGATGCCGATAATGTGCGCCGGGCCTTAAAACTCATCACCAAATAATTCTCAAGGTTTCCTGCTCAAAGCTTCTATTGGCGTAACTCTTCCGCGTTCCCGTCGAGACGAATCAGAGTTCCTACAACAGCAATCAATGACCCATTAAACGACCACGCTGAAATTAGAAACCGTGTACAATGCCAATTATAAATCCTTCCGGATTATTAGGCCTTGGTACGTAATTTTGCACACCATACATGGCGGTCTATTACCATAAATAAATTGATCGCAAAATTGTCGGTTCTCATACAAATTGGCTAAGACGTTGAAGGGAACTGATTGTTTCAATGCGATGAAAGCTCAAAAGCCCCCTGTTGAGTTGCGGAGAACGATGTAATTGAATAATATGTCCAATAGATTCTATACCTTTCCTATAAGCGTATTCATAACTCATTATTTCGCTTAATATAATTTGATTAGCGCCTTAAACAACTTATTCACCATTTATATAATTTAAAAAAGTCAACCCCATCCTGAATAAAACAAGGCCGGCATTAAATACTTTATGGCGCAAACGCAGGTCGTTGTGATTTTTATTACCTATATTAAATCCACCACACACGCACAAGATCTGTATCAAATGGAAATGTTCCAATCATATCAGATAGAAAACGTATTAAATATGAATGAGACGAAATTCGATTTTTGATAATGGCCTTTTCGCTTCTTTTGTAGTCTAAAGCCATATAGATACCTAGAATACCAGATTTCAAAGATAGATCAGCGACTTCTGGTATTAATAAATAATTAAAAGTAACCAAATACAAATTACTTTATTATTGCAATAAACACTTATAACGTGTTAAGAAATAATGAATACAGAGTTTGTTAGTGAACAGTTCAACGAATTTCAATGTATTATTCAACGAAAATCCTCAAGTGCAAAGCGATCGTTAAGTCGAATAGAAGTAGGTATCGTGAGTCACACCACGTGCTGTAACGTCACCGTATGATGTAATATAATATGATCTTGAAGATTCATGTAACATTTCGGTGTACCGAAAGTTTGGAAAATTATTACATACTTGAGATTCTTAGTAAAGGTGGAATCGCCATATTGTTAGTCTGAGAATTTTTGGCTATTTTTCATATTAACCATATAAGTAGTTTTCTAAAGTACAAATACTGACAATGCTAAGTTTAATTAAAACATTTAGTGTAAACACGATTCTATGTAAGCTTTACAGTCTTTGAAACATTATCGTAATCTCTAACGTATTAGGTAATTTTGCTTAAGGATTTAAAAAATGCTTTAATATGATATACTAGCTTTCTATTTTTTATACATATTAACACTGATAATACCACACCCAAGGGGTCACATAAAATCAATGTAGGGGTCTTCTCATTCTCTAACTAATAACTGAACAGCTTCCTTTGCATTAATAATACAATATACATTGAAGTATCATGTTTTTTATTTTCTTGGAAAATTCACTGGCGTAAACATAAGTCGGTACGACTCCTCTTGTACTCCTTTCTATGATCGCAATCTTAGGAGCGGCTATCGAAGGCCACGGGCTGGTCACGTTTAGAGAGAACACCAAGGTCTATCGTGACTTACGGTAAGGGTCGAGTCTGAGATGTTATCGATCAGCGAAATGCTGGGTCTTAGTGATAAGACACTTAACGGTGAAGAAATAGTATGAAACACTTCTTATAAGCTAATTGCTTAAATAGTAACGAAATACAAAAAAATCAAAGCTCCAATACTGGCAGTATTAAATATATTTTTTAGACACAGTGTGTCACACTAATTTTCTAATATTTTGTATAGACAAGTAGTTATTTTCATTGTCATATCAAAACGAACGAATTTTGTTTTTCCAGGAACAAATGGAATAACGCTTACATATGCTAGACCTGTTGGAGTCGTGGATAAAAAAAAAATATTAACACCACTTTCCCGAAGGGGTCGACAGAAACCAACTCCATTTGCTACGGTCCTGACATACATGCTTCATCCACATTCATGATATTCACCATGCAAACTCGTTGACTATGCGTACTTTTGACTTGTCCTAAAGTTAAGATATGTACAAAAAAATTTGTTTGCCATTACAAATTGTTATATCATGATTTTCCTCAGATCTTCCCTTATTAAAATACGCAGTAATTCTTTATCCTTGAACGTACGTATAGTCATCGTTTTTTACTTTACTCTGTTGGGTAAAAACAACTACTTTACATAGTTTTAAACAATTTAAAATAAACGCGTTTACTTGGGATCGCAAAAAATGCCATGTGAAACAAAAACAATGTTGTCTTGCACGAAAAGCTCATAACGTCTTTTGTTGAAATATTTCCGCATACTTCTGTAATTGTAACAAAACATCTCATGACATACATTTTTGTACGCAATAATACGTTTTAGTTGCGCTATTTCTTTTAATAAATATATACCCTATTGCTTCTATACAGGGTGGCCAAAAAGTCGTGGATCAAACGCAAATAGGGGATAGATGAGGTCATCAGCGGCAAAAAATTGTTCTACGGGAGGTCTCTAAGGTCAACCCCTGCAGAGTTATGATTTATTTTGGTTTTATATGAAAATTGACATTTTTTTACTAATTCTTCTTAAAATTCGAAAATATCTACATCATGTATCTTTCTCATAATATCCACTAGATTGGTACTGATGAGTTCTTGCGTTAGATATACTATTTATAGTTGTTTATTGAGTGTATTCAAGATAATATTAAGTGATACGATATAACATTTTTTCAAATCATAAATTTTTCTTTACTTTGGACCCCACTGTGAAAAAAAATTACTCCACCGAAAAGTGACCCTGTACTACAAGTTTTGGCGCATTTAATAGGGATTCTGAAAAGGTATTACACGTGGCAATGAGTCACTCTAATATCTTTCTAGGAAGAATTGTAAACAACGATTGTGAAATAATAATTGTATTTAAACAATTATTTCTCAATGGTTGTTTGTAGGAAACAAAATATTTTACAAAAAAATATGCTCAAAATTCCTGGCTCTGACCGTAATACTTAATCTGCACCGTCTAATCAAATTCCTACGTAACCCTCCAGCCATCTGTCCAATTTTTTGAATCTAGTCCGATTCACACAGTACTGGTCACAGGTAGATAAATAATCTATCATAAGACCGAATCGTTGTTGTTTTATCGTCCTAGAAAGATATTAGGGCGACTCATGGCCATGTGTAATACCTTTTCAGAATCCATATTAAATGCGCCAAAACTTGTAATACAGGGTCACTTTTCGGTAGAGTAATTTTTTTTCACAGTGAGGTCCGAAATAAACAAAAAGTTTTGATTTGAAAAAAAATTATATCGTATAACTTAATATAATCTTCAATAAACTCAATAAACAACTATAAATAGTATGTCTAACGCAAGAACTCATTAGTACCAATC
This sequence comes from Pieris napi, assembly GCF_905475465.1. Lineage (NCBI taxonomy): Eukaryota > Metazoa > Arthropoda > Insecta > Lepidoptera > Pieridae > Pieris > Pieris napi. The sequence goes on from NC_062245.1 coordinate 9,544,018, forward strand.
TAGTGGATATTATGAAAAAGATACAGGATGTATATTTTTTCGATTTTTAATAAGAATTAGTAAAAACAGTCAATTTTCATATAAAAACCAAAATAAATCATAACTTTGCAGGAGTTGACCTTAGAGACCTCCCGTAGAACAATTTTTCGCCGCTGATGACCTCATCTATCCCCTATTTGCGTTTGATCCACGACTTTTTGGCCACCCTGTATATACCATATTTAATAATACCTACTAACTGACGTGAGACTGATCTTAAATTAAATTATAATGATTCATGTGCACTTTTTATTATCATTTTTTTTTTCATGTATCTCTTATTACCACTAGGTTTAGTTTGTTTTTTGTTCCTGTTTAGTTTCTTTCTCTGAACAACTATAATATGTAATAGGTACATGTATTTTTGCACTTCTTGCCTACCTTATGTAATTTAATACTTTTTTTTCTATTCTCACAGTGGTTGCCTGGAAGAGATCGCTCGAAAGCGATAAGGCCGCCAGTTGCTAGCCTTTTTATTTAATTATGTCAATTGTACTATATTAATGTATATGCAACGAAGTGTTAATAAATAAATAATCATTCACTCATCATCTTGAAAAACACAGTTACAAAATCCTACTTCATTAATTAATCTATTACATCCATATAACCATACGAGGTACTTTTTATTAGAATAAATAAAAATTATCAGTGGCGCTACAATCTTTTTAGGTCCAGTGTGATGGCCAATCTTCTTCGGGTCTAAGGCAAGCCGGTTTCCTCACGATGTTTTTACTTCATCGTTCGAGCGAATGTTTAATGCATACATAAAAAGAAAATCCATTGGTGCACAACTGGGGTTCGAACCCTACGATCTAAGGGATGTGAATCGCAAGCCACTAGGCCAACTGCTCATTTATTAGGATACAAACAGAAATATTTACATAAAGATGTGTATATGTTAAAACATCAGTTAGTTGACCTCTAATTAGAAGAATATATAAAGTAAAGTAAAAACAATTAATATCTATTTCAAAATCTATGCCGCCTATTGTTATCGATACAGTACATCGTGTGCAAAGGCACTAAGTGTTAGCACGCAATGCGCAAGCGCAGCCAAAGTGGAGCGTGCGAACCGCGCACTGCCCTGTATGGAAGCCGCGGGGGCAATCATTATGCTATGTGTACCACCGTAGTGCACGTAGAATGGGATCGTTCCCTTCGCTTACGAAACCTAGTTTCTTAAAAAGCTGTCTTAAGAAATCGTGACACGCTGAAAGTTTTTGACATTCTCAATTTTCTATTCATCTGGCGTGGCATTTCTGGTCACGCAAACGGTATAAGTAATCAGCATTCGAAATCCTGAACTAAATGTTTCCGACTAAACAGACACAACCATCTTTTCAAATATTAAAACTGGTAAACGGAACGTTTATCATTTAACAAACCATAATTAATAAAATCCTTGTTAATTTCAACTAATAAAGAGAAATAAAGCTGTAATCTAAAAGCGAAATACAAAGATAAGTGTTATAAAATTGCAAAGAAATACGTGATATCAAATGCTTCCTTATATAACCCTAACCTTGATTAGGATAGATAATAACCGCAATAAAAACCGCGTACACCGCGTGACAATGCAACATCGCTGACGTAATAATGCCAACTAGGGTATAAACAATCGTTAGGATGTTGGAATGAACACTTAATTGAGAGACCTTAGGGTATACAACATTATAGCTTCAAAAACGTACTGATTTTAATATCACATTCAACTCTCAGACTCATATATCAAGTGAAGTTATATAGAACACATTTGAAGTGAATTGGAAGAAATAAATTAAATGCTGCAAGGTTCGAAATATAACTAAAGGCACCTCCAACAATATTTAATGAATTATTGTGTGCTTGTCGCTTCTATAAGTAAAAGATTCTTCCTAGTTAAATACAACTGTACACCGAGATCGCGCTTTATCACAGGGATCTCAAATACAATGATAGGCCTGCGGTGTCTAAATCAATAGGTATATATGTATAAACCTTTATAATAGAGTAGAATTTAAACGTTAAAAAGTGATTAAATAATTATGTCCACCACCACGTGGAACTAGCTGCCTGTCAAGGTATTCACCGAATCAAGACAAATTATGATCCCTCACGAAAACAGCGTATCCTAAATAGCCTTCTGGCAGTGTAAAGTAAACCTCCAGCCCATTTGCCCCTTTTTATAAACACAGCCTTAAAAAGATATCACTTGAATATGTTTCCCATTTCTTATCATTATTTCTCAATAAATCAGTTAGAATCCGTACATACAGAATAGAGAATTGCTTAACATCTACGAGAACAGGTAAAGAATTCACAAATACTTGAAGCTCCTTTTAAAACAATCCTAGGCGATTTACGCAACATATAAATTCCTATCATCGAACACGTATACTCTAGGTATCCTAGGCACCTGAGGCAGACAGCGAGATGACATTTAAGCTCGTGACTCCGTAATGACAAGTCGTGGCATTCTCAGAGATTTTTCGCGTTTGCGAAAGGAATCGTGATCGGTAACAATCGAGTATTGCTCAATGCGTACGAGATTGATGGTGGAGGGAACGCGTTAGCATAGAATGCTACGTTTACACAGAATAAATATTTCCTTATGAAATATCTGCTTGAATTTATGATAATATTTTAGACAACAGCCCGCCTAGTTTCACATAGGCTATATTAAGATATGATTAATATAGATAAGACGGGAGGCCGATGTAAAAAAGGCAGCGGGTACAATGTGGATTCAAACTGATAGAGAAGACTAAGAAAAATTTGCCTTTGTCGAAAGACAAGCTGTAAATAAATAAATAGCCAATAGATAATATTGATCTCTAACACAGGGAACTTTGGGAGCGCTGCCGAGAAACCCCGATTAGCCAGCAGATAAAGCTACGCAAATGCCAATGAATAAGCCATATCATCTACAATATTTGGGCACACCATAAATAAATATCTCGTATAATTAAATAAGCTTAATTTAATTGTTTATCTCACACAGTTCGTTACAAAAATATTAGTAAGCCAGCAACTAAATTTAAATAACCTAACCTATTGCTTACATACCTTAAAGACTATAGTTTTGAAATACTCAAGAAAACTTTCGTTGCATTTATAAAATTCTTTTCTCGTTTTATGTGCCTATTTATTATGAATTTACATATCAAACCCTTACAAAGTTTCTCAGCATAAATTCTACAAATAACTACACATTTTCAAAGAAAAAGGGGTTTGTATGAGTCAGACATTTGCGTTTCGACATAATCACGCGAATCCCCTTCTTGTGGCGCATACTAAGTTGAAAAACCGCAAGATATTGCATTTAATGAGAGCTAAAATAAATCCTTTTTATCATTTCGGCTGTAAATAAATTCCTTATATTACTTAACCTAACATACATAAATAATAAATGCTATGAACTTACTACAGACTATCAATCATTAATATTATTTATTATTATCTTAAATATATTTATTTACTTGAATTAAATATCAATCTTTATATTTCGTAACAATATAATCATTATAAATGCGCCCATATATATTTATTTACTTAAATTATATATCAATCTTTATATTTTTGTAACAATATAATCATTATATATGCGTCCATATATACTATCCAAACTCTTTGAATATCAGGCACCACCACACACGGCCACATTCCCATTCAATTTTAATACGAATAAAGTTTTTACAATCACGGAATGTCTGAATACGTCGTTTATTCGCAATTAGGCTACCATTACGCGTTTGTTTCGCCCACGTTTTAATAGCATGTTTTTGCTTCTCGCCTGTAAGCAGCCTTCTCAATGGGGTTTCATTAGTATACACAATGAAACTAAATGATGTTGGTGAAACTGAGAATTAGTTTGTTTGAAAAATTGCTGGACGTATCAACGTATCGTTTCCATGTCTCCTATATTAAGTCAAATTTATAGAAATGCTTTATTAAATCAGTTTTATGTAAGATAAGATTATTAATTAAATTATAAATGATATTTGAGTTGGGCCAGGGAGCGATATATGTTTTTTTGTTTCGGAGGTCAAGAAACGTTTTGGGAGGCAGATTGAGCGAAGAGTGAAATATTTAAAACGTCAATATATATAGACAGATAATTGTAGCCAAGTCTAATTTTCCAATTTAGCAACAACATTAGTCGAATACAACTTTTTATTGCTCAAAGTGTTTCGGAGAAGAGAATTCCCGGTGGCACTTTTTATGTTTCACTTTATGGTCGCCCAAACGGTCACTGCACGTGATTGCGGAAACTAATTCTGTTTTACTACTTTGCATTAGATTTCGTAATGTTAATACAAAAACAAGATAAATATAAGTTTAATAAAAATTTTAGAGCCTTTTGTGAATTAAAGCGACTGAAATGTGGTCAACATCGCATACGAAGCAAACAAAATATTAATTAGCTTAGCTTAAGTCGTCATTTCAAATGACTTTGTTTATTAAGACATAAGTTACCAACTTTTTTTCTCCTTCTGCTTCGCAAACTTCTTTACTGACGGTCGCGCTTGTCTTCAAAAGTGGTACATCGACTTGCTGTCTCCACACCTCTCTTACCTCAGCTTGTCTCAGTGCATTAGGGATGTTCAGACCCGTAATTGTCTTTATTAGACCAACGAGTAGGCGATCGACCACGCCTTCTCCTGCCATCACTCTTTCCATTACCAACTTGTAATAGTCTCGCTATTTGGTTCTCTCCTATGAAATAGTATGTATCCCTTAATGCGCCCATGTATATCCATTATTCTATAACATATTTCAGGGAAACCTTCTGTAGACCCTTTGCCGCATACCACCACTATATGAAACCAGCCCACTAAAATATTTCCTAACCAATTCGACATGAGGTCCATTAAGAAACGAGCGTACCAATTAAAAGGCTGGCAACGCACTGCGAGCCTTCTAGCAGTGTGAGTGTCCATGGGCAAACGGTATCACTTAACATTAGATGAGCCTCCTGCCTATTTGCCCCTTTTATATAAAAATACACATACAAATGGTTGTCTGATGTAGCATCCACTATAAACATACGCATTCACTGAACTTCTAAAGCAGAAACATTGTTCCCACTCTAGGGCTAAGGAGCCTAGAGATGTTTTCAATCAGCACCTTCAAAAGGCTTTCAGGGCACAATAACATAGGGCGGAGGGTGCACAAACACTAAGAATCCATCATGTCGAGATGTCATATGAATTGTTTTAGGGTTGAAACTTGATGGATTCAAGATAAATCGTAGTTTGAATACCCTTGAGCTTTAAGTTCGTAAGTTTTACGTGTGATATCGTTTTGGGGGAGATGAAAGCTTTTTCTAGAAAACCCTTTTGTTTTTATATTCCACTACGTTTTATCATTAACGTTTCTTTATATAACGGAGGAATAAGAAATTTATTTATATTAAATTACGAAATAGATACAGAAATCTGCAGCCTCTAGATTATAGTGCTATTTGTTTTTATATAAAAATATAATTATTAAATTGTGGTGATTAAACGCATTGTTAAAACTGTATTTTAATATAGCATCAGGTAAAAACTTCTAACTGACAGCCTCCCACATATCACTTGAATGATGAATGATAATGATGGTCTACATGTGTATATTTTATTAATTAAATATACGAACAGCGAATTCAATTCGTACAATGAACTCATCAGAGGCAGACAGCCCTAATCTCCGAGCTTTCCGGCCGTATTCAAAGTCTAGACTACAGTCTATAGACTAGACAAGATAGAAGCCGTAGCAGGCAGTTTTATTAAGGGAAATGTGGCGACGGAAATTAATTCGTCGTCTGTCGGCGTTTCAGCTCTTCGAAGACTCTACAAGATATTCAACTAGACACTCCAATGTATGTAAATATTTAACGGAATTAATACGTTTTACGTAACACGAATCAAATGGACAGGAAGTAATTAATACATGTCCACAAATCGTTGTTTCTTATTCGAAATTCAAACTGTGTTACTTCGCATATCACCAAAATGTTTTTAATACTAAGCTACTTGCAAAACTTTTGACGGCAATCCATATACTTGGTCCTATAAATCAAACAATGCGTAGGCGCCTGCCATAGCAGCTAAATCGAGACGATTTATACTCTCATTAAGACACCAATAAACAGCTACGACAGCGTATCCACACAAAAACAATTAAATTAATGCCTTCCTTGTTGCGTTACCTTGTTTACGCTGTAATGAACTGGGTGTTTAAAGACGACAAGTTAAAATATTTCACTAATTACGAAACTATGCATAAATGATCGTAGGTAGGCCATTTATATATATGATACATATACTTTAGTACTACAAGTTTTTAAAAAACATTGTAGTATTAAAGTATATTATGTACCTATTAGTATAGTTTTAATTCAGGCACTGATCCTAAAAATTTAAGAAATACCACCAGTTATTTTAGCCCTAGAAAAGGACTAATGACAATGTTTGTGTCGTGTCGTACGCTTTATTTGGCTTGTAAATTTTTTTTTTACTTTTGGAAAAATAAGTTTATGTGAAATATCCGCTGAATTATCGAGTGGGGCATGCGATAGGCCTAACTTTGCCGATAACAGGCATAAATAAATGATTATGATACAATATTACAAAAGCATCAACATAGTTACAGGCATGTACTAGATAAAATGGCAGCGGTGACAATAGCCTGATCTTTTATAAGAGATATAAAAATTTGTGTACCACCCATAGTTACAACGATGTAAATGAAAATCGACCTACTCGAGGTTTAACTACAAAACAACCACACCTTAGAGGCCCTTATATTTGACCTCAGATTAACATCATGTTTAATACAAAATTCTAGTACAGCTCGTCGCCATGGTTACGTAAACAGCCGGCGACATAACACCACAAGATGAATTTTTATCATCCATTTGTTTACATCATGCATCTAAACGGGCTATATACAGTTAGGAATCTGAATAACTTTTATAGCGGAAACAGCAAAGAGTGGGCAGACATAAAATGTCATATATGAGAAGATTAAATACAAACAACTTAATTTACTAAATATATTAGATATATACATAAATTGTCGAGCCGTCACAAGTAGGCATTTATGCGATCGCAATATTATTAAGTTTAATTTATAATTAAATTTAATAGTTAAATAAACTAGAACACGTGCTGTGAAATAATATTTAAAGTTATACTAGATTTAGTTTCAGCACATATTTTCTGTAACATACTTGAACAATGTCGTTATATGGTTTTAGTAATACAATTTTTAAGACGCATCTTCACTCAAGCCAGTCATAGCTTTTATTTTAAGCAAAACAACAAATTCCTTCGAAAGCCTAACAATTGATAAAAGCTGTTATCGCATTCAGGAGTATTTGACAGGGAGTACTCATGGGCGGATTTATAAACATCAGATGAAGCCCTGTTCAGGGCTCAAGGCTACCAATGGCCGATTCCCCTCTGTTCTATAAATCGTTATATTTTATAGATTAACATTGTTTTCACATATTCTTATTAATACAATAATATAGGATTAGATTGTCAATAAATGCCCATAATAATAATACCACTCTAGATTATATCATGCGGGACATAAAATTAATTTTAGTGTAGAATAGTGTAAATGTTTTAGACTTCACAGACCTCACATCCAATTGAGAAATACGGTTTATGTTAACTTATCCAACTAAACATGCTATTTTATTCCTAACAAGATTTCAGAACGACATTTCTGTAATCGTTTCATGGCATATTACTAGCAGAGTAAACATGATATGTGTAGCTTATCTAAAAAAAATTTTTTTTAGGTAGGTGTCACAGATTTATGTATCTGTTTCGTGTTCATTTACTTTTTTCTAATAGGTAAGTAGGTCATCAAACTGTCGCCAGTCCATGACGATTTCTTCATGATGTTTTCCATTTCCGTACGAGCGAGTGTCCTTAAGTAAATTAGTGCATAGCCGGGGATCGAATCTACGACCTCAGAGTTGAGAGTCGCATACTGTACCCAGCAATATATATGGATTATGGTTTTTGATCTTTTCGATTGACTGCCAATAGACGATAACTAATCAAATTTTTTATAAAAAATAATATTAAAACCATGATATATCAATTTATTGAAATTCTTTCACTCTTTCTTTAACTGTATTTCTATACAGAGCGCATTTGTCTGCCGTTCTTCTTCAGAGAAAAACCTACGAGCCGTAAGTTTTTAAAATATTGATAGTCTATTAAATAGAAATGTTAATTGAATACACGTCTTCTATGAAGTACTTCTCTACACCGTTATATTTGCCCACTTTCATTCAGTTAAGCAATGGGCAGTAAAGTGTCTGTTATATTTGACAATACACAAGGCTAAAGAGACATTGCGAAATGTCGAGTAATCACTAACTCTAGTTTATGTTGCTGTTAACCACAGACTAGAATAGAATCAAAGGTCAGGTTACTTGAGACCAAATGTCATATGGTGTCCAAAGTCCAACTATTTATATGTAATAATATCATTTAAATAGTATTTAATATAAACTAATATTTATAAAGAGGTAAGGTTAGTTTTCACTGGGTCTACTGAATTAAAAATATAGATATTAAATTATTTCACCAATGAAACGTTAGTTGTGAATGCCATAGTCTATGTATTAACCCGATTTTTTTTCGTTGTAGACGTTACATATGGAAAGTAAGTCGGAGAAAAAACGGTCGAACGAAAAGATTCGTTTGAAAGTTTTCTGACGAACGCCTTAACGATAAGAGATATATGATTGAATTCTATAGACAAGTTGTAGAGCTCAATAAAGGCTACAAAAAAGTCAGGGATACCATATAATAACTTTTAAGTTATATAAAAACAAGTTCCAGACCGCGTCGTGTATTTTTTATGTAATAGGAGACGAACGGGCCCATGGACACTCACATAGCCAGAAGGCTCGCAAGTGCGTTGCCAGCCTATCAAGAATTGGTTCGGAAATACTTTAGTGGGCAGCTGGTTCCACATAATGGTGATGCGCGGCAAAAACTGCCATAAGAAACGCTCAGTTGTGGAACGATATCTTGTAGTCTTTTTATCTGTCTCTGCAGAAAACTACTTTTTGCAAGGAATTTTATAAGTTTTGACCAATATCTAGAATGATTCATGAGGAAGGTTTAAATATATAATTTCTCAAGGTTTACGGGTCCTGGATGCCCTTGCCAAGCCGGGGCAGGTAGCTAGTAAGTAACTCATGTTTTCAGCGGAAATCTGGAAAGCGGGTACCTATACCATTAAGAGCAGTGTTGGCCTAGTGGCGTCAGCGTGCGACTCTCATCCCTGAGGTCGTAGGTTTGATCCCCGGCTGTGCACCAATGGAATATCTTTCTATGTGCGCATTTAACAGTCGCTCGAACGGTAAAGGAAAACATCGTGAGGAAACCGGCTTAGCTAAGACCGAAAACGTCGACGGCATGTCAGGTACATGAGTCTGATCACCTACTTGCCTTATGCCTATTAGATTAACAAATGATCACGAAACAGATATAGAAATCTGAGGCCCAAACCTAAGGGTAACCTAACTGTACCGTTAGCAAGTTAGGGCTGAGTTAGGCGATACTATTAAAATAATACATTCAACAGGTTTGAGTTACCCAATTCATAAAATTTTACGCCCACCATCTACTGACCATTATGCTGAGATTTTAATCAAAACGTCAATACAGCAGTCCTTGACATAAAGACCTTAATCCGAACTCTTCCGTCATAACTCAAGGAGCCGCCCACTCGATGTTTAGTTATGGCAAATTCACGGCAATGATTTTCTTTATGATATAAATGATTAATTTATTTATTGTTGATCAAGCTTTTGCATACATTCCACTTATTAGAAGGTAAAAAAGTAATAGACTCAAATCTCTTTATTCAATTATTATAACTGCCTTATATGTATGGTACAAGGAGTAAAAATTTTATCACTTTTTCAGTCAATTATAGTTTTAAGCTGGTACTTAATTCTGTTAGATTATTGAAGAGTCTTGTGGAAACTTTTCAATAGGAGGTCATAATAACATACCCTTATGACAAATGAATAATTTTCAAACATTTGATGCATAATTTATTTTAAACATACAATATTTAAAAAAATCTATGTAATTTTCCTTCTTGACGAATATTTTTTCAAACAGAATGTATCAAGCTCAGTCATTAGTTCCAGGGTCCTACATTAACGGTAAGGACGTGACAAGGGTGTGGCACGCGACAGCATTAGATCAGCTTGCGAAATAAACAAACATTAAGGGATGCGTGATGCACACGTGACGCAGGCGCCGTTACGGCGCCCAATGGCTTCAGGGTAGTACTGTGATACATATAATATTAGAAGTACTACTTGTAGCAAAAAAAATTGTGACGCAAACCTCGTAATATGTACGTTCAGGGTTTCCGTGTAAGCTCTAGCAAAAATCAAATGAACCGTTAGTAACTGCAAAATGGGTGATGGAAACATGCAAGTGTTTAACCATCTAAAACGATTCTTATTTCGCCAGGACTCGATTTTTTGTGTTATCCAGCCCGTTAGGGTTAGGGTTGTTGGACGCATTTCCGCAATTAGACACTTAATTGGTCCGTTGTGCGTTAAGTCCTGGCTAATTTAGCCAGCCTAGCTCCATCCAGAAGCACAGAAGTCTCCTAGGCACTTCACAGGCTTCCCGGAGCGACCTCACTGTTCCAAGGATTTCTGCAAATTGCTTAGCCACAGCCTCGCATTCCAGGACTACGTGGGTGACTAATTCCTCTGCGCTGAAATATCCAGCCCGTTAACTACTAAACTAAAGGCAAATATATATTAATAAAATAAAAAATACGATATTTCGGACATCACTATTCACTTAGTGACATACTAGTTACAATATCGTAGCCCGCATCCCTTAGCATTGTGTGCACTGTGCACATAAAATGCAGTGTTTATTATACGCCGCTTATTTTCTCCCCTTTGTTTGTTATATAAATCTTAATGGCGGACGAACGAGCAACAGAACAAATGGAAGCTTGCAATCTGTTGAATATTTACCGCAAAAATTTTCACCCCACTGTTTACCTAGCCACTACATAGTTTACGCAGAGTACTATTATGTCCACTTTGTTGGAAATAAATAAGTACATTTTCTCTATTGAAGAATCTCTATAAATGGGTGAATTTCTACGATAAGTCAGCTTCAGAAAGTTAAAAGCGTGTTTGTGTTCATTCACGAAAAATTGCACAAATTTATTTAAAAGAGCCTTTTACCCTTCTAATAGAACCTTTATGCTATTGAAAAAGTCCAAAATTATTTTACTATAATTAAACATACTAAAGTCTGACATATAGATAATAACGTCGTTTATCTAAATAATATTAACATTTTAGTCCATTCCAAAAGCTGCTTGAATGGTTTTTGCATTTCGTTATACCCGTAATGCAACATTTGCTATTGTCTCCAAAATCACCATATTCAAAACCCGATTCCAAGAAAAATCTAACGGTTAAACCTTTGATGTAGTACAATGCTGAATATATTTCCACCCACCGTTGACATAGTAATTAATAGGACCATTAAAGATATATCGTTACATATATACCGCCGATAGATATTATTTATGTAAATTGATTAAAATTTTATTTATTGCGTCGCCCACAGATTGTTCTGCGGCGTTGCCTTTTAAAGATTTATGAATAATCACGAGCGTTAAACGACAATTTAGGTAGTGACATAAAAAACGTTTAATTTTACACCCTAACCTATTAAGGGTTTTTATAGTTAATAAGTAAGTCAAGGTAATGTTATCTGTGAATATCTCATAACCTCGACGTCCGTCGTTCCACAACTGAGCTTATTATTTTAAGGCAGTTTCTGCCGCGCATTACCATTATGAGGCACCAGCTGCCCACTGAAGTATTTCCGAACCAATTCGACTTAGGGTCCTTCAAGAAAACAACGTACCATTACTTAAAAGGCCGGCAACGCACTCGCGAGCTCTGTCCATGGACAGTATCACTTAACATCAAGTGAGCCTCCTGCCCGTTTACCCCCTTACCTGTTCTATATATATGTATATATGTATAAAAACATTTCAGTAGACGAGTTTCGTTTTACACTAATTTAAGTTTAGCTTCTCCTCAGTTTCGTGGCATGTTATTCTCAGTTCGGGACGCGATCTTCAACATGCATACCAATGTACTTATTAAATTAATTAAATTAAGTAAATTTACACATCGACTTTGGTACTCTATTTACATTAAGATTAATACATACCCAATCACAACATTATTATCTCTACGTAATAAATTCTATTTCGATACAACTTTTTTTTCTAAGCCGTCTGGACTCTGTCGGCGATAAATCCAGTTCGCAGGCAGCCCTCAAGGGCGAAGCGCTATAAATAGCCCGGATGAAGGCCGCGTTCCCGGCGCCCACAGGACGTGGAGTTATAAAAATAAATCGATTTTAGCTAAACAATGGATTCTTATAATGGCTACACATTACGTAGTTATAAGAACAACTCTCTTGAGTCATCTTGTTACTTAATAAAATAAATCAGTGGCGCTACAATCTCATTAGGTCTAGGCCTCAGATTTCTGAATCTGTTTCATGATCATTTTTAAATCTAAAAGGCAAGGAAGCGATCAGCCTCCAGTGCCTGACGCACGCCGTCGACTTTTTGGGTCTAAGACATGTCGGTTTCCTAACGATGTTTTCCTTCACCGTTCGAGCAAATGTTAAATGCGCACATAGAAAGAAAGTCCATTGGTGCACAGCTGGGGATCGAACCTACGACCTCAGGTATGACAGTCGCACGCTGAAGCCACTAAGCCAACACTGCTTGTTACTTAATATATAAATTTATTGTCTACATTGTTTGTTTTTTGTTTCTCTTACTTATCTTTCAAGACTATAATAGATACTACCATAATAACTATCTATAGAAATATAAACGTTTGTCGTACACAACTTTCCAATTGAAATAGTTTTAGATATTTCTAACTGGTTGTCGTACCTGTTAAAATTAAGTTACACCTCAGTTGATTGATGGGTTGCTGAGCAAATTTTAATACGATTCCGCGAAAAGGATCAAAGGGCCGCCCACGCTATGGGGAGGTAAACTAGTTATTCAATCAACTAAAACGAACCGCTCGTATAGATTTATCAGAAATATCGTAAAGTTAGAACTTAAAGGAGTTACACATGGAGTATGTCTTTGAAATATCACATACGAAATACTAACAACAACAATAACGGACCACCTGTGTGACTTAAGTGTTAAACATAGCTTTATAAACTCATTCTGTTAGATTCCCAGCGATATAAGTACAGAAAGCTTATCAAACACACTTATAAGATGCCTGAGGCATGTGTATGTATTTATTTAAGGAAATAACATAGTTTTCCGTTAACGATAACATAATTTTCCGTTAACGATAACATCATTTTCCGTTAACGATAACATCGTTTGAATTTTTTGTAAACCACTTTAAATCTCCTAAATGACTCCTCTTATTCTCTATTTGCATTTGACAACCATTCATAGAAAAAACTAGGACTCATAAGTAGTTAAAATAACAAACTTTCATGAATTCTGTGTACGTCTGAGATATTACCACCAATCGTAAACAGGACATAATTTTTACGCTTTCCAATTTCGATTTCGCACAATAAATGTTCTCGCAAGAGATATCGGAATAATGCGGAATGCATCCCATTATGTCATCCATGCATTATCGCTGATGCAACGTCACACAACTTAACAAATTGATTTAAAATACGAGAAGCTGAACGTAGCTTGGATATTATAGAGTTAAACTTCAAGTATATTTTATGGTTTCACCAACTAACAAAGTTGTGGATCCTTAATCATAGAGATCAGTCAATGGAACATGGAATTGACAAACTATTAAACGCTTAGGTATTAAGAAAAAAACGTTTATTTGATTAAACACACACACATGTACATAAAAGAAACACAAACACAATCACTTAAATCAAAAATGGGCCCAACTCAGCTTTATGTTGCTGTCACCAGCAACACTGGTTTTCAGTAGACCTATACTATCTTGTTGTGACAGCTATATACACTGAACAAAACATTAAAATAAAATTGGTTTTAAAAACTGAATAAAAAAACCAAATAACAAACACGAAGTAAAATAGAACATAAAATATGAGAGCATTGCATACATGAACATCATAATGATATAACAATTGACTACATCGCCCTATATGTAGGAGAAATTTTACAGGTCCTGGTACCAACGACCAATAAATTAAAATTCACACTAAATTTCGGATAGCGTAGGATAACGAAAATACTTAGTGGCTTAAACAAAAGTACAGAACACAACAAGTTTGGTCCAGTGTATTCAACACACTTGTCAAGGAAACAGCAATGATATCGCTAACCAAACACTAAACGTCTTCACTCTATTTCCACACTAAAGAAAATCGTTTCGCAATCGTCGTTATCGTATTTAAATACACTTTTACCACTTAAATATGAATTACGTGCAGTCTCACGTAGTTGCATCGTATTAAGCAATCGCCGAGTGCATCGCTGTAATTCCGTTGTAATGGTTATTGTTCTATAGTCTATGAGATTGGAATGTCACTTTTTATGGGAAAATTACACTATCAAGGTTTTATGGATGTAATTTTACAGTGGCAATCAGCGGCAAATGGCCATTAAATGATATAAAATTTGCTATCTAAAATATATGATTGATAATTTTTGTTTACAGGTACGTATGTAACATTGAGAATAGGAGAGATAGTCTTGAAGCTGGGCGAGTGACAATTAAAGTATCGAAATCCCTATAACGTTCACAAATTAACAAAAGAATCACTGTCAGAGCGGCTTGATCTCTTGGCGTTACGTAGAGATGCAACATGGAGCTCTCTGCATCTTCTTTCGCATTTTCCATGGATAGTGTTCAGGGATTTGTTCGGATCAATACCTGCAGCTGAATTTTATCATCGGATATCGAGGAAGAATACGAAATTTCATCCGTCAACCTCGACGTCTGTTCTTCGATAACTGAGCATTTTTTAAGGCACTTTTTGCCGCGCACCACCACTATGTGGAAAGAAACATAATACCATCGTGGTGACGTGAAACATCTTACTGTAATCGTTAAGAAACAAAAAACAATTAAACAATATCCCTTTCACTATCAAAGCGTTTTGCATACACAATTCGTGATAGAGTGTCGCAACCGCACGACAACGACATATTATTATTAGGTGCAAGTTGCAACATTTGAATTATAGTATTATGAGAGTGTTGCATTTGATAGCTCTGATACGAAGTTCCATCCACGATTTGTTTGATACACATTGCTCAAACTGAAACCATTTTTCTTGTAACCTTTAGAAAATGAATCTACTACAAATATCAACATACATCAATTAAAGTGTTTCACTACATTACTACCTTTTTTATACGAGGTGGAAATGCATTTGCACAACCCCTGCCCCCGATGTTGCAGGGGTATGTGGGACTCGACCCACACCAGAATGTCTGTTATTCAGAGACTGGGTAAGCAATACCCACGAAAACCACCTCGAGTAGTTATTAGCAGTAGCATTCTACCTGGGCATCAACGACATAACTGTTACACGATGATTTATGAGCATCCAGTAAGTGCAAAAAAATAAAATATAAGTAATACAGATATGCCATATGAATCGCATGCATAGCAATTATAAAAAGATGACTTAGTAGTAAAGGCCGAAAAGAAACATTCAAAATCCAGAGCCATTCCACTGACACAAGTCTAATTTTCCCTAAATGAATATAATAACTTCCTCTAAACACCTTATAGGTCCCAAAGGTAGACGATCTGGGTAAATTAAAACATAAATCACAATGAAACTTGTAACACCAGCATTTCCTATTACATCGCTATTTGTATAGCCTTAGAAAAATTCCACAATACCTGTCTATACTATCAGCGCAAATAACCTGTGGAACCTGTTGGGTGCGCGGGCGCAATAAAAAGGGTTGTTGGAGGCTCGCATCGGCCTTCGGGACCCCGCGCCCCGCTGCAAGGCCGCCGTTGCATAATCATGCGTAATGGATATGGATTCTAGATACCGAAGAATCAATTTACAAAACCGGAAGAATTCTTTCACAGCTTTTTTTTATATACTGCAAGTAGAAAGGGTAACAATTACCATTATAACGCTTACGTATATGTATTTTAAATACCACCATATATTTATTTAAGTATTAATCATATTAATCCTACACCTAACATAAATTAAATATAATAAAAAACAATTATACTAAAGATATAACCAAAGATGGAATATATAATATTTTCAAGGTTCTAATTAATAGGTTCCAACATAAACAAAACTAGTTTTATAATCTTCACAAAAGTTATAGGTTTTCATGAAAATAATAAAATTCATAAATATGTATGCAAGCCATAACATTATTTATGAAAGTACTTTCATATTTTGAAAACCAGCTCAATAAATTTCGATCATTAACTTCCGGAATCAAATAAATTAAAATTAAACTAAAATATTTGGATAATTAATAACTTAAATCAAAGAAAATTAACTACTCTTTAAGTTACTAGATATCTCAATCAAGATTCTTATCGCCTGCAACTTTGTAATAATTAAAATATTGTCGATAAAATGGTACGACTTAATTCAGTAACCGGCTTCGGGCAAACGGAAATGGCCCATCGTAAATACTATCGCTATTTTATAGTTATTTTGATAGCATTTAGATATTTTATTTGAAAAAATCACGGTTAAAAAAAGTAATATTGTTAAGATTATAAGTTGTTTTTAACTTGATGTTTTATAAGTATACTTGTAGTACAGATACCGGCAAACTTCTTGAGCATTAAACAAGGGAGTGGGGGAAAGTTGGCGCAGCGCGGAACACAAACGTCAACTGATTCACCAATCACGCGATCGACACGTCACTCTCCCGCCGCCGCCCAGTGATACCTAAAAATCGCTTCTGCCCAGGCAAAGACATTTGTTCAAGAGTTTTGCCAGTATCTTGTATAAGACTTTTTAAATCAAGTGATTTTGTTGACAAGTTGACTGGCAATTGTTTAACAAATGGAATATATCTTTTAGTGAACTAAAGTAATATACTTTTCAAGTCAATAAATAAATATATAAATATGTTTCTGATCGCAATATATCATTCCATCGTATGTCTCATTAATATTCAGAATATTTATTGTCCCCAGGGTCCAATAGACCGCACCTGACTGCTAATGCACGCCGTAGGCTAAACTTATACCCTCCGGCCCAACCAATACACTAATGAATTGATTCGAGAAACATTTTAAAAATTACTTTTAATTGCTAGAATTAATGTTTACGATGATTGGATCAAATGACGCATATCGTGATATTGACGCAACAAACGCAAACAAAATTAAATATATATATATTTCACTTTAGATCCACAATAAAACCAATTCGCTGACAGGTTTACCATAATTACTTTAATAACAAATTTTAATTGACGTAAAATACAAGTTCAATCCTCTCTTAAAGTGTCGATAATATTTTTGAAATAAAACAAAATAATATCTATATTTTACTTACTATATAAGCAAGCAAACCACAGAAGAGCATTATTTTACCTGAAACAAACAAAATAAATAAGTATATTTATTTTTTTAAACATGGCCAACTTATACCGCATTAAGTTGCATTGAGGTATGCATCTTATATTTCATCCCCTATTCCCAAATTGTCACAAAAGGCTGAACAGTTCATCAGCTAAACAGACGCAAAATTGTGTCAGGCACATAAAACATTCATAGGGCTGCAAACAATCTCAAAAAATATTTTTATTTTTATACAATAGTAAACTTGAAACTATCCCGCCCTCAATGCAGCATATTTCTGTTTCTATCACCACCATAGGCGGCAAATAGGTGACCCGACTTATCATATTTATGGAATATAATAAAATTTACCATTTAATTATTATAAACGTTCAAACAACCTCAATATTATCCAATTAATACAAGTACCAGTTATATCAAGTATTTGTCCGTATCTAACATGAGCGATCTACGTCGTGAACAAAGGCTTGCAAAAGAGCCGTAAAACCTTTTCAAAATATCAACACAATTTCGCAAAGTGCGCCATTATGATACACCTACTGGTATGTAGACATACATAGAGTACTTATATAGGCTGAGATGGCGATCTTTTGTACTGAGATATATTATTGCTGTGGAAACACTATAGCAAGTTTGGTATAATTTGCTAAGTTTCTATTAAAAAAATTAACAAAACTATGAAAGTGTGTGACACAGTTTAATTTTGCTTATTCCTTATTGAGAAACAATCAGTGCTAACTAAAGTAATATATATTGGACAGCTAGATTGTCTTTAAAACGGAATTTAAGTTTAAAAACAAAAAAACGGCCCGTTAAATATTGAAAACGTGGACTTACAAGATTGAAGGTAGAATATTGACCGGACCTTGCAGTTGCGCGTTTTATTAATTTTTTCACGTTAATTATAAATATTTATACCAAGTATGAAATAACTGAAAATACCTAAAGGTCTCTTCCGAGGTTATCTTAAATTATATTTACTTGATAAATACATTACATATTGTTACATTTTTATCGTATCCATATCGACATGTTTCCGAGGTGATTTTTTGTGGTAATTTAATTTTACGTAAATAACTGTAATGCGATATGAGAGAGACAAATTACTAATATACGCGTTTATATCCGCTTCCTTCAACTGGTTTAATTTTCTTTTGATACGGTACCGAAACCGTAAAACTATTTTTGCAAAAAGTTCAGTTACGGCTATTTTAATAACCCAGAAAATGTTTTTATACTTCATTGTATCTAGGTTAATACAATATTAATTTACATAAATTAAACTACTATAAAGTACTAAACTTTGTCAGATTTAAATGAAAAGTAATGAACATGTTGTCATAAATGTACCCATAATTTGCTAGATTATTTATTCGTAAACCTACAGCTAACATAAATTATATATAAATACAAAAATCATTATACTATAGATATTGCCAAATACATATATATATATCATATATTACATTGGTGTAAATTTTTTAATCCTTTACCCTAGGAAACAACGCATGCTTATAAATCAACCTTTTTTCTTGAGACTTATTAAACTGTCTATGAAATGCGGTCAAAAGTAGCGATAATAAACGTACCCTAAAGGAATACAGATGAACCAATGTTTCAGCATAAACCGTTACTATAATATCAACTGGAGGCTTCTGAGAATACTTTCCAATTACATCAACAATCCATGACAAGCCGCTTGACAGTGAATTAACATTAAACTATTATTTCTGATTATACATATTTATTACAATCAATTGTTCTTTTACATTAATCCAATTTGTGCAAATAATTTTTGATAATTAATTAAATAAATTTAAACCGTTATAAAACAAGCGGAGATTAACACGCGATTTCATTTAAACATAATGCAATTCGTGATTTAATATTCCGAAAGGGATTGTCGTTGCGCAAGCGCAGCGTGCATTGTCATTTGACAGGCATCGACAGTCGATTTATCAAACGGAATGAAATCGCGACCGTTTAGTCACACCTCATGCTTGTCACACGCTCGTCTTGGTCATTTGAGAATAATACATATATGTATGACAAAATAATATCTAAATTGTTTTATAATAAAATGCGATAACTGTTTTGGTATGAAGAGTAATTTATTAAGTTAAAGCCTTTAAATTTAACGTCTGGCACGGCTTCTTTATATTATTAGATAGCTAAGCGTATTAATTCTTAGTATATTTAGTTACTTAAGTTATGTTAAGTGGGTACGTATTTATGACAACTATTAAGAATGTGCAGTTGACCGTTAGACTAAAGAATATGGAACGGTATGGTTTGGTCGGCAATTCATAATAAAACCTCGGGTTCTTCCAAAACCGTATTTAAGAAATCCTAGTCGTTCGGTCAATTCCGTTACTTTTTCATACATCACTTGAATATATTCAAATATTTCCACCTTCATTAGTATAGAAACGGGTGCAAACGAGCAGGAGGCTCATCTGATGTTAAGTGTTACCGCCGCTTATGGACACTATCAATGCCAGAGGGCTCGCGAGTGCGTTGCCGGCCTTACTATAAGAATTGGTACGGTCTTTTCTTGGAAGACCCTAAGTAGAATTAGTTCGGAAATACTTCAGTGAGAAACTGGTTTCACAATGTGGTGGTGTACGGCTGAAACTGCCATAAAAAACGTTACCTACTAATAAAAAAATAATCTACCTAGGAATAAATTAATTTTCAACTTCTGTGAAAATTTTCGACAATATTTATGATATCTGAGAATCAATGGTTCCGAGTAAAGGCTCGAAATTGATTCTCACGAGAAAATACCTTTCGATGTTTGGCATTGAGCTTCGTATTTACAGAAATCGTGTGAGCGTGTTTAAAATAACATTTGGTATACGGGAGGGGAGAATATATAGCTTGCAATTTTATGTATTTTTAACCTGATATATTTTTTGTATCAGAAAAGCCACAGTAAAGAAAAAAAACACTTTTTAATGAATTTGGTAGAAAATCAGAAATTATTGTTAATCATTTAATTTATTCTTCAACGTGAGTTTTCATACATCATTATACAATACAGTGATTGATGCAAAAAACATACCTAAAGCATTAACAAATTAATAGCGAAGCCTTAGCTTATAATAGGGTCAAGTCTACCGGAAGTGGCCCGCACGCGCGCCATTCAATCTCAATCACAATGGAGCCGCGCATTGCTGCATTTAAGTTGTAATCAGATAAACATTTAGACCTACAACGCACTAGCGGCTGGCCGCAATGCGGTGTGCCGCTGCGGCGGGCCGCACATCGATTATTATATGAAACCGCACGATAACAACGCACTGACTTGCGGTCAACCGTCAACCGCTCCGGTTGATCTGGAGCTGCGGCGAGCCGCACCGGTTGAATGATGCGGCGCGCCGCGTCCCCTCCACGCACTCGGCGCGGTTAGCCGTCCTACCTACGTCATCACATATAATTATTTAACAAATTTAAACAAAATATTGTAAACCTATTTTAAAAGAGTAAAAAATAAAAAAATAAAATATGTTTATTATGGAACATATGATACATGTATCACTTATTCCACGTCATTAAATTTGAATTTGTAATATTTCAAGAAGCACTGACGAGTGACGATTGCGGCAGACCGCAATAGGACCGCAATAGGGACGGTTAGCCGGAATACGGCAGGCCGCTACGGCGGACCGTATATACCGCGGCCCGCCGCAGCGGCACACCGCATTGCGGCCAGCCGCTAGTGCGTTGTAGGCCTTAGTAATACATGCCTATCCGATAATTAATAAAGTACAAGGTCAATGTCCCATTGTAGTCCAGAAAAAACCACAGTCGAGCCTAAACCTAGTAAATTATATTGAATGAATGAAGTATATATAATAATTTTGTATGTATTATAATAATAATAATATACAGGGTGGCCAAAAAGTCGTGGATCAAACGCAACTAGGGGATAGATGAGGTTACCAGCTGCAAATAATTGTTCTACGGGAGGACCTTAAACTCAACCCCTGCAGAGTTATAATTTTTTTTGCGTTTTCATAAAAAAAATTGACTTTTTATACTAATTCTTATTAAAATTCGAAAAAATCTACATTCTGTATCTTTTTCATAATATCCACTAGACTGATTCTGATGAGTCCTTGCGTTAGAGATGCTATTTATAGTTGTTTATTGAGGTTATTGAAGATAATATTAAGTTATACAATATAAAAATTTCCCAAATCATAACTTGTTGTTTACTTCGGACCCCACTGTGAAAAAAAAATACTCTACCGAAAAGTGTCACTGTATAACAAATTTTGGCGCATTTAATAGGGATTCTGAAAAGGTATTACACATGGCCATGAGTGGCTCTAATATCTTTCTAGGAAGAATTACAAACAATGATTGATTGATTCCGTAACTTATTCACAATGTAATTTAAATTGGTGATTCGTTGTCTTTTATTAATTTATAGTAATTTTTATATATCTCTGTGTTATTAGATCTATTTTTTATTTTTTATGTAGGAAAATAATTCAGTTTAAAAAGGTTACATTTAATAAATCTAAATTTAATGTAAATATTTTTACATTTAAATTTATTTTACGGTCTTTAAATTCTTTAAATTAAAACACCAAAATCTACTATATCAGGCCCTTGGAAAGTGAAATCAGTAGGCTAATAAGCGTATAATAAATTGCCTATTTTGAACGATTATGAAAATAAATTTCACACGATAACTTAGATAAAATCTAATTTGCATCACATACGGAGCCGAAATTTCCCTAGATTTTTCAATAACAACCGTACATCAAGAGATTGAGGTCGCAGACTTCGTGAGTGACTCTAACGTGAAACCACATTTGCATATGTCGTCGTCACTCGCGGTAAATAACTTTGATTAATACCACCATAATGGGTCTAATGGATACTGTTCGAAGAAAACTCGTCTTGTCAACTTGTGAAGGCTGTGTATTTAATTAAAAAAATATATATTTATTACTTTATTTATTTATCAACACTTCGTAGCAGACTTCGTTGTTCGTTCGTTTTAATGCATTGGCGGCCTTATCGCTTTCGAGCGATCTCTTCCATACAACAAGTACTACTACTAAATATCTTTCTTATAAAAAAAAACTACGAGTCATATAAACGTTTCAAATACCATATCGCAATTAAATAATTATTCATAAGAAAAATAATTTAGTGTTATTAAAACGTCATGCGTTGTAAAAATAACGAAATTACCTACTACAATTTGATTAAATTCGAAATATAAATTGTCATAACTAAACGTTATTATGAAATAATAAACCAGATTAAAGTCTTCACAGAGCTAACCCTACATTCATAACACCCCTCCTATGCGTAGGTGCTTAAAAATATAAAGCCACGGAAGCTTTTGGCTCGCGTATTTCAGTATAGATAACATCTGTGAAACTAAATTGTCTAGCTAGTTGGGTTATATGCAAGGTAGAGTACGCATCGTGTGGCATAACAAGGCGCCACGCAAGGACGCTCATTAGTGCGCCCTTGTTAGGGCTGCCAATCAAACAAGATATCTTTCGAGTTCATAGTAGTATAATAACAACATTGAACTTAGAGCGTATTTCTATCGAATAATCAACCAAGCCACAAAAACGTTTCTCATAGGAAAAAAAACCGGTAAAATGGGTCGGGTATTGCAAGGCGCACTTTCTGAGATGAAAGGTTGCCTAGTGTGAGTTGAGTCTTAATGTCGTGGTGTTTTCGAGCAATAACATTTCCTTCTCAGACATAATAAATAATAATTAAAAAAAAACTAAAAAACACGCTTTTAAAGCACATCAAACTAAAAAGTGAAAAATAATTCCTAATTTAGGTTGAAAATGCTAATGAACAAAAAATACTGGTATTATTGTGAAAAAGCGTGGGGCGCTCTGTGCCATCTAAAGCAACCCTGCTTTAAAAGCGTGTTTTTAGTTTTTTTTAACTATTTAGACCTTAAGTATGTGTGAATGTTATGAGTATGTGAATGGGTGCGTATACGTATAATATTGCAATAAGTGACAGTAGATAAAATTTAATTTCCTATCATATTTATATAATACACTCTGTATTTGAGACTGCGGCTGAAAATTGTTATAAGCGTGCTGTGTTTGAGTTAGTTTTTAGAACCGTAGTCTAGTAGGTATATGAAATTTTAAAGGAGTTAATACTAATTTGAAATAATACAGTTATAGCAACCCTAGCGGTCACTCGCGTAGATCTACGATAGCAAAACGTAGGTATAACTAGTAGGCGAAGAGATAAAAAAATCTTAACAACGAAAATAGTTTCGTCTAATTAGGTTGGTCAGATTTAATGCTCTTGTGAAATAAGTATTCTTGGTCTCGTCTAATCTTAAATCTCAAATGAGTTAAAATTTAAAAGTTAGTATTATATTATTTAAAAGTTCTTAGTATTATTTATTAGTATAGTATTATAAAATTCCATTTAAATACTGTGTAAATTTGTTTGTTATCATATATTTTAACTAAACAAAAATTAACTAGATTATAATATTAATAAGCACTATTCCCACCGAGATACTACGATTTCCTACTATAGAATAAATAGCTTGTAAACAAAAAAGGGGAAAGTTTAAAAAATACCGTCTAACGATTTCCTAGAGTGGATACGATAAAAAATATCGGACAGCTGGCCTGGTTACGACACGGAACCGACACCCTACTGTACTTCACCTACTTACCGAATGGCCTTGAAAACTGAATACCCTTTATAATTATTGTCGAGAGACATTATTGTGCATCGTATACTTTTCAACCTTTTCATTGACTATCATAAGATAATGATCATACATACAGTACATATTGCACCCTCGGTTATACAAAGGCATTATTCGAAAGAAGAATTTGGAGAAATCGCGTTTAAAATGTTCAATTGTTGCTGCTTGTTTTTTGAACAAAATGCTTTTTATTAAGTCATGATTATGAAACTTTACAGATTTTTTATTGATAATGTCACTTTGTCACACACAGATCAATTTAAATTTTAATAATTCCTATAAAAAAATTTTTTTTTAATAATTTAAGTTGGTACAAAATGTGTAATATTCTGTATATTAAGTCAGGAATAGTTCCTTGTAGCGACTGCAGCTTTTGGCAGAGATCTATTACATATAAGAACTACAAATTAACTAACATATATATCGAATCAAATACGTATTACATTACAATTCTCTTTTGTAACAATAGTCATTGGTACTTTTTTTGTCATAGAAGGGTACCGACCCGAATTGCGTTTCATTGGAACTGTCTAACTTCTTTAAATATGGAGAATTAGTAGTTTGTAGCAGTAAGATCTGGGACGCCGAGGTGCGAGTGAGGCGCAAATATGTTTACCTAGTTAATTTTGTCCTACTTCTTTCTCTCTCAGCTCTAGAAGCTGGCAGCAAATGCGTGCACTTAGCATTTAAAATATTAACCAAAAATGGTTGTTGTTGGGCCCTCGTATTACACACATATATTACGAGTTTTTGCTACTATGTATTAATTGCAATCTGTTACAAACGATCAATCTACTCTAAAGATCTATTAAAAAATTCCACATTCTATTTGTATTTTCCGTTGGCTTCCCTTTAAGTTAGAATACAGTTCAACAAACTCATTGTGAAAACATGAGTCATTTTTTGCTCGGTCTGAGGTTTTGCACGAAACACGCACTCCAAATATGTGATAATGTTAGATGGTATCTGTATTTTGACAAGTAAAATATACATATTGGCAAGACCAAAAATAATGGCACGGAGTCATCTCAAACGTCCAAGAATTAACTAATTAATAAAAGGTTCGAATTTTAAATAAACATAAATATATACGATGTAAGTAAACATCGAAATCTATACTACATTAGTATAGATTTTATAACTTATAAAAGTTTCGAAGGTTTATTGATATTAAAATAGTTTCGTAATAATATTGACAAACAAAAATCGAAGGTCACCGAAATGACAGACAACTTTTCAATGACAGGCATGTTTGACATTGACAGCGTGTGGGGCGTGTCAGCGCGTGGGCAGTCTATTGTCTCCTGACAGATGTAGACTGTATTAAAACAAAATTTACCAGTAGCAAGAACTTGTTATTTTGTAATATATATTTTATAGCCAACTATTCTACAATGTATTTAAATAAATTTGCAGCTAAATCACAATGCTCAACGTTACAAAAATTAATAGTATGTCTATTTATTTTAAATAGAATCCTGAATATTATCATTATTTATGTATTATCATAAACATATTTATTATTGCCGTGTTTAGAGTTATTGTTAGATCATAAAACTACTTTGTATTAACGAAAACAATATCTGCGCAAATAATAAAATAACAGATAACTTATCAAATCTACTCGTATGTTACGCATAGGTTATCTTTATTTACTGTCTCTTCCCTATATTCTTCTTATTCTGTGAATCGAGAATCTTCTTAAATGCTTGACTTAATTTGAAGTGAAACAATTATTTAACGGAACTAATAACAAGATGAAAATCCTTAGTACGACTTTATCAGATCACGATAAAACGATAAAATCAAACCTACGTTGCGATGCTGCATTTATTTCAATAAGTGGTTAATGTATAACAATTTATCACAGCGATTGCTAATTATAGGCTTGTAAAACACGGTGCAGATAACGATGATATTAATTATTGCCGTCAGCAAAACAAACTCCACTAAAATAAAAAATATGTTTTATTTAAAGTTCCAGCAAGAGATCGCCATAAGGACCACCTGTTCTTTACAACGTACTTATAATTTGATAGTGCAATCAACTCTTAAAAGTAAATACAATCTTTACAAAAAACCAAAAATCAAGGCGCTTATTAAAATAAATATCTATAAAATCTCAACGTCTTTTCCAATTCCGTGCATTAACATCAATTAGGAATCCATTTCGTTGATCGCCGGCGCCAATATCGAATAATCAATGTAAATAAATGTCCAGGAAAAGCTCACTCGAATGTCAAACACAACATAAGGCAATAATAAAAGAACAGGCTAAAGTATTTTATTGCTATCGAGCTCACAATCGACTCGTTCAACACTTTATAACTTTTCCATAATTTGCCAAATAATTTAATTTAGCTGTGAAGGTTGGCAGACAGCTGTCGCCATGCAAACAGTTCCTGCTTTAATTTAACAAGACAAAATGTATTACAGTAATTCCTTATAAGCACAAATCGAGATATATATCGAACTGGCTCTATTAAGTGTATTGTTTTAATATAACGATAACAATATTAGATTCAATACTTTGTAAACGATAAGTGTTATACTGAATAAATGTTTTCTCGAGAGAGACCCGGTGCCTGCGTTGGTGGGATGGAGTTGTCAAAGACCTCGAAACAATAGGAGTTCGAAGTTGGATGCACAAAGCACGAGGTAGATTGCTATGGCGAAATATACTTGAGAAGGCCTACAAGAGGCTGTACAGCGATTAATGATAATGATGATTGAATAAATGTTGTGCTTAGATATCACTTGTTTTGTATGCATTAATACCACAAAATTCATTAGCGATATAAGGTGTCTTTCTTAAGAGCATCCTATTAAATATTTTATTAAATATTCAATTTTTGATTTTAATAGCTACAAACTTATCAACTCGTCGTAAAATCACGCAAACGTATCACTTCCCGGAAACTGCACCTGTCATCTTGAAATAACTCGAAATCAACAGTTATTGAGAGGTTTTGTACACACTGACCTCTATCTACTGGCCCAATGTGCATTCCGTTTTCTGTGTTTATCTTTGAAAACGTTTCATGAAATCTTATATTACAAAATTAAAACATTAATTTTTGGTTTGTATTAAACGAATTTATAATAGATATAGAATAGAGAATAGAAATATTCCTATTAGGTTCCACGTGTGTATTTTCTTTATAATAGAGATTCTTATGATAATTGCAATAGTATTAAAAGGTTGTCGGAAAAGTAAATCAGCCGTCTAGAAAAATTTAATTAAAAATATTTTGAAAAACTATTTAAAATAAAAATTCGTTTTAAGTTGATTGTTTTATAAAGGAACAAACCCTGGTAAGCTCCATGAGTTGGTTAGTACCAGTGTCTGTACGGGGGTCTTTGGTGCGAACACACAAGGCTAATCTGCGTATAAAACGTTACACAAACATATCACACGTATACGTTGGGTAATGTTGAAAGGTCGATTAATGTTTACATGACATTACCCCGGCCTCGAGGGGTCAACACAGTGAAGTTAAATCACTTATCACACTGCGTAATTAAATTAATTTAAGCTGCGTTTAAGGCACAATTAGCCTTCCTTGGTCTTTATCTAGTATCATTATGGCTCAATATATAATTTTCTTAAAGTACCCATAAGCTTTATATGGGAACTTAAGTATATAACTATATATATGTAGTTGTCACAAAGTTGATATTTTTAAAACATTAACTTCGATCCGAACCATACCGAATTTCATTTTAATAAAATTTATACCTAAATTAAAGCTACCATATAAACTGATACGCATACTGAATAAGGTTTCAACGGGTTTTAGCATTTTTATTCGGTGGTATATTGAAAGACGGGTCACCGCCCTCCACTTCCATTTGACAAAAGCAAATAAATCGTATCACCACACGTCCCGGCTACCGCTATATCACCCGCAGCGAAATGCGGAAGTCAAGATTTGGAGCCTTCCTTAACTCTTTGTACATCATAAGGCGTCCAGCGGACGCCTCTACTCTCAACAGTTAAAATAGAAATAAGAAAAGTCATGTAATAAAGAACATGTTATACAAAGTCCAGTTAAGTTAAAGTGAAGTTAAGTTAAAGTTAAGTTAATGTTAAGTTAAATTGCTTCTTTATACTATTTAATCAAGTAAAAGTAATCCTTGAACTTTGCCTCGTTTTATTTTAGATCGTAACCAAACATATTTCTAAATCTTAAAGCTTTATACTGCAAAAATGAACACATGACATAGCTAGATGGAATAAGAAGTTTCACAATAGTGTTATCGTGTGCTCAGCGATAAGGTCCTGAGAGCAAACGTTGTGAAACTGGGACGAAGGCTGTTACTCGTGTTTGTTTTTAGCAATATGTTACATTTCGATATACCATCTATAATATTACATGAAAAAGAAAAGAAGAAAGAAACAAATGACGAACAATTACATTTGCACATTTATACGTGCGTTCTTTCTTTTATACTAGCACGAATTTTAACTATGAAAAGGAACTTTATGCAAAAAACCCCAAAATATAAATTCTTTGACACGATCGCAAGCAATAGAATCAACAAAACATTAACTTTTTTCAAACAATATACGTCTCTATATCTCAAACATAAAGTCTAGATTTGCAGGAGGGGGCATTTCGTTGCAGCGTGGGAACAGTAAAGCAAAAATGCGACAATGCTCTTTTGTGCGAGACTCTATTTCTCAGTACGCCAGTACGTAACAAAGCTTATTCGTGACAGTACATCATGAATGAGATGAAAAATTTTATTATACTTTAAAACAATATTCCTCGGGTTATTGTCTTGAAACGCTGACCTAGTTTATAATCGCCATTTTCCGGAGCGTCGGCATTCTTATGCGGCCTATATATTATGCAAAACAAGTTTATGATCAAATTAAAACACCAAATGTGTGTCAAATACAGGATTATTCCGAGACAACAATTTTGGTCCAACCGTCTGTAATAAAAAACAATCAATGGCAAGTTACTGACCTCCACTTTTAGCGTAACTTTATCAATATTCGAAAATATTAAATGATTAAATTGATTAAAACTTTTGAAATTGTCTCTGCTCAAAGACATCATTTAACGTGACGCTTTAGCCTAACTTAAGACTACTAATTTAAAATATTTTACATACGAAAGTGTCCAATAACACTACTTACAGCCTCTATTAAGGGAAAAACACTGTTCTTATGTAGTACAAATCTATAATAAACTACAAATATTAGCTCTGAATATAAACGTTACACTATTTCTATGCCAATCCTATAAAAGACAACGAGATGACTAGCTTCGCGCCAATTAACAACTTGCCAACTTTCCGAGCCGTTTCGAGGCCAATAGCTTCTCAAATCACTTCGACGTTTTCGGTACACTTTCGCGAACTTATATTTGTCGATCAATGAACATTGAACACTTTCAAATGTCCAGTACTTGAGAAATGGCTTTCAAAATATGCAAGTTGCACGGTGAAGTCTTGACTAAAGACTCGACTCTGAATTCTTGTAATTCCTCTTTCGAAAGAGCATTACAGTAGTACTGTACTACTATACACTCTACGACTGTTCTGATAAATTGCTTATCGAAGATTCTCGAATATTACTCTTTATTAGCTGAAAATCATTTATTTATTTAAGGTTCAAGGCAAAAACAAGTAACGGGGCCTTATTTATCGCTAAGAAGCGATCTCTTTCAGGCAACCCTAGTGAGGAAAACAACTGAACAAAAGCAATACTAAGGGTCAAAAATCGATATAATTTCTCGCGAGAAACAATTGCCAATGCAATACACATAACATATCACTGACCTTACAAATCCACTTTTAAAACGTGCGAAATGATTTTATCACTTAATATGTTTGCTCAAGTATTCTCACACACCTAATGAATAATCGCAGAACTAAAATCTAGTTTTACAAGCTGTAAAATTAATAGATGCAACTGATTCGCGGTTTCACTGTTATTTTAATTGCAACAGCGTGAAATTAATTTGAATGGTGGTCGTGAGAGCTTTTGGGCGATAAATTTAAGGAAACACAACATGTAACATTATGAAAACGTGTTTCGTATTTGTTCTAAGACATTTGTTTTGATATATTTAAGAATACATTTATTTAATAAAAGCTGCTATTAACTCTATTTATATTTTTGAGCTTGTCTTAATTTGGATGGCAGGCCTTGGTATAACATAATTTCAGTTCAAAGATGCTTTATTTCTCAAAGAATTACATTCACTTAGAGAATTTACATTTAAGGTAGGTCAGTTGCGTAAATTGTGTTATCAAATGATTATAAATTCAGCTATATAAATTAAAAATATTAGTTGATCTTATTAAAATATAAACTATGTAATTTTGGTATAAAAAACTAATGGACAAGAGTCCTACTATCCGTAAAATATTTAACTAACAATTTTGTGGGTGCCAGAATATTATATTAGCAAAGTAACAACTAACCACGCACACTTCTTTGATTTCCGTCCTACTACTTACCTATATGGCCTCTGATACAAGAACGTCTAAAACGGTCCGTTTATTCAAATTATTCGCGCTCGTTAGCGTACGGGACCCGCGATGAGTCACAGTAATCACCGAAACCGTTGCTTATAAAAATTCAAACACGTTTCGCCAGACAAACCGACGTCCAGCCGCTAATTGGCATCTTTATATGCGGGCTCCATTCTGAGATACTGTCTGAGGGTAGGGCTGTCAAATGTCAGGACGCATCAATGAAAACAATGTGCCATCCAAGACGGGAGCTATAATGCTATGCAATGGTCTTTTTTTTAATAGAACAGGGGGCAAACGGGCAGGAGGCTCATCTGATGTTAAGTGATACCGCCGCCTATGGACACTAGATGCCAGAGAGCTCGCGAGTGCGTTGCTGGCCCTTTAAGAATTGGTACGCTCTTTTCTTGATGGATCGTAAGTCGAATTGGTTCAGAAATACTTCAGTGGGCAGCTGGTTCCACATAGTGGTGGCGCGCGGCAAAAACTGCCTGAAAAAAACGCTCAATTGTGGAACGAGGTGTGGTGGAATTGAAATTTTGTATCCTGCCTCGACGTCCGATGATGAAACTCAGCAGGTATTAATCCGAACAACTACTCTGAACACTTACTGTGGTAAATGCGGAAGAAGATGCAGAATTTTAGACACTTTTGAAATAAATTTAGAAGAACCTCCAGATTCTTGTACTAAGGAGTATAGATATAAATGATCTCATAACTCTACTCAACCAATTTCAGCAATAAATGCAACCAAAATGCAGCACGCAGCAATTACCAGCTCATAATAACTAAATAATGCATTTCTTATAATATCCAACCGAAAAGGTCACGCATTTTGACAACCCTGACAAAACAAACAACATACTGGTCAAACGAGACGTTATTGTCAACGAAATGTTTTCGTTCTGAAATCTGAATTAGTTTTATGTCCCACATACAAAAAGTATACAATAACTGGTTAAGACGGAGTTCTCGAATGTCACAAAGGCATGCCGCACCTTTATCATTCTTAAATTTTATTTCGTCAGTTTTTGTACTATTAGCATTTTATTCACGAATCCAACAACAACCTTACGCATTTGTAATAATTCCTACTTAATAATAAGCTAAGAAATGTACTAGTATTATATTCATTTCATTTAATAAATTTAATTTGTGTGACTTCGAATATTTCATTTATAGGAATGGATAAAAAATCCTAATTTCTCATTTCAACTTTTACCACAGAACGTGGTATCATTAGATTTATCAATCACATTAAATATTTTATTTCAAAAAAATACAATCTTGTCCTAACAGGTGAAATAAAAACAAACAAATAAATTAATTAGGAAATGCTTCCACCGTTAATGGTACACACCCTGCCACAATGACCAATCTTTTAAATTTGTTATAATTTTCTTATTATTATTACTACTACGTAGGTTAAAAAATTGTAAATACTGTATGTTGTGTATTAGGAAAATCAAGCTAAAGAATATTTATAAAATAAAAAAAATATTTAACTATTATAGGCACAGATATAAATTAGACGCAAATAGTAAAACTGTTGTCGGACAATAAAGTTCGTGAACCTATGTAATTCGTTGACTAATGTAATACAGGGAATATGGCGCATATTTATTTTATAAAAGAATAGTACTAATAGATAATATAATCTGACTTATAAAATATGCCATTATTTACTATCAAGAAACCTGCTATACACGATATGTTGTTAATATGAATAAAAAACTGGTAGAAATTGGAGACGACAGGCAATTAGCGGAGTCACTTCCTCTTTGAATAAACGCTGACACTCCCACCCGCCCACAACACACTACTTCTATTAACTGGCTTTCCACATAATTGCTATAATCGTCATGTTTTATGACAAGCAATCTATAACAGAGATTTGTTTGCCGATTTGTTTACTCTTCAAGAGTAATTTGCATTTGCAGTACATAATTCTCCTAGTTTTGTTCTTAATGGTCTTTACGAGATATAAACATAAGCACGAGGGTAGCCGCTCTCCGCAGTTACTTAAAAAAAAATTTTTTTCTTATACGAGCCTACGGAAATCCTTAAAAGGCAGCTGCAGCCCATGAACACTTTAGTCGAACGCACCCAGCGTTGGGGCCTTTAAGAGAGGAGCCTTTTTTGAAAGACCACAACTGGGAGTCAAAACCAAAACACGCCAGTTCGTAAAAAGAAATGACTATAAAGCGGAAAATTTCACCTCATCGGCGGCGCGGATGAAACTAAGAATTATTTCTATGGTAATGTACCTATATTCTTTAAACAATAATTTATTGAGAATATTAAGCAAAACTATCATCATGATATACAAAAAAATAGCTCGTATTTTAATTTTCAAAGACATCCAATGAGAAAATGGAAATGCAGTAAATGCAAACAGTCTTGACACTTGACATCAAGTATCAATGTCAGTAGGTCGACAGAGGCCGTTGCTTTACAACATTCGGCAAAGAATCGATGTAACGCTAACAACTAACGGATAACTTGTAAACGAGGACACTGATTCATTAATGCAAACTTTTGCTTTAGCAATTGTTAGCCAAATGCAACTGTATTTTCAGTTTCGCGAGTCGAAACTTACCGCTAACTGACTACCGTCACAAAGGTATTGAATTTTGACATAAGAGCGTCATAAACCATAGTACGTAAGTATCGACTCATGTTGAATGAGGAAGAGTTTAGTAGATATTTATATTGTTTTTTTTTTGGTCACTTTTATTGTTTGCCAATATTGCGTCAAATGTCTAAATAAAGCTAATAAATAAAAGCAATATCATTCGAAATTCTTTTGCGATAAATATTAAAATAAACGGTAACGAAAGCTTTAATATCATTGGAAGAGTATCGTGAACGTAAGAAGAAAAAAAAAACAGGAATCTTTCACCCGTCTAATTAGATCAAAAACACTGGAATTTCGACTTAGGTACAAGTTTATTAGTAAGCAAAAAATATATAGGCTAATTATAATACAAACGCATATTTTCTATACCTCTAGTTTCTTCACTATGTGCTTTAAGAACTAAGGATAAAGAGAGTCGAGACTTAACGCGAACTAAGTCACGAGTCGTAACAGGAGTTATCTCGTATATCAAAATGCAATACGTTTATGCCATACGGAAGACATAATTCGCGCTAGACATTCACTTACCCTTAGTAATAGGGGCGGTGGTAAATATGCAGTACAATACAAGTTCATAACATAAGTTACATAGCATAGTTGAATTTGTCAATAAGAGCGTTACGGTCATTCCAAAACGGTGCCAAATATTCAGGAAATTAGCATAACCTTAATAACATAGAATACTCACTTAACCTTTGACTCATGATCGATAAATATATGAGGGTTAATCACCTGTATTATTGCGAGTATAGGTTAAATGTTTATGGGTTGATATATCAATAAATTGGTGATATACTAAACGGTTGACCTACTTAAGTATTGCACTATCCTTGTTTTTTGTTTGCACGGCAAAAGAATAGAACTCCCTGCAGCTGCTTTTTTTAAAGAAAATTATAAGTTGGCGCTGTCCAAGAGAAGGGCAAGTACTATAACGGCCTGTTGGTAGAAGGAAGAAATCATGGCTTCGCACCGTTAGGGAGTGGACGGGTATTGCAACTGCGGAAGAGTTGCTGCATCTGGCACTGGACAAGATACGCTTCAAGAGACTAACGGCCAACCTCCAGTAATGGCGAGGCACTAAAAGAAGAAGAGAAGGGCATGGGCATATTTTAGGCAGACGTAACTAAGCACCTTCGCAGTCAAACACCTGTCTTTCTAGAACCTGGATATATTGCTTAATCTACCTACTTCCATACAGCTGCAAATAACGACATCATTTAGCAATCTCATTTATAAAGCGATGTCAGTCTAAATTTCCTTATTGGTACCTAAGTACTAAAGTTCAGCCTTATAGAGTAGCGGCGAGAATATATTAGAATTATTAATAAGAACCACAAAACATGATAGAAAACTTGTACCCTGACCATAATTAAACAGTAAAAGTAATATATTCAAATCACAGACATCGGCCTCCTAATAGTGTCTAAGTAGGTGCTATTATGGCTAATTGTCGACATAAAACATGACCATGCCTATTATTACACTACGTACAGAAGCCTTATAAAGAAACATGTTCATTCAAATACAAATGCACTCCCACAAACACTTTTCATATTACCAAATAACTTCACGTCATTCACAGATATACAAACATACTTTAAGCTCTAGAGAGAATCTTTCAATTCTCTCAACTATAAGTATTACCACTATAGTAATAATTTATTAATTATTTAACTTCATGTAATAAAATGTAACCAAGAAATAACCGGGCCTAATCAAATAGATCGACCGAGCGAAATAAGCAAATCTGTAGAAAAGCTGTGGTTTTATAACTAAATTAATACCTACAAAATATTTACCAATTACCCACATAACCTCATTAACAAGTAACAACAACCGTTAATCGTGCAAATTAGTCACTCAAAACACAGATAAATTTGTTCGATGATAGAAGCAATCTGAACGAATATAAAACTGTTAACTCTGATTTTTATATTCACAAAAGTACGGAAAACTAAAAGCCTAATAAAAAATCTTTACATTATCAATAATAAAAAACTTGTACTACAACCCTTGGTTGTCCCAGATTTTATGTAACTGTTTCGTGATATTTTTTTACAAATATGTATACATGTAGACATGGCAGGCCTGACAAAACCCGTCGACTATTTGGGCATGTCGATGTTTTCGTTCATCCTACGCTGTCTTGAAGTCTATTGGTTCACAACTGGGGATCGAAACTACGACCTCAGGGGATGAGAGCAGCACGTTTATATGTGGCCAACACATGTGGCCAACAATCCACCTATAAAAGAGGGTCAAATCCAACGGCCCAGATGATGACCACTTAAAAATTCAATCCAAAGTTTATCCAACGAACCGTAAGAAATTACTCAGCCAACAAATCGGTATGCGACCTTGTAATTGTATTCTAATCGCGAGTAAAATATTTCTATTGTATAAACATTCACTGTTTCGAGGACAGGCTGGCATTTTACGTCTCTATCTTAGAATTATCCTGTCGTTATAAATTATGGGCGCACCTACAATTATGTACTCTTTAGATGTTAGATATCGTTATTGGCTAATTGAGACGGTTAGATCTGCGTAAATGCTCTATGGCTGAACATAAAGTGCTTCACTATAATTTATGGCAATATAACTCTACATGTCATAAGGAAAACGTTTCGTCCATTGTCAACATCATTACTCATACATTAGACTTAAGACCTTAGGGTTTTCTTAATATGCTGTATGCACACTAAATAAACAAAATAGAAGAAGACAACGATTATGCCAACAGGTCGTATTTGCACACACCGGTCATATATATGTGTCGCTGTTTAACATGCGAAACGATTGTCCCATAGTTTTTTTAATAATTTTAAGAAAAAATCTAAAATTTTATAAGGCATAGTCAAATGTAATGTCTTTAACACTTTTTACAGCATTCATTGATATTTATTTTAATCGAGCGTCCCTATTTTTTAATTAGTCGCGCATAAATACGATTTGATAGATTGGCTTACAAATTGGTTTTAAACTGATCCTATTCAAAGACATTAAATCTTCTAAAATTGCACACTCATAAACAAATCAAACCGAAAAAGTTCACCCTGATTTATCGAAACCAGTCCACCTCGTGTTTTCAAGTGCGTGTGAAGGGCAATGTGTCACTGGGCAGATGTTTTCAACTAAACGTTTAAAATTTTGCTTTTCAAGGTAACAAATAACGACCTTAGTGCATCAGCTGTCTCATTTGTAATCACTTAAAGCCGCATTTATATTTATCTGACGTGTTGTGTTGTGATGCTCTCTGTCGTGATGGCTACTGTTCACATTGATATGACGTGTTATGATGCATTATGACGGTTTTTTGTATCAGTTCCGTCTTGACTCCCAGAGAGTTCACACATTTGCAATGTTTTTTCAAGAATCATCCGATTCAGATTCAGATTTTGAAGAAGAGTTGGAATTATTGGCGTTGGCAACGCTTCTAACTAAACAAAGAAAAAGAAGAAGATATTGGATACATCCCGTAAATAGAAAAAGAGAGAGCAGAGGCGAGTTTCATTGTCTCGTTAAAGAGCTTGAGAGTGATGCAGAAAAATTTCATCAGTATTTTAGAATGTCTAAGGCACAGTTTGAGGAAATTCATCGTTTGATTGAAGAAGACATCAACAAAATACGGACAAAATTTCGTAAACCTATTGGAACAAAAGAAAGACTTGCAGTATGTTTAAGGTAAGATTTTTATTTTTCATATAAATCAATTATCTTCCTCAGAAAATTGTATGTCTGAATAATATGCCGAGAGACGAGAATCCTGTTGTTCCGAATCCAATGTCGATGCTTCCATTGGTGCTGTGAATGTCGGTGTGTAGGCGAAGGTTGATGTACTGGGGAATGACGGCATGGATGTGGATGTGTGATCGGGTGATTGCAGTCTCTGTTGTTGCGGCTGAGAAATAATCTGGCGAGTCACATTGATTGGCATTCTGCGGATTTGGTCTTGTGCTTCGAGGATGCGTATTTCGGCTTGTGATATTGCCGTGTGCAAATCTAATTTTATTTTGGACTGTTCGAGTTTAGGAAGTTTTTTTAGGGCTTTGCTCATGCTGAGAAAGAATTAGTCAGTTTCATCCATGTCTTTATCCTGGAGCTTGTTTTGTTGTTTTTGAAGTCGCAAATCATGCGATGATTTCATCAAATCGTATAATTCATGTAAGTTGGTTTTATTGCGTACAGGTCTGCTATAATTTGAAGAACTGGATTGTGGTGTTGGTGAGCGGTTATCTAATTGAGATTGAGTGGTATCGGATTCAGATTCTTCTAAATTAATATCAGATTTTACTGAATTTGGCGGTGACTCAAGATTAGTTACTGTAGCCCGAGATTCTATATACGTCTGTAAAAAATTCATCTGCTCTTCATACTTCCATGGAATTATTGATTTAGCGGCCTGACCACTTTTTTTATTTTTACGACGTTTCATGGCGTTTACATAGGCATTTCTTAATTTTGTCCACTCATCTTTACATTTATCCGCTGAAACAAAAAAAAACATATTTAATTTTAATTACAGATTTTTGGCAACTGGAAACTCCTATCGGTCGTTGGCGTTCAGTTATCGCATGGGTTTTTCTACAGTTAAAATCATAGTCGAAGAAGTATGTACTGCAATATGGAAGAATTTGGCACCTATTGTAATGCCCAAACCTACTGAACAAACATGGAGAGAGATTGAAAAAGGTTTTGAAAAGATATGGCATTTCCCAAATTGTCTTGGATCACTGGACGGAAAGCACATTAATTTAATATGTCCAATAAATGCCGGCTCAACTTATTTTAATTACAAAAATGAGCATTCGATTGTGTTGCTAGGACTTGTTGACGCCCATTACAGATTTATTATAGTAGATGTAGGGGCATATGGGAGAAATAGTGATGGTGGTATATACCAAGAGTCATTAATGGGGAAAATGTTTGAAAATTGTCAGTTAAATGTGCCACCGAATAAACCATTAAGCCAAAATACTGAACCTTTACCTTACACTATTGTGGCAGATGCGGCATTTCCATTAAAAACCTATTTATTAAAACCATACAGTAAAGTAAAATTAGTTAACTCTGATGCAAACAAAATTTTTAATTATCGTTTATCGCGTGCTCGCCGCACTGTAGAAAATGCATTCGGTATATTGCGAGCGAGATTTAGAGTGTTTCAAGGACCTTTACAAGTACAGCCGAACATGGCGGACAAGATTGTACTTGCTGCTTGCTGCCTCCATAACCTTTTAACTCAAAATACACAAGAAACTGAAGAAATATTGACGGACGAAATTCAGGTTCACAACAGTGGCTTTGTAGACATTGGCCCTTTACATAGAAATCCATCACAAGAAGCTACTCAAGTTCGCGAAGCGTTTAAAAACTATTTTGTAAGTTCAGAAGGGCAAGTTCCATGGCAAATTCAAGCTATTAGACAAAGTAGAACTCGGTATAATTAAATAAAAGCACTTTACTTACGAGGTTGTTTCATTTTTTCTCCTATCTCTTCCCAAATAGCTGCTCTCATAACTTGATCTTTATATTCTTTACATTTTGGATTATAAATCACTTTAAATTGTCTTACGTATTCAATTAGTTGCTCTTCGTCCATTTCTGACGCGTAATAACACAACACTGGCGCGTGCACACTAGTCTGATGCGGTATGACGTCTCACGGCACCGCCCCCCGCACCTCACCCTTTCTGACGCGGACCGGGATCGCCTGTGACGCGACACATCAGAAGCCGTCATAACACACCGCATTGAATAAATGTGAACGCTTCCATATTAAATGTATGAAACTGATACCGTTCTGATGCATCACAACACAACACGTCAGATAAATGTGAATGCGGCTTAACTATAAAAGTTTAGACATGAGTGAAACAGTTTTTCTTGATTGAGACGTATTCGACAATTTTCAAGACAAAACTGTTACCTACTTGAGACATGACCCTCACTTTAATTTGACGTATGTACCGCCCATTTCGCTTCTCTATATGAAAAGACGATAGTTTTACCTTATATACATAAATAATCATAAGGAAACTTAGAAAACAGTAATACTAATGAAAAGCTTAGCGCCTCAGTTCATTTCGAAAAAGCGCGCGTTAGCGCTTATTTCATAAAAACTTTCGGCCGTCAGAAAACTATGTAAAAAATTATGTATTCTTTATATTACATAAAAATATATCTATAAACTGTACCACACTGTTTTCACGTTTATATAAGTGTTGCTACAAATGACACAGAGTAATTAAAGAGCTTTGCAGCTTAATTACATTTCCTACAATTTATCTAAAACTCTATGCGCCGGCGCCGGCTGAAGGGAAGCGGCTCATTAAGACAATTAGGAGCTGATCTATTGCTGACGCTGTTCCGTCTAGATACACTGAATTGTTAACTTAATCGCTGTCTAATTAACCGTCAGTTAAACCGTTAACGGCGTGAAAACATGCTCTTTAAGTTATCTCACACATAACTGTTATTAAGTAGGTGGGATTTACGATTGTATATTGTTTAGAATACATGTGTATAGTATTGTGTAGATATTTCATCGTGACAGTTTTTTTAAGCTAATCGCTGATAGTGATTAATAAACTGTTATTTAAACTAGATTTTTAAACATCTCGTATTCTGCCACGTCTCTGAGCCGCTCACACAAACACTTTCCATTTAATTTAAATCGGTTTCTCTTCTGACAGTCTTGTCCCAACCAAAGCTTAAACACGCAAATAATATCCTATATAGATCGAAGGTGGGCTAATAGATGCTATTAGACATAAATAATTCAAATCAATCTCACCTATCCATCACTCATTAAACATAGCTAAATGGCTACCCATTCATCAGAGACGCTCTTAGTAAAGTAGGCCATGCGCGCGTTTGAGAGCTGAACTTTAATCTTAATCAATTTTTATCGATAAAAAGGCTCGAGGAGGTATCGGTGGGTTTTCGCCATAACGCGTTCATCTGAAAGTAGGGACAGACTAGACCGAAAGTAGAGGTAGGTAGGTACTGGTGCTAAAATATATTTAAAATGTTTATTATTACTGTAAAAAAAGGAGTGTAGTCGCCTTTGCGCATAACATAAGATCAAAGTGTGACCGCACATCTATCGGCACGATGCTCGTATAATAGATTAATTAATGGTCATCGTCCTGCAGGGTCAGAGATGTTCAAGTGCATTCACATCAGATGCATCGGTTCATAGATCTCAATACTTTAAGTAGCATTGTTTCGAAGTCGTATTGACCTCGAATAAACCCATTATATACACTTATATTAACTATGCATAGCTAAGCAAAAAGACATTGTAGCGTAATAATAAAGATAGATAAAGCTGTATGCAAAGTATAAAATTTATA
The DNA here is from genome assembly GCF_905475465.1 of Pieris napi. Classification (NCBI taxonomy): domain Eukaryota; kingdom Metazoa; phylum Arthropoda; class Insecta; order Lepidoptera; family Pieridae; genus Pieris; species Pieris napi. The sequence goes on from NC_062245.1 coordinate 9,584,859, forward strand.
GGTATTTCGCCGAGAGATGGTTACAGTAGGGCCTGCAAGACGCTACATGCAAGCACTACAAAGTTTACAATAGTAGAAATTTATGACTTCTATCTTTGAGTTAAACACCGACAAAGAATATCACACATTTATTTAAATTAATGATAGGAAAGTGCTTGTGAAGGCATCAATATAATTTAAATTACGAAATTTCTAACCACAAACACCGGAAACTAAATCACAATGGATCGTAAAACAGAAAATATCCAAAGATCACTCAGTTCGTTTAATTTACGAAACGAACGCCTGTTAATAAACGAACCATTCAATTTGCGGGAACAATACACCCGGTTAGGGGGTCAAGATTGATGCAAATATCACTTGAAAATAATTGTTGTATTCGTAGAAAATTTTGTGATGCAATAAACAGAGTGGTACTGCTGCTAGCAGTCTTTAATCTTAGTTTTTTTTTAATTAGTTTAGTATAAGCGTCAGAGAATCAGTGCCATGCAATTAAATACAATTCAATCAGAACCTAAAGCTAGACTAGTTTCCACCCACGATTGACCTTTCATAAAGATTATAAGACAGTTGCATGTATTAAGATAAAGTGGATTCATAAATTATTTTTGACATCAGAAACGCTAGCAAAACTTAACAGATTTAAATCACTCGATCGTGTTACAAAATTTGTGCAAATAGTAAATCACTGGTATTTATGAAATTGTTATATAAATACAACTGCACATATAACTGTTGAGAAAATTGCTTCCTTGAATATGATAATATAGATTTATCGATAAGAAAATCCAGAAGTGTCAAAACGCTGTCCGTTTAAGTAGACTGACTAATCATTGGGCATGATGAATAGTCTCAATGATAAACATCACTCATATTCTAGGGAGCATTCAAGTAGGCCTCGATATACAGCTTAGCCATTTCAAACTACGGTAACTGATGCCGTCAGGGTGGTCGGCTAATATAATGCAAACCAGCCCGAGGCCATCCTGACTTGAAATATCGCAGAATCTCCTACAGTTGCAAGTATTTCTTCATAAATTCACATAAAGCTAAATGTATGAAAGCCATAAAAAATCTCTAAAGACTCGATAACCTAAAGGTTATAATAATCTGGCTAAACAAATTCATGGATTTTATTGCAAAAAATATCAAGATGACAACCCACGCCGCGCTACGTGTTTTCTCAAGTGCTCATTATCCAAAAAAGGCGCTAAGCATAAACAAACCAAAGGAAAATTATTAATCCAGCTTGAAGACATGCAAAATTAAAACATATATAGATAGCCAATCTCGATTCCCTAAATAGGATTTCTTATTAAATGTGTAATATTTAGAATTTCATATATACAAACATGGTGATTTGATGGGTTTAGGTAGAGGTATCTCGGAAGTCATTTACTTTCCAACTATGAAGATGAGATAGCTATCTACGGAAGCGTTACTTATGGTAACTCTCGCTAACATTGTGAGAAGACGCCGGAACAACGGTTGCCCTCTGAACTGCGTAGCGACCGAATCGAGAACAGAATACAACAATGGGTTCCGACAATATACGGGAATTTGAATAAATCAGGAAACGTTCCGCTCTGCATTTTCATCTACGTAAAAGGAGAGAGTCGTTTGCCATATTACATTACAGTGTCCGTTTCGAATGCTAGCGACCGCGGATGTGTAACACGAATACTGTGAAACTGTACTTTTCACGTTGGAGGAATGGGGCTGGAGTGATCACCGCAAACCACGGCCTTTGTTGACATCTAATAATTCACAGGGATTAGTAATGTTCGCCCTAGTTGCTGATGCCTTGTGGTGGCACCGCTACTTTAGTCTACATTTCCAGTTTGCTGTTGTGGGCCGTTTTTCACCGAGATGATGTTTGCAAGAGATAACTCGTAGACAACGATAGTAAATGCCGGTTCAATGCCGTGCATATCGGCCGACGCATCGGATCCTATCTGGCCGAGCCACGCGCGACTCTAGACAATATTGCATTCCGACATTCATAAATAGTCTAGCAAGATGGTTCCAATAAAACTAAGTCAATTGAAAGGATCGCAATTGCGGCTTCATTCTTCCATCTCGTAGTGAGTTGTGTTCCTGTACAATGGGGAGCGATTGTCGTAAAAGATGGCAGCAACTAAATAGACTGGTCGTTTGAGCGATTGGCAATAAAGACTGCCGTGTCTCGTCTCTGCATTGGACGTCGACGATTTAATGCGAAGGAGCGTGATGGATGCAACATATGTTTAACATAGTCATGCTTCGGTCGCGCTATTTATTATCCAATGACTAGTACCTTTATTGTGGAGACGATATAAATTCTTTAGTCCAGACTTTTAGTTTTATTTATTACCTACTTACAATGCAACATTAGATTAGCTCACATTGAAGTATATTTCACATCCAATAAGCCAATGCAGAAATGCTCTGTCGTGACCTTTTAAAGATTTAGAGATATCGATCAAAATAAAAGTTGTACTCCACATAAACATAACACTAACATGTAACGAATTATACAAGGCGAGTGTTAAATAAGATGATCGTAATACCGCGATGGCCTGCGCGTGCGACACCGATGTCGTGTCGTCACGTTAGCGGCCCACTGAGCGACCGTGATTCATTCGTCAAACCGTGCTCGTGAGGTGCGCGGGCGCATACTAATGTGACATGCAGCACACTCCCTGAATAACAACCAGGAGTCGGGAGGTGCGATTACTATCATTATACCACCAAGTACAATAATCTTAGAGCCAAATTCAATGCCAAGCTGTAACCATTGCCTCACCCAACGAAGTGTTTTAATAAATACAAAATGCATCTCCTTAAAACCTACTCTGATTTATCAAATTTATTTATAGTTGTACATACTGCGACGTTTCCTTATAATACAGTTATACATACAAATTTTACATACCTAAATTTATAATCATCTTCTGTCAAGCGTATCTTACGTAAGCCTTTACATACCTGAAAAAATACAAAAAAATATTAATAAGACGGAGCCTTTTTTTTTATTATTTGAGTGCTTCGACAATATCACAAGGTTTTATAAAGAGGAATTGTTTATTAAATAATTTTCTGCTATTAAGATTATTTAATCCTTAATATGTGTAGTGTGGGCTATGAAATTGAATAGTGTCTTCACTAAATATTAAGTCAAATAGTATTCGGCATTATACCTATGACATATAGTCCCATAGAAAGAAAATAGTAACTTATAATTATGAAACATTTAAAATATCTAAGATTAAATATCAAATACCGTTCAATTCCCAAGGTGAAAAATCTAAATAACAAAAGCGTGCAAGCAAAATAGTGCAACAATTGCCCAAGAGGCTGGCCGAGAGCTGCGCAGGAGTTTCGCAAGCGTTTATCTAGAGTCTATAACTATTCCAATGTTGCACTGACATTTACATGTGTTTGGATAATTGAATTACCGACACGAATTGGTAGCTAAATAACTTCTGGTTCAGATAAAACTTATAAAACTCCACGCAATACCGAGTTTCGAATGGAAATTCGTCTCGTAAATTTGAAATTGAAAAAGTCGTCGTTTTTTTAGGAACAAAATGGTGATATATAAACCTTTGATATATAAACAATTGTATGTTTTTTAATTATATACAATTAACATTGAAAAACGTAGAGGAAGAGTTCTGATCGAATATAGTGTATGTTACTACTTCTGAATTAAGCGCTATTAATTCCAAAACATATTTTTATTTATTTATGCTCTACGAGGAGCTCATAAATAATTATTTGTACTCCCATAGTAATTTGTCAGTGTAATAATAAAATGCTTAATGATTATTATCTCATAGACGCCGTCAAAACTGGCCTTGACCCTTCTAACATTAATTAAATTTAAACAATAGCATGAACTACTAAATCATTTATTCACCCAACAAGAGTAGGTATTATGCCTCAAGATAGATACTTAGAGTTCCTCAAGGTGACCTTTATTATACCCTATCATATTACAGATTTATAAAAAAAAAATTACTTAATCAATTAGGTACATCTGCTATTTCGATGCTCAATTTTTTTAGGTTTCTAATTTAGCAGTTTATAAGTCAATATACTCAAAGACAGTCAATATAATTGCATTAAATTGTATTCCCATTTCTACTCATTTACCTTGTACTTTAATGAGATTTTTAATATGTACATATAAGTGCAAGTTCTAAGAATGTATACTACGTCAAATCCGATAACTCGGGAGTCGTTTCTTAACAAATCGAAACATTACATGAACATATAAACTTTACATTGCTTTATTCCCTGACATATTATTGGACCACATTAATTGTATTGTACCGATTTTAGACAATATGTTTAGTTAATTATTTCTTTATTTACACTTACGAGAAATTAATAATTAAATTAACCGCTACATGGCCTGGTGAACTTCGTATCACTGACATGTATTTAGACTAAAAAGACAAAAGCCTTCAAATTCAACTGTCGTTTTTAGTATTCTTTTACTTATTATTTTTATTTCTCTTCTATTGAACTTACACAAATAAAACAAGATCATACTTAGCCAAATCGGTTCAGCCATTCTCGAGTTTTATCGAGATAAACGAACAGCAATTCATTTTTATATATATATACATAAATAAACCTTTAAAAAACATTGTGCAACGAGAGGCCCTATCGCTACTAAGCCAATCTCTTTCATGCAACACCAATTAAAGGAAACAAAAAAGAATTATGCGACTATTGCAATTTTTACACAGTTTAATAAATAAGTATGTCAACATTTCACTGGAAAACGAAACCAAGTCCACGTATTTATGTTATAGCTCGTCGCCAGCAAGAAGACTAGGTACTATATCTCCCGTAGTAGGTACTATAGCTATGCCTCGAATCTTTAAATTACACGCTGTTACATTATGAAACGTGAGTATGGATTTCGTGAGTGACAAAAATAATGGAACGCGATAAACAAAGGTAACATGTTCCGAATAATATGACTGTGTATGATTTTAAGCCTGCATATTGTGAGTTTATTAAATCTTCCTTACATTACAATTAATTAATCAACGATTATAAGCTTTTGGACATGACTGCAAGCGCTCTATACAAAAATGTTTACATACAAAAACTTTAACATTATCTCTCCATTTGTCAACTTTAAATCTAATAATACAGTTAGGTATATTAAATGTTTGTATCGACAATTCTACCATTTGGAAATGTGAAATCCACGAAACAAAGACCTTTGCATAATCATTTAGAGTCGTCTCCGATCACGAATCACGATGTGACATTATCGAACGGGAAATTAATGTTCAAGAATGACATTTAACACTAATCATTACCATTTACTGCTCTGTGACTTAGCTGGTATCGCCACGTGCTTACATCAGTCATCCTAGGTTCAATTCCTGCAAACCAGAGACAACCAAAGACACGAGAGGGCATTTCAGAAATTTCAAAACATATACTTGAAAAAGACTGAATTGTGTCTATCCTTTTGAAGGGTTAAACATTTTCATTACGATTGTCAATACACATGTACCAGGACCTTCAACCTATAAACATTATTTAAAAGATCATAATCATATATAAACATATGTTACATTAATACCAATAAACTATTAAAATTAGATGCCATGAATATACACATTTAATAACATATGAAAAGCGATAAAAAACTCCATATATACAAAAACAGGTATCAGCGCTCCGTAAAATTGAGATCTCAGACCGTCTCATCTTACAATGTAACAAACAAACATCGAACATGAGAATATCCCGGAAAAGATATATTTTAAATCTTGATTACTATCACTGTTCTTGAAGTACAAGGTTTTAGTTTACGACAGCTTATATGACGAGATGGATTGTTCCGCGAACCTTCACTAACAGTATGACAGATATTGTATATATAAGCGGGTAGTCCGAGAAATATAATCATGTTGACAATTACATTTAGGTACGATATGGAATACCCAATAAACACGCGAAGATGTTAATTAGTCCCTAATAACTCAAGTGATAACTGTTGTCATAATGACGTTAATAATTTTAATTGTAGGTGGTCGAATAAAAGTGAAAATAAACAATATGTGGTCATCATAATATCCGGTTGCTTCCCAACGAAGAGTGGGCCACATCGCTTTCTAGGAAGACGGTGATATGACGGACGAGCACAACGCGTATGGAATAATAATATGTATTGCAATACATCCTTTAATAACGATTAATCATAATTCATAACGTCAAGTAATCCTATAATATTGGTATTGATACAGTCGCACAACTGCCAATTTGTACGTATATACAAAGAGCATAGAGTATTTTAATAACCGAAGGGCAAAAACAGTCAACGTAGAATTATCTGCAAACCCCAAATGTATATTTTGAAATAAGAATCAAATATGTATATCCGTATTTAAGGTACATTAGAAAACTTCTTACCATAAACTCCCTTATCGTAAAACCTTGGCGACAAACAATAGGCATTTTCAATCAGATAAAAGATGCATTTCAATTTCCTAATGCCATGCAAGGCAATTCCGGAAGCATGTGGTCCCGGTATAAAGGACCTTAGCAGAAATATTTGTAAATACTGAGTCATGCCGTGGGTGATTTTCATAGTTTATTTAGCAAAGAGACGGAAGGTGATCAACTTAAGGCAACTCTAGTCGCGCCTACGTTTATTTTGCATTTTAGTATCACCAAAGTCAACTAAAATAATTTATATTTCACACAACATGATGACGCTAAACGAGAATAAATAATAATATGGCGCCAGACTTTACAGGTAATGGTTTTTCAACAGTTGTTATCACCTGTTACAGTGCAGACTTTAAACTACCTAAATATACCATCCCATTCGTCGTATAAGTACGCCTTCTATGTTCTTAAATGGTTTATTAATAGAAATTAAATTTATTACGTCATTAAAATCATAGAGAGTATTTTTTATATCCGCAAAGAGCAAAAACAGTCGACGTAGAATTAACTGCAAACGCAAAGTGTATATTTTGAAAAAAGAATCTAATATAATCGTATTTAAGATAGATGACTAACTCCTTAAATTTATTACGTCATAACAAAATTGGTAAAATAAGAATACTTGAGTTCACGGTTCTTGAATTCTCATAACGATATTTCGGTTTCGTTGCGCGCTGGCGCTCCATTGGTGAACGACCTCAGTCTATCAAATGAACCTGGACATGTACTCAGTTGATACACAGTTAACTTAATCGCGTTACGCAACAAAAGTAGGCAATTTCGTCACCTTTGTTATAGTTAACAAAACTAAACGACAACCGGGACTAGGTACGCGAAACTCACGGCATTATGTTAATTTGGCCGTAGCACGATGTTCTATATCCTAAAGCTTTTCTCAGTAAATTTACTTTCAAATGCAATAATATAATAAAAATAGTATCGCGGGCTTTGTTTATACAAATTGATGTGTTACATAAAACTGTAGTATATCACTTTGCTCTATTGTCATAGTAACCGCAGCGTACGAGATTTAGAAATTTTTACTACTTGAGTTACACAATAGTAATTTCATAACCCTAACTTTTTTTAAGTATTCTATAATCTCCATTCATCAGGAATAACGTAGGATTCTAATGGCGCAATAATTTTTCAAATAAGTCCAATAGTTTTTCCTGGAGCCTATTCGATGCAATGATCAAATCTTTCCTCTTTATATTAGTATAGATTACTCTCGTATGATAAATATACCTACATTACATAATCAGGTTAATATAACATATATTGTACTGTAAAAAATTATGTATTTATTCGTCTCTTTTTTATTTCAATCCACGTGGGAATTTAAAAAGCAGTACTTTTTAAACACACCTCGGATTTAATACTAAAAACATGCGCAAGGCATTGCAGCTTCAGAAACAAAGGTCACATCTAACGGAACGATTACTAAACAAGAGGTTTGCTATCTCATTAGTATTCAGTAACAATTTATATGTATTGGAATCATCATTTGATTCAAACGGTACAAACACCCATGACCTCGCCATTAACTATTTAAAGATGACAATATAGCATTTATTAAAATCTTCATGCTGATTAGGAGTAACCTTGTCTGCGTAAAATTCTAAAGCATACAAACGATAAGAAAATCTTTCGTCCTCACGATGTCAATCTAACATACTATGTCCAAGCTTTGTCTATTTAACCTTGACTTGTTTGGTCCATTATTTGTGACCTAACATTGTAACAAGATTTACTACTAGTACATTAAGAATATTTCTATTAAACTGGCATTTAATCCCCTTGGGACATTAAACGTCGATCAGTCAAAGAAACGGAGGCGTTTTCTAATTCAAAACAGATTTATTGATTGCTTTTTGGGTCAGTGTCATCCGTGAATCAAAACTTAATCTTATCTAAACAAGAAATTTTGAAATAATTACAAAATACAACACCTATGTCGTATCTACCTACGATTTTATTACACATAGTGTATATCTTAACTTTACAGTATTAAACATTAGCAAAAATTTTAATTTTATGTAGGGGAGCGTGGGGCTTGTTGTAACAGGGGTAAATAGTAACAGACCTTTTTCAATAGGAATTTGAATTTTATTCACGTTTTTTTTTTACCTAATCTTAAACTTATAACGTGCCACGCCACTTTACCACAGCCAGGGTCCCGCCAGGTGGCTCAGTGAGTGGGTGTGTGCAAACGCTTTATTGTTGACAGGTAACCTATAATTTTACTAACGTAAATTTTTGGTTAGTTTCACTATTTTCGTAGCTTTGAAGTTTTATGTATTTTATTTTATGCTAAAATATAACTATTTATGATGTTGTATAACAGTTTTCAAGATTACTAAGTTGATTTAATAGTTATCGTGATAAATATTAAGAACTATATCAAGGGGCTAGTTGTAACAAAACCTCGGGGTTTGTTGTAACATGTTACAATTTGCCCCCAGATTGCTGTAAGTTACTGACGGCCGATGTTCATTTTTCCCCGGCTTAAATACTCAGAAATGTTCATTCGCGGTGGACCTCAAGATTGCATTGGAGCTGGTAATTCTTCAGGGTGAATGACTGAGAAAGAATGTTTGATTTTTGTAGATCATTTTATCAAAGACGCGAAACCTACCAAGAAAGAGACATTTCTGTTACTGCTTGATAACCATGGCTCACATGTGAATATTGCAGTTGTCGAAAAAGCCAAAGAAAACAATGTTGTCATGTTATAGTTTCCCTCCAATTGCTCCCACAATTTGCAACCTGTAGGAGATGTAGGAGTCTACGGCCCTTTTAAAAACTACGTGAACAGAGCACAGACTCCATGGATGTATAATAAGTGCCATGTTGACATGATATAAGTACCTTATATACTTCATGACATGATATAAGCACCTCAGTACAGAATAAGAAAGATAGTTAAAATCTTTAATCTTTAATTTGTTGATTATATTTTTTTTTCAGTTAACTATTTCATAAAAAACACATTATAGAAATACCTAGTTAGTTTTTGTTATATATACAAAGCAAAATGATCCAATATGTAAAAAAAATAAACCATTGAAGGTGTCATTTTTGTTGTTACTACTTGCTCCAGCAGATGTTACAACTAGCCCCAACCACGGGGTAAGTTGTAACACTTCCCTTTTTTCAAAAAAATAATAATTGTGAGATAGTTGCCTGTAGATTTGATAATATTTCGATTAGACTTCATAGATAAATAGTTAGAGTATCGATCAAAATTTATTTAGTAGTAATTTAGCCAATACACTTCATGATATTCAATTATTTGTTAAAATTGTTACAACTAGCCCCACGCTCCCCTACTGCTGTAATCCTTCGCATGTCTTCATTCAATTTTACCAAATAAGAAATATGTTGAAATAATAGAACATCGTGATAGTGATTACGGTTCGCTCATTAATGGCCTGAGCGATAAAACCAATTTCGTGGTAAAATAAATTGTATTCTAATAGAAATGTGTGGTTTCCCATCATCAATCAAATAGGATGTTAAATGGTATATTGCTATCGTAAATTATTATGTTTGAACGCGACTATATGACTATGGGAACTCCAAACAACTCACTATAAAGAGTAAACATCTTATAAATAGTATCACGGTTCCGACACGCCATGTTTCCGTCTAAACATGAACCTTCACACCCTTTATGTCACCGTCTCATCACCGGTAATATTTCGGAAGTTACAAACGATTTGGTTACAGAATTTTATGGTCCACTTAGCCTATGCGACCGGCTATAAATAAGGATCACGTTCCAACGTTGGTTGGACTGAAATTATAATTAAGATTTTAATCAGCGTGCATAATATTGACAAATTTATCAGCAGCTTTGATAAATTGAACTCAAACATTATTCTGATATTCTCGGTCACTAAAGTCCGACAGGACATTTACATTATATCTCAAAAGGTAGTTTTTGTTAGTAGTTTGATTAGTCTTTTGTTAGTTTACCTATATATTGTTTATATGGGAATAAATGATATTGCAATTGTTGAAATTTACAAGTTTGCACTCGAGTAATCACTAGTTGCCTTTATTTCTAAAATTTATGTTTGCTTGTACGCCCTTGATTTGAAAACTGGCAGTAAATGTAAAATTAGAAGCATTCAATATGTATTTCTTTATTGACGTAAGTGTACATTGTGTTACCTAAATTAATAAATGATTTTGACTTTTTGATTTTGTGCATCACTGAGTAATTGGTAGTGATTACAGTAAACAGCTAGAAACATTATGTGAATTTGACGCAGATTTTATGCAACATTGTGCATTGAGCCATGTCACAGGTCGAAGCCCATAGGGCGCGCGCTAACGACGGTGTTTGCATATCATTTGCATGATTCGCCGGCTGACGAACGACCCTGGAATGCTGGGGAGACCAGGCCGGTTTGGCCGACCGCCCAAACACCAGCTAACTCTTTATGAACCTATTGTCGTGAACGATATTCGTGAATCATCCGTATCAGCCATTAACAAAAGGTCAAATTGAAACAACTTATATTCAGAGTGTTTTAAAAATCGAAAAGAAAATCTTATTTCGAAAGAAAATTTATTCATGTTGCAACGCGATCCTTTGATCGCCTTGACTCCGATGGTGATGTAAACAAAATGCGCAGTGGGAAAGCAAAATTTTAGAATGCCACGACATTGAGAATAGACCGTAACACCCAAATAGGGCATAGGTGTAGTCACATCAACGCACTTTCGGAGGAAGGTGATTTACGTATGTTATTAGAAGACAACAAACAGGTGTACCGAGGTGATAATTGCGTCCTCGGGCGAAGTGTAAGCGATTGGCACGTTTAGATAATGATCGTCGCCATTTGCGTGCGCAATGCTATCCTTATTGCCTCTTATCTGTCCGCGGTGAAGGCGCTTTGACAAACAACTAGACTTTTAACGAGTTTGTGCCATTTATGGCGTGTGGCTTGCTTGAAAGCGCCGCATTGTGATTTCCCATTTTCCATAAATCACATGAAACTTTAGCATACAATAAGACTTTAAAGGCTTGATAATTTCAACTATTGTTATTTCTATAAAATAAACAGGAAATATATTTATTTTAATAAGTTGAGATATAAAATGACTAAGGTAATAAAATAACTTCAGGGCTATCTCTACCATACTAAAAACAAAACAAATAAAACATTTAATCAATCAGAAAACAAAGGGTACAGTTAGACATAGACGTAGGCGGAAGCATGCCTTCCGGCGCGTGAATATTCACCACTAATTAATACTCGTCTCACCCGAGACCAGATGTTACACCCTCAGGATACGGGGACAAAACAAGAAATGTTTTTGCTTTCATTTTTAGTTTCATTCGTTCTATGAATACGTTAGGATTAGCTAACAATTTTATAACTATTAATAAACTGTAGCTAAAAATATATATTAATTTAAACTTTCCTAGTTATTTCACACACACTCACACGTTATAACAAGAATGTAATCAAGTGTAAAAATCAATAAGAAATACTGTCTTTTTCTCGTTCTGTTTGTATTAAGTCAACCGATGTGCGTATTTCTCACGACTGGACCCTTTCCTTAGTTCCGCGCTACTACCTTCCACGGCTAGTGATCCCTTTAATGACCGAAGCAACATTCCCCTTGGCTTAACTATTTTATCAACGTATCAAAGGTCGAAAGGTTAAGGTTAAATATAGGGTGGTGCGTCTTCTTTCATTTGGTTCGTGATTTTCTTCATACTTTAACAAATTCTGTATATACGTATACATAATACATATACGAGTAACTTTATATGTAATGTAATATATTATAAAAAAAACTAAAGAAAACACACAAAAAAGCACTAAGGTGTTTAACCTTGGTGAACCACCACAGTAGGTATAAATAAAAATTCAATTAATACAAAAAACTAAACGGTAACTTTACAATAAACAGAGTGAAAAAAAAAACGTTTTTATACCTTATACATAATATTACATCTATCTTAAATCTATGGAGCCAAGCAATTACTTCCCAGGTTAGGTAAAAAATACCTTTTAAAGGTACCCTTTCAATTTTCGAGTGTTATTATATTGATACTCCTTTAACGTATGTGAACCAATTACAGTCAACATTTATCTTGTCTTAGGAAGTTAGAATTTAAATATATATATATAGCACACGGCCCAACAAACGAGTACTTACACCTTTGACCCATGCTAAAATAATAGTTACCGTGATCGATGTCTATCTACATTATGTCATTGAGGGAAAGTCTCGGAAAAGGAAAGTACGGCAGGTGCAGGTGAACCCCGGGGGGTGGGGGGAGTGGAATGCAACTATTATTAGAGGAACCGGCGCCGGCGCACGACGCTCCTACACAGGGTGTAGAATAACTTGTTATTAAAACAGCATTCTTGCTCAAACATGATAATATGCGGTATGATTAGCTAACGTAATAGAAAATGTGACTATGTAATTATTTTATCGAATAAAAATTTTTGTTCCAAGAGCATAACTTGTTCTAAACGTGTTCATCAAACGTTGCTCAAACATATAACTTTACGGCCAACAATGTTATACAAACTTATAATCAACGTACTATCTAAAAAAATCCATTTTATTGCAATTTTACTTTTTATGTCACATGAGGAAAACAGACAGAAGGCTCGCTAGAGCGTTGGCGGCCTTTTATGAATTTGTACGCTTTTATAAATGGCAAAGCAATCTTTCATCGATTCCCCCTCAGTATACGCAATGAAAACGATGTTATCACCTCCATAGCAAAATAACTACTTTCCTTAAGCCGGAATTCATATGCATTTTACCACGTAAAGGCCAGAAAAACCACCATTATCTATAATAATTATCCAGATGCGGAGAACAATATATTCCTCGAAACCATTAACATAAGTGCTTTCACAATTTACAGGCATTCTTAAAACGGCAACACTGAGGATTAAAAACCTTTGATCTTATATGGGTTACGTGCCCCAAATGTTTGCCCTTTAATTTAAGTGTTCCTTTAATTACCGGTGAATATAACATTTCAAACATCTGCTTTGGACCGTGTAAAAACATCAATTACTAAGTAATTATTATAACATTATGTTTTTGTTCGTCAAGGTTAATTTCGATCCGCATCCGATCAATAAACTTTGGTCAGTTATGTGACAGAGACAAGAAATGAAACAAAAACGTTTAACTACAAACAAAACACCACATTAGAATCAAATTAGAACAATAAAAACCGTAAACCGTAATGGTTGTAGCTCCTTACAAACGTTGTGTAAAACAAAAAACTTGGCGATTAAAAAGAGTGGCGGAGAGTGTATTGTCAGTTCTTCTCTTCCGTTCTACGCCCTTGATTTGAGAACTGGCAGTAAATATAAAATTAGAAGCATTTAATGTATATATACATATTTATTTTTTGACGTTCATAAGTGTACATTGTGTTACCGATATTAATAAATGAGTTTTGACTCGATAATTTATATCGACTTAATTGTTGAACGACGCAAGTGAAATGGATTTATTTATCCGAAGAGATTTATTTATTTACAAAAGCTTGCCAACGCTCGGCACACTCATACATACGAAAAATTTAATACAAGATGTAATGTGACAAGCACTTATAGGCAAACAATACAAACACGAAGCGAAAAAAAAAACATCGATTGATAATTCATAAAAACTAGAATGAATTTTATTTCATAAAAAATTGATTTTCAAAGTGTGAGGTGTCCAACTATGGGTATCTAATTATATCCCCAAGCAGGCGCTTGATTTACAGGCGCCGCCGTCCCAAGCAAACCTGGCGTCGTACAGTTGCAGGTGAAGCAAAGAGAGCAGAAAAGACTAGAAGCGAGCCTCATGCTCAAGACCGAATGAAATGGAGACTCATTGTGGACGCACTCTGCTCCATGTAGGGGTTATAGGGCATTAAGATAGTAAGAATTTGTTGAAAAGCGTACGAGTATTTGCGAATAAAATCGACTTAACTTTTAATAGAATTAATTAACTATAGTCTAAGCCGATTAGTTGGTTAGATAAAAACAATTGCCATAAGTCCAAGGAAATCATCTCATTACAAGCACATCCTATAGCCGTTATCGGAACCTGCGCCTGCGTTACGAAGCTCGATGGCGCCATTGTTACTACATCGCCACAGTCTTAACAAGATACACAGTGTTTATTCTAACAATATTTAGGATAGTATATAAATAATGTTAGATTATAAATCGACTTGGAAGCTTTTGTTGTGGTGGTGCTATTAGATTATATTTATTTCCATAAAACAGAAAGCTTTACTAAAAGATCGGAATAATTAATCACAAAATAATAATACCAAAACAAATATGACATAAGTAAACGTCTACAGTCAGAGCAGGTTGAAGATAACTATTCTCCAAATTTACTTATAATCTCAATGAGAAATACTTCCGTATTTATTAATAGACTATGTGATTGTTAATAATGTGTACAAACGTATTGAAAAAGCTTCCAGCTCTTTTCAATACTATAAAACAAATAGACTGGTGCTCTAGCGTGCCGCCAGGCAACGTCCGATAGGACCACGAATAAGTGCTTCTTTGGCGCTGACTTTAAAATAGCAATCATTGTCTGGCTATCCACCATACTGCAAGAGTATTGCTGCAGTTTTCTTGCCGTAAATTAATGTCATTCACGCATTGATTAAATAATACCACTAAGGGACCGTTCTAGTATTACGTAAGCAGATTTACTGCAATTTAACCCCTCGTCTTGTCAGCAAAAGTAAGCAAAGCTCTCAAAAATAATAGTAGGTACATAAACATATTAATTTTTTGTAGGAATCCTCGACATTGCATTTCGTTTTCAAGTATAGACATAGTATGGGTAATATATAAAGTTAATAATTATTGTGGACGTAATCACCAAATATGAAAATCAATTTATCTTTGGCTGTATTTTAGTATTATTGTTTTCTGTAATATATAATTGAATTGAATTTGAATTTGTAGTTTTTTTAAATACTTTAGTGTTATTTTTAATATTCTTCATTATTATTATTATTTTGAAATACAATAAAGGAAAGATATAAATCCTCCAAGACCTTTGTAAAACTACAATAATAATTTAAACTAATATATTAATAAATTCAAAGGTTAAAATAGTTATATCAACAAAACGTCCTTGCTTTTGAAAGTTGATCATGTATATTTAAATAACATAGTTCAATTACTCTTTCTCTTCTATCTTGATTTCAGACTTTCCCTTTGTATATCAATTACATGCAAAACCAGATAACCTTACTTGTTCGATACTGATTATTAAAATGTATATTTAATCACTTTATTCGTAGAAATCACATACAGGTTTCCGATTAAAAACGAGAAATTCATTTGTTGTATATCTTGGCTTTTCGGTCGAATAATAATCGTAGTCTTTAAGGCCCCATTTAGCACTTCAAAGTATGCGTATATTACAATATACTAGAAAACTTTTGCTTTGAAATAATAATGTTATAGCAAATTACGACTATACGAGGCATGCCTTTTAAGTTCTGTCGTTTCCATATTTCCCGGCAATTTTGAATTTGGAACTGTTCTATATTCGAAAGTGTTTAAATTTTGAATCTTAAAACAGTTGAAAGTATTAGGATTAATGCTATTGTTTAGTCACAGCGTCGATTGGAATTTGTCAGGTTACGTACGAAAATGAATCTTTCTAAGGAAAATGTTCGTGCAAAAATTTTCTACAACTTTAGAAGAGGCCTGACACGGCTTCATTGTTTTGAAGAGCTAATATCTGTGTTCAGTGATGAAGCCCCATGTCTGCGGACTGTCATACTACACGCTGGAATTCTAAATACCAGCATGGACATACTAGTGTTAGTGACAAATCTCGCGAAGGACGCCCAAAATCCGCCTTCACTGAAGAAAACATTATTGCTGTGAAAACAATAAAATGTACTAAGAGGTTCTAGTTGTGTTTTTTTCTGCAAACGGCGAAACTTAAAAGGCATGCCTCGTATACGTATATAAATAATTCGCCCATACACTATCCAACTTCTCAAAATAAGTATATTAAAGACAAGTAATCTTTGTTAATAACCGTGCAAGGACCGACTTAACATCAGGTTTGCGCCCAAACGTCTGTCCAAATTTGTATAAAATCCTTCATAGGAAATCTTTTCATACCCTCAAATGCATGGCAAAGGGTACATTTACACAAAACATTAGCGGAGATTGGGCCTTCCCAGTACCATTCGTAATGTTGACACTTCCTGGAACCCGGTCGTCTATACGCTGTTGAAATGTGATATATCCCACGATAGTTAACTCCTATACATAAGCAAAAATATATATCTTACACTTCAGTACATATTATTTCTATCTGATCTCTAAAATTTTCGATTAAGCGGACTCAAAAATGTGTGCTTTACATTCCATTTACTCTAGGTTTCTTACATCTTTATCTATTAAATCTTAACATTAAAGCTATACAAAGCAACAATAAAAATGCACCAAAAGTCAAGAATTCAGTAACAAATTTTTCCAAAGATTCCATCGTTATCTTCAAACGTAAAATCGTATTTTGGTAAGTTTCGTAATGACCTTGAATAACAACTATGTTAGGAAATATCGCTGGCGATAAAATTCTCCCATATCAATTAATTACCTTTATCTAAAGTGTACATTAAACATACCACTGACGGAGCCAAGTTTATTGCGCACAATATCTATGAAATCTAAATGGCCGTTTTAGGTACAGAGAATTACGGATTCTTTAATTACTGTCTTCGATTCGTTATTAATTGGTGTACAGTTAACGCACACGTTTCAAATGTAAATTACGAAATAGAAGAAGTCAAGGTCTTTGTGTTTTGTGAAAAGATTTTAATTCGTCTATACAAACTTGCTGCCCCCGCGAACTTCGTTTCGCCTCAACATGATTTTTATAACTAGCCTAACTTTTTAGTAGTTAGGTATATACCACAGCAAATATGGAACATTTTGCTATGCTATGCCATAGAGACTTATATGCTACGCCTAGTTTTTCCGGAATAAAAAACTAAGTACTAAATAAAACTACATTCTTAGATTTATTAAATATGTATTTTTAAAATTTTACTCTCCATAAAAACCTTCCACACAAAATTGTTCAAGTTTTTAGCTTGCAACAAATTTTGCGATTAATTTTTATTGATATAGATTATCGTTCAAACCGTAACATAAGTTTTCTATAACTGGAAATCTCATTACAAAACAAACAACTATCTAACGATTGCGTATGTAAAACAATAACCATTAATTAGATATTATCTCGAATTTCGCCTTCAAGTGGCAGCGCAAGTGTCACCATTATAAATCATACAAGTTTTTCCACTATACATTATGATATTATACCGTGACGATCTACGTTGCGTGAGTCAAATTGTTGCAGTTCAAGAAATAATAAGAAAACCGAACTGTTTCATAAGCCTACTTGACTTGGTTACACTTTGAGATATGACCAAACGATACAGTATCATACTACGTACATGCCATGGACACCCGCAACACCAAGAGATTTGCAAGTGCGTTGCCGCCCTTTATGATAGCGCTACGCTCTTCTCTTGAAAACTCCTAAGTGTTAACGGTTCGGAAATGCCTGAAATGGCCAGCTGGTTCTATAAAATGGTGGGGCGCACCAGGATGTTTCTTAAAAAGCGCTCGGTCGTGGAACACTAGACGTCAAGGTGGAACCGGTGGAATTTTGCGTCTTAATGTCCGATGAAATTTAGCCGCAGGTATTAATCCGAAGAGTTCTTCGAAACACTCCCTATGATATATGTGATAGAAGCAGATCTAGCATTATAATCGCGGAATCGTTTTAAGCTAAACCTTTCCTATAAAACTATATTTTTTTAAAGTATTAATAATATAAAATAAACATAATGTTCGTCTCACCTCATAGTACCTTACTCGATTTCAAGAAAACACAAAAAAATCGCGTATAATGTTCATGTCGTAAGAATTACAGAAATCCTATACTTATCTTCACATTTATGGATGACAAAAAACCTTCCAAACAATGACAATTATTTACATACTATTAGGCTCTGTGCACACGTACAAAAACTCCCAGCATTGTTCACCTGCCAACCGTCAACCGTTTTTGCAAATTTGTTCGATTAACATAGTTTCGACGGGATTACACGATAAAAAATTAATATTCTTTGTTTTTGATTAAATTATTAAATACAATATTTTGACAACTACTGTAACAGTATTTGTCAAAATATTGTAAACGAAAAACGAAAACGTACTAGAGTCTATGTTAAAAGAATACCGTGGTTGGATTTGAGGTCACATCAGTACTAAATTACCTTTTTTGGTATGTTGCCAACACTGTCTTGAATATGAAAAAAACTAAAGGTATATATTATATAACTTTTGCGAATAATTCTTAGTTTTTTAAGAATAATCGACTCGCCAATTCTTTTTCTGCACAGAATATAAAACTATATGTATAGACTATAAAATATATAATAATATGAATCACCTGACTAACAACTGACGCGAACTTCGAGATATCACAACGCGTAACCCTTTTTAGACTTTGTGACGTAGTACTGAAAAAATATACGAACCACGCAGTTTATTTATTTGTAATAAATACATTTGGTTTTGCAGTATACACCCGTCCTAACTCAAATAATAGTTTTCGTAAGAAGTACAGTTACAAACTCATTGAGCCATTAAACCCAGTTTAATATCGTATTAGAGCTATCTTATCTGCGTAATTAAGGTCAACGCGAAATGAGATACTTTAAGATTCGTGTGTAAGGTGATGCAAAATTAGTGTTCGCGTATTTCTGGTGTTATGTAAATTTTTCGTGTGTGAAATGTATTATATGCTTATTTTATTTATAAATAACACATTCCTGTCCTTTAATGAAAACTTTTTACTCACGAAACCAGATATTAATTAGGAAAAACAAAATTACATAATAAAAAAATAATAGAACTTTGTTCAGTTCACTCAACGGACAATACAAAAGGTCCGTTAACGTTTATGTAATTAGTTAATCATATCAGCGAATATAATAATAGTTTAGCGAGGTTTATGTAGTGATTAAACATTTAGTACTAAACTTCTTATCTTGTAGAAATTTTTTGGTTGGATAATCGGATATTTCTTTATCGCTTCCGTTCATAAAAATATTTACTTCAAATTACATAATGTTTTGAAATGGAAACATATCTACAGTCTGACACGAATGTAATTAAGATAGTCTTAATTTAACCTTTAATATCACTACTATAATATAAAATTAACAGCATACCGTTCATTTTAAAGTAAATATGTACATATCGTTTTCTTATAACACGTCTCATTACATATATTGTATGATAATATATTGCATAATATATCTATTACGCACACATTTGATTCCGATGAACTGCGCATATAATACAACTGAGAAATAAAATATTAATAAATTCACAATGGACCAGTGATAAATGACTGTAAAGTGGATTTATAATTCCTATAAGTATTCAAGCTATGTTTATCCTAAACAGGCGTATTTAAAACAACATATTCGCATACAATAATAGGCCTTATTTATCGGCATTGTAGGGCGATTATAACATAATGTTCTAAGTTTTTATAAGTCGATAAATAGCGCCACCAATTAAAATGGTCGGTCACATAATCATTTACAATTAAACAAGGGCTGTGCACAAATACGACTTGCAAAAACTATTTTAAAGAGTTAGTATGGAGTTTCTTGCCCATTCTTCTCCATGTGAAACTACCTTTTGGAAGGGGCAACTAGTCATTCGCAGCGAAACTGCGATAAAAGTTTATGAGAGAAGATTATGCTTTCAATATTTCATTAGTTTTCTAGTGACTAAATTAACGCCGTATTTGAATAAGGACAAGGAAGGAAGAGCACGACTGTTAACTGCACCAAAATAGGTCTTATATCGTAATAATTTACAAACTTTTGAGTGTTTCGATTCGATTATATTTAGGCCTTAAATTATGGACCACCGATCCCAGATATTCCAGAGCTACACAACTTGTTAGTACTGAAAATAATGAACTATACTTTGTAACTGAAAATACCGCATTCTTGTTTATATATTTATTTTATTTTTGTAGAACAGGGGCAAATGGGCAGAAGGCTCATCTGATGTTAAATGATATCACCGCCCACTCTCAATACCATAAAGCTCGCGAGTCTTTTGAATTATGTTGAAATTAAATTTGTTATAAGAATGTTGTCATATAATATATCTACTGTCAACCCTATACAAATCGAATAGCACAACAGCGAAGTGAACGGTATGCAAATCCTCGCTTTGGTGTCACGGCAACCCGATCGGCCGAGACGTTTACATCTCACCTTAATTACACTTATAAAAACTTTTTAACATGGTATGTACTTTTATAGAAACTTCTTGTTGCTTCGCTCCTGGTATTGCAGTTTAACTTGTGTACATTCCATATTGCTAGCGACGGACAAAATATATTTTTCGAATTGAATTAAGAAACAAACTACAATACATAATAATAGAAACAGAAAATAGTTAAACAAAATATTACTGGAAATATCCTAAACATATTGACAATATAAACAGAAGAATGGTAAGAAGTAAAGAGATAATATAAAAATAAGTAGTATACTTATGAAAACGACAAAAATAGTAATAATTATAAACAAAAGATAAGGCTTTCTTAAATAAAACAGTGGCAATTGATAATTTAATATAATTATTATTAAATACACCATAGTAATCATATATTTTCTTCTGTTACATATTCTTTCATTTAATGTAGCGCGCCTTTATTATTGTTATAATAATTAACTAGTTTTAAACGTTGTATGGGTAAGGATGGTAATTAATATACCAAATGACTCATAGTGGAATTTTCTGGTGTTAAAATTGTATAATACATAATCTTGCTTAGGCTGTGTGAGCTAATAAATGTTCCCCTGAAATTCACCTCTTCCACCACTCATACTCACAGTTTCACAGATCTTTTCAAAAACTTTGCAATAACTAACCAATTATCTTTCGGTTTTAAGATCACATATTTATAGTTTGTAAGAATTATGTTAGTTATAAGTATAAATCATGCTGTGGTTGCCTATTAAAGGGTTTATTATAATTTTTGTCTATTTCTTCTTTCTTCTATTTATATTTTTTGTTTCTTTGAAAGACTAAGACCATTTACGCTCTACATAGATAAAACGTAACTTTAGTAAACGTAAAGAGTAACAATAAATGTACTAGTTAATGAAAACCAAACAGAAAGTACTTCACAGATTACATAAAATATTGCTACTTTTAGTAATCCAAGTCACGCGATAACCGTGTTAACGGCTAACGACATGAAAAAAAAACGCATTACAAGAGCTCTATGGGAAATTCGCTTATGACACTTTCGGTTGTTATGTATATAATCATTTCTTTTTTCACAATACCCCGCAATTTCTACCGTCGGCCTAGAACATTGATATATGGTTTATATGAAGGCAGAGAACATATTTTAATAAATTTGCGCTACGACCAGGACTGGATACCCCTGTACAGACAAGGGTCTGGTAGACAAAGGACAAAACAAGCAAGGGCTTTAAAATACCCCGTATAACTTGAATTATAAGCTTATTTTCATTACATATACCTACAGTGTAAAGTGTAAACTCTTTATAACGAATATCAAGGGACCGAGTATTATTATTATTCGTTATATAGAGGTTTCATCAAAGGTAGACAAGAATTAATGTATGGGTATTGGGTTAAACCAAATAAATATTTATCTCATTTTTACTTTATAGAGAGTTCCTCGTTATAATGAAGGACCTTATAAGGTTAGCAACATCTATTGGTATGATATGTATACGTATAAAACTAAGATACTTCAGACAACTTTAATAGTATAGTTTCAACAAAGGTTCTGTATCCATACTACACTTTAAATCGCATTTTTTAAATTTATTTATTAAAAAATACATGTAAAAACCCCCATTAGCGAAACTCAAAGTTCCCTCACGACAACCACCTATGGTATTTGATACACGATAATTTCATACATTACATGTGTCAAGTGAGAGACAAACATTTGTTCAAACATTGGGCAAACAGACCAAATATTTGGCCAGTATCATTAGACGTTTGTCAATAGGCCTCGACCCATTCGATACTTCTTTTTCCCACAGTGGCTTTAACTGGTGCACTATAGTAGACTAAAACAAGTATTCCCGGTACGCGTAAAAAATAATGCAGTTATCTGCTAACAAACTAAAACAACTAATGTTTTTTATTTATTTATTTCCTCGTAATTGTACAGCTAACATTACTTATATATATAAATATATATATATATATATATATATAAAAATTAAATTATTGATTCCATCTTTAGGAAGCGTTCAAGTATTACGTAACGTATTTTGGGAGGGGGGGGTTTCGACTTACACCACATAATAGTAACTAAAGAGTCACTAGGTGGTCACGAAACGTTTTACTATACTTGGGTACAGTACTGTACTTGGGTACTGAAAAACGTTACGGCGAGTTTCATTGGGGGGGGGGGTCAATAATCTCCAAAAATTGCGTTACGTAATACTTGAATGCTCCCTTAGCTATATATTTAGCCAAAGTATTAATACGTAAGAACATTTTAGTATAAAATATACAAAAAGGTACAAATATCTACGAAAGTAAAATAGCAATAAAAATTATTGAAATACGTATAATTAACTAATACATGCTGTGTGTGGTGTGAAAGTTTTTGTTTGTACTTGAGGGCGCGTATGTCCCTCTGAGTTTTAGTTAACGTATTGTATCTCATAAAATAATCATTATATTACGTGTCGATAATTTGAAACTCAAGGGACCACAGCAAACACACACAGTAATAAATTGCAAGTTACCATGAGTTGAAAATAACAAGCGATTAAATAACCACGAGGAGAAGTGTAAAATAAAAGTGTGTGAAAATTTCGTGATTTCTATATAAATATAATTATTATGTATTAATAATTATATTAAACTTTTTATTGATTTATATTTCAAAAAGAAGTCGGTGATCAGTTTTTGAGGGAGCGACTTCAGTCAGTCAAACCAAGGACAGGTATGTGCATGATAAATAATTCAATATATAGATTGTCGGGAAGCCTGGACTTGTTTGAAATTATCGCATATTAGCGAGCAAGATACTATTCCTTTAACTTCAAACTACCGAGGGGATTAAATAACATTGATTTTATTTAGTTAGTATTTTTCATGGAACCGGAAAATATGATCAAATAACGAGTATCAAATTATCGTGAGTCGACTGTATGTAATTTAAAACTACTCTTACCAACTACTTCAACAATTAGCTATAATGCACATTAATTTAAAAATAGAACTGTTAGAGATGGTACTTCTTATTTAAACCTACGATCGGCTAGCGCATGCGCATATCAGAATAGGATCAGACGTTTCAATGTCAGAGAAAGTGATAGTACATTTTCTAATCGTTTCCTATGTAGCTAGTTGGGCCTGTTTGTGTAATGTCGAGTAAGTCATGCTTATGTAATGAGACGCTAATGACAAACAGTGTTTAATACAACGATTAATTAGAAAGGCATATAATGCAGGACACATACTTCTAAAATATAACAAAACATAACATTTATTTCATTAACTAAAAACGGTAACCCCAGTAACAGCTTGCGAATCTCGTTACTCTGAGGTTGTAGGTTCAATCCCCGTCTATGCACCATTGGACTTTATTTCTATGTATACTTAAAATTCGCTCGAACGGTGAAGGAAAACATCGTGAGGAAACCGGCGTGCCTCAGACCCAAAAACTCGGTGAGTGTTTAAGCACAGGAGGATGATCACCTACTTGCCTATTAGATTGACAAATTATCATGAAATAGGTAGCGGCACTGGTTTTTTTAAACGGTTATTCTCAACACAATACAAGCCAAAAAAAACCTCAAAACAAGCTAGTGCTATTCGGACAACCTTAAGAGGAAACATTCTCTGATTCGATTTGTACAGTACAATGGAATTAAATTTAATAAATATTTACCAAATAATACTTTAACATTACTCTGAATTGCATGGAAAAAACATGAATCCATCATGGCATACAAAATGGGCCCTTGACATTCACCTTTCCTGCGCGCGCGACTTTCCGGTTGGCGCGAAAGTGCGTGACGTCACGATTGACAGGCGATTTCAAGATAAGGCTAAGCCGTGTTTACAATAGCTAATGCGTATCACATGTGACGACTCAAGTGCGACTATCTCGATGATAAGCTTAAAGCTAACATGACTTAAAAAATAAAATATTAAAAATCAGTGGCGCTACAACCTTGTTAGGTTTGGGCCTCAGATTTCGTCGACTTTTTGGGTCTAACTCCAGTTTTCTCACGATTATTTCCTTAACCGTTCGAGCGAATGTTAAAAACGCATATAGAAAGAAAGTCCATTGGTGCACAGCACGGGATCGAACCTACGAACTTTTAAACTTATAATGAACATAGAGTACTATTTGATGTTGACATCCTTATTATTGAAGAAACAGATGTTACAAGTTAGGGCACATATTAATGGTTGGGACAAACCCAAGACACGTATAAACAATAATGTTTATAAATAAACGAATATTTCGGTTTGAAACAGCTACGTCGCAGTAGAAGAGATAACATATTCACTAATCAATTTAATAATTTGCTTCGCTATTATCATTTAAATCCATACATTTTAATCAGCCTATAAATAATCAATGAATAATTTACCCAATGACACCGAATTAACAATTCGCCAAGTCACGAGCACTTTCGACAAAGAAAAAACCAAAAGCCAGTTTCATAAACACTGTACCTATGCTTAAACTTTGATTACAACATAATAGGGAAAAAATTATTTTATATTTTAAAATGTTTAAGTATATATAAATAATTCGTAGAAGGTTTTGTAAACCATTACTTAAAGTATATATCAACTAAGCTTCCAATCTCCTCTCTTATCATTCAAACTAGGGTGTAAACTCTTAAAGCTAGGAACTCAAGATATATCTATATCTAACCCACTTAAAGAAGTTTATTCTCAGTTATAATACCACAAGAGCCCCGATGCCCGATAATTTTGAAGCTCGTGTGGTATTCGGGGGATTATTTTTCCGACCCAAATGTCGGCCAATAGACTGCACCATGAGACGAAATGTACAGTTAACAAATAAGAATTTCATAATGAATAAAACAACTACTTAATACTTTTCTTGAAGCAACGACCAGAGAAAATTTTCACAAAAAATTATCAGTATAATACCATGTAGGTTGTACCACGTGACGTCGAATGGTGCAATTCTATTGGCCGATATTTGGGTCGGAAAAATAATCATTAAAAACATACATGTCAAATACATATTAAAAAATATATATTAAAAACATAAAAATTCAAATATCATATCACGCCAACGTTGCACTGTTACTGCATTAGAATCCATCTACCAAAAAGACTAAAGCTAGGAACTCCGGATATAACTATACCTACTAATTCGAAATCGATATTAATGAACATGTAACACGCTATTTTCATAAACTCTTAATGGAGCATAGGGCGATCCCAAATGTAACGGCTGTTTTATCGATCATTTTATGTATAGGTATAACTGATTAGCCATAGGAAATTAGTACATAGTAAGACTTTCTGCAACAATAATTTATTCGCCAAAGAGCCAATGAAATTTCCTTTACATAGCCATGGGACAATGTACATCTAATCAATATTCATAAATTCATGTTGGTAAATACGTAACACTTAGAAACGTTCCCAAAGAGGTAGAGCGGGCCAGAAGAACTGGCAAGAAACTCTCCGCAACTCTTATAAATCGCCAAGATTTTCTAAAAGGAAGTACAATTTATGTTCTAAAAGTAAAATATATATATAACCGAAATACCCAATTATAAGAACAGTGTCATAATTCAACGGAATCAATTCAACCAATTTGCAAACAAATCGTTATTAATTCGAGATCGATAGGCAATCGTCGAGTAGGCAGTCTGGGCGCCAGCCGCCCACCACCACAAACTTACGAATCAAATTAATACTATCGCAATATTGCTTATTGACTTGCATAATTGCCAACGTAATTAAACTCGTAACTCTGTCATGGCGAACACGGATAGAGTACAAACTCGGCTAGACATGAGTTTGTTGGGAATTTTGAAATAACTCAAAGGATTTAGGAGAATTTATCTGTAAATTTGAGACCGAGTTTCTAGACATACCTACTTCTTATGTATAAATATAATAACATATATATCCAGCATTACAAATACATTTACCGGCATTCTATACTACACAAAGAAAATACCATAAAATAATAAAAGATCAATGATATTAGAAAAAAATCACCGAAAGAAAAACTGATGTTTGTTAACACACAAGCAGAATATTTTACCAATACAATGTATATAGAACCTTGGGAGAGCTTAGATCTATTAGGTAAGCGTTTGAGACGCGATTATTCTATCGGATTAGTAATCGAGGATCGTAAAACCCTACAATGTACTGGGATCATCCACATTTATGTCGTGAATTTCATTCGATACTTAATGAAGTTCTATTTATAGGTGCTAGGTTTACAGCCAGTATATCATAGGAAACGTCACAGAATTTCATTAAAATTCTAAGTTACTAGGTTTATAAGCACAAACTACAGAATTACATGCTTACATGTTTCTTTGAATGGAACCCCATCCCTATGTGGCTGGCTATTCACCGGGAAATTGTTAATAATACTGTATTGTATGTCTAAATGTCCAAGTGTGTTTTCAAGACATATGGGATGACTTTTAACGTACTATTATGCGGGTATTTAAAATAGAATTTTTAAAGAAATTACTTTAATTCGATAAAAGGAAACAGGTGAGGAGTAAGAACCAAGAATCGAATGACTGCTCTCCTGCTTGCTATATTCATTATGCAACCCTTTGCTTACCTAGCCTCTTAGATAGGAAAATGTTAGCAATAAAGCTTACAAATTAAGGGTATAACAGTACGTTGTGACCTTATATAACCCAGCTATATGTTACCAAAAATATATATGACAAATCGCGATAAATACTTGTGAAGGAATAGTCTACTAGTTTATTTTACACTTACAAAGTGAAGTAATTAATAATCCAAATGTTACGATAACAATCGTAATTGTGCAGTTTCGTGGCTCAGTTTAATTAATTCAATAATGACACAACCCATTTTGACATTTCGATTTAAGGTCAAGCAATTTTCGTACCTCTAACGTCAAAAGGTCGTTTTCAAAGTCATTATAACTTCCGTGTACCAACGTCATATTGAAATTAAAGGTTATAATTTTTCTGTTATCTGTAGACCAAGATTAATTATTGGCAAATTATCTATCATAATCACAAGCCTTAATTGGTTAAAGAATATTTTAAAGATTAGAATTGAGTCAAGACTGTTACATTATATAATGAATTTACGGTCGAAATGTGTAATAATTTGAATAAATACTTTGTCTATCAATATTCCAATGACAAGTATATATTACGTTGTCTTAAAAAGTACAAATATACATATTAGCCCTGTCCTTTCTACTTTGACTTCGTATACTGCTCAATAACTTATTCCAAAAAAACAAATGAAAAATGGCACACCAAAAACGACCACGTCCAATTATCGGAACGATACAAGATTTAGCGAAAGTGGTGTGACGGTATGCAAGTCAATTAACAGTAATCTTAAGGCGATAATTCTGAGAAGACTTCGCTATTGTGATGCACGTGTTGAGCTGAGTAATACTCTTCAGAATTCTGCTCTTGTATCACTGTACGAATATTCTATTGGAAGTAATTTTAAAACGCCAGAGTAACCTATGTTAAAAATGAATCCTTGCGTCACGGACAAAGTTATTTTTTCATAATATAAAAACTGTACGAACCTCAGCGAATATACAAATCTAGTTGTAGATCCAACATAGAAAACACCTTACCTGTAACAAATAAAATCAAATAAGTTTAAAAATATGGTTACAATTATTAGTCGTACGTGCCTACGTAGGCATTTGGCACTTTATAGGCAAATGTGATTAATAAATAGATTTTCTATGAATATCTTTTTGGTCCCTTTCCTTCATTATCACTCTACACGCTTTTAAATAACATCATCTACATATAACAAACGTTCTGGAAAACGTTGTCCTGCCATATAAATTATTTTAAGTGAGGATAAGATTATTACAGTAGGTGCTCATATCGCTATTAAAATGTGGAAAATAAGCATAATATATTTTATTCCAGATCACTAAAGTGTGCTTAAGCACAGTCACAGAGATATAAAAGCTATTCTCAGACCCACAGAATATACACAAAAATTTCATAAAAATAGTGCAATCCGTTGCGGAAGAGTTTCTTTCTATATATAGAATGATCACTTCTTTGCTACTTGCTCTACCTAACATCTACCTCACCAAAGAGGACGTGAGAAAATATTTGAAGAAGCGGGAAGACTTTTGACTTTGCTTAGCAGTAACAAACTTTTTTTTTTTTTAGAAATATGTATTAAGTATTAACTGTCGATTGTTTAATGTTAAATTTCAGTTTTCTTTTATCTTGTTTATCAATGTAATCTGTTTTGGCTTTGTATATTGTCTAAGTGTTTTGTTTTATAATGTATGTTAGCTGTAAGATTACTCATAAATAATAAATAACATGTGCAGTACCGAAATGGTCTCCTATAACTCTCCTTGGTAGAAGATTCTTTAATATTATTCGTGACTGGTATACGTCCTGCTATTATAAACTAATAAGCAAATAACGGTACGCAATTGAGAGCATGTCGATTGGCGGGCTGACCCGCGAGCCAATCACGGTTAATAAATACAAATTAGCCATAGAGCAGATGGGCAGCATCACGGAACTGGGACACGAGAATTGTCAACTGTTTGGAATCTCAATTACTGGATCAGGTTACAGGGCACTAACGTCGTCTGTCTGTCTGAGTGTATCAAATAAGGATATTCTTTTTCCTGTGGAAACATCCGAATGTTTTAAGGTTAGAGCAAGTCATATAATTTTTCAAAATTAGACAGAAAATAGAAATATTGTAACAAAAATAAAAGTATGTGTATTACACTGCAATTACAAAGAAACAACGACCGGGACAGCATCACCGTACTTTCGCACGTGTGCCCTGAGAAACTGATTTGACTATTCGTGCGTGGGAGGGGTCACATTTGGGGTAAGCCCAGCTGTTACCTATCTCTGCCTTTTGGCGTGCTGAAGGCACCCGTCAGGTTTTAGTGGGTAAGGTAAAGTTTGATTCCCGCATAATCCCTGTAGGAGCAAAATGCCGTAGGGACTGCATTCCTGACGTTAACAAAAAGGGAGATGCTCTCAGCTGTTGCTCTATCATCATCAAATCTTTTAGATAAAAGCAAAACATTAGGTCTGATATTATAATTATCTGTTTAGAAACGGAGCTTAAAATATCAGTAGAAAATAAAATCGGGATCTATTAGACCTCGGGTTGTCTATCAGACGTACAATAAATAATTGATCTAGGATCGTGGAAGGGCTTAATTTTGCAATCATCGATTATCACGCTTACCGCTAAAATCGAAATGCGATTCGATTCATTGTGCCGAGTACATTGCACAACGAATTAATATCGGTCAAGGGTGTGAAGAATAGGATTTATTAAACACCCAATTAATTGTAATAAAACGACAATCGAAATCTCAAAGGTCAATAACGTTGTCAATACTTCGATTAAAATATGAATAGATAACTTTATCTAAGATATGTTAAACACTGGATTCAAATTTCGTCACAAATGATAGTATCTACATAATTATTATGACACGTATTTAATTATTTGAATAGTTTCTGTGACAGACAAGTTAAGTGCTTTCAATTAGGCTATTATGAATGACCTTGGCACCTTTAATAACTGCCTCGTGATTGTGTAAATAACTTAAACTACTGGCAAATTTATGAACAAGTATGAAAATTATACATAATTTAAAAACCGTTTTACGACTGGTTGAATACTTATTAACTCGGCCAATAACTTAATTACCTATTTTTCGAATATTTCGCTCAATAATTAGGCCACAAATCATCCTTCCCAATTCCGTGAATTGCGCGTTTTCAAGAACAAACTGACATTGACAGTTCTCACAATTGTAGATATCACTAGCCAATTAAAACGTGGCAACCCTTCGACAGATTCATGTTTCATACGCTATACGAGTCACTCGTGCGCATTGGAAAGCTGTCGTGACCACCGCGTCACATGTGACAGTTGACACACGTCGACGTGATAATGTCGTCCTTGCACTGACCAGTGGCTAAGTAAATAACCGCTTATTACACGCAATAATGTATTGTTCATTAGCTACTCTAATTAACTATTGTCTGTTCTTTAATCAAAATCAATTGACTGCACTTGAACATTTTATTATTTCTACAACGCAATAGAAATACATAAAATCTTGTTTTTAAAATCCCTGCAATTGTTTATTAAACAATACATTAAATTGTATCTATACATGTTCCTTTATGAAATAGAATCTACAAAAATAAGGATGTTAATATTCTCCCACTCTTATATAATATAACATGATATGTTCTCATGTTTTTGAAACAAACATAATACAAGTCAAATATTTTACGTAAATTTATGAGTGACACATAATTAATATTTACGACTCAGCCTGTTATGTTAAATATTTTATAAATCCATTTTGTTTTAATGAATGTCAGAGGTAATTTTAGTTTTGTTAAATATGCATAAATACAGATTGTCGTCGTTGGAGATCACGGTAAACTTCTGAAAATTCTTAAATATATTCGCCTTTAGATTTAGACATTACTTAACAAAACAATATTTTTCTTTCTTAAAACTAAATATATTAAAAAATGCTCTATAGATAGATACCGCTGTGTCTATCAGTTTATTTTAGTATCAGATCTATTATTAGGCAAAGAGTAAAGACATTATTAGCCACGCTAAATATATGGCATATTACGTCACACGTAAGCAAATATCGGGTTCGCATCAAATTAGGTCAAATGCAGTCGAGGCTTGCGCCGGCGCCGCGACGCTGTAATCATGCATAAGTGCACCGTGAGTGTATTAATAAAACGGTTAAGATTTTGGTAATTTATGTCTTAAATTAAAACTTCAGCTTGATTTAGATAATTATAATTACATGTGAAACAGAAAGAAGGCCGACTGTACGGGCATTTCCTTAACAAGTGAAGTTACTATGATATAAAAAACGTTTGAGCTTTAGATCTGCTTATAATCACACCAAATATCATGGTGTATGTCAATACCATGTCCATATATGTAAAATATATGGACGACTGCAGGTATAATTTAGAATTATAATTCTTCTTAGGGAGTCTTCTTTGATATAAAACTTTTTTTTTATTTATTTTTTTTGGGCAATTCACACCAATTGACCTAGTCCCATGCTAAGCTGGTGAAGCTTGTGTTATGGGTACTAGGCAACGGATATACAGACATATTATAGATAGATATACATATATGTAAATACATATTTAAACAGCCAAGACCTAAGCACAACACCAAATGCTCAACACATCGATATTTGTCTCAGCCGGGGATCGAACCGTGCTTGTGAACTGTTGAGCCGTCAAACTAAATTATTCCGATTAATAATTGTATCAAGAAATAAATATTACTACTAACATTACTTCCAAATGGGAACCAGTAAGATATCATTTATAAATGCAAAAATAAACAAATATATCTGGTTAAAACAGATAAATAATTTAAATCGCAAAAAGTTTAAAGATATATTTTATGTCTGTAATAACTAGTGTTGGTTTTGTCACAGTTAAAGACAGTATCATATATCCTGACAAATCAGGATATCTTGACGCGATACTCTCACCTGTAACCTTTACTATGAACAAAGAGCCCCTTTGTTGACGAGCGAAACCTGACACCGTTTAAGGTAATTAAGCAATAAATACTCCAACAAATCCGCTTAACAAACATAATAAAATATATCAATGCCATAGGGCTGTCTTTAATAAAGCTTTCGACGCGGTAATATACGTTGAAAACGTTAAAAATTATTTTGCTTCTACCAACCCTACAGATAAGCAGTCTTCCGCAATTAAAGGCGCCAATTCCAATACATCAGTTCCCACTAAGGTTAAGCGCATTAAGCACATTTTTACCTATCTCTGCAAAAACTCTGATGGGAAGCGTACGGGGAAATTACATGTGACGCAAACTGAAAGTAACATGCGATTGAATATTTCCGTTTGTCTCCTCGTGACCTTTGTAGACGCGACGATTGAATGCTAATGTTCTTCTATAACTTATTATATTATTTTACAATTATTAATTGTTTTAATTTAACATGTTTTAATTTCCAATGCTTATCTTTGTCATTTATTTATTATAGTTAAAGTCAATGACACTAAAAGAGATCCTAAAAAATAATACTTTTTGTTTTACTATTCTTTTATTTTTTATAAATACATATTTAGATTTATTCATATAATCATACTGGATATAGATAAAACAATGGCTTGGAGATTCAAGAATCTTTCCTCAAAAACACGTCGAAACTTTTACTGCCATTTTTTAAGCGATTGCCTCGGGGTCGGGACAAATCTTCCCGCTGTCTAACAATCGGGTCGACTCATGCGTGACAAGGCTATCGTGCTTCCCAGTGATATATATGAGCAAACTGTACCGTAAGGGACCCAGTAACGTCGCAAATAAATCGCGTGCACGATAACGAACAGAATTAACGGTAAGCGACCGAATTCGGACCGACACTCGCCAATCTGTCAATTATAAAACTAGAGTGATGGTACGTGTAGAAAATTCATTCAATTAACAAGTAGCGGTTCAATAGATGCCGATCTTTCAATTGTAATTAAGTTATTTCAAAGTATCGTAAACGGACGTAATTGGACATCTTAAGCGGGGTACTTTCTAATTTGCTAGTCTTATATCAAATTGTCTATGACAGACTACGATGCTACTTCATAAGTAATTATTGATGATTTATCCAGGAATTATAATCAAACTGGTTCATACTGAAACTTTTCCTTGTCACGTAGGATTTTACACAATACGTAAATGATGACATTACTACACAATATTCCTATAATAATACTAATAAGGAATATGATGTGTTAGGGAAATGTAGAAACTAATACAGTTCTAAAGTAAATAAACATACCAATCACATCATTTCAAGTTATTAAACCCTTATCCAGCGATAACCCAAGTGGTTTAATGTTTTCATAACAACCACTGGTCATTACTATTGGAATGCGCCACAATGGTCAACCTCTTATCGTAATCAGCTATTGCCGACCATTTAATGCTACTTCTGGGAACAGGAGCAATTTGTCTATCGACACCTACAAGACTTCAATCGTATATTATGTAACCGTGATATTGTATGTTTTATTGGGTTTGAGGATGCCATAGCAAAAAACAAAGAATATGTCCATAAAGATATGCAAGTGACGATTATCAAAAGATTAAACACAGTACGCAATGGACTCGAAAATTTAGAGAAACTCATGATGACCGGTAGTGTAAAAAGAACGCGAACCCGAAGGCGATTCCCTACTTGATGGATCGAATAAGAGAGGAGAAAAGGCAAAATTGAAAAGCGCTATACTAAAGAAAAGAAAGTATAAATGTTATATTTACAAGTCAATTAAATAAAGAGACAAGATAAGGGTTGTTAAAAAAACCTTGATCCGTAACGCTTAGATCTATTAAATATTATCATCATGACACAATCGCACTCAAGGCATGTATTCTCAAGAATATAAACAAAATGTATTGACAGAGCGCGTTCCTAGAGCACAAGTGTTTCGTTGTCAGCCGTGCACCATGAATCATGTCATCTGCACCTCGTGACTGTGTTATTTCTACATAATATCGCACCGACTTCACAATACACTCAGTTAATGATGAGAAAACTCATTAAAGGTAAACCACTAGTTAAAAGTCCACTACGGCGTTTAAAGGACGCAAAACTAGTAATTTAAGTCAATTTTCAACACAAACTTGAATCATCCATGCTTATTATATGGTTTCAGTTTAAAAACAATAATTAAACTTCACCTTCATTCACTAATGGGTTAAATAATGCACCGTTAAACTGCTTAATGCGATTGTGTAATCCATTATCACACTTAAGGAACCATTAAGGCTAGACAAATGTGGGCTTCCACAAGGCCAAACGAACAAGCGAATTCAGAAGGCACCTCGCCGTGTTTATCTTGTATGCAAATTACGTGAAACGTTTCTCATGTACATTTTTGGATATATTTCACTGGATATATTATTAAGAATCAATTTTCCCATCAAAAAAACAACTTATGACATGCTATTTCAGTTCCCCTTGTATCGGTCTCGAGAAATTCTTCCGTGAAATTACCTCCTATGATTGATTGTGGAAATCATCATAAGAGGTGTCAAAACAATCAGGAGTCTCGGTGGATTAACATTTTGACAAGAAAATAGCCTACTGAAGACAAGGCTTTTAAGTACAGT
Organism: Pieris napi; assembly: GCF_905475465.1. Classification (NCBI taxonomy): domain Eukaryota; kingdom Metazoa; phylum Arthropoda; class Insecta; order Lepidoptera; family Pieridae; genus Pieris; species Pieris napi. The sequence continues at coordinate 9,619,880 of NC_062245.1, forward strand.
TTAAAATTTCGCAAACAACTTGTAGCTGTAGTAACAAAAATTAAGGGTAAATAACGGAACACGTCTCATTAGCGAGAACACAAGACATCAAATGGTACGTCAAAACAATCTTCATTAGAGGCACGGGCATAGTCGACGTCAGAACCTGTTTAACTGGGAAGTGGAGAGGGCGGGGACAGGTTCACAACGGGACACGACTATATCTTCAACTTCAACAATGCACATCCAAAATAGGAAAACCACGCTCGTCAATTGCAAATCGCCACCTGTCGATGACCCCTACAAGTCAAGACTAACGGGCACCCCACTAGGTTACACGTCCATTTATGTATGAACCCTTTCTATACCCACGTCTGGAAAGATTTAAGTCGCTCTCGCAGCTCTTGCAAAGTTGGTGATAGGATATCCCAAGCTTTTAAATAAAGGTCGTCGGGTCGAAATCACGGAGCGAATAGTTACCGTCAAACGGATCTTGAGCAAATGTGTTCCGTATAACTGTACGAACAAACACTGGTAATGATCACTGTATTAAAGACGCCGTAAGCCCATTCTTCTTTATCTATGATCTGAGCTGGTCCTACATTTGCATTGTGCGATGTGTAAGTAATTGGATGCGTCCCAATTATGGTACAAAAACTCGAGAGCATGGATCCGATCCGCCAACGAGTATTGTTCAACATAAATTCATTAATAATTAAAGCAAGATAGCAAAAACTCGTCCAAAAGCTTAATATTTATGCGATTTTAATTCAATAAAATTCGGAGATGTTCTTGAGATATTAATTTGCTGGTGAATATTCGCAAGTGTTTTGTGAACATTCCGTCGTTTCGTTATAAGAGGACGTAGTGGCCCTTCCTCAGTGCCACTCCATTAAATTATCAATTAACCTCTCCACGGTAGATAGAGGAATGTTGTAATTAATGATGTATCCGATATTACCATCTGAATATATTGACAGGCTATTTCTTGCCGAAACTGGAAACTCATTACGCGCGATTCACAACGTTTTATGTAAGCAATAAATTAATTATTTATACAATCTTTTTCGACTATCTTCGTCAATTATTGGGAATTGGAATATGAATTATCGGCTTTTATTTAATTACATGAAATAAGGAAGGGCGGCAACATACAATTAACAGCTTAAATTGTTTTACGTTAATACGAAATTCACAAAATAGTTTTAAAAGACGCAAAAATTACATACCTTTGGCGTATACATAATAAAGATAAGTAATCGAATACAGAATGTTAAACACGTTCAATCAAACGTGACGATCTAAATAAAAAAAAAACAACTTCAAGTGTATGGAGATACGCAGACAGCGCATTCACAAATAAAGATTTTGAGCTACGCTGGAGGTAACACAAATATATTGTGTTTGTGGAAAAAAAGTATGCTTACCACACACATCGTATTAGAATAGAAAAGGATTTAACAATTTAACACATGTGTACGGAAGCAGACGGGAAGACAGAAATGAATCGATTGTAGATTAAAGATTTATTTTTGCGTGTCCTTTTAAAACGATCAATCCAGTTTAAAATGTCAGACATTTAATTTATACGTCGATAAAGCCGGTGCGTGTAGCTAAGTTTATTGCTTTATTTTATATAGGTATACAATATAGTTCAAGTAGTCCATTTTTATAAAGTTATTTTTTAATTACACAACATAAGTCGCAGTAACACAATTTTGTCTTTTAAACAAACAATTATCGCACGTCTTTATCCGCTAATGATAACAGCAATTATTAAACAACACCAACCTTTTTAATTAGTATAGCTTTTTAATTACTTTTAGTTTAGTTTTAAGTAATAAACTACTCTTTTTTTTGGACACAGGCGACTGAACGTATATAGGAAATTAAAATACAAGAATCAAAAGACTATCATGTTATCCTCTCCATGTTCCTGACATTTCAATTAACGCTCAATAAGAACAAATTAAATTATTCAGCGAATACATTTGTCGCATTATGCAAATCCTTGATGAGGCGTGAGACGAATAGTACTCCAATTATAGATAAGAAGCTTAACATCTTCCAATTAAAATTAATCATATATTCTGTTACATATATATTTTCTAGATAAACACGTAAAAAAATATGCGGACCTAACCCGTCAGTATAGGTAATCTAAAAGCACCCATATCTATTCTTAAGGACGTTAGGGCAAAGTTCGCGTGTGCGAACTTGAGACACTTGGCATTCTTCCATAGATTATATAGAACTAAGTAACCAATGCCTTCTATTTTGTCTGTGCTCTGTTTATGGTTACGGTTTACACTAAACTTATGCAACCTCACCATACTTACTTTTGACAATTTACCTTACCTTGTAGCTTATTTCTGGTCACGCTGACGGCCCAATTAATTGATATTTAATAATTATTATAAAATCATTACGTAGTTAATAACAATACTGCTCATATTAAAAATAACACGTGATTCGAGAACTATATATAAACGAGAAACGAATGAAGGCTTTTCGTCGTAAGCTGATTGACACATGGCACGCCCATCTGCACAAGTTAACATTACTATAAAAATAACATAGCTATTATCCCAAAGATTAACTTGAGACCGTTTATGTAAATTGAAGTGAGGTGAGAGTGGGAAGTCTCCGCAGACTGTATTTACTTACTGACACTTAATTTCCCTTTTAAAATAGGTAGTAACACTGAGTTTATAAATAAATGTTGTATAAATAAAGTATTAATTTAATATATTACTGCTTTCTAGTAACTGGCTTTCGTTTAAAACAGGAGAAGGATCGTCAAAGAGTGGTTAGAGTATTCGCTATAAAACAATAAACAAAAGCGTTTTAATGGATTTATTGAGAAGTATCGTATGTTCTTTTTTTAAGCATTATATCGTCACCAGCTAGGCTTAAGGAATTATCAATCTATGCATCTGACACTCATCTAATACAATTTACCGCTAATATATTACACCTGCATTGCGGGACAAAGAAACAGATAGTTACAATTTGTTTTGGTATATAAATACAAGATATTATTAATATCCTTAAGATACACGAATCATTCAGATCGAAACACAAACGACCTTGCGCCGATGGAACACTTAAACAAAGACCGAACGCGGACAAACAAGACGTGCCGGACCGAGCATGCTGCGCAAACGCATTCCTGATTCGACTTGCATACACATACACATCCCACATACATAGGCAAAATATTCACGTGAATAAACATAATATAACCTCATTTCCATGACGTAGCCCGTCAACAGGTGAGAACTGAGGCGCCATCGTTCGTACTACACTATCATATGACAAACTAATTTATATTTAGTCGTTAGGTACCTATTCTTCTGCAGTCGCACTCTTGATTTCTGAAGGTCGTGTTAGTGGGGCCGCACAACTTCCTCCACTCTCCCCTGTCTTCGGAAAGCCTTTGCGCCTGGGTGATGGTAAGACCTGTAGAAGGGCCTTTACTTGATCGGTCCAGCGAGAAAAGTATCGGCCTCGAGTGTCTGGCCTGGTGTCCTCCACTTTGCCGGTCACGATAAGTTTTTCAAAACTTTCTGGATGCTCTGCGTCCAAAAAAAACTCAAGATGCGTTGGTAACAAAGTGTCGAAAGATGATCGTACAAAAACGAAATAAAATAATTTAAATTAAACTTACAGCGATCATCTCGTTAATGATTGCTAGAGAAATATTGTTGGATAATTATTTAATCAACAGCCAATCATCCGATTCAGTGTCAAATGCAGCGTGCAATTAGCAAAAATACCAAAGAGAAAACCGTGTTGCGCTATCGTCACGGAATCCACACAAAAAGCGTGACGGTAGCAACCGCTTGACTATGCCAGAGGTTCGCGTACATAATGGCCGTGACCTCTCCGATATCGCTGAATGACCAGTCGGACCCGCAGTCGCTTTCTTCTGACCCCCTTTTCATAAACAATACTTCGGCACGGCTCGACGTGAAAGTGTTCAATATGAAAGCATCATTGAGAGGATTATTCGACATGATTGATCTTAAACCGAAAATAGTTGGGCTCACAACCAAAGGCCTGCATAACATCTGAATGATACATGCGTAATATTCAGAAGTATATAATCGTCACATTTTCTACCAATACAACGCAAGCTGCTACGGAAAATTCCTAAAACATATTCTCTAAACCTTGTAATCTTATAGTATACTTTAGTCACAACAGTATTCATTAACAACAAAATATGTAAACTGACAAATCATTTTCCCAAGGGGCGTTAAAGTATTGCGGAGAATAAAGCAGATGTTACATCTCCCACAGCTCGTAATTACAAAGCCATATCGACTGTTGACGATCTATCAAACAGTAATGATGACGTCAGCGACCATTGCCATTGGTACATAAGTAAAATAAAATATAAAAACTTGATTCAACATTGTTTAGTGTTTACGTTTGAATGAGATATGAAAGTTACCTCATGAAGTTATTAAAGGATTTCATAACTTAATGAGAAGGATGTAAGAGATCGCAAACACAAAACAATGAAGGTCGTAAATCACAGCTTCCTTCAAGTAATAGTTGCATCCTACAGTCTCTGCGGCAATCCGGCGCACTATCTAAATTGATGGCTTCCGGTGTACATTAGAGCATTGAATCTATCGCACAGATGTCTACGCGACACACTTCATTTGGAGCTGCGCGTGCGCCCATAGAAAGTAACGGGTGCGTATCGTCAATATGCATATATGTGATATTTGTTTTTGATCTTAAAGCATAATGACTCAAATAGTAAAATGTTCATACAATTTCGCTAAACATGAGCAGAATTATTGAATTAAATCGGCTACAACAGTTGAGTTAAAAAAATGAGACAGAAACATTGACATTGTTAATATAATTAATGGTTAAACCTTCCGTTAATGTCTAAATTTACTACAAAAGTCGGAATTAATTAAACTTCGTATATAGGCCACACAAAACATAGTATCAAGTTGCATTCATTAAACAAAACCGAGGAAGATGCATCGCCTGAAATGCGCCAGAGTGACGACGCCTAGACACGACAGTCATCCACTAATGACCTTTTTACACTACCCACATCGTCGCTTCATCAATTCTCTACGCATTTTTCATCCTAAAAGGACGATGACCCTACAACGCCCAAACGGAAGAATTATTCAGCAATAACTATGTAAATTGTGTTAGTCATAAGAAAAAGGTTAATGAAATCGAATCTAGCTTAGCACCAAGGCGACAGTGACTAAGCATCAGGAGTCGGTAGATTTGTTGCCGATTGCGTCACCTTGATATTAGATTTATATTATTTTTTGCTCAAAACAATACATAGATAGACAGGACCAAGAGACAGAACGCTGATGGATAGATCTCAACAATAGAGTATAATCGTTCGTAATTTTTTACTTGTTGGGCCAAGAATATGACCTCATAGTTATGCAGAAATTTGTATTCTATATTAGAACAATATATTTATTTATATTATCACGCCTTTTATCCAAAGGGTAGACAGAGACCACGGATCTCCACTGGCTACGGTCCTGGCATACCTCTCTCGTTTCATCCACTGTCATGACATTCACCATGCATGCTCGTCTTTTAATGGTACTTTTAACTTGTCCCTTCTCTAGTAGGTACCTCCTGGATTTGGTCCAAGTACATACAAAATCTACGCAACCCGATTTCACTATCCACGGTTGCCTTGTATATCCTACTTATTAACCGCTTTTCATTCAATAAAGTAACATTCCATAAGATAAAGAAAACCAAATATAAATATAATTTAAAAGAACAAAAGCATATAATTAAGGTCAAAATAAAGTTCATGGGTTACAAAATGTCGGTAACGTACATTTAAGAATGTGTACTTCACACCGTACACGTCAATAAAACCTTAAAGTACTGTGTTTAGAAGGGTAACAATTCAGAGCGATTGAGAAATAAGTTAGGAGTCTATTAATAATTAATTCCTCGTGTAAATTGAAAGATCAAAGTTTTCCTTATCGTACTATTCATATAATTGGTCATGGAGAAACTATAATTTAAATTCTTCTTAGCCAGCTAGAGGCACAAATAGTTCCGTACTGGGGGCGGTACTGTATTGCACGGTTTATGCTAATACATTGTCGGCACAATTGACCACCCTTAAGCATATTCGTTCCATCCAACAAAATGAATTCAAGAACAAAACACAACTTCATACATATTTTCTTATGTCCTAACCGTAAATTGTTAAATAATAACAATAAACATGCGAATAAAATCACTTGTTGCAATAACGAACACAACTTTTGACGTCATGAAAAATAAGTATTGTGTTCGGAAGGATTGTATTACGACACTTGGAACAATGTTAGGCCTATTAAAGGACGTTGTTCATTATTATTGCGCTCTCTAAGCGGAATGTAGACAATGATATATTTCGATTGCTCAAAAGATTAATCGAGAACGTTGCATTGGCTAAAATAAACAGAAGAATCTAAGCTTCAAATGCTTGAAAGTAACAGAGGTGACGAATGTGATTAATAAATGGGAGTTCGTAAACGTTCCATAAATGTTAAATAAAACTTCACAAATCTTCTTCTAGAGAATACCAACATAGCTATCTCTTGTTGTAAAGTATGGGCTGGAGATCATTGCGATTTCGCCCCGGCCTAGAGCTACGACATTCCACTTCTTAGTAGATTGAGACGTCCTAAGCCTACGAGATTTACAGCGGTAATAGCGAGCGCTCTTCCGCCGAGCTGATAAATAGCCTATTTAATTATATTTACGCAGCGCCGGTCGAAGCTCGATAAATCCTCCAAGAATGCTAGAATAACGCAGTCGTTTACGGCCAATACGTAACGGCCATAAGATCAATCACCAGCGACGTACGTATTAGTTGAAATTAGGGGAGGGATAAATTGTTTCGACGTTTTCAGTAGCTATTTTTGTTTACAGATTCATCAGAGGGTGTTCACATTGGGGAGCTATAAACAGCGATATGTAAACATTGTGGATGCGTGTACCATACGATGTCCTAGGTCCTACAGCGCTCCGGATGTGTACAATTAGACTGTTTGTTACGATGTCACTGAACCCGCAGCAAGGTTAGGAAAGGGAGTGTAAACAATCTAGACGGCGAACCACATCCATCAAGTGTGCAAACAATGAAATCGAGACGTCAATATTACCTCGCCCGCTCGCTCCATCATACAATACTCAAGTTAATTCGCAATGTGAGATAACGCAGCTGTATGATAGGCGCCAACCGATTAGTTCTTTCGTTTCCATATTATGTTTAAAAGATGGTTAGGTTAGCAATGGAGCAGTGTTGGCCTAGTGGCTCCAGCGTGCGACTCTCATCCCTGAGGTCGTAGGTTCGATCCCCGGCTGTGCACCATTGGACTTTCTTTCTATGTGCGCGTTTAACATTCGCTCGAACGGTGAAGGAAAACATCGTGAGGAAACCGAAATGTCTTAGTCGAAAAAGTCGACGGCGTGTGTCACGCTCTGGAGGCTGATCAACTACTTGCCTATTAGATTTAAAAAGATCATGAAATAGATTCAGAAATCAGAGGTCCAAATCTAAAGAGGTTGTAGCGCCACTGATTTATGTATGTATTTTTATTGTTAACTTAATCTTAAAGCTCGATTACGGTTGGAATTCTTCGAATTCGGGAGGGCCTGGGTCAGTGTTACATCATTTATGATATTTTCATAACACTGTGATTCATACCCCAAACGATTCGACATTCCATTTTTATTCTGGGTCAACAGTATCCTTATCCAATTTACTGGCGTAATCTCGTTAAAGAACAATCACTATGAGTTATGACATCTGCAGTATCTGAGCAACGACTGTTTTTTAAATAGCAACTTTAGATAAAGTAATATTCACGCGCCTAACGTGATTATATCGAATGAAATATTTCTTCACCGAGACTCCTAAATCCTAAGAAATTCCATCCGATTACTACCAGCGCAGACAATTTACAATTTTGATCCTATGATAACAAGGATCATAAATAAGTGACACGTCCATATCTGCTGAATGTAATCGGAAACGTGAGATCGGCGGTCGAGTCCACTCAGTGACACATTTATTTGTACTCAACGTTGACATATCTTTATCACGGCTTCTTCTTATTTGAGACGCAATCTCAGGTGTTTTAGCACTGAAGTACTTGCTGCCGCCTATATCGAGACGCCGAAGGTCGACTAGACTTTCGCTGTGCAACCAGCATAATATATTACGCGAGTAGCCCAACCCGTGTCAGAAAATCTAGTCGCCTACGCGAACGCGACACGAATATGCAATGCCGGCGTCTATCCTATTATCATAAAGGTAATCGAAACTCATTATGGTAGCCATCTTGACATTGGCTCGTTTGATACGTTCAGTTTGGTAACAATACCAGAGGCACGCATTCCATCAATGAGAAACGATTGTTCTCATTCGGCAAATCACCCACGTATCTTTGTAGCGCTGGTTGCACAATTCGGTCGCGTAACCGCGTTTTAGAGCAGGTGAACATTTGCACACCGGGCGGCCTTGGATAGGGAACCCCTCATCATTCCAGGACTTACTTCACGCGTAAGCAACAGAGCGTTACACTTAACCGGCGTTAAAGTATTACGCATAACGACAGGAAGTTAAAAATGTGAGATAAAAACTTGGCCTCTAATTAGAACGGCTGTAAAAAGTTCTTCTTCGGTTTTGTAGATAAAACGTCTACGAACGGCGGGCGAACGGACGCGGCGACCTCGCAGACACCGCTCCATACAGATCGAGTTTCTTTCCGCAAAGTCGAGATAACTGCAGATCGAGAATCTGTTCTCGCGCTCGTTGACTTTGAAACACAGCTTACCTTATTCTGTCCTCTTTTAGCCGTCATTCAAATAGGAAAAGGGAGGTCGGATATAGTACCTAAATTGACGTGGAAGTTTCCTCAAGCCGCCGGTGTTAGTCATCTCAGTTAGTTTTAAATTAACCTGCGGCACAACTAAAAGCAGCGTTCTAATAATCGACATTATCTAAAATAGCCGGGTGACCAACGAAACCGAAAGTGATGTGTGATGCAACGGTCCCGAATTTAGTTAGAGCGGGCCAAAGCGGTGCATCGGCCGCAAGGGAACGCCGCGGCCGGGGCGGGCGCCAGCTGCCAAACCCCTGGCATTTCGCGCTAATGACACGAATAAGATATTAGCGCGGATAGTCTCTGAGGAATCTGAACCAAATATTCGGGGCGCGTGTCTAACTAAATCCACTATAATTCTACAGCAGAAATTTCTTTGATCTATAAAAATCCTTCTTAGGCATGAACTTACAACGAAAATAACATAAAATAAAAATTATATGGCACGAGAATGAGTCAACTACAGTCCCTCAAGTCATAAAAAAACAATATTACGGTAGCAATATAGGGCTCTAAAGCAAAGTTGACTCAAACTATAATTTATACTCATTCCATCACTCCATGAAAGTGAAACTTGATCGAGTGTAGAAAGCCACAGATTACACGAGCACAAAATCTGCTCCCGTGTGCCTCGAGCAACGCGAAATTACCAATAAACGATCCCTTCCGAAGGCGGAGAATCTAACGACGAAATGAATTTCACTTTAACAGTTGCCTATAGCTTCAGATTTACGGCCGTCAACAAATTTCGTGAATGCAATTTAGACGTTTTTAATTAAATTCTATATCATACGCACCAATACGGCACTAGGTTTGAGATTCGTGATTAATCTAAGATAAAAACGCTGATAAAGATAAAATATTTTACGACACGGCTGAATTAATCGTTTTGTTATGCTGTAGTTCAGTTATAAAGGAGAGCAATATCAAATGTATTATTTTATCTAATCAAAACACCGCTAGCAATAAAATGAAGAGAGATAATGAACGACACAAGAACAATGACTTATTAAAGTTCCGTAAATGCTTCACAGTACGAGACAATTATGAACTTGACACAAAATCAAAGTTGTTGTAACAAATTGTACATTTCGCACCTTAAGAATGACAGCTGAGGCTCAATAACAATATTTAAACTTCTCATTATATACTAACTGAAACAACGACAAAATACTCTTCGATTATGAGTTATTAATTTTGATTGCTGGAGCATAATATCTTATCGTAACCTTAATACTATATATGGTTTTTCTATTTGATAAACTGCCTTGGTTTCGCTTATTTATAGCGATGTTAAATAATGTGAAAACAATTGAATAATGTAATGGAAAATAACGATAACTGTTACCAATTAATAATATCATGTTAATATGTGATAATTCAAATATTATTGTTCTAGTTAAAGATGTAGTAAATACACGCCTAATTAAATATTATCCCATTGCTCCACAAACGTGTCAATGCTTTTACAAATAATATTGATGTTCATAGGAAATTCTCTAGATAAATAATTAACTATAATTTAATACAAACAAGTAGATATTTTTTTATTGAATTTAAATTTAAATCTCTAGAGTGTACTCCCCTATTCTTCTATACTTTGATTAATTTTTAGCTATCTTTCTCTAATCGGCAGCTCATGTCTGAGCGTAGTGGTCATCAAGGAAGCATCTCGAGCGGACTATCTGTTTCCACCGGTTTCTGTCCAGCACTTCTCTTATGACAGTGTACAGCTTTAAGGACGATGAGTGTTTCACTTGATCGAACCATCTGGTTGGTGAACGCCCACGTGATCCTTTGCCTTCTGTGTAATTTTTAACACACTATACGTGTAATCCTTAAGTTCGATTTCTGTTGCAACAATAATTCGTGTCGAAAGACAGTAAGCTAATTCTGTGTTCTCCCTGGTTACCGCTAAGTAAAAATTTTGCAGATGAGTTATTTATTTGTTTATAAAAACACTCTTGCTCTAACAGGCAACCCTAAATTGACAAGAGTGCACAATAAGTGAATAAAATTTACATACAAAACAAAAAAAAAACAATCACATAATTACAATTAAAACACAAGAAATTAACTAACTACTAAAGACACTAACAAAATATAATAGAACTTTTGACAGTTCACTCAACGGACAATGAAAAAGGTCCGTTAACCTATGTAATTCTTTAACTAAATTAAGACACCGAATCATATGTGCTCTACATATGTTAGTTCGCAAACAATAGATCTCTAAATAACAACATGTTACAGACTAATCTAAAAACCATATTAGACAAACAATGAAAAACAAATGTTTCAAACATCGTTTATGAAGCGACGACAGAACCCTTACGAATGCTAGCCTGATTTTGATAACGAGCCCAAAACGGGTTAATTGTTTAGGAGTAATACTGACCCCGATACGATCTCGACCTATTTATTGTCTAAACATTTCGTTTCCAGTAATACTCGCAAAATTATATTGCAAATAATGTACGCCGTAAAGTTTTTAACACATAAAAACTAACGTCCTGTCCCGGCTTCGCATGTATATAAATATTAGTATATACATATATGACAATAATTAATACTGCTTATATTCGTTGAAAGTATACAAATATTTTCTCCTTCAATAATATTAGTCAATACTAGATTGAAACGCTTTTAATTATCGCTATCATTGAATTTGCATTTAAATTTATTTTTATAAATTTAATACGTAGGTTGCACCGAATAGTGTGAAATGTCCTTCATCGTGAAAAATTACGTAAAGTGATTGTTTTTTGTTTTAAAAATAGTCAAACATTCAAAAATAGAATGCAATAACTTTTTTATAAAATCATGTTCTAAATTTAAAAATAATGTGCCAGTGACAAAACTTTGGGACCGACTACGTAGTAGTTTTGGAATTTACTGTAAGTGCAGACACATTAAATTGATAACCCCCTTTGATTGGATTTTTTTAACTCAATAAAAATAAATATTAATAGGTATAAAAAAAAACGCAAGAGCAATTCACTACTAGTTGCAATTTTTTCCAATTTCCAATAAAATAGTATGAAGTAGGTTGTATTGTTTATTTCACAATCTGATTTGTGGTTTTAAGAATTGCGTTTTAAGCATTACTGTCCACCGCACCACGTATTAGTTTCATAAGGGTAATTTATTAAATAAAAATATTGTTTATTCCACGCTACGTTTTCGTGTGTAAATTACTTTAAAATTAGGTCTTACTTTGATAATTAAATTTGTGAATTCAACGAATTGGGAAAAAGTGATAATTAAATTATAGTGATGATTATATAGCATTTTTTTATATTCTACCATGTAAAACTTTTTTATTTTTATTGATATTTTAATCTAGACCGAGTTATCTAGGTAAGTACATTCACATAACCAATGTCAATGCCATAACGCTAGCAAAACGTTTGCGAACATTATTGTATGGATAAAAACCAATGAGTCATTACTTGAAAGGTCGAAAACAAAACTTGGTGCGTTGATTGACGACAAGTGGCTATGTATAGTGTTAAGACTTGTTCTATTACATGTGCCGTTATTGCCCTCGCTTGATCTAATACATTCTTTTTACCTTAAGATATCTCCGATATTGGTCTTGTATATCACAACGATATGAACAAATTTTAGCAATCCTTTTCGACAGTGTCGCTTACCATCTGATATTTTATTAAGATAAAATCCATCAAAACATTCCTATCTTTAAAATATCGTACCTTCTGGTAAATTACTTTTGTACTCAACAAGTACACAATGAAATTAAAATAAGGCAAATAATTTATCTATAAGATATGTTATCAGTTATCAGTATTATACGTAAAGCCAGAAGGTACATAGAAAAAACACAGATAATGTGTTACACTGAAACACAATATGTATTGTAATATAATATTGTGTTTCAGTGTAACACATTATAATTAAAGTCTGGTTTGATTCGGCCCTTAAAAAAAGGCAGTGATGATCAGCTAACAGTCTTACATCTTAGAGAATTTTATGAATCTTTTTTGTAAATTAATGGGAAATTGGTTTCTATAGTACATTAGTACTGTAAAATTATCATAGATTTGTAAGCACTAAAACTATAAACCCGTATTAGAAACCGTGTATCATTGTTTCGTGTCGGATAGATTTACAATCGATTATATTTGATACTATAATCAAATAACAACTTCATTTCATGATTTATCACTTGCAAGTTTTCACTTTTGTTTCCTAAACTCTCACAAATAAGGTCAAAGTGTGTATATAATAAGTAATATCAAAATGTTAGTTTCTACTAGTATTTAAAAAAAACAAAAGACAATTACATAATGCTATTTTCGAAAATTAAAACCAAACCTAAATTAAACAAGCACGGACACAATTAAAAAATACCGGCAAATTTTATACCAAATTTATTTAAACGTTAGGGGTAGTTTGTTATTATTATTTGTAATGAATTTGAGCATGCTAAGCATAATATTTGGCATTCTACGTTTTGTTAGGCGGCTAATCTGGCTGTAAAGCAAACTTAAAAATACTATTACGATGCAGGAGGGTCAAGCAATAATACCTTATCTAATGGATTGTAGCCAATTTATGTTAATGATATTGATGAATGCTAAAACGTTTACTTTCGAAATCATAAATCATTTATGATTGGCTGGCTATATTATAATTTCATTCAAGGTGTTCTACCGTTTGGTATCACTTTTCTTTTAAATGTGCAGTACTTAATGTGCAATCAGCAAAAAGCATAACATACATTTTGATATTTAAACCTTTGATTGAGTATGGAATGTTTGTTTTGTTTTTATGTACAAAGTAATATGAGAATGAATAGGACTAAACATTCAGTGGCTATTTGAGTTTTATGAATTAATATTTCTGAGAGATTACACCAAGTACGTTCGTAGTAAATTCACGGGGTTAATGTATGCCTGCTAGTGACCGCACGGTTGCGTCCAACGAGGGGAAAAGTTGTCGAGCTTGTCCATGTTACTATACTATAGCTTAATGTTGCTTTCATATTTTAGATGCAAGAGGTTAATTTGAATTATTTAATAAACGTAACATGTACCTAGCAGGCAAGACAAAAAGGCGTTTTATCTACAAAATAAAGAAGATATTCTATTTTAATAATTAAAGAAATAAATATAATTATAATTGTATTTATAAACAAAATGAAGAAAACAATAAAGCTAAATTTATGTTATTACGATTGAAAAGAGAATTTAATTCAAATTTTATTTAAATCAAAAACTTATAAGTTTAATGCTGACAAAATACTTTAAACAAATTAAACATTGTAATGGACAATATTTTGTATTTGTTAAGAGAAACCATTAATGATGATGCAAAAACAATTTGAAAAGAACTTTGCAACATACCAAATATTTTATTATATTGAACATTTATGATAACAGTAGGGCTACTCCATGATATAGTACTTCAGCGATTGAAAGAATATAGAGTGAGATACAGATGCATGATGGTAATATATTCAATACTAATGAATTCTTAGATGTATGGAACATTTTACATGTATCAACACAAATTTTACAATTGTTGTAATAGTGCAAAATTTGTTAAATAACTCATAATCATACACTATATCATAATTTCAATTATGTATCTACAGATAACAACTTTTAAAATATAATATATCTATACTCACATAACATAACACAAATATTCATTATTAGTAGAAATGATTTATAGAACCAAAATAAATAAATGTAAGCTAAAAATAATTATTAAATATTTCTTTTTTCACCACATATGAGCTACATATACTAGTACATTATGAATTATCTTTGTCACAGTAAAATATTATCTATTTAAATTATCAAGGTAAACTCCCTGCTCATCAGTCATTTATATAAGTGTCCTTGCCACCTAGTAAGTTTAGAATTAAAATTTAACAACATACTGAAATACCTTGAAATGTTGCTATATATTTCAAGTGATTTTTATAATAGTTTAAGGTACAACTTTCCATATGAATATAAAATGTTTACATAAGTTTTGTACAAGTTGGAGGTAAAATAAAATACAGCATAGTCAAAATTAAACCGTTGCCCCACGTTTTCTGCACAACGGCGGATCCAGGGGGGGGGTCATGGGGGTCATGACCCCCCCCTGAGCAGGACTTAGGTGGACCACTAATTGAACATAATGATTTTATACATAAATTTGTCACCATACAGATTATATGTAACTACATACCTTCAATATTTAATTAATTTAATATAATATAATAACTTTGTATGATGGCAAACGTTTGGGAATGAACGCATCGAAAATTTGAATTTTCCGCGCCACACTTGCCCGCGCTTGTCGCTATGAAACGTCTAGCTAGACCTTACCTCAATCGGAATCGGAACGACTAAACTTCAACATATCATAACATAGTCTTATTTTAAATTGTAACATCAATATGTATCCTAATATATGAAAATTGATACACTACCCTGTCAGCGAAGCGACAGCAGAAAGGTCTTTCTCTACGTTGCGCAATTGCTAATTAAATCGTCGCTAAGATCTTCAATGGTTGAAGATCGCCTAACCGGACTGGCACTTCTCCACGTTCATGGAAACGTACCCGTTGACGTAAATGACGTAATAACGCGTTTCGGGAAAACACGTTAAAGAAAAATTTATTTAGTTATTAAAATATATGTATTTTGTCTGTTTCTATTTTGTTTGATCGAATCCCTTGTCGTACCATCTCTTCACTTTTGCGAAGTTTAGCGTAATACCCCTGGACATACCTCTAGCTGTTATGACAAATCATTCACCACGGTTATGTAATATAAATAGGCTGCCTCATTCCGTACGTGATAGTTAGGCCGAGCTAAGCTCGCCAAAACAGCCCGAGCTGAGCTGTAAAGGCCCTAAAGGCCAACAGCGAGATTCCACTTAAAAAAAAAAAGGTGAATAGTGTGTCTCTGGATGTCTTCAAGAGGATGTGTATACAGGTTGGTCCAACTAGTGACGTCAATATTTTTTTTAGATTCCTCACATCTGGGGGTATATGAAAATACCCCATGTATGTTCCGCGATTTTTTGTAGTTTTCGAGTTATAAATTTTTTTGTGTTTTTTTAATGTTTTCTGCCAGCGAGGTTTCAAAAATTCATATCTTTTTATGTTGTAGGTATTTTGCAGTTTTTTTTCTGTTAAATGATTGCCTTAAATGATGTTCAAGTAAAAAAAATCCCAGCTTCTTAAAATTAGTTAAAGCTACTCAAAAAAGGTTTTAAAGTTAGAAGTTTAGTTTTTAGCTGGATTTGCCCAAACATTCGACTTCAATTTAAAAATACAAAAAGAAGTTTCCATAGCTTCTGGCTAAGTTTAAAACTCCAAAGGGTTCTAAGCTACCAAAATCATAGAAAAAAAAATGGTACTTAATTGGTCTTTTTTTGTTGTAATCGGTGGATTATTTTTTTGGTGGATAGGCTAAAAATCATTGAAGCATTAAAACTGTTAAAATAGATCATAAAGTTTCATTTGCCATAAGAAAAATAAAAGTCGAAAAAAAAACATTTTTAATGCTACAATGATTTTTAGCCTATCCACCTTAAAGGCCGATTACAACAAAAAAATACCAATTAAGTACCATTTTTTTCTATGGTTTTGGTAGCTTAGAACCCTGCGGAGTTTTTAAATTTAGCCAGAAGCTATGGAAACTTCTTTTTGTATTTTTAAATTGAAGTCGAATGTTTGGACCAATCCAGCTAAAAACTAAACTTCTAACTTTAAAACCTTTTTTGAGTTGCTTTAACTAATTTTAGGAAGCTGATATATTTTTTTATTTAAACAACATTTAAGACAATCATTTAACAGAAAAAAAAACTGCAAAATACCTACAACATAAAAAGATATGAATTTTTGAAACCTCGCTGGCAGAAAACATTCAAAAAACACAAAAAAATTTATAACTCGAAAACTACAAAAAATCGCGGAACATACATGGGGTATTTTCGTATGCCCCCAGGTGTGAGGAATCTAAAAAAAATTATTGACGTCACTAGTTGGACCAACCTGTATGTACACAATATTATGTGTTAAGTTTTTCAAGTGTACAATAAAGAAGTTTTTAAGTGCAATACTTACGTACATTAATAAAATATCTACTTTTTACTTGTATCTATTGTTATCAAAATTAAATTATAAGTTCTTGACTTGACCACGACTATGTGACCCCCTCCTGGTACCAAAGCTGGATCCGCCCTTGTTTCTGCACCTTCGAATGTATTGACTAATTCGTTATGAAAGTGACTAGTTGAGTGAATGATATATATGGCATAATATTGATAAATTATAACTCGTGCTTCTGACCTTGCAAACGGAGTCTGTTCCACATGATAAGTATCTGTGATGGGCTCCGACCTCATGATGTTGCGAAGCTTCTCTTCTGATAGCTCCAACAGTCCATCGCTAGCCGTTTTGAAGTCAGCTTTACTTATACCACTCAAAACACTCATTTTGAACGTGTAGACGACTGACGAACGGAAACTTGAAATGTCACCAACGAACACTATTTAGTCCTTATTACAAACGAATACACTTATACGTTACAAAGGCATCAATTAGGCCATAAGAAACATTTTAAATGCCTCCGGTTTCTCAAAAGGTAACTGAATGCTCTCCCTTGTCATTGCGAGAAGCGGTTACTGTGTGAAGGCTGTAAGTAAATCAACACGTTTAAACAAACATTTGCATCACTTCATATTTGTTAAGAAATAAAACAAACTGTTTATTTACACACGCGTTTCGAGAAAACTTTAAATTAAATTACAAACGCGGCAAGACAGCTGCGCATCGACGAGTCGATCGCACTTCGCCGTACACGTTTCTGCCAAGAAAGCAAGCCGCAAACTCCTGTTTCCTAGCGACCGTAAATGTTGCCACCAACTGCTACGAAAACGCATTAAATATAATAAAATTAAAGTACTTTAGTGTACTATTAAGTATTAACGCATCCGTACGTGGAATGTTTTGGACAGAAGTTGGGAAGATACTTTGGAATAAATTAAATATTAATAAATTTAATGTTTTCTACAAATTACACAAGCCTCCTAGGATAGTGATCAACCGGATAATTTGATTACAATATTGATTGTAATTAAATTTAAATAACTATACTAATTTAAAATTTCATAAATTCAAATATCAATTGTTATTTAATCAATAAAAATATGTACATATATTGAATGGCAAACTGAGTCTATACTTAAATAATTACCCTGAATTCATATTGAGTCTAAACGTTGGCAACATCACCGGTTTCAAGCGAGTGTCTAGTCGTTCCATTCGAAATTATGTCTTAGGAGTCCGCTTATATTAGTCTAGATGGCGCTTTTCATAATTTCATGTAGTACAAAGGAATCAGTTAGCAGTTACATACCTATATTTTATCTATATATTTAAAAATAAATCCTTAGTCAGGACATCACGCGTTCCTGTACCTGAATAAAAGTCAGGATATCCATAGCCATAATAATGTTTTATTATCCCTAGTCTACCTAACTTAGTCGTAGCGACACCTAGAAACCAATTGTGTACAAAATAAAATCCCAATTGTTGGCGCGTATATTTTGTCAATTAATATTTAATAAGTACCTTTCAGAAAAAGTTTTTAAGCGGCAATTGACGAATGAAGTTAGTGTATGTACCATTGGTCATCAACAGCTACTAAAATGGTTACTTAACAATGGATTACATTTATTAGTGTAAAATAATAATTATTTGACCGCTTCCAGTTTATTAATAACTAGCGACCCGCCCCGGCTTTGCACGGATGCAATGCTGATACTAAATTCAAAGAGCTATAGGGTATAGGGAGAACCGCGGCCTCCGACACGCAGCGTCCCGCAATTTTTAAATTTGTAATATCTTCGAAAATATTTATTTAAATCATATGCTGTAAAGGGCTATATATATCTATATTAAATCAACAATGTATTTAAGGTATTTGATTGGATAAGGATTAATTGCTGTATTGGTTAAAATCGCTTCCAAAATAAGCCATTATTTGTCGTAAAAAGTAAATGACAAAAAAATTTCATTGGGATATCCATAAGAGGTAGACATATCCCATCGCGGAGTTTTCTGTAGACCTTTTCAATGTGTACAATACTTAATACATTACTTTCATAAATCTCGTAGGGTTCGCAATGTAAGCGGAAAAAATGTAATTATTTACGATTTACGACATCACATTAGAAACCTCAAAAATAACAGTATTTCTCCATCTATATTTAATGGATGTTATTATACATTTAAACCTTCCTCTTCAATCACTCTATCTATTAAAAATAAACTGCATCAAAATCTGTTGCGTAGTTTTAAAGATTTAAGCATACATAGGGACAGAGAAAGCAACTTTCTTTTATACTATGTAGTGATTATGCATTGTATTGTATATTAATTAAGCTTAATCAAATTATAAGCCTCGAATTTTAAATAGAAAAACAACAATTGCTTTCAGTTTAACTAGCTTGTGGAAAGTTTTCGTTAGCTGCAACAATAATCTGTTTTACATCATTTTCTGATAACCGTTCTTCACTCTCTTGAACAATCTGAAACATATGAGAATATTATGTTTTTGGGTACTACTTGACTATTGAATCACCATCCAAAATCTTATTTAGGTTTTTTAGGTATAACATGTATATTTTAAGGAATACATTTATTATTTATTTAAAATAAAAAATATTACTGTTACATTTCTAAATAGTTAATTCAATTTAATTTATTTTATTGGTACACTAATTAAAGAATGCAAAATTAAAAAAAAATATTAATATGATATGTGGTTTACTAAAATTTAAATTTTTCTTACCAGTTGTATTTCAAGTTCTGTCCTAGGTGGTGTATTGATCATCATTAATTTTTCTAATTTGGTCAATTTAAATGACTTTATTGATTCTAAGAAATTCTTTATTTTTTCACTACTTTGATGTTGACATTCCGTGTCTTGTAAATATCTGACAGTCTGTAAAATAAATGTTTAGTACAAATCAAAACATTGATATACATTTAAACAAAAAATAAATTGTTTTAATATATTTCAAGTCACATTTTTGGCCAGTCTAGCAGTATATAATATATTATTTTTTATTAATATCAAGTAAAATTGGAATCCTTTCTGTAATTTTATTTCATTTAATTAGATTTGTTGTAGAAATCTATAGTACGGGAGGTAGCAACGTTTTCGAGAAAGAATTTCAGGTCAGCTGATTTTGTGATATGTCTTCCTTCTTGCACTTCCGGTTAGAGTCTGGGCAATCTGGCTGGCGGTAGCGGTTGCGTTCATTAGTGCGCATCCTATCTGTCCAAGTAATAATTCTGGATTTTAAAAGCATTTTAAGAAGCGTAATTTTTAATTTTTCTTTTATAAATACGTCTACCTGACATACTTTTTTTATTGCCAGACATTTTTCACGTTGCTAACTATGTGCCAGACGCGATTTTAAGTTTTATTTTTATGAAAATTTCAAAGCATTTTAGAATGTCTGTAATTTTAATATTATGTTATTTAAATATAAGGAAAACTGAAAATGAATTTGCCAGACATTAATTCGGTTGTTAAGTCTTGAATTAAAATGATAAAGTTTTGCAGTATGATGAAGCATTGCATTTTAAGAAGCGTAATTTTTGATTTTTCCTTTTTAAATACGTCTACCTGACATACTTTTTTTATTGCCAGACATTTTTCACGTTGCTAACCATGTGCCAGACGCGATTTTAAGTTTTATTTTTATAAAAATTTCAAAGCATTTTAGAATGTCTGTAATTTTAATATTATGTTATTTAAATATAAGGAAAACTGAAAATGAATTTGCCAGACATTAATTCGGTTGTTAAGTCTTGAATTAAAATGATAAAGTTTTGCAGTATGATGAAGCATTGCATTTTAAGAAGCGTAATTTTTGATTTTTCCTTTTTAAATACGTCTACCTGACATACTTTTTTTATTGCCAGACATTTTTCACGTTGCTAACTATGTGCCAGACGCGATTTTAAGTTTTATTTTTATAAAAATTTTAAAGCATTTTAGAATGTCTGTAATTTTAATATTATGTTATTTAAATATAAGAAAAACTGAAAATGAATTTGCCAGACATTAATTCGATTGTTAAGTCTTGAATTAAAATGATAAAGTATTGCAGTATGATGAAGCATTGCATTTTAAGAAGCGTAATTTTTGATTTTTCCTTTTTAAATACGTCTACCTGACATACTTTTTTTATTGCCAGACATTTTTCCCATTGTTAACTATGTGCCAGACGCGATTTTAAGTTTTATTTTTATAAAAATTTCAAAGCATTTTAGAATGTCTGTAATTTTAATATTATGTTATTTAAATATAAGAAAAACTGAAAATGAATTTGCCAGACATTAATTCGGTTGTTAAGTCTTGAATTAAAATGATAAAGTTTTGCAGTATGATGAAGCATTGCATTTTAAGAAGCGTAATTTTTGATTTTTCCTTTTTAAATACGTCTACCTGACATACTTTTTTTATTGCCAGACATTTTTCACGTTGCTAACTATGTGCCAGACGCGATTTTAAGTTTTATTTTTATGAAAATTTCAAAGCATTTTAGAATGTCTGTAATTTTAATATTATGTTATTTAAATATAAGGAAAACTGAAAATGAATTTGCCAGACATTAATTCGGTTGTTAAGTCTTGAATTAAAATGATAAAGTTTTGCAGTATGATGAAGCATTGCATTTTAAGAAGCGTAATTTTTGATTTTTCCTTTTTAAATACGTCTACCTGACATACTTTTTTTATTGCCAGACATTTTTCACGTTGCTAACCATGTGCCAGACGCGATTTTAAGTTTTATTTTTATAAAAATTTCAAAGCATTTTAGAATGTCTGTAATTTTAATATTATGTTATTTAAATATAAGGAAAACTGAAAATGAATTTGCCAGACATTACTTCGGTTGTTAAGTCTTGAATTAAAATGATAAAGTTTTGCAGTATGATGAAGCATTGCATTTTAAGAAGCGTAATTTTTGATTTTTCCTTTTTAAATACGTCTACCTGACATACTTTTTTTATTGCCAGACATTTTTCACGTTGCTAACTATGTGCCAGACGCGATTTTAAGTTTTATTTTTATAAAAATTTTAAAGCATTTTAGAATGTCTGTAATTTTAATATTATGTTATTTAAATATAAGAAAAACTGAAAATGAATTTGCCAGACATTAATTCGATTGTTAAGTCTTGAATTAAAATGATAAAGTATTGCAGTATGATGAAGCATTGCATTTTAAGAAGCGTAATTTTTGATTTTTCCTTTTTAAATACGTCTACCTGACATACTTTTTTTATTGCCAGACATTTTTCCCATTGTTAACTATGAGCCAGACGCGATTTTAAGTTTTATTTTTATAAAAATTTCAAAGCATTTTAGAATGTCTGTAATTTTAATATTATGTTATTTAAATATAAGAAAAACTGAAAATGAATTTGCCAGACATTAATTCGGTTGTTAAGTCTTGAATTAAAATGATAAAGTTTTGCAGTATGATGAAGCATTGCATTTTAAGAAGCGTAATTTTTGATTTTTCCTTTTTAAATACGTCTACCTGACATACTTTTTTTATTGCCAGACATTTTTCACGTTGCTAACTATGTGCCAGACGCGATTTTAAGTTTTATTTTTATGAAAATTTCAAAGCATTTTAGAATGTCTGTAATTTTAATATTATGTTATTTAAATATAAGGAAAACTGAAAATGAATTTGCCAGACATTAATTCGGTTGTTAAGTCTTGAATTAAAATGATAAAGTTTTGCAGTATGATGAAGCATTGCATTTTAAGAAGCGTAATTTTTGATTTTTCCTTTTTAAATACGTCTACCTGACATACTTTTTTTATTGCCAGACATTTTTCACGTTGCTAACCATGTGCCAGACGCGATTTTAAGTTTTATTTTTATAAAAATTTCAAAGCATTTTAGAATGTCTGTAATTTTAATATTATGTTATTTAAATATAATAAAAACTGAAAATGAATTTGCCAGACATTAATTCGATTGTTAAGTCTTGAATTAAAATGATAAAGTATTGCAGTATGATGAAGCATTGCATTTTAAGAAGCGTAATTTTTGATTTTTCCTTTTTAAATACGTCTACCTGACATACCTTTTTATTGCCAGACATTTTTCACGTTGCTAACTATGTGCCAGACGCGATTTTAAGTTTTATTTTTATAAAAATTTCAAAGCATTTTAGAATGTCTGTAATTTTAATATTATGTTATTTAAATATAAGAAAAACTGAAAATGAATTTGCCAGACATTAATTCGATTGTTAAGTCTTGAATTAAAATGATAAAGTATTGCAGTATGATGAAGCATTGCATTTTAAGAAGCGTAATTTTTGATTTTTCCTTTTTAAATACGTCTACCTGACATACTTTTTTTATTGCCAGACATTTTTCCCATTGTTAACTATGTGCCAGACGCGATTTTAAGTTTTTTTTTTATAAAAATTTCAAAGCATTTTAGAATGTCTGTAATTTTAATATTATGTTATTTAAATATAATAAAAACTGAAAATGAATTTGCCAGACATTAATTCGATTGTTAAGTCTTGAATTAAAATGATAAAGTATTGCAGTATGATGAAGCATTGCATTTTAAGAAGCGTAATTTTTGATTTTTCCTTTTTAAATACGTCTACCTGACATACTTTTTTTATTGCCAGACATTTTTCACGTTGCTAACCATGTGCCAGACGCGATTTTAAGTTTTATTTTTATAAAAATTTCAAAGCATTTTAGAATGTCTGTAATTTTAATATTATGTTATTTAAATATAAGGAAAACTGAAAATGAATTTGCCAGACATTAATTCGGTTGTTAAGTCTTGAATTAAAATGATAAAGTATTGCAGTATGATGCTTGTAGTACGAGCATAAAAAGGAATATAAAATTAGATTAAAATTAATAATCAACACTTTATTTAAATTGTCTTAATTACTAAATGTAAGTTATGAATAATTCATGCAACGTGAAAAATGTCTGGCAATAAAAAAAGTATGTCAGGTAGACGTATTTAAAAAGGAAAAATCAAAAATTACGCTTCTTAAAATGCAATGCTTCATCATACTGCAAAACTTTATCATTTTAATTCAAGACTTAACAACCGAATTAATGTCTGGCAAATTCATTTTCAGTTTTCCTTATATTTAAATAACATAATATTAAAATTACAGACATTCTAAAATGCTTTGAAATTTTCATAAAAATAAAACTTAAAATCGCGTCTGGCACATAGTTAGCAACGTGAAAAATGTCTGGCAATAAAAAAAGTATGTCAGGTAGACGTATTTAAAAAGGAAAAATCAAAAATTACGCTTCTTAAAATGCAATGCTTCATCATACTGCAAAACTTTATCATTTTAATTCAAGACTTAACAACCGAATTAATGTCTGGCAAATTCATTTTCAGTTTTTCTTATATTTAAATAACATAATATTAAAATTACAGACATTCTAAAATGCTTTGAAATTTTTATAAAAATAAAACTAAAAATCGCGTCTGGCACATAGTTAGCAACGTGAAAAATGTCTGGCAATAAAAAAAGTATGTCAGGTAGACGTATTTAAAAACGAAAAATTAAAAATTACGCTTCTTAAAATGCTTTTAAAATCCAGGATTTTTACCTGGACAGATAGGATGCGCACTAATGAACGCAACCACTACCGCCAGCCAGATTGCCCAGACTCTAACCGGAAGTGCAAGAAGGAAGACATATCACAAAATCAGCTGACCTAAAATTCTTTTTTTTCAAACGTTGCTACCTCCCGTACTACTAAGATAGATTCTCAGGGTAACAATAATTCCTTGGGTTTGGGCTACCTATAATATACCTATACGGTATCTACTACATAGAATACTAAATCACCAACAAGGATTTTATTACGGCATTAAAATTGAGTACAAATTTTTGGACTATTTTAACTGGTTTAATCACAAGAAGAACAAACCTATATCCTACTAAAGGATACACACCATATTAAGGTATTTCTTATGTCTTGATAAGTATTAATGTGGTATTATTAAGCAGATTAATCAAATGTATGTTATGTTACAATAAAATGTGCTAATTAGTACTAAAATAAAAAATATTACCTCATATGTAACAGTTGCTAGAGATGCTTCTCTTTTGTGCTTTTTTTGAGTATTATCTTTTAATTGCTGCAAAATTTGCATAACTTCAAAATTTGATAGAAATGCAGTATTTGCATTTATTCTGGAATAAGAATGTAACCATTAATACTTAAAGCTTAAGTAGCATAAACAGAGGTAAATCTTAAATTTAGCAAGACTAATAAATAGAGTTATTAATATTGGGTATGCTATTAAACTTATGTTTTTTATAGACAGATTTTATAAGGTAAACTTACATTTCCATTATGACTGAAACAAGCAGATTTATTTTAATTATCAATGTTTTCGTCTTGTGTCCTTTCTGCAAATAAAACTAAAAACAAAATATAAAAACAAAGCTACTAAATAATAAGTAGTTTTAATTAATAATAACCTTTTTAATAATTTCCAATTTTTGAACGCGTATGATTTAGAATATATTTATTGACCTATCATACGATTTCGAAGTAGGATTAAATTTTATTAGATATCACAAAATAGAAATCAGGGTAACTGACATTTTAAATGAATTATTATTACTATTTTATATATAATTTATTTGCCCTTAGCACAGACTAAAGTAATAAACCATACCACCACGTCTTATCTATTACTTCTTCATACCCTACGTAATTTTTTACAGTTTTACTACTTCTTTATCCCGAAAAATAGGAATGCTTGACAGAATTAATTCATAATTCATAAAATAAAATTTTCATATGCTAGAAAATAAAAATTGACATTTGTCACACGACGTCTTCTTATATGTAAATACTCTATAGCTAAATGTCACAGACCTTAAAAATTTTCACAGAAGCACAAAGATATGTATAGATATACTACATGCTAGGATGTATTAAGTTGAGAATCTATTTATTTCTAATATCTCTCTAGTATATTTAAAAAAAGATAGACTTTATCATTAGGGAATAAGGACAAATTTAACTAAGTAATTACTGAGCATATTTTATTTGTGGAAGGTTTTATAATATATTTTTTAATGTAGTTTTAAAAACAGGTACGTACGGGATTATAAAAACCTTCACGAAATATTGAAAATCTTTGCAGTTGAAAATTATATTTAGAACCTATAAAATATTGCAAAAAAAATAGTATAATGTAGTTCCAAGAGTGATAACTTTTAACTTAACAATGGTGTCCCACCTCATGGAAATACTTATCTAAATCATAATATTTGAAAAGAAGTCGTAAATAAACCTTTATTTTTGTGAATGACTATACTTCGTCAAAGTTAATCAAAATTTGAAACTAAGTTTATTTTCTATATAAATTTAAAAGCCGATGCTAAGGCCATTGAGATACTGATTAAAAGTTCCATACTAGTTTTTATTATTCTGTGAATTTAAAACCTACTAGATTTTTAATATTGTTGAAAAAACAAATTATTTCATTTATTTCGACCTCGTCTGCATTAAAATGTTGAAATTATACAGTGCTGGAATTAAAATTTTAAATTTTCAAAAAAAGGGAGACATTTTTTTCCGTCAAAGAACAACTGCGCCATTGGATACGTACTTTAATCATTATATATCTTTACCTTTACCAAAGGATAAAATATTAGCAACTTATGTATGGATTGATGGAAGTGGCATAACAATGCGCTCTAAGGATAGAGTATTAGAAAAACTGCCTTGCGAACTTTCTTCAGTGCCAAAGTGGTCTTTCGACGGCAGTTCTACAGGACAAGCTAAAACTAAAGATTCAGACACAGTATTGATACCATCTGCAGTGTATCGTGATCCATTTCGTATGGATCCTCACGTAATAGTACTATGTGAGACGTATTATGGAGACGGTACACCGACCGCTACAAATCACAGAGCTAATTGTGCAAAGATACTAAGTAAAATATCAAACCTAGAACCTTGGTTTGGTATAGAACAGGAGTATACAATGTTCGATTTTGATATGTGGCCCATAGGTTGGCCTAAATGCAGAGGCTATCCCACAACGAAATCTCTTTTTTCTTACTGTGGCGTTGGAGAGCATGTTGCTGGGAGAGAAATCGCGGAGTGCCATGCAAGAGCTTGCATTTATGCTGGTTTGGATTATGCGGGATCGAATGCTGAAGTGATGAAAGGTTCATGGGAGTATCAAGTAGGCACAACTTTAGGAATTAAAGCTGCTGATGATTTATGGCTTGGACGATATATCTTAAATAGAATAGCAGAGCATTTTGGAGTCATTATCAGTTATCATCCAAAACCGATGGGAAAAGACCAGCCAGGTATTGGATGCCATCATAATTTTAGCGTAAAAACAATGCGTAGTGATGGAGGGTTAACGGAAATTGAAAAAGTGTGTAATATTTTATGTGAACGACACACTAAGCTTATTAAGAATTATGGTCTCATGGATGGGGAAGAAAACAAAAAAAGACTAACCGGTAAATTTGAAACTGCAGCATACGATTCATGTAGATGGGCTGTAGCAGATCGTGGAGCATCTGTCAGATTACAAAGAAACGTTGCAGCAAATAAAAAAGGATTTCTCGAAGATAGACGACCTGCTGGTGATTGTGACCCATATAGAATATGCGCTCTCCTTGGAGAAATATACGTAGAATAGATTTAAAAAAGTTTAAATAATATTCTAATATTCTGGCTGGTCAATACAATTGAAAAATTCAAACCTTTTCGAAAATAGAATATACCATTTAAAAAATTATTAGACATAACTAAAATTTTTAGAACAGTCTTAACAAAAATTTTCTGTACAAATTTAAGTTATACAAAATTTAATATTTCTAATATTACAAATATTACAACAAAAAATAAAGATTATTATGGAATCTTTGATTCAATGCATCACACGGAGCCCTATCTTACAAAGTTTCAAAAATGTCCGTGTATCTTCAAATCGACATATGCTCAAGCAGTCTATAAATCATATTATGAGCAAGAAAGTAATGGACAGGTATATGCGGCTTCCAATGCCATGTAATAAAGTTCTCGCAACTTATTGCTGGATAGATGGATCAGGTATTAATATGAGATGCAAGGATAGGATTCTATCTTGTACTCCATATAGTGCCGATGCCGCACCAGGCTGGGCTTTTGATGGCAGCTCTACTGGACAAGCAACAACTGCAAACTCCGATACTAACCTGAAAGCGTGTGCTGTCTATCGCGATCCGTTTCGATTGGAGCCTCATGTTCTTGTATTAGCGGAAGTATATATGGGTGACGGTTCAGCAGCTAAAACTAACCACAGAAAGTTTTGTAATGACCTCTGTGAATTTCACAAAGCTGAAGAGCCATGGTTTGGTTTGGAACAGGAGTATACAATGTTGGATGTCGATGGATGGGGTTTGGGCTGGCCAAAAGGCGGTGGTTTTCCTGCAGTTAATTATGAGTTTTCCTATTGTGGAATCGGTGCAAAGTATATTGCAGGTAGGGATATATCTGAAGCCCACACTAAAGCTTGTCTTTATGCAGGATGTGATTTTGAAGGGACTAACGCAGAAGTAATGTTTGCATGCTGGGAGTGGCAGATAGGAACTACAATTGGGATAAAAGCTCCTGATGATATGTGGATGTCCCGTTACATAATGTCCAGAATATCTGAAGATTATGGAGTTGTAATAACTTATCATCCAAAGCCAATGGGGCCAAAACATCCTGGTGTCGGCATGCATCACAACTTTAGTACAAAAACAATGAGGAATGACGGGGGCTATGCTTTTATTGAGGAATGTATTAAAAGGCTAGAAAAAAATCATATGAAGCACATGAAGAATTATCAACACGATGAACAAACTAATAGAATGCGTCTATCAGGCAAGTTTGAAACTGCACCCTTCGATAAATTTTCTTGGGGAATAGCAAATAGAAAAGCTTCTATTCGATTGGGAAGAAATATTAAAGAAAAGGGTAAAGGGTTTATGGAAGATAGAAGACCAGCCGGTGATTGCGATCCCTATTTAGTATGCGGTTTACTGATGGATACATGCTTAGGATCTGTTAAAGGTGGAGGCGGCGGCGGCAAAAAAGGATGTTGTAAGTGAAGTTTCGATGTAAAGTTTAAAATTCAATAGTATAGTTTTTATTGATTGTCAAGAAATTTAATATTTTTTTATATTTAAATTATACAATGTAATATTTTCCGTTGTAATAAAATATTATATATACATATTGGTAGCATGTTTATATTCTCATTAATTCTATTCTCAACAAGTCAATAATAATCAATAAATTTTATCGGATGTCTAAAACTTCAAGTTTCTATGAAATTGTTTCCGATAATAAAGATAAAATACCGGTAGATGGACTGCTTACATAGTCCATGCGTTTTTATATAGTTATCAAACTTAAAAAAAAATATCTTGATTTCTCCGCTACACAGAAGCAGAGCTACGGAAAGGTCATCTATAATAGTATATAATATGGTATGTATGGTAAACAACCACATATATTGAATATTCAGTAAAGACGTTACGTAGTCCACATTTAACGAATGTATATAAGTTTATAATATCGCCTCCCTTTGGCAAATTACCGTATTTAAAAAATGGTCTCTGCCGTCTCGCATTTTCTATTATTATTCTAAAATATGAACCCTTTATAATCTGTCATTTTATGTTTGACTGAGATTGTCTTTGTACATAAAGAATTGCCATTTGTAGCGTTTTTATTTTTGTAGAAAGACTGTGTATATTAAATTGGCAAATCAATAAATTCTATTATATTTTGTAGGTAAAAATTAGGCTAACTCGGCAATTATAGTGGACTGTCGTGGGAAATCACTTGCTTCTGCAGCTGTAAAAATAAACTGATTGTCAGTCGCATTTCCACATAAAAAAGCCGTTAGAAATTAAGGTCATGTACTTTGTATTGCATATTATCGTGTTGAATTAAATTTATTCAGACTGGACCAAACATATATTGTATACTTAAAAGCAAATAAACTATTTAATTTTACCACCGTAAATTGTAAAATATTATGTGGGCTGGAAGCATTGCATAATCTATGAATGAAGGAATTAAATTTTTTTAAACTGGCAACATCTGAATCGCGGCCATTTTCATTCTTTTCTCTATTCCTGCCGTCATATGGCGTACAGTGTGTTAGTTTGTCCGCCATATTAATAAATCAATAAACAGCAAAATGCCGTCTTTCTAAGTGTGTTAAATTAATCCAACCACATCCAGTTTTTGTGTAGATAAAATATCTACTCCATCACAATGGAGAATTCCTACGGTGTGGGTATTGTGAATAGATATGCTCTTTTCTTGGACGATGAGTCCGATCCTCTGGATGCGTTAAAAGCGCGAGAGCAAGCAAAAGAGCAAAAAAAGAAGACCAAAGAGGCCGAAAAAGAAAATAAGGGCAAACCTGAGGCCAAACCTAAGATCGGCAATGTCGTTGTGAGAAAAGGTATTAAGGAAACTCAAAATGTGAAGTCTCAGGAAAATAAGAGTGGCGATCAACAAAAAAACAAGGGGCCGGCGCGGAGCAACGACCGCAATGCGGAACGTCCGCCGCCTCGTCGCCGCGAAGATCGTCCTCAGAACGGAGCCGTAGAGGGCAAAGAAGGAGCTAGGCCTCCTCGTCGTGAGTTTGGAGATCGCAAACCTAACTTTGAGCGACGCAATTACAATGACAACTCTGAAGGAGGTGAGCGTCGTGGTCCGAGGCCTCCTCGTGAGCCCCGCGAAGGACAGCGCGGTCCTAGGCCTGGTTTTGACAACAGGGGAAAACGTGAGTTCGATAGGCGGTCGGGTTCCGACAAAACGGGAGTTAAGCCGGTCGACAAGCGTGAAGGAGGGGGCCCTCATAACTGGGGCACTCTCAAAGACGACTTGGAGGAGGAGTTGAACAAAACTGGATCCGACGGCGACGTCGGTGAAGAGAAGCCCGCGGAGGCCCCGGCCGTAGGTGCTGGGGATGGGCAGCAGCCCGAGCCGGAGCGCACGGTGCCTACCGAGGAAGAGCCTCGTGAGCTGACGCTGGATGAGTACAAGGCGCTGCGAAACGCTCAACGCACCGCGCCTCAGTACAACTTACGCAAGGCCGGCGAGGGTGAGGATCTGAGCCAATGGAAGAACTTGGTGATGCTGGAGAAAAAGAAGGAAGGAGGCGAGGACGATGATAGCGATGAGGAGTACGACATTTCTGACTATCCGCAGCGCGTGGGTCGTCAGAAGCGGCTGCTGGGCATCGAGTTCACGTTCAGCGACGGCACGCGGCGTGGCGCCCCAGGTGGTCGCGGCCGCGGTCGGGGCGGACGCGGTAGAGGCGGGCGCGGGCCGCCACGCGATGAGGTCCCTGTTGAGGAGCCCCGGCCCACTGCGCGTTCGCAGGTGACTCCTCCGAAGGTCGATGACAGCAAGGATTTCCCCTCTCTCAGCTAGACTACTAACAGTGAGCCTTTACTCCCCTTACTCAGAATACATAGAGATACAAATTACTGTACTGTTATTTTTTTGAAGTAAATATACAAAATATTTACAATGTGTATTATATTACATTGAATTTTAGCCTTAGTGTTGACAATGAACCTTTGCTAAGATTCGAGAGAGTAAATTTTAGTGATGGGAATTGACTAAGCGCACTCGGGCAGTGATGAGGGGGAGGTTGTTTCTGTTTTAAAAGATCGCGACAGTAATGCATTATGATTCATAAAGTATAACAGTAGCTTTTTATTGTAATCGCATCAGCTTATGGTTTTAACTTTTTAATAAGTTGTATGAATAAGATTTTAAACTCTTGACTGAGACATGCTATATTGAATTAACTCCGTCACAACTTAGATTAGAGTATTTGTGAAAATAACCCTTGTTGCATTTTGTCGTGAGTTTGTGTTGGCAAAGTAATGCAAACTTAATCTGTAAATAGTCTTAAAATTTATAAAAGATAAGGTCTTTAAATAACAAGGTTGATTTTTGTTGTTACACAAACTTCTTTGAAAAATAAACATTTTGTAAGTGTGAAATATTGAATTTTCTTTACTCTTTTCACAATCAAATAACATACTCATGAACCTTCCTCCCCCTACTATAAAGCATTTGTATGATATCCATATCAGCTTTTAGACAAACTGCCTTAATGGTGATCTTACTAGTATTAATCTGCTTGGTTTATGAAGTTTTCACATTGATAGACCATATTTTATTTTGTACAATTTTTTCTTTTTTGATATAAACTAGTTTCTGCCTTTGATTCCGTAACTCATTTTAACTGGATCACTTGGTATATTGCTATTGCAGCTGTAGTGCTGAAAGTACAGCTACTTCTTTAACCAGTTAACAAAATACATGACTTTGGTTTAGGATTAAATAAAAGTATTGATGTAATTAATATAGTAGGTATATTGACACATTTTATCACTTTCACACAAAAACAAGTTACATAGAATTTTTTACATAAAACAATACTCAAGGTAGTTTAAATATTTAACATATATAACTTACTGAAACATACCTACACCTGTGTATCATTCATACAAGCACAATAAATAATATATTTACATTAAATTAAAGTTTCATAATAAGGTTCTCAGGAAATGCTATTTTTTATTCACATTTACCATTACCAAAGAGAAATTCTGTGTTCTGTACATTTTATAAATAAATGAGGAACATCAATATTAGCGATCATCACAACATCCACATATTCTCATTATTTATCTAATACAATATAAATTAAGAATATCTACAGGGAAAGCAATACTATATTTGTTGCCAATTTTTTATACTTTTTATATTTAGTTGACTAGGAAATGGATGTTATTTAAAGAATCTATAGCTTCTCTGTCTTAGCCGATAAAGAGTTTAATTATCCCTTAGTATTCACGTTAACATAACTCTTAATAATAATTAAAGTATTATTTTGGTAGAATAATGTTGAGTAATGCTGATAAATAATTTTTGATCATGTTATAAATTAGTGACATAAAGCATACCTAAAAACTAATCTTGGCCCTGGGGCCTTTTTCACAGCCACAATACAATTATTATCTTACAAATAAAAGCAGTAAAGTACAAACCTTGACAGATAAGTGGCCTTTATATTGATATAGGGTTTTATACGACAGTTATATATAGACATTGAGTGCATCAACACTATATCGGCCTTACTATCATTTATCATACATAATTATAAGGGCACAATACAAGACTTGTTAAGCCAGTTGCCTACACAATAATATTTTGACATTTATTCAATTCCAAAAGTATTTGTTTCCTCAACAGCTAAAAGTAATTTTTCATGTAATAACTGAGGTGTTGGGTATGGAGGCAGATCTAGGCGGTTGAAGCAGGTGTGAGCTCTTGGCAACGACTCTACTCGTCCCCACCGCTCAATACAGAACTTTCGGGGTCCGATAGATCCTTGCAAGGCAGAGAATCCTTCGTAAGGTATTGATGAAGTTCCAGTGACAAATTGTACGAGACGTAGACGTTGTTCATTTGAAAATCTGTAAAAAAGCATAGATTTTAATTTAATAATATTTCATGGACATAACATTACATAACCTATATATAATTTAATAATTGTTTTATTTTTAACTAACTATTATGGTAACATACATATATGCACTAAAATAACATAGTTTTTTATATTATAATAAATTTGAACGGCGTATTCAAAATTAGTTGTGATATTTAAAAAAAAATTCTTAATCAGAATATGTTGGTATCACACATGGTTTTACAACTATCTTATCACTAACCACAATGGCCGTCATAGATGACCCAACAAAATTGAAGGCCTTGATATAAGGTAACTAGTAATTAAAATACATTTTTGAAATATATTATGACTTACAATTAATTTACAACCAAATTTTTTATTATATCTATTGTTATTGATTTTCTAAATAAAATACTCTTTATTAATAAATTGCCTATTTTTATTAATAAAGAGTATTAAGTAATATTTGACCTAATCCTTTTATACAGTAATATTGTAAAAATTAGTTTCATTTTCTTTATAGACAGGTATTTCTGGTTATATGTATATTCGCGACCTTGACAAGCTAGGTTTAACTTAATTAACATAAATTTTAAAACTCGTTAGTGTAGTACAATTCCATATTAATATTGTGAGATTTTTTCTGCTTTTGAATGGTTATTATAGAATTAGATTAGTTCTTCAGCATAAAAAAATATATTTTGTCTAGTGCACTCTTATAAAACTACCTGTAAGGGTGAACCTGTAGAACCTACCCAGAAATACTTGCATTGTTTTTGGTTGTTCTATTTGATGGTGTATGTATTGGTATACACACATCAATTAAATTATTTCAAAGATGCAGCGACAGGGTTGTTTCAGGTCGGTCTACTTCGACGATCTGATACTTATAGCAATAGTTACAAAGAATATAAATAATAAAAGCTTTGCCATTAAACAATGTAGATCCGTGTAAAAAAATCTTACAGCGGCCCCTGGCGGTAACGAGCAACACTAAGATTTTTCATGCATTTGTGTAGCATAAAATAAACTTAAGCCATCTGGTCGCCAAACTCCAAAAAAGTACATTGTTTCTTTCCAATTTTCGTCATTGTTTCTTGTAGTATAACTTCGCTCGATAGAACAAAAAAATATGACGAAAATGAACATGATTTTGAAATTTACCCGATATATTTTAGAGCAAGCCAAGTAATCCAATTCAGAAAAAAAACATAAAATTACATTAATTTAATGTTTTACATAAGTAATTGTTACTCCGGGCCGGCGCGCCTCAGTGCGCTCTCCATTGCGCCTCGCAGTCCACCCCAAGATACTGACACAGCAATTCGTGCTGGGATAGGGCCTTAAAGATTACTTATACTATTTTTGTAATTTACTGTGTTTATTGCGGACCGTCTTGCGTGGGATTTTGCGCATGACCTATTAGGAAATCTAAAAATTATTCCTCCGCCTTTAAGGACACTGGTAATATTTCTTAATTTTGTCGGTTAAACAGAGGGTATACTATTGTTTTTATTATATATGATTAATTAAAAATTACCTGTCAATAGCCTGCCAAAACCAGATAATGACAGGGTGTGCGTCATGGTATCCTCCTCTATAGTCAGTGTTATTTCTCCAATCCGCTACATCCAGTTCTGGCGCCCCTGCGATCACCAGTTCCAGTTCCCTGGCATCAAATGCACCGACTAGTCGTGGGTCTACCACCTGGAGAATATCATAATTATTAGATTTATTACACCTGGCTCAATCTATTCGTTTATTTTTGGTTAGCACAATTTGAGAACATTGCATTAAATTGTAGATTTAGTTTTGAATACATTTATACGTATCTGATAGGTCAAGAGTAGTAAGAATTTGCTTGGTTTAAAATTAAATTTTACGTGGAGCTCAGAAGTTTGATTCTTCATGTAGCAAGACGTTTACAGTTTAATTAAGAAGGCAGCTGTACTAATAAATTAATATCAAATTTGTCATTTAACCAAAAAACTTTTTGGGTCTAGGTTTTGTCCGAAAAAAAATCATTTAAAAAAACAATTCGTTTTCTTTTATATTTAAGGAGAAATTCTAACCAATAAGATTATTGGTATTGGAGAATTTCTTCTTTATTCAAAGTATCTACTTTATCAAATTCTTCAATCGAGCTCGACTCCAGATTTAGTCTAACAAAATGTTAAAACATACCTACGATGTAGGTTAATAAAAATCTGTCACTAACCTCGTGGAATCCCCTGACAAGCCACTCGCTCTGTTCCGCCACTCCTCTTTCCACTCTCCATCTAACCAGTTTCTCCAAATATTCCTTTTTGTTTCGTTCTGTGACTGCGACATCTCTTCCGCCAGGTTTTAACTCTCTTTCTAACACTCTTCCGTCCGCAAGTCGCTCTGACACCGCGAAGGTTAGTTCTAGCGATGAGACGCAACGTGCCGACTGTAAAAAAAGAATGTATTAAAAACGTGGGCGAAGTAAGTCCTGTCTCCTTTGAGAACTTTCATGTATTAGCATTAAAGGGTAATTGATATTACGATGTACAAATTTTAAAAGTAATGTTTCAGTTTTGTTTAACGTAACCAAATTGAAGGATTACGTGTCATAATGCATCATTTTAATTTCAAAACAGTGTATCACAATTAATTTGTTTTTGTAGTGTATATTGTATTTAATAACGTTGTATATGTATCATCATAATTGGGTACACTGTTTTTAAACAACCTTGTTTAATGAATACACTACACGAATTTTGCCCTCATATTTAGGCACATATAATGCTAATAATGCTTATGATTGTTTCACATTTTACATAGTAAATAGATGAAATTTTAGAATTGGATATAGATCTTGTTCTACTATATGAAAATTTAAGCAAAGTTCCATGGCATTGTTCACCTAAGAATGTTTCATGATATTAACTGACCTGTAGCCACCGCAATGAAGCAGCAAACTGTGCATCCAAGGCATCCACATCTTCAAGGGCTGGTGGCAGACGTAAAAGCGCCCGATATAAAGCACGCGTGAACCACGCTTCTAGAAGGAAACCATGGACGAGTGCCAAGCCTAAGACGCGACCGGAGAATCTGAACCTGTAGAATATTTTTTTTTTAATATTTCCATAAATGTAGGTAGGTAGGTAGGTATCTTTTAGTTTTTGTAATTGGGTAGGTGAGGACAAAGAATCATAAAACCTACGTATCTTTCTCCTTTTTATATTAAGTTAGTACTACGAAAATCCATACACATTTTTGCAATTTCCTATTATTTTAAAATATTTGCGCCTTATAATTTCTTAACGATCCAATTTACACATAAATTTACCGATTTTGTTGGTAAAACTGCCGTTTTTTTACTATCGTTTATTGAATTTTTTTGAGTCCTTACAAAGCTTTACTCACTTATAGTCTGCGTTCAGCGTAACGTATAAGTAATTTTATATGAAGTCACAAATAATATACAATTACATGAGAATCGGGTGACGGAACAAAAAAAAGCAAACGCGCTATTATTTGGGAAACTAGATATGTGTAACTTGACCGTTTTGGGACGTAAAGGCATACTTTATATTACATAACTTTGTTTACTTGTTTGAATAGGTTAAGATTAATGTGACATTGCTTTATTATAACTAAAAGTTTTTTTCTGGCATTTTTGAGAGACCTGTAGCGTTATCGTCGTAATGCTTTACAGTTTACCTACTCCGAGTATACACTAAATAAATACTCATATTTGCATAAATATATTATATGCAATTAGCTCGTGACAGTGTTGGCCAAGTGGCTTCAGCGTGCGAGTCTCGAACCCCGGCTTTTCACCAATGGACTTTTCTGTCTGAATAAGCATTTAGCACTCACTAAGGAAAACATCGTTAGGAAACGGGCATGCCTTAGAGCCATAAGACGGCGTGTGTCAGACTCAGACTGATCATCAACTCCCTATTACAAAAAACAAATGATCACGCTAATACAGAAATCTGAGCTTCGATCTTAAGGGTTGTAGCGCCACTAAAATAACAGTCGATACGATTTACAGAGAAATGATTTTTGCAATAAAGATTTCCCTGTCAAGTAAACACATGAACCCAAATACACTAGACGGCCCAACAAGTTACGTTGTCTTTTAGGATAACACTTCAATTTAATGATAGCTTCTATGATAACGAAATTGTTTTTCTTTGAGGCAAAGTACAAATAGAAAGCACTTTCGGACTAATTACTTTAAGTGAATGGTGACGTCCCTAATTTACCGTTCGGTAATTATAAATCGGTAGGTATAAGAAGTAACTTAAAACATTGTATATATGAACCTATATAATCGTATAGTTAAGTTATATACTATGACAAATGAATCAGTTCCAGAACCAGTTACATGTCAAAAATATTTTAGTGTCATTGTTAAAAAATAAGCCATTTGAAGCTACAAAGTTGTACAATATTGTCTCGCAAATGTAAATATTATATACTAAATACGACTACAATACTGTTTTCAACTTAGGAACTTCGAAAATTCGTAGGTTCGTCACTAGGCAATTTTAGATATAAATAAAAAATCCTTACAAATAGACCTGCAGTATTGATAACATTGTTAATTTGTTGAGTAACACGGAATTGTAAGATTTTGAATTTAGCAACGACACTAATAGATGTCGCTGTTGTAAGGCCTCATTGTTTATGTTTTAACAAAAGCACAATCAGCGGAAGTGGGTGAATTAATGACAATTATATCCTTACTTAACGGTGCATTGACCGCTTAAATAATGCGTTTAGAATTTAAGTATCCAAACATGTACGTATGTATAGAAAGGCTTTGCTATCTCTGTGTAATGTTTTGGACGCCTTCATGTTTAGTGGTTAAAGCAGATGTTTGGATTTATACACGGAAAAATAATCACTCGTTTAATATTTTTTCCAAGTCATGATACTGTAGTAATAGCAAATTAAATTAATAATAAAACACTATATCGTATATTTTTTGAAATACAAATTAATAGCATTTGTTTTAATAGTATGTAAAATGTTACTCGTTGTAAACTGGATTTTAATAAAAATGTACTTTCTGATTTTTTACTGAGACGTGCAAGAAAATTTATTATTCCTTCCGTATACAAAGAGATCTTGCAATGGATAAATTTGCAATTAATTACTTAATATATTTCATTATTGACCATAATTGTAACAATTGTTCTTTGCAATTGCATCCATTGTTAGTGTTAAGTAATGCTAATAAATTTTACATAATTGTTTACACAAACAAAACATTGACTAGAAATCAATAGATGTTTTTCATATTGTTTTTTTATATATATTTTTTTACGCCGCTTGGCATTTTAAGTTTGTTTCCATTGTTGTTTTTGTACTAGGCATACTATTCGAGATTTTTTTATATTATTTTTGTCAAATACTACAGTGTATTAATGATATATCTTTAATATAGGCTACATTAGTTGGTTTTACCTACCCAAAAATTTAGAAACATTTAAGCTTAAGTCCATAAAGACTACATATCTTAATATATATAAAATAACGCGTCACGTTGTTTGTCCGCTATGGACTCCTAAACTACTTAACTGATTTCAATCAAATTTGCACACCGTGTGCAGTTTGATCTACCTTAAAAGATAGGATAGCTTACATATATAGATAATTCTACTGTACTGACCGATTTGAAAGATTTTGTATGCGGGATGGGCAACGTCTATCGGATCCGCTAGTAACATATGTACCTAATAAATATTAAAAACTTACCATTCATGATGATTGTCGACGAACGCCGACATCGGTGACACGTGAACTGTATATGTATCGTTGGCGGAATATTCAAATAACCCGTAGTAGGGGTTAAACAGCTCTCTTGATAGTAAAAAAAAGAACTCCCGACTTGGTCCACCATAGTCCAGACCTTCTTCGCCATCCCAAGTAACGCATAGTTTCCCCTTTTGCAGTTCCTTTTTGCTACACGACATAATTCGCCTGAACGCATCTTCCAGTAAATGTTCACGGCGTATGTGTAATCTGGAATTTGCAGGGTTAATAGTTAGTAACTTATTTATAATTGTTTTGATAATTTATTTCATAAACAAGTAGGTGATCAGTCTTCTGGTGTGTCGTGGATTTGGATTTAAGATCCTTGGGATGTAATCCTTCATCGTACGAGCGAGTGTTCGATGCAGAAAGTCCATTGTACAGCCGGAGATCGAACCTACTACGAGACCGACAGAAATGATAGATGCTGAAGCCACTATATATCCCATTATACATTTTTATGATAAGCCTCCATTTATATTTATCTATCGAAATCCTCGCCTACTGAATATCAGTGTTGCTAGTGACAGGAGCTTAAAGCTGAGTTGGGCCCATTTTTGGCTAAGCAATATTGTTATGTAAGTAAGTAGTTTATGTAAGTATTAATCAAATATTTTTTATTTATTATATAATATTTAATGTATATTATTTCGTATAAAAATAGGTATAACTGTAAAAAAAAAAACGATAAGCGGAATGTAAATACAGCGTTATTATTAAAGAAATACTACATTTATTTTTTCCTATTGCATTAAAAATTATAGTTTAATAATATGAAAACATCACGATTGATTTGGATGAGAAATCTACTTTTTAAATACTATTTTAAACATAAATATAATCGATAAATAACTCACTTTAGCTTCCCTGGGCCCTGTCCATAACCCTTGCTTTCTAATTTCCGATAGAAGGCGCGTAATTTGGCCTCAAAGTCTCTTCTTTGAGGCGCTGGGGCCCTGGTACTCCTTGCGGCGGCTGGCGACGCAACAGGAGATGGGACCACACTGGAACTACATCCTGACGCCGGCACGTAGCTCATGATCTCCTGCTCGAATAGGCTGGAAAGAGATATAAAACTTCTTAGTTAATTTGTAAATTGAAAACCAAATTCTTAGTTTTTCGATGTAGGTCAAAAATAAAATTGGCGCCTTGTCCAATACCGTCTTCACCATAAGGGTACACGCGGCCCGTGCCCAGGGCCCCCATTCTTAGGGGGCCCCGAAGCACCGACAATTTCGACATAATATATCATACTGTATTTGATCACCTAAATGGTCATACTTAGTAAAAATTTTTTTATTATAATTAGCTTTTTTTTTTACTTTCCAAAAGGGCCCCAAATTCTTTTGTGCCCAATGGCCCCAGCCTAGTTTAAGACGGCCCTGGCCTTGTCTTGTATTCGGTAGTAATCTTGTTTTTACTAAATCTTATGATCAGAAAATATTCGGAGGTGCTTAAAATTATTCATGATTATATTTACAGCGAATTGAAACCTACCTATTTATGGCACTCATATAAAAATTTGCATAAGTAAGAGTTAGGCCATCTACCCAATATAAAGCATTATAATTACTTGTATGTAGCCGTAACCTTAACCAAGATGATCACTGTCTGTGAAAGTGTATGTTAACAGAGCGTAGAGCATTAAGACAATCGTCGGTCTATATACGTATATGCGTCTCCGGTAGAATTTTGCAGAATTAGATTCGATTGTAATATTACTATAATACTTATGAGATACATTTTTTTATATAACTGAAAAGAACTATTGCCATATCTTCAAAGAGCATAGAATAAGATAACTACATACTTCTTGCTCATTATAACAAAAACTCTTTTGTTATCGTGTCACCCTAGTAGATGAAAACTACAATCAGGTAAGGCGTTAAACTATAGTTATAAGCGCAATTATTTAGTAAACTAAGGGTCGATTCGACCAAACAAGAGTAAATCTTAATCTTAGAATAAATCGTCAGTTAATCGAGAGTAAATCAATTTTACGTTTTACCAACTACAAATTCTAAGAATAGTGGGCTTATTCGGGAATTGCTACTATACCGCCGTTTCGCACGGAATAACAGCTATTCCTAGAATAATTTAATGGCGTCAGTCAGTCCAATCAGCTGATTTCTGTCATTTCACAAATATGTATTCTGTGTTTTAATTTCAAGTCAACGCAACGCACTAAATTAATAGTCTAGCATTGTATAATGAAACGTTTAAACAATTTATTATTTATTTATTTGTTTTTAGATTTTTTATTTTCTATAATATTAGAATGAAATTCAACTGGGCTCAACAGAAGTTCCTTTTTAGACGAAAGCCTCAAACAAACAAGAAATAAAAACTTTTTGTTGTCGTTTGACACCTGTTAAAAGCTACTTTTTCACACTATAATACGGCAAAATCGAGTTGACATGATGTATGCTCTTACACTGTCCCGTTGTAGAACAACATTTATTTGCCGAGTTTTATTTTCGTTCACCATTCTCTTGCTATTCGCGTATTGTTATTCCTAGCACAATTATACTATCGATTACGTGGACAAACGACTATGGATTTACTCGAGATTAAAATCATGGAATAAATTATTCTTGGTATAGTTACTCGTGTATAAATTGAAGTTTGGTCGAATCGACCCTAAGAGGTTAAAAGAAGTTTTAGGAGATTAGACCCATTGTTATTGTATTCACACGAAGGACTAATATTAAATTATAC
Organism: Pieris napi; assembly: GCF_905475465.1. NCBI lineage: Eukaryota > Metazoa > Arthropoda > Insecta > Lepidoptera > Pieridae > Pieris > Pieris napi. The sequence continues at coordinate 9,661,868 of NC_062245.1, forward strand.
ATACGTTTTTATTTATACAAAAGTACTCTTGCCAAATAGGTTAGAAATGAATACTGCTGATAAGTTCTGAACTAAACTGTACATCCTTGTTGCGCGAGTATTAATATAATAAAAGGTAGAGATTGTTTCAACTAGCGGCTGTCCTAAGGCAAGAATCCCTTCCAATGAGCGAATCATACATAGCCAAAATCCGAAACAAAGTTTTAAATGTGTAACATTTACTTTACGAGTAACTAACAATGGCTATATTTTTTGTAATAACACTGTTCTGCTATGCTGGCTCCATTATATTTTTAATAATATCATAAAATAATTATAATTGAATTTTTCCTTATATATATTTTTTAATTTTAAATAAACATTTTGATTAAAGACAAGATAATGTGCGCAAATATTTATTGAGAAGAAAACTGAGATTCACACAAGGGAAAGTTGCTAAGGCTAGGTTTTTCAGTAGAAATACTTATTATTTAATGCAGAAAAATTTTTTACCTACAACTTAAAACGTGCGGATTCACGCAATAATACATTTTTAATTAAAAAACGGAAATCCGGACCAGAATGACCATAGTTGCGAAACAATACCAAGGTATTTTTACCAAGCTGTATAAAAACGAACAAAAATAATCGTTCAATATAAAAATTAGTACCCAAATGTTAACTATGTATGTAGACAAAACCAAAACGTTATTTATAATGTATTTGTTATTGAGGTACCTAATAAATATAGGAAACTAATGTTCGATGTCATGGATAATATAAATGTATCCGTTCTTAGGAAACCTCTTACGAAGGATTGAGAAATCAAAGGGCTATTGCCAATGCATTATGGAAAACGTTTCTGCATAAATTAATTAGTAGTTACAAATTAAAGACATCATTTTGTTTTTTTATCTACCCAAGTTCAAAATTATCTATATTGATTATCTATATTAATTATCTAATACTAATTACCTTAATACTAAAATATTAAAAGGCTACTAGGTGGAAGGTATACCTTAACAAAATATAAGGAAGCTAACTAGAAAGAAAACTCAAACAATACTTTGGAAATACATACTAGCATTCCATACGAAATCTAGATATATTTAGTTGCCAACATCATTGCCCAGTCGATAAAGTAAGGTAATATCGATTTGACGCAGGTTTAATGAACTAAAAAATATGTAGGTCATAAGACACGAAGAGATAGAAGTATTATCAAAAATTACGCATAAAACAAAGTTTTAAGCTGCACATATTCATGACACGAATTTACACACTGCTAATTTTAACAGTAAGTAATACAAAAATTCTTTCAGACCTGATTTTGATTTAAGCAGTAGTAGACCAAACATTTCGGCGCATGCATAAACCAATAACACCGATTCTTCGAATATAATTTGACCCTTATATAGGCCAGCCTTGAAATAAATATAGCGACTACAATGAAGGATTATGGAGCTATTATCATGACAATATAGGGGCAGTTAACTGTTTTGGGTATGATAATGGCTGTATCGATATTAGAATAACAATGGAGCAATTGACTTGAAAATTCGTATTGCGAATATAATATCCTATAAAGATGATTGAATTTCTTAGACTTGTCAATACTTAGTAACCTGTATGAAAATCGTGTCAATTGTACAGACACGGTAAAGCGTGCAAATTTTCTCACAGCATCCTTTGTAACATCAAATGAAATCAGGCAGTAAAAGTCAACGTCACTAAAAACTAATACGTGCGTTTCAAAAAAACAATAAAATATAAATTCGTTAAAATCACTCATAATAATACATTCACCGTAGTCATTACAAAAGCATCCGACACATCCCAGTCATATATCATTGAGGGCCCAATTTCCAAAAAACTAATGACCATAGGAGGCATTCCCTCAAGGCGCACGCGCTATGAGCCTCGGGCTGCGCGCACGCATCTTAAAACACAGTGACGTATGAAAAATACACTTTCGATCCTGTTTCATTATTCTTTAGGTACACATTCGTTTGGTCTTCTTCGGCAACAGGTGTTCATTTACAAGGGTCTTCGACCATCTTGTCGACTGACGCTTCAAGATTTTGTCCGCCTCTGTCTGTCATGTATACTTTTTATTTTGAGAATTTAATTCAATCCTTTTTACATTCAATATATCGTATACGTTACGTTTGTTTATATATAAAACCTACCTACACCAAAGTAAAATAGCCTTTTTAGCTATTTTATTACTTGGAGCATGATTACACAATTTAATTATAAAGAACATGAAAATGTCAAATGATTTGCATTGAACACGACAATCGCAGAAGATAATTGCCAACGTATTTGCCAAATGTTATTTTAAATATACCCGGAAATATAATGTACTTGAAGACACCTGTGTAATTATTATGTAAAATGTAACGGACGAAAACCCTTTTCATTTGTAACAACCGTTTACTAGCAGCTGCTGGCGACTTCGTTTATAAAAGATTGAGATAAATATCTATAACAATAGTACAATTACATAAAATCACATTATACGTAATAAGCTCTTTACTAAATGCAACTAAACAAGGTCTAGAGCAAATAACTTTACAGTTGTGTAAGACTTTAAAAATGCAATATTTACAGAATATTTAAATTTTAGCTTAATCTGACTGTAACATTTAACAGTAACATGTCAATAGCAAATTAGGAACAGATTATGATTTTTTAAACATCAGACAATATACTATACTTAATTCAAATAACAACATAACAATGCGCCTAAAATATCTATTTTTTAGTTCAAAACTAATTAGGAAATCTATTACTACAATTTTGGTATAAAATATTTTTCGAATAAAATCCGTGTCAAGTAAATACGTTTGTTCTCTATTATCTATGATATAATCGTATATTTTTCACTATAATCACAGGGATCTGAGTTGATTTCTTCCCGCGATTAAATAAGATAATAATCACTAATAATACTAATAAATGTCTGGCCCTTGGCGTTGTAGCGATATTATAATATCAACCTTATTATACAATTTTCGAAAGTATAGTTATGAAGTTATTAATAAGTAAGTAAATATGTGAGGAACATGTATACTAACTTTTTTAGTATAGTAGTTTATTCTAAGAGTACATAGTCTTCACATATAATTATTTAACAAATGTAACAAAATATTGTAAACCTATTTTAAAAGAGTACCTAAGTGTGGAGTTTCTTGCCCATTCTTCTCCACACGAAACTACCTTTTGGAAGGGGCAACTAGAATCTTCTTTGTATTTTTTTTTGACGTTCAAAAGTGCCATTTTAGATGGTCTAATTGAAATAAATGATTTGACTTTATTAAACGTGAATCCTAATATCCAATGTCGTTGTATGGTATTGATTTTGAAAATCGTAAGAATAGACAAAGAAACAATTTGTTTGTCTTTCCAGGGAAGACCTTCACCAGGAGCCTATTCCACAGTACGCTAGTTCGTAAAAGAAAATGCCGTTAAGGAGATGCTCAAAGTGATCAACCATGATTAGCCAATACAGTACACCAAGAGTCAACACAAAAAACAATTGACTATCACGTTATTGTTCAGTCAGTTATAAATTTGCCTCACGTATGTTTTGCAAACACGTTAACAATTCTGAATCCTTTAAACGTGTTTATATCTCGATCCAATATCACGCAAGTTGGTTCTAACAAAGCTACAAAAAACTAAATTTAAGAAGTGGAATGTATTACACTAAATTATGTAACAGGTGGCATTGCTCCGACCTCAGCCAAAATCGAAGCGAATACGTGCTTAATTTCGTTACAAATTACTTCCTCTGCCGTCGCTAACATGAAAACAAAAGAACGCATTGTACGACTGTGCTACTCAATGTGGACCTTGACGCCTGAAATATTATTTAATATGTAAGCTAAGCGCTTCTCATAACGTTAATTACGTAATTAGTTTTGGTACAGTTTATGCTCTGTTACGAAGTTAGTAAACACAGTTGTTTTGTTATGGTAACTAGTTTATAATAGCGAGTAGCGCAATAATATATACTTAATATTTGTTTCATTAGACGCAGAATTAATATAAATTTACGTTTAAGGATTTTAAAGACATACGCTTTGACTCATTGGATCTTTCGTAATAAAAGCGTCGTTGCTATCTACGGAAGCTGTCCATAGTTCTATATTGACCATGCAGACGAAGTTGCTTATATACTCTAATTCACGATTATAATTTTTGATTTGTAATAGAACGATTAATTCTCTTCCAAGGTGCCATCCTTGGTTAACCGGAATGCATAGACAATCTTTCATACATAATGTGATCAATATTAGGTGTATATTGTAGAATTTTTTTAAATTACTGAATACAAATATTAAGCAGACCAAGGTTTTTACTATTTGCATGAGAATACCACTTGTAAATGATAGTTTAAATGAAAATTATCATGCCTTCTAAGACACTATTATAAATTTACAATGCAGCTACTTTTGAAATTATCCTCATTTATTTAATTTCAATCTTTTAAAGTTTTAAACAATGTACTTTAATTTATTATACTAAAGTACATAGAGTAGAAAGGACCTAATAATTAAAATAAATACGAAATGACTCATACAAATCTACAAATTATAAATTCACCCTTTATATTTTGCACCTTTTTGTGAAAAAAGGTTGCCTTTAATTAAGCACCTATAGGGGGTCAGGGTTGAGTGGACATCCCTCTACCATTGTGTTGTATCCTGTCATGTACATAAATGCAATTGAGTCATACAATGTTTTAATTTACATATCACCACAGTTACTCGAGTAGTTTTCACATTTCTAAAGGTTTGCTTTCAATCAAAGCGGCTACCACAATGTTTCAAGTCTTTTCTTATAAAAGAGAGCAAACAAGCGGGCGAATTATATTGATGATTTTCGCCCGCTCTATAATGAAGCACCCAAACCGCATTTCTGGATCAATTAAAAAAAAGAATTGTTAAGTTACCTAATCCGCATCGTTCAGCAAACAATTACTAGTAAAATCTAAAATTGGAAGTGCAATATTTTTATTGCAATTTTTGTAAAATTTATGTTCACCATAACTGTCATGTATTTATAATAGATAGCTTGTAATATACACTGTACATAATTAGTTATATATGATGTGGTCAACATACATATAAAATAAGAAGAAAGCTCTTCCGAACTTCAATCAACTATTTTCTTTTTATCTTAATTTTAGATCACTTCCGTTGCATAAGACAGCTAGCACATTCAATACGTAAAGAATTAATATTTTAGTTCTCATTTGAGCTTTCCGCAAAAAATTAAAAACACATCAGTGATTTATCCAAGAAAGCGTAACATAACTTTCGTATGTTTTATGAGTGCGAATAAAATTGTACGCATTTTTCACCTTGTATCGTTGGTTTACGTCATTACGTGTTAACATTAATCCAAATAAGTAATTCATTAATACTAATAATTATATGGAAAATCAATGCTTTCAAATCCAGTGTAAATCTATGGACATTCCCACGTTCACGTTGTAATCTTCCCTTGAGCATCTAATACGTCAAAGTATTTATATTGATTACTAGCGTAAGAAATAATTTATAGTTTTCTTTAATTATTTTTATAAAATTTACGTCGCCTATTTTTTTACATACGCTGAAGATTTATCCTAAGTAATACTAGACGATCATATAGATAAAATACCGAGCCTGTAATGGAGAGTTAAAGGGTTTTTAAATAAGTATCCGTTGTTTCTATAAAATAATATATAGAAGGGAAGTAATTGACCAATTCCGGCAATTATATTCACTTTGCATTTGCATTGTAATGATAATTTGTAAAAACCTTGGCTCTGACATTGTTTACGCTAACGTGATTGAACGGTTTCTTGTATTCGACAAAGATATATATTAGTTATGAATAGTATTGATTGAATATTCAGAACGTACTTACAAAGTACTATTGCTAGAAAGCACACGACCTTGTCTGATAGAACAGCGAAGCTCGCTTCGAAGCGAATCCTTTGACAATTTTTCATCTTTTTGTTGTCTATATTAACATATAATTTTATATGAGAACTCTCCTTCAAATAGTAATTTGGATAATGTCGCTTTTATGTTAGGTTTTTTCTTGAAGATAAACAACAAGAATAAGCATTTTTTTAGATATATTAAATTCATTAGTAGATTTTCCTTCACTTCCGAAACAAGACTGATCGAGGATAACATAAATAAGCTTTAAAAAAATATAAGTCTCATTTAGATAGATAGACTCGTATACAAATATATATATTTTGTAGGATATGTAGTAAACTATATGCCACGTATTTTACAAATTACATATTATCTCACCTTTTATTAAACCGTTCGGTGCATCCTTAATTAAATTTTGGATCGAACTCTATCATTATAACACATTAGGGTTCTAAGAGTTATTACGTTTTCAATTTTAAATAATTTTGCAATATTAAGGTCCATGGAAAACGGTGTGAAACATCTAATTTTTTTTTCAAACCAGTGTGGTCATACAAAAATACTCTCCAAATTCAAATTTTAAACTTTTTATCGTGTTCATGTTCGACGTCTATAATCTATATATAATTTACATGAGACACTAACACACCCAATGCTTCCATCTAAACAAAACCTTCTTTAAAGAAATACACAAGCAGTCATGACCGATACGATGCGAACAACTTTTGCACAAACGGGAAGTACCTAATGCGAAAATGTGTAAATAATATTATCAAAGGTTTACCAAATGACCGATTACAAAACACACCTACGGTAAATAATATAACAAAAACTAAAACTGATGGAATTTTATTTATTTTTCAGGTACCTATTATTAGAGGTACAGATTATTAAAGTCTACGAACTAATGAGGTTCGATATACTTATTAATATTAAAAAAATAAAAGAACCAGCGACGCTACAACTATTGGTCATAAACTTAAATTTCTGTATCTGTTTTCTGATCATATCTTATCTTAAAAGGCAAGTACATTTCTATGCCTGACACGCACCATGCGAACATACAAGAAAAGGTTCCAACCTTCGCCCTAAGGACGAGGGTGGCACGCTAAAGCCACTAGACCAAGACGGCTTCATATACTAATTAATGTATTTATATAAAACAAGCCTGATAAAAGCATTTCCTTTTTGTTTGCCTATTCATACATGTTTATTGCCATACGGGGAGCATATAACTACGGGAGTCACAGTTCGCGCTAAAAGCGTCTAATCAAGGCCCTAAAATCAGAGGCAATATCGGGGAAATGGTGGGGAGCAAATAGCTTAGTCTCTCAGATAATTATCTTTATGTCTATCAACTGTAATCTTCTGTGAAATGACCATCGCTTCTTAAAAACAATGGAATAAAGTGATTTTTTCTGCTCTGTTTGATTTGACTCGAAGGTTGTATAATTTGTTTTGATGGATCTATTCCCGAAGTACATTACATTGCGTGCGCTCAGTATATCAGATACAGTTATTGATCCGTAACTAATTGGTACTTAATCAGATATTTTTAGTTGTAGATCTCAGATAATCTTGTATGGACAAATATGATAGACCGTTGAATGATTACGATTTAAAACACTTCAAGTTCTGAAGTGTGGGATATGGTTGGGATAGAAAAGGCAAAACAATTTATAGCAAGAATTTTTGGTTTTACAGATTTTTCGTGTGTGTTGAAAGGAATTACTTGTTAATTTTTCTTATTACTCGCTGTTGTAGGAAAAGTTATTTCAATCTCAATTTGTGAAGTTTTTATTCACAAGTATTATCCCACAATTAAACTGTGAGTCAAAGAGTGGAATGATGTCCTGTCAACTGGAACAAGTATGACCTGATTCCTGATCCAAGGAAAACCGCTCTGCGACCAATGCTCTAATTACTTGATATATTTTTTTCATGTGGTTCAAACTTCATCTCACCATCACAAAACCATTTAACAATTTTTTATATGTATGCTCTATTAGCGCTGCAAATTTTTATTGCTGTCTTTCTTGACTCCGGATTTCTGTTGTATGTTCTGTGATTAATTTTTGACTCTCTGAGTAAGATTCATAGTCGAGAATAAAAGCGTCTACACGGTTCTAGAATCACCGGGACAATGGTGGTGGAAATGAAACCGGCTCGTAGTTCGAATCGGCAGTAGCATACGGGTTGATAATAAAATTAGGGTACGATAGCTGTATCGCCATACGTTTATTTCTATATTTCACTACTGATTGACTATAATGATGTGCCTGATACTATTGATAGTTATGTACACGGATTATGTGACCGCGATAGTCGTAGAAAATTGTATAATTGTAACGTCGATTTTGGACAGAAGTAATGACCTTTAATTAAGTGATAACAAATGCTATATTTCGTTTCTGAGTCTGTGTCCCTACCACGGAACTTACCTGTTGTTTATTTTTTATAATATTTTAAATTTGAACGGGCTATTATTTTTTAAACGTACAGTACTGGCAAATAAGTTTTTGCTATTAAAAATATAATCGAAACCTAAGACACTTATACTTTTTTTTATTTTTATTAAATGTTTTCCAGATAATTCCCCGACTATGTAGTCGTCGGAGGTGTTAAAAAGCTTACATAAATGGTATTGGTAACCCGAATGTTTACTTTCTATTACTATATTACTATTTCTACTACTACTTATTTATTTTGACAACTTTTTGCATGACCCTTATAGCAAATCCCAAAAAGATGCCCCTTAACGTAACATTGAGCATTATTCCCTTGACTTGAGACACTTATACTTGCCGTAATATACCTATTACACATAAAACAACCTCAAATACAATCAAAATTGAATCCAGTGTCGTCAATAGACTGTTCCCATATCGAAGTTAGATTAAGATTACATTCGAGCCATTTATGATTTTACAACCGATACAAACGGCCTGGGGACACGAATCGTCACGATCGATTTACGATTTTAATTTTATAGTAAATCACACATGATTAAGGCACCGAACAAAAACTTTTAAGAATTTTTTATCAACGAAGACTCGAATACTTCCGTCACAGGATATAGGTGATAAATAAAACAATAAAATTGTGATAACTAAAACTAGTTAAGTTAATGCGACTTTTAGGTAAAACACAAACAAATTAAATACGCTTGCAAACTATAATCGTTCTTATAAAGGGCGCAATATATTATAAATACCAAAATTTAGACGAAGACAATTTTCGACGATACCTGCGCTACCTTTCTTCACTTTCTAAAATGAGAACATTAAAGTTGATGAAGTACAAAAGCGGGAAGGGTAAATTAAAAAACTGTTATCCTAATCTTCAGAGCCGGCCGCATTCGCCGGTGTTTCATAAAAGGGACAAAACCAAATAAATGTCTTTTATAGAAATAGGCCGAAAAGAGTAACATTGTGGAACTCTATTTACACACACTGATGAAGAATCGTATTTATAGTAAGTGAGTACAAAAAGGTTTTCGACTAAACGAAAACACTCCTTTATATCTTAGCAAATTTCTTAGTAAATTTTAACCAAATAATCGTTTGTAATAAGTTTAATACTTAACGAGTAAAGTTGAAATAGGTTATTTTTAGTAACCACTCAATCTGCCGTCCACCATAATGCCATCGCCCATCTTTGAGCATTGACGTCATCGTAATAAAATCACAGAGGCATCCAAATTATGGCCCAAACCTATTATTTGCAGATGTTGATTGAAAACTCGAGCTTATTCGATCGCACAATACCGTTATCTAAATAGAAGATACGAAATACTTTCGCGATAATGTATTGTGTGCTTAGAAATATCTGATTGACAAGTTATACTTACTAGATAAAATGTAATCAAGGAACTTTCCATCTAACATTTAACTATATTCACAAAGACTTTTAAGTATAACAAGAGAAGACCAAATCGTTTTGATAAATCAAGCAATCATAATCGGGGTCCAAAATCTGTCAGAATATAATTGTATAATTCATTCCAAAATAATTTTGTCGGAAAGAATTCCGTGCGGCTAATAATTATTTATTTTATTCAAAACCATAGAAATTACCGAGTAGATGGTAAAGAAGCGGATACGAATAACAACATAATAAGGGCTGGTGTAATCTCTCGTAATTACATCGTAATTATAACCAGTAATCAGCACGCTATCGAAAGAGGACAATAGACCTCTGGTTACAGAACCGTGAGATAACATTCACATTAATCTATGTACAAACTCAAACTGGACATAAATCATAAAATAAATAGAACATCCAAATAAAACGATTCAATAAATTAAATAACAAAAAGGTTTTAATTGATTTCTAGTAACTATGTCTGCTATATTGGATTTCAATTTCCTTTTCTTTGAAGACTAAAACGATTTTCATTTACTGACCTCATTTCTTGATAAAATATGAGGAGAAAGCGGTGAACATATTTTAAATTGCTGGGAACGTAATTAAAGCGGGAGACAATAGACAGGAGGCCGAAATTATGGTGTAGTTTCGTAATATTTGCATAAGTGTAATTGAAGTGAATCGCGTGTGAGTAAAGAGCTTATGAATGACAGGAGTGTTGCGAGAAGGAAAGTGCTGCGTGCGAATAGATGCGCTTGCGCAAGCTAAGCAATAGACCTTTATTTCCGCTTGATAAATTGTTGAGATTACTCTATACGTTACACTTGTGAATGCAAATGTTTACTATTTATATTAGGGCTTATGTTTCATTTAAATTGGACTTTTCCGGCACTGTTGTTGCAACGGATAATTAATATTTATATACGCATTAGAATTAACATAAAGCCCAATCGCACAATGTCTTAAAGTGATAGAACCTCCAAAGAACTTCTCAAATTGATAATTTTAATGTCGGAAAATTTTCAATTTGAGAAAGTGATGAAAACTAAATCTTAATACAAATTATAAGAAACTTACAGACTGAAAACGACGCCAAATGTCTTAGATATGACACCCATGGTCTTCTTCCAACCCTTGACGAACTGGCGTCGGCGCACCCCACGGGGTGTCACCGCGCGTTCCAACTCCTCGTACGAGTTAATCTTGACTGTTTCCAAGAGAACACTGCACAATTCAATCGTCATAATCCTTCAGAGAACACTACCGGACTACCTGCGCCCGTCATTACAAAAAAATTAAACACGTGAGGAGTGGATTCGTGCGCTCTGTACCGTGGTTGAAACGACACTGACCGTACTACGGTCTAATCTACGCCGCTACGGGGGTGGAATCTCTGATTCATTGCCCGATAATTGCTTTGATTTATGCATTCATTGATATAATTTTAATACAATAGGTGGATTTTGTATGGTTAGTTTAAAGTTAGGGCATGAAATATTGTCGTATAGTCGGTAGGTATTAATTATAGAGGTTATGCGAGACGTTTTAAGTGTTTTTGACTGAACTAATCAAACCCACATACAGATGATATAAAATCTCAAACACTAGTTACTTAACCTTTCAATATAGTTATTAAAAATAGAATAAACTGCAATTTTACCATATTGCTCGGAAGGAGCCCATGGGCATCGAATAACTTGTGACACGCGAATGCGTTTGACACGCAAGCGTTCTTACGTAGGGCTTATAGCGTGTCTTCATGTCAACGTCCCATGGCCCTAGCAGCATCAATAACCCTTGCTGGATACCAAACTAAATTCTGTGGAACGTATAATTTTGCGTCTTAACAACAAGTCAACTAGCTTGCCTCTTACAAAGCTTTTAACGCCCTAAGACCCTTTATAAAATTTTTCTTTTTTAATATAAAATGTAGAATAATGTCTACAAAAAGTTAGCAACAACGTGTATTAAAGTTATATATAACAATTAAAGTAGTTCTTGGGAATCCATATAGGTATATATAAATATATATTAATATCTAATAACTATAGACACATAAAACTAATTATAAAATAATATACATTGAAATAAATAACTAAACTTAACATAAACTAAAATATATCATTAAAAGGAGTCCCTTTAGGCAAGGTTCCGAAGATACTGGCAGCGTTCCCCCTTTGAATAGCTAGATTAATTCTTTGTCCGAGGTAACTGCCAGATCTTCGGTCTCCTGTGATGTCGACTAACCTTTTTGAAATTTCTTTAAAAAGCCTTAAAGCGCTAGGACCCCACGGACCAAGGGTCTCGACACCGAATGGGACAAAATCATATTCTGAGCCCAGACCCCTCAAGATTCAAGAACGTATACAATAGTGCAGTTGAAGTAAGCGTGCATTTAATTTTATTTGAAATGATTGATTAGTTTCGTTTTGTAGATTAATGTACATCAATTTATATAGAGAGAAAGCACTTTCGTATCTCATTACTAAATGAATTATATATATATAACTTATTTACTTTGTTAAGCATTTATTACTTAATAGGCATATAGCGTCTATTCTAGTTTATATATTGTAGATTATAGAATATACTTATACGATTATAGAAGTTTATTTTAAATAAAATAATCTTATAAATATTTTCAGTGTTGACAATATATGACTATCATCCCAGAGGTAGTAGGTTCGATCCTGGCTGTCAATGAACTTTCTATGTGCGCATTTAACACTCGTTCGTACGGTGAAGGATAACATCGTAAAGAAAACAATTACAGTAAAACAGCCTTTGATCTAAAATATGGTAACAGAATTGTAAGTTTCTTAAGAAAAAATTATTATCATATTTAGTAAATAAGAAACAATTTTCCCTATTTCATTATTTCCTATTATCTAGAACAGATTCTTGCGTAGAGTTAAATCAACTTATAAGGCTTTTATGGTGATGGAAATTACGAGTTCAATCTAACAGATAATTCCGTTAGTGGAAACGTAGTGTCGTCTACGATATTTCCATTAACATATTAATAACGTCACTTTTCTTTTAAGGAGCTTACGACACGTCATAGTGTTTAAAGTTTTAGTTTTACAGCCGTCCGCACACACGTTACAATTATAATGTTAATATTAAACACATTTCTACGTATATATCAGATCAAATCAGCTAAAACTTTTAAAAACTCTTTATTATCAGAAAGCTACAGCATAGAGCTATTGGTTAAACTTGTGAAAACAATATTTGTCTCGTTTTGTTCTAGTTTAGAAAACCCATATATAGGTTTAAAAATAAACCAACTTACTAACCTTTACCTTGTCTGCGCCGATCTAAGTTGCATTACTGCAGTGACTATATCATTGTGATATCATTATTTATGAATCACACTTACTCTAGACTGTATGAATTCATACAACGAAACCTGATCAATGACATAATGCACTTATGAATGTAAAAACTTCTCTAATTTGTATAAAAAAGCGTCAAAAAATAGTCCTGTAGCTAAAAGCAATTAGCGGGAAATGGAACAGAATATGGAGAGCGTTTCTCGTTTCGGACATATTTTGGGTCACAGATCCAGCTAGAAACTAATGCAGTTAAAATAAGGCGATTGATTTTTCATGTAAGTAAATCAATAAATACCTCAAAATACCTTAATGTTTTAATAAAACCTGCGTGTCAATAATGCGACAAACAACTCAAATTACATTTTCAATTATTATCACGCAGCTTGACAATAATTCATTTATACACAGACAGTCACTCGCGCGAGTACTTCAGTAAATTGCGGAGATACATACAGCACGTTATTAAAAAGTAAAAATATGATTACAAATGCGTATTAGTAGAAATTGCTTGAATATGAATTTCTTTATCTAACGTAGAGAAAAAGTTGTTTATCCAACGTAGAATCTCCTCGAACTCGTGAGCCCAGTTCTTAATCGATTGAACACTAGGCATTCAACCTGCTTGCATGTTCACGAAATTTATTCCAAGATCGAAATGGAGCACATTTGCATAAAATGAGTTTTAAAAAAATTCCTCTTTACGTAGTAGTAAGAATAATATAAAAGTTGATACTGTACAGTTTTTTCTTTCAGTTTACAGGACTCATGGGACAACCTGTAGTATTGTTAAAGTCAGGAGATGACTTTGAAATCATTAACAGTCAATAGCGAATTGACACAATGCTTCTAGAATACAAAATACAATACTCGTACCGTCTCATTGTAAACACCCCATGAACTTGACTATTGTTTATGAAAATACTGAATAATTCTATAATCGAGGGCGTGGCTGTAATGACAATTAAAGTATTACTTCTTTCGTGGAATAAAACAAAGAAGAAAAACACGAACCCGGTATAGTACTTACGCAGGAGTCACGCAATGATTATACGTTTTACGCATTTGCAAATAAAAATATAATCAACGCATCCGTTGATTTCAAGGTTGACAAAGATTTATAAACGTATACATTATTACACATCAAGGACAACCAATCGTCTAGGGGAGGAATTAAATGAATTAGGTAGGTACATATGAGTGGAAAAGTATGTCTAAATAAATAAATTTAGACAAATTAATAATTGAATAAATGGTTTTATTCGTTTCTCATTAGTCACTACGCGACCTTGTTACACATATATATTATATATGCTACCAAAGTCTTCTTTCTTAGATATTAAATTGAATTCTATTGAATAGTACAGGTCAGATAACTTATTTTAAATCCCCGGGAAACGAACCTGAAACACAACAATATACGCAACAGATCTACAAATAAGATTTTGACATAGGCGGCTTATTAAATGGCAGAATCTTGTTTAAATAATTTACTACTCTCTTGATTTATACAAAAATTAAACAGTCCCTCATTGTTAGTCAAATAGCGTAGAACAATGCGTGTGCGCACGTGCGATCCCATCTTATGGGATCTGAGACCCTCATGACCTAAATCTACCAATGTTATGTTACCCGATGTGAAATCGGGAGTGTATAAATACATACGAATTGGTGCTATTTTCAAACACATTGCATCTACTGACACAGATATGCATTGGGACACGGAAAGTCTTTCAGGCTTTCATATTATAATCTAAATTTGTTTTAGTGGGGCTTATGAATGTCGAGACTATTTAACTTCTTGATACCACGGGCTTAGAAGATGCAAAAGGACAAAACCAATCGAATTACGTTAGTGCTAAACAGTAGCAAGTGGAAAAAAATAGTACAGAAGAATCTTTCTTTCAAAAGAGACTGTATGTAGTGTTATTGAAGACTCTCCTATATTAAAAATCCTTTTAGTAAATTAGGTTAGTTTTAAATGTTAGGCTATATCGTAATGTTAAATTATATTTTTGTTCAGAGACAATTTATAAAAAAATAGTTAGGCTAATAGATAATAACAAAGGCAATATAAATATATAATATAGGAAAATACTAACGAGATGGTGCGACTAAAAAAAGTTTCTCCTCTAGTTTTACCACATTTTTACTATATGTATAAAGAATACTGTCCTATCCAAAGTCAAATCCATACGTACAATTTTAATTCGTCTATTACTAACATCATGAACTTATAAAGTTTTAATAAAACATATTATACTTATTATTTTTTATTAACTTAACTTAAAATTTTGTAAAACGAAGTAAAATTGTACTGTTTTAAACACCGACCTGTCTCTTAACACAATTTGACGAAAAGAGTAAGAAATATTTTTGTCAAAGAGTCCTTCTATAGTGGTTAAAAATGCTGTTTAGAAACAAATAGCTTCTCATATACATCAGCAATACGCAATATGGAAAACGGAGAACGCATCCTCATTAGTAACACTTTCAATTGAAGAATTAAATCGTTACAATTTAAACAGGATGCAATTAATAAGCTCAAGCACCTACAATAAGCTATGTGGGCTCAAACGAGGTCTATGATATTTGTATAAATTCAATTAATAAAGGGTAAATTTCCGATCTAGGTATAAAGTGTATAAAGATCTCTGTTCTCAGGTTAAGACAACAAAAAGTTCTCGCACGAAGAGCTGTAATCGCCCAATGTAGCTGAATTTTTTGTATCTGTTTTGGATGATATTTTTCTACACCATAACTTATTAATTGCGCACATGGAAACAACAATTCATTGGGGCACAGGTTACAAAGCACGACCCTAAAGTTAAAAAACGTACGCTTAGCACTAGAAAGGTTCTTATAGATGCTTAAAATCGTGTTGGCAGCTTTCATTTATTAACTTTACAACACCAGTGTTACAGTTTTCCAAAACTACCTATATTAAGGCTTCCTATGTCATTAGTACCGTAAAATTCCATTAAGGAACACAAATTGTCCTTATTTAAACAGCTCCAATATTTATCGCAATATTAGTTCAACTCTTACTTTCACCACAGACAAAGGAATCTTTAGAAATAACGTTGTCAACTAATTACTCCGTACTTAGAAGGGAAAGGGTTTGCTTTGTTACAATTTTATTGTTTTCCTTTGCTTTTAACAAGGTAACAAGGTTTTTAATAACAAACAAATATTATAAAAACCTTTCAGATATGTCTAGAAAAAGAAGTCTTAAGATTTTTCACTCCTCAATTTCTAAAATTACAATTATTAAAAAAAAATATTTAAGCAAGCATTTTTCTACTACCCAACAGAAACTTATATAACAGTGATTATTGTAACAATCGAATCACTTAGCAACGGGTGCGCAGGCGCAGCCGCGTCTACCTGCTATTCTATTCGACCGCGTACCGTTAGTTGACAAAAAAATAACGCATGTAGCGTTAGACACAAAATGATCGTATATCAAGTTCTTAGCTAAAATAGATAGTTTTTCCCAATCCTTCATATACATATTTGTTATGCATAATGTACTAACCTATTTTGTTTATACTGTGGTAAGTTTTAAGAATTTTAGGTGATTTTTTTTGTAGCCAACAGCTTTTATACTACTGAACCAAATGTATGTATTAACTTGAACTTGTAATTAGCATGAACGGCCTATCATAGTAAAATAAAACAAATAATTTCTGCTCAACAGTGTTTGTAGAAAATAAATATCATATAACTTACGGGGAAATTATGCAATCCCTTTTTGCATACATTTTAATTTTTTTCAACATTACCAATAAAATTTCTTTCAATACATCTGCAAGTACACTTTTGAAATAAAATGTATTGAAGATGTGGGAATATTTATCATGAATACCAGTTTTTGCTCCACTAACGGGTTCAAATAACAAACGATTAAGGGATCAATAAAAAAACATGCTTCAATGGCATATGTCGTAATGTAGTAAGCAAAAACTAGAACAGTGTAGAAAAATGTTCAGTTGAGGATTCCATGTAAACCAAAGCTTATCGTGAATTTGTTTATTGAATTTATTTTCTAAAAACGCAACAAACACGCATAAAAACATATACAATAACAGAACCATAAATTTGTTCAGCAGTGAAACAATAATTTGTAATGAAAGCAATTATTAAATGAGCTGAATGTGAGTCCAGAATACCATTCCCGATATAACTCCATCCGGTGTTACATTCCATAGAAACGGTCGGGGACAGTTACTGATACAATGTTCTAA
Organism: Pieris napi; assembly: GCF_905475465.1. NCBI lineage: Eukaryota > Metazoa > Arthropoda > Insecta > Lepidoptera > Pieridae > Pieris > Pieris napi. The sequence continues at coordinate 9,679,238 of NC_062245.1, forward strand.
GATCTACTTCTAAATAGCGACGTAGGTAATTCGATTATCTCGTATTACCAATGTGTAAAATGGGAATGTTTAAACTGTACTGTTTTGAGACTTGCGCAACAACTCGCTAAATGAAAATAACTTAAAAATAATAAATTAATTTAATTACCATTGTAATCGTTAAGTGAAGAATGTACGAGCTTTCATCACCACGAGGAGCTCATCACAGTTTAAATCAAGCCAACCTAAACATAATACTAATGTTGAGATGCTTGATGACCACATATAATTTTAAAGTGTCTAAATAAAGCGTCATTTGTTTCACTTGGCGAAGAACCACCGGAATTGGCTGGAAATAGCCGCGCGAAAATAGCGACCTCCACAAGGAATATTTTTAAGTATTGTTTTTGATGGAATTGATAAATAATAATTATTTATATGAATAATACATTGTGTTAAATTTAAGATTCAGAGTACAAAGGGTTTAAATTCACACTGGCTTTGACAAATGCAAGATGCCAAAAATCAACACAAAAATATTTAGTTTCCACGGACTGTTGGACCAGGCAGGTAAAACGTTGTGGACGTTAGCTGTATGTAATAGTTGTTGAAAAAACACATAAATCATTTTACACACGTTTGTGAGTTGTTAAATTCGCTAAAAGTAGACAAGAACTCGTAAACATAAAACCATTGTTTAAGCGTGAGTTGGCGTTGCCAATTCAAAATAATGTTATGAGCAACGAATACAGGTCAAATATTAAAATTAACCGACTAAGTTTTCCGTATTGAAAAATTTAACCTCACTTTCAACTCTCCTGAATTGTTATAACCATGGACGAATTTGAGACAAATAGCATATTCTTAAAATTATTATTTGATACGTATAATAAAATTTCGTTATGTTATATATATCTTTTGATTATTAAATGAAAAAATTGCACGTTGATTTCTTCTAGTATGTGAAACCAACATTTGAAAGAGTTTTTAAGATAAAAAAGTAACTAGAATTCTTCTTTTCTATTTTAATTTAATGACTAGCAGGGGTTGCCACGAGCAACAGATAGTACGAAATTCATACTTGCCTTAAGCTTAAGGCAAGTATAAATTTCGTACTATAACTTTTTGTTTAAGCTCTATCATCCGTGGACCGATCTGGACTATCTACCTGAAGTCTGATTACGTAAGTTTTATATAGAAAAAATAGTCTAATGTGATCTTCATAAATTTAAATCTTAGGTAGCAAGACCATTCAATAGGAATAAGAAATACATAATGTTATTTATGACGTATTACCATTTTGGTGACGGTTCTATTTTGTTAAACGTATTTAGCGAATGTTTAATACTAAAGAAAAACGATTTCCACGGAAGTTTCCACATCGTATGACTCACACTTTAAACTTTATATCTCTGGCATAAAGATTATCGTTAATCAATTGACCAGATTCCGATGATGTTTGAATGTAAATCAATCTGAATTGAGTTCCTTTGTTATAATTTCGTGTGAAGTTATGTCTGGTACAACTCAAGAAGTCATGATGAAAGCTGGAAGTGGTTTGAGATTTATAAGAGTTACATTGTTAATATGAAGAGCGTTTTATTACACTTCCGCGGAAGAATGAGTACATACATGAAAACATGTATGAGGGATATACATAGAACTGATGATGGGCTAATTAGTTGGGTTTAGTATAAATTACTACACATCTAATGTAATAGTATGTTCATTATTAGGTTATGTTCCCATTATATATTTCGTACTCTAACCTAAATTATATACAAAAAAACTATTATACTAAAGATAATCAAAGATGGAATATATATACAGTAGAACCTCTATAAGTCGAACATGAAGGGAGACGCCAAAAAATTCGAGTTATAGAGTTTTCAACTTATGGAGGATTTCGACTTAGGCGGATTTTGATTCGACATAAAGAGTTTGAGGTTTATTCTTATAAATTTCAAAGGGAATCAAAATTGAACACCTGACACAAAGCAAGCAAACACGTGTTTCCATGAGTCATAAATTTATTATTGTATACTCCTAAAATGTTTTCTAAGAAACAATAGTGTACTCACATTGTCGGCAAGTTTTTAAAGTCGGTAACTTATTTTTGTTCGAACAATAGAGATAATAAATTCCAAATGATCAAGTTGTAAAGGTTGGAAAATAAAACGTTCCTATGTTCGAGATACAGAGGTCAAATTTAATTTTTCGAGTTATAGAGTGAAAATATGTACCAAAATGGCTTGGAGGGACTCGGTGATTATTTCGATTAACAGAGGGTCAAGATTTCAAGTAATGGAGGTTTTGGTGTTTTAAGGGAAGGGAACAAAACATTTTTTCGAGATTTGGAGGTTTTTGACTTATCGAGGTTCGACTTAACGAGGTTCTACTGTATATATATGCGCTCTGTGCCATATTTTTCGTCTATCGAGCAACACACACTTTTTCACAATAATACCAGTATTTCTTGTTCATTACCATTTTCAGTCTAAATTAGGAATTATTTTTCACTTTTTAGTTTGATGTGCTTAAAAGCGTGTTTTTTAGTTTTATTAAACTATTATTTATTTTTTAGTTAAATTTTTTTTTTTCGGATTATTGCACTGTCATCGATCTTTGACAGGTGCGCAAAATTTGAATAAAAGAAAAAAAAAAGAAAAATCTGTCCGTTTAAAGTGGGTCAAAATCGTGTCCGAAGGAGTCGGTTACATACTTACATACAGGTGAAGCTAATATAAAGCGTGTAAAAAGGTTCAAACATTTACGAAACTTAGAAAAGAAAAACAATAAAAGTAATTAACTACATTTAACTAAGTAATACCTAATTCGGCTATGTTGTGTGATGGTGGTAAGTCAGGGTATGTACGTGAGGGTGTGAATGTGGGGTGTCCTCATGATGCATTGATATTTTTAAAACTCCTTTTAAGCATAATTCGCGATAGCTCAAACAAGTCAAGGCTTAAATAGTGGTCGTTGTATGACCGCGCATAGGAAATAACAAGAAAAATAATGCTGTTTTACTATTAAAAATCAGATAAGTTAATTAAAATGCAGACATTCAATGAACACGAGTTGGCAAGGCCGACGATGTTCTGATAAAAATAATTTTAATAACAATAAATTACAAATTTGCATAACAATCATGAACATTAACAATATTCAGTTAAAACATTAAATAAAAGCTTTTGATGCATTATAGTTAACATTGTAACACACATTAAGAACTTACGAAGCTTATAATAACCACACGAGTGGTACAAGTGGTTCACATACAAATAATTGTTATAATACTTGTACAAGCCAAGGCTCCCAGCTCACACAGGCTTTCTTAGTTTTAAAACGTGACCATTACCTAAATCGTCAGAGTTACGCCCCGAAAGTATAGCCAGACGCAGGCACTCTCTTCAGCATTAAGCAATCTACGTATACTTTGTGCTTAATGTTTTGAGGGGTAGAACAGACCGCATGGGTCTGCTTCGGGAATCGCTTTGACTGTATGTGCCTGAAAAGTATTTCAGATTCCGGAGCCATGCCCCGTTGTCAGAGTGGGGGTCTGGAACTCTACTCTGCAGTCACCGATTCCGCTTATCTCCCTGGTTAACCGTTTCCTCAGTTCTGCCACCAGAACTGGATATATTTGTGACAGTTTTGGGAAGACAGAGATGATTTTTTATTGTTTAAGTAGACAACTTTTTTGTAGTATGTAAGTTTAAATATTGTTTGGCATGTATGCTTTCAATAAATAAAGCTTAGCATTTCGCTCAATAACATTTAAATAGTTATAAATATTCTTTGTTCTACGTGAGTAATGAATTTAGAGTGAAAATATTATCCTCAATTATTTAAAGCATTATTGCAAATGGTATATACCTACGTTATTCATTATCTCCGACAAAATAGTCAGTGAAGCCAAAGAAAACAAAGCGGTCATCATATACAATCATTATAGTAGGTAATCCGTTTTAATAACAACTTTCCTTCGAACTAACAAGATATTCTTGATAGTAAATAAATGTCTGATATATGAAAGCATTTAAGTTGATGTAATATGAGAGTATTGCGCGTTGTCTGTGCGGTATCTAGGACACGCGAAGTGCCTAACAAAATTAATACGGGCATTTTTAAGAAGAATTTTCCACAATATTAAGGTAGTAAAATCAATAATTTATTAAGATTTTTTTATGCTGCTATTACACCCGCGCGGCCGTGTAAACCTAACCTAATCTCTAAGATGGCGAGTCGCGTCTTCTCTATATAAATATATAAAATTCTCGTGTCACAATGTTTGTTCCCTTACTCCTCCGAAACGGCTCGACCGAATCTTATAATTTTTTATGCATATTCAGTAAGCCTGAAAATCGGCTACTATCTTTATTTCAAACCCCTAAATGTTAAGGGGTATGCACTATGCACCCCAAAAAATAAATTTTTAGTCAACAATTTTTTTTATTTTTTATGATACAACATACTAATATACATACGACCCTTAATTTTCATCTACCCTCTACGATCAACCCCTATTTTTTATTTGTTAGTTAAGAACTTACAACTTGAACTCTGAGGTGTATATAGAGAAACATCATAGAAAAACCTAAGTCTTCTTTCTGGAAAACCGAAGAGTCTCTGGGGTAGCATAGCAAAATGTTCCATGTTGGTATTTACTAAAAAGGTAGGCTATAAATTAAGGAGAAACGAAGTTCGCGGGGGCAGCTAGTCTTCTTATACAAAAGTCAATTGTATTTTTCAAGCCAGACGAAGCTTATAAAATTAATCTTAATTGGTTAATTATTCTCAATAATAATCTATTATTCTCTCATTCTAAGAAAAATATACAATTAGAGTTTTTGCAAATGTTTTAATATTCCATAATAACTAATAGAAATATTATTTAATACCGTCAACACTAAACAATGTTGGTCCTAATTGGTATGACATTTTTTTGTCTTGTAATTAACTTATACGATTTATATACGTATAAACCGTGTTATTTACAAAAATTAAATTACTTTGTTTATCATCTAATTTACGCTATGATGAAAATTCGTTATAGACTTAGACGCCAAGCCCACTAAACCTAGTTCCTTTGTACCCAATAGGGGATTTGACACTGCCCTGCTATCTTCTCGCTATATTCTCGGCCACAGATATGATCTGATTAAAAAATATATATACGTGTTAGTGCTTTACTTAAAACAGAATGAATACACACTTCCTTTGTAAATCAATATTTTTTTCCACAGAGCCATATATTATTTAGGTACAAGTGTGGAATTATAGATTTTATTAGTAGTAAATTAGTATGTGACACAACTAATTATTATTTCGCCGAAAACTAATATGGGGACATAAAGCTCTATATTCTTAGAACCGTCAGACTGCGTTCGAAGAAGCTCTTAAAATATTATCACCAACCCATGTACCGTGACTATTAATATGTGTTATACCTAATATTTTACTAAGCACTATTTTATATTGCTTAAAATGTGTAATAGAGTAAAAAACCTTGGAAATATAATTTATTCATTAATTTGTCAAATTAAAAAAAAGTATTTTTCATAAGTTATATGACTCAAAACTTGCTTGTGGTGAAAACATGTTAGTAATGTCTTCAACTATCTAACTCTAATGCTGTTTTGGACTTTAATTACGTTTGAGATTTCGGATAGAACTAATTGTGTCATTTAAGAAAGACAATTGCCACGTAAAAATGGTATGGTACGTCATAGTCATAAAGTAGAGAAGCGTTTTAGCGGGTTCTTAAAATTTATCTTTAATTTGAATTTTTAGCGCCAATATCTAACAGAATTAAAGTTTTTATAATTGCTGTAGTCAATATAATCTGAAATGGTTTAAAATCTTGTAAGCCATTATATGGCCCATCGTAAATAAACAAAGTTTTCAAAAACGCTATGTGTATAGCTTTTATATCTAGTATTATCTTTAAAAGGTCTAAAAAAACTATCACAAAACATCGCAATGAAAAAATATTATTTAAAAATCTTTAAAAAAGCTACGACTACCACGACACCACAATATTTTCTATTTTATTAGAGTTTAAATTTCACAACAATAGAGCAGCCATTTAAATCTTATACAACATTTACTGATATTAAATACAGCAACAGTCCAACATAAATAAACAATAACGGGAAATTTGGCATTACGCACTAGGACCAGCTTGTAGCGGCCTGAATGTAAAACGGCAGATCAAGGGCGAGATATCACTAATATTCAGTACATGATAACATTTAAGTCTTACTGTAAGATGGCTTAATCTTTTCTGTATTCTGGATAAACTGTTTATAACAATTTATAAAAGAGACTTGCTTTATATACGACATAGTCGCCGTATTCTGTGTTCTTGTCTTGGTTCTGGAACCATTATTTTTCTAATATACTTTCTTAATAGATTTCGATGATTTTTTTTGACATGGAATCTCGCTGTTGGCCTAAGGGAGCGTTCAAGTATTACGTCACGCAATTTTTGGAGATTATTGACACCCCCCCCCCCCCCCATGTAACGCGCCATAACGTTTTTCTGTACCCTAACGTTTCGTGACCACCTAGTGACTCTTTATACCTAAATGTTATCATTATGTGGTGTAAAGAACTCGAAAGTCGAAAATAATATTAACAATAACGCGTAATTCAATCCCCGCCCCACATCGTAACGTTTTACAAAAGGACACCCCCCCCCCCAAATTCGTTACGTAATACTTGAATGCTCCCTAAAGGGCTTTGACAGCTCCGATCAGGCTGATTTTGCTAACGTAACATTTTCTCCCGACTAGCGCATGGGCGTCTCCTGCGAGACTCAGACCTTGGCTTGGGCCATCGCGGTGATGAATTGAATTTAGTCTAGCTACTATGTTTAGTTTGTCAAATGGGTTAAAAGGCTTAAGATAACTAGCGACACCTGCATTCTACGGCTTTAACTACTGCGATGACGTCATACCCCGAAACGCGCCAACGAAGTTATCCCGGCCGCTAAGAATATAAACAACTTCTCGAATTCAGCCACTAGGGCGGAGGGCCTTCGCGCTGGCCACACTGGTCGAAGATCCACGTTTAAGTTGTCACAACGTTCTTCCTCCACAACTACATTGCCATCATTTAATAATAAAAATAAACAAACAAACCTATTTAGTCATCATTCATAGGATGCTCAATCTCCATACAGGAAAATTACCATAATAATAAAGTTTCACTAGGTTCTATAAAACAAAAGTTATGTTATGCAAGAAACCATGTTAAACTGGATTCAAGAACAAGTTAACTATGGGAACGGATCATATTCTTAGTGTGCTAAAAATAGACTAAACCGTCTTTTGCCCTTTTTTAGTTCAACTGTAAAATGCAACCAACCAAGATTCCAACACACTATTTAATAAAAAAGGATGCGTTCTTATTAATTACAATTATGCGCATTTATTGTAAAAACTGATCACAGTTGCTAAATGTAGCGCCATCTTTTGGTTATTTAAAAAACCAGATCTGTTTCAGCATCTCGTAGTTCTGAACCTACAAACTAGGTGGTGCTGTCATAAATAGAAAAGGTATCGGTTATTGTAAAACAACTTGAATATTATGTAGATTGTATCAACATTTTGTGGTAACGATATTGAAACTGAGATATCTCGCGTTTAGCTTTTTTTCTTAAATTCAACCTCACACGCTGTTAAACCCTCCAGGGAAAAATAATACATAAATACGGATAATTAAACGTAAAAAATTTCTTTTTAGAGACATATTTGTTTTAAATTCCTATTTGCATTTACATGCGGACGTTGAACGTTGCCGGCGTCTTAAAATTTATACTCGGTTTTCTTTAAAGGAGATGCTATATATATTTTTTTACTAAACAATCTAAATTAGATTTTGCATACATAAAAAGTACAAAATTGGACTGTCACTCTGCCAATCGGGAATACTTCTTCATGCACTTTATTCTATAGTGGTGTTCAGTTACATTTAGTTATCCACTTACCTAAGCAAGCAAGTGAGCTGCACATCATTCTGGTATCGTGCTAGAGCTGTTGCTCCCTCAACTCGGACTGTATTCACCTTATCCCGTAGCGAGTTGTTGCAACCGCCGCACCGTTCCCGTAGTATCGACATTATGTTTGGTTGTCTAAGAAACGCTACGACCTGGTAAAAAAATATTTAGAATGTTCAAGTCCCATAATTCTTCATTGTAAAGAGGAAGTCAGACACGTTTCATAGATAACTTGAAACGATAAGCTGTGTTCTTTAGATAATTTATATGTTAAGCTAAGTCAGATCTGATGATTGATTGATTTTGATCGTAGGGCTTGCAAGACGGCCATGAACGGCGGGAAGACAACAGCAGCCCATGGACACCAATTTTATTAGAGGATGCGTTGCCGGATTTTGAGCTCTTTATTTAAGCACCTGTTAGTCATGTGGAAGTGTTTATGGGAAGACATCCACTGGGAGCCAGTTTGCAAGAGCGCAAAAGGAAATGCCAAGCAAAGCAAACTAAGGAAAATCAAAGACGTCCTGGTTACACGCCATGTAAGTTCACCGCAAGTCTTATTCAATTATAAGGTACTTTATTAATATGTATTTTATTAGGGAGCCTGATTATCTGAATATGGATTAATTATTGACTTAGGAAGTAATATTGAATTCGGCGAGGAGAAAATTATACAATAAGAATTGAACGTGAGTGTGTGTAAGGAATTTTTAAAATAAACTGTTAAAACTCACCTTATCATTATACGCGACAGGAATTTCTTGAGTTTGGTGTGTATATGTGTCTGAGGACGAAATTGGCGGCCGAGGAGGTGGAGTCGGCGCCTGCACAACCAAATTATGAAATGTTGATGAGAAAATGACCAAATCCGTTACTAGTTACGAAATATAAATGTAGATGTCAAAATATATATAATCAGTTTAACTATGTTGTACAAAAAACGGTACATAAATGAATATACGAAATACATTAGAAATATGGCAATACAATTAAGGCATATGAAGTACGAATGAATAATAACGGATTTAAAAATAATGAAAATATAACAAAAAAAATACATCTTGGAATTGATCACTTGATGACAAATATAGTCAAATTATGAGTAAAAATATAATAAATAGTTCTACGTTGGAATTACACTAATCTACTCTACATTACAACGACACAAAATAAAGAACGAATGCTAATAAGAAACACAATATAACCCTTACTTATAAAATTGTATACCCTTTCTATACAAAGCTTTAGACGATGTATATTTCTATGAAAACATTGTAACCATCGTAACGAAAATGTAATATAATTGTATAAGTAAGGGGTGCAATACCACCTTTATTCATAAACATACATAAACCTCAGCTTTAGTCACTTTGCCAATAAATAAATGACCGGACACTCAGGCTCATATTACGTTATGAATAGAGGGTACACATGAACACATAACTAGCAAAAAACTGAAATGCACACGATGCAGGTACTTCGTGCAATACCACGATGCAAACAGAAACATGCTGCCAAAGGTAATATATAATCCAACGTTATCTTTATCTTCGCTGTCGTGGGTTAAAATTAAATTTAAACGACATACAAAGAATACAATTACTACAGAAATATGTATAATACTTAAATCGTCATTCAAAACTCGCTTGGGATTTGGACTTTGAACGCGCCCTTTACCATGGCAAACATTCATAAATTACACTAAATTTTAGTGCATTAAAACACGTAAAGGAATGCGATGAAGTTCACGAGGATTCAATGTAATGAAAAAAATGTTAATAGTAGTAATGGTAAAGGATGTGCCCGTACTATTTTTGAAATAGTACCAATAATGTATTGACTAATTGACACAAACTAATATCGCCAACCTTGGGTTTTTTAATTACAAAGAGACGACACCGAAGTTAGGTGATCGTACTCATAGATGGCGCAATTTTCTTAAGAAATTAATAATGTTATGCTATAAAATAATAAATTACGTTAAGGAATAAAAATTAAGCGTTAGTACATAAATTAGAGGATCTAGAACGCCATCTCTTATTTTACGACAAAAACATTTATTTCACAAATTGCGCCATCTATGCTTAGTCATAGCTAACTTGACACAAATAGGCGCACTTTTTCAATTATAGTAAAAAGTCGAAGACTGGCAAATATTATGATAATTTTATCATTGTACCATGGCTCAAAAGATTAGGTTTTAAATGTAAAGATAACGTTAGAGTAATCCGCAACACCTGTTCGTGGTGGAGCAGGCGCCTACGCGGTGGCAACAGCGGGGAGAAAGGCCCCGCTTGCGGCGCGCGAGGCAATCGAGGATCGATGAATGTTGTACGACGCATCACGTGGTCCACGAAGAAACACTAACGTATTGTAAAATATCAATGCGCTGGTTTTACTAACCCCCGTTAATATAGATATTCTTTAATAAGTTTTAAGCTATTCTTGGCTTGGCCGGTAGTAATTTCTAAATATTTCCGTAGCCAAGGGAATCAGTAACAAGAATTCTAACCATTGAGAGATGTCTAAAGTATAGGATAAAAAACCTCGCTCATGTAATGTTTTATATAAGTAATGACTTTTACTCGTCTATAGATAAGGGATAAATATCTATTTAGATTACAAAAAAATATTTGATATTTTATCGTAAATAAATTATAACATCGATTAAATTGTCGATTGAACTAGTTGAGCTTATACTTACTAATCAAGAAATATAAACCGTAGCAGAAGGCTACAAGGTGTAGGTTTTCACCTAAAAACTGTGAATCACTTTAAAAACACATACCTTTCCATTTCTGTCGACTTTTGTATCCCAGCCGAGTGGTAAGTCCCTATCAGAATCGCTGAACATATTGACCAAAGCGACAAGGTCCCGGTTATGTTGATATCGTTCGAAGGAAGCTGTGTCCCGACGAATCTTTGATATCATATGCTTTAAGGTCGAGTTACAGTTGTATAGGGACGATGCTTCCTGTAAAATAAAATTGATATCTTAATATTACCACGAAAACAAAAGCCCAAAAAATATGACAATTAAATTCAAGTAACTAAGTATTATGACATCGTAAGTTCGAATACTTCTATGTCTCTTCTTCTCTTCTAACTTTCTATGTGCGCATTCAACAGAAAACATCATGCCTTAAATCCAAAGAAGTCGACGGTATGGCACAAGAGGCTGATCACCTACATGACTATTAGTAAAAATAAATCACGAAACAGATACAGAAATCTGAGTCCCAAACAACATTGCCTCAATGTCATACTTTGTAATGCACAAAGTTAGTTATTGCAGGGGTTTTAAGGTTTGTATTTTTGGCGGAAATGTACCACCTACTATATTTATGAACATGAATACTGCCTTATATCCCATTGGTAAATGGATCTATGTCAACGTATAAAGTACTTACAGCATTCATATGCAGTATAGAGTAGAAATCTGGTCGTGCCAGGAACTCAGCCGCGGGGTGGGGTGCGGGCGGTAGTGGGGGCTCACGGGGGGAAGCCGCGGGAGGGGGAGATGAGCGATCCTCTTCGCCTAGCTGCGTACGCGTCATCGTACGACGGATTGATTGGTATCTGGAAAAATTGGTAATTAAAACTATAAATGTATTTGCTTTCATAACAACTATAGGTAATATAGGAAGTGACAAAACAATTGCCAAGTCTCATATTGGTACTATTTATAGCTGTAAAGTAAATAAGGTAATATTAGTAAATTGTGTCTTATTTGTAATGAGAATTGAACTACCTTCTATCTAGCTGTCTCCTCTGAATTTCTGGAGCAGGTGACCTTGGAGAGCTTCCATTAGCTGCAGGTCTCTGCCAGGTGGTCATCCGATTGATGTGGTCGATGTAAAAAACCCTGCCATGGCTATCCATACGCGCTTCCCACCCTGAAATCATTAATTCTCATTAGAACCAAAACAAATGTAAATAGTATGTATCAGTTTAGAAAGAAGCTTACCAGGAGGTAACGGTTCTTCACATTCAATAATCCCGCCAATCATATTAGCAGGAAAATCTCCAGTTAGTGCCATCTGCCGCGACGCTCTTTCAGGTATAGAAGGTAGTCTAATTCCAGCCATATGCCTTAGAGGTGTCGGTGACGCTACAGCATTGTCATTGTCATCATTGTCTTCACTTTCTGGCTGAGGTCTCCTCAATACAACATCATCAGGTGGTCCTGCATGAACTATTGTAAAGTGATTACTGTTCATAAATTCTAAGTTTGGAGATCTTATCTCCGACGTCCTTAACTCGTTAGTAAATTCAACCATTTCAAAAGTATCATGCCGATTCTCGATACTCTGTATCGGTGGAGGATGTAAGTCTGGTGGTGGAAGAGGGCGCGGCCTTCTGTGATGCGTCGGAGTAGGAGGACATTGCGGTACGGCCGAGCCTGCCAGGGCTGCCACACGGGTTAAAACCCTTGGATGAGGTCGTGCTGGACTCTCCGGATTCTCTTTTAAAAAGTTCGTCCGATTCGGGGAATGTTTAGGAGTAGATTCACAGCCAAGGTTCTTTAATAGGTGTCTTGGTAAACTTGAATGCCTAGGAGTAGAACTATCACACGAATATTTGCGGTTCATCAATAAAGTACCCACGGTAGGCATTCCCTTACACCCTTCTTCTACAGGAGACGTTGAATGCGATGAGTTACAAGAACTACCACCATTTGGGCTATTGCTTCCACTTTCCCGACTAGGGCCATCTATATGAGATGAATTAAGAAACGCTGTCATCATTGTAGGAGTATTTGCTCTTCCAGAATTTTGCCTAGTCAGAGGCTTGTGACCTTTGATGGTTATTTCTTTTTCTTCAATCTGGTTTCTGTTATCGTCTTCAAAGTCGGTGCTATTACTTATATCGTTGAGAAAGGTATGTTGAGCCTTTTCTTCGGACTTTGCATGATTTGGTGTTAAATGAAAACCATCTACCACATCCTTCTCTTTTCTTGCAAAAGTTGTGGTTATATAGTTATCGGGGCCTATATCTTTTATAAACATAATATTTTTTCTACTTACACTAGGTGTGCCTTCAGGTACAATATTTAATTTCTTGTCGTCTAATGTTTTTGATACTTTCATAGACGATAATGTCGATTCACATAAACTGCCTTCTGTCTCCGGTGTTGCTAATGGAGCTACGTTTTGAGTATCCTTAATATTTGCAACCGTGGCAAGAGGATGCTGTTTTCCAGAGAAGAATTCACCGGGTTTAAAATCATTCATGTTACCTTGTAAACCAGAGTTGGAAATATTTTTATCAGTAAAAAATTGTTCATCCGTATCAATTAATTCAAAAGTAAAAGCATCTTCAGGTTTGCTTATTTTTTTCGGCTTCCTATGCCTTTGTACTGCAGGAGGTAAAGCATGCATTCGCTCTAACGGTTTATGTGATTGTCTTGGTGGTAAAGGCGGAACCGGCGATTTTTGGGCATCACTGGGTATATTAGCACCTTCGACATCATAAACAAACTTCATTATTTTGCAAGGATTTTGAGGAGACCAGATTTTATAATACTCTGTGTCAGGCGATGATGGTGATTCCAAACCTACATTTAAATTAGTTTTTTTGTTAACGCCATTTAATGGTTGGCCGCCTCCGGTGTCGACAGGTGGTGGACACTTCTTTTTTACGCCTGACGATGTCGGCTTACAGTCAATCGCACTGGGAGATTCACTATTTACAGGAGATTGCTTACTTAGATTACTAACTAGAGATTTACTAGAATCACATTTTGCAGGTTCGAGATTCGAGTTCCCGCTTCTATCTAAAGAACTAATTGAGCATTTATTAACATCTTCGCTCAAATGCTTAATATCTTGATTTGGAGTAACGCGTTCAATTCTTGGACTATTTTCTGAATTCATTTCAAAGCTTTCATTATTGTATGAGAAGGGTGACACGTGATCCCCACTTCTCTTCCTAGAGATACCCTCCTTGAGTCGATGAGGTAACTTTTTGAGGTCGACTTTGATTCGATGAGGGAGAGAGGATGACTCAGCCACACACTCGTCATCTTCACCATTGTAGTAACGAAAACAGAGGAGCTGCTCACAATCTGAAATTGACAAAGGATGTGTTAGAGTTTTTTTTTAAAGTTTACATGGAAATTTAATATGTGTTGTTAAGCATAAATAATTACCTTCATAAGGTTGATTGGGCTCATCAAGCAGCCACATTATGTGCCCAGTGTCGCATCCGGTCGCCGGCACGAGCCTGGCGATACCGGCGATGCTTGCGGGATCTGTAAATCAATAATTGACACTGTTATCATTCTATTCATGACATAAACTAGCGTTATCATAAAACATTCTTCAAAGAAATCAACACCCGCTCCGGAAACTGTGATAAGTCAATCACCATTAATTAAAGCCCGCATACAATTTAATGAATAGATAAAAAGACTATTTGAATTTTTCGTTATGACACATAAAACGACAACAAAAAATCTTATATAGATACGGCCAGCCGCTGGTATCAGAGAGAACAAAAAGTAAAAGGTTACGCACAGGTGCAGAAGACTTGCAAAAACAAACAATAAGATCGCATTGATGAAGAAACAGACTGCGGCAAACCCTTCCATTTTTTATCTAACAAAAATCAAGGCGTAGGACGCACGGTTCGGCGCAGGCGCAACACAATTTATGCGCCAGACTTAATCGCCGGATGCGGGAGTCGCCCGCACATTTTATGCGAAATAATCGCAGCCACCGAATTGTCAGTTAATTGAAAAGACATGCCAATAAATTTCAGAGAAGGCAAATTAATACCGCGCCGGGCTCCGAACGGGAGCGAATTAGAATTAACATATTTTGATTGGATAAATATCGGCGCATGGTTAACATCTTCCTGCAGTTGATTAAGTATTTGGTGCGCTCGTAAATATGGGCTGGGTGGATGTTTACGTCAAACATTAAACTTTGTTCTCAAGCTCGGATATAATTTATAACAATATAATAGGCTGCGGAAATGAAGACGAATGTATCGGAAAATACAAAATAATTATTAATCAGGATTAAAATGAACTTAATTAAATCAAGTAATACATAACATATGAGTTTTTAACCATCAGTATAACATGACTGATTATCACCATTACTTTTTATAAGCAGCTGTTTATTTCAATCATTTGCTAGGCACATCGTTTGTTAGTTAAGCACGTATGCGCACTGAATATTATTTAATGACTGTCATTTCCCGCCTGCTGTTAGCTTAAGCCATCATAATATTACAGAGGCGGAATTAATGCAACTGAAACAGAGCTTTTTTTTTTAATACAACTATTGATGCAAATTTTTGAAAAGATTTTTATCTTGTTACGCCAAAGAAGTATAACTTCTAACGCGTGTACACGTTTTTTTGTAATTTAAACATAAGTTAGTTTGCCTTGGTAATTAAAGTACTGTTTGGAGTTCAATGTTTAACATATTACAATTAATCTTCAAAATAAAAAACAGAGATTATTAATTATACAGTAACCGTTTTCATGACGGTTTGTTCACTTTCGGCATAATAGTCAACAAACAAGCGAAAACTTCTTAGCATTCCCGCCCCCTAGACGTGGTGATTAGTCAAGTGACGATGGTGACGACAGACGGTGACGACAGACGGTGACACAGAGGGCGTATATTTCCGGCGGTGACGTAACATCCGCACACTTCCGGAGGATACCGCAGATACAACGAGATCAACTGATGAGCTTCCGCGGGATTTTGCGGTTAACATGAAAAACGGCGGCGGGATAACGTCAATAGATTATCTTTGACGTTTAAATATAAACTGTTACCCTACCGAATGATGTATCAGAAAAGCTTTATTATTTATACAAAAAATTGAACTAAACTATTTCTAGCAAATTGTGTTGATAACGATGTTTTTCTCATAATCCTTAAAAAAATCATTACAAAAAATAAGTCATAAGAGTCCTTAACTGTTTTTTTTTTTATAAGTTTTATAATTTGTCGTGCGATGAGGAAGGAAAAGGAAACTAGAATGTTAGATACCCTCTTCTGCGTAGTACTGTGACACATTGAGTTAAAAACACGTAATTAAAATACCGAACTGTGAACAATGTGAACATCGACAGGAAGAGCATAGTTAAACGTCGGTCACTGTGACCCTTGTAACGCCTACGTAAAGTTTTAACCTCTTTAGAATTATTTGTGACAATCGGCTTCTTTGAAGTTAAAAAAAATATTAATTTGTTACGTCAAATGTACTTTAATAATTCAATATAGATTTGATATTCGGGGCTAGCATCATTTTATTGATAGTATGCGCGTCATTTAATTTATTCGCAAAATTTATATTTTTTAAAAGTATTTATAGGTACATATCAATATGATTACTGTCAGACTATAATAACGTCACAGTGTTGTTAACTTAATAAAAAATAATTAAGCACTGCTACGACCCCAAATCTCACGACACTTCACTTTCCGTACAGACTAGTAAAATCATAAAGTAATAATAAAGAAATATTAAATAAATAATAATATAATATTAATATATATTCTATTTATATATTTTATTATATTTAGTATTAATATTTAATGCAATATTTAAGCATGTTCTAATTCGTCTATGTCAAATACAGTCAAAATCTGTTATAACGACATCCAAGGGAATACTAATATTTGGTCGTAAAAACCGATAGTCGTAACAACCGATGACGTTGTCATTAAGTACCTAATACAATAGAATTCAGCCGGGACCTTTGATCTTAGTCAATATAACCGGTATGTTGTTCTAAACGATGTCATCGTAAACGGTGTTGGTTGTATGTCAAACTTCATACAGAAAAAACGGTTTGACAGCTCTTAAAAATTTAAGTTTGATTGACATACCAAAATCGAACACATTTCTATGAACAGAAATCCTTTGTCCAGTGTCCCACTTCCAATTGACACGTCGCATTTGTTGAAAAGGAATTTATCAACAAACTATTTCCAGCACTTAAGAGCATCCGCGTTGAAATAACATTTGGACGCCAGGAAACGAGAGTTTAAAGGGGTCGAGCCGATGACAGATCCCCATTAGTGAAGTGACGATTTGACAGTTTCACTACGCGGTTACAAGACGACGATAGCAGTTCACACGATCTTCCCTCACCTATTAAGCTCTTGACGATAGATTTAACACAGGTGACTATTGTTAACAGCAACAACATTACCAAAACGCCTTTTAACTAAATAGTTAATTGCTTTGCAGTTTATTTATTAATATATTGTTCTAGTTTTTAGATATACCTACAAATATTTACCGACATTTATGATAACTTATAATTTTCATTTCATTTTAAAGTAAAAAAAAATTACAACAATTTTCAATATAAATTTATTCGATATATTTTAGATGTGCGTATATGAAGTTTAGCCATTTAATCCTATTATGTATCCTGTTATGTTGTCTTTGGTATAGTAAGGTACCTACAACCAGTTTGTAGTAAGGACGGAACTTGCTATTGCACTATATGTTTAAGGTCCTAAGTATATACAATGCGGGAATTGGAAAAACTGCGAGTAACAAATAACCAGAATTTATTAAGTATATTGGACTGGAGAAGTATTACAATTTAAATCTTGGAATTCTTAATTCTTTTCCTTTAACCCATTCGCTTAGAATCCCTTAATTCAGCCAGGCCATTAAAATACCGGTTCATTTAACGACTACAGACCACTTAACATTCAGACCGGCACCGGATATTCAGTGTTTAAAATGATATAACACCCATTTGTGCCTTCCGAGATAAACATGTTCCATTTTTAAATTAATCATCGGCAGAATAATTTCCTTTGTTAATTATTTCCTAATATCAACATCGGTCATTAATAAATTAAATTGGAACAAGTAGTTCCCAAGCTAATTCTTTGACAGCTATGTAAAGTCTTATTTTCTAGGAAATTTAAACCACTTTGAAGTTTAAGAAATACTCAAAGTTCGTTTCGTGACTCATTATCTGATCGCTATTCTAGAATATCTCATAGACCTGTTAAACGCACTGATTCATTACACTTGATTTATTAGCATTGTAACGTTGAATGACCAATAATTTATGCATAACTTAATTTAATGCGGACGGACGTAAAGTGTTTATTGTGAGCGGAATAAAATGTACGCGATACGAGATTATCCTATAAGTAAATTGTTCACTGTAGCGAAACGATATATTAATAACGATACATTATATTAATAAACAATGAGAAAATTAAAGACGATTTCGGCCATTACATCTTTTTAACCTTAAAATTTACAAGGTGTAATAAGCTTCGCAAACATCATTACTGAAGGTCGTGCTTGTCTTGAAAAGCCCTAAGTGATACATCGACTTGCTGCCTCCACGCGATTATATCCTTCACTGAGAGTGCATTAGAAATGTTGAGACCCATTTACCTGCTCAGACCAACGGTTAGGCGATCGACCCCGACTTCTTCTGCCATCACTCCTCCCTAACATTACCAACTTGTCGAGACTATTCTGTTCTCTACTGGCAATAAGCTTAACTAATCTTAATTCAGAGCACTGTTAGCCTTGCGGCTTCAGCGTGCGACTCTCAACCATGAGGTCGTAGATTTGATCCCCGACTGTGCAACAATGGACTTTCTTTCTGTGTGCGAATTAACATTGGCTCGAACGGTGAAGGAAAATATCGTGAGGAAACCGGCTTGCCTTAGACCCAAAAAGTCGACGGCGTGTGTCGGGCACAGGAGGATGATCACCTACTTGCCTATTAGATTGATTGATCCGACCTAAAAAGGTAGCACCACTGATTTATTTATAATTTCAATTCAACTTTAATAATAGTTTAAGACAAATAATGAATTAAATATTACTATCTCTTGCGTTCGGCGGCAGACAAGCTGCCCTCTAGATAAGGGCTTATTATGGTAAAGCGCACCACACGCTTGCCATATACGACGAAGTTGGTTACCAAGTACGGAACGCGAAGGAATCGCCCGTTATCACCATCTTTGGTACCGTCTGATATGGTATGCCAATAGTGCAACTTATTAGGCTTCGGAGAAATCGTTTATTTATCGCGCCGAATTTCACAATACGAGAACTGAATAGATTATTGTATCTAAATGTGGTACAAAGTTTATATACAATTTGTATGGAGACAGGTTGCAATTGCGGCCTAATCACTCACATACAAACTCTTACATGCCTGTAGTCTTACAAATCTATTAATTGGCATTAAACATTGACAAATCTTTCTTATTTTGGCGGTTTCATATTACGTTATTCTGTTATACATTATTGAGCAACACACACGTAAAACATTCGTCTCTTTCTTTCAAATTGCGTTTACGCCGTGATGATAAGAGTCAGATAGGTTTGATCAAAACACTGCACTTTGTCTTATTCTTTATGAATGAGGAAGACACGAGGCGGAATTTTTTTCGTGGTCTAAGTAAAGGACGGAGGTAAACATCAATTCTATAAACCTATTCCGATTGACAAGCGTTAAGCTCTCAAGAGTCATTCAACCTTTCGTCTTGGATCATCTCAAGTTTAAACTTAGCGATAAAATTACCATCAAGATAAGATATAAACTGGTTGTTTTACGTGTCCTGATTCGATTACATCAAGCTTTAATGGGAGCATTTAACTGTCAATTATCAACCCGGCACTTGATAATGTAATAAATTATGCTATTGTTGAAATGAGGCGATTGCGCTTACGCAACAATGTCATTGATCAACGATGAGTGTAGAAATTATAGGAAATATTTTATTTATGCATTTTTAAAGCATTTATATTTTGTAATAATAAAAACAAAAAGATATATTCCAAAACGTTTAAAAAGGAAAAATGTTGAAACTACTATGGATCCTTAGAAATTTTACAATACTCCCAAATTTGGACATTGAAATAAATCTTTATTCACAATATATTTAATCATACCTAATGCCCTAGATGGGGCAGAAGGGCGGCCCCAGTGAGTCCATCGCGTTCGGTCCTGAACCTCGTATTACACCTTGTCTCTCCGGCTCTCATTGCTTCATCTGCAACGACGCCAGGTTTGCTTGGGACGGCCACATAAGGGGCCATCCATAAAGTACGTCACACGTTAATGGGGAGGGAGGGTATGACCGAAGTGTGACATCGACATCGTGTGACAAGGGGCATGGGGGGGTCAATATTTTTATGAGGTCACATGTTAAAATTTTAAATACTAAAACGCAAAGTTTGGATGTGAATTAAAATTTTTATGAATTTACGAACTTGATCTATATTTAATTAATTAAATGAAAATAGCTGTTTTCTCTCGATTATTTTTAAATACATACATACATTTAAAAAATGTGTGACGTCACATCAGGAGGGGGGGGGGGGGGTTTAAAATGTGATAACCTGTGACAAGGAAGGGGGAGGGGTTCAAAAGTCCTAAAATTCGTGAGACGTATTTTATGGATGGCCCCTAATCCCATATAATCATAATAGCAATAATTACGCGCGTATACGCATAATCTCACTGCGTATGTATAAAAACAATTAATTTCCCTTTCAAACAGTAGGCAAAGCATTTGAAGTTTTACATATTTGTCATGTTACTATTCTGCCTACAATACTTTCTAACATGAATACCGCCCTGTTCTAATTACCATATCCGATTGATCGGCGCGTGCTCATTGATCGTGGTGGGGGTGCCATTCATAGACGCCCGCGCACCTTGCCGGTACGACATTCCACAACACCTCGTCTGTGTTATACTTGTTTTATTATCAAAGACACGGCGAGTGTGACACAATACAATTTAACTGTTGAAAGTAACTGTAGACTATGCGACATGATTAACACTTATAAAATACCTCTGATTGTTACGGTGCTGCGAATTCCAAATAATATATGGTTACTAGCTGATCCGGCAAACGTCGTTTTGCCATGTTTATCATTTATAATAAAAATAGGGGTTGATCGTAGAGGGGTGAAAATTAGGGGTTGTATGTATTTTTAGTGCTGTATCATAAAAAAATTAAAAAATTAGGGGTGGACTACCCTTAACATTTAGGGGTATGAAAAATAGATGTTGTCCGATTCTCAGTTATACCCAATATGCAAACAAAATTTCATGAGAATCGGTCATGCCGTTTCGGAGGAGTTTAACCACAAACACCGCGACACGAGAATTTTTATATTAGATATATAATTTATTGGACCACTCTTCTTAGTTTGCGGTGTTTTACTTGCAGTCGACATCGCCCTACACTTTTTATTATAATTTAAAATCGACATAGTCTAGGTTTGTTTGTCCTACAAATTCAAGCTTCTAAGTACTAAAATGGTTAAGTAAGCTAATCTCTGAGTTTACAAGCATATTGTTTGGTCATACAGCCCACAGCAGCAAACAGGTACGATATGTTAAACAGATTAGGTAATAAGGTAAATGGTATGTCAAATTGTGCAAGTATTCATATTTGCGGACACCTACATACTGGTTAGGTCCTAACGACTTATTGAAAAAGTACGAGTCAAGGAAAGCGCGAACATTTGCATTTGCTTAATGCCTACTGACTTTTATTTAATAACTGGCCCTCATCTGCCCATTTGAACAAAAGAATCTTTAAAGGTTTTATAAAAATAAATCAGAGGCACTACAACATTTTTAGGTCTGGGCCTCATATTTCTATATCCGTTTCATGATCATTTGTCAATCTAATGCAAGTAGGTTTTTTTTTTTTTTTATACGAGGTGAAAATGCGCTTACGCAGGAATGCAAGTAGGTGATCAGCTCCTGACAAACGCCGTCGAGTTTTAGGGTCTAAGACATGCCGGTTTCGTCACGATGTTTTCTTTCACTGTTCGAGCGAATGTTATTTGCGCACATAGAAAGAAAGTCGATTGATACACAGCCGGGGACATCTACGACCTCAGGGATGAGAGACGCACGCTGAAGCCACTAGGCCAACTCTGCTCTTTAAAGGTTTTATACGTAGTGTAAAATTCAGGCGCAGAGCATTTCTTACTTATGCTTCTGTATGAAAATCAGAGCGTTAAAATCCTTATCTTATTTCCAGGGTCGATTACAATACATCAGCTTTTTAAATTGCAGAGTATTCGTAACGAGTAATATCAACGAAAACATTAAAAGCTTTTACCGAAATTGTGAATTTCAATGAACTACTTTGTCCATATAAACCTTCTGGAGGTGTACGTAGGTTGAATTATGCACGATTATAGTAATCCTTATCTTGAATCATCACTTTATATGTATTTATTTGAATTATTTATCACTAATTTGGTGAAGAAGACTTGAATAATTCAACAACACTAATTCAAACCTACTCTCGCGGAAGATCGCACTATTTATTTAGACGAGTGACTTAGAGAGAGGAAAATATCAATATTTAAAAAAATATATAAACCAAACAGTATCTAGGAACTTTAAATTAAATTAAAATAATAATTAAAACTAAAAATTGTTTTATAATAAAACTCAATTTTGTTATATTAAAAGTTCAAGTTTGATTTCTAGTTAATGATTATTAAACTTGATTTAGGTTGTATGAATAATTATTAGACACAGGTCATGACAACCTTTAACCTGCGCAACGTAATAAACCTTTGAAAAGGACTAAAAAAAACATTCATATTCGTTAAACATTATTCCCTTTATTATTACAGTTACATAGAACAATATTCTACCTATTAGCAGTTAGAACTATAAAAACTAACAGATAAGAAACTTAATGAAATACAAAAGACTCAGACACATAATAAATACTATTTCATCGTACCGAAGTCGACCATCAAGAAAATTGTTTCTCGATTTTATTGAAGTTTCGCAATGTATCACTTGACCTACGTATATTTTAGGCTTTCAATGCATGACCCCCATTATTGCAATAAACCTAAAGAGCTAGAAGCTTTTCCAAACAACGTCGAAGTCTACATAATTGTGTAGATAAATTTGTTCAAGAACATGACGCAACCGCCACGCTTTACGGCGTAGCGTTTGATGTAAGACAATTTCCCATATAATTCATGATCACAATTTTAAAGTGATTGTAGGAAATATGTGTCTCATAAGATAAAAATTCATTCAACGTTCTCGTCTATGTGCTAATACTACGCAAACAGAATCGGGATTCCGCGAGCGGTATGCAAAAGAATAGCTATGATCAGACAAGAGCCGGGACGAACGACCTCACCCGCTGCGGAATGAATACAAAACACCAAAATCTTGCTCGAGTTACATGACCTTAAGTTGATACATTTTCCTAGACTTTGGAACGATCTGAAATTGATACGCAAAGATGGATTGCTTTTGAATTAATCGTTTTAAATCTATTTCCACTTTCATATCCTTCATTAATTCTTACGAAAGTTTCAAGCGAAAAATTTATATGTTCTTCACTATATATAATATAACTAATTACTTTCCATTAAGTAGTTCTGCACCTACAATCGCGACTATTGAATTCTCGCACGCACTTCCTGCTTTTGTTAAAAATTTTGGCAATCAAATTACGTGGTATCGGTCAGGTACTTTATAGAGCCAAATTCCTTTACTTCGTAGAAAATATCTGATCGAATCTGAAGGGTTTTCGCAATTGTAATTTAATGTAACCATTGCTACTCGTTTTCTCACGTATAGAATATTCCAGAAAGCTTTCAGTGCACAACGAAATTTCGTGTGAATCAGCAAACAATGGTTTCGCAAAAAAATTGCTGTTTGCTAACGCATTGGATTCTCTTTAATAAGTCATTTATTTTTATCATAACATTTCGTGCTAATGATGAAGCAAGACACAATTTTGAAATTAAAATGTTTGCCGTGCGAAAATTTTAAGCAATTCTGTATTTTATCCAGAGCAACTCTTATTGTATTTAAATCGTTTTAGTGGAATTTAATTCATTAAATCTTACCAAAGATTAAGAATTAAAACTTTATTGTTAAATTATTCTAACAGAGTACATATGAGATAACCGGAAATAATTTTCAATGTAAAAACCTTAAATCTTAAAATAACATAGTAACCTTGATAGCAGATAACTGTTATGATCAATCAATAAAATAAACAAAATCTACGTCATTAAACTAGATATTTAGTTAATTGTCAATATTAGTTACTTATTAGTGTATATTTCGAAGATAAAGATGATTATAAAATACACATATACGTTAATCATCTCGTGATTCACCATAACCATCAACTAAGAAACCTGAGCACACAGTTTTATATTCTGTTGTGGTCTGATAAGTAGAACGTTCGGTTCTCATATAAGCCTCTTTGTCTATGCGAGGAAATTGATTTATCTTTGCAAGATTCATTTCCGTTCGGCTCATGCAACGTGTGAAATATTTTATCGAATATTCACAGAAATTGCTGTTTCATTTAAATCTTTGGAGCTACTAAAAGTAACTAAAGTATACACCTTTAACAATTTAAATTAATAAAGGTCAAAAATGCACAAAAAAAATAAGCAGAAAGATCTTCTTTATGTGAGAAATAATTTCCAAGAATTAAAGTTCAGTGGCTAATTTTAAAATTGGAAATCGCCTTACATCTGCCAACATGCGATGTCGTAAACCTATCACATTTAGGCCTTCGTGACTTCGTGACTTCGGGTAATGCATCGTATTACAGAAATCGTATATGAACCTTGATATCCTCTTAGGTGTTTAACTTATTCATCCTAAATAAATGGTATACAGAAATTTTTGGTAGAACAGACAAAATGTATTATTTATCTTTAATTATTTTGCTTAACTAATAGTTTATTTTTAAATACATTATAAATAGTAATATATTCACATATTTAGCTAAATTTATTTAGCCATTACAACGCCAGAAAATTAATTATTTTCATTTATTTATTTATCTTCACCTGTTTCCCGATGGGGTTGACAGTTCCTGACATATCTCTCTTACTCCATCCACATGCATCCCCCCATCCTAGACTTTGCGCAGGCACGACAAGGCTCAATTAATTTAACTAAATAATTAAAAACTACATCCGACAATGACAATTTTTTTATAAAACTCAAAAGAAATTGTATTTTGCACGGGAATGTTAATTTGGTCACAAACAATTACTACAACGTAAATTAACAGCCACCAGTTCATTACTTAATTTAACCTGTACGAATTAACACCAATAATAAATCGCTAATATGCTTCGTTATAAGTCCATATATCTATGAATCCCACATAATTCATATTAAAATAGTATTACCCAAGGACGTACACGAATCGCAATACAAACTAGGTTGTGATTTACATAGTGGGGGCGGAAGTCAAGTGCCGGTTGGCCGAACGTGGTCAATTATTGACGTGCCAAGGCTGAACACAGTTTTAGCTTTACCAGGGATTTGAGGGACAAAAGAAGCATCACAACGACCCATCGCAGTGAGATAAAAGTTCTAAAAAAATTTATGTTTTCTAGTTGGAATAGTTTTCGACAAACGACGGTAGGAACTTAAAATCTTTAATTTTTGTTTCGTTATAACAAAATCTCTCCCTAACGCCTTTAATATTAATTCGTGATTTATGCGTTAAATTTCAATAATATCTAGAGCAGGCGTTAAACGATCTACAGCAGACATCTAGGCGCATAATTTGGCACGTCGTATCGTCACATCCGCCCTCGTTGGTTGCGCAAACGCGGCCTATGGGCATTGTATGCAAAGAGTCCGAATGACAATGTAACGGTGCGTGAGCTGTTCATGAAAAATATGAATATTGATACAATTGGGCGCATTCTTCCAAGATTTACATGTAGTAATACTTCACCAAGTCAGAAACTAAGTGTTCTACAACTGATCACTTTGAATAACCCTCCTCTTTAACCCGTTATGACAGTATTTTTATGAAGATATATATGACAAAAACAATTGAAGAGCTGTAGTGCAAGGGTGAGGAACAATGACAATAGGCCCTTAATAAGTTAGTCTGCTCTTAAGTGTCTCTTAAAGAGTGCATGAAAAAAGTTACAAACCTAAGTCACATAGATAGACAACAAGTTTTCTTATGTTCTTCATTTGAACCAAATATATTTATTAAATAAATTAACAATGTATTATTCAAACGTGGCCAGGAAATTATCGATTACATCCAAGTATCTGTTTAAAAGTTTGATAACAAAAAGAAAACATGATGGATCTCGCAACTTCTTTAAAAAACCTATGGAAAAATCGGATACGCGCATACAAATATTTACAGACCAGTCGGCAAACACGGCAGCGCTTTGAAAGCACGTACAGTTTAGCACATAAAAAGGACCGGAAGGATTTTAGCCACATTCATAAATTTATTTCACGGACCGACGTTCATTCTTTAGGTAAACATCGTAGGTAATATTTGTATCCTGCTCTAAATCGGAATCTAGCGATTCCGTAATAAAACATTAGTTACGTGTTGCCTTTATAGGACTAAGCCAATACTAGCTCTTACTGTGGTGGCAGTGCACAAAAGGCTGATGATGAAAATGTCAATGGAACAAAAAAAGAAATTTCTTATGACCCATTTGGACTTCCACCACAATTTCTCATCTATGATCATGTCATTTGTATTATTTCAAAGATATGGCATTGAATATAAAGATCTTCATCTTGTGTATTTCAAAATATTCTAACAAATATCGTCTTGATCTGACGATCCCGAGGAGTCGGTTCGTGTGAAACAAATCCTGACCGGCACCGGACATCCGTCTTTGTCGATATTCCCGTTCTACATCAAAGGCAACACAAACATACCAAATCATTTTCGACCTTAAGTTTAGTAGGGCAGAGATAAAATTTACACAACTGATAAGTGAGTTCGTAAAACTGCCCTAATACCTCACTTGAGAGATGATTAAATTGTAGTGGACATCACAATAGCGGATGCGGAAATAACTAGTGTTACGAAATAGCTATAATGTAATTGTCACAATTGTGTGAGGTAATATAAGTTAGTAGTAAAAGTGAATCTAGCTAATTGAATTGTAGCCAGTGATTGACATTTCAAAAGATGACAGCTACTGGTCAAAATCTTAACTAATGCTTAATTCATCAACTGCATAATCTGTATCCTGGAAAGTTACAGAAAGTTCACGTCAAACGAACTAAAGCAAACGGATGTAAATGCGTGGGAATGTGATTTATATAAAGGTGTCTTTAAACCTATAGGTTTCAATAAAACATTAATGATTTTATTACATCAAAGAGTACAAATATAACGGAAATCTTAAATTTAATAACTCACGAACGTACGTTTTGATTCATTTATCACTCTGACCTTAAGATGCCGGACGCTTGAGATTGAAACCAAGAATTTACCTGAAAGAAACGAAAGATAAATTTAAATTTGCCGGACAGAAATAGAAAATACCTACAATGAGCATTTGTCACATGATGCGTTAAAGTGAGGACCATTATCGTAGGCGTCGCCCACTTCTTTGCTTCGTCTTCAAACGATAATTTATACACCACATATATATTACAACCTCAGTTACAATTTGACTAAGCTTTAATGACGTCAAGATGGTTATCGCTGTAAATCGATGATATAAGAAGCATTGGCCTTGGTCGAGGTCATATAGAGCGGACGTGTATGCTCGTAAAATAAAAAGGAATTGCAGCCGCTAAGACAGACGTTCATAATATATGGCGGGACGATTGATGGTCGATAGTTTCTCCGTCAGCACGGCGGCATCCGGCACTCAAGGTGACACAACCCATCCTTGCAGATCCGGTCTGCCATTATAATTTAATTAGCACTTTTAATTGTTCTGAAATTCATTATGCGCTTATACATAAAATACCCCAACCAATTTGCAATTCTCTTAAGTCTGTTGTCTATCAAACACGCGCCTATATTATAACTCAACCTTTCTCGTACAAAAACTGCCATTAATATTTTATGAAGTCACTAACTACACATGATTCCGACATGACAGTACCTCCCACGACGCGCAACATATATTAAAGCAAAGAAGAGGATTAATTATCTTAGCGAATAATTTTATATTAACGTTGTATTATTTTTTAAATAAATAAAGGCTTAGTCGGCTTTGGGCCATAAATCAAAATGCATCCACTGATTCCGGAATTAAGCCCCAGTCAAATATAATCCGGTATTTAATGGTTGTGTACCAGTAAAGTAACACGTTGTTGACAGGGAAGCGGATTGTCGTCTCTTAGCAGCGGTAAGCTGTTAAATTAAATTAGAGCACACCACTGGCATGCGCCCGCGCAGTTCGACGACCGTCGCCCACAATTCGTGTTTATTGATCTCGTTCAAATCGATCCTTCGTGATTGATAAACATAATGGTGGGTGTTTGTCGTATGTCCAACACGTCCTAGGAATGTTGTGGTTGTGTAAAGTATCAGACTATTACCGCTGAGGCTACAATGTAAATCACACGGACAGATACATTGGTATCATTGTTTCATTCAATGCATGAATGTCGTGGATTATCTCAAACCCTTTAAGAAAATACACCAAAGTCTATTTCTTAACAATAAAAATAACGGTTTTCACTGATAGGATTCTGTAACACATGTACGTATGGAGCGTTGGCTCAGTTTCCGCACTTAGACGTCCATTTAGTCCGTTGCGCGTCTTCGCTAATTAAACCAACCTAGCTTCTTCTAGAAGCTCAGAAGTTTCCTGAGCACTTTGCAGGCTATACGGAGCGACCTCACTGCTCCGAGGATTTCTGTTCGTCGGGAAGCGAGAGCCACGCATTCCAAGACTACGTACTGTTTCCTTTGCCCTGAAACAGCTCTAGACACTGTCTCTCGCGCCAAGGACAAAGGGACAGTGGCCCGTAATTGTCCTTATCAATTGTTTTGTCTCTTCTACATTTAGGAAATTGATTTCTTTTGATACATGACATTTAACAAAACTGCGTAAAACTAGTTAAAAAAATACGACAAAAACCTGCATACACTTACATAACGCTTTTAGCTGCAATCGGGAAGTGTACACTGCTAGTTACGTAAATAATATTTTCTCGTTTACGTCATTGGACTGTGAATGGAGTTTTTGTCAATGAGTAATAAATATATTTAACTCGCAATTCAAATGATCAAGGCTTACAAATAAAACCTTCAGAGACACATATTGTAATAATATTGTTTAATATAGATTACGCTAAAAATAGGAAGGCTCCAACTCTTGCATATGGAATGCAAATAGCACATCAATGTGTCAAAATTTATAGAAGAAGATAATACGGACCTCTTGCCAAACTAACTGCCCTTAAATATTCATCTGCCTGGATAAATTACTACATTCTCAAGTCAAACGGATGTTGAGACTCCGACGCAACCGCCCCCGTTCTAACAAACTATGGAGCATCGATGATAAATTACTAAACCTCACATATGTATGTAATTCTATGTGATAAAGCAACAAATCATTTCAATCCTTATTCCTTATATTATTTGGCATCTGAAATCAAACTGTTGTTACAGTTGAACCATCAGTTATAGTCTATATATAAACATTACTATGTGCATATATTAAGTTACATTGAAACACTTTTGTTATTAATTACTACAACCCAGAGAAAAATAATACATTATCTTATCTTAGTCTGCTAGACTAAAATAAGATTATCTGATTCAGTTTATACCATTTTTTTAACCATCAAACTTTAACTAGTACTTGTACGAGGAGCTGGGAACCTTGACACAGGTATCTTTTACCTAAAAGGGTTCTCATCATATCATATACGAACAATTTAATAAACATAAATAGAATAGAAGTTTATTGGTTATTCTTAATATTTCATAATTTTGCCTAGACAATAAGGCATCAAAACTCACAACAACAACATAAAGAAGCTTAACAATTTCCACATTAATAGCGCCATAAACAAAACGATCAATAAATTATAAAAACTGGTTTCGAAGCAGGAAGATCGAGAAATATTAATATCGACAGCATTGAAGCGCAAAAAATGAATGGTGTTTAATGTTACTGAAATTATTAAACTATTAAGATCTAATATCTTCTATTTCTGTCTTCTATTAGACTTAATATTATAAAATGAGAAGCAAAACTGTGTCCATGTCTCAAAAAGATTTATGAGATTTCTTACCCCTTAAATGCTTTGCAAACAAGTTAAGATAAATAGTATACCTTTTTTCAAGTTAATTCGTTAAATTGGATTTACAATAATTAATTTAATATAATAATAATTTGCACTTGCGTCATACATAATTTGTTTACATGAGTTTACTCAAGAAATTCCACTATAAATTAAAACACCTACATGAATAAAATTTTGAAGTTCACTTACTATAAGTAGTATATTAAGTTAGCTTCAACTAAACGAAGGCATAAACTTTCATATGTATGTAACGTGAACATTATTCGTATGTAAAAAACATTACGTTATATTTATCAAAACATTATACGTATTCAAATCAAATATATAACCGTATTTACGTATAAATAATTTTCGAGAAGCCTGTGCAGTATAAAGTAAAAGTAAAAAATCATTTAATCACATAGCTAACATAATGTACACTTATGACATGTCAGTAAAGAAATACATATTAAGGCGGAAACATACTACCAAAACGCGACGCCACACCACGCCATCCGACGCATGTCAGTACTTATCAATCCCATATATTTAATATGGTCAGATGCACATAGACAACACGCCATGTGATCACACGCGGTAACATCCAATCGATTTGGATCGGCGTGTTGTGGATGTTGTGATGATGACGTCATGCGTCAATGCTTTCGAGTTTTTGACACGAATGTCAATTTATATACTTAGATATTTTTGGATTTATTTGGCGAAATGAACGACGAACAATTAATTGAGTTGGTGAAACAATATTCTGTTTTATATGACATGAGATTACCTCAATACAAGGACAAAAACAGGGAGTTAGGATGTTGTTAGTTAATACAAATAACCTGCTAATCAATTCAGTTTATTAGAAAAATACAGGGTTGGCCAGAAAGATTTGCGAATTTGAAAAAAAATAAAAAAAAAACTAAATACAATACACAAATTTTTTTATTTCAATTAAAATAGACATCTGGGAAATTTATTTCTTAAAAATAACATCATCCAGGTGTGCACCATTGCGCTGCAAACATTCCTCGAATCTGAACCTCAAATTGGTAAAAACTTGCTGGCACATTGCGCGGGGAATAAATCAGCTAAATGACTTTTGAATTTGCAAGCGTGTCGTAGTGTCGCGTGTTGGTAATGTACACGATGGACATCGGGTGTCGACACGACACGTCGCGTCGCGTTTTAGTAGTATGTTTCCGCCTTTAAAGGCGGAAACATACTACTAAAACGACGAAGCGACGTGTCGTGTCGCGACACCACGACACGCTTGCAAATTCAAAAGTCATTTAGCTGATTTATTCCCCGCGCAATGTGCCAGCAAGTTTTTACCAATTTGAGGTTCAGATTCGAGGAATGTTTGCAGCCCAATGGTGCACACCACAATCCAAAAATATCTAAGTATATAAATTGACTGACGCATGACTTCATCATCACAACATCCACAACACGCCGATCCAAATCGATTGGATGTTACCGCGTGTTATTACATGGCGTGTTGTCTATGTGCATCTGACCATATTAAATATATGGGATTGATAAGTACTGACATGCGTTGGATGGCGTGGTGTAGCGTCGCGTTTTGGTAGTATGTTTCCGCCTTAATGCTTCTAATTTTACATTTACTGCCAGTTCTCAAATCAAGGGCGTAGAACGGGAGAGAAGCACAGGCAATAAACTCTCCGATACTGTTTTTAATCGCCATTTTTTTGTTTTACAAAATGTTTGTAAGGAGCTGCAACCATTACACCATGTCCCATGTGACATTTTAAGTAATTAATAATAATAACATAAAATAAAAACAAAGATTTGTCCTCTATCTGCAGGAGGTGAAATAGGAGCACACATTTACATTCTTGTGGGAACAACACGCAAACACATAGTCGAAATAACCAACATCACCGCATACACGAATTCAAGTACGACCAGTCACCACAAGCATAGTAGTAAAGGTGTGGAATCCAAAACTAACGCATCCAAATTTTGATTGCCATTAAATGCGAATACGACTTTCTAAACAGGGACATTCCGCTATCGGCTATTAAAATTTGCCATCGATGAAGTCATCTTGAAAGGAAAGCACCATAGCACAATGCTTTTGGTTTTACTGAAAGTGTGTTTATAGCATCCGACTTCCTGCCATATAGCGACCAAAATACCGTTACGCCCGCACAACTAAACTTCATTGATTTACATACGCAAATCATGACGAATTGCCCGCATTGCTCTAACGTATCTTTGATCGACAGACTGCTGCATTCAGCACTTTTAGCCTTCTTTTTATAATATAAGGTACTGGTAGATGGGTAGGCAGGTGTCTTATAAAGAGTTACTTACTAAAGAAAGTCTATAGTTATCTACATATCTCTCTACAGAAAACAATGACATATCAGTCGTTTAAATATTAACAAAAAGATACCGTGGCCCTACCTCTAGGCCTTAGCCTCATATTTCTGTAGGCAATAGGTAAGTAGATGAACACGCCGTCGTTTTTTAGTACTAAGACGTGCAGGTTTCCTCACGTTTTCCTTGGCCGTACATGTTCGCATGTAAATAGTCTATGCAGCCTTGATTCGAACGCACAGCCGTGATGTGTTAAGGCACATGCTCAAGCTAAGCTACTAGGCTAACACTCTGAATCTTTTCTATAACTATTCAAAATAAAATTATATGATATGTTCAATGTTCATGACTTCAAACGTCATTCATCGCGTCTTCTTTTCATTTGCGCCACGCATCAATCAATCAGTGGACCGTACAAAACAAGTACATAAAACGGTTTCTAAGACTCAGTACGCGACAGTTAGATAAAGCCATACAGGAAACTAACTTAAACAAAACAAATCGCGTGAGTATTAAAAAATTTACGCTCGTTAGCGCATCCGGTGAATTACGATTACGTCTAACCTTTTTGCAGAAAGTCCGATTGTAAAAAGATACTGATCGGCACAGCATAGCACGGCCAGGGATAATATCCTGCGTCGGCGGGATGCAATCCATGAATGGTCCTAACGAACCTGTCGGCCTTGGGCAGCACAGCGCGTCCCACCTTGCCCCATAACGCGGCTAGACGATAAAAATTCTGCACCTCACAATTCACGCTTAAGACCAAACATTCAACTAATTGCGGATTTAAAAGGAAACCAGAACCGCTCCATTAATAACTGTCTTACTCCGCCTATTAGAAATCAGCGATTATTTTACACGGGTTTAAAATATTATAGATCGGCTATTGCGTAGTAGAACATGTATAAATGGTTACCACAACAGGAAACATTTGAGCTCTTGCATTATACAAATACAAACACGTATAGAACCATACGCGGTAAACATCTCATTCACGAGGCTTTGATTGAGTTTCAATGAGTGACGTGCTCTGCGTACAAAATTCACAGAGTAACAGGAAATGAAACGAGTCCAACTATATCAAGGACGCTATATCAAAATTGATAGTGTATAGCAATTATGCATAGACCAAGCCTTTCTTTTTTACAATCACTTGATCAACCAGTTATACTCGTAAGATTCATAGGTTAAGGACCATTCAGAGTCTAGAATAAGCACTAAGTCAAAAACTTTTGACATAAGGAAGTTAAAGTAACCTGCATAATACATCATAAGCCATCATTTATAGTAACTCAATAAAACAATGCAAACAGATGTTTGACAACGTATTACTCAAGGTAAGATTGAAATGCACCACAAAAGGATTTATTAAATTTGCTTCACATTGTGTAGAAATAACAGTCCGTCATATCCACCCACTCCAAAGGATACAAGTTGTATGGGCATCCGTGGAATTGGTTTATTATCATGTAAATTGGCTATGCGACCTTGAGTAGGAGATCGACATGCTAACCTAATTCAGAACGTGGATGCGCATGAGTTTAGAAGATTAGATTTTATTAATTTACACGCACTTTAGCAATATTTGTCATACGTGATCAATCTTTTAAGTACGGGATGATAACTTCAAAGTACATTGTCACTAACTTTTTTTCTTCAAAAGAATATAAATTTCAAATGCATGAACAAAAAATACTGGCACTTTACAAAATGCAAAAGCCCTCGGTACTCATGTTCCATCTTTAAACTCGTTTCTCCAATATACATTTACAATAAGTGACTTTACCAGAGGTCCATAAACATCTTCCGTTCGTTTATGTGTCGCTCCATTACTCTGAACATCGTGGTCAGTCCAACGTTTTATTTTTATTGTCACTACACATCCGGAGATCTTTTATTCTTTTTACATGACCTTTACATCAGTTATTCAAACACATACATTATTAATTTCAACTATATTTATCCCAATACCTTATTTATTACACTCGACAGACAGGACAAAGGTATACTGTATGGTAATAATTATTCAAGGGCTCCGCTTTTTAAATCAAAACCAACAAGTGTGACCTGTTCTCAGGCACGGCCCGGAACATGCGGAAATCGTCACGCTACGGATACTTAAGAAATAAAACATTTCTTTAATTCAAATTGTTGCTAGTTGCCGCTAGATACGTACAAAAAATGCAAAATGATTTTGAGCGATTTTAATGTGCATACAAAAAATGGGGTCAAATCGTGATCTATGATTGACTACAGCTACAACGAATCTTGGTATTCGAGCACGAATTCCGTTTATTGCACTTGAATGAAATGCCAAAGACATTATCGTTTTAACATCCGAGATCCGTGAACGGCCGTCGACCTGAATTCATCGTGAAACAAACTTATACAGACTGTCCAGTGAAACCGAATTAAGTAATCAGAACGTATCTTCCCAATGGTCAGCAAGTACTGTATCCTGAAGCAAAATAAGATTGGAAGAGTCGGATACTTCCTTACAATCGAACAATGCCTCATTATAGCACAGTTAATAACTGAACTGAGGAAGTCGATATCTATTCGCAAGCACAATAGGTGAGCGACATCCGAACCTCATTACTGAGCCCGTTTCCGTTTGTGATTTACACGCGAGCCGGTTTATTGAGCTATCCAATGGTCAATATGAACTAGACCACTTTACAAACTACACAAAAAATAATTAACATATATCTCAATAGAAGTGACCGCGAGCGGCAATCGTCAAATTACATAGAGAATTTCGTTTTAAATGTCGACGTTAATACGTAATTCGCATTTAAGGATTAATACAATAACAGTTAAGTAACATATTTTTAGTCTATATAACATAGAAAATTAGTAAAGTCGTAAGCTCCGGTTGTTAAACAAGTATCACGTCATATAAACAGCGGCGGCCTTGATGTGAATGTTCTACGATTAGCTAATGATGTCGATGCTAAACTTACGTTTCTAAACAATAGTACTGAATTTAAATAACTTCAATAAGTGAATAATTATTTCTGTTAAAGATTCAGAAGAAAATTCTTTAGCTCTTTCTAGGTCACGACTGCCTGGTCAGGCCAAACCTAGGTCGCTCAATGGCCAGCGGAGCTATCGCGCATGACACTAACTAAAGCCAAAGTTCAATATTGTCTTAATATAATATGGAATATTCACACTTATAACTCATAAGCGTATATAAAATTGCTACACACTTCATTAGAATGAGAACGGAAGTTCATAACGCAAATAATGGAAAAATTCCACTCGTTAGCACATCAGTCTTAAACACCTACATGAAGTTGACACTATACATACATATGTATAACTATTTAAACAGCATCAAATACAATATCCATAAGCCGAGCAAACAAAACGTGAGGACGCAGCATAGTAAGGGCAGGAAAGAGTAAATATTGTGATTTGTTACGTGCAAACATTGGTACGGCGGTACAGGCTTTATCTACGCCTGCGCATGGTGGCACAAGAAAGGAGCGTGTTCGATGCGACAAACATTTGTCAAGTAAATATTAGCCTGAAGAACCTACACCACAAGAGTTTCCTCAATCACAATATTAATAACGGTTAGAAACTACCATTTGCAATTACTAAGTCGTGGTCTTATAGTTTCTCTGGTATAACGGTTTCTTTAGAGTAATATCGTTAGTCTATTTAAACTAAAATAGACAATTATGAAAACTTGTTTTGTAAATCAATATTTAAATGACAATATAATGTGTGGGCGAAATAATTTTCATACAAACATTCACAGTTTAAGCGCCCCCTGCAAACTTAAACGCGTAGCATATAAATATTATTATTTATTATTAATGATAGCTTAATTACGGAGTGGTTTAGTTGCATCCTTTTATTTGCAATAATGTCGTCGAGTAGGTAAAATAAAGATGAGAACAAATTTATTGCTACCCATTTCTGCGTCCGTTTCATTCATTTCTTTGAAGGACTTGCCTTCAATTATCGTTTTACTATACGCCACGCGATACAGGCGGTTCAAACTCACTGATATAAAGACACAAAAACGTTCCTCCTAGTGACAGGCGAAGTGTGAAAGGAGACTCGAGTAAAACCCGTGGTCGCAGTTTTAATGAATATATTTATACAGGGCAGTACAACTCACGGCGGAAAACGCATAATGACTTCCGTTGGCCGAACGAAAAAACAACAAAATAAGTCTCTAGAGGAATCCTAAGCAAGTCGATGCAGCTGATTAGGACGGTATTAATTATACATTTTGAACATTAGTAATTTAAATTGCCAAATACATCTTTTTATTTTCAATGTCGAGGGATCTGGGATCAAAGGATTTTCGCGTCATAATTTAACGTTGAATAAGGATAACTCGAAATGACTTGGACAAAATAGTCCAAATGCTCAGGCACTCTTTATCGATGTATGTAATTCTAGTTTAAGACTATATTGTAAGCAACTTTGAATAAATAACTTTAGTATAACAAAATTATTATGCAAATAATACGCTTTTCATAATAAGGTCATCAATTCGATGAAAAACAAACAATAAATTTAGCATTTCTCACCTATTTCGTATAAACATCAAGAATTGCTTTGAGATACATCTACAGAATTTTAACAATCTTCTAGAATCTTGCTGAATACAAATTACATTTACCGTATATATTGAAATAAATTAGGGTAATACGCACTCTTCATAATAAAGTGTAATCTTTAACCATTTTCTTTAACCTTCCATCAAAGTAGCACGTGGGGAAAGGTACACAAAACGATGACTTTTTTAAACTATCACGTATAAAAAAATCTTTTTTTTTAAATATTAATACATAATATAATATATTAATGTAAACAATACGCATTAAAAATTTAGTTATCTACAAAAATATCTTTATATGATTACGTAATTCCATTTAAAATGTATTATTTGCCGAGTAGACAACTCGTGCGGAATTTAAAGAAGATCCGGTTATAATATTAATTTTATTTAAATACCTACAGTTACGACTCCTTATAACCAAGTCTAAACTAAAGTTTCTAGTACTTTTGTGTATATTTCTAGTAAATATTAAATATTTTACTTTTTAAAACAGCAGACTTGTCCAATCCACAGTACCAACTGTCCGAGCCAGGCACACTAAATACAATTTAAAGGAACCAAATGAAAAGTCTCTTTGAGTTTAGTTATGCGGAACATAGTAAGACGATGTTTTGTGATACCGCCGCCAATGGACACCCAGAGTGCTCGCTAATGCGTTGCTGGCCTTTTAAGAATGGGTATGTTATTTTCTCGTCGAATTAGTTCGTAAATCTATCTAAAAGGAAACTTAAAACCGCTCAGTTGTGGAACGACCGACGTCGAAGTGGAATTGGAATTTCTTATTCTGCCTCGACGGCCGATGATAAAACTATTAAAGATCAGTTAATAAGCCCTACATATCTACACTATATGTAGCACGATTAGTCCAAAATTAGTCCTTAAATAATATGTGCCGCTTCCTTTAATTTTTATGGAAATCTTTTAATGAAACATTTTCAAGTCATATGTATAACGTTGACTATCACCAAGACGGTTGAT
Source organism: Pieris napi (assembly GCF_905475465.1). NCBI lineage: Eukaryota > Metazoa > Arthropoda > Insecta > Lepidoptera > Pieridae > Pieris > Pieris napi. Next base: position 9,717,176 of record NC_062245.1, read on the forward strand.
ATTCAATCATCCGGAGGTGGCTCACTCCGCTGCCTCTGAGAACCAAAACGTGTCCTGGCCTTCGAAACGAAATAGTTCTAGCACTCCCTGTTTCTCTCCTCCCAATTGCAGGCTTTCAGCTGCAGCAATCTTTTTCTTAAATGTATAATATTTTTTTTTTTTTTATAGAACGGGGGGCAAACGGGCAGGTGGCTCACCTGATGTTAAGTGATACCGCCGCCCATGGACACTCTCAATGCCAGAGGGCTCGCGAGTGCGTTGCCGGCCTTTCAAGAATAGGTAAATATAGATAAAAACTAAATATATTAAGTTAAAAATCGACGTAACTACACTCATGAGACGGTCACACTCGAAGACTTCGTCATGGGACGTGAAGCTCACATCAAAATCAAAGTAAAAAGGAAATGTAATTAATATTATTTATTATATATCCTTCGTGGGAATCATGAGCAAATAGAACAATTAATAAACTTAATAGCTTTGAACCTTATAACGTAATTCAAGGCAGCTTAAACCTATAAAATTAGATCAGGAGTTATTACTACTTTAAAGAAATAAAGACCATTAGATATTATTAAAACTATAAGAATATACTGGACAGTAAGAGTAAGAGTAACACATCCAGACCCATATTAAGTAAATGACCTTGTGTTTGAAAGACGTAATTTTGGTCTTAAGTGTCACCCGATGTCACGAGAGAGGATGTTGAGGGGAGGAAAGCGGGGGGATACACGATATCCCTTTTACGCGGACCAATTAACGGTCACCGACGGACCGGATGTGTGTACACATATGCATTAGCACCTCCACCCTTTTAATCTTTTTATGTGCACGAAATCAGCTTGGGAACTGCGCCCACGGTAAAGAAATTACTTATAAAAAAATACATAAAAGAACTACATTGTTCTATACAACTTACCAAGTGTATAATTTCAATTTTGCATGCTGTCCATCTCATTTCGGACATAGACACAAAATATACAATTCGAGTAATAAAAATATTAATGCATGGGAAGATGTGCACGTATTTCCTGTTTTCTTCTGACGACTGAATTTAAATTGTTTTAAAATTGCTTAACACAAAGCATCACATAAAATCCTTGGCTTTATTAGCCTATACCTCAGCTCATTGACAACACATTCATGCACAATGTATTCAACATGCGTATAACTCTTCTTAAAGGACGCGCATAATGGGGTCTCTTATCACTTATGGCATGGACCGAAGGCCGTACTCTATGGAACCGACACCACCAGGTATATAGATTGATTCAATGCATTGTATTTTAAATGAAGGAGTTGAAATCAAAATAACGTAAGTCAAAATAAGTTGAGCAATTTGTTTGTTTTGTATCATTGTTTTGCACTGGCTTGGTTATAATGTATGTAAATGTTGCGTGAACACGAAGTAGCTTTGGTAAGTAAATTTTAAATTATTTCGACATCCTGGTCGATAGAAAAACTATAAACTTTTTTTAAACTATGTATAACACAATAAATAAATACAGTATTACTAACTCACTGCCTCTTTAGTTTTGCACTAGGGATATAAGTTAAATTATTTTCATGCAGAATTGTTATTCCTTCCTTTTTATAGCTGGTAAATAAATCGAATCACGAATAATAAAGTCGCGGAGATCAACAAGTCCACGCCATATATCTATGCTATAAAAATTGTAGTTTATTTTAACTTCCTACAAACCGGAAACGCAAGCCCGTGCCAACAATTACAGTACGGTATGGCGAGCGTATGTCACTTCCGTTTTCGCCTGAGTGCATTCCACCCCAGTTTTAAGGGCTGTTCCGGAAGGGATGGATTTTGAAGTCAACGGATTTCTTGTTCCGATTTTAACTTCCGGCTAATTGTTACTAGATTTTTTATTCCTTATGGCCAGGTAATCTCTTGTTTAAGTTTCTAATCAGTTATTGGTTTAAGTAATCTTTATGACCAGTTCACACGATGGTTAGCTATTGTACAATAAACGGTGTGAATTTTCTTTGTAGTCGCTACGGATAGTTGACATCTGCAGATAAGTTTTTATACCACACACCTGGTAGCGATCCATATCTATATAAAAAGCAATAAGAAAAACATAAACATATCAAAATATGTAATAAAAATTATATTAAATTAACCACGGATAATTTTAACATACATTAATGAGTCTCCCAACATATGGTATCTTATTTCAAAACGCAATTAACAACCAATAATACACTAATATTATACGAAAAAAATTGTATTTTTGTAAGTTTTATAGAAATGCTAAAATTATATACACCAGTGTTTCCCGACGTGGGGCCCGTGCCCCACAGGGAAGCAATATGATTTTTAAGGCAAATTTTAATTAGAGTGAAAATTATTGGTAATTTGAATTTCAGTTTTATATTTGTTTTGAACATTTACTGTGTTTCGTTAAGAAAAAAGAAAACTATACCTTTAATAAAACAAATCACCACCACTAAGCCGGACAGGGCTATAAAAATATTAAGACATAATTTCCTCAGGTGCATGACGTAGGTGCAAGGATTCAGGATCGTAATTCGTAGCCATTACTTCGAGCGTATAAACTCCGAACATAATTTATCGTTTCCTCTCAGTGTTTTTCACCCGGCAACAATGCTTTCAAGCTAATGCTTTTACGAGGTGTCGAGGACTAATTTGCTTTAACGATCTCTTCGATGGAAGACGGTAAGTATCAGTTTTACCTATATCTTCTATACATTTCACTTGCAAAGATAGTGTCTAGGTCCCTTATGGCCCCTTATTACTTTGATTATCCAAATATTTATGTAGGTATGTAGTTTATGGATGAGACCGGATGAAATTTGTGTGTATGGAATTGAAATTATATATTTACATTAAATTCCACTATGTAGTGTTAACATATTTAAGAAATAAATAATTCCCAAATTACCTACATAATTTCAGAAATCGTTAAGAAACGGTAAAGTGTATTAAAAGTGGTGATAAAATTAATCAAATAGAACATCACACAAAAATCATTGTTAGCATAAATTTAATTAAAATCGGGGCAAGATAAAATATATGGTAATTAGGGACTTGGTTTTCAGATACTTAAAAACTCATTAAACACCTCAAGATTTGCACAAAATCGCGTCGTTAAATAAACATTTTAATTACTCAAATTGTTTCGAATTGGTAGTTAACCTCAAAACAATTTAATAAGAATGTTATAGCTTCCTGTATCATACTAAAATAAAAGTAATTGCGGTAAACGACCATGCGATATAAATAATTATATTATTAACACCGTAAATTCTGATATGTAAATAATGGTAATGGATTTTGTTTATATACTAGAAAGAGGCTATATTTTTAAATCACTTGGCGAGCTTTAAATAATAAAAAATATATTTATGGAAATTTATCTTTAATGCTTTGAGAGTATTCTAGGATATCATTCGAACTACTATGTTCCAACTACTACCTAACCTAAAATATTTAAAATCTTTAATTACTCTTCCGTCGCTTTGCGAACATATACTGTATTGTAAAAAGCTTAAAGGTTATAATACGCCTGACGCCATTGAAAGTAATAACGATACTTGCTAATACAAGTCACTCTAATCATATGAGATGATAATTTTTCATATCCCAAGAACTGGTTCCGGTGATCTAGTGAACTGATTTCCTGATTTCGATAGAAACCCGGATACATTAAGGTTCTTTAATGTTTATTGAAATAAACATAGAAAACTCATTAATATAAATGATTTTTAATGACATTCATAGATAGTAAAAGTAAACAGAGATAGTAAATATCTTCCAAGAAAAGAAAATACCAAAGTAAAGTATTACGTTTATTTTATTGAAATTTGTTTAAAATTTGCGAAGTTACAAAGCAACGACAAATTCGACACTTTATCGATAAAAAAGGCAAAAGCATTATTTGGACGGAAGTCGTGGCACAAAACTGATTTCATTATCGCAAAAATTCACCAAAGCCTTTAAAAGTCTCTTTAAATTAGTTACTGGAGACAATCTTAACAGCGGGGAGATATCCGTTTGAAATGTTTCAAGAAATAATTTATAATAAGTATATTCTGACAATTTATGGTCATAGTTTCGATTCGAACGACAAATCTTTTTAGTAACAAATTTATTCGTTTCTTATTCTAACATAATAAAAATGATACCCATTTTATATTCATATAAATTTATAGAAATATAAAAATAGCAACTAGCTATCGTTATCAAAAATTTCGGGGCATACATTTTAGACAAAAGGACTTTTCAGAAACCTTTAATGGTATATGGGTTTACTCTGTACTCTCTAGACACTAAAAGAGCTAAACAATAAAACCCCACTAAAACAACCTCGAGTGCTTTCCGCACTGCCGTGAAAGCCTTCAAGGGAGCTTTCGCATTCTAGTGTTGGCTTATTGCCATATCGTAGTAAGAATATCTCTAAAACACGTTTATCTAATAAATCAATAGTTGTACTTCTGTTACAGTTTGAAGGAGTACTCGACAATCAGATAAAACTTCTTTAACCGATGGCAATGCGTTGTTTTTACATTATATACTTAACCTTAAACGAACTAAGCTCTATATCTCATTTTATGTACTAAAAATGTCTACTTATAAGTGCAACACAAAGGCTGTCATTATATTATGTATTTAATGGTACATAATGTGGGAGCGAGGCTTTAAAGAAACTCCGTGAGAACACTCATACAATAGTAAAAGTAACAGTACTGCAACATCTACATTGAACTCATAAGAAAGTTGTAATTAACAATGATTATAAGACAAACAAACCGTTACCTACTTCTTGTTACAATTAAACCTTTTTCTCTACTAATTTAAGTCTTATATGCTTTTTGATAAACTTCACTTGAAAATGGTATTTTAATACTCAATAATTTCAGAGCTAAGGCAAAGAAGGCATCTAAGAAGATATGGCATTACTTTGTCTATATTTGATAACTTCCAAACGCTATTGCTTACGCCACTTAATTAAAAACAAAATGTATAAACTGAAATTGTAAGTACATAGTAATTAGACGCGCCAATTGATACTACAATCAATCTACTGATATTAGCGGAAAAATAAATATTTTATCTTTATTAGTTAAAAGATCATTATGCTCTCACGCTAAGGATAATATTATCATATAATCGTGTTTACATAATGAATGTTAAAGGGCACCGGATGTTATACAATCGAAATAATTATTAATACCAATTTATAGATTCGTAGATAACTATAGAATACTTAAAAACTAAAGCAAAAATTATCTTGGTCAGTTATCGTTGTTAATAGATTATAATTGCATACATGATATGCACAAAACTGAGATTAAAATTAAAAAAATAAAATAAAGACAGAAACTTATCTACTATATAAAAATAAGTCGGGTTTTCCTTCCTGACGCTATAACTCCAGAACGCACGAACCGATTTCCACGGTTTTGCATTCGTTGGAAAGGTCTCGGGCTCCGTGAGGTTTATAGCAAAGAAAATTCAGGAAAAATTTCAACAGAAAAGCGGGATCACCAAACGAAATGTTACATAAAACAAATCCATCTGGTGGCGAAACGGAGTTCGCCGAGTTTGCTAGTTAGCTATAAATTATATTTATTCAAGAAAAAAATATACACAATATTTATAAGAATTATAAAACGTATTTCAAGCATCTAAAACAAGGCCCCGAATCAATTTTGATGTAATTAAATACATATATAAAAGCTCTAAAGAGGAAGGGCTTTTCGAAGTATTTTGAAACTCATTAGGTATATAAGTAATGGACTCATTGTATTTCTATGACCACAATTACCTTTCCATTTGTCGTGTACAGGAACTTGTAAGGAATAACCATTAACATTATCTAAGGAATACAGTAATAAAATAAACTCGTTAGTCTCAAATCAAAGCTTTTGTATAAACTTGTAATGCTTCCTACATTTTCATGCCTAAACCGATTCACAAAATGCATTTTGAATAAACCGATCAGGCCTAGGAATAAATTTAGATATAAAGTTATTATAAAAGTTAAAGCAACACCGAAGAAACCCTTAATAATTAGATTTCTACATACCCGATACAAATTACATAATGACCGCCCCCCCACGTGATCATTTCATAAGAAACTTATATGATAATCAAGTCCAGGCATAAGGGCGTATGGTAAGTAATGAGATGGAGTGCTCGAGTGAGGCGTGTCAATTTAATATCCGCCGGTGGGCTGATGATGGATGGCACTTTTATTAACCCAGCCGGACGTGCGTCGGTTTACGACGTAAGCTGGTCAATTCTTAAGAAATCCGAGTACTACTTGAACGTACGCGCATATTTAAGAGTAAATGGATACTTGTAAGTTGACAATACGAATTGAAATCCTTCTTAATAAATCCTTTTGAGCGTAGACGATTGAAAATAAGATTACTTGATAACTAACCAAAAAAGGCCGGCAACGCACTCGCGAGCCCTCTAATATTGAGATTTTCCGTGAGCGGCGGTATTACTTAACATCAGGTGAGCCTTCTGCCCGTTTGCCCCCTGTTCTATAAAAAAAACTAAAGAGCTGTTTTTAATAGGCCGATGACAGCTTAGCCGAAAACTTAGTGCATGGAAAATAGGTTTTCAACCTAATCACATTTAAAGATAGCCAAGGCAAGGAATTGAACAAAACGTTCATCTACTTTTATAGTGTAATTTTTGAGCTGTTGTATTTCAACTAGATAAAGTGATATATGATATATGTACATATACATATGGATAGCGATTCAAGTATTCGGTAAAACACTTTCAAAATTTTTAATTAGGCATGGCGTTATCGATCTCACTAACAATGGTGTTCTCACTAGACAGCCTCCAACGATTTCTTTATAAATGTCGCAAAAACCCTGCAGGTATCGTGGCGCCTTTTAAACGATGTATTGTATTGAGGCGCTTGGACAGACTTTTTTCCCTCACCTTAATCAATTTAGGTAGAGCCATGAGCAAATACACGAGTGAAAATCAGCACTGGCGCTTTATTATCTCTTATATTAATTGGATTTTATCAATGCAATGTTTGGTTTGTACATAATATTAATTGTAAGCATAATATATGTAATTTGTCTATGAAATACTAATATAATGTAACGGGTAAACTTCTGTGCGAATAAGCAATCCGTTTATGCCTACTATGCGTAAACGATAGGTCGTCAGTTAATGTTAAAAAAATATAGAACAAATCATTTTTGTTCCATAACAATATACCAAAATTAACGCTTCTCTAAGGTTTTCCAGAATGAAATAATTGTAGTTAGGAGGACCCTTAACACACAAACACACTGGTGAAGAAGCAGTTTAATGCCAATGCTATCACTGAACAGGCCAAATTTCGTGAAAGTATAAGATTACTACCTACATATACACCTACCGCAGTTATCCTAATGAAATGTGCCTGATATCCAAGATGGTGTAGCATATTACATGTTACATTTATACCATATTAAATATTAGAACGTGGGCACCCCACCCACATTACAACCCACCGATGTATTTTTCAATGAGCCTAGCCTACGTGTCGATAGAATAGGCTATATATCTAGGTAGAATAGACCTCCTCATAGTGAGAAAATTCGCTTTTAATTACATACCGTAAACGGATATTGCTTTCCTGCCGAGCCGTCTGCAGCCGTGGTCCACACACTGCGATCACAGTAAAACCTTTGCGGCAAAAATCCTCAATTGACAGACAAAAAAACACAAATTCGCGCGATTTCGAATTTCGATACGTCAAATTCGAAATAGGAACATGCGCTCGCGTGTCTGCGCGGTTCTCCACGACTGATCGTGAATGCCGAGGCACGCGCGCGCCGGTGCCTTCATTCACAAATCGAATGGCGGGGAGCGGGGAAGCGGCCCATTCATGAGTCTACCGAGGCGTGGTGATCTGCGCCTCTTTCAACATAAATCGTGTACTGCGAAAAAGCGCAAAACGATTTAATTAACTGTTAACTAACCATTGAGAGGGATCTTATGTTTTATAATTGAACTATTCATTGTCAACTTTGAATTATTAACCTGTTTCTGAGGGCCCGGAAACATTAGAAGTCTTTACTGATATAAATTGACAGTAGATAATAGTTGTTTCTGAAAAATAATGTCAAATAGGCAGTAGGTAATTTAACAAGGGTCTGTTAACGTTTCCTGTTGACCGTTTGTAATGCGAGTTCGTGACACGAATTCAATTGTACGATCGGCGAAAGTACGGTGAAACTGAACTCTGAATATGCAAATATATTTTTTTGTTTTTTTAAGACTGACACAACAAAACAAAAATCATACAAAGCAGTTCAGCAAGACCGCGTCATTCCTACTAATAGTAAAGGACAGTTTCGTTCTCCAATTTCATACAAGTCAACGTCTAATTGTATGTATCAAGTACACCTCTGATAAAAATATAAGTTAAACGTGGTTCCAACGTTATTCACGACGGTTAAAATCCACTTAATTCGCAAGAGAAAATTACGCCAACTAGAGCTGGCCACTTGATTATGTAAGTGACAATCGCACGTGCCCTTACCACTTTCCTTTGTTTAAGAAACAGGAAGCCCATGATAAAATCTGGTTCAATAATATATATTTTATTAGCAATATATTAACACAACTAGCGGTTACTCGCCATTTCGTTTACGGGGAATATAGCAGTAACTTTATAGATGATTAACGGCTACATTTATATGGGACCAAGTATATTATTTAAAAAAATAACCTAGATGAAATTAGATTTGACGGGACTGCTTTGTATTAAGCCAATATAGTAAGATTTCTATGTTTAAGAAAATAAATATAACATTTGTGTTTGAACTATCACAGAGTATAAAATCGGTTAAGCTGTTTTTGTTGTATCCGTAATCAACACACAAATTATTTTAATATTACACTAATAAATTAACTCTAATGTTAAAGTAGGTTAAAGCTGATTGTAGGTATAGTACATATAAACAAGTAACAAAAAACGTTTCATTTATAATGATTCACACAATACTAAATCTCCATATAAGATTATCAAAATATTTCGTTTAATATATATAAGATTATCAAAATCTTTCGTCTTTTAAAGGAAGATTATACCGCGTTTATCAAATGATATAAAAATACTTATATAGGTATTTTAAATATCCAATAAAAGTTTTAATTATAAGTAAAGAAATCCATTTATTCTTTGTTACAATCTTTCCCTTATGAGAATTATGGCAGATAATGAAAAACACAAAGTGTAAACCATCACCGCCAAAAATATTTCAGTTTATAGCACATAATTGCAACTTACGGCACCTTTATATTTGTTATATCTGAATCATCAACATTAAGACTGCCGTTTAAAAATCATGCTCGCCTTTATTATTTTCGGTATCGGCGCATCTGAGTCACAAGTATATTACGGTTAATGTACGTGTTAAGTAATAAAAGCAGTAATCAATTTGCAGGATAGCATGCGCGGGCACAATAATTAAGCAACGTGGGCGTTGATTGCACTTTCGTGAAATATTAAAACCTCATTGACTTCGATACAAAAATGAAATTACCCCAAGAGAAATGATACGTTATTTTGTTCGGTATATTTGAATTTAATTTAAGGTTTTTAATTAAATGAAAAAGACAACGAGATAATTTATTAAGAAAAATATTTTACAGATCTCACGACTTATATGATATTAAACTAAGGATAAGATTCAAAGTCGAGTAGGTCTTAAGCGGGCCATAGACGGACCGCATGTTGCTGTCAGGACCGACTGCAATATGCGGTCGCCGCACGGCGATCTGCAGTTTCCATACTAAATTCATATTGGTATTACACGGACCGCTCGAGCAGTTTCTGAGCAAACCGCATATTGCAGTCGGTCTTGACTGCAATATGCGGTCCGTCTATGGCCCGCTTTAGTCTCGACTCTGCATTTTACCCTTGACTAATTTATCTTAATAACCATAGGCGAAACCGTTACAAATATAACAGAAGCAATACACTAATGTAACTGTATAATTACCTCAGGTATTATTATCTAAGGGGTGGACATTCGCTTCCCGTGGCCAATTAAAGCGCCGGACTAGGCCGACATATACAGTTATAAACGAGTACCCTTACTGAGATGAGGAAAGAGCAAAAAGCCTTTTAATGAACTAAATAAATCTCGTTGAGCTACGTAATATATGATTAGATATTGATTTAGACTTCATACATCGAGAAATCAATTAGTAAAATTTTGCTTTCTTATTCACAATTAAATTTTGTTTCTGATATTTAAAAATCTGACCGTTATTATCACTAAAATACATTACAATTGACTTCGCGATCGTAAGTGTAAGAAAATTAGATATAAAATATTTCTTGCTTGAAAATTTAATTTTTCAAAGTTATATCTGCAAAGTCACTGCAATACTGACGAAAGTTATGGCTATGATGGAAATAATGTAAAGGTCACCCGTGCCAATTGCTAAGCTAACGATTTTCTCATTTTTCATTTTGTAACATGTTGTATGTGGTATGATCCCACAGGGCGCGATGCTTTACCGTAACATCGTAATACTTCTCAACATTTTAAGAATAGATATTACAACTAAAACTTACCTTTGAGACAAAGAGCAACATAGTCCTTATCAGTAGCAGTACCTTCCAGCAAGTTCCACGATACGCGGAATTGAGATCCCTCCTCAGTCCAGGATAAAGTTCCTTTTTTGGCACCAATGTCATTCTGACAATCTATGGCACCTAAGCTATTGGCACATGGTTCATTTTCTGGCACTACAGTAAATTTATCAGTCTCACTTTCATTGGTTATTTCACTTGTAACACACTTTACGTCATGTTCTTCGGACATGACTTAATAACACTTTGATATCATTTTTCGGTTTTCAATAAGCTGTATAAATTTAATAAAAACGAAGTAAGCAAATTAAATGAATAAGCCACTTAAGAAGACAAGACGGTTAAACTAGCTGAATTAAGAAACAAATGTTAAGTGTGAGATGTTTAAGATATTGCTTCATACTAAGAAGGCTGTATGAAGAAGGGGGTGGTATGGGGGAGCGTCGCGACGCCGTGACGCCAGCCTGGTTGGCGCCGACTATAATGCAGTGTATTTAATACAAAAATTGTTAATAAAATCTTCTTCTTTGACATTTAATAACTATGTTAGATATTGAAATGTTCAAAAGCTAACAAAACTAATAACCTTTGTTTTTGTTAGCCCATTTAGTCCATCTACCAAGCAATCCTTACACTAAATTCAATACGCTAGGCATCAATAAATTACACTTAATAAAATACTGTTTACCAATGTCGTCTTTGATACTATTTCTTAATTTGGCAATAAAGTTTATATAATTAAAATAGTCAAAGCTAGCATAGCAAGCATTGAATTAGATAATATGAATATGTTTATATGTTTATACGCGAAATAGAACTAATTTGAGTGTACAACCAACCAGGCTCCGAAAGATAAACCACTCCTTATATGGAAATTGTATTCATTTTTACAACAAACTCTCAGATGAAATTAGAGAACTATCACTAAATAAATTCAAAGCCCTCGTTAAACGAAAATTAATCAATAAAGCTTTTTATAAATTTGAGTAAAAGTTAAATGATACTAATCTTTGGGATTGATTTGCTCCAGTTCAAACAAATTGAATGACTTAATACTTGGCGATTAAAAAGAGTGGCAGAAAGTTTCTTGCCAGTTCTTCTTACCCACTCTACACCCTTGACTTGTGAACTGGTAGTAAATGTAAATTTACAATTATTTTAACTTCTTTCTGCCAATTCATAAGTGTACTTGTTTACCTATATGAATAAAGATATTTTGAGTTTGAGTTTGATTTGGTATGACTAGGTCCAAAATGTGGCACTAGTTTTATGGTATTTATTTGAACACTTAGAATAAATACCAGTTTATTGTCTCAATTAAAATTTTAAATTTGCTCATAAGTATGTATAAAAATTAACTATAAAGACGTTTTCAAAACTTTACTAATTTGAACACTAATAAGTACTGCTGTAAAAAGTATAAAGAGCTTTTATTAGTTAAATTTCAACTGCAAATAAGTAGTGGTAGCATAATTCGAAACAATGATTTGAGTTAAATGGCTGGTGGATAAAATTACTGGTTCATTGAATTAGATATGAATAAGTTTTTATTACATCTAATATAACTTTTATGTTATGATTATAGATTTTATAGTGCGTGATCAATAACTTGAACATGAACACTAAAAATAAACATACCGTCACAAAAAGCTTCACAAAAATTACTGGTTAATTCACTGATACAACACAACTTACTTGTACGAATTAGATAAAATCATATAAATAAGTCGAAATTTTACTAAATATAAACAAAATTAAATTATAATTTTTTTGGTATCATTGTTTTGCTCTGGTTTCGCAGTTCGCACGGAGTACTAATTTCGATTTGTAGGTGTCATCTGTCAAGTGACAACTTCATCGATAGTTCTGTCAAATTTTTAGGGTTGCTCGATTCTTTGGTAACCATATTAGGCATAAGACCCAAACCTATGAATTTTTTATTGAATATTCGACACCGCGGTCTTGCAGCTGATATCGTTCTATAAAAAGAGAATAAAAATTTAAATGTACAAAATAATTCATAAACCGTACATGAGTAGAGTACAAGACAGACTACCCTAAGCTATGCGGTAACTGGTAACCTCAAGGCAGATCATATACTTTATTCTGGCCTAAATGTCTAGATACCAGGCCATAAACTGAAAAAAAAAAAACTTTATGCCACTTACTCTAGCTTCTATGGTTTAAAAAAATATATTTGATGTTTATACTTTAAAATCGTAAATAGTAATTGAGAATCGGATAAATTATTTTAAGCCTTATGGGAAAAGTTTATAGATAATTAAATTACTGCTATTGATTACAAATTTGTTTTAAATCAAACAGTGAATACATCAACTATTATGACTTCCACAATTTCGGATTCAGACTTGGAGTCTAATGTTAGTGGTTTTATACGCTACAATGATAAAAATTTCAAATATCTTTATATATCAATGATTGAGGTATGTTTGAGCGTCTAGTTTTAGGATCATATACTTAAGACTAAGTAAAATAATGTTTTATATTAATGTTAATGTCGATAATAGATTCCATATATTTCACATATTGCATAAAACGAATCTTGAGTACATAACGCTCTAGAGGTTTAAGAAGGTCCTGTAAAAACGACAAGTCATCTCCAAATTGTAAGGTGGTATAATATACCTAAAAGCTAACTCCTAAATTCTAGTAAGACTTAATCCCATTAAACATTTGTTGTACATAAAAAAAATAATGCTTCATTCAAATATGATTTAAATAAATTCACAGAATATGGAACTTATAAACCAAGATCTGCTGCAAATAGAGAAGAATATGAAGAACATTGTTAAGCAAGCTGGGCCACTGGAGAGTCAGCTAAATGTATTGTTACAGTCGCTACCAAGACCTGATGTGCCTTTGTCCATGGAAACAGATTGATACATTGGAATATGAATATAGTACATTACTATCTAATATGTAAACCTAATGGTTCTGGAGATTAAAAATTTCATATAATTTGTCTTATATAATGTTCTGTTATTGATTAAATTGAAGTATGTATATGTTTTTAATGATAATGTGTCTTACATGTGTCACACTGGCAATTAAATAAAGATGTACTAGATATTAAGCTTATTAATTAATATATGAAAATGCTTTTTCTCATAATGTGATGCCTTGTTGGCCATGGTAATTGTTGGTTTAGTAAAATTTTAAAAGTACATTTGTTCATGAATGCACATTCATTATATATTGTTTTTTGTAAAATATTCATATTATTTGTTTAATTTTATTGTTTCTATGTAGACATTTTTTTTCATCATAATAAAATATGGAAATTGACTGAATTTAATTCAATTTTTTTTAATCCAATGTACAGTTCTAACCCTTAGTTCGTGAAGACTTCCATATGATTAAAACATTGATTGGGTTATGCGCTAAATCTTACCATTTATGTATCCTGTATGATGTAGACTAAAAATAAGAATATGTATTGTTTGCTGACAACATAACATTGCTTACATAATTATTGGCATAATTAAACCACAGATTTAAATAGTTGCTGGTTGCAATTACTATTCTATGTATACAGTATAAGTACCCTAGTCACATCTTGTCATTATATTTTTTATATTAAATCGTGATTTATTTACTATACAGAAAAAAAAAATGGCTACAATTAGTACAAGAGCGAAATCACCACTCCGCTCTGATGCAATTCTTAAAGCTCTCCAGCGAGGGCCAGTTTATGACACAGGAGTTCTTTTAGGTACTATTTAAGAAAACGTCTCTTCGTATTACGACAGTATTTGCGTAGCTTGGATAATTTTTGAAAAAATTTATCTACCTAATACTCCGCATCTAAAAAATAATAAAACATAATTTAATTTTAGGTAACTGGGTAGAGGATAGAATAGAATGTCCCAAACGCGGAACATTTTATTTTCCACCTAAAGAAGAGATTGATTACGAACAACTAAAGCCCGAATCACGACAACCCGATTTTCGTCTGAATAAACTAAACAGCTTACAGGTTTCATGAGCTCTTCTTTTTCGTTTATAACCGCCGTCAAAAAGATATATTTCATGCATTGGTATCTATTATTTTTTATTCATGGACATGGATATGAAAGGCTCATACCTACGTATTTCTTAGAGAGAGAGATTTAATTTAGTAGCAGCATATATTTGTAGAGCAGTGTTGGCCTAATGGCGTCAGCGTGCGACTCTCATACCTGAGGTCGTAGGTTCGATCCCTGGCTGTGCACCAATGGACTTTCTTTCTATGTGCGCATTTAACATTTGCTCGAACGGTGAAGGAAAACATCGTGAGGAAACCGACATGTCTTAGACCCAAAAACGACGGCGTGTGTCAGGCACTGGAAGCTGATCACCTACTTGAGTAATAGATTAAAAATGATCATGAAACAGATTCAGACATCTGAGGCCAATACCTAAAGAGGTTGTAGCGCCACTGATTTATTTATTTATATATTTGTAGATAAAGGTGTCTTTTCTTGTAACGCTAAAGCATAAATTGAATTTAGTAAACAAATCATCTATCATCATCAATCATCATCAATCATCATTAAGAAATCATATTACTCTGATCTACACTAATAACAAATATAATATTTGAAGAAAGATTTCCTTCTTTGTTTGTTGATGAACTGCTAAACAAATTTTAAAAAGATTACGAGTAACATAAGCTTAGAACATCATGCTACAGTCAAAATATAACAAAAACGTATTTTCTTTTAAGAACTTTCCAATTTTGATTGAACGCGTTATCTTGAAATCGATAGAGAGAACTATGGATTAATTGAGAAAATATGTTTGTGCTAGATATTCCATGTATTCTTGAAGGATTTATTACCAAATTAATTCAGGCGTAACTACAGGGTGGCAGGTTGTAGACGTTAACGGTTAACAACGTATAGGTAATATGGGTTATACGTTGTTAACCGTTAACATCAAACAGATTTACGCCTTCAATATGTACAGAATTCGATTCTCAGGAATACATCATCAAATTTTAACAGCTTTATAGTTTAATCAACATTTAACAGTTGTAGATCTTCACCTTGAGGGTTAATAAGAATTACGCTTTACAGGGCAACGTCCATTCAATAATTCGACACGACAGTCACGATTCGTGCGGCAACTACGCAACCACAACGGACTTGGTATACAACCATCTACCAAAGCCTTTGTGTGGACCACAACAGCGTTATTACAAACGTAGTGCTCATCAATTCTATCCTCAACCGGATTTATTTAAATGTTTTGTAAGTGGTAGATTGAAACGCGACTAACAATATTTACTTGATGCACATGTAAGTAATAGTCGTTTAGTTGTCTTGTTTGTAATTAAAAACAAATTCCTATTCAGGGAAATGCAACTGAATGGGGTCTAAGAAAATATCTACAACATGAATGGAAATGTACCGATGTGTCTGATTACGCTTCCACGTTTTATGAGGACACTTATGTAGCCCCACAACCCCATCAATATCTCCAGCGGTGCGAAAGGAGGGCACGCAATTCGTTAGTTATATTTGAAATCGTTTGTCTAAGAAATTAGTTTTAGCAGTATAAGTTGCAATCATGATAAACTATTAAGTAAACTTAAGGGTTTTTACACACAATATTATTATTCAGTAGTATGAGGAAAATATTATCTCACATTGTCTCTCAAACTTTTTTTAAATTGTACTTAGGGTTTATGCTTAACATACTGGATTTATATTACAAAATAAAACACAGATTGATATATTTCATTTTATTCCAGGAGCTTTACAAAAGGTTTCCGTTTCAAGATGACAAAACCCAAAAACGAAACAAAAAAGAAATGATAACATCAAGAATCATTAACTTCATTATCAGCAAAATTACTAGTCTTTACATATCACATTTTGTTTAAAACACTCCGTGCACATGATTAACAACAGCTTTTGTATTACGTCTTAAATTTTGTAATAATTACGTATAAATTGTACGTATAGAAAAAAAATATGAAAATAAAACTTATTCGACATAAGTATCACAAAATCTACACTTTCATATTGAACTTTTCCGTCAGAAATCCACTTAAGCAGAAAGTCTTTAATAAAGCTCGTCGTCAGAAAACCATGTACATCGAAAAAATAAGGACAGTGACGTCCATATAAAAATTGTAACAATTGAATAATTCTTAATGTTTTCATAGCATCGCCCGGCACCACACGAGATCAGCAAATTATTACTTACGCCTACTTATAATACACAACCACTTACATACTAATGAATGTGATAACTTAACATTTCTTAATTATAATGGCAGTCAATGGAACTTTAGTACAAAAAACATCGTTCAAAGAATAAAAGATAAAATTAGTCGAAAGTTAGTAAAGACTAGCTGTTGAGCATTAGTTAGATGTGAACGAATCTATTTGAGGCAGCTTTATAAGGCCGGACCTGCCGGGAATTTTAAAATTGTGCTCGGAATTGAAATTATTCGAGAAACTCTGAGGGAATCTCGGCTGAGGTATTTTTACGTGGTTGTTATATTGCATTTGGGGGAAGACGGGTGTCGATAATGGGGCAAAGGTCTGCGAGCTCTGATAGTTCATATTGCAGTTCTGAAATCTGTCTAATAGATTAGAAGATCTATCGGGTTCGCCGCATACGGATTCCTCTCGCGAAGGAGGTTGAGAAAAAACATTTCTCTGGGTCATACTCGAAGTTTGCGACTCGAAGCCAGAACTTTGGCTGGAGGAGCGACTGCCATTTATGTTAAACAAAGACCGTTCTCCGTCAGAACCCCAATAACCACCAGCCACCCACGAGGTACCTAATTTACTGGGCGATATTAAAGGTCGACCGCGATTAATCGGCATAGGAGTCGCGAAATTTGGCGACGCTGTAAACTTTCTTAAAGCAAACACGGGATTTGTTTTCGCGGATTTCTTTTTGGGACTGCTTATACACAAGGAACTTATACTTTCGTCGAGATCGGAATCGGACTCGTCTTTGACTAATTTCTGATATTTATTAAATTCAGGCTTCACGAATACTGTCTTGGAAAATGGTGATGGGCTATTGGTTGTCATTGAATTAATAGTGAATGTGGAATTGTGCATTGGCTTACTCCATAAGCTGTCATTACGGGGAGTAAATGATCTGCCACTTTTGATGCTACTGTTTAAAGGGCTTAGAGTTTCATTTGAAGAGCTAGTAAAATTGTGCAAACCAAATTTACTAAGGGAGACATCATCGTCTGTGTCAAAGGAAATATCTTGATCTTGTTGCATTTGGATTGATCCAATCATTGATTTCTTGGTTTTCTTTGGCGTTGTCTCTGGATCAATTTTAACTTTTGAATTCATACTAATGTAAATAAAAAGTACTGCTACGACTGCAGACAACTGAAAATAATTGTTTTTTTTATTTAATCTTATTGAGATATGAACTAAAAAAATAAGTGTATAAAGAAATGAATTAATGTAATACTTACTTTAATTGAGCTTATTATTAATAAATTTCCAGTCAAATTGTGATATAAAAAGGTAGCTACAAATACTGTCCACAGTAAGTCAATACCAATAGAATATTTTAACTTATTTATGTTCCAAAAGTGTCCAATTATTTGCATGGTACATACAAAGCCACCTAGGGCTTTCTGGATCACTTTGTTATGCCCAGCAATGATAGTTATAAAATCTACATACAGTGTATTGTCAAAATCATAAAAATAGTGCTCTAATTGAGGGAATGTCATCAATGTCTTCATTTTTACTATAGACAAAACTCTTTCTATTAAGTTATGTATAATCGCTTTCACATTGTTAATTGTACTGTATACACTATCATGAACTTTTATGTTTTCGTAAAACTCAACAGTCACCAGTACTATAAGTATCCCAGCAACAGCTTTTGATATATTATTGATAATATGATGGAGTAATTCATTTTGTTTTTCCTTCCGTGTCTTAGATTTTAAAGGTGTGCGATTTTGCAATAATTTTGAACCCAGCATTGATTCTTTCTCTTTGTGCAACTTCATTTGTATGACTTTTTTGCATGGATTACATAATTTGTAAGCTTTTTCTAGTTGTGATCTGAAAATGTATTAGATTTTTATTATTTAAATTATATCTAATAAAAACAATATGTGTTGTGATATTTCTTTTTAATATCAGGTATCAGGAATATAGATACAAGACTAACTGATGTAGTTAACCATTGTTGACAACACAATTTACTAAACTACAACTTGGAAATGTAAAATTTGAATGTAACCAACCAACCAAACTTATAACAATATTGGACTTCTATATAGTTTCAGAATTTATCTTTTTACCAAGGATAATAAGGCAAGATTGTTTCATATCTTATCTCAAAACAAACAATCATAAAATTACATAATACATAAGTTTTAACTACATGATATTGTTAATATAATAATCTTCAATAATCAATTGTATACAACACTACTTACTTGTACATTTCAATTTCATGTTCAAAATTCTTCTCATTCATAGGAACAAAATTAGCAAGCTGTGTAACTTTTAACTGTTGGTTAATATTACACATTTTGCAAAGGCCATTTTTGGGTGGGCTTCTTTTAAAGGCATTTGGTGCTTTAAGTTCATTATTTGCAGGTACAATTGGTTTATTATAATCACCATCCTGAAACATTGTCACAGTCTTACTCTTGCAAAGAATCACTTAAGTAATGATATTATAAACTACACCCCAAACTGTAAGGTTCGTTTAACATTATCATGCCTCGACAAATTTCTACCTGAATGAACAAAAATCTTACCTTCGTAAACCCATTGTATTGTTCGCATTTTGGACACGTCCAACTATTGCGGTTAATGAATTTAACCCAAAAATTACTATTACAAAACCAACAGTTTACTCGCCATCGCAATGTTGACCTAAAATTTTAATTTTCTGTAAAATTAACATTATTTGTGAGGCGGGAAAGACATAAGTATAACCTCTTTAATACTTACCGTAAATTGTAAATTAATTTTAACAATAGTAACGTACATAGCACTGTAGTAACTACAAGAAGCACTGCATCCATTTTATTTAATAACACTATTTTTGGATGATTCAAGTTATATTTTATATTAAATTCATATTGTTTGCACTTAACCTAAAACCTTTTGACACTCACCCACCATTCCTACTTTTACATGGTTCAATGTCATTTGTCGCCACTCACCACAGAAAACTTAGAATATCACGTAGTCAATACGTACAAGCTACAGATGTCAGATATAGCACCAATAGATTTATAGTCGAATTTTTAATTAGACGATATCAACTGACGTTTACGGTGTTGTCAGTTTTTAATGAAATAAAAATAGTGTTGTGACAAAGTAAAAACCCCTGAATTAATGATCGGTGATGGCACTAGTCGCCGCGCCGTGCTTTGTAATAAGACGTCAAAAAACTGATTGTAGTTACATAGTACTTGTACCTAACTTATATCAGAGCACTTTTATACAATTTTATAATAGAAATAATATTATTTTAAAGTTTGAAATGATTAACAATTCACACTCATTGTTCATTCATCTGATTGAACAAGAACTGAACGTATCACTATTACTTTAAATATGGCAACATTATTTTACAAAGTGACATTAGCTACTGTCAGTTGGCTTCGTCTAATTAAAAATACGACTATAGCGACGGGAGCGACAAATACAGATCGACTCTTAATTTCTTTTCATCGTAGTATTCAGGGTAGTTTTCGGGTAGGTTATACACTAGAACATGTAAATACTGGGCCTTTATTTATGCCCGAAGGCGTTTCTTGTCTTGTTTGTAGTTTGTACTCATAGTTATACAAACTACAAACAGTTAATATAGGTCTACCAGAATCTGATGGCAAAAAAAAAATTTAAAAATTAGCGATTTTCATATGGCAACAAAAAAAAAATTTCAGTTGTCAACTGAAATTTCGAGGAATTGTTTTTGTTTTGGCTTCAAATTTCCTTTAAAAAGTGGTGAAAATGTCGAAGAAACCTCTTCGATCGCAAGCAAGAAGTATTGTTTTCAATGTTTATCAAAGAATACTTGATCAACAAGGTGCAGAACATGCACAATCATCGATATTGAGGTATGTGCAAGTGTTGACTGGTTAGTAGGAATGATACGTCTTGATACTTTGGTTTATTGGATTTTCGTGTGTATTATATTATGTAATTATATAAACTTTGGTTTATTTCAGGGGTTTCTAATACTACCATAAGATGAATTGTTGCCGAGGGCAGATCTAACAGAGGCGTATTTAGTACGCCCGGTAAAAAGAGGAAAGGTGGTTTTGATTTAGAATTGAAAAAAAAACTAAATATCAGATAGATGAGATTTTTAAATCACACGGCCACGAAGTCTTGAGGCTCCCACCATATCATTGTACGGTAAACCCCATAGAATTAATCTGGGGAATAATGAAACGGGTAAAAACGTTACTATACCTGCAAGTAACATAAAATTTTTAACAGAGAAGAGATTTAAGAAGCTTACTCTCAAGTAGGGATCGATGAATGGCGAAAATCTTGTGAACGTCTTATAAAAATTGAAAATCAGTTCATAGAACAAGAACAGTTAATTGAGATGCAGGAGGATAGGTTTATCTTAAATACTGCGTCTTCCTCTTCATATGAAGACTTTTTTATGGATGTGCAGTATTTGGAACCATTTTCAAGTTCTAATAGCCTATAATTAATTAATAAACTCATGAACAGAATAATTGGAGTTTTCATCTAAATTTCAAACCCCAAATTCGTCACTGTAAAATTTTAAAAAATTATCCTTGATCATTGGATAAATTTGTATATTTGTATGTATCACATACAATCAGCCGCTTTAAGGGAAAAAAAGTATCAAAACGTTTTACTCCAATTTCCCCAGTATTGCTAGCGTCAATTTCTTTTTTCCCTTTTTGCCATCAGATCCTGGTAGACCTATAGTTATTTCAAATACATTTAGCCGCTGTCACTAAACGCGTAATGCTCCTTACTGCAACTTGCCAGATGTGTTCGACGTTCTCACGTGTAGTGAGAAATGAGAATGCAGAACGTGCAGGTTCAAAATAAAATAACAAGTTTCAAATTTCAATTTACTGAAAGTGTTATACCCTACTACACGTAATAAATGTTTATTTATGTCATTAAATATTAATAAAATCAAAACCTTAAATATCAATACATGATTCTACAAAGGACAAGAATTAACTGAAGAAAACGAATGGAATTATTAAACAATAAACCAAGACAAACTTTGTTTTATTATTATCTTTTCACGCATTTGGATGGCCGGCTTCTAAGTTAGTTTTTCTTCTTAGGTACTATATTGAGGGCATAAGTAAATCCAAAAGTTATAACTATAGCTATCTCCAAACCACAGAGTAAATTAAAATTTTGTCAAGTCTCAGTCATTTCACATTTGTCATTTCCACATGTTTTTCTACCTATACAATTATACATAATATCTAAAATTTGTGTATTGATAAAGTCGAACATCAATTTTTATTTCTATTATCACGTTTTGTTGATAATAAATTAATAGTAGTATTTTGTTTGAGCCAAAATCCAAATCAATACCTTTCGAAAAACTGAAGATTAAAAAACACAATTTATGAAAATAACTATCTTAAAGTTTAGAAAATAAAATGGTTTTACCAAGAGAAAAAATATTACTTCTCTGCAATTTTGACACACAAATTCAAGATACAGGTATGAAATGCAACAAAATTTTGTTCTTTCTCTATTCTCGCAAGTTTTTTTGCGTTAGAATCATCCCTCACTAGATGAAAACCAATTTATTTACGAATTAACCTTAATAAATTTCTTAACCTCAAACTAAAAAAAAATCAGTGATAGTTTGTTAGAGTAATTTCATCGGAATGTATTTTTGTATCATAGTAGATTGTCTGGGAGAAATCACTTATTCGTGATAAAGCCTTCACATGTTTGTGTTTTATGTTTAATATTTACTTGTGTTTCATTTATTATAAATAAATACAACTACTTATGGTTTCAGATTCTCAAGCTATCAGAAAGCTATGGAATGGTGTGTGGTATATAGAAAATTTTGATTTGTGTGAAGAGATCTTAATATCAGGCTTAGAAATAGATCAGCTGAAAGAGGTTTTAAAAAAATACAAAGATGAAGAAAATACTTTAAATGACATCCTTCACCTAGCTATAAGTGCATTTTTGACATTTTGTGAAAAGAATTGGAATCCACATGCGGATGAATTAAATATAAATACTTATTTTAAAAGTTTATGGCCAAGCAATCTTGATGCAGCTTTAAAGTTACAAAGTAATTCAGAGCCAGTTCATAGTAACATTGTTTATCCTGAATTATTATATTTCTCAACGCAAGTTTTATGTGCATTAAGTTGTATTCAAGAAAATTTGGTAAGATATTTTTAAATGGACAAAATTCATAATTTCTCTTCTATTTTTAACTTTAACATGTTATATATTGTTGATATTATTTGTGAACTATGAATTATGAATTTTTTTTGTTATTCATTGTGATTATAGCTAAAAAATCTTTACTTGACTCGTAAGAATGTTTAGTACCACAAACCTTTTAGTGAAATATTTTAACTATGACAGGTAAATAACTGGTGGTTGTTAAGAAGTAAAATTGTGCATCAAAGAGTCCTGGAAGACAAAACCGCTACCCTGTACAAAAATATTGAATTAACTATTGCAAAGCTCTATAATATGTTTAAGTCTATAAATGATCCAAGACTTCAAGTGTTACTTTATTTAGAAATGGCACAAGCATATGTGGTGTATGATAGAGTAGAAAAAGTTGAAGAATATCTATTGAAAGCCAAGGAGATTGCTGGGTTAAAATTAGAATTGACAGGTATTTTAGTCGCTATAACTAGCTTTTACTTTATTCAATAAAAATATGTATTGACTTACATATCAATTACAAAATAAAATTTATTTTATTAGGGATCTTGGGAAAACGTACAAAATTCCAGCAAGAGGCCCTTCCCCAACTGGCATTGACAAGTGAATTAGATTCTAACATTGAGCGGGTCTCGGCTGAAGACAGCCATGGTTCCTCAGATCTACCTCATGATGTTGAGTTACAAGATGATGTGAGATTGAATAAAGTTGAGTTTAATGAGAAGTTAAGTCAAGCAAAACTGCCAAGCTTAGAACAGACACTTTGTTTGTTAACTGTGTGAGTAAATATCATAATTAATTTTTTTCAAACACATGTTGATACTTTCTAGGTTTGTTCCTTGATAAATTTTATTTATAGGCAAAGTGGAGAAGATACTATTAAATTAAATTTAATAAATTTTTATTAATTAATAACATGACTCACAATATCAGTCTGGTATATCAGTATCACAATACCAAGGACTTTCAAATATATTTTTGGTATTCTTGAATTCTAATGCCAATATTCATTTCCACTTATTCTAGCCAATACCTCCAAAAAGCCCAGCCAAAAGATGCTTTATTAGAAGAGGAACTACGTCCATACATAGACGTTGTATTGAATCAAAAGAGTGGGCCTTGGGCTAGCCGTGTTGCAGCCCTTTTAATCCGTTGTAAACTAGAAGCTAATCATAAGCGAACTGTTGAGAGAGCTATGATGCAATGTGAGACTATAGTCAATGAAAAAGCTGTGGTATCTGCTACTAACAGGTAACGGTGAGGTTAAGATAAATAGATCATATACCCAGTGCTTTACAATTTTGTTTATTTAGAATCATTATAATCACTTATAAACTAAGTTTATTAATAATAATAAGGTTATAAATTGTAGTTATTCACAAAAATTTATACTTTTTCATATAAGGTATTAAGATAATGTATATAAAGACTCAACATTGTTGTCAACAAACAAAAGGTAATCTGCTTCTGCTGCTACCTCAAATACCACTCTCTTTTCGCACAGAATACAAATGTTTACATTAGTTGTCAGTAAGTTACGATGATAGCCTCAGATAGATAGATAGGAGCCTCATAGCCTAGCGGTCTTATTAAGTGGCAGCTAGGTGAGGGGTACCGGGTTCGATTCCCGGTTCGAGGGCAAGTTTTAATTTAATTTAAATTTGTTCTCGGCCTTTGGGAGGGTTGTGCGGTACCGGGCGAGTGTCTAAACCGTACATGGAGGACACGGTCGAATTTCTAAAGACAAGCACGAATTATAAAAAATCCTATACTTGACGCTGGCTAATGCACAAATCGTGCCAGAGCCATAAAAAAAAAATACGATGATTAATTTATCCCTAATGGTAAAAGCAAAGGTGTCAGAGAGTTCCATTTGAAATTGTAATTATAATTTATTTAACAGACTATCATACCTCTGGGCATCAGGATTGCCATGTGCGTGGACGTGGCGGCAACAATTAGCTGATTTATATCTCAGTTTGGGTCTGGTTAAGGCAGCCTTAGAAGAATATCAAAAGTTACAGCTTTGGGAAGATGTTATTGTGTGCTACACTTTACTTCAGTTAAGGCATAAGGTAATCACCATTTGGCATAGTGCACTAGTAAATAAGTTGTTTCAAAGGGTTGACATGTTTCGGGTAGAAAATGTGGCAGAGTAAGGTTAGTATAGGTTTAAGAATAACTTTATTTCTCATAAGAATTGCATACATAATTCACTTATTGAGAAACATATTTAAAACTAAGATTAAAAATTATAAATTAGAGCGCACAGATGTAGGTACATATATAAAATAACAAAACAAATCAGCACCAAAAATGTGGGTAGACATAATAAAATTGATCAGTCAACCAAGTAAAACACAGATGTTCGAATTAGATTTTTTACTAGATTTAGTATATAGGAAAGAGTTGATTTTCTGTGATAGAGAATCTTAAAAACGACTGAACATATTTTCACCCATAGAATACTACACTATAGTTGAGTTAGGTAAAACTTGTATGTATTAGAAAAAAATACAGTTATCATTAGATTTATTGGTTCCAACAATATTAGTTATTTTTTGCATCTTGTCCTAATGTATGTGATTGTGATAAAATTTATAGGCTGCAGAGGTAATTCAACAGCAGATTGACGTACAGCCAACAGTGAAACTGTACTGCCTTTTAGGAGATGCTACAGGTATTTTTTTTTAATAATATTTACCGTTTGTACTCTTAAGAAGTTTAATTTTAAAAAATGAAGAATAAAATCAAGTAGTCGTAACTGTGTACGGTACTAATAATAATTTATAAATAATAATGCTTCTCGAAGAATCGAGTGGATTCTTAAATAGTCGAGAGTCGTGAGTTTTACAGGCATTTAAAAAGATTTTTTTATGAATTGTCTTCGATTTGAGAAGTACTGATATTTATTAATGCTTATATATAGCATCTGGAGCTTATTCAGCTACAAGCTTGCACAATGGTTATCATTTCCGATAGTTCTCTGATGTTAGATTTACCGATTATCAGAATTTTTAATAAATAAAGTATAATTTTGTTGGTTTTATATTGATTCACAGCTGATCTATATATAACTTTCTAAATTCCTTTTTAAAATAACTTAATTATATTACTTACAAAATATACGCTGTGTGCGAAAGAGATAACGGTCTATGATATCGAAGCTGATGTCTCTTTCCAACGATGATGTGCTTTTTCTCCGGGCTCTGTATGGTTCCAAATGCATGCTCAAGCATTTCATACACATCATTACTATTCTTTTTTAATGTTTTTAGATGAAGTAAGCTGGTATGATAAGGCCTGGGAGTTTTCTGAACACAAGAGTAGTCGAGCGCAACGTCACTGGGGCAATTTTCTTTTCGACCGCAAGCGATACGATGAATGTATTCCGCATTATGAAATGTCACTCCAAATTAACGCTATACAAGAACACATTTGGCTAAGGCTGGGGTAATTTAATTTAATTATAATAATAAATTTAATATTTAATTTAATTATTTGGATTTTTTAAGTATTACAAAATCGTGATCTGGTTTTAAACATTTCTGAATGACGATTACACGTTAACTTTAGATTACGACTAGGAATAAATTCAACTTTTGTTATTTATCAACATTATTGTATTAAATGAGTCTAAAAATTAAATCTTATACGAAACAATAACTTTTTTTATGTAATAGAAGGCAAACGGGCAGGAGGCTCATCTGATGTTAAGTGATACCGCCGCCCATGGACACTTACATTGCCAAAAGGCTCGCAAGTGCGTTGCCGGCCTTTCAAGAATTGCTACGCTCTTTTCTTGAAGGACCCTAAGTCGAATTCGTTCGGAAATACTTCACTGGGTAGCTGGTTCCACATAGTGGTGGTTTGCTGCAAATACTGCCTTAAACAACTCTCAGTAGTGGAACGACGGACGTCGAGGTTATTGATATGGATGGTATTTTGTATTTTGCCTTGACGTCCGATAGTGAAATTCAGCTGTAGGTATAAGACCGAACAACTCCTCTGAACACTATCCATGGTAAATGCGGTAGAAGATGCAAAGGGACCCTACATCTCTACGCAACGCCAAGGGATCAAGCCACACGGAATTGATCGTCGACGATTCGAATCAAAAGAATTTAAAAATCTAATTCTTTCTTTAGTAAAAAGTTTTAAACTAGTACTAAATAATTATGTATTTTTGTTTACCTAATACTATTTCTTAACTTACTAGACCAATGCAGGACTTCTAAAACATTAAGAAAATCTCTTTAAATCTCTCTATCTGTTTTTTTTTTCCAGCTTCGCAGCTCTTACGACAGAGAAATGGGAGTTAGCTGGTAAAGCATACAGGCGATATACGTATCTACAGCCGAATACTTTCGAGGCATGGAACAACTTGGCCAAAGTTTATATGATGCAAGGCGAAAAGGAGAGAGCCTATAGAGCCTTAATGGAGGCTCTAAGATTTAATTATGATAATTGGAAGGTACCTTCATTTATATATTTTTTTTCTTACAAGAAAGTTCACAAAAAAAGAGTGCCACTTTACATGAATTACAATCTAGCCTATACAATAATTGTGGCTAATAAGTAATATTATTTTGACCTAATAATACTAATGAGTAACTTAAACTAAGGTAATGTTCATTAATAGTCTTAGTGTTCTATAATATTTTGACACTATGTTCATTGTTCATGTGTCCGAGATACCGCCCTTGCACTTATATTCACAACACTATAACATTTATATACAGTTAGAATATATTAGTTTGTAAGTTTTAACTGAACTCATAAATTATAAAAGCACATAAAATTGTACAAATCTTGAGCCACAATTAAAGCATTACTTCAAATTATTAAATTTTACTGCTTATACATATGTGATAGAACTTTTATTTTTTTCTATGTATTTCAAAAAGTATTAAGTGAAATCTGTTCAATTTTTTTCCAATCCAATTCCAATTTTCATTTTTTGGAACAAATATATTATCATTTTATGTAAAAAATTTAACAAAAACGAATAAGTAATACATAAAAATAATATAAATAATTAAAAACCCCGAGATAAACCCTTTCAGGTTGTATAATATTTAGAGAAAAATCTTATTTTCAGTTATGGACAAACGTAATAACAGTTAGTTTGGAGACAGAACATTTTGATGACGTCATTAGAGGTATACATCGCACAATAGACCTTCAGAATAAGTACGAAGACGTCAAAGTATTGGCTTTACTTGTCAATGAAGTACTTAAGGAAAGGATAGATTTGGATAAGGAGAGTTATGAAAGGTATGAACTTTATATAAAAAAAAAATGGATTTTAAGACAACATAAGAACATACTCACTTACACACCCCACCCCCACACATTACACATTCCCACACACACTTAACGGGCAAATTATTAGTATCTAATCTTCGTTGTATATATGTTATAATCCATTGTGCCATATTTTCCCAATTTATTTAAAATTTTATATGTTTTAAAAAGCTGTGGATTACTACAAAGCACTTAAATAAAAATCATATTTCCATATTCATTATAAACAATATTATAAAATGTTGAAGGAAAATCAATTAACACAAAGGTTTCATACATAAAATATTATCACTAATGTAAAGTTTGTGTTATCCACTATTAAAATAGGCCTTATAATCTTTCCATATTTTTTTGTATAATTTTTTCTGTAGATCATGAAGTAGAGTATCTGTAGTTTAACTCTGACCTTCTTACTTTAAAGTAATAAACATTAGTTTAGACTAACTAGGGACTAACACTATTTAAAACAACTTTACAATTATGCATTTTTCCTATTATTTTAGATTTAGAAAACGAGTACAGGAACTCTTTGGACGGTTAACATCAATTCATCCCAGTAATGGGGAGATTTGGCAATTATATTCTTATATCAGCCCTACATACTTACTGAAGGCACAAAGATTGTTAAAGACCTATGGGTGCATTGCACAGGTAAGTCTTCATGTAAATACAATTTGATGGTAATACATATAATTAATATTTTTATGTAGAAGTGTGAAATTTTCTGCTTATTTTTACATAAAACAAAAATATGTCATGTACCGTTTATCTCCTTTCAGACTGGCAAATGGGCCAACGATCCCAGTACATGTAAAATGGTAATAGACATATCACAGGATATGATCGAGTACAGTATAAAGGCTCGCCAAGAAATGTCTGCAGAAGAAAAAGGAAAAATACTTCAAGCTGATCAGCAGTTGTCGTCTGCAAGGCTCACAGGACAAGCAGTCATAAGGATTATAGAAAAACAATGGCCTGACTTAGACATCAGTGAATTGAAGGAAAAATTTATTGCTGTTACAGAATTTATTAAATCAGTTATATAAGTTGTGTTTTTATTTAAAGTTCTGAAACCAATCTCAGGACCTAATTGTTAAACACTATAACATCAAGATTGTCGAAGGAAAGATACATAAGTTATGCCTTAAAATCTATGGGGCAGCTGTGAGGCAGTGATGGCGTCTGATAAATGCTAGCAAGATGCTACCGAACTTTTTAGCTATATGATTTTAGTATTATTATTTAGTCTTTATATAAAACATTATAATATTTTTATATTGTCACATTCGAACTAAAAAGATACACTTTCAGAGTCATCAAGTCGATAGAATTTTTACCTAAAGATGTAATAAATTAATTATAACAGGCAGAATATTATTTTAAACGTAAATAATAATAAACGTTATTTGCACAGTTGCTATTGTATAAAATACATAGATTTATCTGTAGCATGTTCTTCGTAAAATGACAACCTTACTGACATTGACGTATTATGACAGCTAAATATTGCAAATAGGGGGAGGATTTTCTATTTACTCTAGTGAAAATTCAAAATAATATTTCGTAAGTAAATTTTAAATATGTAAGACTAAGAAAAAATCAATATTAAAATGGCAGCTGCAAATGATGACGAGATTCTAGAAGGATTCCTCTGCCCTATTTGCAAAGCAGACTTAAAATCCGCTACCCAGCTTACGACTCACTTCGAAACCCAACACGAAGAAGAGCAAGATTTACTGAGGTCCCTAAAAGACATATTTGGTAAAGCTAAGAAAATTATACTCAATGCTGATGAAAATGATTTAAAGGAAACGTTTGACCGTGCTTTGAAGTTCAATATTCAAGATACATTTTATGTCAAAGAAGAACAAACTGTCGGAGTTTTCCGAAGCTCTATTGACTATTTCCGAGCCGTGAGAGCAGCAAGGCTAGAACGATATGCTTCTGAAACTAATAAATTACTGATTAGGCTAGACAAATTAGTGTGTAATATGCCAAATGAAGCAAGCCAGAGAAAACAATATGAACAGGAGGTAACATTTTATTGTGTCCTATTTTATTGATCAAAGTTTGAACATATAAACATATCTGTGATATTTTATATTATTTTAAGGTTGTTCCATGGCTAGATGGATCTTCTGTAAAGTTATGTCCCAACTGTGCTAAATCATTTAATCTTACTAGAAGAAAACACCACTGCAGGCTGTGTGGTTCTATACTTTGCCATGACTGTTCTCTGTTTTTAGACCTCAATGTAGCTAGTAAGTTTTTTCTTTGTTCATACAAATACTAGTTTAAGTTAAATTAATCCAGTTCTTAATCAGAGTATTTGTTTATAAATAGTAACTATAATGCTTATAAGCCTTCAGAAAACTTTTAAATCTATACTTACGGATCAAATCAACATCTATTTATTTTATTGTATATATTATATTTATATACATCTTATAACTAATAATAAAATAAGTAGCTCTTGTGAAGTCAGTAGGGGTACAAACAAATAAGTCTCCCACAATAGGAACCTTATTTATTACATGTACACTCTCTGCACTCAACTTCAAGTCGGTGTGTGCGCACAGTACATAGAAGCTGGTCGAGTCACCATACTAATTTATAGAGGAAATTTTATAGAACATTAATAAATAATAGCATAATATGTTGATTGGTAGTAATAAAAATATTACTCAAAATTCATCAATTTTCAGAGGCAATAGTAGATCCATCAGCTTCACAACCACCAACTACTCGAGAAGTGTCAGAAAAGACTGGTCTCCGTCTTTGTGAGCATTGTTATAATCTTGTTGAATTAAGAAAACAAGTCCAAGAGAGCCGTAATGCTAAAACACCACTTATGTCAACTTATGAACAGATGAGGAATTTGATGGACCAGGCAAAACCAGCTGTCGCTATGTATGAAAAGGTTAATATAATGATTGTAATATTTTATATGAAATCTATATTCCATTTGGTAATTAGATTGAATAATTAGAATAATTTATTACTTAATATTTCAGATGTGTCAAAGCCTCTTTGATGGTGAGACTACATACAATCTGCAAGATGTTAATGCAATGAGAGGCAAGATTGGTAAACAAGCAGAGGGCATTGACATACTTAGCAAAAGGATTGTAGGATATCCGGCTGAGCCAGGCACACGGCAGGCAAAACTACAGAACTCTATAAGACAGGCTGCAGCACATTATATCAAGGTTTGAGAATGTTTATTTAATTTTAAATCATTCCAGTTTTCTTCTAATATAATAATTATCTATAGATATTTTGTTAGTATTTTGATTGAAAATCTTTGTATGAAAAAAAATTACTTGATAGTCAAATATACTTATTACATTGTAAGAATATAATATTTTCTAAAATTATTCCAAACCACTAACTCCTGAAATGTTTTTTTTAAAGTATTTTATTTATTTGCTTGAATTCTCGTTATATCTTTGTCTGATATGTTGTTTGCATTCCTAAATGCACATGGTTTTCCTACAATTTAAATATTTATACAATATTAATTTTTAGGAAGAATTACTATCACTACGTAAACTCCCAACGGAATCCCAAATTGAAGAGGTTCGTAAAGAGAGATATGAAAAGGCCCAAAGACAAGTGGAACTCGAGAGGAGACGCGCAGAAAGAGAAAGAGATTGGAAAGAGGGAGAGGGAAGTGGGAATGGAAATGTAACAAGCAATATACAGCACGATGACGATAATCCACTGCTAGAGCAAATGAATATTATTAGAGGATACATAAAAGATGCTCGAAAGGAACTGAGATTTGAAGAGGTATATTTGGTTTTACTTTATTAACAACTGGTTAGCGTTGAGTGTGCGACTCCCATTCCTGAGGTTGTAGGTTCAAATTCGAACCAATTTTTTAAAACTCGCTCATGCTCGGTTAATGAATTCATCGTGAGGAAACGGGGTAGATTAGGGACTTCTACCTAAAAAGTGGACAGCATGTGACAGGGACAGAAGGCTGATCATCGACTTGCCCATTTAAAAAAAAAATACTACATTGATTCCAGTATACGTTACGGTGTCAAATTAATAATTTAAAGAAGCCACAACCCAAATACTACAAACAAGTAGTAGATTATTCTATAAAAGTCGCTTTTACTTATATAAAAAATATAAAAATATCAATAATCTCCAAAAATTACGTTACGTAACACTTGAACGCTCCTATTGCGGAATGGTGTACAACATATTTAATTTAGAAATAGAAAATAATTGGCTCCTGAAAATAACAAGCAATATACAATATTTTTCCTCTTTAACAATTTTTATTCTTGTCGCTCTTGTTTCAGGTTGCGATTCTTGAAACAAATCTCAAGGAACTGAAAAAGGAATATCAATTCCAAATGCTGTCTAATAAACCCTAGTCAATTTTTGTTGTTATTCTATTTATAATTGGATTTTTATATTTCAAACACTAAATAATATTTAATTTATATTTAAGTATAATGTAAAATGTTTTATAATAAATACATTAAATTATATCATAATTTGTTTTATCACAGGCGTAACGTCTAAATGACGTGATTTCACGTTCCTCGCTTCTTTCATTTCTTTAACTTGTCGAGCTGCTTCAAAAGTTGAGGTCTCGTACATAGAGCTTTTTTAATCGTTTCATCCAAAAGCTCTTTTTGGTAGAACGGCGGTATCGGGGTATCTTCCAAATGGAAGGTGTGTATGCGCCCTAACGTATCTCCAACGAAAACATTATCACCGGATGGCGAAAATTTAATATACATTAAAGATACACTAGGAGGAAACGTGTATTCGGCACAAGGGATGTGCGTTTTGCGGCGCAAATCCCAAATCGATAATACATTACCACTTGCCGATATCAAGATTGTCGAGTTAATAGGGCAGAATGCGATGTCAAATACAGCACTTGGACAGTTTAATGTCATTATAACATCGTCCATACCTTCTATCCACAGCCTAATAGCGTTATCGGCCCCACATGATACTAGCAATGTATCCATAAACGGTGAATACTCCATGCTATACACAGGTCCCGAATGAGCTCTATAAACATCCATATGTTGGTTTAAATAGTGTGTCGAACATTTGTGTATACAACCTTCATCCGTTCCGACTAGATATACGTGTTCTACTAAAGGATGCCACTTCATACACAATGCTGCAGGGTATCTAGTAATAGGCACGTCGACTTTTAAACATTGTTTGGGTGTATCTAGACCTTTCATCTGCCCTTCTACGGTGGATATACGCATCATTGGTGTACATATGAAATCATGAGTTTTGGTACTAGTAAACCTATTAATTCTTCCATCTTGACATGTAGTCATCAAATATTGGTTATCCTTATCTATGTCTCGCCAACATATTGCCCAAATTGGTTCAAAACATGGGTTTGTGTCTCTTTTACTTCTTGCAATTGTTTTTATTGTATACGAGGTGACGTCCAAAATAAGGACATCGCCATTTGCAAATCCACATCCCAACCAATTAGCATTTTTATCAGAAAATGCCACGGAAGTTAAGGGATCTTGAAAATGATATGTTCGTTCTGGTTTACAGGGATTTTTAGTACACCATATACATACTAAACCAGAGAACTGATCAGCATATGTGTATTTTCCATAGCCTACAGCTAGAATATTTTTGTTTTTTGGATTGAAAGATATGCTTGTTATTGGTCGGTTAGCAGTTTCATCACATTCAAACGTCCAAAGAGGTTTCAAGGAATAAATATATATTAAATCAAGTGAAAGAGGATCAATACTTACGAGGCCACGAAACTTCTTCTGTTGACCTGAATACTCGAGGGTCGCAAGAACACGTTCTGTTAATAAAACAGCATCAAAGAACTCTGGTGTGTTTCCTATTTCAGCGAAAGTTTTATCTCTCTTGTCATTGGTGGTGTCTACTACTTTAGCTCTTTTGCGAAGTAACGTTGGTGCCGCTGACTGGTACATCACCATTTCATCTGGTTTCTCCGCCGGTTTCACCCTCGCAAGTCTAGCATAAGTATCGTGCATATCCCACATTGATGCGAAAACTATGGCATTTTTCTTTTGCGGCCTTATAGCCAATGTATGTCGAGTTTGAGACACGCATTGTTCAGTTTGCGTCTCCTCGACCACCATTTTTCTGTTTCTGCCTTTGCCGACTGTTATATACTGATAAAATTCGTTTTCTTCTTCTACAACGACAGCTTCCGGAGTACCCTTTTCAAAGGTGAAGCATGGTAGTTCAAACATAAACTGAGTATCTGTTTCTTTAAGAACAATTAGTACTTCTGGGGGATAAGACATGATGGGATAATCTTTCGGTAGATAAAATGCTGAAGGTGCTAATTCTAAGTCAACGTCGTCTGGAATGACCCCTTCTTCGGTGTTTTGTGTGTAATCGATATGAATGTCGTCAAGGGAGATTGTGGTGGCGAATACTTTCATACCCATATCAGCCGTTGATTTAGACTTGCCTTTGAGTGCGACTTCGCTACGTGCCCTAGGTTTACTTTCAAAAGCAGCGTGTGAAAATGTGTCAAACATAGTGACGTAGTCAGGATCCACAATATCGTCAGGTGTAAAGTCGACCCCTTTCTCTATTACGTTATGATTTTGTCTAGCTTCCATAAAAGAGAAAGTGGCCCTGCTTACTTTCGATAGGGATTCAGAAATACTTAACTTTGATGGATCAGTGGTAGCAGTAGAACTTGGTCCCGTGGATACTTCAGCACTCTCGTCTGAAGCCATGACTTAGTAAATTCTTTTAAATATCAATATTAAATTATATTACAATTTTCAACTTTTGAATTGTAAACAACGCTAATTGTAAATATCTATTGACAAAAAATCATAATGTCACAATAATTAATAGTCTAAAATTGACGTTACAAAATATAGATAAAAACTTTTAGGAGGCTCGCTTTTAAAAATCATCTTTCTTCTTATTTTTTCAACTTAATTTTAACGTAGATAAAATCAGCATAGTTGTTAAAAGAAGTGTAGCATATCGCACGAAGTCTCATCGGTCGTCGTGCTTTGTGGAGCGCGCTTCCGCCCACACATCCCGAACCTTTTGCCTTCTCCTTATAAGACGTGTGCTTTTATTTAGGTACCTATTTCACATTGCATACCTGTGAATAAAGAAATCTCAGAAATATCTATATCTTTAACAACCAACCAATGAGAACCAGTAACAAAGTACTATTACATTTCAGTGGTGTTTAAACACTATATGGGCCTTATCCTCATAGATTTCCATCTATTACTTTTACATTACAATCTTAAAAAAGTATCCGATTATAGGTGATCAGCTGTCTGTTAGCACACGCCTTTGTTTGTAAGATTTGAGGATTTACTTGCTATATTCCTTTCGTTGGCATGACCACAGAGTTCAGAACCGCACGCTTGATGACCAGTACCAAAAGATGACGCAGCATCTGTTTTGAATGCTCTAAATGGACATTTTCGACCTTGATTTAGTACTAATACTTTCCAAGCTTGTGACTAATATATGAGTAACGCCCTTTGCAAGTTTATGCACCTCGTGGTCCGTGACGTACCCTCGTCATCAGAGCGTGACGCTGCAGCCGGCGCATTAGTGCTTCAGGCGCGTGCCAAAGAGCACCTGCTCAGATATGAAGAGGTTTCTTCAGAAGATACGTGAGAGTAAGTCTATTTTTTTGTTTACAACTCCATAGCTTCATTGTTGACGCACTTTATATTGCTCCTAGACTGAAATAGGACTAATTGATTAGCAAACAGAAAATATTAAAATTAAATATTTCATTTATTGCAAGCAATTGGGGGATTTGGTACAACAAAGTAGTTGGTGTACCAAATCACCAATGACGGACAAACACCTTATAAACACGTCATATTAAAAGGGGTATCCCAAAGCCAAAAATTCACCGTTGTATATTTACTTATATTGCGGTAATAGCTACTTCTTAAATTCTACTGTTCTATAACCTACGCTGATATTTTTTTTATATAAATTCATTACTTCTGTACTTACCGACCCGAATTTTTTTCCTGAGAATTGAAGTCAGCACCTACAGATTAAACGCCATATGCGTTACTAGCACTATTGCTAATAAATTCTCATTATTTTCTCATAACTGTAAGCGCCGCAAAATAATACGCTTTAGTATTTAAAAACAAACCTCTGAATAATCTAGTCTGTAATGCTACAAGTGTAATATTTTTATTTTATGATTGAACCCAGGTCCTCGGGCCCTAAGCTTTTAATTAAGGATTTGATGATCTGATCAACAAAAGTCTTTTTATTTGATAATTTTTGCAAAAAAATATTGGTTTTTTGTAAAGTAGGTTTACGATCGAGATGTTTACGTGATAACGTCTTATTGGTGATATAAGTTTTTGGGAAGTAAGGAATTAATGAAGATAACAATTCTTTCAAATTTTAAATTACATCTATCGTTTTATTCACAGTTTTGATGATAAATTTCGGGTGTAAAATGACAAGTTTACTTATTCGACTATGATATACATTTTTCTTCATACATTCACGGAATGACTGGCAGCGCTCGAGATGAGACGGGAGATCGGTCCGTCTCTCTCTCGTTATACCAGCGATCGCGCTCGTGAGGTTTTGGTGTGACACAAGTTTCTGAACATGTCACCCGACTAAAACGATTTTAAAGACGTTATCACGTCAAAAAAATGTTTATGATAAATTAAAACTTTAATACCTATAGGTATTTAATCTTAATTTTTTAAAATTGTAGTTTGAAAAACAAAAGTAGTGAACATTCAAACAAGCAAATACGCAAAATTCCCAGATATTTTGCACAAAGTTTATCTTTGAGTCAATCAACATTATTAATAAGAGATATCCCACGGTCTTCTGGGCGTAAATTTTTGTGAAAACAAATAAAGATCATTGTATATGTACAACTCTGTACCTAATTAATTTAAAACATAGTCATTTGCATTTATTAATTTAAATCTCCTGACGTTAAGAAACCCGTTTGTAACAAAAAGTAGGTGAGTTCGTGATCGCGGGATAATTTAAAGGTGTAAGTCAAATTTGGAATTCTTTCGCCGGCCAGGGTGAGGACAAGTATGTTACAGTGGATACGATACAGTAATTCAATTTCTTCAATCTAAAAATAACACTTAAAAAGGTGATGAAAGATATTCTCACAGTTAAGTATAGCACTGGCAGTGTGTTAACAGTCACCCAATAAAATATGGTATTAGATAAACGCATCAAACCCCTAAGAAGAGGAATTAAAGCAAAAGAAAAGTTCTTGTTCTTAGAGTCTGGCTAATGAAAGAAGATAATTGAATTATTTGAAAATATTCGGATGGCAACACAGAATGTCATTGAATGAATCATTGTCATGAATTTCTTAGGTTAGTATGATTTATTGTCAATACTTCATGCAATTACTCATTTTTATTTCTATTATATATTTTTTCCTAATAGTTAACAGGAGTATAATAGCCTAAACATTTAGAAAGTTTAATAATCAATGTGAGAAGTGATAACAGCAATGACTCTGATGAATCTATGCATATTGATTTTTTGGATTCTGATTTTGATTATTCCGAATCAAGTTGTGTTTTATAGTAAATATAGTTTTAGTTTTCCATGCAATGCTAGTCATTTTAAGTATCAATAGTAAAAGACTAAATACGTTACTATCAATGTAAAAAATAATAAAATAAAATCAAGTATCAAGTAAGTTTAATCCACAAAATATATCAAACTTTTAGGGATACCATACTAAATTTTTATTGAATTTTCCGCGCTTTTTCGTTATCTTCTCTTTTATTTAATTAGCCAGACTCTAGTGAAAATCATTTTTGCGTAACGTAGACCTCGTAGAACTATTAATGATTTTACCCTAACAGTTAACATGCTGAGAAATATATATAGCCTCTAGATAATGATTTTTTCAAGCTTGAAGGTCTCGAGGTAGAAAAAATTAAATATAATTATTGTCATTAAGCCTTGATTAAGCTATCGCGGAATATACTTAAAGGGAGTGTTAAGAATCACCACACAACACACTCGAATTAGGTTTACTTAGTTAATGTATTTAATCTGTTTTTTCTTCCTAAGTCTCTAAAATTTTAAAACCTTTTTATATATTTTATGTATCCCATCCTTGGTAATACTTTTTCTGTTAGAAATATATAATTTAAGTTAGTTTGTATTCCTACGAAATAAATAAACAATCCTTGAAATTATGTTAACATATTAAAGTATATATGATGTGTTTTATGTTAATTCATGAAAGGCTGATCCGAAATATCGAAAATGTTGTATTACTATACGAAAGGTATGCTGTGGCGTCGGACCGGCTGGGTCGTAGGTCGCCGGCGCAGACTCCACGCCCAACTAATTGCGCCAACCACAAATAAATAATTTTTATCCATTTCATAAGTGCACTCTTGACCGTAAATTTTTCCACGTTCAAGTTTTCTGCAAAGATCGGAATTCTGCGTGTGAAGATTTATATCATTTATTATTTTCTTGACTCCAACAATATATTGAAGGTTTCGCTCAAAGAAATTATTTTGTTCATCCTTTGCTAATATTTGCGATATGTGGCGAGTATATTTGAAATGTGGGTTTATCAATAGCGATCTATTAGGTCGATGTTTTTTAAACAAAAACAGTGACGAAAATTATTGTGACATCATTAACGAGATGTGCCCACATTTGAACTCTAAACTAACCTTATTAACATGACAAAAGTTCTTCGTCTAACATCAAACTTAGGTACCTCAAATTCTGCTAAATAATAATATAACCAAAACCTCCTCTAAAGTATATAGTTATATATGGATTTTTTATCTTAAATAATGTGCAATACTTGATACTTCATGTGATAGATGGGTGCAAATCTTAAATTATGTGTTAAAGATCGATTTTCCGATTTGTATAGCATACTTGTAGCTCGCATTCCAGACGGTAAATATTTTTGCAAACTACGTAGACCGTGGCCGGTGGCTATAGAATTTTAACACAAGAAACTGCTAGTAAAAATTGTTCGGAAATCTTTCTTACAAAAAGACGAATGACTTAAATTAGTTAGACTCGATTTAAATATGTATAAAATCTATTATTTGTATAATACATATATAAAATAAAATTTATTAAATTTAAATATTTAAAAAATCGCTGTGCCATTGGCAATGTACGTACAACTTGACCCTTATAAAACTTACCACTGAGCACTAAAACGACCATCGAAAAATTTGAGTTAAAGCCTAAAGGTATCAAATCCGAAACGGTTAGCGTTTTTTTTTAAATACTGTTCATTTTATTTCTATTGCGAATTGTCTCCCGTAAATAAAGACAATTTAACAATGATGTTCCGGTTTTTAATTTAAAAGCCAAATCCAGATCAAGACCTTAAATAACTTGTAAGTAGAATGCTTGGCGAATTTATTTGTATCTAGCTGTCAGTCGGAGGCTGATCCGTGTCTAATTCAAATATCATTACTTATTCGTCACAGTGCGGAGATTTGCGACACTTGAAAGTGTTCCACTGACCGCAAGATTCCCTTTCATCTGCTATTTAGAAATCTATACAGAACTCGGAAAATAACGTTTTATTTAAGACATATAAATTCACCAAAATTGACCTGTGATCAGTTTCTAGATACTAGATACTACTAGACAAAAAAAAAAGTAATTTGACGCCAAACTATGATACTATAATATCAAATTAATTCGTCTTTACAAGCGATAATAATTGTTTCTTTAGATATCCCAATGCTAGCACTATATCCGTGCTAAATAATTCAAATAATAATTATTGCATTCTTGCAATTATTGCAATGTGAGAACTTCGAATAACAACCTCTTCATAGTACATATAATTTTTACAAAATCCTTTTAAATTTTAATGTTGATAAGTTTTCGACGCACCTACTCAGTACAGAACGAGTTACTATTTCATGGATTGCATTTGCGTGTCTTGTTCTTGCTGACTCGTATATAAAATTGGGAGGGTTCGCAAAATCAGTGATTAAAAGTTACACACATTAACACTAAATACATTTACATAGGTATAATTTGCTTAATTTTAAATAGCTTTGTATTGACGTTTCATATGCCTATGGGATTAATCGAATTCATACATGTATTTTTACATTTGTTGGTTTTTTAAGTATTTCTATCACTGCTCTCAAAATCCTATCCTAGTCTATTATGAAACCATTCTGGAACAAAGTTATCTCAGAATAACAAATTTAATTTTAAGCCAATTTATACGTATATCTCTGACTACCTCATTACCTATTATAGACGCCGGTGCGTCTAAAATATAATATGAAATTCACCCAAGTTTCGGGAACTCCTAAAATATACTATCATTACTTTCGTGCTATCGCTTACGCAGCCGTTCATTCCCACGGCACAATTATCGAGAGCACCCTTAATTTCATCCTGGGCCCTACCAGTCCCGACCAGCTTTGCAATCATGAACTCTTTCGCACTTACCACTGATTGCATCCTAATATACCCGCGCAATTAGGGCTAAGAGAAATATTTTGATGTGGAAATGGAGACTATTAATTGTGCTCGTAGAGTAAAAACGTATTATAAATTTAGTTATCTACGTAAGTATTTTTTGTTTTTATACTAGTTCAGATTTTTAATCCCGATTAATAGAACTTAAAACAAATTGCGTCTAATTTTTTAACCGTTTTATTCTGAAAACCATTCATGAGAGCTACTAAAACATGCCTCGAAATAGATCTAACAGTCTGCTAAAGACAGCGACAATAACGCTTTTGTGTAGCTTTGTTTTAGAATTACTGGTTTTGGATTAGGACGCAAACTAATTTATTTGACAAAATCCAAAATGTTACAGCTCTTATAATTATTTATACAAAAATTATAAAATTAATTTAGTATGTAATATGGCAATGTAGGAGTGATTATTACGTTCACATGTATCTTGTATCTGATGAGGGCGTTACTAACAAATCGTCTATGGGCTTAACTTTATAATTTTTTGATAATGATCTTAGTTAAGATGCGTGGGAGTGGATGGGTTGACCCCTGCCCTCATGAGGTGCCCAATATATTTTTTGCTTATACACGAATTTCTTGAAAGGATTTTTTTTATAAGTTACCTACTATTATATGAATAAATATCTAATTATTTATGAAATTATAAATAAAGCGATGTACACGTTTTGAAATATGTTTTCTGGTACGCAAATATTACCTATATCCCGAAAAATTTTAAGCTTCTGGTTGGTTGTATATTTCATCCAAACTTCCAAAATATTTCGCGCCATAAAAATTATAATTTGACACAACAATGGGCGCGTGCACACAGCGTGTCACGGTGTGTCACTCGTACGCACGTTTTCGGCAGTCGTGAATCCTTCGCATTCCCTTCCGTAGGGCGCGTTCCTGGCATACCGATACTTTTTCCTTTTCGTATTGTACATATTTTGATATCCTTTGTTACATTACAAATCAACCCTTTAAGCAGGAACTTTTTAAGGAAATAACTTACAGAATCGAGATATACATAATCCCATGCCTTTTCTCATGTTTTCCTTTCTGTGTCTAATGAAACGAAGTTCCACCAAACCCCCGATCCCATTATTTTTTATAGCTTCAAGTTTATGGATATTTGCGGCCCCAATTGGATAATAATTACATGATATTATGTAAGCATTAAACCCATTGTGAATGTTACATTACAGTCATGAACCATATAACTCATTAAGAGTACAATGTAATAATAAAACGCTCATTTCATTTCCAAAAACATTACATAATAGTAATAAACTACACTTACAGCAATAAAAATTTAAATGAAATAATAAAAGCGTGAAATTAGAGGCGTTGTGGCGACGTGACATGAGCAAACGCAGTTTTAGCGAATAGCGGGATTGTTGTGGTGTCGATTGTCGCGGATAACCAATACGTATCATTTTCCAATTTCTCCGAACGAAATACATACAAATCATGTTCTGAGAAACAATACGTGACACAATATGGACAATAAAATGTATTTTTCATAATATACCTCTTAATTATGTAATCGTGTAAAGTTTCTATGGAGCTTGTTCTGAAAGAAAAAGAACTTTTTTATTAACTGTATAATTGTCCAGCTCTCGGAATTATCTGGCAAAAATTGGATACTGACGGAAAAAGATAAAATAGGATGGAAAAAGTTGTAGTAGGCCTTCTCCCGGACGGGGCCGTATCTAAGAATAATAAAATTGTATATATCTTTCTTTTTGTATATTTTAGTTAAACTGTGGATCAATCAAGCCCTATTATTAATATTATATGTATTATTGTGTAGTTCTTAATAACATTGTAACTGTAAATTTATTGGGTACCGAGAGAATCTAAATCTTTACCTTTCGTGTTACCATATACAAATTAACCCTTTTGTCAATTGGTGTTATCTCCACAACTTAAATATAATTATGCATATCGTGTGTTAATAATAGTTCATTCAATTACAAGAAAAGTAACTAAAAAAAGCATTTTTTTCCTAATAATAGTTACCTGTCTATCCTTAATAGTGCCAGTATTTTCCCGTTGTATTGCGATACTGATACGGTTTGCGAAAAAGCACCAAACTTTGGAGTTGCCGGTATGTATGTACCTATTAGGCGTCTACATAAAGTAAATCGCAAAAAAAATATTGAAGTTGGAGGAGACTCTTCTTTATTTGCTGTTTTCGTTAAAATATTTTTATTAAGCGTGTGGTTGATACAGTGAAAAGACTTATCAATTATGAAGTTCAAAGTTACTGTTACATCGACAAAGTAATTCCAAAGTTATTAAGTAATGAGTTACTTGGGCGGCAGTCTTCGAAAACCAATAAATTTTAATTACTCATAATAAAGTGATAAGAAACAAGCTAGAGCACATAAAACTATCAACTTTGCGTAATTATATTCGCATTACGATTTCAATAGATATAGATTAAGCTGCAGCTTAGTAGCTGAGATTACATTCAAGGAGAAAATATTTGATATTGTATACTTTTTACCGTTTGTATATTTTTATTATGAACTTTTTTAAAGCGTGTTATAGTTTATAAATATCAAACGTGTATATCATATTTTAAAATCATATTAATATTTTATTAGTAATAAAACCTCTAAAGTAGATAGTTATAAAAACGAAAATAAAACATGAGGTACGATTTTATCTTCGTAAAACTTTTTTATTCCCACAAGTATTGTTCGTTAAACTTTTGACTTGTCAAAAACTTCTTTGTTCAAACGCAGGTGTTGAATGCGATCTAATTTAAAAGCGTCAAGTTGACTGTTTAGACTGCCTTTTAGCACCGGTACTCATTACTACATTTATGTCTAACAAACCATGTACCTCATATAGATACGTACATACTTTGCTAATTAGTGGAACACGCGTACGTTTTAAGAAAATATCATTAAAAAGGCTCTGAATACTAGTGTATAATAATTAGTGATATACATAATTTATTTTAAAATTTCACAGTGTCTATTTATTAATTGGACGGTACATGTTATATAACTAGTCTGGCCATAAATACTGTTACATAAAAACTTTTATTTTTTCAACTTTTTAATTACATATTTTGAATTTGGAACACGTATAATATTTTAAAAACTTCTTTGGATTTTGCGCTATTTCACATATTTTTTTTTGTGTTTATTGTCAAATTGCAATATGGAATGGGGTGTTGGAGCCGTCGCGGTCGCGTCGGTGATATTCCAGAATCCAGACACTTCAGAAGCTTGGTATCAGCCGTATGTTCGTATACCGTACTATCAACAGATACAACAACACTTTGTCTGTCGGACAGATCCAGAAAAGATCGGGGCGGCCGCGTGCTGTTATTGCTGCTGTTTTGTGAAGCAAAAATCTTATCGAGAAAAATGAAGATTCCTGCTAGGACTCGGTCGCGTATTATAAAATAAGATCTGAAGCTTGGTGTTTGTCGGTGATATACAGGATATGCCTTAAATCAATCTTTACTATTAAAGAGAGTAGATCGATCAAAACGCCTTCTATCGCGATACGCTGGTGATTAGAACAGAAATATTCTCTTTACCGATGAAATTTTTTTCATGATTGAACAACAC
Source organism: Pieris napi (assembly GCF_905475465.1). Taxonomy (NCBI): domain Eukaryota; kingdom Metazoa; phylum Arthropoda; class Insecta; order Lepidoptera; family Pieridae; genus Pieris; species Pieris napi. The sequence goes on from NC_062245.1 coordinate 9,761,579, forward strand.
TACAATAAGCAAAATGATAAAATGTACGCTCACAGTTCTAAAGAAGCTGCTCAAGTGGTCGGAAACATGGACTTAATTCCAGCAGGACTCTGCACCTGATCACAAGGCGCGAACTACCCAAGCCTGGCTTGAAACCAACGTTCCGGACTTTATAAGAGCAAGACTGGCCCTCATCTAGCCCAGAACTCAACCCTTAGACTTCAAACTATGATCAGTTTTAGAGGCCAAAGCCTGCTCTAAGCGACACGGCGACATTGAGTCTCCAAAAAAATTTTGCAAAGCAAGCTGTGGCAAAATTTCCCTTGGAAACAGTGCGTAAAATTCGTGGCCAAACAGATTAAAGTCCTGTATAAAAGTTTTAATAATATTACATTAATTCTTTAAAAAATGCATTTTCATTTGTAGTCGGGTCGTGACAACTTTTTTCCGATATTCTTTAATTTAAATATGAAAATCGTTGAACATATGAACATAATACAAAAACAAACAATTCATAATCCAAATACCTATAACGTATCCCATGTTTTAGTTCTGTACATATTAAATGCTATCAGTAAAACCTGCAAGGCAATTTTTTTATACTGGTCAGACAATATCGATCGTTGATAATGAACGACCTTTGAACCGCAATTACATATTGTTACGCTCGTATATCTAAATTAAGAAAGTGAAGTATAATGAATGATTCGTGACCGAGGCACTGTCGAATGGCGAGCCTCGAGGCATTTAGCGTGCGTATTCTCAAACCGCCTCGTGAGAAATCGCGATGATTTTTTAAGATCCAATTATGGACGTACCATATTAGCGGATGGACTGTTATAGACAAGAATTTGTTCTTATCCGTCTTACAGTTAACCTAATAAATTGATATAGACATTACGATAGATATAAAATGTTAATAAATGCTGCGATGGAATTGTTTAAGCCGATAAGGGAGCGATTATTCGCTGAATGTGCAAAAAACCAATGTAATGATAATAATTGAATTAATTTTATATACTTTAGGAATGTAACGAGGAAAAGTGCGACGTGTTAAGTAATTTAATTAACGTTAATATATCAAAGAACTTCTAAAATAACAAAAACGTAGTTAAACTTCATAAATAGCTACAAAAGTTCTAAATTTTAATTTCGCTACGAAACATTAACCTCTACGTTTTCGTAGCTGACAAATAAATCTCCAATATATCAAGATAATATTCAGCTTGGAAAGGATCTCTGCCAGTTTCAAACTTGCTTCCAAGCGCGACGGTAGGCGGTCTCAAGTCATGACCACACTCGTAGTTCGGTAGCTACATTGTTCGATCGGCTCATTGTTCATAATTGTTTATGCCCAATAATTCGCTCAGTTGAACATGGTAATAACTCATTAATCATATCCGACGGTGTTGTGTTTCCTTTTATAGATTGTATCCCTTTGTAGAGGATTTATAGTGTAGAGAAATCGATTTTAAATAATAATTTTTTGTTGTTTAAGGTGCGAACATTCTAGCCATGTTGTGGTAGTAAAATTATATCTTGTTTTTTTTTAAAGTAATAATAATATTATATTCTTCCAGAAATATTATCAAAAGATCTCCCACCCCCTTACAGTGTGAATGACGAGGGATTACAAAATGAAAATCATGAACAACAAAACGAGGTGAGCTATATTTGTAACATAAACTTTCTTCTTAGTTAAAGATAAAAACGTATTGGTTGTAGCAAGATATATTAAACATTTATTGTCAATTATTATCAACAATCATATATATTTTATTGGTGTTTATTAACTATTTGAATCGTTTGAAACAGCGCGTTTCGTGTTTTTTTAATACATAGTTATTAATTGAGCTGAATAGCATAAAATATATCCCATTATAAAACGTATTTTTCTGTATATTTTGTGTATTGAGTAATATTTCATAAACAAAAATAATCTTCTAGGAAAATCAAATGTTATTAAATCGGCTCTTCATGCTCTAAATTCTTCTTCATCATCTTTTTTATAGGTTCCATCCACCCCGACCCCAGTACACGAAGTGATAGATCTATTAGCAAATTGTAACATCACCAATACAAGTAGCAATTTCTCTGAAGCAGAGTACGCTGAAATTGGTGATATGGGTCTTTGGCACTCCACGCCACTTCCACACAGGCACAAATCAAAAATTTCTCTCACGTGGGTGCTAAAAGAGAATATAGATAAGAAAATCCATAGCGAAAAGTCTTTATACACAGAGGAGAAAGATAGAAAAAGTAGGGAGAGACTGAAAAATGATTGGACGAATCGCAGATTCAAGAGTGCATGTGATGAATTCAATGGACTATATTCATGTTCGGATTCAAGTGATGAAACAGAATATATAAGGAAGAAACATAGACATAGACACAGGAGAAAGAAGAAACACCCCAAGTTTGGGTACGATATAAAGGATTTGGACAGCTTTTTAAGTGAGGTATGCGTACATATTAGAACAATTTTATTTCTATACAGCCTTCAGTACTGAACATAACAAAATATTAACCTTGCGGTTACTCATCAGGCGCTATAAATGAAGGAACTAAAAGATAGATAAATTATAAATAATAATTATAATTAAATAAACAAAAAATTATTTAAAGTTATAAAAACACATATAAATAAGAATAGTTCGTTTCTTTAAAAACCAATTTAAATTAATCTTTGGTTTGACTTTTAGCAAACCCTAAATTGTATGTAATTTACGAAATATCGATGGGTTTAAAGAACGTTTTGCGGTTAACGAGGGTACAGGTTATCCCATGTAATTTAAACCAAATTTTCGTACAATATGCTTGTGGTATTCGTGCAAGAATTTTCTCAGAAATCAAATGATACTTTAAAGCTATGTGTCTTGTTTACGTACTACATATACAGTCAACATCTGTTATAACGACATCGAAGGGACTACTCATATTTGGTCGTAAAAACCGATGACGTTGTTATTAAGAACCTAGTATAATAGAATTCAGCTGGGACCTTTAGGTCAATATAACCGGTATGTTGTTCTAAACGATTCGTCGTAAACGGTTTTGACTGTGGTCGTCAAAGTACTTTTTGCATTTCAAATTTATCAATCTACTATGATCCGAATGGGATAATAAATATAGAAACAAATACAACAACAACACAGCTGTAGAAAAAATAACGATTATGTGACGTTACGTTGCGTAAAGCGTTGATATTTCCCGCAGGCAACATTAGATCGTCCAGGAAACATACCAGTTGTGATCGCGTTTCCTACCACCTTATACCAAACGCAGAAAAATCTTCAACGAGAATTGTCGTTGCCTTTGGGGACGGTGGTCAACGCAGTCTTCAAAAACCAGCAGTGGTTGTATGCGCAAACGCCACACGGCGATGAAGGCTACGTGTTATATACCGCATGTCTTCCCTTGGTAGACATAGTCGGTATATTACCATCAAGGTATATAATTCTTTTTTTACTTAATAAAAAGATGTTTTATTTTATAATGCTTAACCTTGAACTAATAGAAAACAGCTTACTATAATTATTTTTCTATTCACAAACGTTAAACTGTCGTCTGAAGTCGAATCTCTGTGTTCGGTCGAAACACGTGATCCCTCTGATATTTTGAGAATGACCATGGGCGGTATCATTTAACATCAGGTGAGCTGCTACCTACCCCTTAGCCTCTGTTTTTTTAGCAAAATTTAAAGAAATTCAAGAGGAATTAACAAATAAACATGTTAAGCCAGACATTTTATATTATACTGAAAATGACAAGTCAATGACAAACTTTACAATAGAATCACGGAAAAAGACGTCAAGTTATGGTTATTATTGTCAAACAAGAATATTTTACCATGTCTCAAATTAAAAATGTATTTTTAAAGCAATGACTTCAATAGAGTAGACAAACAATAATTTTAAGAACCAACAATAATAAGTGTTTGGGACAGAAGAGATTGCCTTGCGTTTACTTTATGAACACGAAGTTTAAATCGAATAATCATTATCAATGTGTTTTAGGAACTCCCTTCAAAAGAAAACTCCATGTTGGGAGAGCAGCACCGACTTGTACCCACAGCCATGCGGGAATCTCACAGACACAGAGAAAGAGCAAATACGTGGCAGAACTCGTTCAGAATGTAACTACAAACGCAGGCGGTATAGAAGCTCCTGCGCAGAAAAAGACTTTGACACTTTATACCTAAAAACAAAATCTGTGTCCGATATAAGAATCGATAATGATTTCACAAGACAAACGTTATTACTTGTAAACAGTGATTACGTTGGATGCGTGATGAATAAAACGTTGACTGTGTATAAGGGTGATGTGGTTACGTTGGTTCCGGGATTGGGTGAAAGTGATGTGGACTCAGAGTGGTTTTATGTTAGAAAAAGTGATGGTAGTGAAGGGTTTATTCCTGCTGCCTTGACTGAAAATGGATTTATATAAAACTAGCTGACATGGCGAATGTCGTACCGCCTAACATTTGATGAATTAAGTGATATCTTTTAGCTAAACTAAAAAACAATATCCATAAAGTTATTCTTGTGTATGACGTTGGGAAAATTAAAATGTCAAAGGAACAAGTTGTTGTCTTTTGTTGCCTATATTTTTTTTAATTTAAATTTGAGATTTTTAAATGAGTTTTTTTCATATAAATTATTATTAATGAATCAATATATATAAAAATGTTATGTTGGTTTGGGTACGCTTCAAAAACTCCAAAAGTTCTGCACCGATCGAGCTGATATTTTAGCATGATATATAATCCGCATCAATGATTGTTTTTATCTATTTTTTTTCCACAAGTACTGCAAAATTAAACTTATATGAAATGATTGCGTTTGTTTTGTTTCTCATTTCTCAACCATTCAATCACAATGTGCCACAGCGAAGCGTGGAATTATTACCATATATAATATAGTTTAATTTCTCACTAGCTACTGCCAGGGAGCTTCGATCGCAATGAAAAAGAAAGAAACAAAAGAAGATACAACTTAAACACAAACTTTACGCGGGAGCTTTCTACTTTAACTCATGAATTTCAAATAATTTTGATTCTTTATTATGCAAGTAAATGAGAGCCTTCTGTGCCTGGCCACATATGGATTTTTAAGATGTGTCGCTTTCTTCCAGTAAGGGTTAATTGCGCACGTATAAATATAAATTCATTTGCACACACACGAGGTGAACTCACGACCACATAGTTAGAAACCATGCGCTTTAGCACTTTAAGATTTAGAGATTTCTTCTTATCTTATAGTTTTTTGCTATACATATATAAAAATGATAATCTACATTTGTACCAATAACACTGCGTAGGTTATAAAAAGGAAAAAATAAAGCAAAATCATTTAATTATCTAAAATGTAACACTTGATCCCTATAATTAAACGAAGTACACAGATCAATGTCCATACTTGAACCCGCAATGGATATAACTTTATTTGGGCTAGTCCGTACAATGGCAGAGTACACGGTTGTTGAAGACACAGGCAGTTCAACTCTAACGTCTCCAGAGTAGCTGAGCTGATAAAGATGTTTGGCCGTTCCTCCCGCTAGGACACAATCGTCAAGGAAAGACGCCACATGAATGCCATGATCGGGGATATCAAAGACTGTGACAGCGTCCAAAGAGCGTAGATGCCATAATGCGAGACGTGGGCCTCCGCCACATACCTAATGATGAAATTATTTATAAAGTAATTGGTCAAAATATATATATAGATTTCTAAATGTTAACGGGACTTTTGGTTACATTTTTTTTATGTACTATGACTAAAATTATACTGTGAAAATCACCAAATCACAAAAATACCACAAAGGCCTATAGCCACCCATATAGCTTAATAACTTACCGTCTTTTACTTGGTCACCATATAAGGGAGCGATCAAGTATTACGTCACGCAATTTTTGGAGATAATTATTGAAGTACAAATACAAAGTATTTGTATTTTTATATAATTTCGTAAAAACTATATAAAATAATAATTGTATTGAAGCTTTGGTACTCACAAGCCAATCATCTCCTAGTGATGCTGCACCAACCCACTTGCCCACATCAGGTCTAGCAACTTTACTATTCTTGTATGGTTCTATTTTATTTTGACATTTGCTAGTTCTCAAATCCCAGAGCAAAACTAAGCCATCCTCACCAGCAGAAATAAGTTGTTGATTACTGTAAGGGAATTATTATAAATATTAGATGCTAATAAAAAATAATCATTTGAACTAAGAATGAAAGCCTTAAATATTCTTCCATGTTTTAAAGTAAATTAGGAAATCAAATTAATTAGATATAATTAATTTTTCAAAAAATGTGCAATCAATACAGTTTCAGCAAATGGATAATGATTCTCCAAAATAATATTTAACTATGATAAGGATTCTCCAAAATAATATTTAACTAATTATTAATTAAAGATTAAAGTTTTTTCCTGTCTCATGTGTGACTTTGCAAGTCAATAAACAAAACAACTAATTCAGACACAAGCATCTTATTAAATAGGATTGCGAAATTAAGTATCAAGTATTTCCAAAAATTATTATATGAAGAAACCACTATAAGGAGGCACCGAAAGTAATATATACTTACCATGCTAATAGCAAAATACTTACTTGCCATGCACACTGTGCACAAAATTGTCATGTCCACTTAAAGTCTGTACCAAGCTACCATCTTCCAAGTTAATGGCATACACTTTATTGTCACCACAGCCGGCATACAACCGCTCTTCATTGTCAGAAAGCCATAGGCAATTGATATCAGATTGGTGTATTATTGATTCTGATTTTATCCGCACTGTCCATGCTGGTTTGCTTAATTTCACATTGAGAATGGATTTCCAATCCCAACCATAAATTTCATTAACTGTTCCAGCTATTAAAAACTTTTTAGTACTAACTAGACTACATATTTGTTTGCCTGAATCAAGGGTATGAATTTGTTTAGCTTTATTGTAGTCTGGTGACAGTAGCTCTGGGGTTGGATTAAAAATACAATCTAAGCTGAAAAATAAAGTAAGTATTTGTAATTTTACGAATACAATAAATCAATTAATGGGGTCCCTTTACATAAATAAAATCAAACAACAACGATATAAACAGTTTTAGTTATTGTAAAGAGCATAAAAATATAATATAACCTAAAAAATATCTTATGAATAAGACATTAGATAGTATAAAAATAACTAATATGCAAATTACTAAATATTAATTACTTTACAGGTATTATATTTATTCAATATTGTTATTACTTACTCAAAAACTGCTAATTGACCGTATATATTACCGGCTACTAAATACTTTCCGCAAGGTGAGAAACTTTGGCATAATACAGTATTGTATAAGATTTTGTCAAGCATTTTAGTGTAATTAATTCGATAAAGCTTGTCTGGATCTCTCCAATGATAAAAACTATGTTAAGAGTTCTGTAGATATTTATCGTACCCAACTAATGGTATTGACTATTGTGAATGGTAAACTACGAATAATTAAATAAAGCTTCAATCTGTTTGAATAAATACAATATTCGGGTTTAAACTATTCAAACTAAACTTTTTTGATAATAAACAAAAAATAAAAATATTAGAATTTAAGTAGCGAAGAAAAAATAATACAACAATATAACCACAGAATATAACCAAGTCAGACTACCGAGCAAGACTACAGAGCTAAATAGTGAAATTACAGCTGTCATGATGAATAGTATGTATAATCTATGGAATGCTAGAGTTGGGCATTTATATCGATATTTTTTTCTCATAGTGATGAATCCTTCGTCGAAACTTTCTCCGCCGTTATTTTTGTTCAATTATGCACATTTTATATTATTTTTAATTTTCCTTAAATTATTTTCATATGTAATACAATAATAGACAAAGTTTTCAAAGAGGTACAAATTTCGATTTCAATTCATGGGCATCCCTAATCGGCAAAAAAATCTAAACTTTCTATCAAAATGGACGTGTGTTAAAAAGTGCAGACGATAGAAAATTATTTTTATTCCATGTTATTGGTAAGATATTTATAATTTCAGCACTATATTTTATTTTAAGTACTTCGATTTATTCTTCGGTTCGATATCCGTCTTATGGCTTCTGAGGAATTTGATCTGACAACTGCCGAGTCAGACGAAGTAGCATTTTGCAAATATAGCTTTTTTCTTAGTGCGTAATGAGATCTTCCTTTTACAGATAAATCTCTGAAAAGATGTATAATGGAATCGGGTTACAGACCGCTCGTGGTTCTGGAACTAATGGATATGTACAAAGAAATTGGGCATCTGTTAGAAGAACGAAAGATTCTGTGAATTATCGTACTGAAGAGGAGATAGCTAAACTGGATTCAGCGTCAAATAAACAACCAAACCAAGAAATTCTTGATCATGAGAGAAAAAGGAAGATAGAAGTTAAATGTACTGAATTAGAAGATAAGCTGGAAGAACAAGGGTAAGTTGTATATTTTTATTAAGTTTTGTTTTGAGGTTAATAATTAGGTGTACATTTTGACTCTTATAAATTTTTATAAAAAAAAACAAGTCTTCCAAAGTTAGTAAACATTCCCAGATCCTAACTATTGTTAACATTCATTATTATATGTAGTATTATCTACAAGGGTTTGCATTCTCATAGTGTATATATCCTGTGTAGTCTAACATTTTCATCATAACAATCTTAAGATCTGTGACTCAACTTTTTCCCATGGATATATATCATATGGAATATACATATAATATTTGGGATAAAAATTCTGTGGTATTTATGGTGCATGGATAGCAGTTTAGATATGTTCTGTCTCTCTAATATATTTAATGAATCCAGTCTGTCTCGAAACCAAAATAAATAGTGAAGACTAATTTTAATATTGCTGAAAATTTTATGTTTTCGTTCTTATATTCTGTTTTAACTTTCATATAGTTTGTAAACTTTTAGTTAAGTGGTAATATTTTTTATATTTTGATTTGTGCTTTAATTGGGCATTAAATTTTCGATTTTGTTCATCAAATACAGTGTAAACCCCATATAACAATCTCTCAATTTAACGACAAACTCTCTAAAGCATCTAAATCAATTGGCTTTTGTTGGAAGAGCTTGTCTTCCATACAATGATACAATCTACATAGCATTAAACCCACTCTCAATAACGACAACAATTGAGTAATAAAGTACTTTTAAGTTGCTAAAATAAGTAACATCTGCACAGCTGTGTACGTTCTATGTCACATTATTATCCTAGCCCACAATAAACTCGCTGTCAGCATCATGCATACAAACTGTCTGAGAAATTCATGCTTTTGTTTACAAATTGGGATTCTGATTGAAAGATATTAATAAAATAAGTAAAAAACACAACAAAATTACGGGTGCACCAAAAGACGTCAGAAAAAACTATCAGACTATACGCTATTGCGTATTAAAATACGATTCATTTTTTATGTTCATAACTACTAACACTAGTCTGAAATAAACTTTTTCTTTGCCTAATTCTGATTTTACTTCTCCATTTAACAACTCTATAATGCCATAAAATGCACAGTCCCTTCAGTGTTGTTATATAGAGTTTACATTGTACATTATTATATGATAATAATAGACATGTAGTGATTGCCCAACACAATTTTTTTAAGCAATTAATTAAATAACACTTATGTATGCTACAGAAACACATACAAAGACTGTCTCAACAATGTATACGCATATACATAATTTATACACTATCAATATTTACACTTAAATAACTCTACAATATACAATATTTGAAATTTATCAGTGGTAGCATAGGAAAATACCTAACTTAGTATTTGCAAAATAAATACTTAGAAAACGAACGAAAAAAAAGTACTACAAATTTAAAAATTCTTATGTAAATAATGCAATAATGTCGCGTTTATATCCGTCAAAGTATAAATATGTTATTTTTTTCGGATCTTAAAATTATTTATATTTTTTTAAATAAATAAGCGAACAAAGGATTGGGAGCTTTAATTGGCACGATTTTGCGTGGTGGAAGAAAGTTGGCGATAGAATCGCGATCATATTACAAAAACACTTAAAAATCTACGACTCAACGACTCTTGCCAAATTATTTACTAGGAATTAAATGCACTTGTTATATTTCCTATGACACTTATTGATCCCTACCCTAAAAATCTATTACAATAGTATCACCCCATTTGGGGGCAACAGCCCCTGCGCACGAGTCAAATCAATAATTCAGCGGAGCAAATCACCCTTCATACAATATTCAAACCTACCCCGGTCGTGTTCAGTTGACGGCCGTACGACATGAACGTCTTATCGCTTATTTTATAGTATTTCTAAAAGTAATTTCGCGATTACAACACCGCAATGCATTGGTAGGTTCAGGTGCGATGCGAAACAAGCGCTAACCGTGTATTTATTTTTAAGTTTTCATTACACATCGCTTGTTCGTTGGGAGTCTACGTAAATTGTGGCATTTGCGAATACGCTATGGTTTATTTGCCATATCTAAGAGAATTAGTCGTTTGATTTAATAATGAGTGTGTCCTTGGTGTGGCTACGCAGGTTGCCAAACGAAGAGATAGCGGCGCGTGTAGCGGCTTTCAGGGCGAAGCTGTCGGAGTCCAGCGGCGATAAAGACGTGCAGAAGGACGAATATGGGAGAGTTGCGTAAGTACTTACGTTATTTTAAATTGACGTGGCTGTTTCTGTTAGTGATGGTTTATTTTTCTAACGTTTATAGAACTAAATTATGCCCCAATAAATCACTCCGATGCAAACTAAACTAACAAACTACATTTATTTGCATAAACGTTCGAGTCCATTAATGTTTTCGCTTCTTTTTGTAAGTTTTTTAGATATGTCGATGAAGTTCGCAAATTATATTTGTGTATAAGATTTTTTTTTCTATAATCATAAATATTCATGTATTATAAACTAGGTTTCGCACTCTTGCTCTTCTTCAAAACTATTTTCTTTTTTTACGGTTTTCTGAATTAAGGTTGCTTGGAAGAGCACGCTTCATGGCATTAAGGCATGATTTTGAAGTTTATTGGGCATACTAATACATACTACACTCGCGAGCAAACAAATCGACTCAAGCGCTACCTCTGCATTCAAAGATTATTTTAAGTGTAAGTATACAACATTTTAATAAAAATGATATGTCATTTGAAAGCTTAAAACTTCAGCTTTTATGAGATGTCATCATTCTTAATATCCATGTATCCTTTTTTTTATTATTGGTGTCTGAAGTTAAATGGGGTAAAACTGTGATTTTGGGTAAAGGAGTTGTGTTCAGAATTTACTAATAAAACACGTTTTTTTTATCTTAAAGAGTATAATATTTATTGGTTCACTAATTGGTATTGCCCCCCTAGCCCTAATTACAGCCCATATTCGGTTCTTCATCAACCTTATTCATTTTTTGACGGTGTCTTGAGGAATACCTTCCCACTCCTCTAACAAAGCTGCTTTCAATTCTTCAAGGCTCGAATGGGCTGGATTTCTTGCTCGTACCCTTTGTTTGAGCTCATCCCATAAATGCTCGACGGGATTTATGTCTAGACTGAGCGCAGGCCAGTCCATTGTGCGCAAATCGACTTCTCGAAGAAACTGCTGAGTAACGCGCGCTGTGTGGCATCGAACATTGTCATGCATTAGGATGAAGTCTTCGTCAAAAAATCCTGCGTAGGGCACAACATGTTCCAGGAGAATATTTGTGATGTACCCATCAGCTGTCAGTCTTGCTCTTCGGCCTACTCCAGGCATGAAAACGACCTCGGTTTTTCCCTCCAACGAGATACCAGCCCACATCATACACGAACCGCTACCATAGGCAACGATTTCTGCGAATCAGCATTAGGAAAATCGCTCACCCGGACGCCTGTAGACCCGGCCTCTCCTGTCACTACAATGCAGACACATCCTGCACTCTTCAGTCAACAGGATCGATCGCCATTGCCCAATGCTCCAGTTAAGATGCTCTCGAGCAAACTGTAGCCGAGCTTGCCGGTGGCCTGCAGTCAATTTGGGGCCCGTTGCAGGCCTTTTTGGAGTCAGGTTGGCTTCCTTCAGATGTCTTCTTGCTATCCACTCGCTGACAGCTGTACCTCGAACACGTCTCAGCTCGCCCTGCACGTCGACACACGTAAGGTGCCGATTTCGCAGGGCGTTGAGACAATGAAACGGTTGTCTCGTTCAGAAGTACAACGGAGGCGGCTGGTTGTTGGTCTCCGAGTGAATGCTCCAGTCTCTTGTCTATCGTCTGCATACTCGGGATACAGCAGATTGACTCAAGTGAAGCTGGTAAGCGACTACTCGCTGTCTGAGTCCTTGTTGCAATAAGGCAAAAACTTGAGCGGCTTCTTGAGGTGTGGTATCCATGGTTTCTTGAAAACAATGAATGCATGTTGTGGAGATGTGTATCGGTCAACTGTTGATAAGTGATTGATAAAGGTTGAAGGGTAACGGGGATTTTATAGGGGTAGAGGGTAGCGCAACTGGCTGGTAGCGTAGTGAGTAATTTGCCCCATACGCGCTCATTGCGCAAATTAACATGTTGGTATTGGTTTTATTTAATCGTGTTGACCTTTTTTGTAAAGCTTAGGTTTCAAGCTTTCAAATGACATATCATTTTTATTAAAATGTTGTATACTTTCACTTAAAACAATCTTTGAATGCGGAGGTAGCGCTTGAGTCGATTTGTTTGCTCGCGAGTGTACATTGTAGGTACCTACTTGGTGTCTAAGTACTTTATTTATTGTATTGAGGATGTTACGTAGTGATAATTCTGTTCTCATACTACTCATACTATTTTCATCAATAAAAAATATTAAAATTAAATATGTCTAAAAATATATATAATCCTAGGTTATTATTATCAAAGAAATTCTAGAAAACATTTCCTTTACATTTTCTTACGTGCATTCTCAATTCCCACTTTCATTATACGGGCCAAGGTCGATGAGAAGTTTTCTTGAATTTGAGGTGTTACGTCGAAATACAAAGACTTTCTTGTTGTCCTCAATCTTGAATAGCATCTAGTTTTTTCTTGTGAAGTATTTTCTTGTGTATGAAGAAAACAGGCCTCGGCTTTCTACTGTGCCATATCACTTTAGATTTTTACTAGGCAATCTACAGTTGTAGGTTTTCCAAGTTTCATTGAATTATATATATTGATTTTGTAAATTTCGCAGTGTGGTTTTAAGAAATCATTTAATCAAGAAGTAACATCTCTCAGCAGCGATACAATTACATGTTTCACCTGAAATCAAATCTAGGACCTCCGCGTTAAACGAATTGAATCCACCAAGGGCTGGGGAACTTAATATAATAATGATTAAAGATGTTATATAAATTAAACATTGTGAAATATTTCTTTGATATTAACACAAAAATTTTCCATTTAAAAGAAACGGTACGGAGTAAATTGATTTCACTGCAATTAATATCTATCACCTGAATCATTATTGATTCCACGCATACGATACGCCATTCGAGAACACATATATTTAAAATAAAATATTATTTTCATTTATTATTTAAATTTATTCCGTTCGTACTAATGAATACAAAAATCTAATTTGAATAAGAATTAAATATTAATAGAAATAATAAAAAATTCACAGCAATAATATTATTATCCTAAACGGAACTCGGAATTCCTACTACAAAATTGAAATCTTATTAATAGTTGATTAATTTATTGTAGTACGACTACATTGATAAGGATTGGTATGCATATGATTGGATATTGGATGCTGTAAAATTATAAACGTAGAGACAGTTTAATAATTACAAATTTCATTTAAAAAAAATGTGAGATTTAGAAAATTAAATGCATTTTAATTTGTTGTCGTTTATTGAAATGATATGAACTCCCACAAATAAGATCTATTAGCCACACATAAGCTACAAAATAGCTTTTGAAGTTACTATCAGCTTAGTTTTATGAATATATAGATATATTAAATGGTTACCACCTACGCGAATGCTGAGTTTTGCTTCTCTTGATCCAGAATTTCCCCTATATCGATCGGACTCAACCCTATGTAGAGGGTTATTACGTCAACGAGTCCCTTTTTGTTGTTGAAGAGGTTTTATTAGGTCAATTATAAATATTGTTCTTTTTTCAAATTGTGAAATTATTATTTAGATTTTTTATTGTCCAAAATAATGTTTAAACGTATTTAAACGTATTATCACAAATAATGTGTTAAAATAGACATAATATGAATTATTACTTCTCTTAACATAGCTACCAATTTACATTTGATGCTTTTATCGAAATATCCATTATAATTAATAGATTAGCGGCAACCTCCGCCAAACTCCACGCCAGTCTGTTGTGATTAGCTAAAGATAGAGAAATGAAGACACTAACTCGTTACTTTTGGCAACTGTGCCTATCAATCTCGAATACAAATTTATTTTCAGTCTGGAATTGTTTATGCTAAAATACTGTTTCACTCGAAAATGTAAATTAATAAACCACTTGAGATACATATGAAAATATGAACTAATTTTTTACGTCTTCACGCCGTTACTTGGTAATTAATAATATATAGAAGAATCGTTAAGGTCATACGCAATAAAAAAAAACGTACCAAAATAGAAATAACAAGAATCGATGTTTACTTACCACCACCACTGTGGATAAATATAGTTCATTGTTTATGCCGGTGATTTTATATACGAATACTCTTTTAATATCACGTGAGTGTTATGAGACTTTTCACTAACAATTTTTAAGTAGAAAAACTAGTGGTAGTATATAAGTTAGTCTATGATTAATGTTTGGCAAGTATGCATCAATTAATGTGTATACTGTATACATATATATGTTTATGAGATATTATCTTTATGAAGAGATATTTAAAATTAAAAAGTAATTTCTTAATATTTACCTCGAAGTTAAACCACGGCTTGACGTTTGCCAGGTCCATTTTGTGCTAATATTAAAATAAATTGATTTACGTTGGTTTTAAAAGCCTGTGGTATTAAAGAAAGAAGATAATATTACTCCTAATTTTCTTTTCAGTCCGTTTTAAAACTAAATTACTACTCATGTATGAAAAAATATTGTGTAAACAATTATTAATAATGTTCACAAATTCATAATAAACAAGGACTTAGGATCTCTAGTCTTGTTAGCTTTTATTAGTTTATACATATTGTACACTTTCGCTTTTTAAGTACTGTTTTCATGAGGGTATAGTTTTGCCAAGAGTTCGTAAATATCATCAGTTGATAAGTGTTTAGGTTGTGCAAATACTTTCAAAATACATAAAATTTTACTGAATATTTGGAACAAATACCGCAGTAAAGTTTTAAATAATCTTTATGTTCATTCATGTCAATCAATAGTTTCTTACAAAAATAACAAATTGCAATAAAACGTCAAGGTTTGTATGAAAATTTATTATTTGTTTCGACGAAAGAGCGATAATATAAAACCAGCGCTTACGTTCGAACACTACAAGTATAACATTTTCCAATACCCATAATCGCTGTGCCGAATTGATTATCGGCAGAGAACATTAAATTGCGGCTTACAGAGATAATCTTACATTTTGATAATTAATTGAGAAAAACTTGTATACAAACTTCAATTTAAAGACTGGAAAATCGTAGAGAAAATTACAGGATGCCATTATACAAGGGTTCGTACATTCAGTGACGCCTCCCATTAGACGCCGAGGGATTGCGCAGGGTGCGCGCGTCGCCGTACATCCTGTTATTCCCCAGTAGCGCCGCCGGCCCGGTACCGGCCGCTTCACAATGTAGTCGCACGACCCATGCCTTGAAAAGTCTTCCAATAGTTATAAGTAACCAAGTCTTCCATTAGATTAAGTAGTTTAAGATGCATAGGGACCGTGTGTCGCGACGCGAACATAACAAGATAGTATTTGAAAGGCTTTGGCGGGGCACGTTTCAAGCAGTGCTTGCGGGGCCACCTCGACGACCGAGAGCATCCTCCCACGATCCAAACCCCGATATGTCGATGGTTCCGACTCTGGGGCATAACGAATGCAATATGGCCGATTCTCTTGAGCCCGCGCTCCGAACTATTCTGGCTGCGTGTCTAAGGCCTAACAACTGCTGCTGTAGATGTAATTGCGCCTCCGATCGCAATCATGTTAACAATTTTCAGGTCTGTCCCTCCGCGGAGGAGAGGAAGAACCTACGCTCCGTTATAAGGTGTGCATTTATCGATTTGTTTGTAAGTAGGTCGCGCATTAATTGATCGCATTACAAAAGGATTTTACACTCGGCTGCATATAACTAGAGTCGTTTACGGCGTTTCGGATCGCATGTGTACCTAATCTTATCGATTTTATTTTATGTTGGTAATTAATTTTCAATTTTCCCGTTTTTAGCGCACTTAGGTGCAATTCAGGTAATTTTTTTAGCATTCGTATGATTTCCAAACATATGAAATTTTGTAACATCGGATATCCGGATAAGATTTTCAAATCGGTACCCGAGATTGGGGCTTTCGATTATTATTTATAATTATATTAAAAAAATACTTTAAATTGTAAACCTTTAGAATTTTTAATGCCGAGACAACTTCAAAGTTTGGTGGATTACAAGCCGTTTTCGTGAATCTACTCAATGGGACGCATGATTGCTTTCTAGAAAACAAGTTATTATAAGCCTACGTCTTTCCAGCGTACGTGAAACTCATGCTGTGGCCGAAGCCCAACAAGAAAAAAACGCAAGATTACGCGATGCGTTCGGCATATCGCCTCGTTTCGTGGAAGGGACAAGTCTTGACCCAGAAAGAAGAGCTAGAGAGGAAGCCCAGAAATACCCGTTGGTGAGAACTCCCAGCCACGAGAAGGAACAACGAGATCAGGCTTCAAAGAAGAAGAAGAAGCGGAGGTAGGTTTACAACAGCATAATGTAAGAATATGAGCATTGTTGGCCTAGTAGCTTCAGCATGCGACTCTCATCCCTGAAGTCGTAGGTTCGAACCCCGGCTGTGCACCAATTGACTTTCTTTCTATGTGCGCATTTAACATTCGCTCGAACGGTGAAAGAAAACATCGTGAGGAAACCGGCTTACCTTAAAAAATAGTATTATTACGTCAGGCACAGGAGGCTGAACAGATACAGAAATTTGAGGCCCAGACCTAAAAAGGTTGTAGCACCACAGATTTTTTTTGTAATGTAAGAATAGATGAATTGAATTGAATGTTCTTATATAGGCGATGTTTTAAGACAATCTGATGTTGCAATCAGTATGTTATCAAATTATAGTTATTTCAACAAAAAACAAAAGACAAGATCAAAAATCGTCTTTTTATGTGTCATATCACAAATTAGGACAATATTATAGTGCATAGACAATTTTGCATAGAGATGTTAGTGTTGACCACAGACCATTTATATTTTATACCATAGCTGATAAAACTTAAAAATCTAATTTAATTTATCTTGACTTATAATAGTAATTTTAATTTATTAAAGTAACTTTAAAAATCACTAACTTTAATGAGATTTTTTTTTTCGTATTTCTTCAATTCAATTTAATTTTGGCAATAGTATATAGACAGGCTGGAAAAAGCTGAAAATTCAATATTAAGTGTAATATAATAAATAATACGATATTGTGAAACTTAACAGCCAGTTGGTCTATTGTTATCTATTAATAGTCCGCCTAATTGTTAGAAACACATTTTAAATATTTGTTCAAAGTGGCTGTGTTGCAAACACAAGTGTGTTTACATACAATAAATTAATTATAAAAATATTTCATTAGTTTATTCATCGTAACTAAAAAAAAAACGTAAACTGTATTCCCTACATTTATGCTCTTTCTAGAAGTCTTTTAAGACCTGATGACGTTTAATCTACAACAAGATTATCCAGATAAACATATCAGGCCATGTAATAGATGTTATTGATTTCAGTGCATCACCAGAAGTCAAAAAGTCAAAGAAGAAAAAATCCAAGAAAAATAAAAAAGAGAAGTAAGTTGATCGTATTACATAAATATTATTAAATAGTTACCAAACAATCATTGTTTTTGTATTTAGACAGGTGAAACTGCAGTTAACGCAAGAGTAAGTTTATTTAAATTTAATAATTCAAATAAATTACCATTTCAATAATGTAATTGAAAATTTCAGCGAAAAAAATATTTTATGGCGGCTTATACGTAGGTATGGTTATTTTTTTAATCAAAATATAACTTTGTAGCTTAATAGTTAATTCTAAGAGAAAATATAAAACAGTCAATCAAATCGATTGCAGAAAAGTTGAATTGACATATTAGAGTAAGGATATTTTATCTAAATCGAATATGAGTGAAACCGCGGAGTTTCATAATATACGTGCAAACAATTTTGCGCTGTATTGTTGTATAGTTTGTAGTACTTTAATTCAAAAACCCCGGTCAAACGCGGTCCGGGTCTACCGCTTTATAGAAAATCGCATTGTAGGAGTATTCAAGTATTTTTGAACAATTCAAAAACTAGGAACACGAATTTAATAAAGCGTTATAGGGGTACCGTGTTATAGAGGGATTAATGTATTTTACATATTTATAAATAAAAAGATTTTTTACGTAGGATGAGGTTTTAACTGATGCAACTTTTGTTTCAACATGCATTATAGGTAAACTATAACGCTAAGGATTTAATTTTATATAAATAATTTTCAAACATACATTACTCAGGCTTTAACAATATTTTACAATAATATCCAGTCTGATCTAAAGTTGCATCACATCACATCTGCGGCTCGCGCAGGTCAGGTCACAGTGAAGGACAATAAAAAAAAACAATTTCATCATAAACGCAGTTCTACGCATCGTACGCATTGATAATAAATCAATATAATTAAACAAATATGAATTTCAGGAATGAATCCAGTAAGAAGAAAAAGAAACGCTCCAAATCTTCTGATTCTGAATCGTCCAGTTCCTCCGAAGGCAGCGACTCCGAAAGTTCCGCCGACGATCGTCAGAAGAAAAAGAAAAAGGTGAATATTTACAACGGTTCCATTATTTTCATTTTGGGACATGGGAATGTTGAAGACAATGTTTTTAAGAATTTACTCATTTACGCCTTAAAATAATGTCTTCAAGTACCTCAGATCATAGACTAAATGTTGCCATAAATAGAATTTTTCTTTGTGACTTGACACCGGGGATCACACACACACTCGAATAGCTTTTCTGAAAGGATTGTTAGAAATAGATTCTGGATAGACTTAGCACTTTGCTTTCTTTTCTTTTTTATTTAAAAAAAAACCACTTCAGCCTGATACGATGTCTTAGCACTTTCCTCCTACGGGCTTAGTCATTTAAGGCCCACGTTTGATTCTTTCATGAATTTTGATTGCATAACATTCCAGAGCTTTAAACTTAATTGCTGTGACTGCCTACTTAAATTCCCGTATCGCGGTTAACCCATTTTTTATTTTATTTATTTTTCTGTAAATACAAGAAATGGACAGTAAAAATTATCTGTTTAACTGTGCATCATTTCATAGGATAGCCATCTTTATCTGAAGAAATAACGTATACTGTAAGTATATCACAAAGTAACACACACACAGTTAGGTGAACTAAAATATGCCTAAGAGTGCGTCGACATTGTGACTAACTGTGAGAGTAAAGTATGGGAGGCAAAGGGCGATTGTTCGGTTAAGTGTGCACAGTAATGCATGGTGTTTGTAGTTACGATGGTGGTATTTCGCGTTCCATTGTGTGTGGTAAAACGTGTAAAATATATTTATATGTTGTTGAATAAATTAACATTTAAATTAAAAATTGAATTTATTTAAAATGTTCCCCGTTATAAGTTTTTAATGAAATGTCTTACAGTTTGTTCCGATACTCTCTATTTAATTGAAGAGTATACGAAATTTTGTTCAATTAAAATGATTAATGTTAGTGGGTTCTGTCAAAGCAATTTTCACGTTTTTACCTCACATGTATTGTATGATATCGTGATTGATTTTCAAGATGTTAACTAATCCATAACATTCTCCCTTCTCATTGTCACAAAACTAATTAAGGATGCTCAACATGTTTAAATGGTACACTACCACCACCGTTTGTTTAATAAGGTACGTCCCGATGTGTCTTATATTTCATTCAAATTTGTGTCATAAGTATATGTATTTAATCAATTGTATGTGTCACTAATTTAGATGTTGTAAATATAACTGCACTAGTGCCAAAAGTCCTTTAAATCACCTGTTTTATTATTTTTATTTCTGAAATGAGGATGTTATGGATACATTTTTATAACGTAGGAAGGATAAATTTCAGAGTAATTGCTTTCGTGAGTAGCTTTTAATGTACATTTTGAAAGCCTAAATTTATTTAAAGTAAATGCATGAAGAGTTTTTATTTGTTTTTTTTTTTATGAAATTCTTCAGTGGCGGTTTTGAAAATGGCGTTTGAAGGATTTCTGTTAGTGAAATGTTTAGTTGCCATAACCACTAGTCTTATTGTATTGGCACTGGTGTTTGGATCGCTTTATTTAGTTCATATTCTAATACTTGGTTCTTGAATTCTATACAGAAAAAATCAAACAAGCGACGTGCCAGCAGCAGACAATCCAGCCGGGAGAGGTATGTTAAACGATTATATTTTTAATTTTTCTAGGAAAATAATAAGTAATATAGCTTTCGAAAGGCAATTCAAAATTTTAAATATTTACCAAAATAAATAAATATACATAGTAAAATATTTTTCAGTTCACCTGAAAAGCAAGAGAAAGAAAAATACTCTGAACGGCCCAGTGAGATTCAAGATGAAAGGGGAAAGTACCGTGACCGGGAAGACCGAAATCACAGATTAGACGACAATAAAAGATCGGGACAAAGTACTAACAGAGTCCGCGACAGGAGCCCATCTTATGAACGGCAATCTCCAGAAATTAGATCGCCGGAAAGAAAGCAAAAATCATATATTACTAAAATAGAAAACAAAAAGAAAATTGACAAAGATGAATTTGATCTTGAAAAGCCAACAGAAAAGAATAAGCGGGATCGACGTCGATCACCGTCGTCTGATTATGAAACAATTCCAAAGAAAAGTGACAAGCGCGACAATAGAGGTTCTAGTGGGTCTCCGCCACCAGAGAAGAGACGACGACGCAGTCCTTCCTATAATAAAAGAGAAGATCTATACTCACGAGAATCAAAACGAGATGACTCATACTATCAAAAAGAATCTAAGAGAGACAATTATCATAAAGAATCTACAAAAGATGAATCCTATCCAAAATCATCTAAAAGGGATAATGAAAGATATCATCGTGATAAATCTTATGAGAATAAAAGATCTATAAGAAAAAGCATGTCTCCAGATTACAGACGAAAAGATAGCAACAGAAAAGACGAGCGACCGGAAGAAAGAAAAAGATCCGATGTTGAAAAGGGGAATTATAAAAGTGAGCGCTATGAAAGATCTCGTAATAATAGAGATGTTGATGATTTAAAGCGAAAACGAAAAAGAAGTAGAAGCGCATCTGAAGAAAGGAGAAAATCTCGAGAAGTTTCTCCAAAAAACAGTAATAATAATAAATCTTATATAAAGGATGATCATAAAGAACCAGAAAGATATTATAAAAACGCAAGAAAAGAAAGATCTCACTCACGCGATTCTAGTTTAGATTCTCCGCCCCGGCAAAGGCAAAGCACTGTTACTAAAGTAACAAAGGATACCTATTACAAAGAGAGAGATCAAACTCCTTCAAACGACCGCAAAAAACGTAGTCCTTCACATGATAATTCTAGGAAAAGCTCTACGCCTCGTAATATTGATAGAAAATCAGAGAAATCCAAAGCATTGGCTAAAGTAATTGATGCTAAGCGTGGCCGAAGCAGGTCCCCTAGAAAATCTCCTGTATCCCGCGAAAATGATCGGATTTCTAAAGAGAAAAGAAGGCACTCTCGGAGTAAATCTAAATCAATGTCCCCTTTAAAACGCGCTTCTAAAAAAGACAAAAAGAGTATTACGCCAACCAGGAAGTCTGATAGACGTACTTCCTCTCCCAAAGTAGATCGCCGTGAGGGTAAACGAGCGGCAAGTTCTAAAGAAAAACATGAAAAAGATAAAGATGTTAAAGAATCTCAAAAGGAAAGATCAAAGTCGCGATCAGACCCAAAGAGCAGAAGCTCTTCGAGTCTTAGCTATTCACCAGCACGTCGAAGCCCAGAGCGCTATCGAGACATCATCGAGAAATTGCCTGAAAAGGATAAAAGAAAATATATTAAATCCCCGTCGGATTTACAACCAAAGAAAAAGAAAAACAAGGAAGATTATAAACCAAAAACATGCATGAGGAGTTCTTCGAGTGAAAACGACGATTCTGAAGAAGATTTTCTTCGAATGGACCTTCACGCGCGTCAAGAGGAATTGAATATGAAGGAATTGGATAAACTTAAGCAACGATTGGCTAAACTGACCAAAGCCACGATGGAACGTATTAGGAACGAGGAATTGAGTGGTCCGTCCACTTCAGAAGGACGTAGTGAACAGAAGCTAGAATGGGAGATTGAAAGTAAATCCCCAAAGGAAGCTGAGGATGAAATTAAAAGTCAATCAATCAAGTCAATCAGTCCTGTGAAGATTGACAGCTTAAGGAAGGAAAGCCCATTGCACGTTGAGAGCTCTAATGCGAAAGATGGGAAGAAGAGTAAGTCCCGTAGTTGGTCGCGAACCTCGTCACGGTCACGTTCAAGGTCAAAGTCGCGGTCTCGGTCAAAATCTAGAGTGAAGTCTTCGCGGTCACGGTCGAAGAGCCGAGTGAAGTCATCACGGTCGCGGACTCCGTCAGGATCACGGTCACGTTCCAGGTCCTCGCGTTCAAGATCTAGATCCTACTCATCGTCAAGGTATTACTAACTGAGTAGTAAGAAAATGTCGTACAAATTATTAGAGCATAGTATAGCGTTATTTACTTTACTTCATACTTAAGAAATTTCTATATTACAGCTAAATTATATTACAAAAAATCTAATAAAATAACAACTTTGATACCCAAATACGAATTATTGAACAGTAAATTATGTTCGCTAAATATTCCTTTGGTTGCACATCTTTAATTTTTCTGGACTATGGTTAGAGCCTGACTAACCAGAGCAACAACAGTCCTAAATTACCTTTTTTGGTATTTTTGCGTAAATAAGAATTATAATACTATTTCTAGTAACCCTATCTATACCATAAACATTCCCGTAGCCAAATCCATTCTGAGTTTTGTTTTATAGATCTCGTTCTTCTCGATCCAGCTCGTACAGCAGCAGAAGTTCTTCTCGATCTTCGCGTAGTTCGTCCCGATCAACGCGATCTTCGAGGTAATATCTTCAAATACCAATTAAAACTATTTCACAGCTTAATTATTACACTCAACGTCTACTATCTAATTATATAGGTATTTTAGGTATATAAAATGACTGCACTCAATTTAATTTAGGTTAACAAGTTTTTTTATATTCAAATGATGATCATACAATAGTTTTATTAATATAGGTAATAGTAAAACATGTAAGGTTGGTATCACAAAATATAAATAAATAGATTTCCCCAAATTCAGTTTTAACAATTATTTTCATTTGTGAAAATTCACCTACAGACATACCTCATTCATAAAAAAAAACCGTCTTCGCACTGTTTCAACTAAAGTGCTCATTTGTCTCCTTTTATTACAACGTAAGCACAATTTGAAAGAGATATATTTAGTTTAAATGAATAAAGGGTTTTATATCCTCATAAAATACTGTGTATGTTAAATTCCTTTACACTAATGTATATAAATGCCCGATCATTATATAACTAATAAATTATGAGTAACTAAAAACAATTAACGCAAGCACTAATAATTTGATACTAAACGCGATCGTTGATACACATACGTAATCAGAACAATGACGGGCGTGTACGCGGATTACCGCAGATCGAGTTCGACGCGCTCCAAGTCGCGCTCACCGTCGATCCCGCGACGGGCGGGATCCCCCAGCTTCCTCGATAGGAGGCGGATCACGAGGTAGCACGGGCTGTCTTTTTGCTCTCATCGCTGATATTATTGTAATCTTCATATTAGGTCATGTTCAAGTATTACGTAGAAAGTTTTTTATATAAGTCCAAAAACTAATGTCTAATCGCACCTTGATGTACTCATCTGTCTCTTTTCGTCACAGCGCAATCACAATTTGACAGTAAGAGACAAAAGAGTTACTTTTATGAAGGTGGATAAATATAAAATAAATTGAGCACGTAAATTCCACATGTTTGAATTTATTGATGTATTATTAATCGAATCTAATCAATGTTGCAGACCTTATACCCGTCAAAATTAAGCAATACAAAACCCCTTTACGTAATACTTGAACGCGTTTTAGTTGGAATAAAGTTGTACAAGAAATAATTATAAAACCTCAATAAAAACACCATTTGGATAACAAATATTATATTTGACCTCGAAGTCAGTTCTAAGCTTAGCATTTTTTATATATTAATATTTTAATAGATTTTTTTATTTCTTCTTTATGAATCTTTGTCGACTTTTTAATGAGATTTTATATTTTAAAGGACGTATTTTTGATCTTGTATAGCTTTTTCTGAATGACTACTATATTAAATGATTTTTTTAATTTGAAAGTTGGATTTACTGCAAATAATATTAGCGTAAGAGCACTGTGTCGCACATTTTCTGTCACACGATTTCTTTTAATAGCGATATTGACATTATGTTTCAATTCGTATAGCCGCTAGAGTATCGACCGGCATAATGTCAATGTCTAGAGTGTTTTAGATGTTTTTTTTTGAGTGCAGCTTGTTCATGCTAACTAGAGTTATGCTTCATTAAATGTCGTAATATTTTTTACTCTTACTACCATTTGCTACTTTTAACTACGATTAGTCACGCGGAAGTAGTAAAAAAATATTACGATGTTCATTTTTTTCCTTTGCTGTTGTGTCACAAGTTGTTTTTCTTTATTTATAGAAAAAAGTCACGCAAATATAGCACCGGTTCTGAAGATTCTTCTAGTAGTCGCTGAATGCAGTTTTAGGACATTTTTAAATTAATAATATGTATATCAAGAAAATTAAATAACATTGTAAAGAAGTTTGTCTAAAAAAAACATTTTTAATTATATCGGGTTATTTTCTTTACAATGTCCGCCTTTTAAATAAACTTCAATGAAGGCATTTTATAAGAAATCATTTTTAAGTTTTTTCTGCTTGTGGTTATGTATTTCTAACACAGTCCATTTAAAATTAATATTGAAAATTACCATGTGTGAGAGTTGATTAATATTTTTGTGACACTTTCTTACTAATGGGTATTAATTATTACTAGGTTATTGTAAATAATAATAGATGAATTAATTGTGAGTCACTTTAGTTATATTATGCATTTAGAAAATCATAAAGACCTAGTTTATTTTCTTTAATGAACCTTAAAAAGAAATGTTACTGAAGAGTTAACGGAATTTTTTCTTTCCTAGCGCACCAATTATAGACGTAACTTATTCCTCCAAGAAATACAAATACAGGCGAAGATGACCACGTAATCATATTATTTAGGGATAAGTGACAGTGTTGCCAGTTGTAGAAATTGTTCTATTTTATGGACATTAGTTTCAAGTGTGTGTTTTTGTTCAATATTTGTGTTATTAAAGTTTATTGTACAATATTATGTTTTTATTTTATTTACTTGCATGGTAGAGATCGAGCTTTATCATACACTCCAGTAATGTTATTGATACATTTTCTTTTGTTCCTGTATTGCTAGTTATGGCTTCGACAAAGGTAAGCATATTTTTATTACGCTACTAATTATTGACCACGTAACAGTTTTCCTGTTTTGAAGCATGTTACTGATTTATTAACTGTATACTAACAGTAATTAACAATACAGTGCACGTAAAAGGCCGATTCCCTATCGGAGACCTACTCCATCGACACCATCTTCAGGAAGTTACTACAGCAGCAGAACCTCAGAACGCAGCTGGTCGCAATCACCGCGTCCCGAATAAAAATAAGACAAATAAACGTTGAATCGCTATTTCTTATTCCTTAGCAATTACGGAAACAGAACTACATGGATTGGCGGATTTTTTTTTAATTATGTCGAGTTATTTAATACTGTAATATTTTTAGTGAAACAAGAGAGAAATTAAAATTTTTACTCGACAATAATTAACTTGAGATTTATGAGTTCGGGTAAGAAAAAGGCAAATACAGTATCAAGAGGAGAAATTATATTTAGAAAAGGTAATGCTTATTTCAAAAGATTAATGATAATTTGAATCTCTATACTTAATACTCAATTATTTATTTGTGTAAACCTTGATTCAAACATTCTAGTCGTGTACCAAAATCTAGTCAAATACTATTTAATAATTTATTTTGTACCTAATTTATTTAAATCATTTTTTCCATGTTATTTTTATATTGTTGGTAATTTTATTAATAATAATTTATAGGAGATGCACCAGATACTCAATACAATAATACTCTAAGTTTTAGGATAATGTGCAATATATTTATTGACAATGTATTTCTATAAAGCTAGTCATTTACATAAATAATGCAATGATAATTTTAAGTTAAGTCAGAATTTTTGATAGTTAAATAAGTAGTCAAATAGTCACTCTAATACTTTGTAAATTACAACTTGAAACTAGTGCTTAATGTTGTAAAACTACTAATAATTATTAATTACAC
This sequence comes from Pieris napi, assembly GCF_905475465.1. Lineage (NCBI taxonomy): Eukaryota > Metazoa > Arthropoda > Insecta > Lepidoptera > Pieridae > Pieris > Pieris napi. The sequence continues at coordinate 9,788,241 of NC_062245.1, forward strand.
ATTGTTTCCTGTGATGATCTCTGGTGAAATAATTAAAAATATAGTGAAATTTTGGACGGTGTAACTTCAACATTGTTTTCCTTAAAAATGAAATTTCCCATTTTAAACATTCCAAAGATTTTCTGTATACATATACACCTCTCATATACATGTTAAGAAATGAATATTTGGTTTACATTATATTGTATGTTTGATTTTATACAGGAAGTAATGATAAATAATACATGTAAATGAGTAAAAATAATTTTATTATGAACTTACAAAATGCATATAAAGTTACAAAGTTGTATAATATTATTTAACCATTGAGCCCCAATATAAAAATAGATAATTTGAAATACAAATTACACATTTGTGACTAATAAAATAATTTATTCCAAAAATGCTTTTTACTAACAATTTTAATAAATATTAAATTCATTTGGAATGCTTACATAAGACTACAGTATCACATTCATTACATTATGTTATAGTAAATCATAAACAGGATGATGTAGAGTTCAAGTGGTATTTATATCTTATCAAAATAACCAGATGATATGTATAATTCAGCACCAACACCGATTAGATATGCAGTTATGAAGATTCTTTTTTCTGATTCTGTCTACGTTTTGAGGCTATAAACATTGCCCAACCAAATCCAACTATGTTCATAAATAGTACTCTGAGCTACAAGGAAAAAACAAAATTATTATCCTGTTTAGGTATAATGGACAAATTCAAATGTAAAATATGTATGACCGAAACGAAATCTGATGACCTTTACTCAGATTAGAGCATCAATTTACATTTAATATCATCAATTCCCACTTCAAACAACAAATAATTTTGAAACATTAAGAGGTATTACAAATTTACTGCTTTTCTAATATTATATTTTTCTCAACACATTTCATGGCAAAATTAAAGGTGAAAAAATGAGGTATTGGTGGAATAAGCAGTAAACATAAACAATCTTAGTATGCCTAAACATTGTCATGTATAAGTTTAAACTTCCTTGTATATAACTTGAAACCATATGAATAAAAAACTAAAGATTATATATTACAAAAATATGAATAGGGAAATTATAAACTAAACTAACAATATCTTTAGCCAAAAAAAAGATAGAAAGACAGATAGAAACTATACTTACTAAATTATAACTTACCATTGGGGGAACAAAGGCCAAATTTATAACTTGGAAAAATGTTAACCATTTCCAGTTAGCTTCTAATACAGTGAAGTATAGTGAATGTAACTGTTTCAATGCTGCTTTGTGATTCTTGCCTTCAAATCTTGCAAGGGTGTATAGAGAGAAAGCTTGCATGAGTGGTGCAATAACTAGCCTTTCAAATATAAGCTTTTTTGCAAGAGGAAAGGCAGTTGCTTCATGAGGAAACAATCTTTCTATGAGCTCATAGAAATAGTGAGGAATGGTTCCACCAAATATTAACCTGAAATCATTTTGAAGTGATTAATATGGTAATATAAAGAAGAATATTTACACTGTAATATATTATATGACCATTAAAATATATTCACTTAACAAAACACATGATTTCTCAATAAGGGGTCAAAGTTCAATGATAAAAAATTTGTTCTTTTAAACGGAAGTAAAAAAGATTTACTTGCAGGCATTCTTGTATATAATTATTTACTCACCCATAAAGTCCAAATGCAAAGATTGGGTCCAGCTTAATCCCTTCACCTGCAACAACTTGTGATGCAATACTGCCTGCACAGCCAACAACACAACTAAAATGAAACATAATTAAGGCAACCGCGATGATAAAGATGAATAAATTTATCCAAGTTAAAGAGTACAAAAAAAACCTTTTTATAAAAAGAGCTTTAAATTATTTTGATGCTTTATTTATAATATTTTAATAAAAATTACCTTGATATAGATTTTGTTTTAATTGGGTGCAAGTACAAGTTTTGTAAATAAGATGCAACTAAATTCATAATAGGTTTTGATAAAGCCATTTTAAAAAAAATATATGTAACACTACAACTTATCGCCTATGGTATTAATAAGATTGTTATATATTGTTGATAATGTTATCACTTATCTCTAAAGCAACAACATGTAAAATAATTTTGCTAAGAATTCTTATTCACGATGTCGGAAAAAGCTTAAAAGTTAAAATAATAATTTAATTAAAGTGTACATATATATATATTATAAATATACAAATTCTTTAAACAATTATATAACAATTAACTAATGAGAATTGATTGAGATTTGAGACACTGTTATGGGTCCGCGAGACGATCAAGTGCACTTGACAATTCTACGTGCTTGAAGTGAATATTTATCGTTTACAGCGTTGACTTGACAAGTCCCGTCAAGTATCTACGGGCTGGATCATACTTGACAAAAATTTTGATTGACGGCACTTGTACCACCTTGCGCTTGATGCGACTTGACTCACGCGACAGGCGACTTGACATTTGACAAGTTTTATTCATTTGCGGCCGGAACATCGAAGATGGCGGACGACGAACCGGACCGAGACGTGGCTTTGGCGGCAAGCGCCGACCTAATTACCGAGCGTGATTTTGTGTTATTATTAATATCTCTCTACAGAGATTATCCTGCATTGTGGAAAATTAAAAGTAAGGAGTATGCGGATAAAAACAAAAGGTCGCTTGCTTTATCAAGCATAGTCAAAGCACTTCGAGTATATAAACCTGCCTACACCGAAGATTTATTGAAGAAAAAAAATGCTTTAAGAACCAACTTCAACAAAGAAAGAAAAAAGATTGAACAAGCACAATGATCTGGCGCGTCTCCCGATGATGTACCAAAACCGTCACTCTACTATTACAATGAACTGTTATTTCTGTCAGACCAAATGTGTATAAGTGATACTGAAAGCAGTTTAAGCAGTGAGGTAAAACATTTTTTATTTACAATTCAAAGATACATTTTACTTTTAAGTATGTTTTTAAATAACTAAATTAGGCAATTATTTTGCCAAGGGACTGAACCGTTACCATTATAGTACTCGCAAAAGTCATCTCGCACTCTTTTTGCCTCATTTGCCGAGTTTCCTCGTACTCGCTCTATATTTAACAATTGCCGTCCTTGTCTCCACGCACCTTTTGTGACTGTGGTATTTGGTTCTTGTATGTCAATATCTCCTGGTTGAATATATTTGTTTTTATTTTTTTCACACAAATAGTTGTGTAAGTGACAGGCAGCCAAAACAACTTTTCGCGTTTTATCGGGATGCAGTCCAATGTCTTTTTTAAATATTTTGAAGCGCCAAGACAGGATGCCAAAAGCATTTTCAACCACCCTCCTGGCTCTTGACAATCTATAGTTGAAAATCCGTCTTTTGTCTGTCAAGACGGCTTTGTTGTATGGCTTCATGAAGTTTGGAGTCAGTTGGAAAGCTTCGTCACCTACCAGTACAAACGGAAACTTTTTATCGCTCTCTAGTAAGTCACATGGCTCCGGAATATTAAGTTTGTTTTCACTTTCAGAAAACAATTGCCAAAACTTTGTATTTTTTAAAGTTCCACCATCTGACATCCGCCCATTTGCACCAACATCAACCATCATAAATTGATAATTGGCGTTTACAATAGCCATGAGAACAATACTAAATGTCTTTTTATAGTTAAAATAGTAAGATCCCGAATTTGAAGGTTTTTCTATTTCGATGTGCTTGCCATCAACAGCACCTATACAGTTGGGAAAGTTCCATCGTCTCTCGAAATCTTTGGCTACTTTTTTCCAGTCCTCGATCGTTCTCGGTACCTGTGAATAGTACAAACATAGGTTATTTTTTTTACAGTTTTCCTTGTCATCCAATTATCAAAAAGAGATGTCACAATCAAAGAAAAGCAAAAACACATCACAGCAGGACCTGATAGATATAGCATCACATTATTTCAAAAAACCTGATGACTCTGAATCGGATATTATTGCGAAGAGCTGGGCTCTTAAACTCAAACGTTTATCACCAGATCAAAGACGCTATGCGGAGAAAATAATAAATGACATTTTATTTGAAGCCGAAATGGGATCACTGTCAAGAAACGGAGTTCAGATCTTGCCTGCTAGCTCGCCCACATACACATACTTATACCAGTCACCCGCATCACATCAGTCACCATCACCTGTGCTATCACCAAATGCTCTCCACTCAACTACGACATACCAGTCACCATCACCATATCAGTCACTATCACCTGTGCCATCACCAAATGTATACCACTCAACCTTTAAATACCAGTCACCATCACCAAGTGGGCACCACTCAACTTTGACAAACCAGTCACCCGCACCATATCAGTCACCATCACCTGTGCCATCACCAAATGTACACCACTCAACCTTTAAATACCAGTCACCATCACCAAGTGAGCACCACTCAACTTTGACAAACCAGTCACCCGCACCATATCAGTCACCATCACCTGTGCCATCACCAAATGTACACCACTCAACCTTTAAATACCAGTCACCATCACCAAGTGGGCACCACTCAACTTTGACAAACCAGTCACCCGCACCATATCAGTCACCATCACCTGTGCCATCACCAAATGTACACCACTCAACTTTGACAAACCAGTCACCCGCACCACATCAGTCACCATCACCTGTGCCATCACCAACTGTACACCACTCAACCTTGACATACCAGTCACCATCACCACATCAGTCACACTCACAAGTCATAGGCAAGACACCGGTGCATGATACCAAATCATCTCAACGTATGCAAGTGCCAATTCTATCTCGTGAACACCCCGTAATTTATATACCAGAACCAGCTACTCAAGAAGAAGAATCACAGACTGCGGCTAAGTTCTTACAACACTTCTATTCTTTTTAATAACTTCTATAGACCAAACTGAGAACTTATTGGGTATGAATCGGTTGCACAACCGAGCCATACAAGAAAAAATAAAAGAAACCAATAAAAAGTTTTCTGTTTTGTCTGTCTCATATTTCACCATCACATTAAGTATTTAATTTTTGTTATGATTATTTTGGTTAAGATAAATGAAAATAAATGAATATGATACATACCCGAATATTTTCTTTTAACTTTTGAATTATAGCCTCACACGTCTCCTGTATTATTAAATCCAAAGTACGAGGAGCGACAGCACACATAAACTTTAAATCTTCCAAGTCCATACCAGTGACCAAGTACCTTAGAGTTTTTTTTTTTTTTTTTTTTTTTTTTTTTTTTTTTTAAGACAATTCACACCAATTGACCGAGTCCCATGCTAAGCTGGTGAAGCTTGTGTTATGGGTACTAGGCAACGGATATACATACATATTATAAATAGATAGACATATAAATACATATTAAACACCCAAGACCTAAGCACATCACCAAATGCTCATCACATCGATGTTCGTCTCAGCCGGGAATCGAACCCGGGACCCATGCATTCGCAGTCAGGGGTACTAACCACTATACCAATGAGTCGTCGAGTTATAGAGAGCCTTTGGCTGGCAGGAATAGCTTGTCGCATATTGGTATCTTGCTTTTCAATATTGGGTCGAATCAACTCCAACAATGTTTCAAAAGAATCGTTGTCCATTCGTAGAAAATTTTTATAATCGTCGGGCTCAGTTGCTTGAAGAGTTCTTTGCAAATGTTCATGCGTGAATCGATATCTAATTTTATACCATTCCTTACACCATCGCCTCTTTCTTTTCTCTTTTTCTGTGATAGATACCGCTAGAGTTATAGCAAGGAATGCCTTGTCTGCGTTGGAAACCATTATTTCGATGGCCACTTTCCTGAGCACAGGGCGGTGAACGACTGCGGCATGTGGACTTGACGGCACCTTCAAGTCGCGTCAAGTCCCTCGTCAAGTGAAATCGTCAAGCACGTAGACTTGTCAAGTGCACTTGATCGTCTCGCGGACCCATTACAGATTGTTCAGTCAACAAACAGCAAACTTGAATCTACAGTCTACACACTACACGTACAGACAACAGAATAATTATTTTACACAAAATATAGTTCAATTTACTGACAGCGCGGCGCCTGCGTAGCAACCGGTGTCGATATGTATTCTTTACTCTTTGATTTGAATTTCGAACTTAAGCGGTAATATTAAATATTCACAAATTATAATATAGACTACTGACTAGTAACTACATAATACATTTACCTACCATCGGAGACCTGGGGAGGCCGTGAATGCTGAATTTTTAAAATTATCAATATAATATAATTTCTTGTTGAGAGTTAAATACTTTAAACACTAAAGCTTGTAGGTCGCGTTAAACTAGTGCTAGTTTAATTCTATGTACAGCTTTTTTTTCTATTTTTATTTTAGATTCATGGAATACTTTCTTCATCAGCCAAAAAAATATTATGACAAAATAAACTACATACCCTGTTGGTCAAAATAATAACCGCGGCTGTACCTCAGCTCAGTGTGGCGTCTGCGCGTAGTTTATTTTATTTTAAAGCTTCACTTCGGAGATACAGGTTACAGTCCCAGGAAAACAATGTTCCAACTCTTTATAACGTCGAGGTAAGTGAAACGAGTTTTATAATTGTAAACTAAAACTTTTTAAACTTTATATTGTGTTTCACTAATACTTCTTCATGGTAGTTGATAAAATTGTGATAAAACAAATTCAGACTAGGGAATTTCAAAGAAATTTATTACAAAGATATATTACTTTAATTATCTATTACAATTTATAAAAATTACTGTACAAATTTATTCAACATTTTATTTATAGACACTATAAAATTATTTAACTGTGAATACAGTGCCTGCTGTTATCAATAGGAAACCCATAAGTAGGCACTGCATGCTTTTAATATATATTCACAGGAGACAACCAATATTTAGACTTCTTTATAAGCTAGTTTTATTACAATTTCTGCAAAGTATTTGATTATTTTCAATAGACATAGTTTAACATTAAGCATGAATAATCTTAACTTTAAGAAACAAAGCTGATAGATAACAAATCATAGTATAGGAATTATATCTTGTCACCCAGCGTAATGCATGTATATGGATATGCTAATTTCATGATAGTGAACTTGCAAAGATTTCTTAAAAATAAAATCATTAGGGTTTAGCATGTTTTTCCTTGAAACTGATTCTGATAAATTAGAATATAGTAATAAAAAACAAATAACCTAAGACTGCATAAATGGAGATAAATGTTTTATAGGTAGAATTAATTTTGACCTTTACTGTATTGTGGTATTTATACTGAAGTCGTCTAAAAATTTGACTGTACAATCCATAATTTTCTAAGTAATTTCAGTCTATTAGATGTTTGTGTGTCTGAATAGCATTACGACTCACTGTCATTATACAATTTATTTAATTGAAATTGCAGGTTCTTCTTCACTCTAAGTGGAGTGTCAGTTTCATTATTTTGTGTCTTATCTATCTTTGGTGTGTTTAAAAAATTCAAATTTCTTTTTAGACCCATATACACATTTAAAGCATCAGTTTTATCTACTTTTGGAGAAACATGGCATTTTTTGGGGGAATTTTGGAAGACAATTTTTTTTTGTATCTTAAATTTTGGTAATTTTGTCCTGCAGAAATCTTTAGAACTGATACCCATTAATTGGTTTCTGCTATTATTAACTGCGTTTTCTTTTTCATATTCTTCTATTTCTTGTATATGTTTCAAAGCAACCCCTATGACACTTATTAAGGATCCTCGTTCTTGTTTCAAGTCTGTTTTTTGACAGGCATGTGAAATGAGTGCCTTCTGAAATGCATCACATAGAGCCACAACCGGGTTCTCATTTTCACTCACATTACTAATGTCTAGAATAGTTTTGTCCTTTTGAAGAAAATCAGCATCAGATGTTGGAAAGTACTCTAAAACATTTGAAGCCTTAAAAGGTGTAGATGATGGTAATGCAACATTTATATTAACGTCATTTTCTATTTCCTTTTCCTGCACCAAATCATCAACTTCCTTTTCAATACGAAGAAATGTAGCATCACCATCACAGGATTTTTGAAATGTAGTTGAGAGAGGTGTATATTGAATAACTTTTTTTTTCAGAATGCTCTTAGGTGTGTTTATTTGTAACTTGTTTGGTACTATTTCTTTTCTCTGAGGTGTGATGGGAATTCTTTTTATTCCACTTAACTTAATTTCATTATTTAAAACTGTAATAAGAAACAAATATGATATTAAGTTCTAGGTTAACTTAATTATATAGTCTTTGATTATTTAATATAATTAAAGTATCTTCCTCTGACTATTTAATATATGTATTAGAAGCAGTAAATTCCCAAGTTGAAAGCTTCAATTTCAATCTATCTTTTATATAGTATAAAATATTTGTTGTTTACCTGATCCTTCTTTCTTTACTTTTGAGGTTTTAAATGTCTGTAATGGTGGTGTTGCTTTTTCAATAAGAGTTTTCCGTGTATTAGTTGCCTAAAAATTTCATATTATATATAAATAAAAATTATTTTATTGAATTATAACTACTTGGCATGCCTATAAATTCTGCCTAACTTTGTAAAAAGCAGATACTTAAAGCAAGTATAAACAATTGATTCATCATTTTGAAATAAGTATAGTGTGCAACACAACATAGTCATATTGGCATCTTCAGCCATTGTAAATATTGTGACTATTTTGATAGAGTAAATTTAAATAATAAATAATTTTAGTCAGAGATTTAAATATGTTTTATTAAGCCAGTAAACATTACATTATGCTATCAAACTTTATTTATGAGGTCTTACCTTAGCCTTAGAATAATTGAAGTTTAGTGTTTTTCTTATATTGGGTTTTATCTCTGTCATTCTTCGTTCTTTACTAACAATTGTAACAGAGGAGTTCCAGTTCTTTTTTTTTATTGAGGTAACTGGTCTTACTGGTGTCTGTCCAATGCCACTGGGTTTTAATGCTATAATAAAGGATTAAATTATATTATAGGATAAAAAAAATTAAAACTGTGTTTTAATTCAATAAATACTTCTTTTTGTTTAACAAGTAAAAATTACCTTGAAAACTTAAATGTAATTGAGAAGGAGGAATAGGATTTAATCTGACTTTTGGATTTGATTCAGTGTCCGACTGCTTAGAGCGCTTTGTCTCTGAAATAAGTTCGACGGCTTTCCCAAAGAATGCTGTAACACAAATGTAAACATCAAGTTAATTAATTTCAAAATCAAAATAAGATAAATGTTTCGAATTATTGCTTACCAGAATTCTGCGCCCACTCTGCCAATCTTAATGGCTCCAACTTAGGTTTTTTTTCCATTATATAAATTAAGTATAGTTTCAGAACTAGTTATAATTTCTTGTTGATTATAAGCCTTATATTATTAAATCTTATTTATTTACAGCTATTTAAATTAAATACAAAAACATAAATATTTGTATGAATTTCAATTTAAAAACTAGCCGTTTGCGTTGAGTGTTGACCGTTGTTTTAGTTTAATACTTTTTTTTTTTTTCCTTTATGGCTCTGGCACGGTTTGTGCATTAGCCAGCGTCAAGTAGGTATAAGATTAGTTTTATTATTTATACTTTTATTCATACTTCGCAGTTCGCAGATAAAATCAGAGCACAGATTACGAAGTCTTTAGAAAACTAGAGTCTGGCTAATGAAAGAAAGAAACGAAAAAGCACGGCAAATAAAAAATAAAAAAATTGGTATGGTATCCCTAAAAGTCTGATAAAATAAAAAATAAAAAATATTTTGTGGATTAAACTTACTTGTGGAAAACTAAAACTATGTTGATAAAAGGGCCTGGGACTAGTGCTAGACAGGCTACTTCTAATTAATTTGCGATATTTGTATTAAAATAAGTGGTGATTGATGATTTGCTATTTTAAAAGAGTACCGAGAGTTTTTTACGCCGGCTTTTTCTCTCGGCCTACACCCTCTGTCTTCTTTGCCGATGAGTAGGAATGCCAACAAATTCAAATTTAATGACGTGGAATAAGTGATACATGTATCTTATGTTCCATAATAAACATATTTTATTTTTTATACAACACAACTTTATTCGGAATAACCAAAATCAGAATCCAAAAAATCAATTAAACAAAGTTAAGTAACTATTCGGAAAAAATATATAATAGAAATAAAAATGAGTAATTGCATGAAGTATCAAGACGATAAATCATACTAATCTAAGAAATTCAAGGACATTCTGTGTTGCCTTCCGAAAGTTTTCAAATAATTCAATTATCTTCTTTCATTAGCCAGACTCTATCATGATAATGCGACCATATAAAGTTATCACTGTAACAATTAATATATGCGATTATTTAATTTATAAATATCCTCATTATCATTGATGAGTTTACCACAACGAAGGAAAATAACGTGTGTGTGGAATGTGGATAGGTATTAGGTATAGTGTGTTTCACGAGATAGTTCCCTTCGTCGTTATGTTGGCCCCACTGTTTGTCAAAACACCAAACAGTAAACACGGTTTGTCGAGTTCCATATTTATTCCGAATTTTTAAAAGTTTTGTGCGTTTAATCATGCCAAGAACACTAAAAAGTGGTGAAAGGGAGATGGTCTTGAAGGTGAAACCGTTTTGTGAAAAAGAAAAATCAAACAAAGGACCAATAATTCCATATGAATTAGTTCGTCTTCGGGTTGCCGCCATGACAGGTAAGCAAAATAGGGTTGCCAGCCTCGAATAAAAAACTCATAAATTCCCGACAATATCATACTACCTAAATTCACAAGAATTAAAAATTTAAAGTTTTGTTTTTCACATTGCATTCCAAATACAGGTTTTGTACCTATTATTTTTGTATTTTTTGTCTTCAGGTATATCCGAAAAAACTGTAACCAAAATTTCCAAAGAATAAGAAGTGGCTGCTAGTACGTCAACCAAAATTTCAACGCCTGGCAAAATTCGACCCCGGGAAAGCAAGATTCAGCTTGACGATTTTGAAATGTGTGCCGTCCGGCATAAAATTCACGAATTTCATGTGGTTTAAAAGGAGTTGCCTACTGTATCTAAAATATTGCTTGAGTTACGAAATGACATTGATTTTAAGGGCAGCCGTACTACTCTTTGGAGGATAATGAAGAAAATGGGTTTTTTGTTCAAAAAATGTCCATCCAAAAAGAAGTAGACATGACATTGTAGCATGGCGATTTCGATATTTAAATGAATTACGAGACAATCGAAATGGGGAACAGCGGCCAGTGATTTATTTGGGCGAGACATAATATATTCATTCTACATATTGCGCCGGGAAGTGTTGGCAAAGCGAAAACGAAGAAAGTGTTCTATCATCTGACTCAAAGGAGCCACGGTGGATAATAGTACATGCTGGTGGATAGATGGGCTTTATACCCAATGCTCAATTAATTTTTAGATTCCAGTCTAAATCGGGAGACTATCATGACGACATGAACAGGAATAATTTCAACAAGTGGCTTGAGGAAAAGTTGTTGCCAAATCTTCTTCCTCGGTCTTTAATTGTAATGGACAATGCATCCTACCACACGATAGCTGTCAACAAAGCACCAACTATGTCTAGTACGAAATATCAAATGCAGAAATGGATTAAAAGTAAAGGTCTTACTTATTTGCCGACAATGGTAAAAGCTCAATTATATGAGATTGTAAAAGAGCACCAGGAACCACTTAATTATGAAGCTGACCAGATGCTTGAAAAACATGGTCATAAAGTAGTAAGGCTTCCACCTTATCGTTGCGACCTTAATCCTATCGAATTAATATGGAGTGTACTAAAACGACGTGTCGCTGAAAAAAAAGTAGGACAAGATGTAAAAAACACCGTTAAAATTACTGAAGAAGCATTTTCAAGTAAACTGCTGAAGAGTGAAAAAAGGAATGCGACCACGTGAAAAAAATAGAAGATAAATGTCACCATGATGGTATAACTGTAGACAGTGAAACTGATAATTTTATAATTGAATTAGTAGATGATGATAGCGACACATCTGATGATACGGATGAAAGCCATGATTCAGATATATGTCCTTTAGATGATCACACGTATAGTAAAAGAATAAATTTTTGACGAAATAAATTTGCTTTTTTATTTCACGAATTTCATGATTTATGTTTTCTCCAACCTTGTTACCCTTTGTAGAGTTCCATAACTATGACATTATGGCTGAAGGATTATTATCAAACGTGGGTAGTTTTATCCAGTTTCCCATCCCACGGAGTGCAAATAAACATGTATCTTTAAACCAAATGTCTGCCTGATAATAAAGATAATTTATCTGCAGTAGTTTACCCCAAATTTTGGTGATTTGATTTCTTCAAACCGTAGCAACAGTGATTTTAGTTCTACCAACCTAACGGCCGCGGCGAAGGGAACTATCTCGTGATACAATTTCACGAAGGCTAACTATTACTGTAAAATAAATGAATATCTGAACGGCATTGATTGGAGTGAGTCACTTATAGGTGACACAAATGTCCAGAAATTTTACTGAATCCTCCACCGAGGAATTGAACAGTATGTGCCTAAAACTATCTTTTTTGCTTCTAACCAATATCCAGTGTGGTATTCTTAGTCGCTCATACATATAATACGTGACAAACGAACAGCTCATTCTCGTTGGAAAGCTAGAAGAAACCCACTAGACTATGATGAGTTTTCTTTATTTCGTGCAAGGCAAAAGGCAATCAAGAAAAAATGTTTTAATTTATATATGCAAAAAATACAAACATTGTTAAAGAAAGACCCAAAGAAAATCTGGTCATATTTAAAATCCTTACGAATTAATAACACTGGCTACCCTAATAGATTACAGTTAGGAAACAATACTTAATCCTGCAGACTAAAACAGAAGTAACCGACAACATTATATACAAACTAAATATAACCAAATCTGATATATAGAAGGTACTACATTAATTAAATGAGGATAAAGGAGCTGGGTGTGACGGTATACCACCTATTTTTATTAAAAAATGTGCTCAAACTATTACAGAACCATTGTACATTATACTGAACTTTTGGCACAACACATTTGGCATTTATCCTGATATATGAAAGGTCGCTAAAATAATACCGGTTCATAAGAGTGGCTCACGGGTGAGTATTGAAAATTATCGCCCAATATCGATACTTAACTCTTTCAGTAAAGTCTTTGAAAAGATAATTTATAAAGCCATCTATAATATGATAAGTAATTCCAGATGATCAGCATGGTTTTATCAATAAACGATCTACGATAACAAATTTAACCGTATTTACTAACTACGTACTACAAAGTATAAGTAGCGGCACGAAACTCTAGCGCTGACCGTTATTGCGCAGAAGTAAAAAATAAGGTACCTGAGGGGGGCTAGCGGAATGAAGAGCGTCGATTGGCTCTCCAGTCGCATTTTGTCCCCCGCGCGACAGTACACATGCGCAGCAATCCCCTCCACGTATCGGCCAGCGCTAGACTTACGTGCCGCTGGTTATATGGATGGTGGTGCACAGATTGATGTGATTTACACAGACTTCGAGAATGCTTTCGATAGGGTGGATCACACCATCCTCTTACATAAGCTCCAACTCCTAGGGATACGTGGTGACCTTCATCGGTGGTTTTATTCGTATATAACAAATCGTAGACAGGCAGTTGCGGTTGACAGTGCTAGAGTTGACTTTGTTCATATAAGTTCTGGAGTTCCTCAGGGATCTACATTGGGTCCCCTGTTATACAATGCATATCTTTATGACATTAATAGTAGCATTAAACATTCTAATTACCTTATGTTCGCTGATGATAAAAAGATATACTTAAAAATAAACAAAGAAGGAGACTGTCACAAAATCCAGGCTGACTTGAATAACCTTTGTAATTATTATAGACAAAATCGAATATCGGTTAATGCTTCAAAATGTGTCAAAATAACATTCACTAGAAAAAAAAACAAAATTAACTTTAGTTTTAATATTAATAATAAATCCGTTAAAGAAGTAGATTGTGTTCGTGATAAAATGACGTATAATAACCATATTGACACTATAGCTGTTGACAAATCCTATAAGCAGCTTGGTTTTGTAAGACGTGTCAGTGAACATTTTCATGATGTCGACTGTATGTAAGTGCTATACTATACATACGTAAGACGTATTCTCGAATATTGTTGCTCGGTTTGTTCACCTAGTTACACTGTGCACAAAGAAAAAATTTAAAAGGTCCAAAAAGACTTAATAAAATTTATCTCCTACAAGACCTATAATAAGTTTAATACATATAAAGGCGCATGTGAACATTTTAAAAAGACTCTCGACGAAAACAATATGATTTATGGCTACTACATTTCATCATCTCAAATAAAATTAATTGCAGCTCCCTTCTAGAAAAATTGCCCTTCCTTGCTCAAGCCTACCAGGCTCGTAAAGCCACGTAAACATTTGTTGATAAAGTGTTTATGACTAGCGTTAAACAAGTTTACAATAAACACATGGTTCTGAAACTTGGCCGACGGCCGTCCACACTTGTCAGTTGTTCACAGGATGTCGCCCGAGGAGGTAGTGATGCTCTCTGCTGCTTACATAATAATTCACAAGAACATTCGCAATTCACAATCGAAAAAAAAGGAGAAAAGGTGGTGGATTCGAAATTATTTCTTGAATAGAAGTTATATATTTAATGACCTCCGCGGATTTTATGGGTCATTTCAGAACTTCACCAGAATGTCACCAACTGATTTTGAAATGTTATTAAGATTGATTGGATAATTTTTTTTTAAATTCATCTTTATAGTCTTTATTTGAGGCGTCCCAAAGAATACTACGTTGGTGATAAACCTCTATGTTTATAAACTAGCGCAAAACACTTCCACACCTGTTGACTTTTGTTTATAAACTAGATGTTTCGTCTTGCTCTCCACTCGTAGTGGGGAGCATCATAAACAATGTTTCATCACCTATGTTTATGAACTGTTTATAAACTGTTTACAGAGATGATGAAACATTATGAAACATTGTTTATTAACAGTTTATAAACAGTGTTTATTAACAAATGTTTAGTAATGAATACGTGGCTTTATCGTGCTTTGTTTCATGTTTCACACATCAATACTAACTACGCAAAAAACTCAGTTTTGTATCGCGCAGCCCGGACATACAACGACCAATATTTAAGCCTTGACTTGTTTAAACTATCGCGGAATATGCTTAAAAAGAAGTATTAAGAATATCCATAGCGCAAAATCACATGCATCATGAACATACCCCACATACACACCTTCACGTATATACCCTCACTTTTACACCATCATACAACATAGCCAAATTAGGTATCACTTAGTTAAATGTATTGAATAGTTTTTATTTCTTTGTTTCCTTTTGTAAATTTTTGAACCTTTTTGTAGTTAAATGTATTATGTATTCCATATTTTCAGTGTAACTGTTTGTTATTATATATAATTTATGTTAGCTGTAGGATTACGAAATAAATAAAGAAATAAAGAAACGCACTATATCTCATTTTTGGCACAAAGGCCTACTATGTAAGATCAAGCAGAATATTTCCCACTCTTACTTTCCAATATTCAAATCTTACCTAGAGGATCGCATATTTTATGTAAAAGAAGGTGACGCCACTTCGTAATTTCAAAACATTGATGCCGGGGTACCACAAGGATCTGTTCTCGGCCCCATGCTCTACACATTGTACACTGCTAACCTACCGCTATTTCCAGGAATAACCACAGCAACATTTGCAGACGACACCGCTATATTAGCAAGCAATAAAGACCCAGGACTTGCATCAGAGGACTTGCATCAGAGGACTTGCAGAAGGGCCTTGACAAAATTAACGAATGGCTGCAAAAATGGAAAATAAAAGCTCAGCCGCGAAGTCAGTACACGTGACCTTCACCCTTAGAAGAGGAGACTGCCCACCTGTAAAGTTGGACCAATGTATTCTGCCCCACAGCAATCATGTAAGATATCTTGGCTTACACATTGATCGTGGATTTACGTAGAGGCACCACATCAAATGTAAAAAGCAGGAGCTACAGCTAAAGTACAACAGCCTTTATTGGATGCTAGGAAGAAACTCAAGACTTTCTCTAGATAACAAACTTCTTATATCTAAGGTTATCCTAAAGCCCATTTGGACATATGGCCTCCAACTGTGGGGCAGCGCAAGTGATACCAACATAAATATACTCCAGCGACAACAGAACAAGATCCTAAGAGCAGTTGCAAAAGTACCATGGTACATAACCAACAACGAAGTTCACGAACACCTTAAAATGAGAACTATCAAAGAGGAAATCCGGAGACTGGCAGCTAAATACAAAGAGCGGTTAAGCTGTCACCCAAATGAACTTGCTCGCCAACTCACCATTAGACAGTATGTGAGTTGACTAAAAGGTCACCATATTCTAGAGCTAGAAGACCGGCAGTAGCTCTAGACAGAAGATGAGTAGATGCTTCCTATGGGAAGTCACTCCACATGACAGCACTTCAGAAAAAACCTCGCTCATAGCCTTGGGACTGATTGCAAATAACCGCAGAAAAAAAAATCTCATTTACCTATGTCCCATAGACATAATATACAAGTATGTCCGTTCTTAATTTCTTATTATTTACACGGTTTCTATGCCGTCGTTTTTGTTCTATCTATGTATCCAGAAATGACAATAATATTTGACACTGAAGTCTCAAAGCTCAAACTAACTGGCTCCTAATCTACAATCTTGCATTGCTACAATTTCGAATGCCAATTGCCAAATTTCCGAATTCCGATCTACATCTTTTGTAAAGTTTATGAGATTCGAAGTGTCTGGGGAGAGTGATTTTAAAATAATAAGTAAAATAAATATCTGGTTTTAGTTATAATATAATTAAATTATTGCGAGCAATATGGTAACTATAGTTAATCTTAAAGGATTTGATGAGTTTGCTAGTTACACTGAAAACATAGATCCAAATGGTCCCATGACTCTTTTCTACTTCAGCGGGTCGAAGACTGATAATGGGAAGAGTTGGTGTCCTGATTGCGAAGTGGGTAAGTGTACAAGCGTACCTACGTCTTTGTAAATAATAAATCTATATTCAAATAAGTATTTATAATAAACTTGACAAATAATTATATTTTGTTAAAAAAGCCTCTTTACATACGTAAATTTTTAAATCCCGCATTGTCAGTTGTATCATTGTCAGTCACAAATTATCGGGGATAAATTAAGTATACGTGTTTGGAAATATAATGGGCAAGAAAACAACCATCCTTGAGTTAAAAAACTATGAAGAATTCACTCAATTTCTTGAAAATTTGTCTAGTAAGAAAAGAAATGTTTATTTTTTCTTTACTGGCAGCAAAAAAGAAAATGGGGCAAGCTGGTGTATTTATTGTATAATGGGTAATAGAAACACAATAGTATCTCCCTAAAAAAAAATTAAAAGGACAATTGTAACTAAAAGTAAATTTTATAAGTGCTCATATAATAACATAAATCTATTTTTCTTTATTATGTAGATTCAGTTCAATTAAATTTCTCCACTTTTTATTATTTTTATTTACACCACATTTTTCTTTCAGCTGAACCAATAGTCAAAGCATTTTTGGGTGAACTAAAGAAAAATGTGACTTTTGTGTTTGTTGATGTTGGTGATAGAGATTAGTAAGTACTCAATGCTTACTACTATGTCTTGTTTAATACCATAAGTTTTAGGTACTCTACTGGATATTTTTGTTATTTAAATAAAAACATATAATGCATACAAGATATTATTATATATGAGTCTATGATTTAACATTCTTAGAAAGGTTTTCTGTTAATTTTATAAAAATTACTTATTTAGTTTTATATTAATATTTTCTGATGTAATTTGGATATGTATAATCTGTAAATAAATAAATAAACACAAACTATAATGTACCCAAAGAAACATTTCATGTTATAGGGAAAAATTGTAAGCCTTGTCTAAAAAGCAGAGGAAGGAAGGTGCCATCTTTGAAGTATATAAATATTGATATAGATAGTACTGTTATTATATTCATTAACTAAAATTATTTCATTGTTACAGTTGGAAAGAAAAAACATGTCCATTCCGATTGGATAGTCGCACAAGACTAATGGTTATTCCAACAATAATTAAATGGAAAGGTGTTCAAAGACTAGAAGGTTCCCAGTGTAATAATAGGGAACTGCTACAAATGCTATTTGAAGATGAGGATGATTAATTTTTTTTTACATATTAATAATAATGATATACAGTAACATTTACTATTATTGTATTTGGTATACAGTACCTTTTCTTGTCCATAACATTAAATGGTTATGGAGTTTCAATGTCGTTAGTATATTTATTGTTGTTCATTGGTTTTTAAGTGGGAGGAATAAACACATTATTGTATGTAAATTTGTATAAACCTTATAAATATAGGTGTAGAAATAGATTTTGTAATATTCAACCTAGGTAATGGAAATTACACCATTTTTTTATAAGGAAATTTACAAATTTACATCCTTTTTTTGGGAATATAATTGATGGTATGGTAACTGTTATAGGTATATAATATTTTGAAAAGGATGGAGTTTCTTGTATATGACGGCGCATTCCTAGCGCCATGTTAAGAAATACTGCAAATATTGGAACGAGATTTGACAGTTGTCAAGTCTGGCGGAGCGTCGTATCGATGGTCAGCGCGGCCATGTTGAATCGTTGGGAGTTTTTCGAACGTCAACGGCGAGCGCACCACGTCTGCGACGAATCGCTTTTGTTCTAAATAATCTGGTGTCTTTTTGTTACAAAACTAATTGAAAGTGCTTGTTTAAGAGATTTCCTAATGAATAGTAAATAGATTTTGAGTTTGGTGACCAACATTAAAATTATTAAGACATGGCTGATTCTAATAATGAAGGGCATCCGCCCATATCAGAAGTGGGATCCCATGCGCTACTGACCGTGCAAAAACAACCACCTGACTAAAATAGCGCCTTGAAGTTGTTAAGTAATATGGAAATTTTACTTACTCGGATGTTAGCGACAACGCAACCACCGGTGGCAACTGCTAACGCCCAGTATATTTCAGTGAAATTCGTAGAGTTTAATCCGGTAGACGCTGACGCGGATATAGAAGCAGTGTACTGAAAGGGCGCGCAGCTTTCTTGAGCAAGTTAAATTTGTATGAGCTGACAGGGGAGAATGTAAAACAAAGTTTAATGGCTAGATTTTGTAAACCAAAATTATTTCAAGACTTCTTTGATGAAATATTGCGTTTTCAAATTGGAACAAAAGAAACTGCAGCAGAGTGGCCTGCGTTTATGGAATATGATCGAAACTATACCTAAAACCCGAATGTCAAGATTTTATAACTGGATACGTCATATCGGTCTTATGTCAGAAGGATGATTTGATATGCCGTGAGCTAAACGCATATACTGTCACTATTAAACCTCAGTTGTTTAGAATCTTAAGAGACATTTCCCTAAAGCGAAGATCGGGGGTTACTGAAATCCAAGAGACTGATTTCAAGCGACCTAGAATTGTGGACGCAAGATTTCCTGGTAAATATCATTTTTGTGGAATCCTCGGACACCGGCAAGCGTCTTCGAGAAGATTCTTCTTGGATGACTAAACAGCAAGATCCGTCAACTGCAACACGTGCCCCCGAGAAAACTTCTACCGTAACCTGTTATATATGCGGTCAAGTTGGACACATAGCAACAATTTGTAAAGAAACGGAAAAAGGTGGTGGATCTACTGCAAGGTAATAGGTCAATATCTGCGAACAGTGGCTGTCGAGGGGCACCTTGAGGATGTCATCTGGTGAGTCAGTCTCCTTTCTTTTTCTTTGCTAGCGGATCGTCTTGCTCGTTGATAAAAGAGAGCTATTATACTAAGTTCCCAAGTACTGTGCGCAATGATCTTGCGGGCATTGGTGGTGATGAAATAAAATCTACGTCACAGATTTCGAGTGAGGTTAATTTTGAAAATTTTATAAAACTTGACATTTCATGTAGTACCAGACTCATGTCTTACGGACCCTGTTATAATAGGTAGGGACATTTTAGAAAACGGTGTGAGCGTCAAAATTAATAATGATAATTTGAAGTTAATGTTTGTGAGGCGATTGTTACCCTGCCATACTTTACTCGGATAGATACGGATTTGGCAGCTGATGATAGAGATGCCCTTTTTAGACTATTGGACAAATATGCTAGCAGTTTCGTGGATAGTGTTCCCCGTAAACGCGTGAACACAGGAGAGTTAGAAATTGATTGATAGGGGTCTACCCCATAAAAGTGTTCAACGACGCCCATATCCGTAATACCATTATACAGATGCTTACCTTCGAACCAGTTCTGATGATCTTTAACCCGGACTTACCCGTTGAATTGCATTGCGACGCTGGCTCGGAGGGATATGGGGCGATCTTAATACAGAAAAAGAAAGACCTGCCCCATGTTTTAGAATACTTTAGCCGACGAACCTCTGAAGTAGAGTCCCGCTACCACTCATACGAACTGGAAACGCTGGCAGTCGTACGAGCGGTAGAACACTTCCGGCATTATTTATACGGCCGACGTTTCAAGGTTTTCACGGACTGTAACTCATTAAAAGCATCGAAATCTAAAACTGACCTAACCCCACGTGTTCATCGCTGGTGGGCATTTTTACAAGCCTACAATTTCAATATCATATATCGCGAAGGTCGTGGCATGGAACACGCGGATTACCTTTCTAGAAATCCCCTGCCGGACCCCAATAGCTTAATTTCCGAGTCACAAGTCTCTTCAAAACCTACAATTCAGATAGTAAATTTTGTAGAATTACATCACGGTTGGCTTTCTGTAGAACAGAAACGTGATGCAGAGGTCCAAGACTTGATCAACAAGCACAATAATAACGATTTTCCTGAAACGGTTGGTCAGACATATGACGTTAGGAATGGCATTCTTTATAGGAAGGTTGTAAGAAACAATATTATATCATGGCTGCCAGTCGTCCCTCGCTCCCTAATATGGACTTTGATTAATCACGTTCATAACGAGTTACAACATCTGGGTGGTGACAAAACACTGGACAAACTGTACGAACAGTACTGGTTCCCTCAGATGTCCAAGTGCGTTAGAAAATTTATTGACTCTTGCATTGTCTGCAAGGCATCAAAAGGTCCCTCAGGTGCTCAGCCTGTGCAGCTACATTCTATTCCAAAAGCTCCGGTACCGTGGCACACGATTCATATAGACTTCACCGGCAAACTAAGTGGAAAAAGTGACCGTAAGGAATATTGTTCAGTAATTATTGATGCGTTCACTAAATACGTATTATTAGAGCACACCTCATCATTAGACGCAGGTAGTGCGTAGTTCAAGCCGTTAAAAGTGCCGTTTGCCTTTTTGGAGCACCTAAGCGCGTAATAGCTGATCAAGGCAGGTGTTACGTTAGCCAGGATTTCAAGAACTTTTGTTCAGAACATAACATTAAGCTGCATTTTATAGCAACTGGCTCCAGCAAGGCAAACGGGCAAGTCGAGCGTGTGATGCGCACTTTGAAAAGTTTGCTAACGATTATCGAAAACGATCCCAATAAAGCGTGGCGTGACGAGTTAGGTAATGTGCAATTAGCGCTTAATAGTACTAGGTCTACAGTCACCAAATTTACGCCAACTGAACTCATGTTCGGTATCCGTTCTCAATCTCTAGGTATGTCGAGAATTAGGTGTTCAAGTCCAGATTCAGAACAAGAACAGCGAATTGACGTAGAGTCAGCTAGGCAAGATGCGTCTCTTAACATACAAAGGGCAGCCGCATCCGATACTTTACTATTTAACCAGGGTCGAGCTACTATCAAGCCATTTTCTAAAGGCGATTTCGTATTCATCAAAAGTTGTGAACGCAACCAAACCAAGTTAGATAGGAAGTTTAGGGGTCCTTATGTAATAATCGCAGTATTAGATAATGACCGTTACGAGTTGAAAAGCATAACCGGTTCACATCGTACTTTCAAATACGCGCACGAGAACTTGCGTCCAGTACCTCGGGGTCATGACGGGTTAGTTGAAATATCTACTAGTTTGATGACTGAAGAAGAGGCCATGACGGCGCCAAACGATGTTGAACTCGATAATAGTCACCTCGACAGACCGAATGTTTGTGATATATATTGACTGCAGGCTCCGATACACTGTCCGCAGGATCAGACACGCTTACAGCGGAGTCTGATACCCTAAGTAACATTTCAGATCGCGAAATCTTTGAGCATGAGGTCCGAATTCACGCAGAGCAAGACAGTCCGTAACTTATAGGTATGTGTAATCTGTAAGCGCTGAAGTTTACTTAACTATGTTGGCATGATTAGTGAGATGAGTCATTGAATAACGTGGTGTGTGTGTGTGTGTGTGAAGGTGGTCGAAAGGATAATGTCGTCCGGGCCATGCAGCTGATAGCGGCTGGTCGTAGGGACACATTCATCCGGTCCAACCTTAAGTGTTCGTTGGTCGAAAGGATAATGTCGTCCGGGCCACGCAGCTGATAGCGGCTGGTCGAAGGGACACATTCATCCGGTCCAACCGTAAGTGTTCATTGGTCGAAAGGATAATGTCGTCCGGGCCACGCAGCTGATAGCGGCTGGTTGAAGGGACACATTCATCCGGTCCAATCTTAAGTGTTCATTGGTCGAAGGGACAGTGTCGTCCGGTCCATGCACGAGTGGCTGGTCGAAAGGACACACCCGTCCGGTCCAATCTTAGGTGTTAATTGGTCGAAGGGACAGTGTCGTCCGGTCCATGCACGAGTGGCTGGTCGAAAGGACACACTCGTCCGGTCCAAATTGATACTGTGAGTATGTTTGTTAGATAAAGAGTGTAATGTTTGTTAAGTGATTAGAAAAAGGTGCCGTCCGGTCCATGAGTGGTCGAAAGGACACACGCTTTTTTTATTCTGATAGTCATAGTTGTATGACAGTAGCATTACGTCTAGTAGTCATAGCTTGTCAGGTTGGGCGAGCGGGTAGATTTACTGACACCTGTCCGATTGATTGTGTCACTGTTACAGGACTGCAATCTGATGCGCCCGAGGACGGTCGAAAGTCAGTCCGGCCGTGACGGCGCATTCCTAGCGCCATGTTAAGAAATACTGCAAATATTGGAACGAGATTTGACAGTTGTCAAGTCTGGCGGAGCGTCGTATCGATGGTCAGCGCGGCCATGTTGAATCGTTGGGAGTTTTTCGAACGTCAACGGCGAGCGCACCACGTCTGCGACGAATCGCTTTTGTTCTAAATAATCTGGTGTCTTTTTGTTACAAAACTAATTGAAAGTGCTTGTTTAAGAGATTTCCTAATGAATAGTAAATAGATTTTGAGTTTGGTGACCAACATTAAAATTATTAAGACATGGCTGATTCTAATAATGAAGGGCATCCGCCCATATATAAATTAAATAACTTCTTGATATTTTCAGTGTTTTTATCAACTGTGATGTAACATGGAATTCTATATCTATTATTATTTCATTTATCAAATATGTACATACTATGATAAGGATAAGAATAAATCCTTTTGCATACTTGGAATGTCTTTTGTTAACTTTAAGGTTATAAAAATCTTTACAAAAAAAATATGAGTCAAGCTGGCCATAGACGGACTGCATAATGCAGTCGACTACGACTGCTTTGAGCATTTATGTTCGACCGCAAAATGATACTGATGCGAGTTCATTTACAAGATGGATTTCGATGAAGAAACACTGATTCCTGTACTACTATTACGCAAGCATAGGTGTAGAAGACAGACACCGTAGTATGTCGGTGCGTCCAATACTACAATCAAGAGAACAGTATGGAATATTTCATACTTTGTATCCCCAGCTGAGAGAAGACACTAAAATGTTTTTCAACTACTTTAGAATGTCCGTGGTCTCATTTGATGAATTAGTTAGTATTTTATTTTATTTAAGGGAGAGGCGCGCGGTCGGCAGCAACCGCTTGTAGCGGTCCGTGTATGGTGGGTCCGGCTGCGGCAGCTCTAAGCAGTCGACCGCACGGCGAAACTCGACCGCAGAGCGACTGCTCCGAGCGGTCCGTGTATTGCGGATATAAATTTAGTATGGAAACTGCAGATCGCCGTGCGGCGACCGCTTAGAGCAGTCGGTATCGGCTGCAACATGCGGTCCATCTCTGGCCGGCGTCAGAGGTTGTAGGAAAACTTTACAATAAGTACTTCAAATAATATGTATAAAACAAAACAATAATTGATTTTTTTTTACAACTTGTACATATTCTGTTTGTGATTATGGTATGACCATGGAGTGCTTTTAAAACTTTCTATACCAAATTTTATTGTTGATTTCTAACATAATAGCTATTCATTTTTGCATATTGTTTGTGCAAAGGCCTCAAGTTCATAGAATGTGGATTGGGATGGATATTTTTGAAATAAAACAATGTTTTGATAAAATGCTATGATTTTTAACAAAAATTGTCATGTAATATAAAAAAACAGCTGCTTAATTTATAAGATAAATTTTATAAAATATTTAAAATTGTATATGCATACCTAACCGCAAAAAAAATAAGTATACAAATACCTAATATAATTATTAATTTAATAAATTTCTTTAACATAATTCTTCAAAGCTCAAATGATTGAAAAATCTATTAAGAGCAGTAAACTATCACAGAATAACTATATTTACTAGGACTTAAAAATAACTGGAATAATAGTCATAATTGCAGAAAGCAAGCCTGCATACAAAAGTATAAAATAAAACCTATCATTATTCACATATAGTCAAATAACAGCTTTTGAGCAATTTACTATACAAGGTGACACAGCAATCATAGTAAAAGATGAGAAAGTAAAATTTAGGTGTAACGTTATATTTACTTTGATTTACTCAGGTCATTATACCATTTAAGTTTATTTTTTATTTTTACTCTATCCAATTGTGACTGAGTGCTGTTACACTTTGTATATTCAAGTTAAAGTTTGTACTCTCTAGTCTCTACTCATCGTTTATACATTATAGTGACGAAGCATAAAATAAAAAACTACACTTCGTCGACTAGTCGCACCATATGTGGAACTGTCAAAGTAATTTACATTTATAAGAATTAAATTTTAATGGGTAGTGAATAAGTTCATTTATATGGACTAAAAAGAGTTTTATATAATTCTAATTGGAAGCTGAAGTGGCGATGTTTAGGTCCGCCATGTCCTCGGGAAGGTCCGTCATGTCTAGATCTCTCTCAGGTATTGATATTATTAGGTTATAGTATATCTTCTTACTTCGGAGGAAGGAACTTTTGTTGTCGAAAACTACAGAATCTATAGATAAAACAATTAATCAAGAAAATTGTTAATACATATAGGTATGTTATCTAAAGCTGGCGGCTTCAACACATTTAAATTTAATGGAATGTGCTCATAGGCGTAACATTACGTCTATGAAAATTAAGAGTTGACCTAAAGGTTGTACATGCCAGGTCATAAAATCCCAAAAAAAAAAAAAAAATCAACACATTTACACTTTGTGCTTGTGTAGTGTCTGTGAATAAGCGCGACTGTCAATGTCAAACTGAATATGCATCATGAAAAGACTGTCCGTCTCTCTCGCGCTCGGTCAAGCTTATGAGTATAAAAGAGATAGTTATTGTTTTGCTTTTGCTACTGTTTATGTTGATCTTTACTGTACATGTTGATCTTTTTTCTCATTATTATTTTGTCTGTGATTGTTTACTTATTTGGTTAGAGGTTAGAATACTTTGAAAAAAATGTCTTATGAAATATATGCCGTCTAAACATTACCAGGACAATCTCGTAAAATGATGCACAATGTTTTTAATTATTTTAAGCATCTTAATAAAAACAGTTTAATGAAAAAATGTTATTTTTAATTTGACATCAGATGCGACTGGGGTTTCTAAGAGGAGTATTGAAAGAATTGTTAGTGAAGTAAAAGTGAAGTGTGTTGAGCTAGATGGAGCTTATGTCGAAAAATGAAAAAATATTTACACAAACTCTCTTTTACGTTCTTGGTCGGGCTTAGAACTTTTGCATCCACCCTCTTATGCACATAATATTTAAATGTATTTGACACATTTTTATTTATTTACAACCCACCCAACCTTACTAAAACCAGAGAAGACTAAAATATATGGCTTGGCAAAAAAGTCATATTTTTAAACATACTGTATAGTGAAATTGCATTAGTGTGAGTACTGTGAACGCGCCAGCTTTCGATAACCGACCTATACAAGTGTAGCTCCGAGTTATACAAGGAAAGAAGTTACTTACAAGTAGCAGGTCCTGTGACGGGCATAACTCCAACATCAGCTGGTCCTTCTCCCACCCGTCTCGGCCCGTGTACAACGCTCTCGTTGCCTTCCGCGTCTCGCTTTTTTATCACAAACTTAATATCGTGGCTTTCTACTCCGAAATCCCATCTAAAATTAATATTGTAAATGGTTATTTCATCTGGCAGGGAAAGACCAGTAAAGAAACATTTCATTGCGCCTTTTGAACCCAATAAAAAATTAAAATGAACGGCGTGGCATTAAATTAAGTATGAGTACTAATTTAATTCTAATTTGCTATGTGTTATTTCATTTGTGACGGTGGTGCTCTTCCACCGACCTTAATTTTTTCATATTAAGTACGATGATTACGGTCGAACTATAAAAAAAGGTAATTTAGCATTGCTGTGACCTCTAGACCCACTAGGTTCTCTATCCGCACAGACTTGAGACGTCTCGTGGTTAACTTATAAACTAACGGATATCCATTCGTAAGATTCTAAACGGTTAGTTTAGGTTAGTGACTTATAAACCAATTAGAGCGCACATGACGTTTGGTTATCGCTTACTTATTATTTTACGCGTGAGTTCGTTAACTTTATTAATTTGCGAAAATGTGGGCGTAAAATAATACAATATATCTCTCGTTTAGTTTAGTTCTCGTTTTACTTACGAAAGAAGTATATACAAAACAAGATAAAAATTGCAAAGCAAATAAGTAAAAAAGGTAAGTACATATTTTATAAAAAATAATCAGTGGCTCTAATTTTATGCCTCAGATTTGTTTTATGATGTTTTTTTTCATCATTCGGTGATCAGCACACATTCAATTTATAGGTCTAAGATATGCCGGTTTCTCACGATGTTTACCTTTAACGTACGAGCGAGTATTCATTGTGCATAGAAACAATAACTACATAATTGATTTCGATTCGAACGTGTGGTCGTATGTTTTTAATATAATTTTAAATATACAGCTGTAACTTACTTAAGCACACTCTCGTTCTCAGGACAAAGTAGATCGACTATGTGCTTCTCACCAGTTTTAACGGTGACACGGGTATACCCTTCCGAGCTACTTTCATCTTCATGCACGTTACGCAAATAGTACGACTTGGGGACTTTACCACCGGGTTTAACCTGTAAATTAATGAAGAAATCATTAAGTTTAAAATTAAGTTATATCTATAAATAAGATAACTTATAAAGTAAGTTAGTGTAAAAAAGAAAAATCATTTATCAAAACAAAAACAATCTTGTGAAACGATATATAAAAAAAATGGCCCTTAATATATCGATTAATCTTGTGTGTTAACTAATTAATTAATTATTAATTGCAAAAATGTTTAATTAATAATTAATTAAAATTATTGCACACAAAATTTATTTATATATTTTTAATGAATAATATTAAAGCCTGCTTAAATAATAACTGTTATGGTTGATTGTGTGTATTGCAAATTTGAGTGAATTGATCTTTTAAATCTCTTACTGTGTTTTTTTTTTTAAAGACAATTCACACCAATTGACCGAGCCCCATGCTAAGCTGGTGAAGCTTGGGTTATGGGTACTAAGCAACGTATATACATACATAGATAGATAGACATATAAATACATATTTAAACACCCAAGCACAACACCAAATGCTCATCACATCGATGTTCGTCTCAGCCGGGGATCGAACCCGGGACCCATGGATTCTAGTCAGGGGTACTAACCACTAGACCAATGAGTCGTCTTTTTTCACATTTATTGTATTTTAATATAATGTAACTTATTAAAAAAATTTAAAGCTATTAAATGTAAAGAGCTTTACCATGGAGCTACATCTAGGGTCTCCATTTTCATCAACCAAAGTACCACCATAATGTGCGGGAAGTCTGTCCTTGTCAATGATAGCGAAGATCTGTGGTTGATATTTCTTTGGGTCAGTGCCGAATATTCTAATTTTTGATATAGTATATTCATGCATAAATTTCTTCACCACGGAGAAAGCGAGAGAAAAAACTTTTGGCGCTGAAAAAGTAAAGTTACTACGTATACAAACTGATTATAAATAAAATAATTCCTGCCTTTAATTCCTTTTTATTAGATAACACTTTATTGATTACATTCGAAACAGTATTTATTATTATGTCACGATATAATATATTGACGTCAAAGTTTCTACTACGTCAATATGATTCTAGAATTTAATCAATAATAATAAAATCTAAAGGCACACAAACTGACAATATTAAATAATAATATATTTTTCTCAGTCGGATTTTTTAAAATATATTGATAATAATGTTGGGTTTTTTGCCGGTCAGAAACATAATGATCGAATGCAGAATTAACCTTCAATGCAGTCTAGGTACAAGTATAAGTTATTGACCTTGCACGCAAGTCTTTATCCCTTCTCGATTGCCAATTTTGCACGGTTATTAATAACATAGGTCATTGCCATTTCCAAAAAAATTATATACTATAAAATGTTCAGGGTGGAAAATTTATGTTAATTTTTGTTGAAATAAGATATTTGATTTATCGACAAGTCTACTGCTCAACGCGGTAACATACTGTCAAAGGTCAATTTAAATTTAAAATAACGTTTTTGAAGTTATACTTCTTTAGGCGCGTTATGATAAATTGCTGAGAGTGCAAATTTACGATGCGCGCGCACCGTGACACAAAATTAACAGAATGAAGTTGCCCACGGAAGATTCTACGGCATTGGACATAATTTAAAAACAACATTGGAATAATAATAGAATTTATGTTACACTTAATGTAAGAGAATAATAATAAATATTTATTTATTTAATTTTTCAAATGTAAACTGAACTATATTGACTATAATGACTCCTTTTCCAGTCTTTGATTATTTAATTGTAATTAATTATTTGCATGCAATCAAAAACTATTTTTAATAATGCCAAAGAAGTATAACTTCTTACGCGCGTACATAAGTACACGCGGTAGGTAGTAGTAGGTAGCTATTTTGAATATACATATATTGAGCAGTCGTTATTCAAAATACGTGGAACAATCGTAATTTTCACCTAAAAAAAGTTTCGTATGAACGTAATTGTGTACGCACAGTAGTCCATGTTTAAATTCATGTGTTATATATATTAGGCAACGATGGCAAAACGTCGTGAAGCGCATCACATCTGCCCCTACTACTACAACTACTTCCTAGCGATCACGACCGCTCTGTCAAGAGTGCAACGGATAGGAAGAAGAAGAAGATATATACATACATATATGATTATCAATTTTTATTTGGTTTTTAATTCGATTTTACAATCATAATGAAAATAATCCATTATAAGTTCTAGTTTCAGTTCATGATAGTACCTACTAAGAATTTAGCGCTAGTGCTAACGGTGAAATTTAGAAACGAGACTTAGCTATAAGTAACTCTCCGGAATGTCAAAATCCGATACATTTTTGACGTCAAACTTCGCTGTAAGTCTTGTTTTTGAATCAAACCCTAAGCAAGATTCAAATCAGTTTGCAGGTTACACGTGTGATTAAGTACCTTTCATCCTACCAAACCATGTCAACGATATATAAATTATAAATACCTAACTAGTATTAGAGAGTTGTAAGATTATTAACGTAATTACTTCTAGGCTAGCGATATTAGCAAAGTTATAATCATGGTTAATCTACTTTGTAAATATAAACCCAGTTCTATAGTTTGCAACATAATTACATATATCTTGACACTGGTAATAAAAATTTATAGTCTTGGCAACTATTTATTTAAATATATTAGTTGCAACTCTAAAGTGGCTGGAACGAGTATTTTCTGAAGTTCCGTGATACTAGTATTACCATAATAAAAGGTATCTAGATAATTATTAGGTATATTTTTACTGCAATTTTTCCGGAAATCAGAGCGAACAGCCTTCGATGAACATGCCACTCCAAGCACGTACGCTTACATAGCTAGTCGATTTTATTAATATTACAATAAATATAAAAAGCTAATTATACAACCAGCTAAGTCTTGGATAACACAATTTTTTAAATGTATAGTCTATTTAAGTAATGTATAAAATTCATTCGCGCATTCATTTCAAATAAAAAGGCTTGCGTCTTAGCAATAATATTGTATTAGGAAATAATAAATCGAGGATAAATCAGCTAATTAATGATGACATAACGATAAAAAAGCTCGCCCGCTTAAGTTTTTGATTTGACCGTAGAAAATGTAAATTTACGATACATATTGAACCCTCCTTTTTTATTGACTTCATAAGTGTAATAATAATAATAAATTTTATTCATAACAAAATCGATCTAATGCGTTTAAAACAAAAGCTTTATAAGTTATAGTCAAAATCTGTTATAAACCCATCGAAGGGACTTCTCATATTTGGTCGTAAGAACCTATAGTCGTAACAGCCGATGACGTTGTTAATAAGTACCTAATACAATATAATTCAGCCGAGACCTTTGATTTTGGTCAATATACCGGTTGTTCTAAACGATGTCGTCGTAAACGGGTTTGACTGTTTAAGAAAATATTTAAAAAAAGAAGTCTATGTTAAATCTAATAATTAATATGAAAAAATAAATTGGGATTTGATTTGTATTAATTTGCTTACTTAAAAGATCTTACCATTAATGAGAAAGCAAGTCTTCAATATTTCAGGATAGTTCGCTTCATATATTTGCAGCAATGTGAAAACCATTTCAGCAGCTGGTTTCCACGCGTATTGTCTGATGTTGAAACCATCCAAATCAAATACTACTGTCACCTGTGATAAGTAAATTGTAACTGTAGTCCCATAATGTCCGTAAAGAATTAAAGAACATTTTTTTTTATTTCAAAGGAAAAAAGGGACGGTATGACATACAAAGTAGGTACATGACGTGTCTTCTGACAGTTTCACAACGATGACAGATGTTCCGGGACACGACTCATAAAAAGGTTTTTTTTTCTGTTTGTTGTAATATTTTGGTTTCGTTTTTTTTATTTATTGTGTTTTCTTAAGCCAGGGCCAATTACAACCACAGCATGTACACGCATTAGGTACACACTTGAAACGAACCAAATGGGAAAAGGAAAAAAAAATTTTTTATATCTCTCATTATATACATTTTTTTCTTTGATTAATGTTATTTTGTGTGTGTGTTATTGTTAGTAATAAATGTTATGTCTATTAACTCTAGTTTATAAGGAATTTACAATTTGTACTATGGTGTAGCCTTCAACAAGGTTAAACACCTTAGTGGTCTTTTGAAGATTTCTGTACTTTTAGTTTTTTATAATACCTATATTTAAAAAAAAACAGTTTGAAGTTAATTCTTAGCAATGGAGAGACAGACCTACCTGGCTAACTTTATATCTGTTTTAATTGTTAGTTTTTTCTATTTAAGTTAATTAAAAAAAAGTCGTTCTTCGAGTACTATATCTTTAGCTTTATTAAGTTTACGGTATTAGGTATATTCAATACCAGTACACGACCTTCGTAGGAATGAAGGCCTCCTCCAAATTCGTTCACTTGTATTTCCTCTTCGCTACTGTTAAGTTATCGTACGGTCTCGTACCTATATCTTATGTATTTTTCCACGTGCGCTTACCTTATTTAGTTTTATTTTTCCTTAAAAGGTTGCCATAAATAAACAAGCACAGATCTTTCAAACCAGAGATTCTTGTTATTTGTAAATTAATTTAAGTTAAATTCTATTTTTATTATTTATGTATGTTTTACTTTTTTTATGAACCAACTTCAGAGGTTATCAATATTACCTGTTATTGATATTGATTGAATAATATTTCAGTGTGACAATTTACATATTTGGCTTCCAAGCACGTGAGTGAGTTGCGATTAAAAAGAGTGGCGGAGAGTTTATCGCCAGTTCTTCTCTTCCGTTCTACGCCCTTGAGAACTGGCAGTAAATGTAAAATTAGAAGCATTTAATGTATATTTCTTTTTTTGACGTTCATAAGTGTACATTGTGTTACCTACATGAATAAATGATTTTTGACTTTTGAGGCTAATGTTGTAATTCTATGTAGGTATGCTTGGACATACATTTCTCGGAAACTAAAAATCATATTTGTTTCGAATCGGATATATTTCTTAAAAAACAGTCCAGATTCAGTATTTTTAAATATGAACGATAAAGTAAGGCAACGATAAGGTAAAACTCTTCTGTATAATCATTTCTTAACCTTATCCTATCCTCATCAATCGTGACTTGTATAATTCTTATGTTTCCTTTAACATCACTATTGGCTGTTCATGAATTTGTAAGATTAGCTTTTAAGTTTTTAGTCTGTTATTAATATATATATTTTTTTGTATTACTTTAGATTAAGGTTCTATATATATATTATATATTTTTTTATATAAAATTTGGTTCTGCACTTCTCGCACGCATGATGTTTCTTTTTTTTTATTAGTTTTTCTCTTTAACTAGGGTTGCCTGTAAGAGATCGCTTATTAGCGATAAGGCCGCCCGTTCCATCCCTTATAATTTTTATGTATTGTGTTTCTTTTATTTGCAACGGAGTGTAAATAAGTAAAATAAATAAATTATACCTTTAAGGCTGCTGGTCCATGAGTCGATGCCTGTTTTCTGCCGAGCTCTAAATAGTTCTCCAAATGGCGTAAAATCATTCTCATGAGGTCAGTCCTGCTGACTGAGTGCAAGAGACCCCAGACATCCAAACCAACAAAAGGTACGATGATTACTGAAAAATGTATTATTAATTATTGCATACGTTTATTATTTTTTTATAAGTAGACTAGCTGACCCGGCAGACATCGTTTTGCCATGTATATTATTCCTAGGAAACATTTTCTTTAGTTCAATAAAAATAACTATCTAGTATAATAAAAAATAGGGGTTGATCGCAGATAGGTAACAATTAAGGGTTGTATGTATTTTTGTATGCTGTATAATTAAAAAAAAAACAAAAATAAAATTTAAAAAATAAAATTTTGGGGTGGGACCCTGTATCACTTAAGGGTTTGAAAAGATATATAGTAGCCCATTCTCAG
Source organism: Pieris napi (assembly GCF_905475465.1). Lineage (NCBI taxonomy): Eukaryota > Metazoa > Arthropoda > Insecta > Lepidoptera > Pieridae > Pieris > Pieris napi. Next base: position 9,821,436 of record NC_062245.1, read on the forward strand.
TCTTACTAAATATGCGTAAAATAATTCATAAGAATAGGTCCAGATGTTTCGAAGGAGTATGGGAACGAACATTGTGACACGAGAATTTTATATATTTAGAGTTTTTTAAAATCATCAATAGAAAGAATAAAAGTAACGTAAAAGCAACAATTTTAAATAACCTTCGAACTCAACATCGGAGTAGCCCAGTGGTACTAGTATAAGTGTTCCAAATAAGATAAATAAATATTGTGTAAGATTTTTTTCGCTGCTAACAAAAAATTTGATGACCTTGTACATCTGACCAGTTCGTAGATTGAATCTCTATTAGGACAGCTATCTCGACTGGTTTACAGAAACAGAATCTTGACAATTCATAGTATCTTTTAAAATCGGGGTGAGAAGAGATATTCGAACGAAATACTTCGAACTTATAAAAGCATATTAATACTGACCATGTATAAATATATCGTTTATTAAAAACTAAACATAACAAAATAAACTGCTCAAATATAAGAGTATTTCCTTCAACTTCGATTTTGTTCCCTTGGGAGTAGAGACTCTTGGGTCGTGGGGTTCATGTGCACAGGCACTGTTGGTGTCTGGGAGATAGTACCGCAAGGAATAAGTATCTCAATACAGCGAGGAAATGTTGCCAGCGTTAAAGGTACACTGCCACAAGGACCAAACTTTTTAAATTTGTTTTAATTTTCTTTTTAATTATTAAGCTATTACATAGATTTTATCGCGGGCTTTGAGCGCGGCGACCGAATCAAGAAATTCCGTAACAAAATAAACCTAACCACGATGACGTAATATAGGTGCGGCCAATACGCGTTAGAGCGGGACAAAATGCATACTGCGTCTCACTTCGGTTTAGCGTGATCGGATAGGCATGCTAGTCTGAGTTTGGTAGAGTGGTAGATTGAATTAGTATCAACGAAAAAACTTGAATTAATATCAAAGAAAAAAAAAATACTGAAAAAATAAATAAATAATTTTATATTGCATAAGTTTATAAAAAATGCTATGCAATAGCTTTACCGCGGCAGTCCCCGAGTGCCACACGTATTTTTGAAGTGAAACTTCTTTATCGGGGTTGGAAAAAAATTTAGTGTAACATTTTTTCGTTACGCGTCACATTTTTCCGTTACGCGCCATCTTTTGAAGTGAAACTTCTTAATCGACGTATGGGAGAAATTTTGTAGCAGGTTACGCGCCATGTTGCTTTTTGAAGTCAAACTTCTTTATCGGCGTTGGAAAAAAATTTACACACATTTGTCACATTATTCGGTTACGCGCCATCTTTTTCTTGTCCCTACCACGGTTGATCCGAAGAGATTCGAAGCCATTAGTAACAAAAATATATAATAACGATAACAATGATAGTAATACTAATAATTAATACTATACTAAGTTAAAATGAAATAATTGTATTTGTATTCATGTCTATGATAATAAAAGCCTTTTGTTAAACTTTATCTAATTTAACTTTATTTAACCAATTTCTGTAAAGTTGCATATAGTAGATCATTTTTCGAAAAATAAGGTCATAAAGACACGCACACATTTTTTTTATTATTACTATATAGGTTAAGAAAATTGTAAATACTGTATTGATTGTTATGTATAAATTACAAAGACAAACTCAGAATATTTAACCAAGGCAAAACAAAGTTTTAGACAGGATAATTATTTCGCAAGAAATTAAAAATCAGTCAGTCAATCAGTCAATAATTTTATATTTTAAAGTTGTTTAATTTATTTATTTATTAAAGTAGGTTACGTAAATAACTAAGGAATAATCACAAGGTTGTGAACAACATATTTCACGGCCCCAAAGGTATTTGACCGCGTCACCGGACATTGATATTTAGATAAATCTATACGCATGTTGTTTTTGTTTCATTATCATTACGTGAATTTTTTCATTGTTTCGTAAAAATGTGTTTAATAAAATACGTAACAAATTACTTTATTGAGCTTTAATATCACACTATTTTAGGTAAGTATTTTTTAAACGGTTTTATTTAGCTCACCCCGTTTGTTTTATTTATTATTCTTGGGTCAAATTTATTTTAAATTAAACTTTACCGTCTATTTTTAGCTCCGTAGAATTCTGACAGATATAATTTTTTGACATGTCAGAGATTACAAACCTTTTAGCTGTCACGTAATGTGCCCGGCTAACATTACGTGACAGCTAAATTTTTTTTTTAAAAGGTTTACTAAACCTGGAATTAGTAGGCAGTGATACCAGCTAAAGAATAAAATAAAGTTAATTCGATATATTTTTGAATTAGGTCACGTAAGTAAATATTTAGATTTACCTTTATGTAGGTAAATATAAAAATATGTAGCATTTTATTTTTGATTGCCCTCAAATGGGTCAAATTAGTCCCTTTTTCGGTGGAGAATTTTTTAGTAGTAACACTTATGAAATGTCAGAATTCTACGGAATGAAAAATCAAAGTTTAGACACTGCTAAAACACAATTTAAATGTCTCGGCTGTCAGCAATGTCAGGCTAAATAGAAACTCTAAATAGTAATTAACAGCTTTTCTGGCTTTGCAAATTGAGCAAGGTTTGTTGTTTCCGATTTTTTACGACAAAATGAAGATTGGACTTACTAGGAGAGCCTTCCTTATCAAATCCCGTGGTACCGCTTGGAAAATGTTTTTCCAAAGCCTCTGGGGCCTGCCATGATTGTAGCGTAGTGTCTATGCCCCATTTTTCCCGCCATATCAAGGACTGAAAAATAATATATTTATTCACAAAATATTTAAATGGTATAGGTACAAGTTTTTTTTACAATTATAGCCTTATAAATTTTGTATCATTTGTTTTTGATAAACCAGCATTCATTCATGATACTCACGTCTCTGAGCATTTTTTCCGCTGCTTCCGGGTCCCATTGTCTTGCTGCAACAAACAATACCATTATTATGCGTGCCTCTTAATTTTGCACTAAAAAAACTATATCACGCACAAAAGTGAACAAAACTTATAAAAATACGTTTTTCAAAGACAAAGGACGAAATATAGGTATAAATTGATGTTTCGAGTACCTTTCTTAAGTTGCTAAATTAATTGCTATACAAACTCGTCACCTACCTATGTAAAATATACTTAAGCATGATCTGTGGTTAGCTTATAGTCTATGTTTCGTTAGGATCGCGAAAATTACAATGTTTTTAATACCAAACACTCCCCGTGTTGATAAGTTGTTAGTTGATTATCGAATATAGAGTTAATGCATTATGTTGGTAAAAATTTGATTCTTCTGTCATTGATTTATGTTCCAGTTCTGAGTAGTCATAGCATATACCGAAAGTTAGAATGTGTTGGCTATGATATAATTTCATATATGTGAAGAGATCATCTTAAATATTAACAAGGTTAATGGGTTAGAAATGAGAGCACAAGAAGTTTATGTTTATTATCTATGTTTTAGATTAATAAATTCAATTAGGTACCTAAACATTTATAAAATCATTTATGTTTTCAAATATTTTAATCAGGATCTTATATATACTAAAACAAAGTTATGTAAAATGCGATAATTGCCATAGAAATGTGTTATAGATTAGAATTCTAAACTCCATCTGGACATCTGCGACTACAGTGTGATGAGTCAGTAGTGAGTATATAAACAAGAACTTAATATCAGCTGGGGACTTCGGGCCGGCCAGTGGTTAGACTGGTCCTTCAGCACATTTTCCTACCTCCACAAGTTTATATATATGGTTTAAAAATCTATGGAAATTGGAAAACATAGTCGCCTACTTTTTATTTCGATAATAACTTTTATCATGCTTTCTCAACTACTTTTAAATAGTACATTATACATATTATAACATATTATATCTGTTATAATATATAATAATACGTTAATGGTTTAATGATAGAAACTCTGCTAATACTCATTAACCTTTAGCATAAGATAAGATACTAGAAATAGTTCTATCACAAAAATAATATTAATAAAGAAATAAACAAACCGTTCACTAACAAATGATTGGAAGAAATAGTTATTTTTGGTTTTGATTGAGTTTAAGATGCCACGACATTAGCTTTTTATTAATGTTTAAAATATTCAAATTATATAGAGAAACACGACTTGAATGTTCAGGATTTATTAGAGTCGACATATCGTAAAGTTCATGTATTGACATGTGTGACGTATTTGCGGTTCGTCTCCTAGTATAACCGTTTTTCTTAAATTAGTTTTAACTGCAGTTAAACTTTCTCTATTCTGACGAATAAGAGCCGTTCTGTTACTCAGTTGGGCTCGCATTGGGTGCATATACCGTGTAGAATTCCAGGGTTTGATAAAGCATAGATAATGTATGCCCTTTGCCTATGCAATATACTGAGGGGTTATCCACCTGCTGGGGTGATAGACATTATAACTCTAGACTAATGTAATTTAAACTTGTATTAAGTTTCAAGAGCTGTCCAGTCATTCATCATGTTCTTTATAAGGCTTGTAAATGTTCAGTAAAGTCAAGATTGGGATCATTACGGTAAAAAAATGGGTTTAAAAGGCACTTTTACTTCCGCGATAAAGAGTATAGAGCATAGATATAGCGAGATTTCATAAAAAAATATGAATAATGCTTACTTTCTATTTTTGTGGCATTTTACATCATTTCAAAAGCCTTAGTGAAAAAGTCATTACTTACCTCTCAGCCACCTTAGCAAAAACTGGTCATTATGTTCTGGTTTCAACACATCTTTGACGCTTCTGCGGAACTGCAAAAGATAAAAATAATAAAACATTTAGAAATACAAAAACGTGAATTAAACTCAAGAGATGTTTGAGAGACATTGATACTATAATGATAAGTTTATTAATTTAAGGCCATGTTTTAAATAAGTATTTTTGCCAGAATAAAAATCAATTAATCTATTACACAGCGTAAGAGTATTACTTTGGAAATAAATTTATTCGCTTTCATACACATTTTACTTGTTTTCACACACATAGTTATCTGTCGGATGAGACACGCAGTCGCACTATGGTCTTTTGTAACCATAGCTACTAAAATATTGACAAATCAAAAGTCAAGATTGCTTAGTTTATTTTGAGGAAAGTAACTTTTTAATTTAGATCTCATTTATTTTTGAACATGGCTGAAGGCGATAACGTATCAACGTTCAGCGCCGATGGTGGCCAAGATACTGTTGGTTTACCCAGAATAGTAATGGTAACCGAGGGTGATGACACTTCAGCCTCATCTGCCTCGTCTACCTCATCATCCGAAGATAACTGGGGGGATCTGATAAAGTCTTCTGAAATTCCTCCAGAATACTGGCACATACAAAAACTTGTGAAGTATATGAAAGCCGGTAACCAAACAGCTACTATGGTGGCACTCTCCTGCTTAAAAGACCACGATTTAACAGTAGAAGTGAATCAAAGAGCTATACAAGAAATTGGTGGATTAGAGCTTCTAGTCAATTTGCTTGAAACACGAGACTTATGCTGTATAGTGGGCGGGCTTGCGGTTTTGAAAGATATAACCCCGAATATGGACATTAGGAAAAAAGTAACAGATCTTGGCGCTATACCGTTACTAGTTGGCTTGTTATCAGATCCCGCAAGAGATGTGCAGATATTAGCTGCTGAGACTATTGCAAATCTAGGAAAAATTCGTAAAAGTAGAAAATTTTGTCGAAAATTCGGAGGACTGCCCAAGCTAATCGACTTGCTGGACATTAAAGAGAAGTAAGTAGCTATCAACATACGTCTTTGTATTATATTCTTCAACCAAGCCATGTTATGTTCCAGATATTTAATAACACCACGAGAGGAACTAACCCAAGACGAGTTACAGTTTCTTGACATCGCAAGAGCTGGGGCCAAAGCTCTTTGGTCTATGTCATCGTCACAAAGAAATAGAGAAGCAATGAGAAAGTACGGAATGATACCATTGATAGCAAGAATGTTGAAAACAATTCATCTTGATGTGGCTATTCCAGCCGTTGGGTTATTACAAATGTGCGCTAATGAAACGTCCTTCCAACTTGCTATTCAGACCGAAAAGATGGTAACAGATCTAATTAAACATTTAGCTAATGAGGATAAAGATTTAAAGGTCAGTAAAAAAATTGACTATATTTTTTTTTATTTCTTGTACTATGCTAAAAATACAGGTTTCTTATTAAATTTATCTGGCTTTTTAAGACATACTGCAGTTTAGCAATCTTCAAATGTGCAAACGATCCTATTACACGAGATATGATACGTGAAGCAGGTGCTTTAGAATTCTTAGTAGAGGCCGCTCAAGATAGCACAAACAGAGCTAATAAGCCACTACTGGCGGCTGTGACCGGTGCCTTATGGAAATGTGCTAACAGTGATGCAAGCGTAAGGAAATTGGACACGCTTGGCGCAGTTCCGATACTTGTTAGATTACTCGACGACGAAAACGATGGAGTTCTTACAAATGTTGCTGGAGCACTTGCTGAGTGCGCTAAATACCCACCGAACCGTGATAAGATTCGATCATCCGGTGGAATTCCTATGTTAAGTATGAAAGCTTAATATTATAAAAATACATTTACATAATTACTTACTACCAGCTATATCACAAATTTTTTTTCAGTACATCATCTGAATAACACATACAAGCCGCTGTTAGAGAATGTACCTTTGGTGTTAATGGAATGTGCAAAGGAGCAGAATTGTATGTATGAGATCGATGAGCTTGATGGCGTAAGGCTAGTTTGGTCACTTCTAAAGAATGATTCTAAGAAAGTACAGACAAACGCTGCGCTAGCATTAAGCCCTTGCGTTCAAAATGCAGCTGATTCTGGTGAAATGGTTCGATCCTTTGTTGGGGCTTTAGAACTGACGGTTGATTTATTAGACTCAGATGATCATAATGTCCTGTCAGCAGTATGTGCCGCTATTGCAACAATTGCAAAAGACAATGAAAACTTGGCGGTAATTTCTGACCACGGTGTTGTTGGGAAACTGTCTAAATTAGGTACGGTTGAAATCTTTCTTGTTATCGTCACGGTATGCAATTAGACGTAGATAAACTTAATGCAGTAGTCATTGTAGCTCAAAATGCGCTTGATATGATGTAGACAAAAAAAATTATTTAACACAATCTTACAATTATGATGGCCGACATCCTTACAGTACCAATTACTAAATATAAGACAAGTACCAGCATTTTAATTTTGATTCTGTCATAATGTTTTATTTATCTAGCCTATGCATTGCCTATTTACGTAATATACAACTAAAAGTGATTTTTATAAAACTACCAGAAAACCTTTTGCTATACATTAATATTTTCTAAATACGTTGATAATGAAGTACAGGATAATGAAAAAGAATAAAACAAATATCTTAGTTCTAACAAACATTGAGTTGGTTAAAATTTACTATTCTACTAAAACATTGTTAATTAAATCCATCATGATCATGATCGAATAATTAAAATTCATAAAATAAAATAAATGTAATTAACGACAAAAAGTTCTATATAAAAATATTACGTAAGTTACATATTTTGCGTGGCAGTAAAAAAATTATTTTGGTTGATATTTCAACGATAAAGATGCAGTTAAAAATACACTTATTATTGACCTTGATTTCCATATTATTTTCCTTGTATGTTCTGTAAAATGTAATCTTTATTACAAATTGAATGAAAAGGAACTATCACAAACTTATGGAAGAATATGGCACTATCTTAATAATACCTTTTCTTTTTCAGTGAGTACTACAGATGACCACCTTCGCGCCAATTTAGGTGTTGCCATCGCGTACTGCTGCGATTGGGCACAGAACCGACAAGAATTTGGCAAACGGGGTGCCATTACACCACTCGTCAACTACATGACCTCAAGAGACCCCAATGTCCATAGAGCTACTGCTCTAGCTCTCTATCATCTATCGTTCTATTCTGTCAACTGTGTCACTATGCATGCGGTAAGAAAGTATTTGTAATAATTGAATGTTATAAAAATAGTAATCAGATTAAAGTAGACAAAATAAAATTATATGATTTTTTTTCTTACAATGATTTGGGTCAATGAACTTGTATCCAGGTTATGGCAATAAATTAAAAAAAAAACTACATTAAACCTTTTCCTATTTTAACCAGTACAAATTACATTGAAATTGGTTAAGCAACAAGCGACAGCTATGAATCATGAGTATTTTGATTAATAAAGCAGTGACTTCACAATTTTTTCTAGGAAATATTTCTAATAATTATTTCTCTAATTTCCGCTATTTCATAAACTATAATTTACAACAGTATCTATCATTAATAACTAATATATAATGATTTAATAATAATTCTAGATTTTGTATTACAAATAGGTTTTTAATCGAATCACTATATGCAGAAGTATATTTTTTATTATTTTGGCGAAATTGCCAACATGTAATAAATACATAACACAGATCCATAAGCCAATCACAGTACCGAATAGTATGTTTTTAAGCTTTAAATTACATTTCTTAAACTAAACAGAAAAAATGATTTAGTACGTTTTTTACTGAATTAAATTATAGTTTACGTCCTCAGAATTTATTCATATAAAATGTGAATATTTATTACGTTTTGCAGGCTGGTGTTGTACAATTTCTTTTGGAAACAATAGGCTCCAAGGATCCGATCCTGCAAGAGGCATCTGCTGGTTGCCTTTGTAATATTCGTAAGTTGGCACTCGCCACGGAAAAAGTCAAACTTAAACAATAATTGCTTTGTAAATCTTATAAGCTTTGTCATTTTAATTAAAAATTTAGAAGTATTTTGGGTTTCATTACAATACAGATTGGAATATAATTTTATGTTATAAAGTTTCATCGGTAAGAGGTATTTTAATGGAAGTCGGAATTTCACAAGCTTCTCAAACAATGTTTCAGTGAAACACTCTTTATCACATTATAAAACAAGGCAGAACCTAAGTTCATGCGCTAGTTTTATGATTAACCGACATGATAACTCTATCGGACATCATATTGCGTTCTTATTTTAAATAATAATATTTTAGTCGAAACCAACTCCAGGGAAGTAAATACAGATAATACAACTTTTTCTACAGCTGTGGTACTTTTTGACATTTAACACCTTTTGTCTTCAGACACCGTGACCACGCACGCTGTAAAGCACGCAAAACGTCGGAAATTTTTTAAATTATATAAAATAATTGTAAATACATAACTTCAATCTGGTAAAAAAGATTTTTCATTAAATTTTTAATAGTTTTCTTAAACAAACTACAAATAGTATGGTTGAATTAATGATACTGTAAAAAATCAATGTACCGAACGAACATTCAAAATATGTACATTAAAAAAAGTTCAATTTCCTCCACGGGCGAATCGCTTAGTATTTTACAAGAAATTAAAAAAAAATCTGACTTACTCAAGAACCGAACAGATTTGGACTTTTTCCAAGATGGACTCCTAACTACGTAAGACGTGGCTTCGGCATTTATAACTACCAAAATTCTCCAATTATTACCAAGAACAAGACTTGGCTGTATGGCCTTAAGTCCTTTGCCTTTCCCATTAGGGATAAATTAACATCATCATCATCAACCGAACAGATTTGAACGAGTTATACACTTTTACCTATTTTGCTAGTCGATTAATTTACTTGGTTCTTGGTACCAATAAATAAAATACCTAATCTCAATAATAAAATTTGTAATAATTTTTATATTTGCTAATAAAATTAAAAATATTTCATCACAGCTCAAGTTAAATTTAAATAGAAATTTGAGAATTTAGACTCGTATTAGTGGTTTTTTCCTATTAGAGCCAATTTTAAGACATAATTCTTTTATTCAGTCCTCTTGACTAAATGTAAACAACAGCTGTATTATATCACTCATCAATCAATTTGTACCAGAAAATAAAAATTCCTACCCTTTAATAAAAACTAAGTGTCATTGCAGTCTTTTAGCTTACTCTTCAAATTGTATTTACATTGATGAGAAGAGTTCCTTGAGTACTTCTGTCACAAAAACAATTGAGACAGAAAGAACCACTTACAACACTTAAAACACTAGTAAATTTTTCACCTGTTATTGATGTGATGTATTCCGTACTTCCGTCGTATGCGCAGCTTTAGGCCTCATGTCCACTTTGCGCAAGAGTTGCGCAAATACCTTGACCTTGCTTACGGTAATTTTGCAACGCTATGTTTACTTCGCTTATCCTCGTTATGATTACTGTGCAATATTTAACAGCTGATATTATCATCTCTATAGGAAAGCTGCTCTCATCTCTGAGGTCGTAGGTTCGATCCCCGGCTGTGCACCAATGGACTTTCTTTCTATGTGCGCATTTAACATTCGCTCGAACGGTGAAGGAAAACATCGGCTTGCCTTAGACCCAAAAAGTCGAAGGCATGTGTCAGGCATTGGAGGCTGATCACCTACTTGCCTATTATATTGAAATGATCATGAAACAGATTCAGAAATCTGAGGCCCAGACCTAAAGAGGTTGTAGCGCCACTGATTTATATTTTATAGGAAAGCTGCGATATAGATATTTTAGATGTGATGATTATTTATATGTAAACGAGTTTCCCGCGAACTTCATTTCGCCTTAATATAATTTTTTTAACCTCTCCATAAAAACCTTCTTCAAAGTTCAAGGAATGAAATTATTAAAACATACTCGAAAAGGTCCAGCAGTCTTCGAGATTTACGTTTAGGAAGACTTGGCAATAATTTTTTATTTATATACCTTTTAACTACGTATTAAATTTCCCAAATTAAATAGGTGGACGAATCTGCATGACATCCGACTAGTGTGCAGAGTTCGTGAATTTGTAGAGATAGAAGCTTGGCTGATTTTTTAGTGGGTTTATATTCAATATTACCTATTGCGTAACGAAAATGGTGCCTACTAAACATATAAACTGTTTCATAATGAATTTTTGGAGATTAAATTATCTATAATGTCAATCGACAATTATTCAGTGAATATTTTGATAACTATCAGATGCGTATAATACCTATGTTTAAAGTATGTAATAACTAATAATAAAACAAGAAGTTTTTTTTTGGACACTCCCAATGCCAGAGGGCTCGCGAATGCGTTGCCGGCCTTCTAAGAATTGGTACGCTCTTTTCTTCAAAGACCCTAAGTCGAATTGGTTCGGAAATACTTCAGTGGGCAGATGGTTCCACATAGTGGTGGTGCACGACAAAAACTGCTTTAAAAACTTGAGAGAGAGTTGTCGAACCAGCTAATATATATTTTTTTGAATACAATTTGAAAAGGTTAAGTGTCGTGGTCGAGATTATCAGTTTGAACCCTGGCGAAAATGTTACATATACTGTTTGCATGATACGAGTATAAAGAGCCCATTAAACCTTCACGGTAGAATCGCCTTTTTACAATAGAGTAAATTTTCTATTGAAATTTTATAAAAATCTATTTTGTTTGGGAACCAAAGAGATTAGAACGGATTATTAAAAAATAATTTAATTCATTCCTACTCGATTACAAACTCAATTAAAAACAAAATACTTAATCTCATCCAATGCATGCATTATATATACGTTATCATAATTATAGATAATACACAGAGATAATAAAGAAGATAATTACTATAAAAACAAGGTTATTCATACTTGAATGTGTCAAACATCGTCAATATTAAACGTAAAATCCATTTAAATATGTTTAAACTTGAATATTTAGGTTTTATTGTAATATATTAAATTAAAATCATTCCATTAATTTTATCTTTACGCGCTAAAATTCAGAATAGGAACTAGAGATGTAAATTTAGTATTAAAACAAATTTCTGTTGTTAATGAATTTTACAGTTGTTACTCGCAATTCAATATGCTGTTATAAACAAATAATTATGATTATACAATACGTTTTATATAAATAATCACGTCTTCAAATAGTAATATAGTTCCTCACAAATAAGGGCAACGCGTAAAACGCAACCACACGAGGGACGACCAATCCTTTTTTTACAAGGATTTCAAAGCCTGAGGATGTCATATAGACCACAAGCCCATGAACAAAAAATACCTGTGAAATGACCCAACCTGAATTACGCTTAGAAGGCTGTTACTATATCTGAAAATAGCTCTGAGCACTATGCCGTCATTTCTGAGCGGTACATGTGAGTACGTGAGTGAATGGACTTTCTCAGGTACAATGGGGTAATTTCGACTAATTATTAATGTACGGCTTTGTTATAAGTGTATAGATGATTAAAAATAAATGTCGAAAAACCTAGTGCCGTACAAAAGTGATGGTGCCGGAAGTCGGTGCAAATTTTTAATTCGACGACAGTTGCAGAAGCAATATAGGTCATTTATTACTGTACGGCATTTGTGTGATTCCTTTTGGACACATATACAGATACTTTACCCGTAAACGCCGTACATATTCCCAGCGGAGCGGTCGAAAGCCAAGGGTCGCAACATATGTCTGATTAGCATATAGGTGATGATGATATGAAACAACATAAAATTAAATGATCTTGAGAGTACTTCACAAATAGATAACATTTTCCAGCATGCCGTACATTTTTTGTGGAACACATAGGTGTATGGGGTAAATTACTTTCCTCAGAAAAGAGTCATTTTCCGGTGACTTTTATCTGTACGGCAATAACACAGGTTATTAATACTTTAGACAATCTTCAATAAAAGATAAATGCCGTACACTTTCGATAGTCCGCTACCACCGCCTACCAATACAGGGCGTCCCAAAGTTATGGGAAATGAAGGGAAAGTACCTTAAATATCGAAGATAGGGTATTTTACTAAAAGAAGACTTTATGTTATTTTTAAAAGTTATTAATTCTGCATTCAAAGATTTTTTTAAAATTACTTGCCTCGTCTGGGAATCGAACCGACTTAAATGTAAAAAAAAACACCCCTACTTTTATGATGCCAATCGAAAGAATGGCCAATAACTAATAACTCTTCTTAAGTAACATAGTATTTTAAAAGAAAGGAACAGCGTGAATATATCTTTTTAATCAAATTAAAAACATTATCTATCGTATTCGGCCTAAAAAAATCCCCTACGAGTCTGTTCCTTTAGAAAAGTTATTAGGTTTTGGCCATTCTTTCGATTGGCATCATAAAAGTAGGGGTGTTTTTTTTTAAATTTAAGCCGGTTCGATTTCCAGACGAGGCAAGTAGTTTTTAAAAAATCTTTGAATGCAGAATTACCTACTAACTTTTAAAAATAACATAAAGTCTTCTTTTAGTAAAATACCCTATCTGCGATATTTAAGGTACTTTCCCTTCATGTCTCATAACTTTGGGACGCCCTGTATTATATTTTTATTTTTGTTAAAAATATTTTTCCTTTACCTCTCTCTGCTGGTACGATAAGGCTGTAAATATACTTTACAGCCTTATGGTAGTATACTCAGATATGTACAGTTATTAATGACCTTAAGGGACACCTCAAACGTCGTCGAAGTTTTTATCAGCTGTAAAGAATAATCTGGAGTAAAATGTACGGCATCTGGTTTTTTTGTTTATTTATATTTGTTACATATAAAATAACAATAATCTTTGAAAATATTACTCCCCATATTACTCTAGGAGCATTTGAAAAGTCATCTAAATTTCGGAAATTTCATATATTTTTTATCATAATATTTTGATTTGTTACCATTTATAATGAACGGCTATAATGTACAACGGTAATATTTAGTAACATTATGTAAAAAAACAAGTTGCCGTACATTATTCTCTGATCTTACAGCAGTAAGAACTTGGTAAATCCTGATATTTCGATAAATATTTAATTACACAAATATTAACTATAATATTTGGACGGCATAATTATAAAACATTATTGTCCGTGTTAAATAATATTTTGAACATGTTGCCGTACATTTTACAATGACCTTAGGGTATATGGGTGTAGGGGCAGGGTTCCGACCCTTGGCTTTCGACCGCTCCGCTGGGAATATGTACGGCGTTTACGGGTAAAGTATCTGTATATGTGTCCAAAAGGAATCACACAAATGCCGTACAGTAATAAATGACCTATATTGCTTCTGCAACTGTCGTCGAATTAAAAATTTGCACCGACTTCCGGCACCATCACTTTTGTACGGCACTAGGTTTTTCGACATTTATTTTTAATCATCTATACACTTATAACAAAGCCGTACATTAATAATTAGTCGAAATTACCCCATTGTACCTGAGAAAGTCCATTCACTCACGTACTCACATGTACCGCTCAGAAATGACGGCATAGTGCTAAGAGCTATTTTCAGATATAGTAACAGCCTTCTAAGCGTAATTCACGTTGGGTCATTTCACAGGTATTTTTTGTTCATGGGCTTGTGGTCTAATATCGTCAGTGTAGAATGATAACCTCGTATGTCAAAAAAACATTTTTTTTTTATTCTTAGGGTGCGTCCACATCTGGCGAATATGCCGCGAATGTGCAGCTCGCGAGCAGTTTGCGAGCTGCGCGCGTGCATTTTTGTATGTGAGCTCAGATGTGGATGAACCCTAAGACTCTTATGCCATTTAAGTGGTATAATTATGAAGTAACTTTTTACCATCTAAAACTATGGACAAAAACATAATAATATTTTAACGAACATTGACGAAATGAAAACATATTTTTTTTCGTTACATGTAATGTTTGGTTCTCTGGACATAAGAGGTTATCATTCTACAGCGACGATATTGAAATGCAGATTCTCGATCGATCGCTCACTCGCAAAAAATCAAGATTGGAAATATAAATATAATAATATATAAATTTAGATTATAGATCGGGTAAAGAAAGCGGCCGTAAGACAGCTATATAATATTACAATTTCTACGGATGGAAAATCCAGCTTTGCCACATGAAACCGCAAGTTTACATAGCCTACTTATTCTCATGGCTCTCTAAACATAATATACCGATGCTTTTAGCACTTACGTGATAGAGAATATTAATTAAAGCATTACATTCAAAGAGTTTTCTAGACAACGATAAACATAGATTTTAGTGTTGCCAATTTTCAATTACCGATCAGGGGTAACCACGTTTTTTTAAAGTAAGTTAGAGAGTTAAATAAAAATAAATTAACGACCAAAAATAAAGTTGTTAAATATTTTAAATGGTAAAGAAAAAAATAATAGGTAAGAAAATAAATTGTTTCCTAAATACATATATATATATATATATATGTATATATTATAATTTATAATATATATTAATTTATGAAATCTTATTTGTCACAGCTGACTTACTCGTATATATATAGATACAGAAAGATGTACTTATTATTTATATGTATAAAAGAAGACCAAGTTAAGGAATTTTCCCACCACATACACTTTTAAAATAAATATTGAAACCATGAAGCGTAGATAGAAAAAGAATTTTTTTTTATCATAGTTCAAAATGAGTTTTTTTCTCTTGTTTTACCTAAAAAATCTGACTTACAACTTCTTGAAGATATTGTCCAAATCAAAGTGTTGAACCGTAGTGGCATAGGTATTGTTTAGTTTTTAGTGACGCATAATGGTGATAAATATCGCATTATGTTACTTACAGTAAATTTTTTAATTAATAATACTAAAAATGGGCCAAAAAGATATTTTGTTTTCATAATTATTGTACAAATTTAGAAAGTCGCAGTAATGTAATTAACGTTATAAAAGCATTAAATCAAAAAATTCTTAAGCGACTAATGAGTTTTCAAAAATTTACATGAGAATAATAAGCAAGACAACTGTTCTCCATGACCTCCATGATCTTTAAACATAAAGTACATATTTTAAATTTTATCATAAATCATAATGTACATACAAGAAATAAGTTAAGCGGTAATGACGATAAACGGTAAGTGGGTAATTTGTATGAAATAAGCTAATTTTAAACGCATATTTAGAGTCACTGTAAGAGTTGTTTCTGTTGATCCCTACTGCCTCGTTTCGTCACCGTACAAGCCGTATTAATTAAAGATTTCATCCGCATCACCTTGATGGATGTCTTTCACGGTTCGCTTCACGAGACATTTTCTTTTACCAACTAACAACCTGTGAAATCGACTCCCAGTGGGGGTCTTCCCTGGCAGATACGCCCTTCAATTGTTTAAAGAAAGAGTATACTCCTCCCTCAAACGGCAACGCAAAAATCTCGCACATCATTCCGTCCTTGTCATACGCAGTTCTAGAACATTAAATCTGGCTTCGAGAAGGTTCTGATCTTTCCTCTCTCTTGCGTATTATTCCGTCCTTGTCCCAGAAAGGCCACGAGAGTAACTTCCAATTTTCTGGTATGTGGTAGACCTTATTTGGAAAATCACATTTCAGGTTGCTGAAAACGTGTCTAAGTTGTAGAAAAATCGAGAAACATTTTATTTACCCGTCTTCGTAACACTACCTGCAAATGATCCAAGATTCGCGACATATTAGAAATGTTTTATTTAGACTTTTCTGATGAGCATTTAGGAGAAAAAAGAACTCTTATGAATATTAAATAAAGATTTTATTAGATACACTATCGCGTAGAATACTAGATCAGGAAATGTACAGCTTGTGCAGTATACGCAGGCCTAGAATTAATTAAATAGTAACTCGTAGTAACTATTCGCGTTACACGACACTATGTTTGGTGCAGATTTGATGGCCGACGTGATGTTGAAATTTTTATACAGTGGACGTCGCAGGCTCCATATATCGTTAGTACCAGAGTGGAATAAATAATTACGTTCCCGTCAACAGACTTACCAAAGGTTCCTTGTAAGTAGTGTTACAATGACAATAGGTTTAATGCATGCAAAAAGTCCATTGTACAAGCCTTCTCTGACGTTGGCCTTCGCTGTATAATGGAGTGGAATTTTGCAATTTTGTTCATTTCAAAGATAGAAAGTGATTTATGGTTAAATTGTTATAACTCGGAGAACTATGTCAAGTAGTATAGACTAAAGTTTTGTTATTTCATAATATATAGGTAAACGCACTTGCTAATGTCAAGTCATTACTTTAATGAACTGCAACATATCAACGCTCTCTTTTGCAGAGATTATCATTTGCGAAAGGAAAATTTATAATAATATGTAATCGACAATTTTCCCTGATTATTCGAAATGACACAGCTCATGAAATCACAGGTCATGTTCGTGTCGGGGTCTTATGTAAGCTTCTAAAGTAGTCGAGAAAATTCTTCAACATTAGGTACATTGGGTATTTTACGCAGTGAGTCAAGAGTTTTCTTTAGGAAAAAGCAATTTGATGGAGTTGCTCTTCCTCCGCGCCTACGCTTTAAAACATAACACTCTAGGGGTAAACAGACTATAGATATAAAAAAACGATTATTTTTTATTCTTCGATTTTTCATGCTCGATTAATTAAAAAACCGATTTTTTATGCAGAATGTCACATCTCTAACAACCAATAGAAAAGTAGAAAATGTACGGTTTGTTTACGAATTTCAATACATTACACAATATTTTAAATCATTTTTTTTAATACTTAGAAGCAACTCCGGCAGCAAAAATCACTTGGAGATGTTCCAATTTAGGCCCTCCGAGACACCTACATAATCAGTATCATTAAATTCGGGCGACGTATTTCTAAATCGTTACCTATATTAAAATCCACTAATAAATATCCACCAAAGCAATTTCTCATCTAAAAGATCATACTTTTTAAAAGGCTAACGAGACAATTAACCTTGTCTCAACCAATAACAATAAATGTTAAAAAACAATTAAATACCGAATTCCCTAAATGATTGTAAGTTTCACAAAGAATGTCGATAAAGTGCCATGAAATAAATTTTATTCGCCTAAAGAAGCAGGTTAATGATAATTACAGTGCATAACGAATAGTCTACGAATGATCAAGAAAGTGCGAACAACCATATTTTCAATTACGAAAATTATTTCCTAGGTTAGATTTAAATATAATTTTTATTCATTCTGCAATAGCTATGTCATAAACACTTTCACGAGGTGTTCGTGTGTTCATAATATATATTTTATTTGCTATTAAATAACTATAAATTTATGGCGTCTTAAAAACTTAAAGGCAATTGTTGGCATTATACAGGTATGAATACGATGCTGTTAACATTCAAAAGTCATACATTCCATATACGCCCTTTTTAAAATCATGAAAGTATTGAGCGTATTAACTATCGACATATTAAGGCTTTATATGTAATTACTATACCGACCAAAGGTTATACAAAATGTATATATACTGAATGAAACAGATGCATTCATGAAATCATAATAACAATACGTATATGTAATTACTATAACAACCTTATCGTCATAAGACCTTTAAACAGACTATACAAAAAGGTTTTTATTGTTAATTTTACAAAGGTTGACTTTCAGTATGTACCTACCCCTTATTGAAATGCATAGGATAAATTATTTAACTAATCTGAGCTATTCTAAGTTCGAGTTATGTAAATAATATGTTCAATTCGCGTTTTTATCCGTTAAAGAAGTTATATTTAAATGTGTCATACATAAATCAAAAAAAATATGTATTGTTTTACCTGTCTTAGTAAAATAACAATGTATCTATAGCTGGTTATATAGGTAAGTTGCGTCTTTAGGTAGATTATATATGTATTTTTAAGCTTTAATTATAACCGTTGTTGTCACTAAACATGACTCTTACTTTATAACGAAAATATTATAAAATATACTTAGTCCGTGTTTAATAAAAATTAAGGTAGGTACTGATTTCGTTTCTGCTCCAAAACTTACGCTAAATTACTAGGTTTACATCTTAAAAATAATTGGTACCTAGACCTATTTAGACGGTTTAAAAAAGTAGGAATGCGACAAAAATGTATATGTACCAATAAACGGTTTTTTACAACATGGTTGGAACGTAGCAAAAATCAATTTAATTCATAATAAATTTTAAATAAACTTATGTGTTCAAAAAGCTTGCCAACGCTCGGCGGCACAAATAGGCACCTCGCCAGACGCATCATAACAATTCGCATTAAAGATTTAACCACATACCTACATATGGATATATAGAATAAACAAAAATATGAAGGACTATAACAACAAGAATTTTACATGGTGAGCAACTGAATGCTTCGACCAGTTCGACCTATCTGTTAATTTGTAGGTGTGTTTAATCCGGATTAAGTGAGTATTGGCCAAAACGTGTTCTTCGGAAAGGAGGGGTATATGATGTGACTGGAATAACTACATAATGAAGTTTAGAGACAAGTATAATGCTGGAAATTGTTTACGCTAACTAGGCAGCTTTAAACTTTTTAATAAATTAAAAAAAAAAAATTCGTTCCATGTCTATTTTTTTTGTATTTCTATTAAATGTCCACATAATATAATAAAAATATCATATCCAGCAGTCAGAGTCATTAATAATTTATTACAGATTTGCGTTTACCGTAACTTTTGCCTACTTAGCTAAACCTTTTGGCTAGTGTAAATAAAATAGGTTTCATTGTTAAAAAGAAGCGAGAAAATAAATATGTATATACATACCTTCATTAATGCAAACCTTTGGTCGTCGTCAATTCCCATAACAGCATTTGAAGTAGGTGGCATTTTCTAAACGAAATAAATATCACACACAATTAAATCGATCTTGACTTCTAACACGTACTATCACTGCGCGCGCTAGCACGCGAATATAGCCGTCAGCCGAAGCCGAACTCTTGAAGTCCGCTTGTCGAGCGATTTGAAACGTTTGCGATTCGCGAGTGACGAATTAAGATGAGATAAAACAAAATAATGAATTGGCCAAACAGAAAGTTAAATATGGAAGCGTGATAATAAATAACTAATATTAGTTGTAAGCTACCAAGTATAGAGCAGTATACACTTTTTTTGTATGTTGTTCTTAACTATGCATTGTAATAAGAACTACGCGTGTTTCTCCAAGGCTGCTCTAAAAAGTACACTTATTGCTTAATATAATTTGTTACCAATAATTGGTCATACTTTTGTATGGCGATCCTATCAACGTAAATGCATTTATTTAAGAGTTCCTTATTAATTTATTTAAATTTCACTTAAAAGCTTTGGCTATAAAATCATTTTTGGTATAAAATCACATATTCTCAGCATAAGGTATGGTATAGTCATATGGCACGCCCAATAAGTAGTAAAAACCTAATCTCTACATTATTTTTTTTAGTTAATATCAAAAAATCATATTATATAATATGTATAATTGTATATATATAGGATAGGATAACACATAGAAGTAACAGAAATGTTTATTTTAAATATATTTTCCTATGTAGCTCTGCTAGGCAAACACTTAACACTTTCTTATGTGTGTGAATATTTACACAAGACTCTTGATTATCTCAATTCCATAATTATTTAATACAATAATCATTTCATAACTGTAAATATGACACCACCTCTTTCTGGTTCCTCATCAAGAACTTCTTTGTCACTCCCTTCAGTATCTGATTCTGAGCCATCAGAATCATCACTGTCCATTTTAGATCTATACTCTCCAAACTTAGAAGTGTCTATAGGTAATTCAGGCATTTTAACACCAGCCTTTGCGAATAACTTTTTAGCGGCATGCTGGGTTTCAATATCTTTTAAATGTATGTTATATTCTCGTTGAAGCTTTAGAGATTCCTTTATAGACAAAACTTTTGCTGGAGCATGAACTATTGGAGGTGGTGTAGCAGATGTTATTTCCCAATTTTTATGTTTTTTCCTCTGAATTTCTTTTTCTGGTTTATGAACATCAGATATTGTTGTTTTATATGGCTTGAACTGACCATGGGGTTTTAGTTTAATATTTTCCTCAGTTATTTTGACTAAATATTTAACATGTGGTACTTCTTCTATGTTTATGAGATCTTCAGTTGTTATTAAAGGTTTCTGTGAATTTAGTATTTTAACTATTTTCTTATCAGCTGTATTTTGGCTTAAAATATTAAAAACATCCTCGGGTTCACTGTCATCATCGGAATCTAAATAAGTATCTTTATTATCATAGGCTACTTTTCCTTTCCATTCGATGTCTTGCATAGAGCTTTTATCAATTGATTCTAATTTCATTTTGCTGAACAGAGAACATGCTTGTTCCTCATCTTGTTTTAATTTTATTTCATTTTCTATTTTATTGTATAAAGAATGAATCTTTAATCCTTTGTCTGGTAGCTTTTCAATAAACAATTTGTTCTTTAGCAATTTTAATTGACGGTCACGTAATTCTAGTAGTTCTGGTAAATATTTTGAGGATAAATCAACAAATTTACTGTCTATTACATTTGATGAAGGCAGAGTTCCAGGTAAATTGTTATTAATAGTTTTCTTCATTATGTTTATTACTGTCATAGGAGGATATATACTTACGAATCCAGACAACAGTTGTATTTGAATTTGTGATTTTTAACTTTTTTTAAGTTAGGAAACTGCGCATTCGATTCGTGTTTGGAATATATACTTATGTATTATGTTTTGTTCACAGATGAAGTAGATATGTATATGGATTACTGATAGTTCGCGCTAAGTCTCACGTCTGAATTTCATTTTTATTATTTACCTCTATTGAATCTGTGACAATTGTTTTTATATATTGTAAGTTATACAGATCACATATGAGTTATAGTCCTTTTCATGAAAGAAGTCCCCCAGTCCCCAGACGCGGCGCTGCAATCGCATGACGTAATGTTGCCATTTATGAGTAAAAAAATTACCTATTTTATTTACATTTAGCAGATGTAATTTATCAAATAATACTATTTTCTGCATACTTCGATGAAACAATATTTATGTTATGTAAAAATTATATTTTTATTTACTTATATTAGCGGTGTTCTACCTACTTACAGGGAAAAGATAATAGATAATAAAAGATATAGGGTAAAGAAAAGCAATACAATTTTTATTCAGAGTTTTTAATGCATAATTGTTGGATTACAATTTTTTGTTACAGTTTTCTTTGACACACCTGCAATTAAATTATGAACAGTTAAAAATAATAGTAACTTTAAGTTTATGATGAAATTATATAGTTTCATCACGTTATGTATTTGTTCAATTTTGTCGCAAAAACGAATTTATATCATAAAAGTCCCATCAATACAGCAAAAAATTATTAAATGGCAACTCTAAAAAGTACCTGTTATGGCGGCAATTCTCTTCCGAACATTGTTTAGTGGTATTAAAACACCTTGATTCTTATGTTCCGCTTCACAGAACTCTTTCACCTTTAATATAATTTCTCGAGCCGAACTTTTTACAACTTTTGGCATTGTAATCAATCTTCAAAATGCACTAAGCTAGTTAAAAATTCACAAAAATCTACCACAACAAACGAACTTGATAACATCGACGAATGACAACATTGCCGACCTGTCAAATTTAGTTCCAAAAATCACCGCGGGACTTCTTTCATGAAAAGCACTATACGTTTTATTCTTATTTTAGACTTTAGAGTAAGCATTATACAAACGATCCACATAAAAGTAACTATTTGGCTCTAAACGCTATATGACTTATGTGTATACTGTATAGACATAGGACACCTTATTCACACTCGTGTCCTTTTGAGCTTGGTGGTCATAAAATAATATATCAAATTCTGATGCTTGATGTGTATTGTTCGTATGTAACATGTATGTTAAAGTAAGTTAAGTGACAAAATTATACGGTGACACTGTTTTGCATAGTGTTGTGAACCTTTCTATGCCATTAATATACCTAATTAAATATAATTCTTATATTTAAAAAAATCATTTTGATATTTGATTTTTAAAATATTCTAGATTTCAACTAGTCCGTTAAACATTGTTTTATTTACATTAGGATGGCGTTTCAGGATAAAGATTCAACATATTCTTTTGTTTATAATTTACCGCAGTTACTAGCTAGGTTTTTTATTTAATCATACTTGAGTGTTTTATTGTATGCTTTAGGAATGTATGAGCTTTACATCGTGACAAACGTAAACGTGGTAAATAAAATGTACATCTGTGCTTTTGCCTTTTTATGTCATCAGACAATTGTCAATTTTCATTTAAGTTTCAACTTTAGGATGGACCATAGTTTGTGGTCATTGTGATTTGTGGTAGACATTTGACTAAATTTACAATTAAAAATAACATATTTCAATTTATTACTAAAAAGATTAAATTACGTTCGTACTGTCGCGTATTGATTCTAATGTTTCTACTTTATAGCTTTTTTGTTGATTTCTAAAAGTGTACAACCTAATCTGATGTAATGATCAATTTTGAAAAGTTAAGAATTCTGTTGTGAAGGGCTGTTCAATTCTTTTTCTAGAGAATTTGCAAGCGGAGGATAACAGGCACAGGCATTACGCCGTGCCAAAATATGGACAGCGCAACGGTAAACATTTCATTTCTTAAATAACAGGAAATACTATATAAAAATTCGTAGGGTTACCGAAGCTACTGGAACGAACATTATCATTATTTACTAGTCAGTAGTCCTATTATAAGTAGGAACTTTCAATTCAATAATTATAGGACAAGTTGGCAGTTCGAGATGCTGAATGTCATTACAGTATTACGAAAAAACAATTAACTCCTAAGTAAAGATGATGTACCTATACATGAGCATAATACTTTTTAGATACCACTAAGTCTGGAACCGGTGCAGCACACTGATGTCTGCGATAAAAGGCTTTGGATTGGAAATTTGGATACTAGAGTTAATGAGTATGTTTCCATCTATCTACTTGTTAGCAACGGCGGATCCAGGGGGGGGGTCATGGGGGTCATGACCCCCCCCTGAGCAGGACTTAGCTGGACCACTAATTGAACATAATGATTTTATATATCAATTTGTCACCATACAGATTATATGTAACTACATACCTTCAATATTTAATTAATTTAATATAATATAATAACTTTGTATGATGGCAAACGTTTGGGAACGAACGCATCGAAAAATGAATTTTCCGCGCCACACTTGCGCGCGCTTGTCGACTATGAAACGTCTAGCTAGACCTTACCTCAATCGGAATCGGAACGACTAAACTTCAACATATCATAACATAGTATTATTTTAAATTGAGACATCAATATGTATCCTAATATAGGAAAACTGGATTCACTACCCTGTCAGCGAAGCGACAGCAGAAAGGTCTTTCTCTACGTTGCGCAGAATTAAATCGTGGCTAAGATCTTCAATGGTTGAAGATCGCCTAACCGGACTGGCACTACTCCACGTTCATAAAAACGTACCCGTTGACGTAAATAACGTAATAACGCGTTTCGGGAAAACACGTTAAAGAAAAATTGATTTAGTTATTAAAATATATGTATTTTGTCTGTTTCTATTTTGTTTGACGGAATCCCTTGTCGTACCATCTCTTCACTTTTGCGGAGTTTAGCGTAATACCCCTCGACATACCTCTAGCTGTTATGACAAAACATTCACCACGGTTATGTGATATAAATGGGCTGCCTCATTCCGTACGTGATAGTCAGGCGGAGCTAAGCTCGCCAAAACAGCCCGAGCTGAGCTGTAAAGGCCCTAAAGGCCAACAGCGTGATTCCACTTAAAAAAAATACGTGATAGTGTTTCTCTGGATGTCTTCAAGAGAAGATGGTAATATGAACGTGTATAAAGACTGGTCCAACTAGTCACGTCAATAATTTTATTTAGATTCCTCACACCTAGGGGCATACGAAAATACCCCATGTATGTTCCGCGATTTTTTGTAGTTTTCGAGTTTGTGTTTTGTGTTTTTTGAATGTTTTCTGCCAGCGAGGTTTCAAAACTTCATATCATTTTTTGTTGTAGGTATTTTGCAGTTT
Organism: Pieris napi; assembly: GCF_905475465.1. NCBI lineage: Eukaryota > Metazoa > Arthropoda > Insecta > Lepidoptera > Pieridae > Pieris > Pieris napi. The sequence continues at coordinate 9,846,172 of NC_062245.1, forward strand.
TTTTTCCTGTTAAATGATTGCCTTAAATGATGTTCAAGAAAAAAAATCCCAGCTTCTTAAAATTAGTTAAAGCTACTCAAAAAAGGTTTTAAAGTTAGAAGTTAAGTTTTTAGCTGGATTCGCCCAAAGTCGAATGACTTCAATTTAAAAATACAAAAAGAAGTTTCCATGGCTTCTGGCTAAGTTTAAAAAATCCACAGGGTTCTAAGCTACCAAAATCATAGAAAAAATGGTACTTAATTGGTCTTTTTTTGTTGTAATCGGTGGATTATTTTTGGTGGATAGGCTAAAAATGGTTTTTTTCTACTTTTATTATTCTTATGGTAAATTAAACTTTATAATGTGATTTTAATACCCGTAAAAAAAAGTAGCTTTCCTTCGGGTAAACCAGCTCTTTGAAAAATCCCCAAACCCTGCGGAGTTTCTAAACTTAGCCAGAACCTATGGAAACTTCTTTTTGAATTTATAAATTGAAGTCGAATGTTTGGACAAATCCAGCTAAAAACTAAACTTCTAACTTTAAAACCTTTTTTGAGTAGTTTTAACTAATTGTAGGAAGCTGAGATTTTTTTTATTTAACCAACATTTAAGACAATCATTTCACAGAAAAAAAACTGCAAAAATCTACAATAAAAAAAGACAGGAATTTTTGAAACCTCGCTGGCAGAAAACTTTCAAAAAACACAAAAAATATTATAACTCGAAAACTACAAAAAATCGCGGAACATACTTGGGGTATTTTCTTGTACTTATAATTTAATCAAAATTAAATTATAAGTTCTTGACTTGACCACGACTATGTGACCCCCTCCTGGCGCCAAAGCTGGATCCGCCCTTGCTTGTTAGTATTATTAAAGGTGACATCCTTTGCAGGAAACTGCTTTCAAACTAAATTCTTAAACTTTTAAGTAAGTTTCATTATCGGTAAATAGTTGTTACTACGATATTTTTTCATTTCCGTAATTTGCCTTACCTTGTAAGAACATGAAATTCTTAGTTTTGATTTTTCCATTGGTTAACAATTGTTTTAATACAACAATTCAATTTTATTAAACTATACTCACTTTTTATTACCGGTATCAACTACTGAAAATGGTCCGTGTGTATGGTAATATCGAGAAGTTGGACATGTTATTCCACCGGAGTGGGCCGAATGCTGGTCAGCCAAGGGGGTTTGCCTTTGTGACATATAAGTTAAGGCAAGATGCTATAAAGGCAATGAGCTCCTTAAATGGTCAGCTATTGGGGAACAGAAGAATTTGTGTGAAGTTTGCTAAAAACGCTTCAGTAAGTTAAATTTTTTATACCTTTTTTTTGAAGTTTCCTAATTTGTTCAAGTTCAAGTAAATTGCATATGTACCTGAGAAGTTCTATGTTTCACTAATCAGACATAGCCAATTGTAAGGTGCAAGATACAATATCATTGAGGGTTGTCTAGAAGAAACTGCATTTAGCAGTAATGGCTATTATTGTCTTTTATTATTTTTGCTATTTTGTGTTATTGTTATGTAAATAAAGTTTTTTATTATTTACATCTATCTCAGTTAGAGCTACAGAAATTCACACATTAACACGCTATATTTATTCATTAGTATTAATAAAAATATTATATCTCATGGGAAATATATGGACATTTAAATGATTAATGAATATTTGTATGTAGCTCTGTGGTCTCTGTTTGGTAAGACAGAGAATTGTGGATTAAGTATTTTTTTTTTGTCTTAATAGGAGGATCAAGAGAAACCAAAACCAGAATTAGGTATATCTGCACTGACAGCTGGCAAACCAGAACTAAAAGTAAGCAAGAAAACTGCAATCCAGACTATTGAGGCTAAACTAAAATTATTAGAAAATATGAAAGCTGGAGATGATTTTGTTATTAATAAATTAGCTGCTAATGAAGCTCCAGTTATAACTCAATATCAGCTTAAACAGCACCAATCAAATAAAACAAACAGTTCATTCAAACGGCGGCATCCTTATCATAGGAAAAAATAAATAGTATTAAAAACTTTGTTTAGGATAATTAGCATTCTTATTATTATATCAGTATTTCACTTAAATATGGGGAGTTGGTATTTTAAACTACAGTGTATGAGATTGAGACACTTAGCTGAATCTTTAACAATACTGGAATACTGGAATTTGGAAGGTACATGTATAATAGTAATTGTACCACAAGAAAAAAATATTAATTTTTTATTTTAGGATTTGATTGAATTTCTCTAGAAACTTTGTAACTGATTTTGTTTTCCACTTCCTCATATAGCTTTAAAAATGTGAAATTATTGATTTTTGTAGTAGTTGAATTTTATAGGTTTAAGTGTACATTATATGAAACATGACTCAAATATATCCATCAAAAGCTTAGGTATTGAAGGCACAAACATGAAATATAGCTGCAGCTTATAAAATGTTTTAATATTACTTATTTTATTTTTAGCAATACCTATTAATATTTTTTAAACTTCTGTCTGATTGGAATGAATTGTATAAAGTAATGATAATACCTCTACTGTATATTGTTTATGGATGTTAAATTTATGATCATGTGTTCATTAGATATTGCAATCTCAAATAAGTTTAAACAATTAGCAGTTACCAGTGGTATGTTTATTTGAATTGACATTATCATAAGAATTGATGTGTGTGTGTAAAATAAATAATAAAGTAAAATATGTACTTTTATTAAACCCATAAACACTGCAGGTAGTTTATTTAAATACTATGCATTATAGAGTATGTTTATATTGTAATTGCACATATAATTCTTAATTAAGTAGCAATATAAAATCTATTTTAATATAATTTTACATACAAGTTTAAATATGGGTGGTTTTCGACACTAAAATTAATTCATTATTAAGATACTTTGGGACCTCATGGGATTATTGAAATAATATTTTAATTAATTATATATTTTTTTAATTTCAAAATTGATTTTAATCGCTTAAAACATCCTATAAGGGCCGATTCACATATCAGTGATCCGACAAAAAATATCGTTGTCAAAGAATCCGTCCGTGATTGCTGGTGTCGGAACTGACACTGAGAGCACTGTGTCGTCACTAACACTGACAAGTAGGGATGCGTTCATAGGCGAATGCTACACGCTCGATAATTATCGTGATATTTATCGTGATATTTATCTTGTATTTTTTTAGTATACTACACACTCGATACGGATCGCGTCAGTACGACGGTAAATTTCATTGAGTACACTCGTACATTTCGTGTTACAATATGAGTAACAATATTAAGAAAGCTTGCGTTGCCATTATTATTATTATTATTATCAGTATATGCTGATATACATCAATATCCAAGACTTTGAATTGTAAACATTTTCCGCTGCAGCACCAGATCGTTTCAAATCTGTTATTTTTTAAATTATTTTCTGTAGTTTGCCTAGTTTGCATTTGAGGTGTCCCATATGGCCGATTTACACGTATTAAGTTGACTAAAAATTTACTAAATATTAACTTAATTTTAAGTAACTTAACCCGTGTAAACAGTGAATTTAGTAAGAAGTTGCAAGTTAAAATTTAGTTGCAACTAAACAAGGTAGAATAGAATTTTGTCTATTTTTCGGTTAAGTTGGTGGGCGTGGCTAATCACTTGACACGTTTGGACAGGCAAAATTTAGTTAAATTTAAGTGAAAAGCATAAGCTGGCGGAGTCATTGCAAAGCTATGCTTTTGCTTTCGGCGCTGGAAGCTCAAAAACATATCCAAAACTATTTGTCCGATATGCGTATACAACAATTAATGAACAGTAGTAGAACCCCTTCCCCAATGAATAATAGTAGCCGTTTTACTCCTTCGCCTTCTTCAAATACGTATTACGTTGAGTCCCCAGAACCTTCACAATCATGTATTGGAGCATACAATACAGTAAATCCCCAATCAGGAAGAGAAAATCCTATAATATTATGTTCTGTGGTCGTCCATCTTGAGCGAATAAATGAGTTTAACTAATTATTTAGTATTTTTACGTTACTTAAAATTTAGTTAAGACTTGGCAACTTAATACGTGTAAATCAGCCTATACTTATAGGTAATGTTTCTAATACAAGTATGAATTCTCTATATTATTCCGCCTCCATATATGCGCGTCCTCTTCCATCGCTGGCAGAATAAATACTGACGCGATAAATATCGAGCAGAGACTAGACGCTCGATATTTATCGACGATAATTGATACGGATCGTGGATTTTTAGATTTCTAGAAATCCAGCGATCCGTATCACGGATCGTGATACGCATGTACTACACATCGTAATTTTGGATCACGATCCAAATATCACGATAAATATCGAGCGTGTAGCATTCGCCTTAGAGAATGTATAAAACAAAATTTCGTACTGTGTCGGAATTGTGGCTTCACTGATATATGTGAATCAGCCTAATGATATAAGTTTAAGAGTAGTTTTCTGAAGAAATCTATTAACACAAATGAATAAAAATTTTTGAAATCAATAGCGTTCTCTAAGCATACATATCTTCATAAACTTTCAAGAATTGGTACACTTCTTTCTTCAAGGACCCTAAGTCTGATAATATATGTAGAAAGTTTATCTGGTTAAAAATATTTACATCATACTAGTGTCACTGCTTTTGAACCCTGGTGATATACAATTAGATAAGGAGCTAGGCAGTCTTTGTCGGGGGCTGGGAGTTATTTGTAGGAAATCGTCGTCTTCACCGTCAAATTTGCGTTTCAAACTCTTGAACTGGGTTTCGTCGTCACCTTTTGTCAACCAGTCCTTATACTCCACGCATAGCGGCCATATTTTTTTACCTGATCTGGAGTACAAAAACATTTACTATAATTTTTAATTTTTGAAATTGAGATTTGAATCGATCAATAACACACTCAACACAGAATTAAGTTAAGACTATGTCAAAGATTTTGAATTCTTTGAAAAATTATATTATTATGGAATATTATACTTACATTGGTAACGTGTATGGATCATACGGGAACCACTCATCATATTGCACAGCATTATGTAAGGAGAACCGAAGATTTTTCTCAATGATAGACTGGCAGTAGACCACCTGGTGAGATCTGGTGACAGATGCGAAGGCCTGGGTCACTTGTGGAGGACATGTCCGCAAAGGGTTTAAAGGACAGGTCACTAGACGGGGAAGGTTCAGGGACTCGACGAAATTTAAACCTGAAATCATCAGACACAATATGTAGATTTTCAACGATTTGGAACACCAATTACTTTTAATAATTTACAGATTATAAGCTTGTTTTATTGCTTTGAAAAAGACTCACTGTAAATGACACCGATTTTATTTATTTATTTACACAAAAATTATAAGGAATGCAACGGGCGGCCTAATCGCAAATAAGCGATTTCTTCCAGGCAACCCTAGTTAAAGAGAAAAACTAAAAAAAAGAAACATGAGTGCGAGAAGTGTAGAACCAAATGTGATATAAAAAAAAATTAATAAATTAATTTGTAAAGAATTAGTAGACAACTTCTATTACCCAATATTCTAATATTTTACTAAAATATTTTTTTTTTACAATTTAATTTAATATATGTTAGTGAAAATTTGATGCAAAACTAAAATCTCATAAAAGTAACTTAGATCTTTCACCAGATATTCAAATAACATCTGGGAGTCATTTTGGATAAAGACTTATTACCCTTAAAATAAAAGTAGATATCATTTAATACCAAGATGAAATTAAACAAATTACTTCTTACAACTGAATAATATAGTTTCTGGTTTTCTGGCCCCATTAGGTTTGAATGAAATTTTTAATTAGTTAAGTAATAACACTCAAAATCAGGACTGTCAAAGAGGAGATCAAGACCTGGAGTATGAAATACAGAAAAAGGCTAGAAATGCATCCTAATAAGCTTGCCACGCAACTAACCATACCGGACGTAATAAATAGGCTTAAAAGTCGTAAAAAGTCTTGATAGACACGGTTGAAAGATAGGAGCAGTCTCGATGGAGATTTTGCTCTGAACGCCTAACTGCTCTCAAGACATCTGCTCATAGTCTAGCTGACTGATTGCAAGATAAAGACTTATATAAAATGATTAAAAAAATGTGCGTGTACTAGTGTACACACGTTAGAAGTGAAACTTCTTTATGACCTTATTTTTCGAAAAATTATCTATATGCAGAAATCTATTTACAGAAATTGGTTAAATAAAGTTAAATTAGATAAAGTTTAACAAAAGGCTTTTAATATCACAGACTTGAATACAAATAATACAATTATTTCATTTTACCTTATTACCACTAAGATTATTACAGAATTTCATAAATTGTAATATAATTTTTAGTATCATTGTTATAGTTATTATAAATTTTTGTTATTAATGGTTTAGAATCTCTTCGAATCAACCGTGGTAGGGACGAGAAAAAGACGCGCGTAACGGTCAAATGTGACGCGTAACCGAAACATGTGACGCGTAACCGAAAAATGTTACACTAAATTTTTTTCCAACCCCGATAAAGAAGTTTCACTTCAAAAAAGTAATACATAACACTTACATTCTTTACTCATAAATAGATGATGGTTCTTGAAGGCAACAAGATAAAATATCGCGTGACAGACTGCATGGAAGGCACCGTGTACTTTAGTGTTGTCGTGAGCGGAGGTCTCTTGCGTTGCTGTTATGTACCTGAAATTATTATAATGATATTTGATTCCATTACTTGTTTATAGGGAGCGTTCAAGTATTACGTAACAAATTTGGGGGAGGGGGGTCTTCCTATTGTAAAACGTTACGCTGCGGGGCGAGGATTGAGTAACGCGTTATTATTAATATTATTTTTGACTGTCCAGTACTTTACACCACATAATGGTAACTTTTAGGTATAAAGAGCACTGGGTGGTCATAAAATCTCCAAAAATTACGTGACGTAATACTTGAACGCTCCCATATCTATATTTTGTACATCATAAATTGCCGTAAAATATATTTCTTACGTTATATTAATACTTGAGTATTTAATTAAAAATGCGGTTATGTCTTGTATTATATTGAGATTTCACTTAATTTTAAATTTTCAAAAAAAATTGCAGGTTCCTATCGATTAAAGTCCACATAAACAAGGATTTAACAACTTGATATTTAAATTAGGATTTTTCAACATTGATCATATTTCAAAGAATATTATTAACATGATTAATAGGGATATTATTTAGAAACTGATATGTTTTCTCATAATTAGTACTCACCCGTGACACCAATCTGCCATAGTCTTTAAATAATCTATTAGTCTACTATTAGGAACTCTCACACATCTTGCAAGAAGACCTGCTAAGTGACTGGCAGCAGTCTTACGTGTGGTTAAGGCACCAGGCCCTAATCCGTGGAGACCAGCTGTTATTGTCCACAAGTTATTAAATATCCTATCAGCACACTGCTGATTTATTGATATAGTGTATAGCAGCAAGAATTGGACATATCTGTAATATTATTCAAACTATTAATGAAGTATCAAGCTTATTTATCTTTGGTTATCTGCAAGGAATTTTCTCTTAGCAATAAGACAGCCAATTTACATTCATAGTCTGTGTTTTGATTATTAACAATATACTCGAGCAGTGTTGGCCTAGTGGCTTCAGCGTCCGACTCTCAAACCTGAGGTCGTAGGTTTGACCCCTGGCTGTACCAATGAACTTTCTTTCTATGTGTGCATTTAACATATGCTCGAACGGTGAAGGAAACATCGTGGGGAAACCGACATGTCTTAGACCCAAAAATCGACGGCGTGTGTCAGGTACTGGAGGCTGATCACCTACTTGCCTTTAGATTTAAAAATGATCATGAAACAGATTCAGAAATCTGAGGCCAAGATCTAAAGAGGTTGTAGCGCCACTGATTTATTTATTACTTATACTGTAACCATAATATAATTGATCAATTATTGTATTGAATTTCTTGTGTGGGAGCTAAGAACAGAAAACATAATATTTTATATTACATATATTATTAAATTTTATTTTATTTTTACAATTCAAAAATAATAAATATCAGCAGAAAACACTGACTTACAAAACTTTCTAAATACTTAGTTCTATACATTAAATATTTTGACTATTCTATAATATGAATAATGGTAAGATGGTGAATGATGGTGTGTTCAATCTAACATATATAGTTGTGGACCAAAATAAAATGCAACTTACCGAATGCCATAAGTAGGAAGCACAACCCTTTCAAACACATTACACAGTATTAATAATACAGGTTCTCTTTCATCTTCTAGCCACTTTAGCATTTCCAACATACAATAGTCTAGCGTAACACTAGTCTCGTCTTTTTCTAACTCCATATTAAAAATTGTTTCTTGCTTGGTCTTTTGGTCTACTACATTTACATCCATTTCTATCATTCTGAAATATGACCATCAATGTAAAGTAAAATAAAGTATATTTTTACCTTTTTAAACAATGTCCATTGTGCTTAACAATATTTTTATAGCAAAGTACTGACAGACATACTGAAAGAAAAGTTCAATCACAAGGTACAGAAAATAAGATTAATTAAAAATTATATTTAATAATTTGCTGTTACCATTATGGACTTGTTGTCAGATTTTCTTTAGCATCCCAAAGGGCAATGGCCAGTCTTCTCAAATTTATTAATAAGTCTTTTCAACTAAGGTATAACTTGTAACAATTATTGTTTTGCCTAGAATTAAACCAGAACTTCCAAGCTGTGTCATGAGTGTTAAATACTTAGCTTTGCTGACAGTCCAACCAATTAATAACAGTATATTAAAACTTCTTAAAGTGAAACACTTACTTCTGTGATCTACAAAATAGTTTTAAGAAAACTCACCTGTGTATTATAGCAGACATAATTTGTTCCTTCAGTGAAGGTATGTATCTACTTATCCATATTAAATTGTGTACATAGGCTCTATTAATGTAGCAACCCGCTTTGTAGTATGGGAAATTATCCATTACTGTTTGCATCAAAATATTGCTTGTCCTAAAAACATAATATTCATGTTAGACAGTAAAATAAATTAATTAATCATTATCAATAAATTAAAATTTTTCATTTAATTATGCTCAATTTTTATATTGTAATGCAACAAAGTGAAAATAAAATAATAAATAAATAGAATAATGAGTTTCATGCAATTATGTTCTTCTTCAAAAGTCTCACACTCAGTTTCTTATACTAATGAATTTTTTTGTGATCAAAGGGGATTTCTATGTGGTTCAGATTAAAATATTTTTTTGAAAGCAAATTACAGATAAAAAACTAGAGGGCATCAGTCCAAACAATTTAACTGTGTAGAACCAAAGCAACTGAAAACAGTTAAATGGCAAAACACTTTCAAACTTTTTATAGTTTGTGAAATATAAAAATAATAGAATAAGTATGTATCAAAGTGAAGTAAAGTAAAAAAACAAATACTTACATAGGCATAAAAGCAACTATTTGTGCTATCAGTGAATGTATATTAGCCCATTGTTTATTCAGCTCTTCAGGTGGATAGTCATCCCAATTCTCACCTTCAACTGTAATAAAGAATATTTCAATTAGATATTGTTCAACATTTATTTATTTATTGAAGTTTGAAGTCTACCATAGGATACATAATAATATAAAATGTTGCACCATATGGGCACAATAAATGAGTAATAAATGTTCAACTAGAGAAATACATATAAAATAATTACTATTAAAGCTGAAATATTATAGAAAAATGATGTGTAATTATCAGGGAAAATAAAAGATTCAAATAAAAAATATATATAAATACTACAAAAGATGTACTTTACCTTTGAATAAATTGACTAATGTTGTCATAACTTTTGGACAGTGGTAAGTGTGTGCAGTTACTAAACTAACTATAAATTTACTATACACTTTAACTAGTTCTGGGTCTCTGTTTACCCATTGAATATCACATAGTAGATCAATAAACATCTTCCAATCTTTTTCAAAATAAACTGTACATGACAAACAATCTTCAAACAACACTAAGAAGTTTCCATCAGATATTTGCTTATCTTTGAGAATATTTATTAATTCATTGTAAGGTCCATACTTTCCGTCATTTACATAGTCAACTATTACTTGATTTATTTGTTTCTTTTTAAAACTAACTTTCATCCGAGTAAGCGCAGCCTGTCTATCTAACGTTTTACGCATAAGAAATTCTGCGCTTTTTCGAGCAGCCACTGCCATCGCGAATTACTTCTTTAAATCTGTTGATAATGTTTTCAAAAATGCTATTACTTCAGGCTGCCTTAGCAACTCTGATTTTTTATGATTTAATACTTCCCGAAGTACGTTACTATTACCAGTTTCTTCAATGCTTGTAACTACTATGGGATTTGGCTCATAAACTAAACTTGAGCTCGGCTTATTATAAATTACACTAGTCTCAGATGATTCACTACTTCTTTTATCTTTTAAATATGACTGTAAACGTTCTAAAACCACTTTACTTTCACCCTCTTTCTTTTCGGTGTTATAACCTTCTTTGGACATTTCAAAATTATTCTTACATTTTATCGTTTTGGAAGCGATTAAAGAATATTCTTTTATGTTTTTACTAAAATGTTTAACTTTCTGTTAAACTGCTGGCCTGGTAGTTAATAATAAAGACATATATATTTTTAAATATAACACACGTGCTAAACTTTATGCGCGTAACTTTTTACTTTATTGTTGGCATTTTAATTATTGTGAAGTTTACGTCGAAACCTTAAATGAAATGCCAATTGTCAAAGCATGAAATATTTAGCAGACTTTTTTAAACAGATACATAATAATTTTCAGAATTAATGGGAAACAAAACAAATGCAATAGTATTTTAAAGTAAAATTTAACAACATAGTTCTATTTAACATTTATGAATAATTATGTTTACTTTTCAAGTGACAGTTTGACATTTCCCCTAGTTACAGCTATACTTTTGACAAATGAAATGGCAACTCTCTTGTGTACATTTCACGGCTAAAATTATTCTCCTTTTATTTTTCTCAATGAGTTTGGGAGGGGTGGAATGCGTGCGTACGTTTTAAGACGGACTTATGTAAAACGTATATTTATAATTTTTCGTTAAGTGCTATAACAAAAATGTGTACAGTGTTTTTTGTAAACTATTACAGCGGTGTAATATACGCGTGTTGAATTTTTTCTAGTGAGTGTCGCTAATCATGCAAAATGGCCAACGATTTGTGGTCATGTTCCTGTTGTACAGAGGCTCTGACATGTTGGCTGCGCCTAAAGCTATCTCCAGAGGAGATAGAGCAGCGGTACAGAAGCAAAGAGATCGACAGAATACTTGAGAAAGACAAACAAACACTTCGGCGACAGGTCAAACTTTTGCTACTTGGTGCGGGTGAAAGCGGAAAATCGACATTCCTGAAACAGATGAAAATAATACATAAAGTAAAGTTTGAGCCGGAACTAGTGCGCGAGTATCAGCACGTGATATATCAGAACATTGTTAAGGGCATTCAAGTGTTAGTTGATGCAAGGGATAAGCTTGCTATTCCTTGGGAAAACCCGCGGAATTTGGACATTGGTCAGCAGGCACTGTACTTTAACAGTTCAGTATCACTTGACAGCCGACTGTTCATGCATTATGCACCTCATATACATTCCCTGTGGTTAGACAGGGCCATAAAGAGAGCCTATGATAGACGGAGAGAATTTCAATTGGTATGTATTGTCCAATATTTATTATGCTGACTATGTTATTGGGTTTTGTATTTAAGTTTTATTTATCAAATAATGAGACTTCAGTCAAGCAGTTATTTACCACAATAATTCAGAGTTATCGGTTATTATTAATTTAAATTACCACAATAAAGTGCTTAATTCAAATTAAAATAAATGTAAAGTGTAGAAATAAACATACTATCATTCAAGTCATTAAGCCTTTATAATATATAACCATAAGCATTTATGAACTGATGTAAAAAAAATAGAACTTTTTAGTTTTATTTGGCCAAGAAAACAGTAATCAACTCTTTTATATATCACTGCATGTGATAAGGGAACTTGCGAAGGATCAACATTGAACCAAAATTTACTTATTTGCTGTAGGAATCCAAAAGTACTTGTAGGATTATATGATGTGCACATATACGGAAACAGAATGACAGATAGATATGCCCCATTATAAGTCTTATGAACAATGGTAGTATAGTAGACATGATTAATGAAATTTAATGACACTTATAAGTTTTGTTAACTGTAAGTAGAAAGTCTTAAAACAACAAAGGAACTAAAATATTCTTCTAATTTTCAATTTCTTTTATTACTTTCTTATATAAGTAATAAGAACTGGTTTTCATGGTCAGTAATCATAATAATAATAGTGGGGATTAGAGGGATTGAAACACGGCAGGTATTTCAATTTCTGTTTTAAGCTCTTTTCACATGGTACATGGTATTTTTAAATATTTGCGCAATAGTATTTATTTTTTACAATTTTTGCAATGTAGAGAATTGTAAACGGAACCCATATTGTATTTAGTGTTTATCCATAAGGGTAGGATCCCTAATTTCATTGAAATAAATATTTTTGTAGAATAGATTTACTTAGTAGCTATTCTTCTGTATTTCAATTTTTTTTTTGTGATTTCCCAAGATTTCCTGTCACAAATAAATGATTACGCCATTGATCATCTACATATTAAAAAATGAAATAATTTCCCAACACTATACAAATGTAATAATTATAATTGAGTTTCTTATCTAATTTCATTAGTCATAAATGTATTGCGTCATATGTCACGTAGGGAACTTGATGGAAATGCACTCTTGAGAAACAAATTAATCCAATTTGTCTGTTTCAATAATTTCTCTATTTTTTTGTTATAAGACATCGCCTTATCGATAAGGTCATTGTACCCGCGTACCTATGTACAAGTTCTAATAATTACTTCGCGTACGTACGAAATATCGTCGGTGGTTGTGACCTAATTAATTTCTAATCACACAGTATTTTGTATATTGGTTATATTGTAGCTAGCATACGTTCGTTGTTGTATCTCATTTTTCCTTTCTTATTCACGAATATTATTTCTGGTTTTGTTTGCACAGGGCTTGAAGTGATCCAATAAGCTAATAACCCGAGTGCGAATACGAAATAGCAAATAAGGTTAAACTGATACAAAATTTCGGCTGCTCTCAGCTAACATTAATGAAACTAGAAGTTTCTCATTATAACACACGTATTTTTTTATATTATGCGGTAAATTTTTTAATTGTTGTGCTTTTATGTTGTAAAAAATTACAATTACTTTCATATGGAATGTTAAAAATGAGAGAAATGCCGGCGGAGATGTGTGTAATGTATGTGTGCCATTAGACCGGAACGTATCTAATAACGGCATAGCTACGTGCCATAATTTGGAGTATTCAATTGACTTTTTAATATTTGTTGAACTTTAGAGTTGTAGGTGCTTTAATTCTGTATAGTATATATAAAAAATAGAGTAGTAGTGTTTCCTAACCTCAGGTGTATTCCTTTTATAGAGTAGTAGTGTTTCCTAACCTCAGGTGTATTCCTTTTATCGATTTAGAACATTTAGTATTTAGGACTTAGGCAACAAACAGTATTTTAGTCAGCTTCGCTTATCATTTACCGTATTGACATTGGAAAAAGCATGTCTGCTAAAAAAAATAGTACGGGATTAAAAGAATACTTTTTAGGTCATTGGTTCCAAGAAATTGAATGGGAGCAGGTTATTCGTCCTTCAAGATCTTTTGTTTAGAACGGCGTATCTAATGGCAGGTTTCTTATAGAAGATATTTTAACTTTCACTGATTCATTTATGTATGCACCATGTATTGATTATATAATTTACGACGTCATTCCGACGTAAATCCGTTTGATAAAGCGATTTTTATTATATCACTATTGTTACATTCCAAATTAACAAAAATATCTATACTAATAATATATAATATTATAAAGAGGAAAGATTTGATTTTTTGTTTGTTTGAAATGAATAGGCTCCGAAACTACTGGACCGATTTCAAAAATTCTTTCACAGTTGGCAAACTACACTATTCCCGAGTGACATAGGCTATGTTTCATTTAAAAAAAAATTAGGGATGCTTACTAAAACTTGAATAATCTAACCCAAGGTGTAATAAAATAAACAAAAAACTTCCTTCAACCGTGTGCGCTGCGAAAACTATTAATGATAGAACAAAGCTTGGCCGAGTCTACTAGTAGTTAATAATGTCTTTGTGTCTGTCTGATGCAGTATACTAAAATGCTTACGAAAAAATGACCGTATTCATCTAACTTAAAGTTTATGAAGTATTTGTTATTTATTCATTCTTATAGTGCTTAATAATTTCATTACATAAAAATTTAAGCTCTGCCTGTTACGAAATGTTTTAATGAATCTAATGCTAAAATTATGCGGATGCTATGTCGGTTTTATGTTGTTTTACGATTGAGGTCGACGTAAAGTTAATAATCTATGCTTCATAAATAGTGGTAAATGTTACCTGCTGTTTTAAGTCTAATTTTTATCTGATTAATATGTTGCTAACATTAAATACGTAAAAAATGAGCGTGCTAATATAAGCTTAGGAAAATTATAGCTAAACGTCGAAACTGTTGAATGAGGAACTGCATTATCAAAGTATTTCGTGAATTAATAGGTTGAGTTCTAAATAGCTAATTGATGGCCATTTGTAGCAAGTAGCAATGGAATTTGAATCTAGAATTGATCTCAATTTAGGTCTAGATATACCTATGTCCTTTCTAACATATTATTATTGATTGTACTAATGTTCGACGTTTATTTACTAGCCTAGAAAATAATTTACTCCTATGAATCCTATGTCAATATTTTTTTTATGCTATTGTATCTTTAACTTGTTCGCGGCTTTACAGCTGTTATGTTTTACATTAAAAATACTAGTCGTTTTTGCGACGAGCCGTATATTTTTCCAGCACCAGGTGCATGTAGTAAAAAGAAGGTTGGAAAAGAACTAGTAGGTACGATGTATTATTAATAAACAATGTTTTTCGACAGTTTTGTTTCGGTACTAACACATGTAAGCAAGTAAAATCGACTAGAAGATTCTATTGACTACTGATTATTACGTAAATTGACATCCTTTAATACCACATAATTGCATTTTCTTTGGTTTTATGGGTTCTTGTAGAACGTGCCCGCTACGAACTGGTACCAATAAAAACTTGTGCAGACTTTTTTATCATTCAATATGGTATAGTTGTCTTAGGATGTTTTATTAAAGCGGACTTTATCCTTGTTAGTAAAGTAAATTTGATTTTGTTCTCGGAATTGTATGAGTAATCCGTTTTTCGGTATGTAGATTATAATGTTGTTTATGAATTTTTAACACTTAAAAATTCATAAATTAACGTTAATTTAGATTTTTTTAGAGGTTATTCTTTTATTAATCTGTACCGTAAAGCGTATTAAGTGGAACACAGTTTCTTGTTTATCGTGGATCTATTAACAAGATTCGGATATTTATACATAATTCCCTAGTTTTATACTTTTTCCCTGTTCTTTTTAGATTAACTATAAATGGACAAATATAGCATTAAAAGCTAGATGTTTATGACCAGTGGAGATAACTGAAGTGAGAGCTTTGTTGGTTTATACGCAAAAATTCAGTGGCTTAATACTAGATACACAATTGTACGTTTTACCTAAATAAATAATAGTAATTTATTTTTGATTATTGATCCATATATTATGACTCTTATACGTTTCCATAACTGACGAGCTTGCATAGCGAATGTCATGAAAGTGGATGAAAAGGGAGAGGTATGACAAGACCGTAACAAGTGGATATGCGTGGTCTCCCTTTACGTTAACAGTGCACTCTTAGGTACTCCGTTAGTATTGGTTAGTTGAAACAAAAGCCATACCATTACTATAATGTCTGGGTGTTATTCTTTAGGACAAACATTCAAGACATATTTCATTCCTTCCTCGTACTTCTTAATACTTTGTCACTTAAAGCAGAGTGGTATGATTGAAACAAGTTTTAAGCACTGTATAAAACAATAAGAAAAAAGTAGCTAACTACTTTATATGGTATGAAAGGATATAAAATGAGAACAAATTGATAGTTAGGATTAATTCTGTCTATGCTATTGCTATGTTCTATTTTTGTTGGCATTTGAACAATCCATCTAAGTACCAGAATGTATATGGAAATGATAACAAATATTTTTGAAACATTCATTAGATTTTTGTGTGTATTTTCTTTGAGGTGTTATCGGTCGTATAATGAATTGAATTGTTAAAAAGAAAGGTATTTATAAAATTAAAAAGTAATTCCCCGCCGGTAAAATCCCATTAGTAAACTTCCTAATGTCGATAGAAAGTAATTTAATGCACTATACATTTAAATATACATATTGGGGTTTCCCCCACTCATAAAATAGGATTCATATTTCAAAGAAAATTCTCTGCCCGTATTCCGCTACGATCAGTCGCCTAATTTAAAAATTAACATTATTAGAACCATGTTCGAATTTCAAGGATTAAATAGAGATATGCAACATAAAATAAAAGTGATTTGTGTTTTGTAAATATTTAATTTGCTATGACGTATTTGAAAGGTATTGTCTAGAATTTAAACATTTAATTTATTTGACGTAATGCCCTAAACTAAAAAGAAGAAAAAAATAACATTTGTTTAAAACAATTATACCTGTTTTATAAAAATTTCCAAACCTCCTTATAGGAGAGCCTTTATGCGGTATGAAAGGCATCTTACCTATCAGAGGTAGGATTTTTATGAATTGAATTTGAACATTGATTGAAATAGGGTCTTAAACAAGGTTAATAGGAATATATTGTTATATTAATTAAGATCACGTAAGAAGAAACATAAATTTGCTTAGACAAAACAAAAACATACGAAAAATCCCGGCCTCTTATTATTATGCTAATCAGAAGCAATTATGAGGAGTAATAAAATAAAAATCGAACAAGACGTAACGTGTTTCCGTTTCTATTACTTTTTGCTGTCAAAAAAGGTCGGACGAATGATTTATGCAAATTTAAAATGAGAGACAATTTCGCCACGAATAATCCGCTATATATAAAATATAATAATAAATAATTTCCGCATTAAAACTATTACGTCATCGACATAAAGTACGTATCCATTGCTCTTAATACATGTGGCTTATTAACTGGCAATGCACTGCGATTTAACCCATATTAATGTTGCTATAATGGTGTAGTTCATAACTCATGGTCATAGAGCCTAGAACATTATTACCGTAATTATTGGTTATTAGTTTACTATGCATGGTTAGATCTGTTTATATACATAGATTACATACTTGCGTAAAAATTCAAATGCAGATAAAATATGCACAGCTGTGTATGCATTACATGAATTATATTCATTGGATTGTGTATTTTCCATATTACAAATAAAGTTTGGTATTAAATACGTAAGTAAACTAACTGAAATTGAGCTTAGTCTTTAGTAACTCTTTTTAGAATTATTACACGCTTTAAAGTGTCTTTGTTTCATAATGAGTCATCCGTACGAACTTCCCAACATAATATAAATTGTTAATATCGATTACGTTTTAATCAACAATTATCAAATACCACTCGTTTTGAAATGTACGAACTCGTTTTGAAATGAACGCACGTTTTTCCACGGATGCAAGAACACTATTCGTTTCCAATTAACCTTCATTAGCGATATCTTCTGGTTCAGAATGTTCAACATATTTCCCAACAATGACATTGATTGTTGCTAACCCTTTTAATTGTTTCGCAATGCCATAATCAATGCAGGAGGATATTGTACCTGTTAGCGGGGAATTAGAAGTATGGAGATTAATACCTATGACCGTATTGGGATTTTTTGATACATTCAAATTACGATTATTTATCGGCTGGAATTTTATCTGGCCTAAGGGGATTGTAGCTCTTTGGCTCGCTAATTGTGGGCTTCAGGTCACCTTGATGTGGAACCAGGCTAATCTCCGAACCCAATAATCAATCCACAATCTCAGATTGAAAACAATCTGAGATCAGACCGTGACAGTCGATCGATCTTATATCTGCATCCTAATAACCAAACCATTTCTGGCGACGGATAAAATGCTCTTTGTCGTTCCATTTTACCGAGTTTTCAATCATATTTGATAATCAATGTAAACCAAATAAAGTAAGTAAATCCGTACAAATAACATTACAATATACATGTGTAAATTTAAAACATAACAAACAGTTTTTATAATTATTTAAAAAAATTGTGTAAGTTAAAATCTGTTTGAAATCGAGCTTTCGACAATGTCATTTTCATACATAGGTCTATCCACAAACACCGATACGACCTCCCAAGGCTTGGTTATTGGCACACTTGTTACAACATTTGGATTAAGATTACTATCCCAGATGGTGTATTATAGATTATTGGGTTCGGGCGTAAGTTGTTATGTGGGTCGTTCTTCTTTTAAACCTACAATTTGATAAAGCTTTAGCTCAAATTTTAAAATAAAAATATAAAGCTTTCTTAACAGTTTATATATATATTCTGATAGCAGATTTTCTATTCTATTGGAAAAAGTGGTTTGCCGAGATGTTTACAGATTTTTGTACGATTTTCTAGGCCTGAAAGAAAAATTCGACAAAAAAATTTACTATTTCGGCACGAAATCTTTTATTTTATTCTATCAAATACTCTTTGTCAAATAACTTGTACTTTTGTAATACATTAATTAACTAAATGAGCTTTTAGAAAACATATTAATAAAATACATTTGTATGTATAAAATATGTTTTATTCGTGACCTAATACCACTCCGTCACATTTTCTGCTAATATAAATGTATTTTTTGCTATAAATCAATTTTTACTATCATTTAAAAATACATACCAATATCACAGATAGCAATGTAATCAAATAATATAAATATAAATTTTAAATGTTGCACTAGCCATAACAAAATATATAAAAGACAAAAATAATTTTCCTATCAGGAGACAACATCGTGACGGAGTTTGATATTCTAGGGGATACCAGGCTGCGTTTTGGTATAAAACAGGTTTATTTTTCTAAAATAATTTATTTTGTTATACATCTTTTCAGTCTTCATCATTGTCATATAAAATAATATGAGATCGAACTTAGATAATTATTGAAATCACATTTGAGAACCTTTAGAATAAGAGATTCATATTTTAGTAAATTAAATAAATACTCATTCGTCTTAAGTAAATAAAGTCTAGTATAGCTTGACAACAAATTAACGTTTCCAAAAACATAAAATAAAATAATCATTAAGCCATTGATAGAAAGTCTTATTTTTCGAATATTGATAGTGGAACTAGAAATATTGTCTCTTCCTTTTTTATTAACATTCGGAGCCTGGAGTGTTTGGTAAGAAGTACCGTAGACAGCAGTTTGATCAGTTGGATCTTTCGTTTTAAGCGTGGCGAAAGGTTGATCTTCATTGGTTGATTCATCTGGGCTGGATTATGTATACATTATATCGTAAAATCTTTTTCGGGGCATTTTAATTTTGTTCCTAATATCAGTGAGCATGAAATCTTCCACATCATGAATTATATCGTCTTCTTGTTCGTTAGATAAGAACACGCCCACAGTATATATATAGGCAGAGGCTGATAAGTTTTAGAATAAGACAACAACGTGGTAAGAACAGAATTGTTCACAGCAACAACTAAATACCCTATGGTTTAAGACGAGTTTTCGTTTTCGGTGGACTTGCTTTGTTCCTTTCAAGGGCACAATGTTATTTGGAATCGTTGTTGCTACCTTTTCTAAGTCTTCGTCTGTCAAAATGAACCGTTTAAATTTGTTGGCATCTTGAAAGCGGATAAGAATTGGAACATCTGCATTATAGTTTCCTCTACCTACTATGGCATCACCTTGGCGTTTCATTGTCCCTCCAACCATCAGAAGCTTCTTTTCCATGCCCTGATTCAAAGAAGTTCCAGGATATTTGGCGAAACCCATAATCTTCGAAAAAATTGTTTGCCATTAGGTAAAAGTGTGACAGAGTTGACATGTGACGTAGGGGTAAAAACTTGTTGCTAAGTCGATAACATTTAAAAGCTGACATAGAATTTATAATTTACTCATTGACAACAAAATATTTCTTATAACGTAAGAGTAGACAACAAAAAGTAACAATAATAATTATATTTTGAATCCATTACTTACGTGACGAAGCGGTAGCCGAATCAAAACACACACCTTCTGTCACAGCTTTCGAGCGATTGACGCGCTGACTTTTGATCTCAGAGGGGAAAGTGTACCAAGGGGGGGAAGGAGGTCTAAACCTTCAATCGCAGGCCACAAAGACGAGCGGCACAAACGCGTATTTCGAAGGACAACCCACGTGACAGAATTTACAAAATAAAACACCAGGCAGTAGGAGACAAGTATTAGATATTTTTTAAATATTTTATTAAAAGTGATAAAAAATAATGGTTGCTATTGCATGATAGGCAATATATTTAGGAGCTATAAGATATTTTTATGTTTTGTGTCATCATATAATTTTTTCGTAATATTATGGATTAAACGCAAGCTGAGGTAGCGGGAGACATAGGGAATTTGTATGAGATACACTTCTGTCACGCGGATTTACTACTTTGTCACGTACTTTTACAATTAAATTATTCAATATATTTATTATTTGATCGTGCATAGCCATTATGCATATAGTACAGTGCATGTTGAAATACAATTAAGAAAAAAATAATAGTAATTTCCTTGTTTATTTTCTCACTGATTGAGGGAGACAACTAATTGTAGGTTAAAAAGAAGAATGACCCATGTATCGTTAGCCGATATTCAGATATTATGCAAAGAATTATTCTAAATGATTCATAATCGAATTTTTTAATTCTTTAGTTTTATGCAAAGTAGAAACAGGTTGCGATAAGAAAGAACTACTTTTCAGAATTGAATACTTTATTATCGTACCATTAACAAAACCGGTATCGATTAACTTGAATGTAGTATGTCATTTTCAATAATGCTCCTTTAGAATAAATTTCTCTATTAGCCGAACAGGAAAGCGTTGTGCATTCGCCGATAAGACATTGAGGTGCTTGACTTTATCACTTTCCAGTTTGCAATAAAGCCTTTGTCTTTATCCTTCAAGCGTGTCTACATCGTCATTCATATAACCTGCCGTGTGTTGAATAAATGAACGTCATCCACTGACAGTTCTTGCGTGTTGACTAATTATGTCACAGGTATTTCTTGAGCGCATGCCAATAATGTTGATGTTGTATGAATTATAATCGGCTCGATTCGCTTTATATGCGCGGGCTTGCTCTATTATTGCAATAAGTAGGTTTGTTGAGACGCCAACGTCTCCGGAAGGTACCGTTTAAATCTTATTACGTTTGCTATTTCCCATCCTATTTATGTCGACGACAATGACCTCTTCCAATTCGTTGTATGCTAATTGCGGTTTATCCAATGTGCCAAGTGTTTGCATAGTGGTGTGAAGTTACTTGGGGCACAGTACCGTGTCGACAATCACCGCGTCAGTTTTCATTGTATACAGTTAAAAACGTGGACTGTGGGTGTGACGCGGAATAACCTGTCATCCTTTATTGCATCTAATATGACCATTTTATTGTGCTAACCAGATAGCATTAAAATGATTCACCGCACCATGTAAACATTGGATTTCTTTGTCTACAGTTATGTTGTGTAGACGAAAATACGTTTGAATAAACGGATTATGTAAAGTTGGAAGGCGAAAGAGGTCGTTTTCGTTTTATCAAAATGTCACAATAAAGGTCTCCAAAGAGGTGGTAGCCCTTGAATGAAATAATTTAATAACGTTTAAATGCTCTAGACTGCCTGGTACTTCACACTTGCAAATTCACTGTCCACTCAAATCCTGTTCCATTGGACACGGTGGCTGTTTAAGTCGTAAATCTAGATCGTGAATTTTATTAATTCCTTGCTTTATACATTTATTGATAACAGTTTAGTAATGCTTGAATGAAACAGATGTTTACGTTTCGTTTCGTTATTGTTACAGCTTACTATAAATGTGTGGAATATATAATAACTAATTGGTTGGACTTGAGCCAATTTTGTCTTGTTTATGTTAGTTATGGTCGAAAGGTATGAGTGATACTTGTGGTTTCATTTATTGATAGGTAGCGAGCCAATTAATAAAAGTATTGTATTGCAGGAGTCATCATACTTACTACTTTTTAATTCAATTATTTTTCTATAAATAAAAATAGAATGTGTAACAATTTGAATATTTATTACGCTAACGATAGGTAGGTAGAAGACAACCTGACCCCAGAAATGGTTGTTGAAGAACAGTTCTGTCTTTCAATTATTGATAGGTTGTAAATTACGGTCAGTGAATAAAGACTTTATTTATCATAAACACGCCTTGGATTGAACCCATATACTGTCTTATACAAAACGATGAGTTGATAGAGCAGGCTAAAAAATCTTATTTATAACATACTAGCAGACCTGCCAAGCGTTGCTGTGGCTGAGGTTTTTGTTATATTACATAGTAGCAAACTATTCAAGGGAAACGGTAGGAGAACACCAGCCATGGGGACCACCATGCTTTTTTGGTGGTTATGCCATTTAATTGTAGCTTATGTGACGTTGGTACTTTCAACACAGCGCCATCTGTTAGAATTGTGACTATCAAATAAGAAACAAATTGTATAAATTGAGAAGTAAGCTATCCTATCTTTTAAGTTGGATCAAACTACACACGGTGTGCAAATTTGATTGATATCGGTTCGGTAGTTTAGGAGCCCATCGCGGACAAATAACGTGACACGTAATTTATATATATATATTAAGATTATTTATGTGCTTGAATATTACAATTGTGGCTAACTGTTATTATATTTTAAATTTAGCATCCAACATGCAAAGACGCACTTTATTGTTGGTTACATAAATTTTATAATATTTGACTAAGATTTTGAAAAACGTCTAACATATCCTCTTCCCTGATTTCAGAGCGACTCAGTAAGTTACTTCTTTGACGAGCTGGAGAGGATCGCGCGCTCTGACTACATCCCCTCCCATCAGGATATTCTGCACTGTCGGAAAGCCACAAAGGGAATAACAGAATGTCCCATCCTCATTAACAACGTGCCATTTGTCTTCGTCGACGTCGGCGGTCAGAGGACGCAGCGACAGAAGTGGACACAATGTTTCGACTCTGTAACATCGATACTATTTCTAGTATCGTCGTCCGAGTTTGATCAAGTTCTGTCTGAAGACAGGTAAGTTATAATATATGCTTAGGTAGCGTATAGGCTGGGTATAGTATAGAAGAGAAACAGAGGAACATAGTATGTCACCAGCGGCACATTAACGACTTTGATATGCATATGTCGCGTTCCTAAACAAGGCTGCTATGGTGGTTACATTTATACAAACCCCAGCAGTTTTCTAATGTAACATATTATGATTTTATTATATATACTAGCTGTACCCCGCCACCCTTCGCAGTGGCACATTGTGATGGAATGCTTGTGAAATGAGAAAAAAAACAAAGAATACATTTCATATAAGTTTAATTTTGCAATACTTGTGGGGAAAAATAAAAAAAATAGATAAAAACAATCCTTGATGCGGATATGTCATGCTAAAATTTCAGCTCGATCGGTGCAAACTTTGTGAGTTTTTCAAGCGTACACAAACCAACATAACAGTTATATATATATGTTTATATATATAGATTTCTGTAAAATATAGGGATTTTTTTTCAATTAGAATAAAGGAAAAAAAGTGTCTAGTATTTAAAGAGTTCTGAAATGACTGGGTGATGTTAGCTGGAAATCAATTCAGGAATAGAAAGTATAAATTATGATTTGATAGAAGAGAGAACTACATAGTTCGCTGAAACAGACGCAAATGTAATACGCCTTGCCCAACTGGGTTCCCGGAGATGCGAATTTTCTTTTACATTTGTGTGCATTGTGCAAACATTATTGTAGCGTAGTATTTCTATATCACGGAAACGGTCGATAACATTTTCATGTTTTGCGTGTTAATTGTTGTTCTGACAAGTAATTAAGTCACGATAAAAAATGCATCACATGGCAACATTTCATTAAAATACAATTGACCTTATTCACATTTTAATTTAATTAAACTTGAATTGATATAGGTACATAATTAATATAAGAAAATTTAGAATATAAAATATATTTTGATAAAGGCGAAAATAACTAACAAACGGACCAGTTTATTATATTTTTATAGGCAAAAGCCTCATGTTTTTTTAGGAATAAATAAACTTATAATACTCATATAAAAGTTTTAATTAAAAAGATTTTAAACTGATTATTTTTCCGACCCAAATATCGGCCAATAGAATTGCACCATTCTACGTCACGTGGTACAACCAACATGGTATTATACTGATAATTTTTTGTGAAAATTTTCTCTGGTCGTTGCTTCAAGAAAAGTATTAAGTAGTTGTTTTATTCATTATGAAATTCTTATTTGTTAACTGTACATTTCGTCTCATGGTGCAATTCTATTGGCCGACATTTGGGTCGGAAAAATAATCCCCCGAATACCACACGAGCTTCAAAATTATCTGGCATTTCCCTCAAGGTTCCCTGCAAACAAATATAGTCGTCATGACGACTATATTTGTTTGAAATACCCGATAATTTTGAAGCTCTTGTGGTATTATAAGTGAAAAAATACAATCATTTTAAATGAATAAATCGTTGTACTGAATTTGTTTACATAATATATCCTCTAGAATATAGTACATATGTAACGTATACGGATTCTAAATCTATCTTTCCGGCTGATAACGTCGCAAGCCTTTGATCACATAAATACATTGTTATACAACGTGACTAGACTAACGTGTTATTTAGATTTGCTAGCAGAAAACTGATCACCTCTTTGTATTTAACGAAAAAAATTACATTACATCGTAAATTCGAGTTTTTTAAACTGTTAACATGATGACAGCGAAGCAGAAATCAGTTCCAAATGCCTTTTTGGGACTTTATACAAGATATACTGAGACATAGCCATAGACATTTATAAATTTATAAAAATACATAGATTATGTATATTAGTAGATCAAGTAGCGAGAGAGCAGTGTTGGCCTAGTGGCTTCAAAGTGCGACTCTCATCCCTGAGGTCGTAGTTTCGATCCCCAGCTGTACACCAGTAGACTTTCTTTCTATGTGCGCATTTAACATTTTAATTTTTTAGATAAAATTTATTGTTTTTTATGATACAGCATACAAAAATACATACAACCCTTAATTTTCACCCCTCAACACCTACTTTTTTTGTTAATTAAAATCTTATGACTTGAACTCCGAGGTTTATGTAGAGAAAAATTCACAGAAAAACCTAAAAGTTTTCATTCCAGAAAACCGAACAGTCTCTGGTGTAGCATAGCAAAATGTTCCATGTTGGTATGTACTAAAAAGGTAGGCTAAGTAAAATCACATTAAGGAGAAACGAAGTTCGCGGGGGCAGCTATTAGTATATAAAAATCGGTAATCCGAAGCCGAAATGAGCCTCGCTGTGTTGATGGGACTTTTTAATCTTATTTGTTTAATCTGTATTAGTACCACTATACATTAAGTGTCTTATCGCATGCATTGTCGCAATGCAGTGCTATTGTTACGATTCCCACTTTGGAAACATCTATTTAGACGTCTATAAACCGTCTACACGCATGTCTGGGGATAATGAGGCTAAAACGTTTTCTCTGTCTAGCGAAAATGTTTTTCTTTCTCTATGGTGCATTTGATTTTTTATGTCACATATTTGTAAGAATATCTAAACAATTATAAACAGTTGGGGATTCGTACAATCTGTATAGATACTAGACTTAGGTAAAATACGCTTTAATCCAGTTCCCTTTGCTTCAATGCCTTGGCGAACCCCGAGGGCCCAACTTAAGGGCGTGTGGAGGTCTGAGGTGTTGTAAGTGGGTAGTGAGTGTGGACTCACAGTCACCGCGTCAAGCTCGACATTCATGGCGTAGGCCTGCGTAAACGCATTTCCACGTCATTTAAAAAAGAGGTCAAATACGGTTAACTTTACAATATTTACCAAATAAATATAGACAAAGTAATAGAATTATATTTTATTAATGGCAGTTTAAAAGAGAACTATGATAATTAAATGAAATGAAACAGCATATTTGCTACATTTGATGTGATAGTACGACGAGGAGTAACGTAATGTCAAAGTTAAAAAAAGTAAATCTTAGCGCACGAGTTTCATATAATTTACGTTAATGAAGAATATTTGTATGCGCAATCGAGTGAATTGGTAATTCGCATCCGTGGGTGCTCTTGAATAGTTCTTAATCAATTAGTTGTGTCGGTCATATTAATTGTCTGGTAAAGAACACCTACGCAGGATTTTACTTGGACGTCAAACGTGATGTGAAAGTTATTTAATTGTATATAAATTTATTTACAATGCGTGTGTCAAATTATAGAGTATGGTTTAATGTGTAACGAGAAATATTATGGTTAAAAAATATATGACATACATTTTTAAATAGCTCTTAAATTCAAGCTATTAAATTATTTTAATTGGGTTAAGATTACAGTGAAACGGAGGCATCTATGACTTAGTTTCCTCTAACTTATCTCTCTCTTCCTCTATATGTTTTGGCTTTTGTATTAGTAAAATAAGGTTTTTTGGTGGTTTGTTCGGTACACCTACAGGCTTTTCTACCCTAACACAGTTTTTTTAAAGCAGTACGGAGAGAGGACTTTCACTGTGAAGAGTCGCCTTTTTATATGATTATTTTTTGTGGCCAAAAAGTCGTGGATCAAGCGCAACTAATTCTTACGGAATTAGTATAAAAAGTCAATTTTGTAATAAAAACGCAAAATAAACTATAAATCTGCAGGGGTTGAGTTTAAGGAACTCCCGTAGAACAATTTTTGCAGCTCATGACCTCATCTATCCTCTAGTTGCGTTTGATCCACGGCTTTTTGGCCATCCTGTTTAAGTATTACTAAATTTATGTTATCTATCTCTATACTATCATTTTAAAGAGGAAGGATTTATAACCAATAATTTTCCAATATTTTCCAATTAAGTCATAAGATTTTTTCATAATAGCACTTTAAAAAATAGAATGATAAAGTCAACTTAACACTACTGGGAGTGATATCAAAGATTATTTCTGTATTAGAATGTTTAATCCCCAGAGGCTATATGTATTTATTTTAAAAATATTTAAAAGAATGTCATTTGTCCTTGCGATGTGGGGACAGGTCATTTTAACATAATAATCTAGACAAGAGGACGCTTGTGTTTGGACAATTTAAGAAATTGAATAATTGCGTCTCAATAATTTTGATATGAAATTACATCAATCATACAACCTTGATTCGCTGAAAACAGATTTCCGAAACAGAGCATTCATACATCATCAATCGTTTCAATAATGTTTATTCATCACGGAATCGTATAAAAATTATGGCTCACGGTAAAAATAAAGTTCCAAGAGGATCGTTGTGATGTCGTAAAGACAGTAATAAATTTCGTTAGTATGTTTATGTAGGCAAACCGCTTAAGGTACTATATGGTAAGGGATTTGTAGGGCTAGTAGGCTTATATATTTAGAAGTTGCCCCGGCACTGAGGTCTGTAAATTGACCAACAAAAAAAAAACAAAACATATTTAGAGTAATAACCTAACACAACTAATAAACTCCGATCATCATATCCGATAAGAAAGGTTACATTATACTGATAAATGAGTATTATATATGTTGATTTATGTAAATATTTAGTTGGAAGTGGAAAGTTACGAAATAAATTACACTTTATTCCAATATGTTAACGCGTTACGTATAGTAAAAAACTGTAGTACAGTTTTTGTTTCTGCCATAATTTTATTTAATATTTTTATATTATAGACCGTTATTTTACTATCTGGACAATCTATGAATAAATGTCTTATGAGTTTTATGTTAGACATAAATGTTTTCTTTCTTTGACATTTGAAGTTTCGTTACTACGTGTCCTTGACGATGTAAGTAGATACGCCTTTATTAGAATGCCGTCAGGCTCGATTAAGTTTAGGTTACACTATGGTAGAAAGTATGGTTAAAATAAATATTTAATCACATCCCTGATTAAATGAAGCATATAAATGTGGGCATATAGTGTCGAAACTGCGGAAAGGCACGCCGTGACTAATGGGCGGGATGTAAATATCAGAGAAACTTCATAAATGGCATGTCTCACTTTCATAATATTTCGAAGGTCGCAGGTTTTGTCGTATGATGTTGACGATATCTAGGTTCGCTATAAAAAATATGAAGTATAAATAGTTTTATGTATAGATTCGCCGATAAATTGCTTTATGTTTTGTGAATTTCATTCGCTGAAGTTAGCCACGGTTAGGTATGAAATTTAATTTTCAAATACAAAAAGTATATCTTAAAATTATCGGATATGTCGAATTGAAGGTAATGAAAACGATGACGAAATCGTATGCAATGACTTTTACTGTTTCCTTCAGAGAAGTCTCTACGATTATTTGTTAAGAATACTTTAGGCATTTAATCGTATAGAGTTTTTTACAAAACAGTATTTTTAGTTTAATAATATCGCTGTGGCAATCTTAGCGTAAATGTCCCGTTATTGTTTCTAACCAAACAAATATTGTTTCGGGAATCGAACCCAAGACTTTGGTAATACCAAGTGTAAATGAGGCGGTTACGCATGTGTGTGCGTGGAAGCAGATACAATTATTCGCCTGTTATAATAAGGCTATCAGCCTGCAGCTTGCTTCGAACCCATGTTCTCCGAAATGCTTTTCGCACTATAGTCTATAATTTTTTCAACACATGCAATCTATATATAATATATATCAATAAATAATAGTAATTTTAAAGCAATTAAAATGATTTTGCAAGATTCCGATGTGACCAATCGTTGTTGTTTTACTAAAACGTGCATAATCACTTATTTTTGTTACAAAATATAATTTCTTATATTGTTTCCGTCTAATGCGTGTTTCCGATGAATTAGTTTCATTATTTTTAGAGTTCCGATTAAGAAATCGCTCTAGAAATCGTTATCTGTAACATCTGCCAAGTTTGTACACAATAGTGTTACTATGAATTGCTACGGATTTCTTTAGAATTGCCTAGAACTGAAACTTAAAAATAAATGTGGCTATATGAATGTACCAATAATATGTTATATCGCTTGCCCCCGGGAAACAAAGTCGTAAAAGCAAAATCTATTTTGTTCAGGAAAAATAAAAGAAGGTAATGAAAGAGAAATTAGAATTATATATCAATATAAAAAAAGCTTATTTTATTATACTGAAGAGCAAAAGCGTTTGGTATATTTTGATGAAAGTTTAGAACGTAATAATTTATTACCACTCGCGGAAATATTTTGTCCTTGGTGAAATAGTGATATATTATTACCACTCTTTATTCGTTTTTTAACTGTCGCATTAACTATTTATGATTATTTGGTAGAGTGACAATCTAAACTAAAACTATTTTTATTGTCGTTGCGATCTATTTTAGGGGAGGTAAAATTTGCTAAACGAGTATTACTAACATTATGTACAAAATAATTTCTGTAGCATAAAGACAGCCTCGTGTTTGTTTATAGTAAAATATTTTTCATAATTCTTCATCACCCAAGGAAGTCAAAAATTAGATAACATTAAAACAGTCGTAATAGTTCTTTACGACTGTTGCCCTGGGTAAGATATAATAGTTATGTAAAATATAATGATGCTTTATTAATTTTAATTTAATTCGTTAAATGAGTTTTATCAGTGTATATTAGTAATGTTATTGATTAGTTTTGTAGTTTCAAATTTGACCCCATTTGGATATAAGCCTCATTTTCTGCCACGTTTTCCAGTCTTGAGCAACTCACCTTAAAAACCCAACTGAACTTTAAAAATATAATTTACTTTCACTGGGCCAAAGACGTCATATGAAAGAGTGACATTATGAAAAATAAGTGTGTATAAAAAAAGGCTCCGAACTTTTCGAGCTCATTCAATGTTTCTGTCAGGTCTACCTACTTCCAGAACGAACTGCGCGCTTCTCTTTACTGAATGTATTCTTTGCTTTATGCTAACATTGGTGCAAGTTTTAGACCTCCTCTACTGTTTAATTTAAGAATAAATTAAAACAATTGTTATACTTTTCTTAGGCAATTTTGTCGTTGTTTATGTCGACTTCTTATCGTATCTCATTAATATTGTATAGTATTTACTTATCTACCGGTCTGCTTGTTTGTATATAATAATTATTACTCTGAAACTGTGAAAATCTCTGAAAAAAAGAATACATCAAATACGCTAACTCTATATTTTATTTCTTCTTTTTGTTTCCATTTAAGTTATCTTTAATACATAAATACTGCCGTGAGATCGTCATCCCTTTTCTTTGGTCTACCGACAGACCTGCCTGAAGATACATTTCCATCGAGTTACTTTTGAGAGTCTTCCTGTCCTAAGGAAAGGGTACTAATTAGGTTTGATTCATTATTATGATTTAAATTATATTATATACATTTTTTTAAGATTTATATAATTATTGCATACTGATGCTAAGCGTTTGTTACTTTCAATATTTCAACTGGAGTACGATGCTCAACGACGCATGGTGTCAAAGGTTGCAGTTCCTTACAATATCCTAGTAAACCAAAAACTTGGCGATTAATATTAATGGCATGGAGAGTTTCTTGCTAGTTCTTCTCGCCCGCACTATAACCTTGATTTGGGAACTAGTAGTATATATAAATTTAGACCTGCTTTTTTTAATCATTGGTGGAAGTTTACATAGATACTTATATGAATTATAATTTGATTTACCTAATTAAAAGAATTGGGACTATGTAAATAGTTTGATAGGATTTAAAATAAAGTCATTCGCCGGTCGACTTCAATACGCTTAAAAAGGCGGATCTAGATTTTCATTTAGTCTAAAAAACCCGCCGGACTAGTTTGCGCAAGAGTGTTTTAAATAAAAATTCAAAATATTTCAAACTCGCTCGCGATTATTCCGGCTTCCTCGTTACACGATAATTCGGATCGCCAATTAACCACAAGTGGAGCAGTGAATGTGCTGTCACTTTCATCTCAATTGCGCCAAATGACCTATCATTGAGATAATTTGACCGTTGACCGCTTCAAATTTGATTTTTTTATCAATATCAATAGATATTCCTGTGCTTAAGTTCCGATAACATGGACATTTTTGAGTTTTTTGTAAGTTTAGCCTTTAGTTTCAGATCACCCTGATAATTATTTATCTTGAAATATTGTTTCTTGATTAAGTTCTTATTGAGCAGTGTTGGCCTAGTGGCTTCAGCGTGCGACTTTCATCCCTGAAGTCGTACGTTCGATCCCCGGCTGTGCACCAATGGACTTTTTTTCTATGTGTGCATTTAACATTCGCTCGAACGGTGAAGGAAAACATCGTGAGGAAACCGACATGTGTTAGACACAAAAAGTCGACGGCGTGTGTCAGACAGTGGAGGCTGATCACCTCCTTGCTTATTAGATTTAAAAATGATTATGAAACAGATTCAGAAATCTGATACATAGACCGAAAGAGGTTGTAGCGCCACTGATTTATTTTAATTTTTATTAGGTTCATATATCTCTGTAATTGCAACAGTTACAACAATAATAATAATTTCAGAATCTATAAATAACCAACGAATAATAATTTTCTCATTAAATATACCTTCTTCTATTGAATGACACCAAAAGTTCCTGTCTCCTTGGAATCAGCTCAGTTATTTATTTTATTTATACTATTATTTAGCAGTTAGTTTTTATACCGCGTGATTTTGGGGTTACGATGCCAACTCTGGTTCGGTAATGCTACTTAACTTCGTTATATGATCTAAATTTAGCACAGACAGATGAAGCTAGTGTTTAAATTATCAAAAATATATACTTTTAATATGTAAAACAGCATGACATGTCTGCCCAGCGTGTTGCTTTTGAATTTAATCCAGGGAATCTTCTATCCGGGGTCAATAAACTTTAAATTTTAGTATCACATGTAAAGTACAGTAAATACTCAATTTTAATTAACATCATTTAATTTCAGAAAAACAAATCGTCTCGAAGAGTCGCTGAATATCTTCGACACCATCGTGAACAACGTTAACTTCAAAGGTATCTCCATCATTCTCTTCCTCAACAAGTCAGATCTGCTTGCGCGGAAGGTCGCGAGTAAAGAAACGGATATCCGCTGGTATTTCCCGCACTATACGGGTGACCCACACAACGCACGGGAAGTCCAAATGTTCATACTAAACATGTTCGCAAATGTCCGAAGGGAACCAAAGACAACACTCTATCACCACTTCACGACTGCCATAGACACGCACAATATAGAAGTCGTCTTTAACTCCGTCAAAGACACGATATTAAATCGAAATCTAGAATCGTTGATGTTACAGTGAAGTAACATTTATTGTAGACTATATGTGATACGAATGACTGATGCGATTTTTTTCAGGTTTACTTTTGAAACTGGACAAGTGAAAATCGTATTTGGAATTCTCAATTTGTTTCATTTATAGTTTCTACGTGCACTCAGTTGTACAACTAAAGTTTCCCAATAATAAAGTAGCTTTACCCCTTATTCATAAATCTATTAAAAATAAATAAACTAAATCTACACGTCCCTTATCGTCAAATTGTTTATTCGCTTTGATGAAAAGGGACAGATTATTTCCTTTAAAACGATGCAATTATACTAACTTAGTTTTTATGAATAAGGTGGTTAACCTAGAACAATAATTGTCAGCTTTCGATAGGCCCATTCCAAATGTACCTGAAATGACAATCTGATTTTATGTCAAAGTCCATAGATAATAGTTTGACAGTTCTTAAAAAAATTGTCTATGAGTTTTTCAATACTTGTCCAAATGAGGTTTCAAGATTAGACCAGTTGTTTGTTTAATCTGTTGTATCTAGAGTAAAAGACAAAGTACGAGGCAAAGGCCTACAATTGTAGTGTGCTGTATAGTATATCATATTGTAATGATAAATTTGTATATCAGTATATTTATGACCAAAAATAGATTTTGCACTTGATTATAACAATTTTGGATAAATTTATATATATGCGCTTTGTACACGTTTTAAAGGTTGAAAGGTAAATTGTCTCTGGCATTGAAATATAGAAAGAGATAGAGCTTGTGAAGCGAGATAATTGTAGGTGATTTCAGCATTTACTATTTACCTTAGAACTGCCATTTGAGAATATCTAAGTACTGTGCCAAGGTGTAATAAGAAAATCAGCTTATTGGGGATGTGTTGAGAATGTATAATCATGCTTAATAAAAAAAAAACAGTAGAATTTGCATGGTTTCAATTTTCTAAGTGTAGTCCAAATATTGTAATCAAAATTGCATGATTTTAATCAAGGCTCGTATTTTAAAACATTCTTGTCTTGAGCGCTGTCAAATGCCAGAAGCATTAATAATACAAATTAATTCAGTGAATATCGTCTCTTTCACTCCAATAGTGTTTACCATGTGATGAAAAGAGAGAGATGACTACTAAAAACTGTGTATGTTGTGTGTTGTGTACACTGACTAATTTTGTGTGAAAACAAAGTTAATATAGAAAACTGTTTGGCAGATCTTGAGACTAGATTTTAGTTTTAGAGTACGGACTTATGATTGTTTAAAAATCTCATAGATCAAAATAGCCGTATTTTTAAGATGAGGTCGGAATGCAGACATGTGTCAAAAACCCAGCTGACGTTCACATATACTATTGCTCATACACAATATTAGCAAGACTTGTATCCCATTAGGGGAGTAAAGATAGAATAGTCTGTGATCGGAATTTGATTAAGGCTGTAAACAGCAACGAACGTTGTATGGGCACCAAATTAGATTAGAAATACTTTAAACACGCGGGTCCTAATGTAATCCAAAATAGAATCCATGTTTTGACAGATTAAAAATGTTGATTTTTATTCTATATTTACGTTAGCTTTACGTTCGCGATGTAATTTCTACGTGCCACGCCACCATGCCACAGTATAAGTGGAAGCTAATTCTCATGTCAAAGTTTGATCACCATTTGACAAATTTGGGGAAGAATAATTGGCATTTAAATTTTTATCTATGAATTAATATTCAATAAGTTGAAAACAACCTCTCACAAAGTCATATTTTTTATGAGTGACTTAGCACTTAAACTTGTTCAATGTAAAATCCGAATTATAATTAAACTGAATCAAATCATGTTAACTTTGACAGTCTCAATTGACATTTCCCGGCAAGGGTGACCCGGGATTGGTATATGGAAGTGGCATTAGTTGTTTGATCTCGTGACCGTGTAGGCTTAAGACAAAATCCCTCGGCGTTAGTGGGTCACGACTGTTGAAAAGTGAATTTGTCTCGAGCCCATTATTTGCACAACGATACCGTGTCATGCCTACCGCTTAATCCTTTTGTCTACGGCCCATTGGCATAACGTTTATCACATGAGATGGAATTCTTAATTCAAATGTGTCAAATTGACATTTTACAATCAACATTTTTAGGACGTCAAAATTGTTAAATTAAATATAAATTGCTCAGTAGTAGTTTTGCATGGAATTAACAGTGCTTTCGAAAAACATTTTTTAGACTTTTATACCATTTTTAAAATGTAGTTGAATTAGATGTATGATGTAGTATTGTACTTTTTAAACATCAATATTACAGAATTGTTTGAATGGGATATCTCGAATCATAATGAATTTAAATGAATACTCCGGCGTTATCATTTTTTCTCTACTTTACAAAATGAATTGTTTTCTCTTCTTCTGATATTTTTTCTTCATTTTTTGATTTATTAGAAAAAATACTTATGGAACTTATAATATGTAAAATTTACGGTTTTGTTTATAATGAAATAATGATAATGTTAGAGATGTTTAAATAAATAATATCATCATACAAATTCCGTCCCTTCGCACAGATGTAACATGTAATCTCAAAGCTTTTTATATTTTTTACGGTTTTAGCAAAGGGCACAAACTATGGCAACTCAACTGATAATCAAAATTTTTTGTTCTTGTCTCTCATATTGTGTATGAAAGAGCAAGCAACACAAACTGGATTTTTTTTTAGACCTTTACCATCTTTTTTATTGTTCGTCTGATCTATAGTCAGTCTATGCATATAATTTAAATAAAATTGGTTGTTTCACAAGTAAAGCCTAAAATTTGTTCCGGTAATTTTGATTATCAATTGTGTATCCTGTCAGAATCTTGATTTTAAGTACATAAATCATAATAATTATACTCATTTAGTGAATAGTTTTCATAAGCTTTAGTATTTTTATTTTGTGTTAAGTTGGGTACAATCATTGTGGTTAGATATAGTTTCTATTTATTGTGTAAATTTTTATATAGATTTTTTTTATTCGAGGCTATTATGTAAATACCTCTTAATAAATTTCTTTATTTTTAGATGGTATCAATTTTGCGGCCCGATTTTGGTGGGGGTTAAGTGATAATCTTGCATTTAAAGTGCCATTCTTCAATGGCACACTGGAATACAGTGTGACCAATACCTAACGTCCGTAGAAAGAGCTGGAAGTAAACACGTACTTTACGGACATTTTATTGGACATAGAACGAATGAGGAACAAATAATTGCAACTGACAATGAAAGGTCAAAAATGGTTGTGTAAAACAAATGACGAGTGATCGCTCGTTGTTTTTTTATTGAGACTCATCTAAGAAAAAAAACAAATTACCTTTTTTACATATTTTACTATTCGATTAAAGCTGAAATATTCAATTTAATCGTTGGCGCAATACATTAATTTATTTACAATACAAATGTTAGTTGAAAGACTAACGGTTGAATTTTAATAATGAAATATACAAACTCATAAAAATATAGTGGTTTCTTTAGCGAAACATATGGTAACATTTAATGTAATATGATACACACAACACAATTTCGAATAACCAACATTGTCAGTTGCTCACGTAACCATTGAACATATTAAAATGTGATCTGTATACATAAAATGTTAAAAATCCCCCAAAGCAACGATGAAATCGTGAATGGGTATTTTATAGTTATTTATTGCAGTACGATGTTATGATTAATAAACCCAAATATCAACCAATACAATAAATTTATATGCGCGCCATCTACATTTAACTAGACAAAAACAGAAAATCGTACTAAGGACAGGAAGTTTGCGTTACAAATTGATTTCAGTAATGTCTTCCTGTTCTTACAGAGTTATTTTGAATAATAATTGATTGATGTATGTATTTTTGTGTGTCAAATGTCAAAATAAAATAATTTAATCGGAGAGGTCAATCTGCAATAAATGTCTTCAGTACCTGAGAGGTGATTATTTATTAAGGAATTAAATTATTTGTCTCAAATGCTTTTTATAGTGGGTTCCGGTTTGGAACTACAATTTTATTTTTCTTGTAAAGTATGGTTCATTTTTAAGGCAGCGAATTCTACTTCCAAAATTTAAATGTCATTTGGCCTTAAACGAGTTGAAAAATAAAATTATGCCCTATTAATCATTTTGGTATTAGTAAAAACCTATGTAAAAATACTATGTAAATTATAAAAGCTAGGATACGCAACCTCCCGAGGCTGATTGCTAAATAATTATATGTTACGAATTTTAAGTATGTTAGCGGTTTACACTCATGTTAATGTATGCTAGTGTTGACAATATCTTTTGGAATTCCTCTATATTTTGTATACACCCCAAATTTAATGTACAGTGTAATAAATACCATGCATGATTTAAATGTTTTTTATTCTTTATATCCTGGTGAATAGTTACGGTTGGGAAGGTACAAAGTTACCTATCGTCGCTGTAGAATGATAACCTCGTAAGTCCAGAGAATCAAACTTTACAGGAAACGATTTTTTTTTTATTTCGTCAATGTTCACTAAAATATTATTGTTTTTGTCCGTAGTTTAAGATGGTAAAAAGGACTTTGTAGCGGCGAAGACAATGAGAAGTAGGCCGAGGGGCAAGTGGAATGCGGCGTAAAAATAATGGAAACACCACTCACCTAAAGTCCACAGTCTCTTCACCTGTCTTCGTGAGAGAAGACCACAAATAAATCTATATGCACTATAAGCGGAAGAAGCGTAAGCGTAAGCGAAAGCACACGCGTGAGCTCGCGGCGGCGGGTGAATCTTCTCTGCGGCGCGGGAGCATGTAGAATGCGGTCCCCTCCTTCTACACTTTAATACCGCAAAAGAGAAAGAGTGGTGTTTAGGAAATGGGTGCGGTAAGGATGGAGAATGTGATCAGAGAGGACTAAAGGTAACTGGATGGCGTAAACATTGCCCCCGGCCTAAAAAACCTTTAGGTTTTTT
The DNA here is from genome assembly GCF_905475465.1 of Pieris napi. Taxonomy (NCBI): domain Eukaryota; kingdom Metazoa; phylum Arthropoda; class Insecta; order Lepidoptera; family Pieridae; genus Pieris; species Pieris napi. The sequence continues at coordinate 9,883,549 of NC_062245.1, forward strand.
ATAAAGAGATAATTTGTAAATTAAAGAAAGAAATTATAAGATGTAATAAAAATATTAATGCGAGTTTGTAGCGAATGTAAAGCGGTTTGTAAAGCGGTTTGTTAAGCGTACTGTAAAGCGGTTTTATAAAGCGGTTTGTAAAGCGGTTTCTAAGTGGTTTGTTAAGCGGTTTCTAAAGCGGTTTTATAAAGCGGTTTGTTTAGCGGTTTCTAAAGCGGTTTTATAAAGCGGTTTGTAAAGCGGTTTTGTAAAGCGGTTTCTAAAGTGGTTTGTTAAGCGGACTGTAAAACGGTTCGTAAAGCGGTTTCTAATGCGGTTTTTTTTTTTTTTTAAAGTGATTTGTTAAGCGGTTTGTAAAGCGGTGTATTAAGCGGTTTTAAAAAGACTAGATTCGTATATACGATAATTTGGTAAGTCACCCAAGAGCAGTATCGTAGGGTGAGGATTTACTTTGAAACAAAAAGTTACATTTATGTATAATTGATCGCACTATGCTGCGACAAGATAGTATCCAAAAACGTTGTCGGAGTACCGCCATTAAAGTGACTGGACCAACGTGACAGTTATGATGATGATAATAGGAAATAATTAACTCAATTATCCTATCCTTTCGCGGTAACAAATAGGATACTGTTGATCATACTGAAGATTGGCATTTTTTAGTCTACCACCAACCCTGATCAACCCATCAGAATCTAGAAAAGGACATAATATTTGAATAGAACGTGAGCAGCGACCACTAGTTTTAATGTTATGGATAACATCAGAGAAGTATACTTTTTGTAAAACCCTAAAAATCTGTATTTCAGCAAAATTAATATCATCAGCAGAGATACTAGTAGATCTAGGAAGTCTTTTCAGAAAACGGTATATCCATACCACTGTACGGAGAAACAATAACCAAGAAGAAACTCGATGAGACAGTTCTAAAATTGGGTTTGGATCACTCCACACAGTAGCGGGAATAGAAACTATTTTTCTTTCTTCTTCTACATCAACAGCTGTTTCAGAGTTAACAGAAGTGATTGGCCACTCAGATGATTCCAATTCTAACCATTTTGGGCCAGTGAACCAAATAGAATTATTTACAAATGCAGTGGGTGACATACCGCGAGATAGACAATCACTAGGATTTTGATCACCCGCAACATGATGAAATTTTTCAGGTCGAATATGAGAAACTATTTTTGTAATGCGCGTAGCAATAAAGGTCTTAAATCGGTGCGGAGATGCGGAAATCCAATGTAGTGCAACCATTGAATCAGTGAAACAAAAAATGTCATTAATGACGTGACGTTTCTTGTAAGTATCTATTACCCGCTGAGCTAGCTTAGCCATGAGTAAACATGCGCAAAGTTCTAGTCTTGCAACGGAAATGGTTTTAAGCGGAGCAACTTTCGACTTAGCACATACTAAGCGAATTATAGGCGGAGAGTTTAAAGGTTTATTTGTCTTTAAATAAACAGTAGTGCCATAGGCTTTTTCACTGGCATCCGCAAAGGCAATTATAGAAATTGTAGATTTTTCTTCAACCCCTAAATGTCGTTGAACACGTAGCTGTCGTAAACATGGAAGTTCCCGAATATAAACTTGCCAAACATCAACTATAGCTGAAGGAAGTGGTTCATCCCAGCCTATTTTAAGAAGGTGTAATTGTTGTATAATTAGTTTAGCGTAAAGTATGACTGGAGCTATTAGTCCTAGGACGTCAAATTGTCGTGCTATAAGTGACAAAATATTACGTTTAGTCACATGGTTATTATGGTTAATTGAAACTGCGTACGTAAACTCATCAGTGGTTGGAGACCATTGTAAACCAAGAACTTTTAAATTATTTTCTGAACCATCAAAATCTATTTTTCCTAATTGATTATCAGAAGATGATAAATTTTCAATAAGCTCCGATGTATTGCTGGCCCATTTAACAAGTTCGAAACCCCCAAGTCTAACAAGCTCCCGAAGTTCTTCGCAAAGTTTTAACCCAAAAGGCAAGGATGACACAGAGTAACAAACATCATCAACGTACGTGTTATTTTCAATTATAGGAATAGCGTTCGGAAAACGTACTTTTTCATCGTAGCACAGCTGGCGTAATACCCTCATTGCAAGGTAAGGACTACAGCGTAAACCGAAACAAACACGATTGAACTGGTAAACATGAAGCGGTGAAGTTGAATTAAAGCGAAACAAAATTTTTAAATATTTACGGTCATTTTCCGAAACGCACACTTGTAAGTACATTTGTTTTATGTCCGCAATAAAGGCAAATTTATACAAGCGAAAGTCTAACATAATATTAAATAGATCACTTTGCAGACTATCTCCAGTATACAATATATCATTCAAAGATAAACCAGAAGATGTTTTTGCACTAGCGTCCATCACCATGCGCCATCTCGTGGAGGTCTTATCCAACCTCGCAACTGCATGATGTGGAATATAATAACCTTGATTTTTATTATCATTTTCCACTAATGAAATGTAACCCTTATTGATGTATTCTTTAATAATTGCATCATATTCCAAACGAAATTGTTTAGCCATATCATATGAGTCTCCTAAAACGGCTAGATTCTCTGAAAAAGGTAACATCACTGTATAACGACCAGTGGAATCGCGAGAAACAGTATTTGTAAATATGCGTTCATTCTTAATAGCGTCTGGACTCAAAGGGACAGAACATTGCACCTCTTCTAAATGCCAAAACTTTTGAATTAAACTTTCTAACTGCGGCTGTTCAACTAAAGAACATAACGAAATAGCGGTACAACTGTTATAGTTATTGGTGCAATCAGAACTTAATAAGGGAACGTTTCCGATGATAATGTACCCGAATATTGTTTCGAAAGCGGTAGGAGTGCCAGGTGCGCCAGTAACACGGCCTGACAACATTATTTCGGCGTATTGCGGTGCACCAATAAGTATATCAACCTCTGAAGGATAAAAATAATTTTCATCCGCTAAGGTAATATTGTTCAAATGCTTAAGCGATGACATATTAATTTGTGACACCGGTAAAGAGTCTGTAATTTTGTCTATCGCAAAGGCATTCAAAGATAAAGAATTATTGTTAATCCGAGAAGACAGAACAATAGACACTTCTCCTATTATCGGATTTGACGCGGAACCAATACCCTTTACAAATTTATTAGAAAATTTATTAACCTTTAAATTTAATCTTCTGCAGCATTTCATTGTTATAAAAGTGCTTTGAGATGCACAATCAATTAAAACACGCACACTGTGTGGTTTACCATTTAAACCATATATCAATACTTGTGCCGTACCTAATAAACATGTATTATTACTTTCGGAAATAGCGGGCCGAATATTACAAAGCGAAATATTTGAGTTATTAATCGGCTGATTGTCGCTGCGTGCAGGTAAATAAGGTGTGTTATTAGCGGGAGGCACAGCAACCTGTGCAGTTGCATTGCTCATGCGATTCAAGTTATTAGGGTGAATGTTTTCTTGAGAAACCGTCGCATTACGACACAGCGTTGAATGATGTCTCATGCGGCAATGACGACAATTCCATGCAGACTTACATTTATTCAACATATGCGATAAACTTAAACAGTTAAAACATCCTTTATTGTTTTTGATAAAAGTATATTTATCCTCGATAGACAATTCTTTAAATGAATTACATTTATATAAATTAAAATGATCGATGCGTTTACAAAATGAACAAGAAGACTGCTTCTCTGTAAGCGAAACGAACGCACGCGACGAAACCGGTTTGTTATCAAATGTGCGAGTAGGATCCAGATGTTGAGCTATCCTATTATGTTCGCGTACGAATGCAATTAAATCTTTATAACTAGGTATTGTTGGGTTATTCATATTATGTAATTCAAAGGAACGAATCGTACTAGAATCTAATTTTTTACATGATAAATATAGTAAAATAAAATCAGCTAAATTTTCTAATTGCAATGATTCTAAACTTGATATTGCGGTGCAGTAATTGTCAAGAAACAATTGTAAATTTTTATGTGAAGCGGTGGTAAGCGGTTTGAAGTCGAGAATCTTTTGCATATAGGCTGAACCTAAACTTCGTTTGTCATGGTATTTGTCTATAAGCGTTTGCCAAATTAAAGCATAATTTTCGGCATTTGGAATGATACCTGCGCAAACTGAAAGGGCCGAATCAGACAATTTACTGATTAAGTATTGAATGCGTTCATGATCTGTAAGGTCAGGGTTTTCGTGTATCGTACGTTTAAAAGATTCGTGAAATATTGGCCACTTAATGACATCACCATTAAACATCATCAAGTCTAACTTCGGTAAACGAAACGATCTACGTTGGGTATTTAAGTCGGACAAACCATTGCTACCTGCCACTGACTTGTTGAATTTTTCAAACATGTACTTAGAATGACAGTATATATCTTCAAATGCATTCATGCATTCAAAATTAACAGTGTATAGGGGATTAATTGTTAATTCGATTATATTTATTTTATTTACAGTTTCTGAAAATTTATCCCGAATGTTGTCAATCGAAATCATTCCCGATAAAAAATAATTTATGTCTCTTTCATCCGATGTCTTCTTAGACCTATCATATAAATCTTGTAATCGTGAAAATAGATTGTCGCGTTTTGCTATTAACACGGCTCGTTCAATTTCAAGAGAACTGTTAGCACCTTGTTTCTCTAATGTTGCTTTACGAGTCTCCATATTAACTAAGATATATATATATATATCGCGAATTGAAATAAACTAAAATAATATATCGCGGCTCGAAAGGACCAAAATAATGTAGCGGCGAAGACAATGAGAAGTAGGCCGAGGGGCAAGTGGAATGCGGCGTAAAAATAATGGAAACACCACTCACCTAAAGTCCACAGTCTCTTCACCTGTCTTCGTGAGAGAAGACCACAAATAAATCTATATGCACTATAAGCGGAAGAAGCGTAAGCGTAAGCGAAAGCACACGCGTGAGCTCGCGGCGGCGGGTGAATCTTCTCTGCGGCGCGGGAGCATGTAGAATGCGGTCCCCTCCTTCTACACTTTAATACCGCAAAAGAGAAAGAGTGGTGTTTAGGGAATGGGTGCGGTAAGGATAGAGAATGTGATCAGAGAGGACTAAAGGAAACTGGATGGCGTGAACAGACTTATTTATTAATTACATAAATAAGTCCTTACTTCATGATTATACCGGTTAAATGACATATATGAATAGTTTTTTGACATACGAGGTTATCATTCGACAGTGACCCTATACTTTGCTACTTTAATTACATAATTTCGCAAGGAAGTTGGAGGACTCCCATCAATACAGTTATAGCATCTTTTGTATAGTGGCAGATAGTTCTTTATAAAATGCCTACATTTCATCTTCTGTGGACTTCGAGGTGGGTGCATAAACCACTACTAAATTGACACGGTTTTGTATTAAGTCAAGTACAGGATTATATGGAGTTTTTGTCTAGTATGGACGTTTTTATTACGAGAGACACCGATATGGCTGCACCATTCCTAGTCCTTTTTATGGCCTGAGAAATATACAGTATATTTCTTATATAGTAGCCCGATACTTTCTGATGTGTTTCAGTAATTCCTAGCATGCCAATGATGTACAGTTCTTGCTCTTCTATGATCTGCCCTTTTCAAACGTTCCTAAAATTACCTTCTTACGAAGAAACTGGTGAGCAGTTTAGGTCACCAGTAGTATTCTGTCCACACTGCCTGGTGAGTAACAACAGTGTGGCCAGTATCAGATTTCACAACATGCTACCTGAACTCGACATGGCGCCGGGTTGTAGTCTGGTCACATACATTTACATTCTCATAAGTGTTACTTTCCAAGTGATTTCTTGGGAAAATAGCGCAGTGGTTCCCCTTGCATTCAGCACCGGAGAGGTGTTGTTAATCAAAACGTCCTGCTGCCAACAAAATAAATAAAAATGAAATAAAATAGTATGATATAAAATAGGATCCAGGTATAACCTTTTCCCCGTCATTACATTATATTTGAATCGGTAGAAAATTCTACACCGGATTGTAAACCGGACCCCCTTTCTCCCGTCTGTTAGTCGACCTACCTCTCCAAAGGGATTGGATACCTTGATAGGGTACTCGACGTAACAGGGTTCGCAGCGTGTAGGAGGGCGTGGGGTTGGTGAGGACTAACTGTCTGCTCTTGTTATGTCGCTTTATATTTGGATCACCCACTCGCGAACCCCAATTAAAGAAATTTAATAACTATATATACAATTAATATAGGGATATTTCGTGTAGTTTTTAAGCTATTTGCTCTAGCTTTAATTGCCTTTATTCAGTTCTCCCTTCATAACATTCTAGAAGACAAAAGTAATTTATTATTCATAACACGTTGAAAGAATTATACACGCATGTCTTAAAATACTTCTTTATAAAATTATAACTAGATTCTAGGCTTGATATTTTTCCTATTTACGTATCATCTGAATATTATTTTCAAGTAAGTTCTATAATATAGACATTTTATTCCGCATTTTTAGCTTGTATTGCCGACTGTTCCTACTCGGGATAAAAGAACTATTGTTCACTATCTCGTGCCGTCTAATCTAGATCTCGATACAAAAGATCAGTAAATAACGTTTTCTAATTCGCTTAATTGACACCATCAAGTTAATGTGCCGAGAAATATATTTTCAAGACTTAATTCACTTGTCTAAAGCCGTTAACAAAGCTTGAATGTACAGTATTAATTACTTCCATTTGTAATTCTCTCATTTCTCGCTTAGGTCTTAGGAGAAAAATGTTCAACATTTTTACTGAAATTTATAAGGTCCTAAATTACTAGACTGCCTTTTGATTTACGAAAGATTAAGATTGTCGTTCTGATTAGGTATTTCATTTAAACGGATAATATTCAAATACATATGTATATAAGAAATATAATTGAAATTTAAAAACAAACACATTAATGCCATAAATTTTGTGAAGTTTACGAACGTATATAAAAGTTTTCTAGTTTTCATGTCGTATTTCCGCGAGTAAGGAAATAAAATATTTTTGACGATTAGAAAGGTATTTAATTTTCAAAACAAATAAATTCAGGATAATCTATCACACGTCCGCCGTGTCCAAGCACCCGAGCGCAAACAGAATCAGTTGACTTGAGATAGTCACGGTGTCAGTCCCGTCCCGGCAGAATGATATCAGATGAAATAGTCAGCACGCCAATCCCTCAAAATGGTCGCATTACAATATGTAATGGTTTAGACAATTCTATTTTTAAACATTTAAATATTTTATATTCAACTAGCCCCCGCGAATTTCGTGTCTCCTTATATTAATGTGATTTTACTTAGCCTACCTTTTTAGTACATACCAACATGAAACATTTTGCTATGCTACCCCAGAGACTGTTCGGTTTTCTGGAATGAAAACTTTTAAGGTTATTCTGTGAATTTTTCTCTATATAAACCTCAGAGTTCAAGTCATAAGATTTTAACTAACAAATAAAAAATAGTAATAAAAATGTATTTTTGTATGCTGTATCATAAAAAAATAAAAACAAAATTTTTTTTTCTAAAAAATTATTAGGGACCACCCTTCACATTTAGGGGTTTGAAAGATAGATAGTAGGCAATTCTCAGATTTACTGAATATGCATAAAAAATTTCATAAGAATCGGTCGAGCCGTTTCGGAGGAGTATGGGAACGAACATTGTGACACAAGAATTTTATATATTAGATTTTCTTCTAAAGATGTGTTTTCAATTGGTTTGGTTTATCGCTATAGGTTATATATTTAATTAGGTACATTCACCGCATTTCACGTCAACGTAACATTTATTGATTATAAATATTCTATGCACAGTTTCATTTATAGGGTAATTTTGTAATTATACTCTGTTCTAATAAAAGTTGGAAAGCCAAACAGACCTTTATTTTTGTGTGGATTCAGGAAAATATCTCCAAGAAGTTCTTTCTCATTTATGATTTTTACATCTTATAAATTATTCATCGTCCTAATAACATCTTTGGATCGAGGAAAATATCAAGATTTTTTTGATATATATATTCAAAATTATTTAATAAAAAGGAAGTTATAATTTCTTAATAAACATGTTTAGCATTAATTCTCTAAGATTAGAAAGTGTTACCCTTATTCATAGAAATTAAATCTGTTTTTTTTACTGTTTCAATAAAGTACCGTAGGTAAGTACTTCTTACCTTTGTTATCATTAACTTTGTTAATAAAATAAAATAAATAAAATATGTTTATTATGGAACATAAGATACAGGTATCCCTTGTTCCAGGTCATTAAATTTGAATCTGTAGGCATCCCTACTCATCGGCAAAGAAGACAGAGGGTGTAGGCCGTGAGAAAAAGCCGGCGTAAAAAACTCTCGGTACTCTTATATAGGTAATACCTGCCAAGCTTCTGAGAGTACAAGTCATATAAGTTTTAATTTTTAACAGGAATGATTTCTGCTGACCTGCAATTCGCATTTTTCTGTTTGGCTGGAAGTCTTCCAAGGTCCGCTTCACAAGACCTTTTCTTTAGCGAACTGTGGAATCGACTCTTGGTGGGTGTCTTCCTTGCAAGATACGACCGATGTTTAAAGAAAGAGTATACTCCTCTCTCAAAGGCCGGCAACGGACCCGCTAAAATGGGTGTCGATGGGCTGCGATGAATGTCCTTACATCGGACGATAAACTATATAATCGTTAAATGCCACGATAGCTTAAGCTTTTATTAAAAGGCGTCACCAAAGATCTGTTCCAATACTTAGGAACTCTTATGAGTTACTCAAGTGATCCCGATTTCAAAGTTGAGTATTTAAACCAAGCTGTACCACATCAGATCCACGGCTATTAAATGAGTTAATTTGAGATTGCCTCGCTATTTATTAGAAGTAAAAGATAACAAGGAGTGCCTCTTCAGTAATGGTTAAAATACGAATTAGACTGATTTTTTATGAATGTGTGTGTGTAGGTTTTTACTCGAAAGAAATTGTCGTGCCATTTTGACCATTGAGATTGTCAAAGCCTTAAAAATGAGTTTTCTTTCAATTCGTAAGTGGCAATCTAACTTCCTAACTCATTACTTACAATGTCGCCCTATTTCAATTCCTTTCAAGTGACCTTTGCATTTATTACTAAGTGGAGCCAATGGCTCTATTTACTTGGAGAATTGTCATTAGAAGGGAAACGAAGATGTATATAGGTATATAATTAATACCCAGCCACACATGTGATTGAATGGTTGAGAAATGAGAAACAAAACAAAGAATACATTTCATATAAGTTTAATTTTGCAATACTTGTGGAAAAAAAAAATCCTTGATGCGGATATATATATCATGCTAAAATTTCAGCTCGATAGATGCAGAACTTTTTGAGTTTTTGAAGCGTACACAAACCAACATAACATATTTTATATATAGATTACTATATACATACTTTGTGAAACAAATATTACCTGATGAATATTCCTATAATAAAATTGCATTTTAAAATATTCCGTTCATAACCATTTAATATTGCCTTGATCAAAAGCAAGCTCTCGTAAGCACGTTCTGCTGTTTGTTTCACGGACTCGCGTAACATACAAATGTATGGATATTTATTTGTGCGTGAACTGAAATCCAGAAAGAATTATGATCTTTGTATAGAACAAGTGTTAATGGTATGTTCATAACCAATTTAAGCGTATGTATTACATTAATAATGAAGTGAGTGAAAATATTACTTAGCTGGTGTTGGTTAAAGCAAACAAGTTCCTGAAGACTGCTTATATAGTACATGATATATTTAAGAATGCCAGTAACTTGATTACTTGATCCAAATAGTGGATGAAAAATCTGAATAGATTTAAAGAATCTATGCCTAAATTCATCGTTTTTGCCTTGCTTGTTTTTACTTTTGCCTTTAATCTATAGTCTAAGGTGTCGTCATCGGAATTTGTATGTCATTTACCTGGTTCAGAAAATTCCTTTTAATTCCAGGTATTTTAAAAAGTTAAAAAAAATATCTGTATGCGTGTATCGCATAGAAAACATGTTTAATTAATGACTCTAATTATACAATCTGTTATTAGGTTAAAGGCTAATGACAGCGTGAAGTATTTGTATGAAAATATTACAGAGCCTCTCATTTCTTCTAAGGATTTCTCATTCAAATATTATGCTACAGAATGTTCTCCGCTAAGTATAGATTTTTCTTTAACAGTTTTTCAGATAACTTACCTGATATTTTGTATCATGTACGCCGTTGTTCCGGATATAATATAATAATACCGCAATTGTTTATGTTTAACCCCGGATATGCGAATTTTATCGAGGCTTGACGAGATAAAATTTTACATAACGTCCATACCTTTGCCGTCGACAAATTTATTGACCTATTAATTTCGTAAATTGAGTATTTATGCAAATCATTATATGACCATTGTTACATAGTGTAAGTGATTTTCAATAGCACATTCCATTTAATGATAATGACGTACATTTAAAATTTTATTTAGTCTTTTAATTTGGATTTTTGTCATAATACATATATTGATTTTTTTATTGTTTGTGTCAAGTAATGCTTTAAAGTGTATAACTTTTAACAGCGTACTGAAAACTATAATTGTAAGCTTTATTTAAATATGTCGAAGTATGTAACGTCTTGCACTTGCACTATTACCCGAGAGTGTTATTATGACGCCGAGAATCGAAGTGCATATGAATTTAATGGAGGCAGTATTATGACTACGGAATAAAAGATAAATATGAATTTGAGGATATAAAAGCTTTGCGCCAACAGCATGCTGCGTGAGTATATATTTATACGTATATATGTGACCGTAAAATTGTAAATACCGTTAAATTGTAATCTACTGTACTGCTTAAAATTTAACGTTTTACATATTATTAGGTAGATTGTAATCTATCGAAGTGAAACACTCACGTCTGGTTCACCAATGTATTGTGGCTACGCCACACGTTAAATTGTAAGCAGTACATTGAGGTTCACAATCTTTCGACAGTTCACAATCTCGCGTGTACAATTTTACGGTGACATATATATACTTTTAATATAATAATAATAAGGCGTATGTAAAAAATTGTGTGAGCAGAAAAGTGGGATTTTATATGGTGGGGATCTGTACCGTTTCTTACGATCTTGTACTTTGCTCAAAAATGTTTTGAAGATCTGATTTACTATAAGGACAATTAACAACATGCTGGCCTAATTAAGAGCTTAGCACGAGTTATTGCAAAGGTATATACTGTATTAAAAATCAAACGCAATATCTGTTTCTTTCAAAGTATAGTGCAAAAGTCGCAGGCAACACCTTGGTACTACAACATTTAAATTGAAAAACAATGCATAGCAGAGTTAAAAGTGGTTTGATACTGAAACTGTTAAATGCAAGACATTTTCCGGAATCGAGTAATTCCAACTTAGATATATCTTTTAACTGGTACTTGGTGTTAACGTTACCTCGGTCTAAATAGTTTTGTAGACTGCACTTCCGTCTAACATTGATTAAAAAACCTAATTTACGTCAGTTGTTGTTCTAAATTCTATTGTGTTAATAAAAGCCTTTATATTTTAACTCTCGTATGACTTTTCATACAAACGTGACAAAATATTACCGCCTGTAGCACCAAGTTGCTGATGGCAATTTGTAGCACGCTGTCGGCAAAGGTATCGGTTCCGTAGTTTCGATGGATGATTTTGGGTCCAACGGAGTAATTACGTTTATGAGAGACGTGTTAAAGTACGATGTCCCCGTACGTTGGAAGCCCTTGCAACAATGTACTTTTATATACGCAATTAACATTTACGCGTACGGTGAAGTAAAAATCGTGTAGAAACCGGTAAGTATATTTATTTGTACCAGACCTCAATGGGTGTCAGGGACTGAAACTGAATGACAGAAGTCACCTTCACCTATAACACACAGAATATTCTAGATATAACATTTAATGCATTATGATCTGTGTTCAATTAAATTGAATAATGTATATGTCGCAGCATGGCGCTGGTATCGGCTGCCATTTTTATTATTACTTGAGACTATCAAAATATATTAATTTGAAGATCTATTATCATTGGCAAATCAAATTAACCGTATAACGGTTTTGAACTAATATGACTTTGATGTTATTACATAATAATGAAAATGGCAGTCGATACCAGCGCAATTGCTCCGATATAAATTATGTAATACTATATTGGTTAGAAACTGAAAGTAATAGTGTGTATTGTATAATGGTCTTCGTAGGAACATTATTTTTATTTTTAAACAATTCGTGTTCCTATAAAATAAAATAAATAAATCAGTGGCGCTACAACCTCTTTAGGATTGGGCCTCAGATTTCTGAATATGGTTCTATATCTCACTTAAATAATAAATCGCCAGAGCAATTCGCGCCTGACGTTTAATTTGAGGTTTCACTGGTCATGATTTATATTAGCAATTAAATTGTCAAGTACCTATATCTATAAAAGGCAAATCTCGGACGAAGAGGATGAAAAATGGCTTAACTGATTAACGCTTTCATTATTTCGTGTAAATAAATAATGCTCCGTTTTAATACGTATAATAAAATACATTGAGACATACAAGATAAACAAATTATATATAACTAATTCGGTTCTTGGTATTTCCTTATATATGTATGAAATAATTTTATTTATAAAATAAATTGTAATTGTATGTTGTTATTTGTGTGTACATATATTTTAAAATAAAACAAATTGACACAAGAATACAAAAGGAAGAGATTATGGGCGCTTAGAAAAGTCATGAAACATAAGTACACGTGGTAATTACAACGAATCTTTTCAATTCTTGTACAACATGTACTAACATAGGGATCTCAAACTTGGGCGCTCACAGCGCAGCATACAAAACTACAGGTGTGTCAAATACCTAGAGAAGAATAGATAAAATAAAGAATATATCAATAAGACGCATAACTAGGTAGTAGATATTATAATGAAAATAAATAAACTTACATGAAAATGGTCAAGGCATATGGTAAAAGAAACAACACAGAACAGAAAACAATTAAGAAGGTGGATTTAGAAGGCAATTTGGAAGGATTATGGAAACAACAGAGAGGAGAGGAGGAGGCCTTGCTAAAAAAGAGCACACGAATACCTAGGTATGAAATAAATATATTTTATTGTTATGTTTATATTACATGTAAATTTATAAAAATATTACAACGTTTACTGTATGATACATATACTGCAAACCGCTTTTCCACAGATTACCAGAGCTAAGGTCAATGAAGCATTCTAAACGGCGTGTTAGTAGAAGGAAGAAACCGTGGCTTTGCAACGTTAAGGAGTAGTATTGCGACTGTAGAAAAGCTGCTGCATCTGGTACAGGACATGAAATGCTTCAAGAGACTGACGGCCAATTTTCAGTAAAAGAAGAATAAAATTGTCAACCGTTTGAAAAAGATGACGAAGAGATCTGTCCAGTTAGCTATCGCTAAATATAAAAAGCGCGTAATTGCGCCATTAAATTTTGCCATACATTTATTAAGGGTTTCATTATTGAGAGTTACAGTATGGGTTAATGCTCCTCACAGGATTACTTCTAAAACATCCGATGATTCCCTTGCCATCCTTTATCATATATATATCAAAAGTCAAAAATCATTTAATCATATAGGTAACACAATGTACACTTATGAACGTCTAAAAAAGAAATGTGTATGAAAAAACTTTACATTTAGTGCCAGTTCTCAAATCAAGGGCATAGAACAGAAGAGAAGAACTGGCAATAAACTCTTCACCGCTCTTTTTAATCGCCATGTTTTTTTACACAACGTTTTTAAGGAGCTGCAACCATTACACCATGTTCCACATGACATCTTAAGTAATTAATAATAATAACATAAATTAAAAACAAAGACTTGTCCTCGCTACTTTAATCCAAATTGTTAGCTTTGATATAAAATTAAAAGTGTTGTTCACTTTTAAAACGCACCTCGTTTATTACTTGTCTAACAGCTTGACACAAATTGAATTTATTAAACGGAGAGAAAAGCAAGCATTTATCTTAATATATTTAAGAGGTGGTAAATTCAATTTCGTTTGACAAGTTAATTTTCACGAGGATTTCAAACGATCCAAAGGGTTAATAATAATAGGAATACACAGGAAATTTAATCAAATTATGTGAGTATTATTGCGTAAAGACAATCTCCATTTTTGCAGATTATAATTTTTTTTAGACACTTTTAAATTTGATCAGCGTACTTCGAAAACTAAATTTTGGTTCTGTCGCCTTGTCAACTACTGGTAAAATTATAAACGAAACTTTGACTCCTGTATGTCAAAATCCAATGCATTTTTGACTTACCGTAGCCAGACTTCGCACAAAGTTTCTTCTCCGAAGCTTACCCTAAGTCCCGGTCCCGGTCTGCCGGTTTCCCCAGGATTTTCTTCAGCGATTATTAATTGTACACATTGACAATCAGAATTGCGATGCCTAACTGCTAGACCACCAGGCACACTTGAAAACTCGACAAGTCCATCTTTCGAGTATATAATGCAATAATATCGTACTTCCCAAGTGAGTGCTTATATTAAAGTCTGAAGCTACCTTTATGACAGCTTGACTTATAATATATGTATGATTCGACGTTGCCGCACTTACTAAATACTTTAAAGCAGCAACAAAAGTTTTATTTAGCACACTAGCGTCTGCTTTATATGCAACGGGATTAGGTTAGGTTTTATTAGATACTTAAACTTTTCGCTGACGTATTAACAAAGTGCGTTTAAACAAAACCGTCAGTTAGAAGCAGCTGCAATAATCAGTTTATATTAATGATACTTTTGTGACAGTATGGATTATTGTTAAGACGAATAAAGTTTAAGATATGGCCTAGTTAGGTTTATACATATTGTTATCGTTAATGCGGCTTTGTCTTCGTGCCAGTGATTCCCAGTATAGACAAAGCGCGTGTGGATTTGTTCATGTAGACTAGTTCCGTAAGGGAAATTTAGAATGTTTCTTTCAGGTCACGATGGTCTGCATACAATAGCGCGGCAGACGCTACTGACGTGGGATAAAGGGAAACTGTTACCCTCCTACTTTCCATAGCGAGAAACCTTTTCGTGTCAATAGGTCCATTGCACCTCCCATAATGGGTCTTTGACACCCCCCCGTGTCGCTTTAACAACGTTGCCCCGGCGCAGTCTAAATTGATTTCCAAACAAAAGACAGCGCGTCAATTTATAAATTATTACTAAAAATGTTTCCATTCAACCGTCGTTCGTCTAATTTCCTTAATAGATGTTTACATCATAGAATGTATAAACTGCCAAAATTTCACGTTTCTAAAACCGTATGGTGATTCTCAGGAAGAAGGTATATTATATATTATGTCGTGACCCGATCGTAGACGATCAATTATTGTATATTATTCACCATCAGGGGCGCTGATGTTTAGGCGGTGATATTAAATAAATTATGTAAAAGATAGAATGTGCTAACAGATTAAGTGGGAGGGACACGTAGTAATAAAATCCCCTATGTAGTAGGAATGTTACATTTTGGTATCTATTTTGTTTATAGTATTTATATAAAAGTATATATAGTATATATATAAAAGTCAGCCTTCTATCTTTGTCAGAAATGATGATGGTATTTTTACTAGTAAGTCACTATGACCACAACTGGAACAAAACTTTAATTCTGGTGAAGTGTAAATAATAAATATATTCTTAGGTACTTAGGACGCCGTTACAATTCATGACAATTCAAAGTGGAACAAATTTGCTAAATTTTAATGAAAAAATGTAGCAAGTATAATCTCTCCCTATTCAAATATATAAAATAAAGTTATTATTTAATACTAAGAAAGCCAGTTTAATTTCATACTTTTATAATAAGATTTACGAATGAATTGGGTGGAATTTTTGTTATTACAACATACTGTTTCGTGTATGCAGTATGGATCCCTTTGGTTAAAGGCCTCCTTCTAAACTTCTATTTGGATCTGTTTTTAGGTTCTCCTATCTATTTATCCCTAAAATTTTGAATATGTCGTCGGTTAAGTTATTATTTATAATCATATATGCACTAGAATAATAATCGAGTCTAAAGATTTAAGAAGGATTTAGTTCAAGTGAAAACTTCGCATATAACTCATAGTTTTCAGTAGTTAACTTATGACACGATGACAACTTGTGGAAAATTATTATTTGATTTATGAAACTTTAAGGACCACTTTCAGAAAAGAACTTAACTAATTGCGCTTAAAATTTTATTGTTACTATAAATAAACTAGGTATTTCAGAAAAGGGTACCGTTTGACGAACTGAAAATCTTTTTATATTTCATATTTCTTTAAAATTGTGTGTTACCACTATTATAACTTATTTTGACGGTCTGCTAAACATATTTAAGGCTTTAGTTAGCTTTGCGTAAGAGGGTTAGTTGTATTTGGTATTAAGTTCATTTATTATGCCTTTAATTGTATTTAAAAACCTTGTACAAACAAAGAAGATATTTTGACGTACCTTTAAGTTTTTTTTGGCAGAGTCAAAAAAGTTTTCCTTGAGAAGCGAATATCGAACTTGTTCATAGATTAGTATTATTACACAGTGTCAAAATAATCTTTGAATATCATTGTATCTAATTTTCACTTTTATTTACGTATTTAAGTACGTTTTATAAGTTCGTCCGTAGAAATATGTAAATATCGGCGTTGTACTTAACATGTTATTTAATGCAGAATGTATTGTCATTTGATTTCACAAACAATAAACAAAAAGCTGCTATTTACTGTGATAATAATGTTAAAATTAAAATAATATGTGGCCTCAATCTGTGACAGAGGTTTCGTAACGTAAATAACATTTAATGCGATCAATCAATCGACGTAAATGTATCGCTCTAGCCAACATCTTGGTTTCAATGTCCTTCTTTACTCTCAGCAATTTATCTTTATTTTTTCTGTGTATATGTTTTACTTTAATTTATTTATTTTACAGAATAATATAATAAAATCATGCTACATTAAAAAACCGCTGTGGTTTGTATAAATGTAACAATTTAATATTTCGTATATGTAATGAGTGGTTAATAAGGGCATGTAGCAACTTTGAGCTGGATGCAGTTTGCCTAAGACATGAGCTGGAGATCCTTGGAGGAGATCTTCATATATGGAGAGGTTTTTGCAAACTAAATTAAATTATTTTATTTATTTTCTCTTAAAAATTATAATAGGATTAAGTTTACTTTTGAAATAAAAAGTTTTTTATTTATTTTATATGTAATGAGTACGATTTCATATCTTTAAGTTAAATCGGTTGTAGATTGCTTAATAGTAGTATTTTACATGTCCAATATCCTAGATAAGCTGTTTTAACATTACCCTATTCCTGCCGTAGTACCAAACATAATTAATCAATAAATTTAAAATAGCAGTGTTGATTAAGGCATGCTTTTGGTCAGTAGGGATTCTTTACAATCCTTGTCATCGATTTTTACGCTATGTCGCGTTTCGATAATAGGTGTAGACGGCTTGCACAAACATTATGTTGTATAATGCTTACAATGATATATATTACTTCAGGATTACATAAAAAGCTAAGAAAGTGATAACAGCCCTTCTTGTACATAGTATTGTCTTTGATTAACATAACTCATTTAAATAAAACACTATTTTGACCGGATTGAAGTTATGTATTATTATAAATTTACAACTAAAAGATGGAGGGAAAAACCCTCCATCTTTTAGTCCATACCAACTCCGGGGAAATAAATACAGATAATGCAACTTTCTCTGCAGCTGTGATACTTCTTGACATTCAACATCTTTTGTCTTCAGTCACCGTGACCACGCACGCTGTAAAGCACGCGAAACGTCGGATAAATTTAAAATTATGTTAAATAGTTGTAAATTTATAATAATACATAACTTCAATCCGGTCAAAATAGTGTTTTAGCCCTTCTTGTAATCGGATGGGCGATCCGAAAAATATCAAGATAGTTCGCCCCTACAGCCGATTGCTTAGTCTAGCTATTCTTAGTGGAACGTAGAACCCCAAATTAAAATGCGATTTAATCAACTCAACTATTTTTTTGTCGTAATAAATATCTCTACATAAGCGTACATAACTCCCAGCAAAGGAGACGTACGAGACAGGACGCATTATACTTGAGTTGCCTCCATTCATACATCATAGCGGAAATGTGACTGCACTTCAAGGGCTTGTTAAAGTTCGTTCAGTGTAAACGCGAATTTCCGACACATTAAATTGTAAATCAGTGAAAGCAGCCAATCATGAATAGGCGTTTGCGGCTAGACCGGGCAAACTAAATTATGCATCGAAACCTGAGCCTAGCGAGAAATTATTTTCGAATAATGCCGATGAACCAATAAAGGTACAGTCACAAACACATACAATTATTTGCGACCGTCGCTTAGGGAGCGTTCAAGTATTACGTCACGCAATTTTTGGAGATTATTGACACCCACCCCCATTAAACGCGCCGTAACGTTTTTCTATACCCAAGTATAGTAAAACGTTTCTTGACCACCTAGTGCCTCTTTATACCTAAAAGTTAATATTATGTTGTGTAAAGTACTGGAAAGTCGAAAATAATATTAAAAATAACGCGTAATTCAATCCCCGCCCCGCATCGTAACGTTTTACAAAAGGACCCCCTCCCCCGAAAATTCGTTACGTAATACTTGAACGCTCCCTTAGTCGATAACGTATATCATAATATGTCTCGAGTTCTTATGATATAATAATTATTGTTTGGAAGTTACCGATAAATACTTCATCAAAAAAGTTTTCCTTGAGAAGCGAATATCGAACTTATTCATAGATTGGTATTATTCCACAGTGACTAAATAATCTTAGGATATCATTATGAATGTATTTGATTATCAATTTAGGGTCTTCAAATTTTATTTCGCAAGTTATAAATACTGTTTATAAGTTTGAAGAACTGTTTAGCGAGTTTTCAACGACGATTCTTCCAGGTTAACTTTTACTGTGGGAGTCCTTTTTACTTCGAAGACTTCGCCTTTGAACATTCAAGGCGATATTGAAATAGTCCAGCTAATTTTACAAAAGTAATTCTTACTATCTAAGTCAAGAAATTTATAACTTTTAAATATTTTGCATAATATCCATTCTCCTATTCTTTATTCAAATTTCCTTGGTAAAAATAACGAAAAATTTTGAAACTATCTAAAAGTTTCTACTTTTAATTTGCTATGAAAAATTCCTCTACTCATCGTCATAATTCATAATCATTTAAAATTCTTCAAGCGTCGGCAGCTGCGAGCGAAGTAATTTTCGTAAAGGTGAAAAAATGTGTGTAGATACGAGCACAGGAATTTCTTAATATTATTTACTGTGTATGGTAATGCTACGGAGTAATCTAGGTTAATATATTTTGTTGCTTTTACTTTTCCCGCAGAGCTTACGAGAGCTTATATACCTCAAAAAGAAAACAACACTTTACAAGTAAAACATAAGGATGTTTTGACTTGAATCTAAAATTTATTAAAAATTTAAATTTTTTCATGAATTCTTGTATTCTTTTATTATTAGCTTGATGGCGTCTCGCGTTCCTGAAGTCGGCAAACTATTTTTCTATGTGTGTAGTGTGTACTTTATACTTGTTCATAAGACGAAGAATGACTTTGTCAAAGACCCAAAGAATTGATGTCGAGTGTCCTTCAAATAAAACCAAGGGCTACGTTTTTATATTCTTGAAGCTTTAGTAATTGAACCTTACCTTTTTGGAAACTATTCAGTATTACAATAGATTTATTATCTGTATCAACTTACTCTATCTTATTCATTGAAAAAGGTTGCCAACGCTACACTTATATTATCTAGATAAG
This sequence comes from Pieris napi, assembly GCF_905475465.1. Lineage (NCBI taxonomy): Eukaryota > Metazoa > Arthropoda > Insecta > Lepidoptera > Pieridae > Pieris > Pieris napi. The sequence goes on from NC_062245.1 coordinate 9,903,391, forward strand.
ATAAAATACTAGGTGAACGGCGCCAGGCATGTGAAAACATTATCGAAAATCAACCACATTAAGGTGTTTCTTATGAGAAAAGATAAAGTAGAACCTTTTTCTCTTCCTATCCTTCAATATGACTGTAAAATTCATTTTGTAGGAAACCAAAAGACGCCTGTCTTTCTAAATTACTGTCTGGCTGTGTCTATTTAATAAAAATGTGCGATGAATAAAAAGTAAAAATAAAATTTGTTATATGAAATGTCCAACTATTCTAAGCTTTTCTATAAATTGCATTTTGCGAATCGATTCCGGTGTACGATACGTCATGACTGGGAATATTGTGTTTGTCATGCGATAACACGTGTGTCTGGCATTGCGAATAAAAATAGCTTATCGTTATGTCACTGTTTTGCAAAGGCTTTTTATTCGACTACAAAGATTGCAATTTTTTTGTGAATCTATTCAATACATACATGAAAGAAAAGCTTTATTACGCATAATAAAAGAGACAAAAAAAATTAGGAAGTGGACTATCCCTCCACTAGGATTCCCTGTGTCGCGCTAGTCTTTTCCATTTGTCATACACTTACACTTGACATAACTACATTTATAGGTACTACTATAGGAATTAGTAAAAAAAATGTTTTCTGCTGTAATTTTTCGGTTCTAGTATTTTGATATTTTATTGTTATTGAAGGTTCGTACGTAGAATTTTCAGATTAATACCTGAGTTGCATCATATCTCGACGTTCCACAACTAAATGTTTAAGGCAGTTTTTGCCGTGCACCAGCACTATGTGCTGCCCACTAAAGAATTTCCTACATCTTCGTGGTTCTTCAAGAAAAAAGCGTACAATTCTTAAAAGGCCGGCAACGCACTTGCGAGCCCTCTGTCTGTGGGTGGCGTTATCAAACATCAGGCTACATACAATATATATAGTCCTATATTTTAATTGGACTATGGGATTCCACAAATATTATAACAATCTGATCCAAAAATGATTTGATAATGACTAATGTTTGTTAACTTTGGTAATTTGAATAACTATTTAAATGGATAAGAATGACTGGCGTAAGTATCCGACACAGTCAGAGTATTTAAAAACTTTTAGATTTAAGGTCTAAGTCGAATTCTAAAAAGTTAAAATTCCGCTCAACGTTTTCTTAAGTATTCTCGAAAGCTTCAGATTGTTCTCGTCAAAGCTAACTTTGTCCAACTTTAATGTGCTAGTAAGCCTCAACTCACGAAATGCAATGCTAATGTGATCTAGAACAGGGCTTCCCAAACTTTTAACATCAGGCTCTCATTAAAATAGCATCAATATGAGTTCTATACAATAATTATTAAAAATAAATTAAATATACAAATATTTTTTTTACGATTAATAAAAATTAAAATAAAATATGTTTATTTTGCAATATAAGATACAGGTATCACTTATTCCACGTCATTAAATTTGTATCGATAGACATCCCTAAGAAGACGGAGGGTGTAGGCCGAGAGAAAAAGCCAGCGTAAAAAACTCTCGGTACCCTTTTAAAATATCAAATCATCATACAAAATCACTATGGCAAACAACACTATTTTAAAACAAATATCGCAAATTAATTTGGAGTAGCCTGTCTAGCACTAGTCCCAGGCTCTTTTATCAACGAGTTAATCCTTAACTTTATAGTAAGCCTTTTTACACAGCTTTTCTTTATAATATAGTACGGGGAAATTGCAGCCTGCGTTTGTTTCGAGTATTTACAATATGCGTTAGTTCTATTGACGATTTAAGTAGGCGCGCACGATCCCATAACCGCTTGTATCGCAGAGCATCGTAACTCGTATATCGTAATAGTCGGGATATTGGAATATAGCGAGGTAATTAATGCTGCCATCATTAAGGATACTACAGCCATTTTTTCTCAATTAATTTTTTTGTGTGTAGCTTAATTTAAATCAAATAATCTCTCGTTAAAAGTAGTAATTAAATTTGTAGGTTACCTTTACATTTGGGTTCAGCGAAACCCACTTTAGGAATCACTGTTAGCTAAATTTCATTCATGTCACCTCCAGCACAATTGCGTGCACACTGGTTTATTCAAATGATAATGTTTATTTCGCACATAAATAAGGTTTATGAAAATGTAAACAAACTATATTAAATAATGAATTTTCGAGACTTTCCGAAAGTATCATGTTTCTAATAGAGGAGTATCTGTTTTGTTAAAGGTATAATTCTACTCCTCAAATTCTAGCTTTATTGTCAGTAAATAAATTCTAAGTGGGTAGCACTGAGACTATGTTTTACACTGAAGAATCATTGATAAAACAAGTTATTTTAATATCATTGCGTTATATACATTGTAATTCAGTTCAAGTGCCTATCCAAAAGAAATTTCTTATTTTTTTGTATTTCCAAGAGTTTAATACAAAAACTATTTTTACTTTTTATATTAGAGATATGAAGGTTCTATTAATACGAATAGGAACCCTTTGTATGTGACCTGCTGCAAATCCGGATTATTTGGCAACTTGATCATCCAGATCACTCTGCAGACGGAATGTGCTACTTCATCATCTTTTGGTGCGTCTCCATTACTGAAAGTTTGGCCGTCAGTCTCGTGAAACTGTCTTGTCCTGTGCCAGATGCAGCAACTCTTCTACAGTCGCAATATCCGTCTACTCCCTAACGTTACGACGCCATGATTTTTCCTTTTACCAACACGCCGTTTACTCTGGATTTTACCCTTTAAAATTCATTCAAGGAGTTTGTAGCGGTCTTAGTGCCACACGTGGGCCAGGTACGCGACTTTCTTTTGTTTGAAATTCTGTAAAAGTTTTTTTGCAATTTGCATTCCAACTCGATTAAGAACTTTCTCGTTAGAGACCTTAGAGACCTATGCTTGATAATACACAAATAATACACGTTGTATAATGACCTCCTACTCCAGTTTTTTTGGAGTCCATTAATAAAAGAAGTATGTACAATAAATAAACGATAAATATTAGACACTCCAAAGCTTTTGTAATGTCTTAAGGTCTCAAGATGGATACGAATTAGGCGTACGTATTTTGAATATTCTCGGCGAAGAGTTTTAATCGAATAGTTCGTGAATTCCATTCGAATGTACTTTAGTGATTTACTTGTTTGTGAAAGGATTGCTTGTGCTTTGTAAGCCCTGGGCAGTTTGGACCTAAACTTTCTTACAAACATGGACTTGCTTGCGTGCTTTCGAACATGTACGAAGAATTTTCTTTGGTAAATGAGTTTCCGCCTCTTTTATGTTTGATTTTTACTTTAGACTAATACAATCGTTTGATGGTTATTAAACGTATTTTGCTTGTACCGTGTATATAATAAGTGAATCAAAATTTGAAGCGATAAGTTGTTCAGAACCACTATTTTTTCAAATTCAATTAGCCTGGATGTTTTCGCTTAAAACATAGTTGTATTTCGACGCCCCCCTTTGACATCTTTTACTTTTACATCAACTAAACAACGAACTTTAATGCGGTTTCCGTATGTAATGTCTTTACGTTGTTATGAAGTAACTTTTTGATGCCTAGATCTTTTGAATGATCTTTCCTATTTCCACAAGATTCACGCGGGCCTGCTCCAGAATTCAAAGCAATACCAAATCATAATGTATATTGCCCTTGGGGACACAAAAGTGATGGGGGATGTTCTCGCGTAGAGAAATATATGCAAGACTGTTGTTAAAACTGCCAGAAATTACGGTTTAAATTGTTTTGTGCTTTGGACTCATACATAAAGAGGACTATAACAACCATAAAGAAGCGGACGTGGAAAGTTTTTTAGTATTATATCTAAGAGAAAATAATTATAATTCCTATTCCAATTCTATCCAATGTAACACTTTTTAAATGGCTATATATTAGTCAAAGTTGATACAAATACGCTTCTGGAGCAGTGTTGGTTGAGCGACCCATCCTAAGCCAGAATTATAATACGAAATTAGTGGCATGCATGTGAAATCAGTGTCACGATAGTAGTTACGATATATGCGAAAGTAATTTAGTTCATTAGTGTCGTGAAATCCACAGTATCGCAGTAACCATGGCACCCATCAGCATCAAAGCTTTATTTTTATATATTTAATGTAGCTAAAGAGATGCTTCTCTATAAACTTAAAAGAAAAACTATTAAGAAAAAAAAGACATTGGTGGATTCGAGGATGGTTAACAAAAAAGCATTTTGGTACAATGTAGTTAGTCTCTGAATTAGCAGATGCAGATACTGATAGCTATAAAGACTATTTTCGAATGAGTGAAGATAATATTATTTATTTACTGAGAAGAGTGTCTAATCTAATCAAGATAGGTCTTGTGTACGATACATGCACCAATGGGCTTTACTTTCTATATGATTTGGCATACCTTAAGAGCCAAAACTACTCGTAGACAGCGTGTGCACAGAAGGCACCTCACCTATTTAAAAATATTATCACATAACAGATACACTGGTTTAAATGGTTACGAAGAAGAGGTTTGTACCGCCAGGAATACTTTAAATGAAATACAAAACATGTTTGACAAAAAATGTAAGGAAGCTTCGATATAAACCACTCCTAGAAATAAGATATTTTACTCACGAAACACGGAACTGACTTCATAAGAACTTTCGCAGCCTCATTAACTCGTATAGCTCGCGTGTACAAAGATTTCTTTCATAAACTCTTGCCTTTGTGGTGTGAAATAATACTTCCATTATAGTTTATGTTAAACACTTTCGTAGCTTTTTAACAGCATAGTTATTTGAAATATCTTTTATTAATATTCCTACTATACAAATCTATATAAATTCAGATCTATAAAGTCAATAGTGAAAGCATGGTTATGTTAATTTCGCGGAAATGGTGGAGTTAATTATGAGTTTGTTTAATGATTACTTTTTAACAAGCAACAATTTTCATAGTAATAAATAAATACATAGGTATATGTTACGTAAACAAAAGTATTTCGTTCCGATATTAAATTGGTATTGTGGAGTAAAATTTAACATGAAACCTTAGTGCAAATATTTAAAAATGGAATACCAGATATATTCACTTAAATGGAAAATGTTTTTAAAATGAAAAATCTCGGCTCAAACCGTAGTTTGCCACAACGTGTCGGGTTCGAGTGGAGTGTAAGTCAGAACGACACGTTTTACACATCCATTCTGCAAAAAGTGCGACAGAGCGGACAGACTGGGACTGGACGTGATGAGACTGTTGTTTTTAAACCTTTTGTCTATGGAATTTGATTTGACTCTGCGACGCGATCTTTATTCAAATAAGCTTACCATCGGATTAACGTTTTCTACACTTATATTAGAAAGAGGAAAGATTTTATTGTTTGCTTGCATTATTGGCTCTAAACCAAACCCTACGTTATTCCTGATGAACATAGATGATGGCTATAAAGCAGTTACAAAGAGGTAAGGTTCTGTATCAAATTTCCTTTAAAAGAATTCTTGATATCTCTATTACTTATTTAATACGGAAAAACGGACCAAAGAAGTTATGGAATGATGTCCTAGACATAAAACGAGATAGATCTTTGTGGAGTAGATAAAGAAACCGATGTCTAATAGGAAATAATACGATAATATTTACATTTACTTTAACTAAATTTTGTTAATAACTAAGTAGAAATAAGATAAAGTAACCTTTATGTTTATTTAAGGCTCTGTATGTAATTACGATAATGTAACCCAAGGTGTGAATAATACTAATATAGAATCCTAAATTGCGTACGCTGCAGAAACTATTGACTTTAGTGCGAGTAAGTGATTTACAGTTTTATAGAAGGCATCAATATCTACAGACTACAAGAAAGTCCGCGATACCGTCTTAAAAAAAGTTCTGTTTGCGTTTAAAAGGCTATTTCCTGATGTTTAGGCTATAGGACATCGTGCTACAACCGAAATAATGCGGGTGGAACCGGATATAGTATTTTATATTTCGATTCAAAAACTGGAAACCAAGAAGAGCTGGAGAAAATCTGATTAGGTTTTTGAAGTCAAGGTGCTTCTATAGTGTAACAGAATATTTAGAACATAAATTTAATAACGTATGATATGATATGTACAATAATATAATGATACAAATAATATAAAAACTTACCAATTCATGTAAAATTCCTTTAAATACAAATTTGCGCGCCATTGTGTGTGGCAGAATATGCGAAGTTATGACTGTACCACCTGACACATTTTTGTACCATATTCTTGCAATAAATTATTATTATTATTATTAAAAAAAAATGTTTAGGACGATAAGATGGAGAATGAAGAGAATCAATACTGCTTCTTCCATCTTCTGGGACTATATATTACATGGGACGCCGAACCACTTGGCGTCGCCGCAGTCTGCAAAACCGTTGCATTTTTTATTTCTAGTTGCTGAACTATCCATTCGCAAAGATTCTCCAGGTACATTCTGTGTTCGAGGTGTGTCATTAACTGGGCTAATGAAGCTTTTGTAAGAGCCACGTTTGTTTTGTGCTACACAATGACAGTTTACACACGACAGACAATGATACCAATTTTAAATTTAGAAAACTGTGATAAGATCTCAACCTTATAAAAAAGGCACTCTATTTCTTATCATAGAAGTGTTTTAAATTGCCTACAACATTCAATTCGTCTTATATGTAACGAGAGTAGCATATGTTGCGTGACGCATGACCCTTTCGGAGTCGCTATTACGTAGATTGGCTCTCGTAACAGGGTACTAACCCTAAATGATGAAGCCTAACCGTTTTATACTTTGGCGATAGGTACCGTCTGTTTAGAGTTCATTATTGATGATTTACAACGCATTTATCGTTGGAAATGTTCGCTTTTGAACGGTTTATGAGCTAGTTACGGTAATAAATATATTGATCACTTGCAATGCGCCCAGGCTTCGCTGTTTGTGAAGACATACAGGGTACAATACTTTCAGATAGAACTCACCAGCACCACTTGAAGAAGACAAGAAGAAGAAAAGACAGTCATGAAGTAGTATACTTTCTAATTCTGTAGGAAATGACACGAGTGTGGTATTTTACTTATAATATAAGTATAAGCACCGTTTTAACTAAAGTGCTCACCTGTCTCTTTTCTTCAGAGTGTAAACATTATTGGCAGAAAGAGTCGAAAGTTCGTTAAAATAAAGCAATATGACTTTTTTAATAGAACATTTTCAGAAAATTAATTTTAATGCCAGAGGGCTCGCGAGTGCGTTGACGGCCTTTTAAGAATAGCTACGCTTAATCTTGAAGGACCTTAAGTGGGTAAGGGGGAAGTTGACCCTGAAAAAAAAGACCCTAGAAACTTACAAATGCCATAGTCACAAGGTCATTGTCACACAGCTCTCTTGATTCAGAATATTACCCACAGCTTTTTTAATGAAGTGCATTGAGAAGTTTAAATTGCCATCTTTTTCATAGAGCTTTTAATTTTGAGAACAATCCAATTTTTAATCAAGAATTGAGAAGGGATATCGTTTAATTGGACAAACATATTTCTTGTACGTAAAATATATGGTTAATTGGCAATAACAAAATATATGTAATGTTATAAAATTATTTTATAATGGGTTACACGTTTAATAAAACCATTCTTCAAAGGCAGAGAAAATGTGTTTTCACGTGAATATAATTGCGGAAATTAGAAAACGTGACATAACAAAATTTGAACACGTTCAAAGCGTTTTTTACTTTTGTTGTACGAGGATTATGTACTATAAAGCATCAAACTTTTGAGTTCATAGATGCGTCCATTTCGCACTTTTCATTCATGTTTTCAAGTCTATATCATCAATATTTGATCTTATACAAAAAAAATCGGTTGTCTATAAAGTCGGTTTACTGACGATAGTTGAACGTGACAACGTCACGAATCGCTCACTCAAGTAGGAGAGAGACAGATGTCGAACGCTGAAGAGCACGGAGTCCGATTGTGCCTCTCTGTCGCTTCGCGCTCTCGCTTGCACTTCAAGCCTTAAATGGAACGCCTCAGAGCGAGGTAACGCCGCATGAGTCATGTTTTTTCGTGCGTGCAGCCGGCTCCATCGAATTATAAGACGTTGTCACGTCAATAAGAATCGTGAATTTTATTATCTCATAAATTGTAAACGCGTAAAGCCTTTGTGCCATATCTAAGCCGTAGCGTTTGTTACAACATTTATTAAACTGGCTAAGGCTTAGCCCATTCGTACGATAGAGTCATTATTTGGCAAAAATAAAAAAGATTAAACATATGACATAAAAAAAATTTCTTTCAGGCCGCTAGTAAAACGGCGCCGTTTAGTTAAAAGGCTAGGCTGTTATTTAAGCTAGTTGGCTGCGGCATATATACCAATTTTCAGCCTAATCGGGTCTTTTGAGTTATTAACGAGTAAACAAGTAAATCGGGAGAAGACTAGCCACTATGGAAAAAATTTAACATCACGCCGTTATAAATTTTCTTACCAAACAAGGAAAGACCCCTCAAACCATCTTACAAGAGTAGATAGCTGTTTATAGGGACTCCGCTCCTGGTAAAACCATGATTTATAAATGGCACGCCCTTTTCAAACAAGGAAGGGATTCCATCGATGACGACCCCCGACCTGGACGGCCGATTGAGGCTATAACGCCAGAAATAGTCGATAAAGTTCTCGTAACGTTTTGCCATTATAAGATTATTATATCCTGATAAATTACTCGTAATAAAAAATGTTTCAAAATAATGTGACGCACCCATATCACTTAGGGGTACATAACTCTATATAATAAAGACATCCCGTGGTTGAATAATTTAAATTACTCCTGTAGTTTATTACACCTTTCATATAAAAGACTATATACGTATAGTCTTTGCTACAAGTTAAGAATTTTACACGCAAAGAGGAGTTTAATGAAGTTACTCTTATCAAAGTCGTGCACGTCATTTCCGTGTAAGGAAGGACGTGATTAATACAAAGTGAGGAGGCACCTCTCGCCATGAATATCATATGTCATGTGCTATCATCATTATATGCTAAATTTTAGGAGATCCACAGGTTATATGAAACTGTCAGTTGAGAAAGAATCTTTTTCTAAAATATTGCTACGAAGACGAGTTGACTGAAATGTTTCTTGATTTTTCTTCAACTTTGAGTTTTGATTCTTCTTTTATTTCTAGGAGTGAGACAAGGACGGATGATACGAAAATGAGAGGGAAGATCGGAACCTTCTTGAAGCCATACTGAACGTTCTAGAACACGGTACGTCAAATACGGAACAATGTGCGAAAAATATAAAGAGTGCGTCAATTCTAAAATTATGGGATAAGGATAGAACAGAAAGTTCTCGAATATCGTTAACCATTATTCCCAGGGACCAACGACCAGTTAATTCAGTTTTCGAGTGCGATTCCGAGAGATAAACAGTGCTTATATTGTGACAAATGATCAAGTACTGTGACAGTGTGAAATGCGCGTAATTAAAGTAATTAGAGATTGTGTGTTTATCGTGTATTACTCTGTGTAATTTGTGTCTTTTTGGTATAAAGCAAGGAATTTGAATAAAGCTTAAACCCTAAAACAGGTTTCACCAAATAAATATCTTTAACCATATTTATGTATGGTTTGACCCCTGTGTTATATTGGATTCAGGTGAGTCAAAGCAAACCTTATAATGTACTCCGCTGGCTTCGCGACAAGAGAACGTCGTGGTCGTTGAAGACGGTTTGATGATCTTGAGCTGCTGCTTGCTACGGCCACTTGGAGTTCGCGCAAGTCCCTCTCCCCGATGTTTTTCCAGCGATATTTGGCCGACGGCCCATTTATCACCCAGATATTCTTTTTTGACACTCCGATCCTCTCTCATTCTCTACGTGACTAGTCCAGTGGAGTCTATGGGCTCTTGCTACCTATATTGCTACACGATGGACCAACCTGGTATCACTAAACCTGGGCACTAGAGCCTCTGACACCATTCACCTAGCTGGAGATCGTCAGAGATCTAAGCAGTGCAGTAATCTGCCACAACGGGGTCGGGAACATCACGACGCTCAGCAGTAAGCAAGCGATTGGAGAAGGAATTCACTACTATATGTTTAGATGCTCTGGTGATACTAAGCATAATGCGTTAAAACTTGGAACCACTTAGAACTTAGTTCTATATGCAGTGGTGGTTTGATAGCCGGCCATATAATTTGTAGATTAAATGCTTATATGATATGTATCCCGTAGCTTGAGAGGCGTCTGAGAAATTATTGTTATACACTGTACGATGATAAATTATAGTTTAGGGTCATGCAAAAGTCGTATTCGATTTTAATAATAATTATTTATGTACTTGAACAGACAATCGTAAGTCCATATGGTTATTATTGTGTTACATACAATATTGTTGTTGCGCCATTGCGCAATTTTTATACCAGGCGCAACTTTAAATTGTTATTAAGGTGGGGCGACGTGCGCCATCACTTCTAATAGTACTTGACCAGTGAAAGGTCATATAAGCAATAATAATTTTTTTACAAGTCTAAAGAGTTTTATTTATCGGCCCAGTCATTTCCTAAGAATGACCAAATATATTCAATAAATTCATTTTGCGTCTTCCTAGCTAAAATTATATGAGAATACCGAAAAGTACTTATAATTTGTTTATTTGATTTTTAGTATTACTACGGCTAGTTAGCTTATAACTACAGTAGAACCTCGTTAAGTCGAACCTCGATAAGTCAAAAACCTCCAAATCTCGAAAAAATGTTTTGTTCCCTTCCCTTAAAACACCAAAACCTCCATTACTGGAAATCTTGACCCTCTGTTAATCGAAATAATCACCGAGTCCCTTCAAGCCATTTTGGTACATATTTTCACTCTATAACTCGAAAAATTAAATTTGACCTCTGTATCTCGAACATAAGAACGTTTTATTTTACAACCTTTACAACTTGATCATTTGGAATTTATTATCTCTATTGTTCGAACAAAAATAAGTTATCGACTTTAAGAACTTGCCGACAATGTGAGTACACTATTGTTTCTTAGAAAACATTTAGGAGTATACAATAATAAATTTATGACATGGAAACACGTGTTTGCTTGCTTTGTGTCAGGTGTCCAATCCTCCATAAGTTGAAAACTCTATAACTCGAATTTTTTGGCGTCTCCCTTGATATTCGACGTATAGAGGTTCTACTGTATAATAATATCTATACATTTCTTTTGATAGAACAGGGGAAAAAACGGGCTTACCTGATTTTAAGTGATAACGAATTCCATAGACACTCAAAGTCAGAGGTTCGCGAGTGCGTTACCGGCCTTTTAAGAATTGGTACGTTCTTCTCGTTATATTATACATAATACTTGAGAACGGAATACACATATAAAACAGTGAACAGTTATTATGAAAAAAAAAAAACATTACAAACAAAATATTAATTGTAATTATCTGAAAAAGAATAGCGGTGTCATACCAATTTAAGGCGTGGAGACTGGAGATATAAATTTTTTAATATGTCATATCACTTTGTATAATACATAACTAATAGTGGTAGGAAAAGAGCGTACCATTTCCTGAAAGTTCTTGGATAAAACTCTTGCACGTTTGCCTTCTGTCCCATACGAAATAAATTGAAATATGTTAATAAGATAGATAAGAGATAGAGATATAAGATAGATAGGTAAGACTCGCGTCTGTTTGAAGACTCGTAATTTAAGTAAGTACACGTAAGTTAAATGTGCTCATTTCTTTACCAAAATTATCCTCAACTTAAGATAAACAAAATAAACGTTTATGACGCAAATTGTCGCTAAAACAGCCTTAATTATAAGATGTATCTTTAATGACATGCTTCATTGGGCGGATAATGACCGAAATAGCCCTTTTATCCTTTGATAGACAAAATGACGGTTATATTGTATTAAGCGGCAATTTTCGCTATGATAGTCACTTGTTTTCAACGTTATTATACGTATGTTTTTGTGTTTACGCATTGTGTTAGCTAAATGATCTAAATATATTTAATAGAGATTTCAACTTTTTTATTTTAGTGCTTAGTTATGTAATTATTATTTATTTAAATTGTTTTGTTATTAATAACATTACTAGTTGGTTGTTCCCACGAGAATGTAAGTGCGTGCTCCTATTTCACCATGCCTCCTGCTGATAGAGGACAAATCTTTGTTTTTAATTTATTTTATTATTATTTATTACTTAAGATGTCATGTGTAACATGGTGTAATGGTTGAAGCTCCTTACAAACGTGTAAAACAAAAAAAACTTGGCGATTAAAAAGGGTGGCGGAGAGTTTATTGTCAGTTCTTCTCTTCCGTTCTACGCCCTTGATTTGAAACTGGAAGTAATTGTAAAATTAGAAGCATTTAATGTATATTTCTTTTTTGACGTTCATAAGTGTATATAGTGTTACCAATTTGAAACTTACTTGTCAACAGCCTGTTTATTTACACTAATAAAAGGAAATATTTGATTGTTTTGTTTTTGCATTGAATAGGCTTCAAGACCGCTTTCAACAATTATTTTACCATAAGTAACTTACATTATTCCTGACGAACATAGTCTATAGAAAATTAAGAAAACTTCGATAGAGTAACCCAAGCTGTCAAAACAGATGTTTATAGAAGATTTCACTATCTATAAAGAAGTCCGTGATACCATATGTCCATTACATATTTAAATGGACACTTGGAATGGACTGGGAATTTAATATGCCAAGTTCGAAGCCGGGACTGAACGCTAATACCATTTCACTTTTTTTGCTGTCAGTCAATCGTTTTAAAACATTCTTTTTACTTTTCGATCCAACTTTAGTACCATATAGTTCCGAAGACAATTTATTTATTTATTAATAAGGAAATATGATTGACACATCACAAACACAAGATATGTAAAAAAATTATATACAAGTTATAATTATTGAAGTGTTCTTTTGATAATATATTTTTTAATAAAAGTTTGAGTAACGCAACTAAAAAAAACTTTAATAGGCACAAAATGTATGCATATCAATTTATAGTACATAGCCAAAAGACAAAACAAAAATTAAAATAGATCAGCAATGCAGCATAAAAATAAGCAATCCTTGATATAGGTTTACTTTATTTGTCTCTGGTGTATTTAGAAACTTTAAACAAAAACTTTATATTACTAAACTAATAGAATGTGTTGGACAATGCATATAAACAGATGTAACACATTCCCAGCAAGCAATACATGCTTCAGTTCTAATAACATTCGCAACCGTCACGAATTCCGCCATTATGCGAAATACCGCTCCATTGTCGTTAGTTCTTTAATTAAATCTCTCGTCAATGGATGGACGGACGGGTGGCCTGCATTATGCTCTTAAATTAAATCTAAAGGAATCTCGAACGGTGCATTTTTTAATAATTAGTGATCTTTTCAATCCACGACCTATTCGTATGCTGTGAATTCAATGAACGATTATTTAGAATTCAAGTTAAAGAACAACAGCATTGTACGTATAAAATATTAACTTTTTAGTTAATTAGTCACTTAAGTACTTTTTTTTTTGCTTAAAAATTTTGATTTTTTAATAAATATTGTGCCGTTTCTTACCAGTTGTTGATTACACGGGAGTATTATTTCTTAGCTGTATTAAGATTTTAGTAAAAGATGTAGTTAAGTCCCCGAGTGCCACATGTTTTTTTTATTTTAGTTGTGTTACTCAAACTTTTATTAAAAAATATATTATCAAGAGGACACTTCAATAATTATAACTTGTATTGAATTTCTTACATATCTTGTGTTTGTGATTTGTCTATCATGTTTCCTTATTAATAAATAAATAAATTGTCTTGTGAACTACATAGTACTAAAATTGAACCGAGGAAAGTAAAAAGAATGTACTAAAACGATTGACTGACAGCAAAAAAAGTGAAATGATATTAGCGTTCGGTCCCGGCTTTGAACTTGTAATATTAAATTTCCAGTCCATTCTTAATGTCCATTTTAATATGTAATGGACAAATGGTATCACGTACTTCTTTGTAGATATTGAAGTCTTCTATAAATATCTGTTATGATACCTTGAGACTCGCCTAGGAATCAATGCATTTTTCTCCTACGTGCGCAATCAACACATGCTCACACTTTTAGATCACACATCATATGCATTATGCATTCATGACATTTTTATGGTAATCCATCCCTAGACTCGGATGGCAAATCGTAGGCAGTTGCTAAGCGCCATACTTAAAACTATTAAAATATTCTATACTTGATTTGTCAAAGGGTTTAACAATTAAATGTTTATAGGGACCTTTTAATTTCATGACAATATAGGCATTATTACTTACGTTACATTTGTGAAATTTAAGATACTGTTCCTACTTACAAATGTTGAGTTTTTAATCATTATGAACAAATATGGAAAGAATATAATCTTATAATATTACTCGAGGAATGGCTCGAAAATATACCCAGCTTTGTTTCGTATTTACGTGCTCTCTAACACAAATATATTTAAAATACTTTTAAAACTCCATACTAATAGGCAATAAAGTCCCTAAAGTTTAATTCCAAAATCCTTACATATAAACGGAGCATAACAGTGATGTGCCAAAAATACTCCCTCGTATCATTCATAGCGTTGTAAAACAGAGAACTTAGTTACGTGAAGTTCTTGCTACCCAAACAATATTGTCTGACAGACTGACATCTGTAGTTGAGCATCGTCACCCCGCTACCAGAAAATCTTAAGAACACGTTTTTCGCTTTCCATTCCATTCATTGCTGGTTTTGGCACGCCACGTTACGAAATTAAAGGAAAAACCTTCAATGGATTATCTGTTTATTGCGAAAGTGTTACGGATATTGTGAAGATATTCAATCGAATTTGGTAAGTCGGTCACGCGCAAACTCGTTCGCACGAAACGAGAGAATCATTCCGGGGAAATCGTCTCTGTTATTCAAAACTTGACGCTTCGGAGACGCCGGAGAATCTATATAAAACGTTTCTATTGAGAACTGATAGGGACACGAGATACTTGACATAAAGAAATGCTTTGTAACTGCGGTCCTTTAGCTTTATGTGAATACATATGGAGTTGACTATTCAGGAGTTCTTTTCTTGGAACTTAAATTATGATAAATCGTTTTAAATGCGTAAATTACCAAAACAGATTATTTAATTTTGACTATGTGAAGTTGTTGTTGTGGACACAATTTCCGCACTATGTCGCCCGATGTGCGTAAAGTCCTGGCTAATTAATTTAGCCTAGCTCCTTCCAGAAGCTCAGAAGTTTTCTGGGCACTTCGCCGGCATCACGGAGCGACCTCACTGCTCTGCTGATTTTTGTTCGTTGGGAAGCTACAGCCATGCATTCCAGGACTCAGTGGGTGACTGATTCCTCTGCGCTGAAATAGCCTCTGAACAAGGGTTTCTGTTGCACTAAGGCAAAGAGATTATTATTAAGGAGACAGTGGATGACACAGATTGACAATGTAAATTAAATTATTTTAGTTTCATTCAAATTGCCATTTTTTTACCAAAAATTAAAAAATAGATATAAAAATAGGGGGAAAAAATATAGTGTAATATATTTTCTGGAAAAAAAAAATAGGATTAAGTTTACTTTGTTTTTTGCAAGAAATGAGAAGGCTTTTTTTTTACTTCATTTATTTTATTATACACATTGCCTCCGACTACATAAAAAAGAAAACAAACTTTATAGTATCACATATTAATGTACGTGATTGTTACTCAAAAACTAAATTACGAAAGCCCTGGATGATGAAAACGTAAAATATTCGAAACACCCGTGCGTGATTGTGATTGGTCAAGCGTAAGAAAAAACATAACGTACATACTGTTCACCAATAAGAATCAAACGAAACACACCGTCACTTCGTCTTTCGTTAAAGTTTGAATACTCCTAGTAGCTTTATGAAACCTAATCCTGTGACCGTAAGTTATCCCAATTATCCAGTTATCTTTAAACGTGGTTTCGCTACATTTTTAATAACATTGTGGCCACGAGTAATATGAGACTGTTATTACTTGGGATAAGTCATAAATTTAATTTCTCTTCTAAGAAAGTAATGAAAGTGCACGTAATGATAGTTCTAGATTAAACTTTTAGGATTGCCTTTATGGAAAGGTATTAGCTTTTATGATCCTTAGTACTTAGTAGATGTAAAACGTGATTGCCATATGAATAGAAAATTTTAGTAAGCCGTATTATTAGTACTGATTTCTTAGCAATATGGTAAATACATTATAATAATAATATAGCCTTTAAATTCCGAAACTGTCGTTTTATATATCTGAACTTTAATATATTTTCACTCCAGTATATCTCGGAGTTTGGTGTGGCTCTTGGCAAAGGCCTCCTCTAACTTTTAAAGTCCTAGTATTGAGCGATGCTATATATATATTATGTTTTTTTGTTAGAGGGTACACAAACAAATACATTATAATAAAATAATAATCAAGTGGCGTATGGTTTTTGGCCTCGAATTGCATCCGTTTCTTTGATCAATTTTATTTTAATGATGATCAGCTTCTGTCTGACACAAGTGTTTTTATGGATTTTTTAGTGTCCTCATGAAAGAAAACATCTCTAGCGATTCTGAGCGATTGTTAGACATCAAGTCCATTGGTGCACAGCCGGGGATCGAACCTACGACCTTCAGGGATGTGAGTCGCACGCTGAAACCACTAGGCCAACACTGCTATATAAAATATTTTGGAATTATTGCGATTGGAAATAAACGAAGAACTATATTGGAGTACTGCCTTTGACTATTACCACATTTATCATGATTTTTTTACTTAGCCTACCTTTTTAGTACTTACTAACATATGGAACATTTTGCTTTGCTACCCCATAGAGACTTCGATTTTCTGGAATAAAAGTTCTAAATAATTTTCTACTTATTATTTTTCAATATTATTATAACTATGAAGGTTAAGAAAATTGTAAATATTGTATATTTATGAGGAAATAAAAATTTCTTCAAAAAAAAATATTCATATTTTCCACTCCATATTAACATTCCTTAGAGTTCAAGGAATAAAAAAAATATTCAAATTAGTCCAGCCGTCTTCAAGTATGGCGCTTAGCAACATATATCTATATATATAAAAATGAAACCCGTTTTCCGTTGTCACGACATAACATGAAAACGGCTTGACCGATTTGTCTGATTCATTTTTTATAATATGAAGTACGAGGATGATTCTTACGGAGAAAAATTACAAAAAATTGAGTGAAAAAGTCTAAAAACAACACTTTTCTATATTCCCATACAAAATATTCGTAATAATATTTAAAGGCAATTTAAACTTTAATACCATATCATAAAGTTCAAGTGTTAGTGGAGGGGTTCCGGGAAGGTAAATTTTTATTTTTTGACATAATGTATATTTTGTTGTCTTATCAACTTTCTTTTTTATGTCTAAGCTAGTCCGGTGTCCCGAATAGCAGAATAAGTATTTGTAAAAAATAAAGAATCGACTGTTAGGCGGTACGATGTTCGCCAGGCCAGCTAGTTTATAATATAAAAATTACATTTGTAATCAAAGTTCTTTAAAATATTAGTCTGAAATATTGTACGTAGAAATTTATATGCAATAAAGGCGTTGGACAGACTGTAAAAATACACAAAATCATTATTTCTACTATTTTTAAATAGATATGTATATAAAGAACAATCTTGAAAATAATGAAACCAACAATATGCAGTAAGATATTATTTACATATTTATTCAACTTCATTAGCATTTCTCAGCTATATTATTTTTATTCAATCAGTAAACACAGCGAAGCTTCATCGCTATCTCCCAGATTTCATAAAACTCGAGCGAGTTTACGAACGCTGTTTATGTGTTTGTGACGTGTTCGTTTCATTTCCTTTTATATTTTGTTTTTAAACTTTTCAGATATAAAGGATTTAGTATACATATTTATTTTTAGGAATTGATCGTAACTGAAAAAGTATTATTCTAATTAGTTTGCTATGTGATTTTTAGAAAACTTATTTGGAATTTATTGTCATCTTGACTAAAGGTTTTACGAATCTTTTTCTGAAAATCTGATCCATATTTCGATATGGTTATTGAATTTATTCATTTCTTAATTCTATAATTTCTTCCTTAAACTATTACACGTTTCAATAGACGGATACTTGAAATGAATAATAATAACATAATTGGCGGCAGACTGTATCTATTTCAAGTATGTGATCAGCCTCCGGTAAAATAATAAGTTAAAAATATGAATGTGAACTTAGTAATAAACCTTTAAAACTGAATCATTAACTTTTATTACTAATAAGTATTTAGGTCAACTATCAGTCCCTTCCCGAACTGAATAGCTTCTGTAGTGTATTGAAAGAAAATATCGTAACTGCTATTCCACACAACGCAACCATTCAATGCTGTAGTTTTAACATTCACTTTGACAGAACTATCTTTACGAAAATATTAAGCAGAGATAAACTTAGATTGTTTGAACCGTAACATGCTATTTACGTTTTATTTATATCCAGAATTATTTGTACATGCAATCATGCATTTCGGTACCAAAGTCTACCAGAAGTTTAGGATTGTATGTTGAATATATTATGTAGTGGTATTTATACATTTTTGTTAGGTGCACAAAACTATGTAAAAAGAAATTCATAGTTTTATAGTGTTTAACTTCTCAATAGAACGGTATATATACCGTTAATTAACAGACGTTTCTCAGGCCCAGAGGGATCGCCTACTTAAATAAATTCCTTAAAGCAGATGCTAAAATCTGAAGGCCGAAATCTAGATTTAGT
Source organism: Pieris napi (assembly GCF_905475465.1). NCBI lineage: Eukaryota > Metazoa > Arthropoda > Insecta > Lepidoptera > Pieridae > Pieris > Pieris napi. Next base: position 9,922,136 of record NC_062245.1, read on the forward strand.
ACCTTGATTTATATATGAAAATATATCATACATATTCATATTTTGTTCAATAAAAAAGCATTAAATTAACGAACGGCTGACTGCGAAATTCCGAACACAGATTATAATGAATAAAAGAAATGTTGTGGAACTTTGTTCTTGTTTTCAGAAAAATAATCACGAAGAAAACAAATTTGTGAGCAATTTAAATACTTTATTATTAAGTCGATTGGGGATACCACTTTTTCACGCAATTTCCCCAACACAATTTGTTCTGTTTTTGGCTGATTGTTTAAAATATACTAAGGATACTTGTGGCGAGAATTATGTACAATTTTATACAAAGATGTTTTATTAAAAATTTTAACCATATTAGGAACTAAAAGAAATACGGAGCAAGGCTTTATCTCATAGGTTTATTGGTTACCATATTTGACTGTAGATCATGAGGTCTCGGGTTCAAATTCTGGATGGGGTCAATAATATAAAGACGACATTTTTGGCAACTAATATAGTAATAGTGATAATTAGTTTGCGTTGTTATCTGAATCTGTCTCCTAGGAAATAAATAGTGTATAACACTTATACATATGTCCCATCTCCTATTTAAATCGATCTAGTTAATTTTATACCCAGTGAACTTGACCCGTAAACCTGATTATTTTTTTCGGACTCAAGAGAGATAATCCGACTTTATGGGTCCCATTACAGTGGTTAGGTAAGTCCTTGTAATTTAAAGGGCGAATGGCGGTTATCGTGAGAAAGTGATGAAGTACGGGTAGGGTTTTACGCCCATCTAAGTCTAGAGTGAAATGTACTTTAATGAAAGTAAATTTGGGTTGTCCGATACGTTTAATAGAGTTGATTTGTGTTTATTTAGTTTTATATAATGATTTGTGGATTACTGACTGGGATTATTAATATGAGATTTTAAAAACGTTACTATATTGCACTAAAGCATGAGTTCAAATCCCGGATTTACACTAATGCTTTTACAATTGACGTTAATCAATAAAGATGCGGCAAACGAATCTTCATATCATATGTATGAAACCTAAACGTCGTGTTAAACGCGGATTTATCACCTTAAAAAACAAACGCATAATGCCTTATCCAAGAACTATAAAGACTAATCAACAGAATATGGTGCTTTGCTCTGATGAACTGGTTTCCTTACGATGTTTTCATTCATAGTATAAAAAAGAAAAATCCATTGGACAGTGTGAGTTTCAACGCATAAGTCGAAAGAAGCCACTACATTAATACTTCAATCAACGGTTACAGCGTTAATTCATTTTTATAACGAAGGCTCAAATAAAGTTAAGTGATACCGCCGCCCATAGATACTCTCAACGCCAGAGGGCTCTCGAGTGGTTTTCCAGCATTTTAAGAATTGGTACGTCACTAAAAAAAATTATTTTGAAGTTATACTTCTTTGGGCGCGTTATGAAAAATTTATGAGAGTGAAATTTTACGATGCGCGCGCACCGTGACACAAAATTATCAGTATGGGTGCCGAGCGTGCGCGATACATAGGAATAAGACAATCTACAAGTAAAAAGAAATAGAATATGCGTGACGTTAGCAACTATGCCAAGAATTTTGAATGACCATAATGATATTTGAAGTGCCTTTTAAACAAATAAAGGAGTTTTAATTATTTTTTAAAGAAATTTAGCAATGCTTTTTCACAAAGACCTATTTTTACTTAGTTAAAAGGTTATGTTACATACCTAGTTATTAAATTGAATTAAGAATACAAGAAAATAATAATAATTATCATTAATATTAATTAATAATTGAATAATATAGATACTAAATATTAAATATTGTTAAATTATGAACGGTAAATATTTATTATTAATTATTTAATATTTAAAAAAAATAAAGAAAGCTAAAGAAGTATATCTTCTTACGCGCGTACATAAGTACACGCACCATTTTTTTTAATTATAAAAACCATATAATTTCACCTATGTCGCGTAGGCATAGTAGAATTTTCTACATGGCAACAATTGTTAGCGTACATTTTGCATGCTTAATGCTGTAGTTAATTCTTGATATTACATTCTGTGGCTGCAATGGCGTTTGTGTTTATGGATTCCCGATATGTTTAATGAGGCAAGTGAAGACGAGGGTTGACGGACAGGTCCATCCTGTGCCAATCGCGGAGCAAATGTATCTCCAGAATTTTCTCATTCTTTTACGTTATAACAAAAACGTGTGTGCTTTTTTGTATATTTTTGTATATGGATGTAAAAGGTATCAAAGGATGGATAATCCTTTTGCAGTCCAATGGACATATACATTAAAACCTTTTTACATTTAAACGTGAATGAGTAATCGAATTTTAAACGCAGTTTTAATTCGACGTAAAAATATTAGTGCAGTGGGGCCTACAATTTTAATTTGCCGCTTTCATACGGACGTATGACGTATGCATTGCATGTTTGTTCGGATCAAAACGAATTTAAAAAAGTGAATCAATGAAGGTCTATGCTGGACATAGGCCTAAATTTCCAGAACGGCCGCCACCCCGCGTTTTGCATCCAATAATATACATAAAATAATAGAATTTTAAGGTATAGAACATTTTCGCCAAAATAGCGCTTAATTGACGGTAATTGACGTATACAAATTATTAGGAAAAAAATGGGCATTAAAAATATGAACTTATTTATTCATCTAATTCTTATCCTACATACTAATTAAAAATGTATGTTGGAAAACTAAAATATATACAGATACAGATATCGAAATTATTATTTGACATTATTTTATATGAAACAATAAATAAATAAAAACTATTCGAAAATAATTTTGTTGGCCTTTTATCACGTTCCTTAATTCTTTCTCGAACGGTGAAGGAAAACATCGTGAGTTAACCGCCATGTCTTAGAACAAAAAAGTCGACGGGCTGTGTCAGGCACCGAAGGCTAATGAACTACTTGCTTATTAGATTGACAAATGATTATGAACCAGATATAGAAATCTTTTTTAAAGAATTAGTTTAAAACCATATATCCCTAAACCTGTTAAGCCTATCCATAAAATATTATTGAATTTTAAGCTAGAAATCGCGATTGGCACAACTCCAAGTCGATACAGAACAATCCAGTAAGGTGCTCTACTTACTGCGCAATAACTATTAGGTACGTCATTCTTGTAAAACCAAGATAAAAGATATAGTACTGGATGTGTCTTACTTTTTATTAAATAAATCCTTTTTAAAGACAATAAACAACAAAAATAATTCAGAATTCAAAAACGTCAAATTGTCTCTTTTTAGTGGCGATTATACAGCTGATTTAGGGAATGAAATGACTAAGAAACATGTTTTTACAGCTTAAGGGAATGGTCGCAGTTTAAAAAAAAAAGTAAAAGTAGATTAGGTATTTTCATATTTTGTTTATTTGTAAGTCCTAAAACAACTTGCATACTTAAAATATGAGAAAATATGACAAATTCAAAATGAACACTCACAAATCTCAATAACAGAAATTAGTAGATTAAGCATAAAAAGAACTTAAATATTAAACCAGAAGGCAGAAATAAAATCTTGAACCGCACCAGAAAAAATATTGTCATTATGGTTAGTATATTATTGTGTGATCTTTAAAAAATAGCACTTATTATTTAATAATATCGAAATCCTAATATTGCACGTTATCCAGTTACATACATCTATGTTCAATAGCGATTATATTGACTGGCGATTATCTTATATTACCTGCTTATATTATTCTGTGGAATTTATGACCAGTTCATGTGCAATAGAAGATTCTTTCATTTTATTAGTGTTCTCTTGTAAAGTTTAATCTATATATTATGTAAGCATTTAAGTTACAGAAAATAAAATATGGATGGAAACAAAACCATTCAAAATAATTAAAATTTTAATTCTAAAAAATGTGAAAAATAATTAGTGGCGCTACAGCCTCTTTAGGTCTTGGCCTCAGATTTCTGAATCTGTTTCATGAGCATTTTTAAATATAATAATCTAATTTTTGGGTCTAAGACATGTCGGTTTCTTCACCGTTCGAGCAAATGTTAAATGCGCACATAGAAAGAAAATCCATTGGTGCACAGCCGGGGATCGAACCTACGACCTCAGGTATGAGAGTCGCACGCTGAAGCCACTAGGCCAACACTGCTCTTTGGCAAAAATGTGAAAGGTTATGAAAATATGAGTAAAAAATAGCCTCTTTTAAATAGCTATAATATAAACTATAATAAAATAGCTATTCACAAAGATGAGGACGGCCGCGGCGTCTTAAAAATAATAAAATCTGTAGTTATTGTAGCGCTGGGATTAATTAAGTTTTTTCGAGTTTAATTATTGACTAATTTTGACCATATTAATGGTCCAATTTGATGCAAAACTTAAAAAGTTCAATGCATAGGGCAGTGAGAATGCTAAGAAAAAATAAATCTACATACTACAGAAATTCTACCAGCAATTTTGTCGTGCATAAGTTTACTAACACATATTATATATTTGTAATTTAACTGAACATGGATATCGGCTTTATAAAACTTGTACAGAAGTTTAAGCCTAAAGGGTACGTATTACATTTTCTTTTAAAATTCCGCGCCCGAAACGAAAAATCCAAAATGGCGCTCTTGCTTGCAGAACAATAACGAATGAAGCGTGATCCGGATTAAGGCGGCAAATTGCGTTAGTTCTGTTCAATGCAGATAGAAATGGGAGCTTTGAGCACTAAACTCTTTCCGTGTCATCAAGCGCCTTTGTGATTTATGGGTAAAATTTAAAAATGGAAGCATTTTAAGACGGATCATAGATAATATTTGTGGTTTCGAATAATGTGTTTGCTTTTATAGGATTATTTGTTTACTCAGTTGTATGCTACGGATAAAAATATTGTAGCCGGGTGTACGATAGACAACTGCTACGCCAACGGGGCTGTAACCAGGCTGATAATTATATATCATTAACGATTGGATTGTATTTAATGACGCATTTTATATGAATTGAATGAAGCAAGGATTTCTTTATTAATTTTATAAATTATGTAGAGTTATTGCGTAGTATAATTATAAAATATATCTAATATTAACTTTACAATTACGTAAGCTTATGTCTAAATGTAATTAATTCCAAGCTTTAAACCAATTTCTATCTGACATCTCTTTGTATTATTTAAATGTGTAAATTTTTTAAAAATTATTTATACTGTCTAGATAATTTATTCTATATTCAAGTGTAAATCTCTGTTAATACAAAGCGCTTTAAGCCGCTTAAGGACGTATTGTTTATTATTTTGGCGTAAAAACACTTTAAAGTTATTATTTATTAATATTTTTTACTCTTAATTTATTTATAAAACCATTAAGTATGAAATCCGTCCATTGATGGGAAATATTTAAAGTTTAGAAAACTTCCGACGTCGAGAACTTTTTTTTCAAATTATCTGAAGTTCTCCGTTCGGAATAAACGTTTTTCTACAACCAGTAGAAAGGGCTCTTTGCTTTACATTCGACGGAAGTCTCATATCTTATTATCTCCAATCCTTTGGGATAACCGTTTGTTTCCGAAATGTAGGTAAATTCTATGAATATTGTATTCTTTTTTCTTACAATAGAGGATGTCTTGGGACTTTGATACTTTTACGTCGAGTTCTGTGATACGTACACTGTCATTTGTTGTTCATATTTGCATTAGGTAACGCCATTATATATCGAGGCATAGAGAATATGTAAAAATTTAATAGAATATTGGATAGGTCTTAGTAAATCAGTGGCGCTACAACCTCTTTAGGTCCAATTTACATATTAAACTTCTTTGATGTATATGCGTAAGTTTTTTTATTATGAACGTACTTTTCTATTTAAAACAACTGCAGCAAAAAGTTAATCAAGGTATGTGGCCAAAGGCCACAAATGCAAAAATATTAATATTCAAACAACAACAACAATTATTTCCATGTCAAAATGCCATAGTAACAATTAAAAATAAAAATACTACCGATGTAGCCGGGGCCGTATTTCTTGAGACGCGTAACACACCATTCGTGAACTAGTTTATTGGAATTAATATAATGTATCTTGTTTTTTGGAAAAATTTGAGAGATAGAAAAAGTCCCTGGACACAATGGTAGAGTATTATTTAAGAATTATATTAGTATTAAAAAAAAAAACAATCACAGTATTATTAATCTATTTAATAAAAAAAACAAAAAACAAAATTATTAATCCACGCTTTGTATAAAGATCAGGTTTTTAGTATTTTTACATAACAGGAATACGCGGGCAGAATCTATTAATAATGCAATATAGATTTTGTCGTTTCATGCTCCTTAAATATCAGTATTGTTGAAAGATGACACTTTAATCTGCACGTCATTTTACGTCATGATGATAAATTAAAAAGGAAAATGACGCACGTGATTAAAAGTTGACTCCAACATTAAATATTCGTTAGGGTCGTAAGTAAAAACACAAAAATACCTTTCATACAATTGATATTTCAAATGTAACCGACACGGAACATTTAGAATGATATATGCGTATAACGGTATCCAGTTACCATACTTAATCACGACTGATATAATTTTAGTGCGATAAATAATAGCACCATAACTTATCGACAGTTATATTCGATATTAATCTCTAAATATATCGTAAATTCAATTAACTGCTAGTGTGAATCTATCTAGATTGGAATAACATACATTATCATTATATAATATTATAATGTTTACATAAGTCTAAGTTTTCAAATTCATATACAAATTAAAAATCATTGCATTAAGGTAACACAATGAACACTTATGAACGTCAATGAATAAATACATATTAAATGCTAAATGCTTCTAATTTAACATTTACTGCCAGTTTTCAAATCAAGGGCGTAGAACGGACGAGAAGAACTGGCAATAAACTCACCGCCACTCTTTTTAATCGCCAAGATTTTTTTAAATTTTACACAATGTTTGTATGAGCTGCAACCATAACACATGCTTCACATGACGTCTTGAAGTAATTAATAGTTAATTACTAAAAAAATAAATACAAAGATTTGTCTTTTATCAGAGAAGAATTGGTGAAACAGATAGATAGAGTTTAAGATATAATTTAAAAACGTTACCTGATATTGTCAATAAAGTATTTTATCAACCAATAAAAACTTCTCTGGCGATACTTAACAATAATAATTGTACTAACACAAGTATCGTGCAAATTGGTTCAAATTATTTAAAACCACAAAGTCAAGTCTATTGCAGTTATAAAGATAATTTACAAGACCATGTTTTTAAATATTGTTGCCATTTGAAAAAAAAATCCATAGTTTTTCGTGCACAAGGCTTTTTTCAAGCTTTACCAAAGAACATAGAGAAGACATGTCTATTGTCTAAGTAACATTATAATTGCATTTAACACCTCAAGCACAACGCGTGCAATTAGCTGGGCTTTGTTACTAAAGTGGTACTTTGTAGTTTGTTCCATACAAAGGACACTTAGTTTTTGACAGTTTAGAAATCCTCTTTATGCAGCTTCATAAGTAGGTACATACATACTGCCTAAAGACTCGATTGTTGTGAGGTCTAGGCGAGGTTATGTAAGTGTTTAGAAGCCGCCAGCGTGATTCCTAATTCAAACTTATAGAAAGAAAACTGTTTTTTATAAAAACTAGCCAAATGGTATTAAATATCGCAGAATATTCGAGACAGGAGTCAATTACTGGGAAGATATATATAAACTATTCATCGCTATGTACGCAATGTCTTAATTGGGTTTTTGAAAAAAAAAAATTGTGATAAAGGGAAAGATCATAATATATAAGTTTTATAACAAAACTATTTTTTTTCGCAATAATTCAAAAGTTATTTCAAAATAATAAATAATTTTTGAATCCAGTACCGAAAACACGCCGAGCGCGTGTGACGTCATAATGTTAGTTTTCACACATTGCAGTTGATAGAAAAATAATAAATACAGTGTTTTGATCTATTTAATTTTGTTAGTTAATATTAATATTAAATATACTATATATATATATATAATATATAATATATAATATATATATATATATAATATATATATATATAGATATTAATAGCCGTAAACGCTGTACTGTTAAATTGCTTTAACATTATGACGTCACAACATGGTGATCGATCATTCATGGCGCGTTTATAGTCACGTGATTTTTATTTAAATTTCATCAATTTTAAATTGTTTATAATAAATAGAAAAACAATTTTTTTTAGTTTTTTGCATTAAACATCAATATTATTAACAATAAAGTTTTAAAATACTTTAAAAAAAACAATATTTTTTTTTTCAAAAACCCAATTGTCTTTGTGTATATGTCACCGTAAAATTGTAAACACCGTTAGATTGTAATGTATCTCGCGAGATTGTAAACTGTCGAAAGATTGTGAACTCAACGTACTGCTTACAATTTAACGTATTACTAATTAACGGTCTACTATAAAGCCGCCCAATCGGGGACAACCTTCGGACAGTTGACAGTTTTTAGATAGTAATTTGACGGTTTCACTTCGATAGAGTACAATCTACCGAATAATAATACGTTTAATTGTAAGCAATACGCTGAGGTTCACAATCTTTCGACAGTTTATAATCTCGCGAGATAGATTACAATCTAACGGTATTTACAATTTTACGTTAACATATATGTGGTATGTACTACACAGACTGTAAGTCGTATATTATTTTTGTAATTTATTGAAGAAATTGATACAACAGGACAGATTCCTTCAATCGCAACATACTTTATTTCATTACAGAATCGTTTTAGTTTGTCCTCACGTACGCGCGGTCACCTCAAACTTTGTTACATTTTTTACGTTTCTGCCAAAGTTTGTATAGAATTTTATTTCTGGGTCGTGCGGCGGTTTTTTGGAAAACTTTTGGGACCTTCATTTAAGAGCGGACAGTTTGTTGGTTATTTTTGACGGGACGTTTAAAGTTAAGCTAAATTACTCCTATGAGATAGGTAAACCGCAATTCATAGAGAATAGTATAAAAAAATTCATTTCAACTTTTAATTTTGACATGATGGTGGAACAGCTTAACTTGTCAGTGCTTACTATACAGGAAATAACGGAAATATATACAAATTATGAGCAGTGTTGGCCTAGTGGCTTCAGCGTGTGACTATCATCCCTGAGGTCGTAGGTTCGATCTCCGGCTGTGCACCAATGGACTTTCTTTCTGTGCGCATTTAAAATTCGCTCGAACGGTGAAGGAAAAAGTTGAAGGCTAAAAGGTACAGGAGGTTGATCACCTGCTTGCCTATTAGATTGAAAAATGATCATGAAACAGATTCATAAATCTGAGGCCCAGACTTAAAGGGGTTGTAGCGCTACAGAATATTTATATACAAATCATTGTGATAAACATACATAATAATTGCTATTTTCGTCCCATATTAGATTCTTGCACAAAACCTATAACCATTATTAGCTAAATGTATCGACATATCGAATTTAATGCTTTTACAAGACATAAGTACAAACATTAACCTATAAATACGGCCATAAAGACGCCTAGAAGTCTCTTTATAATCTTTTTTATTACCACATTACAGGTTGGCGTGTTTTAAAGCAGGTGCGAGTGCGGTATTACGAAAAGTGTTTGCAGTAGCCATTTCGGTAATTTATTATTGTTAGCTAAATGTCTATAGAATGACTAGCTGTCCCCGAGAACTTCGTTTCACCTTAATGTGATTTTACTTAGCCTACCTTTTTAGTACATACCAACATGGAACATTTTGCTATGCTACCCAAAAAACTTCGGTTTTCTGGAATGAAAACTTTTTAGGCTTTTCTGTGAATTTTTCCTCTATATAAACCTCAGAGTTTAAGTCATAAGATTTTAATTAACAAATGAAAATAGGGGTTGATCGTAGAAGAGTGAAAATTATGGATTGTATGTATTTTTAATGCCACATAATAAAAACATAAAAAAAATTTTTTTGGGGTGGACACCCCTTATAACTTAGGGGTTTGAAATTATTAATTAGTAATCTTACAGCTAACATTCATATTACAAAACAAAACACTTATACAATATATAAAGCCAAAACAGATTACATATATAAACAATATATATGAAACAGAAAACATAAGTAAGTACATTAATATAAAAAACTAAAGAAATCTGAAATTTAACATTAAACAAACGACAGTTAATACTTAATACTTCAAAGAAATAAAAAGTTAGTGCTAAATTGTTACTGCTAAACAAAGTCAAATGCTTCCTCTTCAAATATTTCCTTACATCCTCTTTGGTGAGGTGGAAAATATCAATATCCTCATAATTAGTGTCATGTATTTCGTGTCCGTACGAGTCACATGGAACAATTGTGAGTATTTTGTCGCATAAGGTGGAGGGATTCTTAGAGAAATTAACATGACATGTGTCGATTGGACATAAGATATGTCGGTATCAGATTATTCTGTGTTTAAGTAACTACTACTATGAGACTTCAGCAACACGTCAACCCCCTAGCTTCGGGCCTCTTGGAAACGACGGACAGTGTGTATCGGCTAAAAAGGGCGAAACTTGCCGCAGTCTGACAGTTTACAAATTACGGAAGGAATAAAAATTATTGGATTTGCGTTCCCTAATTGCCATCATTTCCCATAAAATCTAAAAAGCCAAGAGGCTGATTGCAGATGGATTTAAAAAAAAGAAGTAACTACTACGTACTTTATTCATTTAAAATTGCTTGTAAAAGATATTTCTCAGCAATCTATAATTATTACGGTATAATATTCGACTAAGAGATTCCAAAAAGAATGTTTAATGTTATGAGTGACACACAGTTTGTGGAGCGACACTGCATGTTTGAGAATGTCTGTAAAAAACCTCCCGTGCGCGCACGTTCCATAGAATTGGATTTCTCAAGCGGAGAGAAGCAATAAAACTTGGTACCATTATTCGCCACGTTATTATAAAACTTTACTGGAACCTGCGCGTAATTTATATGTCGTGATATTTGCCCAAATAAAGCAAAAATATCGTTAGAGGCAGCAAGCTTTAGTTGCCAGTTATCGCTGTGCCAGAGAAAACATTGGCGAACGTGTGCGAACTTTCTGATATATTTTAATCCAACAACAATATTTATTATATTTTTTTATTATTGTCTAAATATTATAAATAAACATAAAGTACAGAAAACACAACCTTGATGCCTGAAGGGCTACAGCACATTTCTTTAGACTCCTTATAAAAATATAATCAATACGAAAAACTAAACTAGAGAAAAACAAAAATAATTTGTATACCATTAAATGTATGAAGCCACCAATCACATCCCAGCTTAGCCAAAAAATACCTTTCAATTTTCGGGTGTTACCAGTCAAAAAATTAGTAATAAAATTATATCTATTGTTATACAAAACTGTTTAGTAAACGTGCTTGAGTGTGTGACACACAAATTATTAGACAGTATTTAGGGCATCAGTTTGTGAGTGATTGATAAAGTAAACATTATCATAGATTCATAAATTATCATTAACTTCAACTGTAGAGATGTGACATTCTGCATAAAAACATCGATTTTTTTATTACTCGATTTTAAGCATGAAAAATCGATTATTTTTATAATTGAAAATCAATCAATCAATAGTCGATTTTTCATCTGCCACCTCCCGACATTATGTCTGGTCTTTTATAACCCGGACTTCAAAATATTACGGATATTCGATATACATCGATGTTTAAAATGCGATACATTGAATAGATCCGATGCTTTAAAGATGTATTTTTTTATAGATTTTTTATAGATATTTTTTTTTTATTAAACATCGAAAGGATGATAAAACCAGTTAATTCGATTAAAATCGATTCTTTTAATAATCGATTATTTTTTCACATCCCTAACTTCAAGCAATTTGGTAAATAGGTAAAGGTAAACGCGAAACGACAATTAACATCATTAATTCTGTCATTTATCATATTTTTGTCATTCAATTGTTAGTTATTAGACAACTTTTTATACTTGGTTTAGGCTAATACTGCTTCAATAGTCACACATATAATTGACTTAGGGCTCCCACACAAAACCGCGAATTCGCACGAACGCACCGCAAGAATTTCCGATCTGCTTCGCATCGCACATTCCTACGATATTACGTCATCCTTGGTGGCCATAATCACAATAAAAAGTAGCCGTACATGCAATAAACTTAAAAGTAATTATAAGAAATTAATTTCTAGGTAATTCGGTCTAACATATTCGCTTCGCTTCAATTTGAATGAATTAGAAGAAGTAATATTTTGTATATTTGTGAGTAGTATACAGCTGTGCGCCTTCGTAGGTATTTTGTTGCCGTAGTTCGTACGTGTTTTAGGTAACGCAAGATAACTGGTTCGACGAATACTTCTATGAGTAACACGTTGCGATTTGGAGAATGGACGTGAAGCATCTCTAACTAGCTGCCAGTTACAATTTCGCCCGGGTAGTTGTCGTGCATTTTAAGAAGTTTTATTTCGACCTCTCGTTATATTCGTGCCAATCTACATAAAAATACTTTTGCCTTTGTTTTTTTGTATCTATATTGTCATATTTTTATTAATAAATTAAGTGGAGCTGGCCTGAGATGAGCCTTTTGTGCCACATGCCATTGACTTTTGTGTCAAAATGGTAGTTTCCTCACGATGATTTCCTTCACCGTACGAGCGAGGAATAAATGCGCACATAAACGGCCAGGGTTAGAACTTACGACCTCAAGGATTAGAGTCTCACTCTCCACCAGGCCAACACTGCTCAATTTACGTAAAACCATAATGATGCATTTCAAACTTCCTCAAGAAACCACCATCAATGTTGTTAACCGTACTTACGAAAATCTGTTCGGTAGTTTTTGAGTTTATCGCGGTACTTCATTTCATTTATCAGGGTGGTATATTAAAAATAATTATTTTTATTAATTAAATACCTGATTGACTATAGGAGACGACTGACTTTAGGAATTATGAAAACAGTACAATTTATTTTCATCTATATTTTATTATGAACTTAAAATCAATTCAATCTATAATTATTAAATGACTGAGTTACCGAACGACACTAACATTATAAATAAGAAAATAAATCCCTCTAATTCCCTGTTTTAACTAAAGTTTTGTGTTAACAGCGTAATTAAAGATTAAGTCTTAATTAATAAATTTATTTTACGAATATATAGCGTGTTACTTAGGCAATTCATTCGCAGTCTGTACTAACAGTTGCTAATTTATTATTAAGGTTTATGTTGGTGTCGGCTTAAAAACCCAGCCGCATACGTCAGCCAGTGCGATTAGTCTGCAACATTTGTCAATTGTCATGAGTTTCTATGGAATAACTAGGCTTCTAGGTAAGCAGTTTGTTATGCTGACAATTAAACCGTTGTATGAAATACCGGCGTTTAAATAGTAAGTGAAAAGAGGATTTTATGCGTTTGATATTATACCAGTTTTCTATTCGATATTTAGATATTAATTATTTTCTGTTTGAGAAATCGGGATTTGCACTTTATTGCTTAGGAAGCGTTCAAGTATTTCATGACGCAATTTTTGGAGATTATTGCCCCCCCCCCCCCATGTATCGCGTCGTAACGTTTTTCTGTATCCAAGAACAGTACTGTACCCAAGTATAGTAAAACGTTTCATGACCACCTAGTGACTCTTTATACCTAAAAGTTACCATTATTTGGTGTAAAGTACATGAAAGTCGAAAATAATATTAACAACAACGCGTAATTCAATCCCCGCCCCGCATTGTAACATTTTACAAAAGGACCCCCCTCCCCCAAAACTCGTTACGTAATTTGAACGCTCCTTTATTGATATAGTCTCTTTCTAAAAAAACTGTAGTATTAGAAGTCATGCATTAAAAATAATGGCAAAAATATATCATACATATATAATTCCCTTACCGCTTATAATTCCCGGTGAAAGTATAATAACATTTTTAGGTAGGCTACGAGGTGTAGCCTACCTAAAAATCACTATATTAAACGCTGAAACTAGCGGAGACGCAAAAAGGTCTCTGAAGCCCTATTTGGGTGTAACTCCTTCAACATATATAAAATTACAATTAAAAAATAATACAAAAAAATTAAAATAGCCTTTTTTCGAGCACTACACTAAGTCTCGACCTCCGACGGAATGAATCCCGTCCATGCGTCGGGTTGTCTCTCTCCCTAAAATATGGCGAGGGGGCCGATGGCTGGCCATGCGTCATACTCGTGAACGGGTGCTACTGGTGGTGACTGGTCGAACTTGAATTCGTGTATGCGGTGATGTTAGTTATTTCGACTATGTGTTTGCATGTTGTTCCCACGAGAATGTAAGTGGGTGCTCCTATTTCACCATGCTTCCTGCTGATAGAGGACAAGTCTTTGTTTTTAATTTATAGATAAATAAATAAATGTTATTATTATTTACTTAAGATGCCATGTGGAATATGGTATATGGCTGCAGCTCCTTACAAACATTGTGTAGAAAATAACCATGGCGATTAAAAAGAGTGGCGGAGCGTTTATTGCCAGTTCTTCCCTTCCGTTCTACGCCCTTGATTTGAGAACTGGCACTAAATGTAAAGTTAGAAGCATTTCATATACGTTTGTTTTTTTGACGATCATAAGTGTACAATGTGTTACCTATATGAATAAATGATTTTTGAATTTTGAAATCCTCCTTCAAATTCTCCCACTTGTCTCTATTCCATGGGAAAATTTTCGAATTCTGCCCCGTTTATTCCATCTACCCAAGTTTCTGGTGGGCGTCCTCTCTTTCTTCTTCCCACTGGGCCATTCTATGGCTTATATCGGGCGAAATTTGACCTATAAGCACAATGCAACTATGTGAAATTTAGAGCAATTTCTCATTCTACTTTTTTAAACAGAAAATGATATTACAACAAAAGTTTCAAAGTGTAGAGCAAAGGAAGAAGTGGTTCCAAACGTTAAATTCGTTGCCAAAACTTTGTTTTGCGGCTTACACGTAAAACTAGCATAGATACAAAGTTCTAGGACACGTGACATTTACTTACGTCTATTGTTTTTGAAATATTTAGTTAATAGGCCACAGACAGGAATATCATATTACCGATACACGTGGCCCGCTATCTCGCGGCTCTCCTGAGTGAGCATCAGTAATACCTGTAAGGGTTTAACTTAATTCCAAGTCACCCGTTGGCATCAAAGATCAAAAGATAGGAAAATAAATCCGCGATTTATAATAAAAATAATATTGGGCATAACTAAGGGATCCCTTAAGGAATAAACGTATCTGTATTTGTTATTAAAATCTTCCGAAGCCTCTGTACTAACGGAGAACAATATATAATCACAGAATCACACACATACCAGAAACATTACGCATGTATTATAACTTAATGAAATAGTTGTAACTATAAACTGTTATTAAATGAAATTATTTTCAACATAGCCATTCGTCAACCGCCTCTTGATTATGACAGGATCAACATGCCAAATTAAGTTTGTGTTGATCGACAATTTGGTTTCATTTTGCCAATAAAGCCGAAAGCAAATATTGACCGAATGCAATTATTGAATTTAAATGCTCCATTTGCTTTTAGTGCTTTTGACATATTTTTATAACGCGAAAATGATTTAATTGTATTCAGAGTCGGCCATTCAATTATATGTAAACTATAAAGGTTCTAATCTATTAAAAAATAAAAACAATCGGTTGTCTGTAAAGTCGGTTTACTGACGATAGTTGAACGTGACAACGTCATAAGAAAATACTGATGGAATGGTTGCTTTTTTCAAAAGAAAATTTTAATTTTATTTGTTTGATAGATATTTTGTATGGTTATAGAGAAGGAGGTAAATGGAAATCGCAATTGAATTGATCAAGTTACATTTATTTGTACGCATAATACAATTATGACAATTTTGCACATCAAGCCTTAAATGTAACGCCTCTGAGCGAGGTAACGCCTCAGAGCGAGGTAACGCCGCATGAGACATGTTTTTTCGTGTGTGCAGCCGGTTCCATCGAATTATAAGACGTTGTCACGTCAAAAGAAATTGAACAAAGTCACGAAAATGTATGAAGACTTAACAGTTATTATTTGTGTAAATTTCAAATTTTATATTACGGTTCATTTATTAATATGTGAATGGAAGTGACGAAGCAAAGTCGGAAACGGAAACGCTGATTACGTTGGTTGTTACACTGGTAGTTCCGGAAACTTGCATTGTTAGAGAGTAATTGAGTGATATGACCCAAAACTTAAGGTATGGGATGTTTTTACGCAAATGCTTATTGTCAGTGTCAAGTAGTGGCTTAATAAGGTTTGGTGGTTGATTTGTTATATTTCTTTTAAATTTATTTCGATGATTTTATAGTGACTCTCGTCTTGAAAATTGTTTTCATATAACAAAAACGATGTAACAGTGACTAGATTTAAGATTTTATGAATGTAGCTATATAGCTAGATGAGAATTATACTACTTTTACTTACCAATATCAAACAACTGTACAATTTATGTTCTAATTTTTAAACTATAATAACTGTAACCTAGAGGTCAACAAAGACGTTACATAAGATGGGCGTAAAAAATAAACTATATATATGTTGTAGCGCCACTTTTTGGTTAATACATTTAACCAAAAAGTGGCGCTACAACGGTCTCGTCTCCAGATTTATGTATATGTTTCCTGATCATTTGTTTTTACTGAAAGTCAAGTGGGTGATCAGCCTACTGTGCCTGAAACACGTCGTCGTCTTTTTGGATCTAAGGCATTTTTATGCAGGTCTATGCCGGTTCCCTCACGATGTTTTTCTTCACCGTACAAGCGATTCTTTTTACACCCTTCTTCAACCTTTGAAAAAGCTTTAACACAGGAATTCAAATACGCTAAACATACGTTTATTTAAAATCTTAAAGGCTTAACTCGTCTCGAGATTTCCCCGTTTCACATGCAAAACTTCCCTAACGCTATTTGCTAGAAAATGGGTCGTTTATTTTTTATCTTTATTTTAAGATGTATGGTAATGAATAGAGCTTTTGTGGAACAAGTCGGCATTTATACAAATGGGAACTTCTATTTATATGTTCGCTTATAGAAGGGGATAAAAGTGCTTTTGTATCTGCTTCGTAATGTAAATATCACATTGGAGTAAATGTAAGCCATGCGATATTTGGGCAAACCATTTCTTTAGTATTCAATAGATTACTTTCAGTACTAAAGTATAAAGTGATAAATGATTCGATACATTCATGTCCCCGAGATAAAAAGGCGAATCACCTTGGCTAACGATGCCATGACTGGAAGTAAAGAGGAATTGGTATCAAAAACAAAATCATATTGATATGAGCGCTAGTATCTAGAAACGTAGACTATCCCAGCTCGAGAAAGGCAAAGGATTGATGCTTTTGAGATGTGGTGCTGGAAGCGAATGAAAGAATACCTTAGACTGCGAAGCGCACGAATAATTCGATCTTGACCCAACTCCGCATACAGTGCGCAGAGACGATGAGAACTTGGAGAAACTGATCGTGGTAACACAGAAGGCAAAAGATCACGTGGTCGTTCACCAACCAGCCTTGAGATCCTGTAACTCACTTTTCGAACTCACACAGCGGTTTTCACAGCGGCGGTCGCGCTCAAATCAGTCGTGAAGCAGTCATAAACATAAGCTGCAATAAACTATAAGCTGCTTATCGTGCTATATACTGTGTGAGTTCGAAAAGTGAGTTACAGAATCGCAAGGCAGATGGACCGATCAAGTGAAAGTCTCACGGTCCTCAAAACTATAATAAGAGAGTGCTGGACAGAAACCGATGGGGTAGTCCGCCTTAGATGTTTTCTTGCTGCTACCGACTGAGGAGAGAGAGACATTCATTGCGCCCAGTATAGTAAGACAGGCGCAATTAATGTTTAATTTTCTTAATATAAAGATGCACTAATATATTATTGCAATGGAGTTATAGCCAAGAGAACGGATCTGGCGTTGTCAGGGGTGCGTCACAGATAAAGTAAATTTGAAAGTAATATTCATAATTTATTAATTATTGAGAAATAAACAATACAGGTCCATTCTCAGTAATATGAAGGTGAAAATTCTGAATTTTCGCATTATTATCGCGAGATTCAAAACGCTGAAATATGAAGATTTAACCTTTTGTCATATTGGACGATTGTAATGAAAATCTTTTATGTCCCGACTCAATCAGTTTGAGAGAGCATGTTTTTGAAATTCAACGGAAATTACAATTCGCTTTATTCCAACCAAAATTATACAATTGTTTTGTTTCGTAATATTCGTAAACATTTATAGGTATTTATATATTTATTTATTACATAAAGAAGTAACATATTTTTTTATATATTTGTAACACGTAAAAACCGCTGAATCGATTTCAAATTTTTTCACTCTGAGTTACATAATCTAATCTTAAATAAATGTCTACTGGAGCGAAGCTGAGACAGGTCGCTAGTAATACTCTACTACTGTGTAATAAATACTGATTTAATAAACAAAAAACATGCGAAACGTGTTGTTATATCAATAATTCGATCAGCTGAATACTTTAAATTCGAAATAGAAGACAAGCGAGCCCAACCATATAAAGCCAACTTTTTAGCTTATAGTATGAGTCAATAGATATTATTAAATTTATCAGTAACGGAATAGATCAAATATCATTTTTAATTCTATTTAAAATTTTCATGTTTCCTTAAAAAATATGAAAATAAATCACAAACTTTTCCGAGGCTTTTTCCAATGACTTCAAAAGTTTGTCTCAAGTATTGTATAACGAAAAACAATGGTATTGTATTTCTATTTAAAAAGAAACTTCTATCTTTGCTCACTTTTATGTTATTGAAATATTTAAAAGATACTTTTTCAGAAATAATTTAATGAATTTCAAAATAAAGTGTTGACAAAATACCTTCAGTATCACCTCGACATCCGTCATTCCACAACTGAGCGTTTCTTAATGCAGTTCTTGCT
The DNA here is from genome assembly GCF_905475465.1 of Pieris napi. Taxonomy (NCBI): domain Eukaryota; kingdom Metazoa; phylum Arthropoda; class Insecta; order Lepidoptera; family Pieridae; genus Pieris; species Pieris napi. Next base: position 9,941,088 of record NC_062245.1, read on the forward strand.
GCACACCACCACTATGTGGAACCAGCTGCCCTCTGAAGTGTTTCCGAACTAATTCCATTTGGGGTCCTTCAAGAAAAGAGCGTACCAATTCTTAAAAGGCCGGCAATGCACTTGCGAGCCTTCTGGCATTGTGAGTGTCCATGGGCGATGGTATCACTAAACATTAGGTGAGCCTCCTGTTACATAACATTAATTATGTGAGTAATAACACTTGAAGCAGTATTTCTTATTAGAGTGTACAAGACGGGATCAAACAAGACAATAAACAAAACGGATACTACGCCTGAAAACACTAAATAAATAAATAATAGTTAAAAAAAACTAGAACACACGCTTTTAAAGTACATCAAACTAAAAAGTGAAAAATAATTCCTAATTTAGGCTGAAAATGGCAATGAACAAAAAATACTATATTAATAATACTATAGTATTATTGTGAAAAAGCGTGGGTTGCTCGATAGACGAAAAATATGGCACAGAGCGCCCCATTTTCAGCCTAAATTAGGAATTATTTTTCACTTTTTAGTTTGATGTGCTTTAAAAGCGTGTGTTCTAGTTTTTTTTAACTATTATTTATTTTTTAGTTAAATTTTTTTTATTTTTTTTTTGGATTATTGCATTGTCATCGATCTTTGACAGGTGCGCAAAGGTTGAATTAAATCTGTCCGTTAAAAGTGGGTCAAAATCGAGTTCGAAGGAGTCGGTTACATACATACATACATACATACATACAGGTGAAGCTAATATAAAGCGTGTAAAAATACATTTAAATTAAAAGAGACGAGACGAGGTGATACAGTATAGTTATATATAGCTATTGAATAACTAGAACATAAAAAAAAACAAATAAATATTTTTAATATATATCAGTTAAAACCGTTTACGACGACATCGTTTAGATTTAAAAACAACATACCGGTAATATTGACCAAAATCAAAGGTCCCGGTTGAATTCTATTGTATTAGGTACTAACAGTACGGTCGTCGGCTGTTACGACTATCGGTTTTTACGACCAAATATGAGTAGTCCCTTCGATGTCGTTATAACAGATTTTGACTTTATTGTACAAAATACACATACGTATATATAATAATAAGAAAACAAAAAAAAAAAACATCAGTTTTAAATAAGTAGCGAATTTTCATCTTGCAGTGCAAGCATGACAAAGTTTCCGTATAATTTGAAATCCGAGTGCAGCATATGGTCAAGCACTTTACGATGAGCGTTAACTGGTATGGCAATAAAATGTCCTTTATTTATGGCAACACTGAATTACATGCAGACTAGTTTTACAGCTCCACATGGAAATGACGAATTTGACTTCACGAATATTGCTAGATTGAAAATGAGAACGTTTTACATTTGTGTTTGCAATGCGTTTATTAAAAAATATTACGATATTCCATAGTGAATACAAAGTACTTGAAAAAACATTATATAATACATGTATACAATTGATCGAAATGATGATAAATCGTATCTTAGCTTTTAGGACTTCTTTCAATCCGTCTCCATGTTCAGTAATTTGTAGTGCTAATAACTCAGGTAGAACGGTAACGAATTTAATCTTGTGGAAGTCAATGGAACGAGCAGTTCTTCGTCCTGCCTAAAGGGAGTTTCCTCGAACCACTGACTGGACTGTGGTCGAGAAGTATATATAGTCTAGTCGACAAGTTGAAAATGGAACAAAATAGAGATACTACTCTTAAAATTATGTGCGATAGCTCATTGGATCCGGAATGACGTCTAGAAAAATGTGCTAAAAGCGTGTATTAGCACATAAAAAATTGCAAAAGTTATAGACCTTTAAAGATGAAAAAATAATGGCATTTAGTTTTTTGCCACTATTTAATAAACTATTAATATTTAAGAATATTACTAGTTTATTCAAATAAAGATTCTGAAAGAGGAGGAAATTTCTAATAAAAAACTCCTGACTCCCAGAACTCTATCTCCATTATTTATAATGTTAATTTAACGCTGAAAATAGGTCTGCGGTTGACATTTTTAGGATTCGCGCGTGGCGTCAAAAGCGACTACGGCACATTAATTAATTTATTTAAGGTATTGAATATTTTTTTTTAAATTTGAAAAAATTATGGTGTGTTCTGAACACTATAATTAATTTATTCCCGTTGAAAATTTTACTTAAAGTTAATTTTTCAACAAGTTAAATAATTGTTAACTAACGAAATTTTCTCGAACGACCGTCTTAATTGTAAGTGAAAAAAAATGTTTAAATAATGGTCGTAAAAATATTTCGCTTCGTAGAGCCTTTCTTACATACATACTTAACAATATCGTGCCATAAAAGTTAAAAAAATATTTATACTTTGTTTATAACAATTTTTTTACTTAAACAAAAACTTAAAAATCCATGTAATGATGTTAAAAAAATTTTTTTTCTCTAAATCATCATATAATCGTTTTTTTATTAATACAAGATATTTATTGATTTGCAAAAAAAAAAATTCCCGCCATTTGTTGATAAATTTTTTTTAAACAAATTGATTAAATCAATATTTTTAAAAAAAAATTTAACACAACTTTATTACATTAAAAATTTTATGATTTTAAAAAAAAAAATTTTTCCTTAATAACAATTTTTAATTTTTTATAATAGTTTTTTTTAATTTTCTATTGTTTAATTTTATATTTTATAAAAAAAATTTTTATTTTAAATAAAAGTAATATTCATGATAATCAAAAAATTTACAAAAAATTTTTTTCTATACTTTGTTATATATGGTTGTTTTTGTTAATTTTAGAAGTTTTAGAAAAAAAATAAACAAAAGTGGAATATTTGTTTATAACAAATTGGTAAGTTAATAAACAATAGAATTGTTGATTAAAAAAAAAATTTTTTTCTGTTACTTTATAGAAGACTGTCAATTATGATTTTTAAGAAAAAAAAAATTTCTTAACTAATTATTTAAACAATAGAAAATTAAAAAAAACTATTATAAAAAATTAAAAATTGTTATTAAGGAAAAATTTTTTTTTTTAAAATCATAAAATTTTTAATGTAATAAAGTTGTGTTAAATTTTTTTTTAAAAATATTGATTTAATCAATTTGTTTAAAAAAAATTTATCAACAAATGGCGGGAATTTTTTTTTTTTGCAAATCAATAAATATCTTGTATTAATAAAAAAACGATTATATGATGATTTAGAGAAAAAAAATTTTTTTAACATCATTACATGGATTTTTAAGTTTTTGTTTAAGTAAAAAAATTGTTATAAACAAAGTATAAATATTTTTTTAACTTTTATGGCACGATATTGTTAAGTATGTATGTAAGAAAGGCTCTACGAAGCGAAATATTTTTAAGACCATTATTTAAACATTTTTTTTCACTTACAATTAAGACGGTCGTTCGAGAAAATTTCGTTAGTTAACAATTATTTAACTTGTTGAAAAATTAACTTTAAGTAAAATTTTCAACGGGAATAAATTAATTATAGTGTTCAGAACACACCATAATTTTTTCAAATTTAAAAAAAAATATTCAATACCTTAAATAAATTAATTAATGTGCCGTAGTCGCTTTTGACGCCACGCGCGAATCCTAAAAATGTCAACCGCAGACCTATTTTCAGCGTTAAATTAACATTATAAATAATGGAGATAGAGTTCTGGGAGTCAGAAGTTTTTTATTAGAAATTTCCTCCTCTTTCAGAATCTTTATTTGAAATTTCTTAAATATTAATAGTTTATTAAATATTGGCAAAAAACTAAATGCCATTATTTTTTCATCTTTAATGGTCTATAACTTTTGCAATTTTTTATGTGCTAATACACGCTTTTAGCACATTTTTCTAGACGTCATTCCGGATCCAATGAGCTATCGCACATAATTTTAAGAGTAGTATCTCTATTTTGTTCCATTTTCAACTTGTCGACTAGACTAATAAGCATAGCGGCCGGAATAACACGTTTTAAGATTTGACGTCATGGCAGTGATTGTAGGTGGTCACTACAGGCTTATCAATATCGCAAGTAGCGAAGAATATACAGTCACATAAATCAATGAAAACGAAAAGTAATGTTCAATTGTTTATTATATTTTTTAAATAAAATACATAGAAAAAGGTATCCACATTAAACGATTCCTACCAATATAAACCGAGAACGAGATTTCGACTTTAACAAAAGAAAATCATATTTTTAGGTCTCGCTATTATAATAATTTGAGTAACTCTTGAATGTATGAAGCTACCTCGGTATACAAAGTTTCTAATTGCTTCGTAAACAGATGAACCGATAGGAAATCTTGGCGGTTCTCAAGATTAATGACTTGGACGCGTTTGAATGTGTCGGGAGGAGATAAATTGTGTGCCACATACAACCTACTTAATAATAACGATGTATTGATCGATTAACGCGGTTATTAATATTGATATGTAAAGGGCAGATTTGTATTGTGTTATGCCAGCCAATTTTTGAATGCGATTTTTAACCATTAAAAGAGTCACGCGAAATTCAGCGCTAATAAAGGAGAAATGATTAAATTCATAATTTATATTTAAAAAAACACTAAATCTCATATAAACTAATGTTTGTTATTCTCTGTAGCAAAATTATTTCATTATAAACGTAGATACTAAAATAAGAAGACAAAGTAAAAATAACTTTTAACTTTAAAGATTAGTATATACAACTATATAAATTATCTTTTAATTGAAATATTAATACATATATAAGTGATGCGTGCATAAGTTTGTTTGCCAAGTTAAAATAGTATATTGAAAGTAAAATTCAAACAATAGCGGTTCTTATTTAAAAAAAATGTATTATCTTTATATATATAATTCTTCTGTGAGTGTGTATGTCACGAACTTCTCTCAAACGACTGGACCGATTTTGATGAAATTTTTTGTGTGTGTTCAAGGGGATCTGGGAATGGTTTAGATTCACAAATCAGCCCGGCAGGTGGCGCTGCAGTCGGTACTTTCATACTTTAATATCCTAATAGCTTGAAATATCATGCAGGACAACGTCTGTCGGGTCCACTAGTATGTTATAAATAAATAACATACAATAACAACACATTTAACGTTCGTCAAGTAAAAAATGAAATACACGCTGACACATCTACTGAGGGTTTCACTCCTTTACGAATATAGCGGCTTTCCAAAGAGGTAATCCCACGATCGTGGCTAAAATAAAAATAAAGCCAAAGCCAGAACAAAGGGCGGAATACCAAGCACTAAAGTTAGTCATGTCAACTCGTACCATCAATCATGAAGTCTCAACTTCGTCCATTGTGAGACGATTATTATGGCTAATACATTTTAGCTTTTGTTAACGGGTAACCCGACCGTGATTGCTCGAACTTTAGAATCTTAAACTTGCAAAATAAAATCACGGTTTTTGTGAACCTATGTTTTGAGCTAATAAATCAAGGGACGACTCATTGGTCTAGTCACTAGTGGTTAGTACCCCTGACTGCGAATCCATGGGTCCCGGGTTCGATCCCCGGCTGAGACGAACATATCGATGTGATGAGCATTTGGTGTTGTGCTTGGTCTTGGGTGTTTAAATATGTATTTATATGTCTATCTATCTATAATATGTATGTATATCCGTTGCCTAGTACCCAAAACACAAGCTTCACCAGCTTAACATGGGACTCGGTCAATTGGTGTGAATTGTCTAAAAAAAAAGGGCAATCTAATTTCTATGCCTATAAAAAATCTGTAGAACAGCTCGCAGTTATTTAATAAATATAGAAAAATATGGGCAATAAAACAGAGAACACTTCTTTGCAGTCGCATCCTACATTGGTATAAGCCGCGTCACAATAATGTGCCAGCTAACCGCTATTCGGTCGGTGGCTTCCCTCAGCGTAGCTGTGATGCTGTAAATCGTGACTTGGTCACACCATCAGGTAGGCGATCTGGATATGAAAAAAATAAACTAGTAATTTTAATGCAATCTGGGGTTCGTTTAAATCAAAGACAATAAAATGTCAATAGTATAAATTGTATCAAAACTTGAATATCTTGTGAGCATTCCAAATTAACGGGCAAAAATTATGTCTCTTACTTTGGCTCACCCCAGCTGTGCACCAATGGACTTTCCGTCTCTGTGCACATTTAACACTCGCTTGTATGATGGAGTAAAACATCGCGAGGAAACCGGCATTAAAAAGTCCGAAAAGTCCGAAAACTCGACATTGTGTGTTAGTCACAGAAGGCTGATCACCTACTTGCCAATTACAAAAAATAAATGAGCACGGAACAGATTCAGAAATCCCACACGTAAATCGTTGTAGATACTAGTTTGTTATAAAATTATCACCCTTATCGTATATAAAAAATACAACGGCATAGCTTTAGTCCCTCGACAAAAGTTAATATTTCTTTCAGAAATTTTGAAGAGTTAATGCCAAGCTTCATATAACATGCTTGCATTATGGCAATACAAGGGTACAAAAAGCGGTCAGCGGGAGTTATGGGCCGTATAAAGCATACCGAGTGGAAAATTTAACCGCGTTACGGAAATATCGCTGGCGACGGAAATTGTATCAGATTTGTAACCTGTATTAAGAAAAATCAAATTAATACACCGTGGGGAAATACATACTCTATCTAAATAGGTCTATTTAAATAGACCTTATTTAATAGATATAGACACGAATTTAAAACATTATTTTAACGTCTTTGAGAGATTTTGTATGTGAAAATGTCAGATCACGTTGACAATTGCTATTTGATTTAGAATTAGAAACTGAGCTACATACGAGTATATGTAAGTAATGTAAATTGGACAGTTAAATAAGTTTTGAGTACTATTTTTATCTACTTTACTTTTTATATTTAGGATATGACGTTTTAAAGTACCAGACATTATCCCTTGTTAGATGTTAGCGATTTGGAATACAAAATGATGAAGAAAACACCGTCAGGAAACCGGCCGTGTCTGCCACACTTACTTCCCTATTCAGAAATTAAGATCAAAAAATCGAATATATAAATTTGAGCTCAAGTTTTTTAACGCCACCATTTTTTTGAAATTTATAACTATATAGTGTGTAGTATACCTTGAAACATTTGCGTAAATAAGATATGTTAATAAAATGATTGCCAGCATGTTGATGTTACAAAGGTAATGCAAAGTCTTTGTCTCTGACATTTTCATTATAATGTTATCCTAACAGTACATAAAGGAAAAAATACAAATCACCATGGAGTACGAAATTAAGCAAATTATAAACGCGTTTGTTTAAACTATAAGGCATTTAATATTTTCAAAATGATAATAATATATTGATTATACATAGATAAATAATAACATTCAGCTGGTCTCTGTGTGCATAATAATTATTTGTTTATTTATTTTATTCTATTCTGTTCTTTTCTATTCTATTCTATTCTATTCTATTCTATTCTATTCTATTCTATTCTATTCTATTCTATTCTATTCTATTCTATTCTATTCTATTCTATTCTATTCTATTCTATTCTATTCTATTCTATTCTATTCTATTCTATTCTATTCTATTCTATTCTATTCTATTCTATTCTATTCTATTCTATTCTATTCTATTCTATTCTATTCTATTCTATTCTATTCTATTCTATTCTATTCTATTCTATTCTATTCTATTCTATTCTATTCTATTCTATTCTATTCTATTCTATTCTATTCTATTCTATTCTATTCTATTCTATTCTATTCTATTCTATTCTATTCTATTCTATTCTATTCTATTCTATTCTATTCTATTCTATTCTATTCTATTATATTCTATTCTATTCTATTCTATTCTATTCTATTCTATTCTATTCTATTCTATTTAATTTTAATGTTATTTAAGCAGACAATCTTAGTACAAATGGTTATTATTGCGGTACTTGCGATTTTGTTATAAATATTAGATTAGTAGGTTAGCTTTAAGGTATATTCAAATATAAAAAATAAAAAAAAAACCTGACACACTATGGATTTATTGCCTCTAGTTAAATTTTATCAAAATCTTACCTACTACGCAAATATTTCTATTGAAAAGGGCCTTCCTTATTGACAAGGCATTCTTATTTTCTTCCACGACCTCAATATGCTAATAAATTCATCTCAAGCTTGTATTTACTGCATACCGATTTCTCGCTCCAATGCGCGTTAGACATGAATAAAGTTTGGCGTTGTAAGGAAAAAAATGTGCGGAACTTTATTATATTAAACGCATCGATGGACAGGATAAACAATGATCTTACTATGAAGTACTATAATTACAATTGTCATAATACTATTAAGAATGAACCAATATTAAGGCGATTTACCTTACGATTGCTTCTTAGCCAGACTACAACATGAAAGATATTTTTTTTAAATTATGAATAGTCTTTAAGTGTTAGGTAAAAGTACCGCAAAGTTGGTACCTGTTATATTGTGGACACTAACAAAATCTCTAATGAAACTCCTTTCTATGTCAAAAATGATTTGCAAATTTTTGGGAGCCCATAACTATAGCTTACGCTCTTCCGAAAACTATATCCTTGAAATCCCATCTCATAACTCCTCCTTTCTTGGCGAATCCTTTAAGGTCTGCAGTTAGGGTATGAAATTCACTTCCCGTCCCTATTCGCTTAGCTCCTGCTCTATCTTCCTTTAAATTTCTTCTGTACAAACATTACCTGTCCACATCGTATCTCTAACTTTCGTACTAACTACTAACTGATGTGAGACTCATCTTAAATTAAATTATCATGTTTCATGTGCACTGTTTACTTTTTTTTCATGTATCCTTTTTTAGTTTAGTATGTTTTTTGTTCCTGTTTAGTTTTTGTTGTTTTTTCTTAATAACTATATATAATATGTATTTTTGCACTTCTTGCCTACGTTATCTAATTTAATACATTTATTTTTCTTTTCTCACAGTGGTTGCTTGCAAGAGATCGCTCGAAAGCGATAAGGCCGCAAGTTGCCCTTCTTTTCTTTAAATTATGTAAAATTTTTATATTGTAATCCAACGAAGTGTTAATAAATAAATTAAATAAAATCTGTTTCGTTTCCAATTGATTTTCAGTATTATAGGATAGTATTAAGATTAAAGAATTATATAAAAAACTAGTGGACCCGACAGACGTTGTCCTGCATGATATTTCAAGCATATTAAACAAAGTATGATAGTACCGTCTGCAGCGCCATCTGGCGGGCTGATTTGTGAATCTAAACCATTCCCAGATCCCCTTGAACACACACAAAAAATTTCATCAAAATCGGTCTAGTCGTTTGAGAGAAGTTCAGTGACATACACACTCACAGAAGAATTATATATATAAAGATATGACATATTCGTATCATACACACCACGTTGTCAAATTGTATTACTTGAAATTGTCTATAATTGTGTAGTTCTTTTTTAAAATGCTGCAGTACAATTTTTTGTAAGAGAAAAAAAAATTGTACTGCAGCATTTTAACAGAATTTTAACAAAAACATTGTAAGTAAAAAAACAAAAAATATTTGTGATTCTAGCTTCTACGATGTAATCACTCCAGTTCACCAAACTGTTTTGTTATAAATTGATTAATGACTTGACAAGCCTTAATTACGGTCCTAATTTTGTTTACGCCATTTGATTATTGCAGCTCTTTTGTCACTTTCTTCGAAATATTAGGGTCTGTTTAATTTAATTTTACCAACCGTTACATAGTAAGAATTTCGTTATCATTATTAATACTATACATTAACCATTTGAATTACTGTTTTTTTTAAACAAACGAGCGAGAGGCTCACCTTATGTCAAGTGATACCGCCGCCCATGGACACTCTATGGCTCGCGAGTGCGTTGCCGGCCTTTAAGTTGTTCGGATAAATACCTGCAGCTGAGTTTCCAGCTGAGAATTCCACCCGTATCACCTGAGCACTTTTTAAGGCAGTCATTGCCGCACACCACCACCTTGTGGAACCAGCTGCCCACTGAAGTATTTCGGAACCAATTCGACATAGGGTCCTTCAAGAAAAGAGCGTACCAATTCTTAAAAGGCCGGCAACGTACTCGCAGTCCTTCTGGCATTGAGGGTGTCCATGGACGGCGGTATCACTTAATATCAAATGAGCTTCCTGCCCGTTTGCCCCTAGTTCTATAAAAAAAATGATGATAAAGAAATTGAATACTCTTTCTAATATACGTTTTAATAAAATGTATAATATTAAACACATTTAAAGCACAATGCATTGTATAATTTCCGACATATCTGATTAACCTTGTTAATATAATAACCGCAATTTAAACTTGACCTCTGATAATAACAATGCATGGTTTAACTACATTCAGGAAGAGAGGTCACTTTACTCTGGCTGTGTTAACTCAATGGCTCTTCTAATTATTGTTTTATAAGTTTTACCCAAAGCCTAAGTCACAACAAAGCACGTCTTCGTTACATTGTGCGTTAATACTCAAACGAAACTTTGCTTGATTAAGATAGCTGTTATATAGACCAATGTGTAATATGAATAATTACGTCTTACTAAAAATCCATCCAACCATCTCCGACTGTCCACAGATTTTTCTATAGACTGCGTTAATGGCGTTCCTTATTTGTTTTTGAATAAAGAACTTAGGATTGAATAACGGTAATGTTTAGATAAGATTGTTCTTATGAACTTTCTTTTTAAAGTTTTTGGCCAGTTCATCCATTTGGCCGTTTTATTTTTAACAGCTCACTTATTGGATTTGCGGTGCCTTATTAAAGTTCTATCTCTAAACTTTGAAGCCGGTTCTCAAACCTTTTAATACTTAACTGTGTATATGGCAGTCTCATACCATTATCATGAGAACAATGTTGTACGTTCATTGTACATAAGTAAGCATTTAATTGGATTTTATAATAGTATCGAAATATCGGAGTTTACAGTGCAAACAATTTGAATTGTTCGCCTGAATCAGCAGAGAAAATTAAAGTCTTGTTTAAAACGGAGGTTTCATTAGTGAGGCCTTTCATTCATTCGGATAACTAAAATATCGCGCTTTGTGACTTTCATTAAAGGCGGGAAATTATGAAAAATTCGTCGTCACAGAATGAGACAGGCACAAACAACTTTCCAATTAAGAAATTCTATTATGGATCATGATTTTGTTAATACGAAGGTTTGACTTTCGGATTTTTTGTCGAGAAATCTTTATTTTACAATGACTTAATTTTAAATAGTTACTTATATAATATGAGTTGGAAAAAACGTACGTTTTTGTCAAAATATAAGATGAAATGAGGAAAATGTAATGTTGTAATCAACTATTCTTTGTTAATAATAATCGTTTAAATTTTTGTTATTAAATTATTTTAATACTTTTGTAGCATGAGACAGCCAAGAAACAGAAAACAGCAAGGCCACTGGTGACCTTCTTGTTAATTCTCCTCTTCAGTCGTCTCTTCATATCTGAAGGTCGTGGTGGCGCACAACTTCCTCTACTCTCTCTGGCTTTGGCAAGCCTCTGCGTCTGGGTGTTGGTTAGACCTGTAAGGGCCGTTTATTGATCGGTCCAGCGAGTAGGGGATGGGCCTCGGGGTCTGGTGCCGTCCGCTCTGCCACTCACGATAAGTTTTTCTTAATTTTCTGGATCTCTGCGATATTTCCAAAAAAACTCAGAATGCGTTGGTAACAAAGACGTTTTTTTACCTGTTACTTTAGTATGGACACGTTTGTTTCCTTTGCGGTCCAGGGTCAAGCTGTTCTCGCTAATAAGCATTTTCTTTCAAGCAGCCCTAGTATGGAAAAATAGCAATGGTTTATACTAACCCGTAATTGGAATTCCCATCCTGGTTTGGGTTTCTTAACGCAATAAATTACACTTTTATCAAAGTAGGCTTTGCGAAGAAAATTCCTAATCATTTGAACATTTTGTTTCTCAGGTAACCTCCGTCAGAATAATCCTATTGACACGACGTTGATCGATTTGCTCTTTATAATCAGATCCTATTCATGAACCTTTGAAAATTCACGCCTTGAGAGACAACGTCCCTATTAATAAACTGCTTTTCATGCGTTTTTAGGTGTTCGGAAATATGAAAGATTGATTTACGGTTGTTAAAACGAAGTAATCTAAAATGTGTTATATTAAAGGTACTATTTAGGGCCTATTATAATGTAAAAGATTAAATGAACAACCCTACTATGTACACTTAAGAATGTCAATATTAAAAGAAGTTTCTAAATAAATGGCATAGAGTGAGTGAGATAAACTGGCAAGAAACGCACCACTTATAATCAAGATTTTTATTTACTAGGAACTTGTAAAGAACTGCTACGTTCACACCATACATATTCAATTCATACCATACCATACAATTTCTTAAATATTAATAGTTTGTTAAATATTGGCAAAAAACGAAATGCCATTTTTTTCATATTTAATTGTTTATAACTTTTGCAATTTTTTATGTGCTAATACACGCTTTTGGCACATTTTTCTAGACGTCATTCCGGATCCAATGAGCTATCGCACATAAATTTAAGAGCAGTATATGAACATGTTTATGAACTTAGTTTCAAAGTGAAGATCCCAAACCATCAATTTTATTTGAGAGTAAATCTACGTATTGAAGTGATATTTATATTACTTATTATGGGAGGGTACACCGCTTCGTTACGCTAGTCTACTACTACTACTATGTCTAGCGTTCCTTTCTCCCACGCATACGGCAGCAGTAGGCAGGCTCCTCCTCTCTCACTCTAACCCACAGCGCTAGCTGTATTTCGGAAAGACGCTTTCCTCTCTCTCTACTTAGTGTTTTGTGTGCGTTAGACATTTACTGTTGACAGTGAGCATGTAACCTCAAACTATCACCGTTTTTGAAAAAAATATGATGAATGAAGCAGAATCCTCGGAACATATAGTTCAACATAGATTAGTTTAGGTTTAAAGAACTTTATTTCTCATTACAAAAATTATTTTTTATTTACATGAGAAATTTAATATTATATACGAACGAGAATCACGTCGCCATCAGCTAGCCCAATTTTAGTAAGTAAGTTAGTTTAAGTTATCACATCTGTCGGGCTTATTTTATCATAGACTTGAATAACTTTTGATGAATGTTTCTTTATATTATTAATTTATTAATAGAATAATTTAATTAAACCAACTTTGTTTAACTTTCTAGATATTTAATGGGAAAGACAAATATTTTTGTTGAGCTGTAATTTTTCGTTTTAATACTGTTTTACGGGTGGAATCTGAACGGTCGTAAGGCGGGCGGCAAATGTCGGGCGGGCGGAAAAGCAAGATAATACGCCACTTTGCCATATTTATGGCTGTATTGCTTTCCGTAATACGATTATAACGACATAAATTGTCATCTAGAAACAGCTTGGTTTTTCGGGTCTAATTATTTAGATTTTGTATTTATATTTTCTTTAGATCAGTTTTTGCCTAGTTCAGCGTGCGATTTTCATCACCGAAATTCTTCTTGTTCATTTATCCCTTACATGAACGGAAATTATCGGGAGGGATCCGGCATGTGGTGACTTCGTAACACCAGGTTCAACGACGAGCCAATATCCCAGTGGTAAGATTATTGTAATGGTTGTTAATGATATATTACTAGTAAAGATCGTCTTTATATAAAATATAAAATAAAAAATAAAAATAGCCTTTATTCGAGTACACTATAACTACAGTAAGTCCATATCTTTTAAGTTTTACACTAGTACTCGACCTCCGATGGAGTGAAGGCCTCCTCCAGATTCTTCCACTTATCCCTATCTGATGCGACAGTTTTCCAGTTTTTTCCCGCTATCCCTTTTATATCATCTTCCCAAGTTTTCGGTGGGCATCCTCTCTTTCTTCTTCCCACTGGGCCTTTCCAAGTAAGGGTCTTTTTGACCCATCTGCCATCACAAAGGCGGCCAATGTGACCGGCCCATTTCCATTTTAGCCTTTTTGTATAAGTTACAACATCCTTTATTTTTGTACGACTTCGTATCATCTTGTTCTTTATTTTGTCTCTAAGCTTCAAGTTTAGAATGGAGCGCTCCATAGCCCTTTGGCATACTCCAATCTTCCTTATTAACGCCTTGTTAAAAATCCAGGTTTGGCATCCGTATGACAAACATGGAAGTATGCATGTATCCATGACTGTTCTTTTAATAGTTAAGTTATGGTTGGATTTCAGTACTTCTTTTAAAGCCCAATATTTGTTCCATGCTAGGTTTACACGTCTGTTTGTTTCATCCACATGTCGGTTTTGACTAAACGATATTTGTTTTCCTAGGTAAATGTAGTTTTGTACATATTCAAGAGACGTGGCGTTGACAAAAATTGGTCGTTCTTTGCTGTTAGTCATAACTTTAGTTTTGGAGGTATTCATTTCTAGGCCAATGTTTTTACTTGCGCAGACTAATTCGTTAAGCATGTCTTGTAGCTGCGTCGCACTGTTTGAGAAGATAACTATATCGTCGGCGAATCTCAAGTTGCTTAGATACTGACCATTTATTTCTAACCCTTTTTTCTCCCATTGAAGGGTTTTCATTACGCTCTGTAGAACCGTTACAAATATTCTAGGTGACAAAGGATCGCCTTGTCTTACGCCTCTGCATATTTTTATTTCTGGGCCAATTCTGTCTAACTTCACGCGGCTTACGCTTTGCTGGTATATATTTTGTATGAGTTCTATTATTTCATAAGGAACATTACATTCGCCAAGAGCTTGCCACATGCTTTTGTGAGATATGGTGTCAAAAGCTTTGGCGTAATCAACGAAACCTAGGTATAGGGGACAGTTTTGGTCGATATATTTTTCTATAATCATGTCTAAGGTATGAATATGATCTATGGTAGAGAAGCCTCTTCTAAAACCAGCTTGTTCTACTGGTTGATATTCTTCGGTATAATTTGACAAGCGTCGTTCTAGACAGGAAGCGAACAATTTGTACATACTTGGTTGCAAGCTTATCGGGCGGTAGTTGCCCACATCAGTCGGGTCCCCTTTTTTATATAGTAAAATTATGTCAGACCGTGCCCATTCTCTGGGTATTTTTCGTGAATCCATAACCATATTAAAAAGCCTTGTTATGGGGGTTGCTAACAAAAATCTTCCAACTTTTATAGCTTCATTTGTTATGCCATCTGGTCCACAGCTTTTGTCTTTCTTTAATTGTTCCATAGCTTTGATAACTTCATAAGTTGAAAATCTTTCAGTCGATAAGTTGTTGTGATGGATTTTGAAATTTTCTGTATTATTATTTATATTATTATTAGGGCCATATAACTCCTTGTAGAATTTAGAAGCTACCTCAATTATTTTGGATCTAGAGTATGTTGTCGATGATGAACTGGTTTTTATTCGAGGTATCCATTGTTTGGTTCTGTTAAGTGCTCTAAAACCTTTTTTTATACTCCTTGATTCTGTTAGAAATTTCTCTAGTACTTGTAATCTATGTTTTTTATTGTCTTGTTTAATCATTTTATGTATATTTTTATACAGATATGTTCGTTCCTTCTTTTCTACGCTGCTTAATAGTCCAGTCAAATTATGGCTAAAAACGGGTTAAATAAACATGAGCGAACACAGTTTGGGGATTTTGAGGATCGATAGGGGGGTGTATTCTGAGCATAAATTCCAATTTGAGGGGTTGTACTGAGGTCAGCTCAAGGTCATTTCGATGGAAACGCGTTTAATTCGATATCTCGAGAATGGTTAGTGTTAGGCGAAAAATTGTAGAGACCTTTTCTTTTCCTAACTAAATTTACTAACTTTTTTATTAGAAACTTTTTTTTATAACATTAATATTTTTCAAGTTATTACTCCCGCTAGGCAGAAATTTTACTTTTTTTTCAATTTTTCGTCGTTTTCTCCCCAACCATTTAATCTTATTAAATTTTACCGATCATGGAAGTGTAGATCTTTTAATTATGAACAATTTTGTTCTTAAACTTTTTTCCGTAATGCCAATACCTTCGGAGTTATAGATTACTTTACCGAGCGAAATCCGCGCCACTGTCGCAATATAAAAAGGTCAATCGATTAAACTATTAAAAAATTAGGTATTTAATTAAGGTAAATTTAAGTAAATTAACAATTAAAACTGTTTCACACATTTATTTATAGAAAAATAGGTTATAAAATTCGGAATATTAAGCACCCGAGGTCGATGGAAGTGATTCGTAAATATTCGTGGTCCTGACGGTATCGGGGCATACGTCATCCTCGTCCATTGCGTCAAGATCATCATCGTCAATAACGTTCGCGACATTCGAACAATAGTTCTCTTGGCAATTGGTGCAAATCACTGAGCAAAAGAGGCCGGCCTTTCTGCATTTGCACGCTTTGCCGCATTTGATTTTGCATTTGCACGCAATCGATCTCAGTAAATTATTAATCTTAATATATGATTAATAATGATAATTAATCAGTAATTATTAGCCGATAGCGATGTCATTGAAACCAGCTCCGGATAATTTAGGACGACGTATGCCCCGATACCGTCAGGACCACGAATATTCACGAATCACTTCCATCGACCTCGGGTGCTTAATTTTCCGAATTTTATAACCTATTTTTCTATAAATAAATGTGTGACACAGTTTTAATTGTTAATTTACTTAAATTTACCTTAATTAAATACCTAATTTTTAAATAGTTTAATCGATTGACCTTTTTATATTGCGACAGTGGCGCGGATTTCGCTCGGTAAAGTAATCTATAACTCCGAAGGTATTGGCATTACGGAAAAAAGTTTAAGAACAAAATTGTTCATAATTAAAAGATCTACACTTCCATGATCGGTAAAATTTAATAAGATTAAATGGTTGGGGAGAAAACGACGAAAAATTGAAAAAAAAGTAAAATTTCTGCCTTGCGGGAGTAATAACTTGAAAAATATTAATGTTATAAAAAAAAGTTTCTAATAAAAAAGTTAGTAAATTTAGTTAGGAAAAGAAAAGGTCTCTACAATTTTTCGCCTAACACTAACCATTCTCGAGATATCGAATTAAACGCGTTTCCATCGAAATGACCTTGAGCTGACCTCAGTACAACCCCTCAAATTGGAATTTATGCTCAGAATACACCCCCCTATCGATCCTCAAAATCCCCAAACTGTGTTCGCTCATGTTTATTTATTTCGTAATTTGACTGGAGTATAAATGTGTTTTATGTGTCAACTCGTTTCTTCTGGATATCAGATCCTTTATGTGATTTGAGATAATATAGCCTTTTCGATTATATCTATTTTTAGTTTTTAATGTAACGGCTCTTATGCTTCCCGTTAGTGACGTCTTAATTTGGTCATAATATTTGTTTACGTTGCCTTCATCAATATCTTTTATGTCTTTTATTTTGGTTTCTAAGGCTTTTAAATATGACTCTTCGTCTTCTGGGGATTTAAGATAAGAGTATGCACTATTTTTATATTTTACTCGACTCTTTTTTAGGTCTTTTACTATATATGTGCATCTTACAAGACTGTGATCGCTGGCAAAAGATAGATTGTGCACCACTTCAATGTTTTGTATATGTCGCATGTCATTTGTTAATATATAGTCGATTTGACTTCTTCGCTTTTTGGGGGAAAGCCAGGTCCATAGGTTTTTTATCTTCTTTGTAAATTGGGTGTTTATTATCTTTAAGTCGTTTTCACGGCAAAATTGCAGGAGCAGATCTCCTCTTTGATCCCGTTTACCAAAGCAATTTGCACCCATTACTCTTTCTTCACCAGGCAACCTTTTTCCTATTCTAGCATTAAAGTCACCTGCTAATATAAACTGCTTGTTGCAGTGCTTCATAGCATTACGTACTTGTTCATAGAATTTTTCTAACTCATTGTCGCTTGCTTCGGAAGTGGGTGCATGGACTTGGATAATGGACATATCTAAGTTTATTATTCTTAAATTTAAAATGCAGATTCGTTCTGATACACCAATAAAACTCTCAATGTATTGCTTGAGTCTTTTCTTTAAGAGGAACCCTACGCCTAAGTGTCCCTTTCTTTCACCGAAGTAACAAAATATATGTTCACTATCCTCTTCAATGTTATATCCTTCTCTTCTTATTTCTGATAAGCCAATAATGTCATACCTTATTGAAGCAACACTTTCTTTAAATTCTAGGAGTTTTTCGTCTGATGATAGGGATCTCGCGTTAAATGTACAAATAAATATATGGGAATTTTCTGTTGCGGGAGAGATGTGATGTGGTGGGTGAGATCTGTTGAAATTGATTGTATTTGTTAAGAATCGTGAATTTGGAGGGTAGTAGTCGCTGAGCCCCACGGTGACCAGCCGGCTTGGGGTGGTTGGTGCATGTTTTCTTTCGTTGTCCTTTGTTGGTGTTGATCTACAGTTAGCATTGTTTTTGTTCCGGTTGTCGGGGGCAGTTAGTTGTTTTTTGATACCTCTGAAAGTGAGCTAGACCTTCCCCTTGCTATATAATTTAATAAATTAGGTTTTATTACATCCTTTGTATTCGTTGCAGTTGGCATCGTTGCTTTGTTAGGGTTTGACCTCTTTTGTGTAGGTGATATCGGCGAGCCACTCTGTTCCCGCTTCCTTTTTTCACGGCCTGGATCATTTGGTTTCTTAACGATTAGCTTATCATATTTGATATATGCAAAGTTACCCTTGTTTCTTTCTTCCTCTACTTTTGGTTGCAGTTGCTTTCGGGTTTCTAATATGTGTTTCGGGTAGTCTTCTTTTACATAGATCCCAGATGGAAGGCTGGATTTATTTTTAAGTATCAAATGTTTTTTCCAATTTGTCGACAAGGAAACGACAACTGGCCGATTCTTGTTAGTTTGTGCTCCAATTCTGTAAACATTGCTTATTTCTTGGATGTCTAGATGTAAACCTGTATCTGTTATAATTTCTTTGATATAGTCTACCAGTTCAGATTCCCTTTTTCCCTTTTCTTCAACTCCAAAAAATACCAAATTCTTTTATCTATTTCCATTTGATCTAGTTTTTGTTCAAGTTTTGCAATCTGAGTTTTTAATTTTTTGTTTTCTTGAATAATTGAATCCATCTTATCATTTATCGCTTCCATAACGTTTGTGGTTACAGCTGATGTTATAGTTAGAGTTTGTTGGTTTAATTTTTCCTCTAATTTTTCCCAAAGCATTTCGATATTTTTATCCATTTTAGGGAAAAGTGGAATTAATAAATTGTAACACCTTTTAGTATTTTTTTTAAATCTTGCAACACTGCCCGGCACTGCTGCGTAGGTTGGTACTAGATGAGATGTCAGTTGTCAGACGCGAATTACGATTGAATTGTGTAATGGCGGACTATGAACTTTCACTTTACTGGGATATCAGAAGTTGTTTCGGGATTGTTTTACGATATAGTTTTTAATCGCACTGTTTTTATAACTGTATTTCTTATCTTTGCACTTTTCTTATAACTTTATTGGTGAATTGTAGTTGTATGTTCAGTATTTTATCACTTTTCACTATTTAATTACGGAGCTCAATTTTGTACGTGTTTACGTTTACGACCAGTGTTCGTATATTTACGTTCGGTATAAAATATACCGAACGTAAATATACGAATTTATAATAACAAGATATTAAATTTGTAATAAATTGTACGATCTGTAACGTATTCCTAGCCATTGTTAAGGCGGTTACAACATATAAAAACGACAAAATTGATTTGAAATTATTTATTGTTCATACAAGGGCGCGGTATGCAAACGATTAAATGTTTTAAATGGTATATTTCAAGGTGGTCAAATTAAAACACATGATAAAAGTTACGTAGGCGCTTATGACATATACGACGGAGATCAATTTCTTAAAAAACTTACTTCCGATTGAAAGTAAGAAATTACCACTCTTGAGGGAGACATTAAAATATCAACCGAACAATACAAAAGGGGACTTCAGCGCCTTGACAACCCCCTAGCTTTGGGCCTCTTACTCTTCGGACACAGCGGACTGCGTGCTTCGGCTAGACTTGCTCGGCGAGACTAGAAAGCGAGACTTGCCGCAGTTTGATAGTTTGCGAGTTACTGAGGGAAAACAAATGATTAGATTTGCATTCCCTAATTGCCGCGAAATCAGATCATAAAATGTTATAAAAGCCAAGAGGCTGATTGCAGATGGTAATATATTAAAAAAATAATAATGTAAGAAATCTAGCCTCAAACTGAAACAAAGAAGATACCCAGCATCTTTTTGGATGAAAAGGTATATCCTTAGCCTATATAGACAAGTGAATAAATAAACCACTGTATAATTAAACCAACGCGACATCCCAATCACCGAAATACCAACGGAATTACATTAACAGAATAAATATTCGAAGCGAGCTGTCATACAAAATCCGTATCATATTTCGCTAATGCTCGAATATATTTTGCTGTGACTTGTGACTTATCTGTTGAGTTAGCATCGTTTTTCACTGTCATATTAATATTTGATTTAGATTTCCAAACAAAGCTCATACTATTACGTACTTATATTTAATTAAAAGGCCCTGATGGGATCTCCTGTCCATGACCTCCTAGTGGGACATAAAGTATATATTTCTACGCTTATGTCATTCATATTTTGTTAAGTCTTTTGACCCAAACAGTTATTGAAACGGGTATCCAACTAAGAAATGAGCGTACTAATTATTGAAAGGCCGGCAACGCACTTGCGAGCCTTCTGGCAGTGTGAGTGTCCACGGGCGGCGGTATCACAACATCAGATGAGTATCCTGCCCGTTTACCTCCTATTACATAAAAAAAAGGGTGCGTGTACTTACGTACGCGCGTAAGAATTTATACTTCTTTGGCATTATTAAAAATAGTTTTTGATTGCATGCAAATAATTAATTACAATTAAATAATCAAAGACTGGAAAAGGATTACAGTCAATAAAGTTCAGTTTACATTTGATAAGTGTAACATAAATTCTATTATTATTCGAATGTTGTTTTTAAATTATGTCCAATGCCGTAGCATCTTCCGTGGGCAACTTCATTCTGTTAATTTTGTGTCACGGTGCGCGCGCATCGTAAAATTTCACTCTCATCAATTTTTCATAACGCGCCTAAAGAAGTATAACTTCAAAAAACCTTAGCCATGGAGGTGGTTAGAAATCTAAAGGGTGAATAATTTGAATCTGATGTAGATGTGATATTTTTAATTCTTATTTGTAATTTTATGACAAAAATTCCAGTTTATGCAACTCGGGTTTTACATATTGGGTCTGAAAATCATCTGAACGTGTTTTGTATAGTTAAGTAGATTCTTTATTTTTTAATGCAATGAGTATCATGATTTGGAAACATATAAAGAGAAGACACAATAGCAAAAAGTAACATGTAAACATATTTCGTTTGTGAAGTAATCAAATCTAGTTTAGGGTTGACACAGACAAACGTTTAATAGATTTTTTACACTACATGCATAAAGTAATGATAGAATTAATATTAACAATAACAAGCAGAGAAACAGTATAGCACATTAAACTTAAAAAAACATGTGAATACACACTATACTATTTTTGACAATATATTATTGAAGTGACTTTTAATGGGGTGTTATTTTTGTAATGTATATACAAATTAAATTTAATATATACAGTATATTAAACGTTTTTTAAGTAAGTTAGTTAGTAAGTTCTACATTACTTCCATTAAAGTTTTTGAATAACATATAAGTTTTGAAAGTTTTTGATTAAATTCAATATCTCTGAGTTTTATAATAAGAAAGAATATATTTAGACTTATGGACAACGATATTAGTATGATTATAAATTATTTTTAAGGATATTCAAGCTTGTTGACACTCTATTATTTCGCCGAAAAATTACCACATAGTCTATAAAGTAGTATTCATATTTTTAGAGAAAACTAAATTTTATTAAAAATTAAGATTAATTAAGAATCAAAATATTGATTCCGTCAATTCAAATTCAAATTCAAAAAATTCAAATTCAAAAATCATTTATTCACGTAGGTAACACAATGTACACTTGTGATTCGTCATTAAAGAAATAAATATTAATGCTTCTAATTTTACATTTACTAATATACAACATAAACATATATAGAAAATGAATCTGGCTAGTTCCTATTGAGGCATACCAATTACCAATGGCGCAACAACCTTTTAGGTCTAGGCCTCAGATTTCTGTATCTGTTCTGTGATCATTTATAGTAGGAAAGTAGGAGATCAGCCTTCTGTGCCACACATCGTCGACCTTTTGGGTCTAAGGCATACCGGTTTCCTCACGATTTTCCTTCACCATACGAGCGAATGTTAAGTGCACTGGAATCAAACCTACTACCCAGGGATGAGAGTCACTCGTGGTAACCACTAGGTCAACACTATTGAGGCATACTTTATATTTTTATATATAAATAAAACTTAGAAAAATAGATATTTGCAGAAATCTTCGTTTAAAATCACATTAGTTAATAGTCTATTAATAACAAGTCAGACACAATACATGTTTAAAGGTTGGAAAATTGGAAAATGTGACGTATTCGTGTCGAGTTGCGAGATGCATATCTTACTATGAATTGTATTTCGGATTGTGGCACAAGATAATTTATTGTTTTGCTTAGAAGGATAAACCGTTCGTGATGCTACTTCTAAAACAATATTCAAGACGTCTTGGACGTGAATAAAATACATATTTTCAAGAAGACCACAGCTATGTAAAATGAAAATAATTTAGCATAACGCTGGGCTCTTAGCCTCTTTGTTTTATCTTTGTGATATTTTAGATTTGAGGTTAGAAGTTTGGCTGTATTTTAAAATGTACTAGCTTCTTTGAGCAGTGTTGGCCTAGTGGTTTCAGCGTGCGACTCTCATACCTGAGGTCGTAGGTTCGATCCCCGGCTGTGCACCAATGGACTTTCTTTCTATGTGCGCATTTAACAGTCGCTCGTACGGTGAAGGAAAACATCGTGAGGAAACCGACTTGTCTTAGACCCAAAAAGTCGACGGCGTGTGTCAGGCACTGGAGGCTGATCACCTACTTGCCTATTAGATTTAAAAATGATCATGAAACAGATTCAGAAATTTGAGGCCAAGACCTAAATAATAATAATAATAATAATAATCATCATTTATTTGCAAGAATATGGTATAAAAATCTTATGGTTGTACAATCTTAACTCCGCATATTCTGCCACACACAATGGCGTGCAAATTTATCTTACATAATTAACAATTAGAATTTTACTATATTACAATCAAACCTAATGTGATTTTATAATCACATTATTTATTTTTTATATCCGGACAATCAGCCATATATAAATAGGCATGCAAATGTCATAAATTTTTGCTATGTCATATAATAAAAACATGACATAATGTCATGATAATACGTCAAGCTATTTATAATCAATTATTGTCAAACTTATAGGCCAAATATTCGCCTACGCTATAAAAGCACCTTGACTTTAGAAACCCAAAGAGGGTGTAGCGCCACTGATTATTATTATTATTAGCTTCTTTGCGACTTGGTTTGCGCAAGTTTAGTACTTCGAATAGCCTGTTTTCTTTAAGTAAAAATTTGCAATTTGGAAATGAATAGTTTTATATAATGAAGTGAATGAAGAATTGTTTGGGTTGATCCATCTTACCACGTTTCATCACTGTATGAGTAGTTCTTCCTATCCGGTACACTATTGACAGAGCGGTCGTGATCGCTATGAAGTAGTGGTAATAGAAGACGCAGATGTGATGTGCTTCACGACGTTTCGCCATCGTTGCCTATTAGAGCTCATCCAGTATGAGTAGTATTAATCCAAATTTCATTCGGATCACCTTGATGGGTGAAACTCTTCCACGGTCCGCTTCACTAGATATTTCCTTTTGCGAACTAGCGAACTGTGGAATCGACTCCCGGGGGGTTTCCCTGGGAGATACGATCTCCAATTAATAATCTCCAAATAAAAATACGTGCTGCCGAGTTGGTTAATTTTTGGGGAAATTTAACTTTAAAAAGTAATAATTTACTTATAAGTGACACAATGGTGTTCCCCGCGGTTTCTACCGCGTTTATTCTGTCTTAGCGTAATGTTATATAGCCTAGATTATGGACCATCAAAAACACAGAGATATTATAAATTCAGATCCAACAAATAATTAGATTTAGAATAAGGAAAATAAAGTTAAAATACTAGTTACTCTAATTAATGATACCCTTTGTCTTATTTTATTAATTTTCTACTGTTTACTAAATATATACTCGTTAGAGTCTTCACTTATTTTTTCCTTCTTTTCCTTTTATTTTCTAATATTAAATAATATTACAGTTGGAGAATTTCAGATTGACAGCGAAGTATCGGGAATGGATTGGTCTGGACAAAGCGAACTATACTGTTTTATTCGTTTAAAATATTTCCACCCACATTTGAATGATTTATAAAATTTTCCTCTTGATTCGTGTATAAACAACCTTATCCGATACCGAGTAATTTTCTTTTAACAGTAATTTATTAGGAAGCACGGGCCCACGCTCTGACGCTGGTAATGTATCACTTACATCCATTAGATACGTCGCCGAAACGTTGATAATATCATATTTTTGGCAGAGGTTTTTGTATTATTTGCATCGTGTTTTTATGATAATGGAGACATATTTTCCTGATTACACGTTACACCTTCCTTGTTTATACTCGTATACTTTTATTTTTATGATGAAATTATAGTAACTCTGGATATAGTAATATCTCTACAGTAATCGCCTCATCGAAGTGTTTTCGATATATACTGGTCAAAAAGTCGTGGATCAAACGCAAATAGGAGATAGATGAGGTCATCAGCTGCAAAAAATTGTTCTAGGGGAGGTCTCTAAGCTCAACCTTATTTTGCGTTTTATAAGAAAATTGACTTTTTTTACTAATTCTTATTAAAATTTGAAAAAATTTACATCCTGTATCTTTTTCATAAGTAAGAGGTACCTTTAATATTTTTTTATTAGAACAGGGTGAACAACACAATGCCAGAGGGCTCAAAGTTTGTTGCCAGCCTTTTAAGAATTGGTACGCTCAATTGTGGGCCGACAGACTTCGAGGTGATAAGGCTGGAATTTTGTCTTGGACTTCCGATGATGCAATGCAGCTGCAGGTTTTAATCCAAAAGTTCTCTTAAACTACTTATAAAACTTTCCTTCCACGACAAAATTAATTTTTTTATATAGATTCAATTATCACCTTTTGAGATATTGCATAATTAATAAACAGTACTCGACATACGAGTTTAATTCGTTCTGTAATCTTCCGTAATCGTTCGTAATCTCAAAGCAATTTTACCCGTTGAAATTAATTGAAATGCCATTATTCCGTTCCAGCAGTGTTTTTGAACAAAATATGATTTCACGCTTTAATTCAATAGACACCATCTTCTTCGGACCGACGTTATAATAATAAATGTGATAATGTTTTGTAAATGTACAAAAAGCAAAAAACGCGAACCCAAATTATCAAAGATGCTTCGAAAAAGAGGGAAACGCAAACAGATTGAGATTTACTCTGAGTGAGAGAAACTGTTAGTGTAGTGTGTAATGTGCGATTCCTCGTATCTCAAATCTTGCTCTCATCTCAAAGCAAAATATCGCTCACTCACAAAAACACTCGTATATCGAGGTACCACTGAATATTTAAAAAAATATTTTTTTGGTACACTTACACTACATATAAATTGTGATTATAAGTGTTTTTGAATAAAAAAATGATTTCAAGTGCACAGGCGCTTATTAAAGATTTAAGTTGGCACCTGGTAGATAGTACCGGTGACCCCAGAGCTGGTGCTTTCCTGGTTCAACGAATAAGTATCGCAATACAGCGAGGAAATGCTGCCAGCGTTAAAGGCACACTGCCACAGGGACCAAACTTTTTAAATTTGTTTTAATTTTTTTAAATAAATTTTAACTATTTTTTCATTAATAGGTTAAAAAAATTGTGTATTTACATTTACCCCCCCCCCCCCCACCCCCACTCTACAATGCAACTAACAGAACGCGGCGGGCGATGTTGCTATTTAATAATAAAATGTACGTACGTAGTCAATTAACCTAACCGACTTTAGAGATCTCTTAACGGGTTAAATTGTTTTTCAATGCTAAAAGTACATGGAAATTCACTAACAGATGTCAAAGACTGTCAAATGAACTGTGAAAAGGCCAAAAAGTGTCTTATAAATATGTATCTTGTTGGATGAACTCTTGATGTATGCAAAAGGACACAATTACATTCAAGAGACTGCATCAGTGCAAGATTGTAACAACATTACCCCTGAATGGAGCGCTCGGGATGAGGGACTTACGTTATGTAAATACTTCAACATTTTGAAGCTATTTCTTATTTATGAGATGTGAAAAATTGTATGACTTTTCAAGTAAGAAACCTCGAATATTATATTAAAATAAAACTTTGGAGAAGAGTCTGACTGAAGAGATATATGTAGTTTTTCAAAATTATTCAGTTAGTATTTCAAACCCGGGATTCAAACATAAAAATGAATGTTTTGGATGACCTGATGAGGGTAGAGGGAAGATTTTGGATGCAAAGCGTGGGGAACCGGTCTTACTGGAAATTTAGGGGAGAGGCCTATGCCCAGCAGTGGACGTGGCTGAAATGAATGAATGAACGAAGTAGTAGTATGTTGTAAGGTAGTTATGAAGATTGTGTAAATAAAAACTGATGTAGTTGCTTTAGTTAGTAGTACTATACGTTGGTAGTAAGTACATATTTTCATTATAAAAAAAAATCAGTGGCGCTACCCCTTTAGGCCTCAGATTTCTGAATCTGTTTCCGACTTTTTGGGTCTAAGACATGTCGGTTCCTTCACGATGTTTTCCTTCACCGTTCGAGCAAATGTTAAATGCGCACATAGAAAGAAAGTCCATTGGTGCACAGCCGGGGATAGAACCTACGACCTCAGGTATGAGAGTCGCACGCTGAAGCCACTAGGCCAATACTGCTCTACACATATTTTCATTAACTTTTTTAAAATAAGGTCCGGCTTACTTCAGACAGCGTAAGAATAATTCATCTATTTGCAATTTTTTGCGTAACATACAGCGACATTTTAAATGAAAATAATGAAACAGGTCTCTGTTGATTGAGTGCAGAAACAAGAGCACTCTCTTCTTCTCCATAACTCTCATGGGACGGTTGTTCCACACGACAGGAGCATTGAAGGATCAGGTGCTTGTCAATTATATTTTACACGAACCGTCTACTCTACAATCATATCAACCATATACAAAATACCTTTCAGAATAGATTCAAAATAAAACTCATATCTAGGTCGGGTTCTAGATGGAGGTACTTTAACAAAAATGGCGTATCTATAAAAAGTGAATAAGTTACGCTTGATTTATATGACATTTACCGCTTTCCTTAAAGCCTGTAATAAAAGGCACGCGACCAATTCTTCATTAATTGAGCGTGAATTCACAAAAGTTAACAATCAGTTTTCTTCCGGTTATTCTGAATTCCGTTGTAAGCTTTCCCTAAGAAGTTGATTTATCTGTGTATAGGAATGATTCTATTTATTTAGAGACTGTGTAATGAAATTTGAATTTCGAATTCATGGAACTCGATGTATAGTGCTTTTCATGAAAGAAGTCCCGCGGTGATTTTTGGAACTAAATTTGACAGGTCGGCAATGTTGTCATTCGTCGATGTTATCAAGTTCGTTGGTTGTGGTAGATTTTTGTGAATTTTTAACTAGCTTAGTGCATTTTAAAGATTGATTACAATGCCAAAAGTTGTAAAAACTTCGGCTCGAGAAATGATATTAAAGGTAAAAGAGTTCTGTGAAGGGGAACATAAGAATCAAGGTGTTTTAATACCACTAAACAATGTTCGGAAGAGAGTTGGCGCCATAACAGGTACTTTTTAGAGTTGCCATTTAATAATTTTTTGCTGTATTGATGGGTTTTTTTATGATTTAAATTCGTTTTTGCGACAAAATTGAATAAATACATAACGTGATGAGACTAGGTAACTGAAATTAAAACATATATTACATATTACATAAGCATTATAAACTTAAAGTTACTATTATTTTTAATTGTACATAATTTAATTGCAGGTGTGTCAGAGAAACTGTAACAAGAATTACAAACGAAGGTATAATAGCGGCGTGTACTTCGAAAAAAATTGTAACCCAACAATTATGCAATAAAACTCTGAATAAAAAATTGTATTGCTTTTCTTTACCCTATTTTCTCATCTTTTCCCTGTAAGTAGGTAGAACACCGCTAATATAAGTAAATAAAAATATACTTTTTACATAACAGAAATATTGTTTCATCGAAGTATGCAGAAAATAATATTATTTGATAAATTACATCTGCTAAATGTAAATAAAATAGGTAAATTTTTTACTCATAAATGACAACATTACGTTATGCGATTGCAGCGCCGCGTCTGGGGGACTTCTTTCATGAAAAGGACTATAAATCGTATTTTAAAATTTGAAATTGGAATATTTACAATATACCAGGTTCTTTTCGTCCTCTCTTCCTTTTGCCTTCTTTTTAAGAATAGGATTTAGGTTGAAAATATGTATATTGTATAATGTATATATACTATAACTATTTAGCTTCATAGACTGAGTTGACATTGAGACCTTAATTACGTAGGAGATATTATATTGCATAAGTGTGAGTGCAGACACTAGAGCACTCTCTACTCTATAACTCTCATGTGATGGTTGTCCGATACGACAGGAGCATCGAAGAATCAGGTGCTGAACAGTAAATTGTACTGGTCTGGGTATCGGTACGCTTCAATCTTTCTAACTTAGTATGTAGCCCCATTGTATTTTTTTCTTAGAAAAAACCCGCAATGCCGTTTTTCCAGAATTTTCCGATTTAAAACCAAAATCTGATCATACATCTATGACATTATCTCCGATCGAATACGCTAGCCCTTACACAAATATGCCATTTAATACGTGATATAGTCAAGGTCGTTTGCTATATTTGAGAATTGGAGTATTACATTTTAAAACTAAAATAAATCATCTCACGGTTTCACCATAATACGGTGGAACAGATGTTCTTTTGTAATTAGTTAGGCCTTTCTTGTCAGTTTGAAAAGGGGTCCCAAAAATTCGTGTTGTCTATATAGTGAAATACAACTTTCAAAAACTATTTTCTATTTTTTTTCAAGTAATCAATTCAAGTAGTTTTGTTTTAAAGTATTATAATAGTATTGTAATGAATGTCGCATCAGTCGACGGAGAAATTTTGACCATTTTGTGTTTCACCGTCACATAAATACCTGTATTTTAAATTAAATAATTTATAACTATGTATAAAAATAGTACTACAACCTTTTAAGGCCTCTGATTTCTGTATGTTTTCTAATGTTCTGTGCCGTCGAATTTTTGGGTCTAAGGCATCTCAGTTTCCTCACGATGTTTTCCTTCACAGTTCGAGTGTTAAATGTGGACGTAGAAATTCTATTGGAGTACAGGCGGGTTTCAAAGAACTTCAGAGATGAGAGTCGCACGTCGTCACCTCCTGTTGTATATATATGTATGTTGTATAAGTATGTGTATTGTCAATTGACAGAATCATTGGTATATTAACAGCACACGTTCGTTTTGTACATGCAGTGCGTTTTATCCGTAGTTAAAAGTCCAGCTAGAAACAAAGCCTATACAGGGTGGCCAAAAAGTCATAAGTAATAAAGTGGATATTATGAAAAAGATACAGGATGTATTTTTTTTCGAATTTTAATAAGAATTAGTAAAAAAAAAGTCAATTTTATTATAAAACACAAAATAAATTATAACTCTGCAGGGGTTGAGCTTAGAGACCTCTCGTAGAACAATTTTTTGCAGCTGATGACCTCATCTATCCCCTATTTGCGTTTGATCCACGACTTTTTGGCCATCCTGTAGAGAAAAGCAAAATGTTTCCTGCTTTGCGCCGCAGGTATGAATTAGACCTTTTAATTTAAAATTAGCCCATTTTAGTCAGTTTAGCCTAAGAACTTCATTTCTCTACTTTAATACACAAAACCAATTGTACTTAATCATATGAACGACCTATCAATTCAAGTCCCAATCAAGTTTTTGAACTGAAACCATATAATAAATTGGCAAATGTATGTGAAGCAACCCAAGCGTGTAATTAGATGGATGACAGGGATGCATATATCGAATGGGATTACATAGAGTCGAGTCGAATTAACGTCGAATTCGACTTGCAATATGTGACACTATTCGTGCATTAGCTAAGCCGACAGTGATCGTTATTGATATAGCCTTTGGTTGCGTGATTCGTGAATTATTGTTGATCCTATAAGAGCCCTGCCAAGGTGACTAAGTCGTAGACGGTAATAAGTATGCCCATGGTTCTAGTTTAAATAAGCCTTAGCTAATTTTATATTAAAATATATTTTTTTACACACATTTTGTGTCCTACAAAATGTGTGGGCAGTTGACTGGCCTGCGTGAAAAATTATACTGGTGTGTGTGATTTAACTTGGGTCATCCAGAATAAATATATAGCTCTTTTGTACATATAGCACTAGTACAAACTGTTCTGTGAAAACTGTGTACAATAACACCAAATACTAACAACGTTATACCCGGTATAGAGATAAGCAGGAAAACTTAAAAAAAAATATTAAAAGTTTGCAATATATTCCAAAGATTAATCCGAAATCACAAAATTTTGTACTAGTTTGAAATGTCATGGACAGTTCTTACTGCATTTCAGTGGCGTAATCAATTTGCCGTGTATACTTTATTCCCACAGTTAGAATTATCTAATTATTGTCATTGTTAAAAATTTTTGAAGTGAAACTTCTTTATCGGAGTTGGAAAAAAATTTAGTGTAACACTTTTTCGTTACGCGTCACATTTTTCCGTTACGCGCCATGTTGCTTTTTGAAGTCAAACTTCTTTATCGGCGTTAGAATGAATTTTTTATCGACGTATGGGAGAAATTTTGTAGCAAATCGTCACGTTTTTCGGTTACGCGCCATCTTTTTCTTGTCCCTACCACGGTTGATCCGAAGAGATTCGAAGCCATTAATAACAAAAATATATAATAACGATAACAATGATACTAATAATTCTATTACAATTGATTGAAATTCTGTAATAATCTTAGTAGTAATAAGGTAAAATGAAATAATTGTATTTGTATTCATGTCTATGATAATAAAAACCTTTTGTTTCTAAAACTTTATTTAACCAATGTCGTTAAATTGCATATAGAAGATCATTTTTCGAAAAAATGTCTTATTGTCAAAATGTGTTCATATAAAATTTAATTAAGTTTTGCGTGAATTAAACAATAAAAAAGTTTCATCTCGCTTCATCTTTCATTCTTTCAAAATTTTTGTAATCCAAGAACATTTCGTCCGAGCCGTGATTACGTGAATTAGTAATTCGTCAAACAAAAGCTACAATAAAATAGATCTGATTTTACCAATTTAGCTACGGCCAATTTTATTTGAAAATTCAATTTGTCAATATAACCAATTAGAAAGGTACCTATCAACAATTCCTTAAAAAGTATTTCCTAACCAATTTGGTTAATTAATTGAATAATCAATGCCTGTACACTTTATTTACTTAATATTGACTGCTATAATACTTATGTAAGGGAAATAAATATATATATTTTTAATTTGTTGATATAAGTTTGTTACTAGGATGTTTTATTGGTATCGATATTGGTGTACACACAATATTGTGTAGGTAATTTTCTAAAAAAATTCTTAAATTAAGAAACTTGCTACATGATAGCTCTATCTAATTAGCTTGTAGCGTATCTTACCTAAGTTTTTATGAATTTGTTTATCAACCGAAACAACCATTTTTCATTCAACAGTAATACATTTCATAGGTCGATATTCTAATTCGTAACTCACAATATCGTCTATGCCACAGTCAAATATGTTAAACTTCGTACAAAAAAAAAATTGCAATCTTAAATATAATCATAGGTAATGTGACACATTTTTGACACAATGTGACACAATTCAATAAATGGCGTTATAGCAATATGTGTCCCGTTAATCCCCAAGTATGCTAAAATCAATATAGCTTTTAAACGTAGACTACTCGTACAACGGACTTCGTTCGCCTTGCGTTTGATCTTAAATTGTATCACTAATTAAGTATTTAAATGACCACATCTTCGCATCTTAGCACGATCGAGTAATACTGTATGTGAGTACTGACCTTATGTATTCGTGAGTGTATAGTTGTAATTTGTATTTGATAGTTGTTATAAGCGTGCGCTGTTTCTGTGTTGGTTTTTCAACCTGAGACATGCCAAGATACGTAGTAAGGGCCCCTGTAGAATCGAAATTCAAATCGACTACCATAGTTTTTATGCTTTGTGAGTTTATATCGGGATAGTTTGACTATCTACAAGCCTAAGCCTTCTATCTATATATCTTTCTTCTTTATTATAGCTACTAGTAAATTTTGTGCTGTCATGTTTAGTTTTGCTTTGCTTTGTATCTTATTTTTTATCAGTAAAACTTTTTGCGGATGTATCCAAAGTGTTTATTTTTTTATTGTATAGAGATGTACGAGTTTTCCCAATAAATTAAATAAAATATCTCAGAATCCGTAGTTCGGGAGATTTATGATAAATGTTACTTTATATCTGCATAAGGTATATTTTATGTCAGAAAATCTCAACTGTTAACAGAAAATCAATAAACAAACACACCATTACTCTCCCGTTTTATATATCGGCAAGATTAAGGAAACATCAAACACATGGGAGCAACTAATGGATAAGAGATGCTCGTTCTAAGTGCTACACAATCTTGAATCTTCGATAAATACATATATTGAAAAAGGATTCGATTTTTATCTTAAAGAAATCATTCGATTTTATATGACCTTGATATAAGAGGATTTAAGTCTTACTATTTATCACATTAAACAGAGTGGCCGAGAGCTATTGCCAATTCTTCTCTTCTGTTCTACGCCCTTCATTTGAGAAGTGGCTGAATTATTTTTATTTTTTTGACGTTCATAAGTGTACATTGTTTTACCTTTATGAATAAATGATTTTGTTTTTTTTTGTTTTTTATACCAATATTTTCGCTACCTAAAAGGCCGACGCACTGCACTATATCAATTATCGTTGGTCGGGTAATTTTAATTGACCCATCTGCTTGTATGCCTGTTGTTCCTTTATATATATATATATATATATATATATATATATATATATATATATATATATATATATACAGCTAAGCTAGGCGGCAAATACTTTATATATGCATATTAGCACAACATTTTTAACAATAGCTAGCACCTCTGAGCCTCTCACCATATTATAAATGCTATACAAAGCTATTAAGAAGCTCTTAATTCGTTTAATAGGTACATAAATCTATAGCTTCAATCATCTTCCCAAACAGGCCCTTGTTTGAAATCCCCGAGAAAGTAAAAGCGAAGTCGTCTCAAACAAACCTGAAACCTGGCGTCGCACACTTGCAGAAGAAAGAGCTGGAAAGATTTAAAGTCAGCTAAAACGCAAAGTTGAAGACTAAAAGTTAATACTTTAACAGTAATCTGTGTATGCACTCTGCCCCATCTAGACGTGAGATATTAAGACATCCATAGGAAATATTCCAACCATCTGTTTCATTTATATAATAAAGTCCAATTTCACAATTCTCGCACTCGTAATGATCCATTTCGTTCCCCAAACAATTTACGCAATCCGAACATACTGAAATTACAGGTTCGCTTATTAGCATATTGGTTGTATAACATATGTTTTATATTGTAATATGCATTTTGTATTTACTCTCGAGTAACAAGACTGAAAAGGACAAAATCTGAACTAGTGAATTAGTGTTAGTGCACGTTAGTATTAAGTTCTAAGCAGTGAGTGAAAAAATAGAACACAAGAACAGAGTGTCTTACCTTTAATAGAGACTGTAAGTAGTGTTATTGGAAACTGTCTTATGTAGTATTGTCTTTGATTGACATAACTTTTATTCATTTAAATAGAACACTATTTTGACCGGAATGAAGTTATGTATTATTATAAACTAGCTGACCTGGCTAACTTCGTTCCGCCCTACAACCTTATATTGTATCGTTGTTACTTTAATTTAACTTATTTTAGGATTTCATTAATGTTAAGTATTACATTAATACAACTTTTTTGCAAATACAGAAATGTTTTATTGCTTGCCATTGCGAAAGAAGAATGGCAGTTTTACACATTAGGCATCTTCTCTCTAGCGTCAATATGGCGATACTGCATGTTAAGCACTTTCTGATATCCAACATCTTTTGATCAGGATCAAAGCATGGTTATGCATCTCCTCATTCACCTTAAGATCGGAATTTCTTGAACTGACACGAATTCGACGTAAAATGATGCGTAGTTTTGTCAACAGATGGCACCATATGGTTTTTGCATTCGTAAAATTAATTAATTAATTTATTGTTATTCGATAACTTATCCGATATTTTATTGCTTATTCTGCTATTCGGGACGGAAACAAACTCAACAAATCAAAAACCATGGCAATCGGTCCAGCCGTTCTCGAGTTATAAGTGTTATAACAAACACGACTTTCTTTTATATATATAGATTTACAACTATTTAACATAATTTTAAATTTATCCGACGTTTCGCGTGCTTTACAGCGTGCGTGATCACGGTGACTGAAGACTAAAGATGTTGAATGTCAAAAAGTATCACAGCTGCAGAGAAAGTTGCATTATCTGTATTTATTTCCCCGGAGTTGGTATCGACTAAAAGATGGAGGGTTTTGGCAAAAATGGCTCACGGTGTCCTCTATTTTCGCGGATTGTGTTTCTTTTTGTATTCAATTTCAACGTCCTGATAAGTAAATTAGGTTAGACTGAAATTACTTATTAGTCTTAAGTAAGCCTAGATCGTAATGTTCCATGATATCTTAGTAAAGACACATGTAACATATTTTAACTATAGGCGCGTCAGAGGCCATTTTAAGAGAATAACTATAGTCATAATAATAAAAATTCGAATGATAAGAGAGATTGAGCAAAAAACAAGTACTTTACGTTTTATTTCAAATTAAATTACTATTTATAACATGCCTTAACCTTAACCTAATTTTCCTAACGTTCGTTGAAATAATACAACTTAAAGATTCCGTACCATTATTATTTTACGAAACCTTGAAGATCTAAGTATTCCAGACTTACGAAATGTAACGTTTAAACACTACGTGATACAAGTGTTGTATTTCGCTTTAGGAGTTGTTTTCTTTATTAAAACACAAGCGTATAAAATATATATACTAATCGTGGAATGAAGAAATGTTCATAATTTATAAAAGGCAATCTCAAAAGACAAGAGTTGAGAGGCGATTTAATTCTTTAACGGCAAAGTAATATTTTATGGGCCAAGACAGGCTTTGAAGGGATGACTCAATGG
Organism: Pieris napi; assembly: GCF_905475465.1. Classification (NCBI taxonomy): domain Eukaryota; kingdom Metazoa; phylum Arthropoda; class Insecta; order Lepidoptera; family Pieridae; genus Pieris; species Pieris napi. The sequence continues at coordinate 9,976,431 of NC_062245.1, forward strand.
CTTTCGTTGAACTAAATTAGACTTCAATTTTATTTTAAACTAAAATGAGACTGCTGAGTCGTAGAATTGTCTTAATGGACTGTAATAAAATGGTTACTTTTCAAAATTAGAATTCCCCGGACATCTTTAAAAAAAAAAGACGGGGAAAAATACGCCGTAATCGTGTTTTTTTCGGTCAACTGGCCAGTAACATTTTATTCAAAGAATACTGATCACATATATTCTTTTAATTAATAAGGATTAAATGCTTATTAGATATAGCATTTTCTATGAAAAATTATAGTGATTAATTCAATGTAATCACAAAACACAATTCTAAAATCTCTAGGTAATCGCTTTCATTTATTTCATTATTCATATATCCTTGAAAGATAATAAATCACTAGAAAGCGTAAAAAAAAACATTAACAAAAAGAATTTCAACAATGGCAGTATTCACATAAAAAGCAATTACGTTTGAATTAAGGTTCAAAATAATAGATATCAAATAACCGAATCTTATTTCACAAAAGAAAAGTTGCTATTAACTTTAAACAAAGGCAATAATGTAATTTTGTTGTCTCAAGAACGTTATCGTGTTTAATGAACTGGCAACCTTATCAAAATGTACGTGATAGAGTGTTGAGAATTTTTATTATGAGATATTTTTGTTTTTGAAATAGAAAACAAAGGCTCTATGTGTTGTTTATTTTATTCTGTTGCAAACAGGGATCTGCTCATATGGTACATGACCGTTACTGCCCTGCGATTCTGTAACTCACTTTTCGAACTCACTCAGCGGTTTTCGCATCAAATTGTCGCTCTCAAATCAGTCGCGAAGCAGTCATTTTATGATTTGGCATTCTGAAAAGGTGGGAGCTTGTAGTTTATTGTTTAAGCTGATAACGATGCGAAAACCGCTGTGTGAGTTCGAAAAGTGAGTTACAGAATCGCAGGGCTGGGGTCTGGATAGGGTCTCGATTTATTAATCATTCTTATTTGATAATGTTAACATCCTAACCCTGAATTTTTGTTGCAAAAATACGTTTTTACAGTTCTAATTGACTGTGAGTGCCCCACGAAAATTAGATCCGCTCTCCAAAATCTTTTGCAAATGTATAACTTTGCGTCAGTACAAACGTACCTGATACTACTTCTTCTTCTACTGATTATTGTGTAACACTCTAGGGTTGTAGGACTCCTTTTTCCGCAATTAGACTCCTGATTGGTCCGTTGTGCGTTAGTGTAACACTCTATCTACGCATTTTCTTTGTTACAGCCTTGCGATTCTGTAACTCACTTTTCGGACTCGCACAGCGGTTTTCGCAACGGCGATCGCGCTCAAATCAGTCGTGAAGCAGTCATTTTACAATTTGGCATTCTGATAAGGAGGGATCTTGTAGTTTATTGTTTATCAGGAACTTTGGAGTCTGTTGAGAAAGTACACAAATTAACATTTAAATACATAAGAATAAATAATTAATTATATTCGATAATTCGAAATGTTTCTTTATGCCTGATATAAATAAACAAAGAACCGATCAGCGTTTTTGTTTGGTGCAAGTCAATTTCACGGTTCTGTCATGTGAATGCTTCGTAAAAAGCTTAATAAGCCTCAAAGAGCTTAGCGTGAAATATTAAATAAAAGTTTATCAAACCTGTGTATACCCGCTTTGTTCAAAGTTTTTCTGATGATAACATAACAGCAGGTAGAACTGTAACAATCAATTATCTCCATTAATATATGTTATTATTCCTTGTAAATTTGATACTTGATGTTATGACTTAGCAATTGCATACTTCAAAAATCTTTACTAATACTAATAAATACAACTACACGCATACATAAACTATATATTTAATAAACCCATTTTCGTTTATTGAAAAAAGCTAACTGAAGATTCTTCCTAATAAATTTTAGCTATAATCTAAGCTCTTTTAACATCAAGATAGAGACTAGGCTAGTCGTAGTAGAGGGCTAATTAAATAGCATTACATAGAATATAAATATCAAAGCCTAAATAGGTCTAATGAAAACAAGGATATCCACGTCCTAAAGTATTCTAAGAATAAAACAAAAGTAATCTTTTAGCGCAAAACGGACGCTTAGACGCAAACTGCTTAATAAGATACACTCGAAAACAGAATGGATTAATCGTAATTCTTCGGGAGCTTTCTCCCGAGCCCTCAGCCGAATTTAATTAAGAACGATAAAGGAATTTTTAAAGAAATCTTCAAATTAATGAGGTGCTCAAAATTCTTCTTAACATCGCACTAAAATTTGAGAGCAACCATTCCGCTTGTACGCGGAGATTTCCTTTTGCGGGACCAGAGTGTGTGACCCCCACGTGATGTTTAAATACTAGGTTAAGTTTACAAAACTCAGGTGCTTCGTGGATCTTTGAATGCTGGTGATGTTATATGCTTGTAGAGACGCAAGTTCAATTAGTATTTGGTGGGAGTTTTTCGGAGCCGTCCGGTGTTATGTGCAATGAATATAAATTCGTACGTGATAGATTTCCATATCTCAGTTTGATAATGTATAGAAACTACGAGAATATCAAATTGATCTCGGTGGATGAACTTATCTATTAGGTACATGATTTTCTCATACTGGAAATAAACATTATTTCAAGAACTTTGTTATTACAAACTGAAATATTTTTCAGTGATAACATGTAACTATTAGATTGTTTATTATTTACACGGAATATTAAATTTATTTGGTCTGGTAACTTGTGTTTAGTACTTAAACATTTTACATAAATAAAATAAATATACATTAAAAATATGAAAACTTAACACATTGTAGCTTACTCAACTTTTATAAACACAAATGCCCTTGAGAAGAGCATAAAATACATTTTGAGGAATCGGATATAATATAGAAAAAAGTTGTCCATTGATTAAAACAAAAAAGGTTTTAAAACTTAGGTTTTATCCTCATGCGATAAAGTCAGCCTTTCTTGATGAATTAAACGGAAAACAATATTTGCCTTGGCTATTTGTACAATAAAATGAAAAGAAATTGCAATAACGAATAAAATAAAAACATTTATGAAAAAAATATTCTTAAATGAAATATTTTATTTCTTTGCTTTATCTTTTATGTTTTAACTATTGTAGGAGAGTATCTCTAAATACGGAAAACCTTTTTTGCGTTTTTATATGGATGTTATAAAAATAAAGAAATACATAGTAATTAATAAAACAAAAAGGTTTAGTGTTGGCCTGTTGCATTTAGCACGTCGTAGATCGTCGTAGCACATTGTAGCACGTTGTAGCATGTCGTAGACGTGTTAGCACGGTGTAGTATCTTAAACAATGAGTAATAAATATAAGCAACGTGCCTCCAAGTTGAAATGATTAATTAATATTTTTTTATTTTTATTTATTGAGAATGATTTACAGCTTATTACTAACTTACTTACGAAATATAATGTTCTTTTTTCGCCATTAAATAAATCTTTTCACATAGTTAAGTACTTAATTAATTAATAATATTAACTGGATTGGTATAACTAATCATACACAAATATACAGTATCTACATATCTTGAGTATTCCATTTTGTGTCTCTAAGTTTATATTTATGTTAGAATAAAGTTCAAGAATTTGGTTAGTCCGTTTGAAGATAAGATGCCGCTTAGCTTCGGTATGTGAGCGCCACAAAATACATGACCCGAGAACTACACTACACAAAAACTAGATTAATTTCAACCTTATTTAAATTGAACCAAGTGTAAGATACGCGATATTTTATGTTGTACTATTTAGAAGCTTACTGGAGTGAAATACACAGTATGTATCTTTATGTATCAGTATCGATCTTTTCTGTTTATCCATTGACTCTGTAAGACGCACACTCACATCCAGCTATTAGAATAGTTATAAATTTAAATATTCTGCTGTTTCACACTTAATTTCAATTTTTTTATTGTTTCATAGTTTTATAAATTCATAATTGTTAATTTTATTCTTCCTATCTCCCTAAGGTATTTATGGTATATCTATAGGTGGAGATTTGTAATTAGTACCTACTGATTTTTTTTATTGTTAAAATACTGTAAATCTTCCTAAAATTTAATAAATAAATAAATAAATGGATGTCATATGAAGGAAAACATAAGCTTATGATAGGAAAGGTCTCAAGACAACTTAATCGTCGTAAATTATTTGTCAATTAGAGCTTTTTATACCCATCCACGTTTTTGCCCGGCACGTTGGGCATGAATCACTCGAACTACGGAGCAATTGGCGATCTACTTTGCACTTACTGTTTAAAGGCGTGGAACCATCTCCATATGCCTGATGCCATTATGAATGTGCCTAAAAATTATTTCAGATCCCAGAGGTATGCCCTGGTGTTTAAATGGGGTGGGTGTAAGGACTATTCTCCACCTGCAGTCACCAACTCCGGAGATGAACGATGAACGACGAAAGATGATGAGTTTGGCTACAGAACTGGATCTGTTTCCGACAGGTTTGGGAAGACTAAGTAACGAAAGAAAACGTTTTTTATTTTTTAATTTGTTAGAAGTAATTTTTTTAGGCATATTCAGTAAGTCTGAGAATCGACTACTATCTAGCTTTCAAACCCCTAGATAATAAGGGTGGCCCCTTAAATTTTTATTTTTAGATAAAAAAAATGTTTTTCATTTTTTATGATACAACATATAAAAATACATACAAGCATTAATTTTCACCCCTGTACGATCAACTCCTATTTTTTATTTGTTAATTAAAATCTTATGACTTGAACTCTGCGGAATAGAGAAAAATTCACAGAAAAACCTAGAAAGATTTCATTCCAGAAAACCGAACAGTCTCAGGGGTAACATAGCTAAATGTTCCATTTTGGCATGTTCTAAAAAGGTAGGCTAAGTAAAATCACATTAAGGAGTAACGAAGTTCGCGGGGGCAGCTAGTTTATTATATTAATCAGACCTACGACTGCCGTTTGACTCTGTAGTCAGTTTCGGTCGCAGAACGACAACACGAGTTCCATGAGCGGTCGAACTAAGCCTTTAAAAAGTAGATGTCGAAAATACGGTTGATGCCAACAAACTAATTTTTGAAATCAGCTGACGTCATTATTTTTATTAATGTATCTGCAGGCCCTTTTTCATAAAATTCCAGGTTCTCGTTTGCTGTTTTGTCAGTACCTGTCGTTAGACGACTAAAACATATTATTCATTGTCACTTATCTGTCCTTTACTTTCTACCTTCATTTCTCTACGCATAACCCCTGAACTTCCTGCACCATTATTTAGGTGCTGCGCTCATTCCTCATTCCTGTGTCTTTCATTTATTTCGCTATCTCCATCCTATATATTAATGGCAACTTTTTTGGCTGTACACATTGCTTGTACGTTACAAAATTATGTTATTGAAGTTATACTTCTTTAGGCGCGTTATGAAAAATTGATGAGAGTGAAATTTTACGATGCGCGATTGCGCACCATGACACAAAATTAACAGAATGAAGTTGCCCACGGAAGATGCTACGGCATTGCACATAATTTAAAAACAACATTCGAATAATAATAGAATAATAATAAATATTTATTTATTTAATTTTTCAAATGTAAACGACTCCTTTTCCAGTCTTTAATTATTTAAGTGTAATTAATTATTTGCACGCAATCAAAAACAATTTTTCATAAGGCCCAATAAGTACAACTTCTTACGCACGTACATAAGTACACGTACCCTTTTTTTAAGTACATTAAAAATATTGAGAGCAATGCCATGCCATTAAAAATGACACCTGTTAGTAGTTGACAGATAACGAAACGAGTGATAAAAATGACGAATGAGAAAAAGCGAAACGATATCAAATAGCTTTTCAATAAGGCTGTGTATAAAATATGAGGATCAAGTGCTACATACATTTGTCATACTACGAATATCGTGTTTCAGGCTGTAATGTAAAGATTAGTAACAGTTTGAGAACTAAAACTGTTCGTAATTTCTTTTAATATTAAGAGTGTACAAAATAATTTGCAAGCTTTTGTTAACATGTATCCTTTATTAGTTTAGTTTGTTTTTTGTTCCTGTTTAGTTTATTTTTGTTTTCTTAGTAACTATATGTAATATGTATTTTTGCACTTCTTGCCTACCTCATCTAATTTAATACATATTTTTCTTTTCTCACAGTGGTTGCCCGGAAGAGATCGCTCGAAAGGCCGCCATTTGCCCCCCCTTTATATTTAATTATGTTAAATTTTTATATTGTAATGTAATGTAGTGTTGTGTAAATAAATAAATAAATAAACACTTAGACTATATGCTGGGTGCATGGTCAGTCTCAATAGTGGCAAGCTGAATGGAGGACATTAATACCCATAGCCAGGATAAGCCCACGTCCAATTAAATTAAAATAAGAACCTTGCCACCTACGCTCATAACGATAACCATTTTAACTAGATAGCCATAAAGAGGATAGTTAATTGCAGTTTTACGTCTTCGAGCTTCCGGAAAGTCGTTTAAACTTATTTGTTCTGATTTCGATAACTTGAAACTTACAAACTTTTATCTCATTAAGCGGATTTAAGTACTTGTAAGCGGAGTAATCTGGTTTAAACTGCCTTTAATATTGTTTTAAGTCACACAATAAATGCGTAAAACTATCATACGTGGCTGTACTTATGTATGTATATGAGATATTAGTCCTCTATTGGGATTTGAGCCTCGTTGATGGATGACACACGCACGTTTTTCGGTCTACGTCAGTACGCACGCGATGTTATTAGTGCTAATTGCGCACTGAAAATCCCCAATGATATATAGCCGGGGTTCAAACGAAAAATCCCAAGATTAAGTCCCGTGACTATAGCCTAACACATCTTTGCGATACCTTAGTCTATATAAGTATTAGTTTTGTGTTAGCTATTTTTCACTGTTTGTCATTAATATATGAGTAAGTCCGTAATTAAAGCTTTTTGTGCACTCGCCAAATAATTATTTTATCATATTTCTTTTATTTGGCTTGCCAGAAAGAGGTTGATAGGTTTCAAGCGCAGTTATTTGGCTGTGTTTAATATATGTGCGATGTGAAGTACAGGTAAATAAAGAAGGCAAATCTGTACTCTTAGAAATCTTAAATTACCGGCTAAAAATGTACTAGACTGTAATTAAATTCTATATTCTATTAAACTATACCTATATGTTATGTCGCACATTCAGTCCAGACAATAAACGGTATTCAATGGTCAAATCTATTCCGTAGAGCAATTATCTGTGCTAACAGCTATCTGGTCATCGACATATTAACTGGGCCACAGAGTGATCAAATACCTCAATTATGTAGTGAGGCGTGATGACTTCCTCAATATTAATTAATGAGTTTGTATTACTCTATACTGTGAGGTGAATTGGTAGTAGGTTTATTTAGGAGCCTATTTAAAATTTGCTTGTGTTAGACTTGTGCCAATGACTTTCTACCCTGAGGTCGTGTGTACAGAAATCGGAGACCAAGACTGGTTCTAGCGCCACTTTTTTATCGTTGTCGTTTTAGATGTACGATAGTGATCGCGGCTGCGCTTGCGTTGATAAAACTTTCTTAAAATAAAAGTATTTTAAGTTCTCATCAAATCATCAAATCATCTACATCGGACTCATATATAGATAAAATCGTATCTATATAAACTAAGCAGACTGAAAAATTTGGCTCAAAATTATGTTGTAAAATTCAAATTCCTACGATCAAAGTGATTCTTTTAAGAAATCATATCTGTGAAAAGCGTTACGGAGAAAGGAGGCTGCAGGCTCTTAGGGTAAACGTATTGGATATACGTTTTTGTTTTACTTAGCGCTAACTCTGGACTTTGTATTTCCCTTCATGATTTCAGTAGGACAATTCTCTAAATGCACCATCGATTGTATGGCATTGTGTTGATGCTTTTGTTAGAAATCTCTTAGGTTTTAAACGAATTGGACGCGTATTTAGAATGTTATAGGATACCAAATCGTTTCTTTTTTTCTTCGACTGTGCTCTTATGTAACGTATAATATCTCTGATTATTACTCTGCATCGCCCTACAATCTTAAGGTTTTTGTTCGAAGTAATTAATGGGCCACTAGGATAAGAAAAAAAACATAAAAGCAACGATATTTATACACCCGTCCTTTGTGAGTTTAAAATTGAGGGTGATGTATGGAATAGATTATATATAGTATTATTAGTTAAGACAAAAGATTAGAACGTAGGTAACGTAGGTACTTTAGACTTTTAAAATCTACTGAGGTTAGGTTAGTAACATGTCCGTTCCGCACGAAGTCTCGATATAAAAGTGAGTCAACGCCGGTGTTGCCACGCTTTATATAGGTTTCTGCTACAAGATGGCGTTAGTCAGCTAACAGTATATTAAAGAACAGAGAGCAAACGGGCGGGAGGATCACCACATGTTAAGTGATACCGCTGCCCATGGACACTCACAGTGCAGATAATTGGTACGCTCTTTTCTTTCTTGAAGGACTCCTATATAAAAATACTTTCGCAAAAGGCAAAATTCAGATACAATACCAACGTAATAAATAAACCAAAAATAAAGACACTTGGATATTAAAATACACGTTTTACAATTTTATATTTCGTTCATAACAGCTGGAATTAATTGGCTATTATCGTAATTAATACGAGAGGTTATTAACAATATATTATGATAGGAAAAACCTACTATGATTAACGAAGTAAATTAATCTTAAAACTGTCATAGTCCGTTGGTATAAGATTGTTGTCCGGTTGTGCGTTCGATTCAATTGAGCGCAACCTTTCCAAAAAATGGATTGGAATGGATTGCAGACTCGACTTAAAAAAAAGTGTGTTGCGGTGATGTGTGCGGGTAATTTTATAATTCATTTTAATTTTTATGATTGAATATACCTTAAAGTTTACCCACTAATAATATGTTTAGAAAATATTGTAACTAACAAATGTAGACTTGTCGTCTGCTAAATATATAAATTATTGAATTGTATTTTTATAAAGAATATTATTATTACATAGATAATTCTGCGCTCAAAAAACAATGCTACTGTGGTGTTCCATCAAAACCGTACTACGTTGTAATGTTCTATATGCAGAGTTATGTTAGCCTAAAAACACGAATATTTAATTAAATATAAAGGCTAAAGGCAAAGCATATTGGCCAATCAAGTAATTAAAATAGCGTGATTTAATAACGGCACAACATCACTCAACGTCACGCGATATTGGGCGGCGAGATTGATGTACTTTGTCCAACCGCGCGATGTTTTCATTTTAAAGTTACTCCAAGAATTTATTATTGATGACTTAAATCATAATATAAGATGCCTCCACGACCCATTTTTGTCTTACAGGCATCATATAGTAAATATACTTAGTTGGACTACCGGGGTGAAAAATGAATCAGCGATCGTCATTTGTTTTGGGCTAGCAGGCAAATTGACTGGGAATTATTCTGTGCGTTTGTAATTAAACTCCTCCTATACAGTGTGTATGACAACTTCTGGGCGCTGGCGGGTCTTCTAGGTCTGTATGGCAGCTACCCTGATATTGATGGGTCTTATGTCCATTCTACGATTAATTATTGTAGCAATTTAAAGTATTAATTTTAACACAACAGTCTCACACAATACACTAAAAGCAGTTTTAGTTATTCCGAAAGGAATAACGAAGATTAAAAGAAGCAACCTGTTCAGACACACTGGCCCTGTCCCATCTAGATAGAACCGACAACAGAGCTCGTGCGGCTTGTGATGCGAATAAAAAAGCTTAAGCATGCAAATATAGGGGCTTAGGCTCAGAATATGATTTTGTCCCATTCGGTGTCGAGACCCTTGGTCCGAGGAGTCCTAGCGCTATAAGGCTTTTTAAGGAAATAACAAATAGGTTAGTCGACATCACAGGAGACCGAAGAGCTGGCAGCTACGTCGGACAAAGAATTAGTCTAGTTATTCTAAGGGGGAACGCTGCCAGTATCTTCGGAACCTTGCCTAAATATTCCTCCTTTTAGTAATATATTTTAGTAATTATATTTTAAGGTTAGTTATTGCTTTTTGTTTTATTAATTATGTTAGCAGTATTATGTTATTTTATTTAAAATAATAATAATATAATTTCGTTATGTTTCCGAAAATAACATAGCGAAACGTATAGTTTCAAAATGGTTCATTACTCATTTGAATTGCTAAACATAGGTTGGAATCAAATAGGAATTGTATCGCTAAATTGCACTATCACAGATTGCTTTAACTATTACAAGATAACGGAACTCCGCACTAAAACGTAATTAGTACTCTCTATTCAGATCATAAACTAAATTCAATGGAGTGTTCTAATCGAAATTATTGTATGAACGTCATTTGTATGTATAAAAACATTTGGCAGCTCTTGAAATTACATTTAACTTTGAGTAATGTTCTAGAAATGTTTTACACTTATTTGTTCACAAATTGCATACACGCAAAGGGTATCATAAATATGTTTTAAATTAGCTACACTTTGCAACTATATCGATATTTTTGACGATTAATATAGATAGGAATTTAGAAAACACATCAATAGAGCATCTTGGACGTCCGACGCCCAAGCACCGAATGGAAAAGAAAGCTGGTAAGATACAGCACGCAAATAACCTCTAAGAATATATTACAGTCAACCAAAATAAATGTTATAATTTTGTCTACATTATTATACATTTATAATAAATGAACTGTATGTGATATAAATTCACTGAAATTGGCGACAAAATTATATAGCTTCATTTTTTTAAGGTTTTAAATAATTCAAATATTATTAATATATAATCATTTGTTCTCGATATGTGCGACTTGTGAGCATAAGCCAACAATGACCTGATTATCTAAAATAGGTTTATACTTAGCTTCATATTATTATTTAGGCCGAATTATAAGTACCTATATCAAGTAAGATTTGTATTTTTTTTACAGGAGGAAAACGCGCACTTTGAATGAAGTCATAACCGACGCCCATGCAACACTAGGGGCTAGCGGATTGCGTGTCCGACCTTTCAGTGAATGGTACGCTCTTTTCTTGAAGGGCCCTAATTCGTTTTGGTTTGGAAATACAGTGTAAACTTCATATAACGTCCCTCAATTTAACGACATACCCCCTAAAGCGTCGAAATCGCTCAGCTTTGGTTGGTTTAGCTTGTCTCCCATATAATGATACACTCTACATAGCATTATACCCACCCTCAAAAACGACAACAATTAAATACTAAAAAGAACTGTTTAAGTTGCCGAAGTTGTTTTTAGTCTCGCCGCGTCGTCAACCTGTCAACATCGTATTACGCAGCTCCTGTGTTTTTTAATCTAATTATATGGTTGTATACGCGCGATTGTAGTGAAAAGTGTAGGTATGTGATTTGGAGAAAACTTTTAACTTGTGCTAGAACTATTGGAAACATAGCTATTTGTTGTGTAACACTCTAAAAATTAGTAATTTAAAAGTGCTGTAAAAGACCTACCCTCAAAAAACAAAGAAAAAAAAAAAAAATATATTGACATTAAAAAGCCCCATCATGTCTCAATGTTTTAAGTGTCTTGTTAAAATGGACGAGAAAAATGTCAAGGTAACTTGCAAAGGGTGTTGCCGACTCATTTGTAACAAATGCAACGGTCTTTCTGCGACCGAACTGCGTGTCTTTGGACTTCAGACGCACAAACTATCGTATCTTTGTAATGACTGTGAGACCGGTTTAAGACAAGTTCCAGAGTTGCGTAGATTGGTTACTGAGCTCCAACAAGAGGTCGAGGTTCTGAAGACCACTCAACCGTCCATTGTCAACTTGGATACTGTTATAAATGAAATAGAGGAGAGAAAGAAGCGCAGTTGCAATGTTATTGTGTTTGGTATACCGGAATTAAAATCATGTTCTTCAGAGGAAAGAAAGGATTACGACAAAGCTAAGATAGCTGACGTCTTCAATCCAATACCAATCCCTGACCCCAAGATAGTGCATGTGTTTCGCTTAGGTAAACCGGCAGTCGTTAACCCCTCACAGCCACGTCCGATAAAAGTCGTCTTCGAGAATAAACGCGTCGCTACCGATATTTTAAAAAACAAGAGTAAAATTGGTAAACCCGTTAGAGTTTATTCAGATATGACCCCGTACCAAAGAGATCAGCTAAAAGGTCTGCGAGACGAACTTGCCCTAAGGATCGAAAAGGGTGAAAAAGATCTCACTATAAAATATGTTAACAACATACCAAAAATTACAACAATTACAAAAAACTAGATTTACCTCATATAACCGAACTTAATATTTTATACACTAACTTAGCATCCATAACGGCAAAATTCGATCTTTTTCTTATTGAAGTTCAAACGCACAAACCTTCTTTGATAATGATAACTGAAACTCATTTACACAGTAAATTGACTGATAGTCTAATTAATATACCTCATTATACCCTATATAGACTAGATAGAGCGAATAGACTCGGAGGTGGAGTTCTGATATATGCCGCATATGAAACGAATAACATAAAGATTTATACCAAAGTAAATAAAAACTACCACGATCCACGTGTTGAGGCTCTATGGCTAGATGTCGAATATAAAGGAATAAAAATTCTGTTAGCTTGTGTGTACCGCCCTCCATCCTGCACTATGCAAGAATCCGACCAAGTCCTTTTTGATACGATCGATAAAGCATCCTTTGAGAACACGGTACTTATAATAGGTGATTTCAATTTACCACACTTAAAATGGCCTCTTAACCAAGTAAAAAAACTAGACAAAGTAAGTGAATCTTTCTTTAATATGTTCTCTAACAGCAATTTAAATCAATTCGTAAACCAAATCACAAGAAAAAGAAACGACGAGGAGTCAACGTTAGACCTTGTACTTTGCAATGACGATACTCTTATAAGTGAGGTACGTTATTATCCTCCAGTTGGAAGAAGTGACCATTTGGTACTCACGGTCTCTCTACAAATTATTGGTACTGAAGTTAAGTCTAAAAAAGAGACCCAATATGATTTCTATAAAGCTGATTATATTAGTTTAAATAACCAACTTGATTCATTGATTATTCAAGGGTGCTCATCAGATGATCTGTGGATCAACTTTAAAGATCAAATCCAACACGCAATTAAAAAATCTATACCTCTTAAAACTAAAAGCAAGAATAAAAACCTACAAAAGCCGTGGATAAATCACGAAATATTACATCTAACTAAGAAGAAAAAAGAACTATGGCGTTTATACAGAATAGCCAGGACTGATAGCATGTACAAAAGATACAGATATATAAATAATTTGATAATTAAACTTACAAGAAAACGACGAAGTGAATTTGAATCAAATGTCATTGATACCTCCTCAAAATCTTTTTATGCATACATTAGAAAACAATTCAGCTCTAAAACAGGAATTCCATCGGTTTTAAAAAATGAGGTAGATGAACTTGTTGTTGAGCCATCAATGATAGCGGAAATGTTTGCTGATAATTTTGAGTTAAATTACTCCCCAGAACCTGATGGACCAATACCGAACATCAAACTTTCCAGGACTGAAGCTTCCTTTGATGCTTTCTCGATTACGAGTGAAATGGTTTTAAAATCCCTAGATACATTTGACGACACAACAGCGTCAGGACCAGACGGCATTCCATCCATACTATTAAAAAAAAAAAGGGTGCGTGTACTTATGTACGCGCGTAAGAAGTTATACTTCTTTGGCATTATTAGAAATAGATTTTGATTGCATGCAAATAATTAATTACAATTAAATAATCAAAGACTGGAAAAGGAGTCATTATAGTCAATAAAGTTCAGTTTACATTTGAAAAATTTAATAAATAAATATTTATAATTATTCTCTTACAAAATAAAAAAAATTTATAATTCATATTATAAAAATTTTAACACATTTATATTAATATAATTATATAAATGTGTTAATAATATAATTTGTAGCACTTGCTACAGACCTGGATAGCAACTTTCTTTTATTCTATTTAGAGATAGAGATAATTTAAATATAATACCGGTGTCTTCCTTGTAGGTTTCTTTTGAGTTGTTTGGGGATTCTTGTTGATCAGTTCGACATGATTTTCTTTAACCTTTCTTTAATCCTACAAAATAATGAAATTGTTAAGTTATGTTGTCACTGTTGTGCACACCTTTGTTTGGCTTTTTTAGTATTCAAGTTATGTCAAAACTGATTTATTACCTTGTCATTGTTGGCTTTATTTGCTTTTGGGATAGCAATTGTTTCCAAAATGATTTTATTTGTAATATCCTGAAATATATAAATAACATCTATTAATTTAAGTGTCATGGTGAGTGGTTCGCACTCAGGTATTAAGGTGTATTATACCCACTGTCCATTATAAGTGGGAATGGGCTCACTTCTGGCTGGACAGAGTTTCGGTACTACAAGAGCAACATGGATGTTTTGAGGTATTACAATATCTCTAACTACCCTGTAGGGGAATAAAGTATGTGCCTATGCTTGAGAGGTTGAGCCTTGAACATCACCATCATATTTATAATTAACATTCCTACCTCGACACCATCACAATCAAATTCATTGAAATCTACTTCAAACCGTTGCGGTATCATCTCTGCCATATCCATTGTGTCTGGAGAAGGTGATGGTGGCTTTGTTCCACCTCTAGTTTTTGATGTTTCACGGCGATAAGATGACAACTCTTTTTTTTTATTCAATTTAGTGCACTTCCACTGAAATTGTTTTTTGTCTCTTGTCCTTATATTTGCTAGATTAAATCTGAAAAATTACATGTTTTGATTAAATAATGTAATCATTTTTTTGAGATGCAGGTACTTATTAAAATGTTTACTTCTCTGTAATATCGCTCCAAGCCTTCATTTTCTCCTTATTAGTATTCGTGCTTAAATCTTTGTTCTCAATTATTGATATATAGGGTCGTAGAATATTTCTAAAAAGTTGCTGTAACAAACGCAATAAACAAAAGCAATGAATAATGGTTCATGTTTCAGTTTTAATCAACAATAATACTCGATAATACATACGGATAGTTAACCTCAATTGTATTAAAGCACTCAGGAAGGTTGGCACAGTTTTTTCACAAATATTTTATGATATTAATTAGTATTGATTTAGATATTCAATTTAAATCACTTTTGATTATAATTCAGACGCACATATAAAATTCGCACTTGTATAATGAAAATAACTAGATACATAGATAATCTTTTATTTTAAACAATAATTAAAACTCCTATATTTGTTTAAAAGGTAAATGTCAATGTCAGATGTCAATTGTCATGGATATTCAAAATTCTTGTTAAGCTGCTAAGCTAAGAAATAGAATATGCGTGAAGTTAGCTTATATTCTATTTCTTTTGTAGATTGCGCACGCTATAATCACACTCCGAATTTTGTGTCATAGGTGCGCGCGCATCGTAAAATTTCACTCTCATCAAATTTTCATAACGCGCCTAAAGAAGTATAACTTCAAAAAATGTGGCAAATCACTCGCAGATAACATAGCCAAAATTATGAATGCATCGCTAAACACAGGCCTTGTACCGTCCGATTGGAAATCTGCTGTTGTTGTGCCAATATTTAAGAAAGGTAACAAATTATCAGCCTCCAACTATCGACCTATAAGCCTTACGTGTATATTATCCAAATGTATGGAGAAGATTATAGCTGAGAAATTAAGGAAATTCCTTTTCGATGAAAATATAATACCCTGCGAACAGCATGGATTTGTACCAGGACGATCTGTCGCAACTAACCTTCTCATGTGCCTGAATCAATGGGTAAGAAGTTTCGACCGGGGTGATCCTATAGATATAATCTACCTAGATTTTGAAAAAGCTTTTGACCGTGTCCCAGTTCGCCGACTTTTATGCAAGTTAGAGCACTTAGGGATCCGAGGAAAAATATTAGCTTGGATTACGAATTACCTTACGGAAAGATATTTTCGAGTTCGCATTGGAGATGTACTGTCCTTGCCTCGACAAGTACTAAGTGGCGTTCCTCAAGGATCAGTACTTGGCCCTTTACTTTTTATTCTTTACATGACCGATCTGAAGAACTCACTACAGATTTCACATTCGATCTTTGCCGACGACATAAAATTTTTTGGAAATCCACTCTCCCAATCTCAAGCAATACAGGGTGGTTTGGATGATATTTTTGATTGGACCAAGCAGTGGCTTCTGTCACTAAATGTTAATAAGTGCACAATATTGCACATAGGAAAGAAAAATCCGCACATTACTTATCGCCTAGGTCAACAGCAGTTAATTCCAGTATTCACGCAAAAAGACTTGGGTGTTACCATCAGTTGTGATTTGAAGTGGGAATGTCACATTATGAATATAGTGAAAAAGGCTAATTCCATGCTCTATTTAGTGAGAAAATCATTCAAATGCCCGTCACCAAGAACACTCTTAAAGATATATAAATGTTACATTAGACCACTATTAGAGTATGCCTACAGCATTTGGGATCCTTATTTCATAAAGGATATTAGTTTGCTTGAAAGGGTTCAAAGAAAAGCCACGAAAATGATCAGGTCATTCAGGAAGAAATCCTATAATGAGTGTCTGAAAGCACTTGACCTCACTGATTTAGGAAGTAGGAGATTACGAGGAAATCTCATTGAAACCTATAAAATCCTCACTGGCCACTATAATGTTCCAGGAATTGAGAAGCTCTTCATTTTAAGTGAAAATACGCATTTGAGGGGTAGTTCTTTAAAACTTAAGACCACTCAACACAACACAAATTCCCTAAAGAACTTTCTCCCAAACCGTGTAGTGGCCGACTGGAATAGGCTTCCGGAAAGTGTGATCAGTGCACCATCTGTGAACACCTTTAAAAATAGACTGGACAAGTTTCTCCAAATCCCTTAATACACGCGCATCAGCTTATTAAAAGCTGCCAGTGTGTTAATTAAATAATAATAATAATAATAATAATATATTGTCCAAGCTCGTAATAAACTCGACTGTCGGCATCATACGTACTGAACTTTCTAAGAAATCCATTTTTATATTTACAAATTGGGATTACCTGCACGTGCTTTATTAGAAAGATGCCTCAATATTACAATATAATTACTGGCGCAGCAAAAGATGACAGATAAAAATTAGTCAATAGCATTCAAATAAGAATTGTTCTTTATGTAATCACTGACACTAGTCTGAAATAAACTTATTCTTTTTCTAAAAAAAAGAAAGTGCCTTAAAACCATTGTAAAACTTTTTATAACATTTAAGTAACTGTAGATAAACGTATTGTACGCCCAATTTCAAAGACTAAAAAAATAGAAAAATGTTGTACTGGTCAAGATCAAGGAATATTTTGAGATTACTGAATAAGGATCCTCTTTGTCACCATATCAAAGGCAAAATTGGATCAAGTGATTTAGGCTCACAATGCTGGGATATAACAAGGTAAATTCTATTGTGTGACCGAAAATGATCCCTATAATTATTCACACCGCCTACGTGTCTTAGTGGTTAATACAAGTTTCGAGTTTGTATTCATGTGATAATTGTTCCCGGATTCAAATGTCACTACAACCTTTTTAGGTCTGGGCCTCACATTGCTGTATCTGTTTCATGATCATTTGTCAATCTAATAGGCAAGTAGGTAATCAGCCTCCTGTGCCTGACAAACGCCCTCGACTTTTTGGGTATAGCAAGCCGGTTTCCTCACTATGTTTTCCTTCACCATTCGGGCGATTGTAAAATGCCCAAATGGAAAGAAACTCCGTTTGTGCACAGCCGGGGATCGAACCAACAACCTGATGATAGTCGCACGCTGAAGCCACTAGGCCAACACTGCTCTAAACGAAACAAATAGTATTAATCAATCATGATCAGTGTATTTCTTACAAGTATATATAATCCGTGTACGCTTGTAGGAATAAAATCAAGGTATCAAGAGCTTTCGTTACATATGTGTACCTAATCAAGGACGTACATGAAACGAAATTTAATTAATAAATTTTGTAAGAAAATAATTAAATTAATTGCTTAGAAAGGATAAATGTTTCATACAGGGCATTAAAAAACTATAAGAAAATATTCACATGAGGAAATAATACTAAAGCTCTTAGATAATTAAAGCCGCTAACATTTCCATATCTGATCTGTATAAGCCTGGAGGCTTGCGGGACTTTTCATTGTATTAAAATGCCAACGAGTCAATTTATCTTAAGGGAAATGGTGGAATAAATAATTCTATGCTTTTTAGATTATATTATTTATATGATATGCAGGTCCTAGAACCCGATGAGGTGTTTGCAAGAGAAAAAATTTTTTAGTCGTTTGTGTTGATAATTTTTAGGAAACAGAAGATATTATTTTTTATTATTATGTATATTAACACACTGGCAGCTTTTAATAAGCTGATACGCGTGTATTTTGAGATTTGGAGAAACTATCCAATCTATTTTTAAAGGTGTTCAAAGATGGTACACTGATTACACTTTCCGGAAGCCTATTCCAGTCGGCCCCTACTCGGTTTGGGAGAAAGTTCTTTAGGGAATTTGTGTTACGTTGAGAGGTCTTAAGTTTTAAAGAACTACCCCTCAAATGTGTATTTTCACTTAAAATGAAGAGCTTCCCAATTCCTGGAACATTATAGTGGCCAGTGAGGATTTTATAGGTTTCAATGAGATTTCCTCGTAATCTCCTACTTCCTAAATCAGTAAGGTCAAGTGCTTTCAGACGCTCATTATAAGATTTCTTCCTGAATGACCTGATCATTTTCGTGGCTTTTCTTTAAACCCTTTCAAGCATACTAATATCCTGTCTGTCTTTGTTTATTAAAGTTTTTTGGTTAATTTCTACGAAACATCACATCAACATAACATATGAGTCATCTATTGACATAACTCTTCTGATGAAAAAGACATCAGTGCTATTCCAATGCTGATCACCTACTTGCCTCTTAGATCGACAAATGATCATGAAATAGATACAGAAATATGAGGTAGTGCCACTGATTTATTTTATTTTTTATTCTTTTTATGTAATTTTTTTTACATATTTTAATATTCACCGTGGTTTAAATAGTTATGCTTATATACTGATATTCTGGGTTCGACGTTTTTAAATATATTTTATTAAAAAGTTAAATCCAAACTTAGAATAACGCAATGATGTATTCAATATAAATAAGAATGTTAGATTACAAAACTAACCTTTATTTTCATTCTTACAAAGCAACTGTCAAAGTACGCTAAGGGTGTAATATGTTCAGAAGTCTTTGAAACTAAAGTAATTAGTCTGATTATAGTGTCTCTTGGGATCCTTTTTCATGTGTTTAATGATACTGAGCGCCTTATTAGTATTTCATTCAAGGGGATTTATATGTAATTGTTTTTATTATTTATATACTTTATATAGAATATTTAACTGATTATTGTTAAGTAATAAAAATAGGTTTGCTGGATTAACGAAGACAATCACACAAATAATTTACATATTTGTTAATGCCTAATGTGGGAGCAGTGTTGGCCAAGTGGCCAAGTGGCTAAAGTCGTAGGTTCGATCCCCGGCTGTGCACCAATGGATTTTCTTTCTATGTGCGCATTTGGTCGAACGGTGAAGGAAAACATCGTGAGGAAACCGACATGTCTTAGACCCAAAAAGTCGACGGCGTGTCTCAGGCACTGGAGGCTGATCATGAAAGAGATTCAGAAATCTGAGGCCAAGACTTAAAGAGGTTGTAGCGCCACTGATTTATTTATTATTTGTTAATGCCGGTAACAATATAAGTGTTTAAAATTTGCCTATAATAGCAATTATTTCCACTTAGGTATTTCGTCTCTTTCTATTAAATTCTACTTACGCTGTGTTGGAAAGAAACAGATGAGTGCTTTAAAACAGCAAGTAAACGTTTTTAAGAATGTTAAACCAAAGATTTGTTAGTCCATAGATAGTTTATTTGTCCATACCAAATTATACATTAGTTAAATTTATTTATTGCCATCACAAACCATCATATCAAATCTAGCGAGACTATCCAAATGGGTAATTTCAAGTTATAATAGGTTTACTGTCTAGTGAAATATAAAATAAATGCTCGTTTAATTAATCGTATATTTTTATGTACAATTGCACAAGTTTTAATGCTAAGAGTTGCTTAAACTACCATAACTAGAATAGTCATATCTGTAGCTTCTTTCCCTTGAGGCCACTTTGTATCTAAATGTTCAAAAGTTCGACTCCAAACGTTCCAAACGTTTGAGTATTTTCGTATATTTGATGCAATTTGAAACTTCTGCATGGTCAAGACGAATTAGTCATTACATGTACTCTTTGATTCTGACTTCAATCTTTAGTTTTGGTACAGTATGATCTCAAGTTTACGATATGCTCGTACCATATCGATATTGCACAAAAAACCGAAATCGCTATTAAAAGTTACATTGTACCGGCGGGTCTGATAACAGTCGAAAAACTGTCACGTACTCTTTTTTAGACCTTGTTTTTTGTTTGACCTAAGCGTTCTATCTTTTTCGAATAAAATCAGGAACGGTTGGAATCCAACAAATGTTTTGAAAACTTTTTGCTTTCAAACAAATTTCCATAAACCAATAGATCAATATTAATAATCTGTAGACACTTCTGTCATTGTCTCGTTCAAGACTGAACATATCTTAGTTACTTCCTGTATTAACTGCTATATGGTAGGTGTTGGTAGAACTGTAATAAGAGAGGCGCTGGACAGAAAGTTTATCTGTTTCATGATCTTTTGTTAAACTAATAGGCAAGTAGGTGATCAGCCTCCTGTGCCTGACACACACCCTTGACTTTTTGGGCATAGCAAGCCGGTGTCCTCACTACGTTTCCTTTACCGTTCGAGAGAATATTAAATGTTCACATAGAAAGAAAGTGCACAGCCGGGGATCGACCATAAGACCTCAGGGATCAGAATTGTACGCTGAAGCTACTAGGCCAACACTGGTGGAAACAGATATGCCGCTCCAAATGTTTCCTTTCTGACCACGACGCTCAGACGTGAGCTACTGACCGAAGTGAAAAAGTAGGTATATCATTTACCTTGTGAATATAATGTTTAATTCAAATAAATTTGTTCTTTCTTAGAAACATTTAAAATCAAAAAACCCAGAACCCGGAGGTTGCAATTCGAATTTTTTGTTCATTTGTAATTTACGAAAAAGCTGTTCGGCGTCATTACATAGAATCGATTGCTCTACTTACCTAAACAAGCGTCGAGGCTATCTGAAAGGGCCCGAGAGAACGCCAACTTAAGTTTTAAGGATAATTGTGTTGGGAAATGTTAACTATCGTTAATTAAATTCGATTGGAACTATATCAAACTAATACTCCCTGTGGGTTCGTGAGAAGCTAGTCTATTAGCAACTATAAAGGAACAACGCTCTAGTATTAACTATTTTAATAAATTATTGATATACTACTTACCATTTATTAGCCAATAACCGCACATGTAATCCCGAGGTGCTGTAAGTTCCGGCAAATTATTGTTTTGATTTATTTATTTAATTAAAAGTAATCTTACAGCTAACATACATAATATTACAAAACAAACACTTAGACAGTACAGAAAGCCAAAACAGATTACATAGATAAATAATATTATATACAAAAGATAAAACAAATAAGCGCATCAATAGACAAAACTATTTACAGAAAACTGAAATTTAATATTTAAAACAATAAATAATACTAAATATAACCTAAACAAAATTAGAGTCTTCCCGCCTCTTCAAATATTTTCTCACATGTTCTTTGGTGAGGCGGAAAATGTCAATATCCTCATAATTAGTGTCATAGTTAGATAAAACCCGAAACATTGGTGAATTATGCAGGTAATTCGAGTTCGTACGAGGCACATGGAACACATTTAGTAGACAGAATAAGTATCGCCTTACAACCACTCAACGTTGAGGCAAACGCAAACGATATTGCTATTGAGAGTTACTATGGGGCTGATCTTGATATTTTACCGATAGTTTATCACCGAGTTATATGTTAAAAAATTGTTTGCAATTAGAGTAATTGCAGCGCGTAATTTGACGACATCCTTAGGTAGTGTAAGCCATGGGATACGGAATACACATCAGAAAAAATGAACTAATAAATTTAGTTTTTAATTAAAAAATTCTTTCATCTATTGAAAGCTTACGATGTTTTCTAAAATTAAACTGTCCGAACTCCAGTTGAATTAAAAATTCACAAGCCAATTTTGCCGTGCATGTTAAGTGATACAACTTGCTCTTACAAGGTTGCATGTAGCAATATTAAGTGAACAACGCGGCAACATCATTCATGAAAAGCAACCATAACATAGATTAATTGTTCATATACGTGACTAATATACATTTTACGGTTGAATTAATTAAGTAATTTTGTTCAATATATAGTTTAAACTACGAGAGTACTAGGGTCTTACAGGATTTTTGGTATTCAGACATGCACAAAACATTACCTTTACAATTTTCTCTTATATTTTGCTAATCTTTTTATCAATTAAAAAATGTGTTCCTCGCCTTACCTTATTATTATTATTTTTATATAATAAATTAAATTTCGCACGGTTACACTTTTTCACAATTCTCTTTATTTAAGTTTTCTTTATTCGGATTGCCTGGAAGAGATCGCTATGTAGGATAAATCCGCCCGTTGTACCAATCGTTACGTTGCGTTTTAAAAGTTTATTATCAAACAAATTTTCTTAGTTCTAATATATTTTGTCTATTTCTATTTTTAATATGCCTTACCTTCGTTCGTAATGCCCTGGGTTTCATTGCCGGCGAGACATTATTAGAAATTTATAGGTTGATCGGCAATTTAAACAATCAATGTTATTGACGTAAAATATGATTGTTCTGCCCTGAGGTTAAAAGAGTTCAAACAAAACAATTTACTAAGTTTAAAATTCGAATACAAATATTTCGAAAGTTTAGCTTTGTATTAAGAATGGTTTGTTATTTTCAAACAAAATCTATTTTCATTTTGGAAGCGTCAACTCAGCGATTTGCTAATGATAATAATCTAAAGATTAAGATAAGTAACAACCTTGTTTACTAAGAAAAAACAAGTTTCGTGAGTGTATTGCTACGTAGAAAAACAAGTCTTTGAAGGATTTTAAGTACAATGATTTAAAATGCACTCATAAGTAACCAGGGAGGATGTGACGGGGAAATCTGTAGGCGAACACAGATGGCTACAGCAGCAATGAGCAGCATATGGCGAAACAGAAACATGTGGAATGCTACCGAAAACCGCCTCTTCAGAGTTTTGGTATTTTTTCCGTCCATTGGTGCAGCGGACCGAAAAAAAATAGAGCCATTCAAGATGTGGTGTAGAGAGAGATGTGTGGATGAGAATGTTGCGGATACCATGGACTGCAAAAAGAACCCATAAGTCCATTCTCAACCAACTAAAGTCACCACAAGAGTGTCGAATATCATTTACAAACAGGTGCTTAGTAACTTAGACCGTTTTGCAAGGAAATAACCAAATAGTGTTAACAAGTGATGTTTGCCTGTACTGAATTTGGCATTCTGTTAAACAATAAACTACAAGCTCCCTTCTTATCAGAATGCCAAATCATAAAATGAAAAGTGAGTTACA